>NC_062558.1:110325404-111567904 GCF_016906955.1 Phacochoerus africanus
CTATGTTTCTCCTTTGTTCTTTTTTTTTGTTGTTGGACGATTCCCTTTTATCTTATGCTTGTGTCCTCTTCTTTTTAGCTTTTGTGAATGTATTTTTGGTTTTGAATTTTGTTGCCCTGCTTTTCAAATAAATTATCCCCTTCCTATATCTGCTTGCTTTAGCCAAACATTCATATAGACTCAAACACATTCTTTAAAAGTCTCGATTTTCTTACTCTCCTTCCTGACATTTTAAGTTTTTGATGTCCTTTTTCACTTCTTCATGTTCACCCTTTTGCTGTTCCTTGTGTTTATCATAGATTTCTCAATTAGGTTCCCCCCTCCTCTTTTGACCTGTACATTGGCTTATTTAAGTTACTGCTCTCCAGTTGTGATTTCCTCCATTCTATATCTTCTTACTTCCTTTTTATTTAGGGAGAAATATTGATACACTTTCAGTATTTCTTTTAAAATTTAGTATTGCTGTATTCTTTTAGTTTTTGTTTGAGGAATTCTTTATATCTCCTTCTACTTTAAATGGTAAACTTGCTGGGTATTCTAGGATGCACATTTTTTCCTTTTAGAACCTTGAATATGTCTTGCCACTCTCTTCTGATCTGTACCATTTCTGTGGAGAAATTAGCTGATAGCCTTATGGAGGTTCTCTTATAATTATCTCTCTTTCTTTTTTTCTTTTTTTTTTTTTTTTTTTGCTTGCTGCCTTTAGAATCCTCTCCTTATCTTTAACTTTTGCCATTTTTATTATATGTCTTGGTGTAGGTCTGTTTGGTTCAACTTGTTTGGGGCCCTCTGTGCTTCCTGTATCTTGAGATCTGTTTCCTTTGAATACGGAGAGTGTTCAGCCTAACTTTTTCCAATATATTTTCAGTTCCCCTTTCTTTTCCTTTTCCTTCTGGAATCCCTATTATGCTTAGATCGGCCCACTTTATTTAATCCCATAGATCTCTTATATTTCTTTCATTTTCTTTTTTTCCATTTGGCTTTTCTGTCTGCTGCCCTGATTGGGTGATTTCCATTATTCTGTCTTCCACGTCACTAATGTGTTCCTCTGCATTATTCATTCTGTTGTTCAGTGCCTTTAATTCAGCTTGTGTCTCTGCAAATGAATTTTCTAATTTTCCTTGGCTCCTCCATACAGTTTCTATTTCCTTTCTAGAGTGATCTGTGTTACTGTTGATATTTGTTCTTAATTCCTTCAGTATATTCATTACCTACTTTTTGAAGTCAGTGTCCATTAGACTGCAGAGGTCTATTTCATTGTTTGCTGCTTCAGGAGAATTTCTCCTGTTATTTTAACTGGGAATGGTTCCTGTGTTTCTTCATTTTGCTCATATTTTTCTTGTTCTCTGAGGATGGGGAAAACAATTATCTACTGTAGTCTTGGAGGGGGTTATTTTTATGCAGGTGTGTCCCTGTGTAGGTTGTGAGGCCTTACTCTTTTTTAGGCATGAGGGCTGCTTTTGGTTTGGATGCTTGCTGACTCTTTCCTCGGTGTGTGCAGATAATTATCCTCTTATTAGTTGGTGAACAGGTTTATGGCATGTTCTGCACCCAGAACCTTTGGCAGTGGCAAAGGTGGGGCAGGTGCATTCCCAGGAGCTTGATGGCAATGGGTGGCACTCAGTTGCAGAGCCCTCCTGGGTGGTGATCCCTGAGGTGACTGGGGCTGCAGGTGGTACCTGTTCATTGGACCTATAGTACTGGGGGGCTGTGCCTGCTTCTGGAGCCCAAGATGGTTGTGGTGTTTTGTATCCACCCCTGTAGCCCATCAAGAGGTGTACCACCATGAAGCTGACAGAGAAAGATGTTCCTATGGTGGTCCTGACCCTCCTCCTCTTGCCTTCCCCAACAATGGCACCTTGCTTCTAGTGGGGGCTGAGGCCTCCTCATGTACTTGCTGGTCTGTGGTGCACCCATGCCCAGCTGGTGGCACACGCCTCCCCATCCCTCTTAGGGTGTCTCTACATAGACACCCCAGCCTTCTTCCTGGAACTGACCTCCATTTCCAGAGTCTCAGTGCCTAGCCTCTGCCTGAGTGTTTCAGGCTATTGGGTCTTAGTCGGTGGTACCAGTGGTCTATGCAGCTCTCTCTGCTTGCTTCTCTCCTCTGACTGGCTGCTGTGCTTTTCTCTGAGGCTGTGAGGCTCCCCTCCTGTCCTCGTTTATCTCCCAGGCTGATCTCCCTGTTAGTTAGGTGGCCTCCATTGTGCAAATTCTTTTCTTCTTTCACATTTCCTTCTCATGAGTGCTGATCCTGTCCTGATTCATTTTTTTTCCTCTTCTCTCTCTTGCTTTTTAATTCAGCATTCAGTAGATGTTCTGGGTAAATCATTCTACATGTAGTGTTCTTCTTTTTATACATTTTTGTGGGAGAAGGTAAGTGCTATGTCTTATTCCTCTGCCATCTTGATCCCTCCCTACTTTTAGACAGTGTTTCACAAAGTATAGATGACATGAATTTAAATGACATACAGACTGAAACAAAATTTTAGGTTAATAAATATGCCCAGGAGTTAACGGTATCGTAGTATTTATTTCCCATGTTTCTCAAACGGGGTTCTGTAGAGCACCAGGAGGGCTCCATAAGCTGTCATTAGAGGGTTCAGCAAAAGATGAGGCATAGTGGACAAGGTGCCCCATTAGCAGCTGTTATGGGTCTTTTAGTTTTATAAAGCAGGACCATGATTATTTGGTTGAATCCCTTATCAGTTTTTGAAGTGGAATATAGGGTTGCTGCCATTTTTGTCTCCATATTGGTATGAGAATTTTTTTTTGGAAGCATCAGAAAAAGGAGCAAACACTGTCTCATTTCATTTGAATATAAAATCCATGAGAACTTATTGAACCCAGAATCAAGTAACTAAGCAATAACATTAAACAGCATAGGTTTCACATTAGAGAAACAGACTTAATTATTTGGTTTTAGTCCAAAATAGCAATTAAAATTAAAATGCATTTATAACCCTATTAAAGTGATCATGAAACCAATACATGTATATATTAATTCTGTAATTATCTACAATAAACTTAATCATGCCACTTAATAATAAAATGTTTCTTTCAAAGTCTCATAGAAAATGTCTTTGGAGTTCCTGTCGTGGCACAGCAGAAACGAATCTGACTAGGAAGCATGAGGTTGCGGGTTCAGTCCCTGCCCTTGCTCAGTGGGTTAAGGATCTGGCGTTGCTGTGAACTGTGGTGTAGGTTGCAGATGAGGCTCAGATCTGGCATTGCCGTGGCTGTGGTATAGGCCGGCAGCTACAGCTCTGATTCGACCCCTAGCCTGGGAATCTCCATATGCTACAGATGTGGCCATAAAAAGGACAAAAGAAAAAAAAAACCCAAAAACAAAGAAAGAAAAGAAGATATTGTCTTAGGCTATAATTTTATTCATATTGTTTTGACACATAGTTTGAGTAACTTTACAAGTCAACCCTGTTAATTTATTTTCCTACTGAAAATAATATTAAATTCATAATCCTTATTTAAATAAGCTCATAAGCCTACCTTTAGAAAAATTATATCCCATTCAGCTTAAATCATTTACTTAATAAAGACATACTATGTTTGCCTTATAATTTTTTTCAAATCATTTCAAATTCAAAAGGAAAAAAAGGGGATTAATTTCAAAAAATTAACTACTTGGTTTTTTTGTTCCTTTTCTAGAAACGTTGTCTAAAATGTTATTTTTAGTTTTAGACAGAAAGGAAAAATCCTGAAATTGCAACTTACCATATATCATACCTCAATACCATTTATATGACATAAATTTGTGATAATACTTTTAGCCCTCCTTGGGTAAGGTACAAAAAAATCAAGTAGGAAATTTTAAACAGGGGATACGGAAGTCTCTCCTATTTAAACCACTCATGTGTATTAGAGTTGGTATCCTTTTTAGGGAGGGGGAACCTACAAAAGATTCTGGCAAACTAAATGGATTCTTGGGAAAATATTACTCTATTTTAAAAAACACTGACAATTATACTTACATCATAATATCTACAACAAATGATCACACTGACATACTATGAGCTTTAGATATAATTTTTATCCAGAAGTTCCCTGAGATTTGAGAATATTTCAAGTGTTTCTCTGATATAAAAATTTAGGAAGGCTGTCCAAGAGTTAAAGGATGCATGGGAAAATAAAAGTAATCCTAACACTAAAATACTCACTGCTGAACTGAGAACTGACTTAAACATTTCTTCTACTTGGCAATATTCTCATTAATGAATGCTGTTTTCAATTTCTCCAAGATAATACAAACCCAGTATAAATCTGTAATAAAGACAGGTTGCAAATCTGAGCAAAAACACAGGATTTTGTGAGATCAATGAAAAATATGTTTGATAATAACTCAAATCACACATAAATCTGCCAACAAATAAGGATCTAGAAGAATTAGATCAGTTAACTGAACAAGAGAAACTCACAAGGGTGATAACAAAATAGGTTGTTTAAAAATAATTTGAATATTATAAGATCAAAACAGGTCTATTTTTGATGTCTTTTTAATACATATGATTGTGCCACAAAAGTTAATTATTTTATTAGAAAAATACTCAATATTCAATTAAATATCATCTTTTTCATTCAAATTGTTCATATTTGACATAAACAGTTTATGTTATTAAGTATACAATGAAATACACTTATTGTCATAATTTTTAGTTTTATTTATAAACTAAAACCCTAATCAAATTTGTTGCAATCAAAAATTCATATGAATGATACTGATTTTAGGTAGATTAATCTTTCTTAAGTGGCCTTTTTCCAAATTATCTCCATATAATGAAGATTTTTCTGTGTTTGTTTCATACATATTAGAAAAAGAAATATATATCAAACACAAAAGCATATCAAACCATGTTATTTCATGGATTTTATGGCTTAAGACAAAAGCAAAAGGTATTATTTAAAAAACTGCCAGTATGATGAAAAATGTGGAGAAATAATATATATGGTTTATTAACATGGCAGAAATTGAGAACTAGAGTGCTAGAAGTTTGGGAAATACTTTGTTAAGGATAAGTTTAAGTCCTCTAACCTCCATTAAACCATACCTCAGTGGACACACCAATCTCCCCTACAGTGGACCTCAACCTTCTTTAAATTCAGGATCCATACCATTTGTTGGCATCTGAGTGCACTTATGACATCTCCTGTGATACTGTCTTACATGGAGATTTACCTCTGATTTTAGTCACCTCTCCAGAGCAAATGGCTGTTTACCCAGTTAAACTGTCCAACTTCCTCAAGGTGGTACTTTATCTCATTATATCCTTCACAGCGTCTATCAGAGAACAGTCTCCATGCTGGAAGAGTTCTCACAGCCCAACTCCTATGTGTTGCATAATAAATGGTCTAGTAAGAAACTGAAAGTTCCCAATGGATAGATTGTATAATAATTTATTATTTCTAGTTCAAGAACGAATAGACTCTGGAGTTTATTTTAAAATGATATACATTTGAATATAGAGCATTTAATATTTGAATATGAGTATTTAGCTCAACAAATGTCATCTTTCTCAACATCTGCTGTCAGGGTTCATCCAAGCAAGTAGATACTTATAGATGACTTTCTATTCTCTCCACTAGAGGGTGCCAATGTCTCTAAGTCCTCTAGTCAGGTTGCCTTGGCATCTCATAGGAACATAGATTTAAGGAGATTTGTCTAGCAGGGAGTTTGAAGATGAGGAGTTGGGGCCTGAGAAAGATGTAAGAGATAGGCTTGGGAGTCATCTATATAGTGCAGATAGTTGATTGCTGTGAAAGTTCTTGAGACTTCTGAAGGACAGAATGGCTGAGGACAAAACCTTAAGAACTTGTCCATATATAAAGGTAAGAAAAAAGAAGAAAAAGAGAGACAGAGAAGGAGGAGAACCAGAAGTGTAGAAATAAGGAACCCAAAAGAGACTGTTTCAAGGAGGTACTGATCAATGATGGTAGATGTTGGTAAGAAACTGAAAAGGAAAAGAAGAAAAAAACTACTATGGTTAAGCAGAAAATGAGGTTACAGACTAGATTTAGGTTGGGGTATGAACATAAAAAATGAGTGGTAGAGAAAAAAAAATACATGGATACATTGAAATTACTTCTTGAAGTTCTGTGGCAAAACAAAAAGGAAGAAAAGAAACAAAACAGTACCTAGAGTAGTACCAAAGAGGTTAAATTTTTAAAATCAAGAACCAAGACTGCAATCTGTCATAAGCCATTTTGGGGCTAATCTCAGCTCTTTATTACAAATGGATAAGAGTAATGAATTCACACCAATATATAAAATGATGGCAATTTTCCTCAGCACTTGGCACTTTAAAAAGAAAACAGACAGATAACAATGGAACATACAAAAAAAATAGGGCTCCCATTAATCTAAGAAACTAGATGGCTAAAATTTCGAGTAAGATTCATTCGTTTATTCAACAAATAGTTATTGAGTGCCTACTATATGCCAGCCAATATTATAGTCTCTAGAGTTACAGCAATGTATAAAACAGAAAATAGGTCCTCGCCCCATGGAGTTTACCTTTAATGTGGCTGCAGTGTGGGTTAATTGGGCCTGTAAAGCAGGGTAGGGATAGTAGAACCAATCTGTGTGGTATGCTATTTTAAAGAAGCCTCACTGATAAGATAACATTTGAGCAGAGACCCAGTGGAGGTTAGGGAGAAAGTCAAGGGGCTGGCTATGGAAAGAATTCTAGGCAGAGGGTAGAGGCAAAGGCCTAAGACAGGTATTAGACTGATGATTGTGAAGAACAGCAATGGGGCCAGTGCAGCTGCCCCAGAATGAATGTAAGGGAGAGCAATAGGAGATGAGCTCAGAGTAACAGCAGGGCCAGACTGTGTAGGGTCTTACTGGCCATTGTGAGGACCTTGGCTCTTATGCTAAATGACACAGGAACCACTGCGTGGTTTTGAACATGATCATATTCACATTTTAAAAGCATAACCCTGGCTGTTGGGCCAAAAGAGACTGCAGGGTGAATAGAGGGCAAAGGTGAAAGCTAGGAAAGTAGCTCAGAATCAATAGTAATAATTCAGGCTAGAGATCATAGTGGCTTGGACCAGGGTGGTAGCAGGAGAGGTGTGGAAATGGTTGGGTTCCTGGGATGTTTTAAAGGTAGAACTGATAAGATTTGCTAAAGATTGGATATAGTTCATGAGGGGGAGAAAGAGTCAAGGAAAACTTGATCTACTGATTTGAGCAACAGAAAGATAAACTTGATATTTAAAATCAGGAGATATGGAAGAATGGAGATGGGAGAAGGGGAAGACAAATCATAATTCTGGTTTTGGATATATCAAGCTTGAGATGCCTGATAGATATAAAATAAAGAATCTGGAGGTGGATAAAGATGGTGAGGAGTAAGACATGGGGCTCACCTTCTCCCACAAACACTTCAAAAAACCATATACATGTAGAATGATTCTCAGAGAACATCTAGCAAACGCTGGCAAAAGACCTGAAGCCTCCAAAAAACGGCAAGAAACCCTTCACATAACTGAGTAGAACAAAGGGAAAAAAGGAGAGAGAAAGAGGAGAAAAAAGATATCAGGATGGGACCAGCACTCCTGAGAGGGAGCTGTGAAAGAAGAAAGGAATCTGCACCCTGGAAAGCCTAACTGATAGGGAGATCAGTCGAGAGGGAGGGGGATCCTCAAAGCCTCGGAGAAAAATGTACCAGCTAGACTGAGGAGGGCAAAGCAGAGAGAGAGCCATACAGACCTTGGTACCACTGCCCCCAGACACCAAAACCTGAGATGCTTGGGTGGGAGCTGGATGCTGAGAATCAGGCTTTGGAGGTCAGTTCCTAGGAGAGGACAAGGGTTAGCTGTGAGAAGACAGCCTGAGGGGCTAGGGAGCAGTGCACCACAGGCTGAGGAAAGGAGCACCACAGCTGAGGGAGCGTGGGAGAAGGCCTGGGCCAACAGGAGAACCAAGGGGCCATTGTTGGAGAGGGCAGGAGGAGAGGCTGAATATCTTGCTCTGACAAAGGAATATCTTTCTCCATGCATACAAAAGCTCTCAGATAGTGGGGCACCTCTTGCACAGGCTACAGGAGATAGGGTCAAATCTCTGCAGCCATCTCAGCCCTCCCTAGCTGGACATGGCCCACAATCACTAGGGATCCTAAAACAGGATCCTACAGCCCCAGTAATCTCAGGGTGAGACACTGAGGAGGGCAATGCCACTGAACCCCACTTGTTGTTGCTCTCACTCCCTTGGGAATGCACATGACATGCTACTGCCACTGCCAAACACTTTGGGCACCACCTACACTCCATGAGGGCCACTGCCACTGCCCAGGACACTGCAACCAGGAGCAGCCTGCACCACCCTCCCCAGGAGTCTTTGCCACCGTCAAGGACCCCAAAAACTAGACACCATCTACAGCCCCTGCCAATTGCCTCCATCTCCCTAGAAGCACACGCTGATACACACCAGCACACCCACTATCAAGGGAATAACGGTCAGCACACATTGAGGAAAGAGAAGCAAGCATCCAAAAAAAAAAAAAAAAAGCCTGCATGCCCCACCCACCCAAAAAAAGTAAGCCCTCATAAACTACCAAGGAGTGCTCACACATATAAATAGTGCTCCAAGACCACACTAGCCATTTTCCCTTAACTCACAGAGTAAGAAAAACATAAGCAAAAAGAAGCAGCTCAGGAAATATTCCCAGTTAGGAAAATAGGAGAATTCCCCTGAAGGAGCAAACAATGAAACAAGCCTCTGCAGTCTAACAGACATGAGTTCAAAAAGGAGATAGTGAAATTATGAAGGAATTAAGAGTTGATATGAAGGAATTAAGAGCAGATATGAGAAGTAATGCAGATTACTTTAGAAAGGAAATAGAAACTATATGGAGGAGCCAAGGAAAATTAGAAAATTCATTTGCAGAGACACAAGCTGAATTAAAGGCACTGAACAACAGAATGAATAATGCAGAGGAACACATTAGTGACGTGGAAGACAGAATAATGGAAATCACCCAATCAGGGCAGCAGACAGAAAAGCCAAATGGAAAAAAAGAAAATGAAAGAAATATAAGAGATCTATGGGATTAAATAAAGTGGGCCGATCTAAGCATAATAGGGATTCCAGAAGGAAAAGGAAAAGAAAGGGGAACTGAAAATATATTGGAAAAAGTTAGGCTGAACACTCTCTGTATTCAAAGGAAACAGATCTCAAGATACAGGAAGCACAGAGGGCCCCAAACAAGTTGAACCAAACAGACCTACACCAAGACATATAATAAAAATGGCAAAAGTTAAAGATAAGGAGAGGATTCTAAAGGCAGCAAGCAAAAAAAAAAAAAAAAAAAGAAAAAAAAGAAAGAGAGATAATTATAAGAGAACCTCCATAAGGCTATCAGCTAATTTCTCCACAGAAATGGTACAGATCAGAAGAGAGTGGCAAGACATATTCAAGGTTCTAAAAGGAAAAAATGTGCATCCTAGAATACCCAGCAAGTTTACCATTTAAAGTAGAAGGAGATATAAAGAATTCCTCAAACAAAAACTAAAAGAATACAGCAATACTAAATTTTAAAAGAAATACTGAAAGTGTATCAATATTTCTCCCCTAAATAAAAAGGAAGTAAGAAGATATAGAATGGAGGAAATCACAACTGGAGAGCAGTAACTTAAATAAGCCAATGTACAGGTCAAAAGAGGAGGGGGGAACCTAATTGAGAAATCTATGATAAACACAAGGAACAGCAAAAGGGTGAACATGAAGAAGTGAAAAAGGACATCAAAAACTTAAAATGTCAGGAAGGAGAGTAAGAAAATCGAGACTTTTAAAGAATGTGTTTGAGTCTATATGAATGTTTGGCTAAAGCAAGCAGATATAGGAAGGGGATAATTTATTTGAAAAGCAGGGCAACAAAATTCAAAACCAAAACAATACATTCACAAAAGCTAAAAAGAAGAGGACACAAGCATAAGATAAAAGGGAATCGTCCAACAACAAAAAAAAGAACAAAGGAGAAACATAGATCTACTGGAAAACAAGGTTTAAGATGCCAATAAATACATATTTACGAATAATTAACTTAAATGTCAATGGACTGAATGATCCAATCAAAAGACACAGACTGGAAGACTGGATTAAAAAAAAAAGAGACTATGATATGCTGCCTACAAAGACTCAACTAAGGGCAAAGGAAACATATAAATTGAAAGTGAGGGAATGTAAAAAAATTATTTCATGCAAATGGAAAGAACAGGGAAAGCAGTAGTGGCAATACTCATATCAGAAGAAAATATGAATTTAAAACTAAGGCAGAGTTTCCATCATGGCTCAGTGGTTAATGAACCAAACTACCATCCATGAGGATGTGGGTTTGATCCCTGGCCTCACTCATTGGGTTAAAGGTCCAGTGCTGCTGTGAGCTGTGGTGTAGGTTGCAGATGCAGCTCAGATCCTGCATTGCTATGGCTGTGGTAAACGCAAGTGGCTTTAGTTCCAATTTGACTCCTAGGTTGGGAACCTCCATGTGCAGCAGGTGCAGCCCTAAAAAGACAAAAAAAAAAAAAGACATACACAAAAAAATAAAACTAAGGCCATAAAGAAAGACAAAGAAGGACAGTATTTAATGATGAAGGGATCAGTTCAAGAAGAGGATAGTACATTCCATGATATATATGCCCCTAACATAAGAGCACCCAAATACTTACAACAGATACAGACATAAAAAAGGAGAAATTGATGCAAATACAATAGTAGTAGGAGACTTTAATAAGCCACTCACATCGATGGACACATCTCTAGACAGAAAATCAGTAAGGCAACAGAGATCCTAAATGACACAGAAGAACTGTTAGGCACAATAGAACTGTTAATTAATATTTTCAGAGCATTACATCCCTCCCCACCCCCCCCCCCAAAAAAATACATTCTTTTCAAGTGCACAAGGAACTTTCTCTGGGATTGATCACATGCTTGGGCACAAAACTAATCTCAACAAATTTAAGAGTACACAAAGAATTTCAAGCATCTTCTCTGACCACAATGGCATGATCCTAGAAATGAACCACAGGGGGAAAAATGAGAAGAAAGCTGACTACAAGGAAACCAAACATGTTGCTGAAATACAAATGGGTCAATGAGGAAATAAAAAAGGAAATAAAAAAAAAATACCTTGAGACAAACGACAATGAAAACACAACCATTCAATATCTATGGGATGCCTCAAAAGCAGTTCTTAGAGGGAACTTCACAGGGATACAGGCCTTCTTCAAAAAAGAAGAAAAATCTCAAATCAGCAGCCTAACCTACCACCTAAAAGAATTAGAAAAAGAACAAACAAAACCTAAATTCAGCAGAAGGACGGACATCATAAAGATTAGAGAGGAGATCAATAAAATAGAGATTCAAAAAACAATAGAAAAAACATCGTGAAACCAAGGGCTGGTTCTTAGAAAGGGTAAACAAAATTGACAAACCTCTGGCCAGACATGCCAAGAAGAAAAGAGGGAGAACCCAAATAAACACAGTAAGAAATGAAAAAGGAGAAAGCTCAACGGACACTGCAGAAATACAAAAAACTGTAAGAGAATACTATGAACAATTACATGCCAACAAATGTGACAACCTAGAAAATGGACAGATTTCTAGAAACATACATCCCACCAAAACCAAATCAAGAAGAAATAAGTAATTTGAACAGATCGATCACAAGAAATGAAATTGAATATGCAATAAAAACACTCCCTACAAACAAAAGTCTAGGACCAGATGACCTCACAGGTGAATTCTACCAAACGTACAAAGAAGAACTTGTACCCATCCTACTTAAATGTTTCCAAAAAACTGAAGAGGGAGGAACACTCCCAAAGACACTCTATGATGCCACCATCACCCTAATACCAAAACCAGGTAAAGACACTACCGAAAAGGAAATTACAGGTCAATATCTTTGATGAATATAGACACAGAAATCCTCAACAAAATTTTAGCCAACCGAATCCAACAACACATAAAAACAATCATGCACTACGACCAAGTGGGATTCATCCCAAGTTCACAAGGACGGTTCAACATACATAAATCGATCAGTCATGCAAGCACATTAACAAAAGAAAAGTAAAAAAAAAAACCACATGATCATCTCAATAGATGCAGAAAAAGCATTTGACAAAATCCAACACCCCCTCATGACAAAAAAGAAAAAAACTCTTACCAAAGTGGGTATAGAGGGGCCACATCCAAACATCGTAAAAGCCACTTATGACAAACCAACAGCTGATATAGTACTCAAAGAAGAAAGCTGAAAGCCTTCCTGCTAAAATCTAGAACAAGCAAAGCATGCCCTCTCTTAGCACTTTTATTCAACATGGTATTGGAATCCCTAGCCACAGAAATCAGAGAAACAAAGAAAATAAAAGGTTATCACACATTGGAAGAGAAGAGGGTAAAACTGTCACTCTCTGCAGTTTGACAGGATACTATATGGAGAAAACCTAAGGACTCCACACACACACACAAAAACCTTGAATGATCAACAGGTTCAGCAAAGCAGCAGGATACACGGTTGACATTCAGAAATCAGTTGCATTTCTGTATATTAACAATGAAATAATAGAAAAGGAATATAAAAATATAATACCTTTTAAAATCGCACTCCAGAATACTAAATACTTAGAAATAAACCCGACCAAGGAGTTCAAAGACTTATATGCCGAGAACATAAAACATTACTCAAGGAAACTGAAGAAGATTCAAAGAAGTGGAAAAATATTCCATGCTCCTGGATTGGAAGAATTCATATTGTTGAAGTGGCCATACTATGTAAAGCAATCTACAGATTTAATGTGATCCCTATCGAATTTCTCAGAACTAGAGCAAATAATCTAAAGGTTTATATGGAACCATAAAAGACCCAGAATTGCCAAAGCAATCTGCAGGAAAAAAACAAAAATGAAAACAAAAAACAAGCAGGAGGCATAACTCTCCCAGACTTCAGACAATATTACAAAGCTCCAGTATTCAGCAGAGTGTGGTTCTGGTTCAAAAACAGACAAACAAATCGATGGAACAGAATAGAGAGCCCGGAAATAAACCCAGACACCTATGGTCAATTAATCTTTGACGAAGGAGGCAAGAATATAAAATTGGAAAAAAGACAATCTCTTTAGCAAATGGTACTGGGAAAACTGGCAGCTGCATGTAAATTAATGAAACTAGAACACACCCTCATGCCATGCACAAAAATAAACTCAAAATGGCTTAAAGAGTTAAGCATATGACAAGACACCATAAAACTCCTAGAAGAGAACGTAGGCAAAACATTGTCTGACATAAACTGTGTTTTCCTAGGTCAGTCTTCGAAGGCAATAGAAATAATAACAAAAATATGGAGTTCCCGTCGTGGCTCAGTGGTTGACGAATCCGACTAGGAACCATGAGGTTGCGGGTTCAATCCTTGGCCTCGCTCAGTGGGTTAAGGATCTGGCGTTGCCATGAGCTGTGGTGTGGGTTGCAGACGAGGCTCGGATCCCGCGTTGCTGTGGCTCTGGCGTAGGCTGGTGGCTGCAGCTCCGATTCGACCCCTAGCCTGGGAGCGTCCATATGCCGTGGGAGCGGCCCAAGAAATAGCAAAAAGACAAAAAAAAAAAAAAGAAAGAAAGAATAACAAAAATAAACCAGTGGGTCCTAATCAAACTTACAAGCATTGCACAGCTAAGAAAATGATAAAAATATTAAAAAGGAAAAGACAACCTAAGGTATGGAAGAAAATAATTGCAAATGATGCAGCTGACAAGGGCTTAATATCCAAAATAAACAAACAACACATACAACTCAACAGTAAAAAAACAAACAACCCCTTCAAAAAACGGGCAGAAGCCTTAAAGAGACAGTCTTCCAAAGAAGACATAATGGATGGCCAGAAGGCACGTTAAAAAATGCTCAACATCACTAATTATTAGAGAAATGCAAATCAAAACTACAGTGAGGTCCTACCTCACACTGTTCAGAGTGGCTATCATTAATAAGTCTCCAAATTACAAGTGCTGGAGAGGGTACAGAGAGAAGGGTACCCTCTTACAGTGTTGGTTGGAATGCAAAGTGGGACAACCACTAGGCAAAACAGTATGGAGGTTCCTTGCAAAATTAAATACAGAACTACTGTATGATCTAACAATCCCACTCCTGGGCATATATCCAGACAGAACTGCAATTCAAAAGGATACATGCACCTGTATGTTCACTGCAGCTCTATTCACAATAGCCAATACAGTGGAAAAACCTAAATGTTCATTGACAGATTAATGGATTGAGAAAATGTGGTATATGTACTTTATGGAATACCTCTCAGCCATAAGAAAGAACATAATAATGCCATTTGCAGCAACATGGATATAAGCAGAGATTCTCCTACTAAGTGAAATAAGTTTGAAAGAGAAAGCCCAATTCCATATGATATCACTTATATGTGGAATCTAAAATATGCCATGAATTAGCCTATCTAAAGAACAGAAACATACTCATGGAGATAGAGAACAGACTTGCGGTTGTCAAGTGGGTCGGGGGGAGTAGGATGGACCTGGAGTTTTGATTAGTTTATGCAAATTATTATATTTTTATCGATAAGAAATGAGGACCTGCTGTATAGCAGAGGCATATATATCCATTCAATACTATTTGCAATCTGTCTGTACCTTTATTTACCCTATATATATACGATCATTATACATTGTAGCAAATCCCCCCTAGATTATGTGTATTACAACATGTTGTTAAATGCATTCAAATCATATACTCATTGCCTTAAGTGTTCAGTTCTGAATGACTAATATTGGGGAGGTAGAGGTGACTATTCAACAGAGGATGGAAGAACAGAGGAATTTCTAGTGCCAGCCAGAAAAAAATGTGAGAATTAAAGCAGGGTGAGGTGAATTCTGAACTACTTAGAGTAGTGAACTCTGAACTATTTCAGAGTAGTTCAGGTGAACTCTGAACTAGCCTTTTGTAATTCAGAGAGAAAACATCAGTTAGCGGGTAGCCATTAGGATTAGTTAGTACAACCAATAAGAAATGGGGTATTTTAATCATAGCTATTAAGAGAGAACAGTTGAAAATTGCCTACTTTTCACAAAATCTGCCATTTTGCAAAGAGTGAAGATAACTCTAAGCTGAGAGCTAATTTTAATACAAAGAGAAATATCTCCAGTTCAGTCAGGGGCATGAAACCTTAACTAGGTTATAAAGAAGTCAGCATAAATGTCCATAATTTTATCGAAGCTGTTTAAGGAGAATGAGATTTGGGAAATGTCTGTAAGTAAAAAGTAGAACATTATCATAAGACTCCGTCTAGGGACTAATTACTGCACTAATCAAGTTAACTAGATTAAAGGGAAAACTAAATGCCAGGGTATAGTAAGACCTCTGGATCCCATCAGAAGTCCATTTAAACCATGAAAGGAAGAGTAAAAGAGACACTGACATTAGTAAAGAGGCTAGGACTGCTTTTAAGAAACGTGCCCCTTAAGAAAATGATTTTAAAAGATGCAAATAGTATTTTAGAGGATAGTTTGAAAATATCTATCAAAATTTTAAATGTAAATGCCCCAAGACCAACCAAGACACTACTAGACATTTTTCCTATGTATGTATATACTGATAAGACCTTTTCAAATTACATGCACAAAGATTATCATTGCAGCAGTCATTTTAAATTGAAGTAGAGATGATTTACAATATTGTGTTAGTTTCTGGTATATAGCCCATTGATTCATTTATAAATATTCTTTCTGGATATCTTTTTCCATTACGGTTTATTATAGGAAACTGAATATTGGAGTTCCTATTGTGGCTTAGACATTAGCAAATCTGACTAAGCATCCGTGAGGATGTAGGTTCCATCCCCGGCCTTGGTCAGTGGGTTAAGGATACAGTGTTGCCTTGAGCTGTGGTATAGGTTGTAGACACGGCTTAGATCCTGTGCTGCTGTGGCTGTGGTGCAGGCCAGCAGCTATAGCTCCAATTCAACCCCTAGCCTGGGAACCTTCATGAGCTGCAGGTGTGGCCCTAAAAAAAAAAAAGGATACCGAATACAGAATACTATGCTATGCTATACAGTATACTATACAGAATACTATATAGCATACAGAATATATATGTATATTGTGTGTGAATATATATATACACACTATATAGAATATATACTATATGGAATATGTACTATATAGAATATCTATGTATGCTATATATAGAATATATGCTATATAGAATACTATGCTATATAGTATATATTATACTATACAGTAGGATCTTGTTGTTTTCTATTTTATATATAGTAGGTTACATCTGCTAATTCTAAACTCCTAACTTATCTCTTCCCTATCCCCTTTCCTATTTGGTAACCATATGTTTTTTTCTATGTCTGTGAATCTGTTTCATCAATAACTTCATTTGTGTAATATTTTAGATTACACATGTAAGTGGTAACATATAGTATTTTTCTTTCTCTTTCTGATTAGTATGATAATCAATGGTCAATCAATGTTGCTACAAAATGTCATTATTTCATTCTTATTTTATGGAAGAGTAGCATTTCTTTGTGTATTTATATGACATCCTCTTTACCCATTCATCTGTTGGTGGACATTAGGTTGCTTCCATGTCTTGGCTATTGCAAATAGTATAGCACTCTTTTTTAATAGTCCATAACTGAAAACAATTCAAATTCCTATCAAATGGGAGTTCCTGTTATGGCGCAGAGAAATGAATCTGATTAGGAACCATGGAGTTGTAGGTTTGATCCCTGGCCTCACTCAGGGGGTTAAGGATCCGGCGTTGCTGTGAGCTGTGGTGTAGGTTGCAGATGCAGCTCGGATCTGGCATTGCTGTGGCTGTGTGTAGGTCAGCAGCTACAGCTCTGATTGGACCCCTAACCTGGGAATCTCCATATGCCACAGGTGAGGCCCTCAAAAAAAAAAAAAAAAAGACCAAAAAAAAATTCCTATCAAATGGAAATTAATTAAACAAAAAATTTAAAAAATCTATGTTACAAAAATAGATTTCAATTAAGTAAAGGAAGAAAGCCACAAGAAGCTCTGTGGAGTTGAATTGAAATTGGAGGTATCAGTTTAATTCACATACAGATGAACAGATACAAAAATACAGTTCTATACATGGGTGTGTTTAATATACACATATATATTTCCTCCATTGAGCAGGTCTGGAAGCAATGACATTCCAGTATCAATCGGCATACCTGGCATCCAGATCTTTGTTTCTTTTTTTTTCTTTCTCTTTTTGCTATTTTAGGGCTGTACTTGCAATATATGGAGATTCACAGGCTAGGGGTCCAATTGGAGCTGTAGCCACTGGCCTATACCACAGCCACAGCAACACAGGATCCAAGCCACGTCTGCAACCTATACCACAGCTCACTGCAAAACTGGATCCTTAACCCACTAAGTGAGGCCAGGGATAGAACCTGCATTCTCATGGATCCTAGTCAGGTTAACTTCTGAGTCAAGAAGGGAACTCCCAAATCTTGGTTTCTAAGTACCATTCTCTAATAAAAGGGACCAAGGCTCCTTGGAACTGATGCAAGAGCTAGGTCAGCAAAAATATGAGAAGAGACAAGAACATCTTATGGTACCAGAAAGTAAGGAAGTGCTCACAAAATGATGAAGGTATGTCAAAATGACATAAAGAGACAACCTGAAGGATCTCTCAGTGGCCAAAGCTGAGACAATTTGAACAACAAAATAAATAATAACAGCACTGGATTATAACTCATGGAATAAAAATAAATACCCCAGAGGCATTCTGTATAAAGAATTCACTAAATAAATAAAAGGGAAAGGACTAACAGCTCTTCCTCACAGAATACTAATTAATAAGTATAAAAGAATAGACATAGAAAATTTATATTAGGCAACACTCAGTAACAATTGTTGTAGTCAAGCACTATTGATGGATGCTAAAAATTAGTATGTAAGAGTATGATGACAAAAAAAGTATTTGGGTTGTCTTAAAGTATCTCCCCACAGATATTTATTAATCACCAAGATGAAATAGTTAGTTTACAGAGGAAAAACCTGGAAGATATCAGGTTTATTCTTGTGATCAAAATTCACCTCAGTAGACATATTGACACGAGGCACTCTGACATGAAGCCCTGAAAAGTGTACACATTAGTTTAGTGGTATTTCAACTAAAAATGCAGAATCTCAGTTTAATCATTAGAAAACATCAGACAAACTCAAAGGGACAGGGGACGTTCCACAAAATAACTAGCCTGGACTCTTTCAAAAGGGTCAAGGTCATGAAAAGGAAAGAAAGATTAAAGAACGATCACAGATTGAAGGCATGGCAAGTAAATGCAATTTAGTATCCTAGATGGGATCCTAGGACATAAAAATGGCAATAGTGGGGAAATTGGTCAATTATGAAAAATTGGTCTCTAGGTTAGTTAATAGTGTTGTATTAATTAATTTTCTTATTTTTATAATTGTACAATAGTTACGTCAAATGTTAACATTAAGGGAAGCTGGAAGAAGAGCATATGAAAACTCTATGAACTATATATAAATTATGAGTTCATAAAATTTGATGTATTTTTCCATAAGGCTAAAATAATTCAATATAAAATATTTAAAAAGAGAATAAAAGGGCACTGCCCCACTCACTGGCAGGCCTGCTGCCTTAAGACCCCCTGAGCAAACATATGCCCCAGACCTGTCCCTGCCCACCAGACCAAGGACCTACCCAGGACCAGTCCACCCCCACACCAGTATACTAGCACCAGCTCCAGGAATCCCAGGGCCCTGTAGCCAGAGACCCCGGGACATGGCTCCACCTACCTGTGGGCCAGCACTATCCCCAGGACACAGGCTCTTCCACTCATCCATGAGTAGGCATCAGCCCCAGAACCACCACAGCCTCAGAGCCTGTCATACCAGGACTTGGCCCATCCACTAACAGTCTATTACTGGCACCAGGCCCCACAGGACCCTGACTCTGCCCACCAGCAGGCCAACACCAGCTCTAAGACCCCCAGGGCTCTGTAGCCAGAGACCAAGGGATCCAGCACTAGCTCCAGGACCCCCTGGATCACCTAGGCTTCAGCCCTATCCATGCTCTAAGAAACTTTGGGCCCTCAACCAGCCTCTCTAGGATCCAGTCCCATTCACCAGTGAGCCAACAACTGCTTTGGTACACACTAGACCTTGAAGCCAGGAGCCTTGTAACCTGGCCTGTCTCACCAACGGCTGGCAGCCTCCATGCAAGACAGAGCCTGGCAACCAACCAGATCCGGAGTCAGTCATACGTACCAGATTTCCCACAGCAGTCAGCTCACCTCAATGAAAGGACCTCTGCAGCTCAAATAGAGAACACACCTAGCATATACAGTTCTGGCAACCAGAGGAGAGTCGACTGCTGGAATACACAGGACACTTCCTAGAAAAGGTCACTTCTCCAAAGTCAGGAAACATAACCAACCAAAAAACATAGAAATAAAAAGAGCAAAGGTAAAATGAGGTGACAGAGGAACAAGCTCCATGTGAAGGAATAAGATAAAACCACTGAACAACTAAGTGGAGACAGCATTCTACTCAATGAAGAGTTTAAGGTAATGATCATAAGATGATCGGCAAACTCGGGAGAAGAATAAATGAAGAGAATATCCTCAAACACTAATAAAAACAAAACGGAGTGTCTATATTAATAATAGAGATACAGACTTCAGAAAATGGAAATTTAATTGGGATACAAGAGGATATAATATTATAATACAAATCAATTCACAAAGAAGATATAATAATCCTAAGAGTATATGCAACAAAGAATAGTTCCAAAAATACTTGAAGAAAAACTGAGATAACTAACTAAAAGGAGAAAGAGTCAAATCTACGCTTATACTCAAGACATCAACATTTCTGTCAGTAATAGAGAGGACAAGTAGACATAAAATTAGCAAAAATATAGAGACCTGAACAATACTGTCAAACAACTTGATCTAAGTGACAGTTATAGAACATCACATGCAGCAACAGTAGTGTATACAATCTTTACAAGAATTTATTTAACATATTCACCAGGATAGGCCATATTATGGGCCATAAAACAAACTTAAACAAATTTAAAAGAATTGTAATCATAAAAGTATATTCTCTGATCATATTGGAGTTAACCTGAAAATTAACAACAGAAAGGTATTTGTAAAATTCCCCTAAATATTTGGAAATTAAAACAGACTTATAAATAACATACATTTATCTATCTCTCTCTCTCTCTATCTATCTATCTTCTTTTTGGGCTGCACCCATGGCATATGGAAACTCTCAAGTTAGGGGTCGAAACAGAGCTACAGCTGCTGGTATGCACCACAGCCACAACAATGTGGGATCTGAGCTGCATCTGTGACCTACACCACAGCTCACAGCAATGCTGGATCCTTAACCCATTGAGCAAGGCCAGGGATCAAACCTGCATCTTCATGGATACTAGTCAGGTTCGTAACCCACTGAGCCACAATGAAAACTCCATAAATAACTTTTAGTAGAGGAAGTCAAAAGAGAAATTAGAAAACATATTGAATAGAGTAAAAATAAAAATAGAACACATCAAAATTTGTGGGATGTGACTAAAGCAGGGCTTAGGGAGAAATTGATACCATTAATAAACACTTTCACTTAAAATTTTAAAAGGTTCCACATCACTAATCTAAGCTACAAAAAGAAAAGTATATCAAATGCAAAGCTAGCAAGAAGAAAAAAATAATAAACATAGTTGAAAAGAATAATATGGGAAACAATAGATAAAACATTAAGGAAACCAAAGCTAGTTCTCTTAAAAAAAAGCATTGCTAAAACTCTAGCAAACTGGCCAAGAAAAAAAGGGAGAAGGTAAACTATCAATATGAATAATAAAAGAGGATTATTACAAACCATATATATTTTTAAAGGAAAGTAAGATTTCAGGAACAACATAGTCTCCATAATTGAGAACTTAACATAGAATGGAACAATGTCTTAAAAACACAAACTACCAAAATTCACTTAAGAAAAAGCAGATTACACGAATAATGGTATATCTACTAAAGAAATCGAATTCTTATCTCAAAACATTCTGAAAAAGTAAACAGACCTAGTTTATTTCACCAGTGAAATCAATTCTATATCAGTGACTATTTAAGGAAGAAATAATACTAATTCAACACAATCTCTTCCAGAATACAGAAGAGAGGAAAATAATCTCAATGCATTCTCGGAGACTAGCATTTCCTTGATACCAAAATGAAGCAAAGACATTACAAGAAAGAAAAGATACAGGCTAATATCCCTCATAAAAATATAAGGAAAAAACCTCAAGAAGATATTAACAAAGTCAATCCAAAAATATTTAAAAAGAATAACACAAACAAGTGGAGTTTATTCCACTAATGAAAGGCTGATTAAACTTTCAAAATTCAATCACTGTAATTCATGATTTCAACAGGTTAAAGCAGAAATATTACATTTATTTCAATCAATGCAGAGAAAGAAATTTACAATATTCAACATTCATTCATAATTAAAAAAAAAAGTCTTAGGAAACAATAAAGAGAAGAGATATTCCTTGACTTGATAAAGGACATCCACAAAATAAAATAAAAAACAAACAAAAATCCACCAAAAAACCCTCTAACTCTTAGAGGGAAAGCTTTCAGCTTTTTACTAAGGAATAGGGTATTAGCCGTGGACTTTTTTCTTTTTCTAGTCAGAGCAATTAGGCAAGAAAAAAAAAGAAAGGCATCCAATTTGGAGAGGAAGAAGTAAAACTGTTTCTGTTGGGAAGATGGCATGGTCTTGTATGTAGAAATCCTTGTTTATCCTTTCTGTAACGACCTATAGCACTCATATGCTAATTCAGTAAAGTCACAGGATACTAAGTCAATATGCAAAAAACAGTTTCATCTCTATTACATTAACAACAACCTATCCAAAAAGGAAATTAAGAAAATAATTCTACTTATATTAGCATCAAAAAGAATACAATACTTAGAAATAAACTTAAAAGAGATGACAGATTTGTATGCCGAAAACTACAAAACAATGGTATAAGAATTTTTTTTGTCATTTTAGGGCTGCACACATGGCATATGGAGATTCCCAGGCTAGGGGTCAAATAGGAGCTGTAGCTGGTGGCCTACACCACAGCCATAGCAATGCCAGATCTGAGCCATGTATGTGACCTACACCACAGCTCATGGCAACGTAGGATCCTTATCCCACTGAGTGAGGCCAGGGATCAAACCTGAGTCCTCACTCACAGATACTAGTTAGAGTCTCATTTCTGCTAAGCCATGATGGGAGCTACCCCCCCCCCTTTTTAAGATACAAATAAATAGAAGACAAACCTATGTTCTTGGACTGGAAGAATTAATATTGTTAAAATGTCCATAGAAAATTATCATAGATTTAAAACAACCCCATCAAAATCACAGTAGAATTTTTTTTATAGAAATAGAAAAAAAACCTTAAAATTCCTTTGGAACCACAAAAGACCTCAAACAGCCAAAACAATTTTGAGTAAGAACAAAGCAGGAGGTATCACAGTCTCTAATTTCAAAACATATGACATAGCTACAGTAATCAAAACAGTATGATACTGGCAAAAACAAAAAACAAAACAGACATATAGACAAATAGAACAAAACAGACAGCTGAGAAATAAACTTACAAACATATGCTCATCTTCTCTTCAATAAGGGTGCCAAAATACAAGGAGGAAAAGATAGTCTATTCAATAAATTCTGTTGAGAAAACTGGACATCTATGTGCAAAAGAATGAAACGGAATGCTATATACAAAAAAAATTAACTCAAAATGGATTAAAGACAAGTATAAAACCTGAAACCATAAAACTCTTTAGAAGAAAATATAGGAAAAAAGCTTCTAATTATCATTCAGGAAAATGATGTCTTGGATATGGCATCAAAAGCAAAAATAGACAAATGAGATTATATCAAACTATGAGTCTTCTGCACAGCAAAGAAAACAACAAAATAAAAAGGAAACCTATCAATGGGAAAAATATTTGCAGATCATATACTTATAAAGGATTAATATACAAAATATATAAGGCGTTTATACAACTCAATAGCAAAAAAAAATTACCCTATTAAAAAATGGGCAAAGGATCAGAATATTCATTTCTCTAAAGAATACATACAAATACCCAAACAGGTTACAAAAAGGTGTGCAACATCACTAATCATCAGAAAAATGCACATTTTGCCTGAAACGTTTGCAGTACCAATAAATTAGCAACAACCTAAATGTCCATCCATGAGAAATGATAAGTAGTTTAAAGAGAATGAGCTAGAGCTGCATGTACAAGAAGAGAAACATCTCAAAAACATAATGTGGAGTAAAAAAGGGTGAGTTGTAGAATAATATATGCAGTATGATACTATTTACATGAATTGTTACAACATACAAAATAATACTATACATTCAGTATGGAAATACACTAAATATGCACTATACTATGTATTTACCTATATGTATACTATGCATAGTGTATAAAAGTAAAAGAAAAATGATGAGAAATGTAAATAAAAAATTCAGTGGTTAGTAGCTACCTCTATCCTGCGATGGAGGGTAAAAGGATGAGATAGGAATACTCACATAGGCTTTGGCTATATCTGTAATTTTCTTTCCTAACCAAAAAAAGGGATTTGAAGCTAGTATGTCTATAAATAAAGACTTTTCAATCTTAACACAGTTAGTTTTTGGTGGATAGATGAGTATTTATTTCATTATTCGCTATATCGTCTCTATAGATTTGTTTTCTTCCTAGTAAAAATACCAAAAAGGAAAAAGGTTTAACATGTTTAAATGAAGAAGGTTATTCCTGGAGAGAGGGGCTAGAATAGGTGGTAGTGGGAAGAGAAGGATCAGGAGACTATTGCTTCTCATCATAAACTCCTCCATACTATTTTTTTATTTTTCATTTGTCTGTTTATAATAATAATAAAAAGATTTTAATTGTTTTAATGATATTAGTTTTATACTAGATAAGCTTGAGGACTACTTAACAGATTCTAAATTGTCCAATGCCCTGATCTTATTTGTCCTTGTAGTCTTGAGTCTAGCCACAGGGCCCAGCACACAACACATGATACATACATATTTATTGTTTGTTATATTTTACTTCCTAAAGATTATAGCTCATCCTGATTTCTCAGTTTTCTAATCACTGGTCACAAATTTACCCTTTATACACATCATTTAACTCTATAGTTTCAGGTGTCGATTATAATACTTCACTTGCCTACTTCCCAAGTAGGATGTTAATTTTCTTTAAGCATATAAAGCATACATGAATTGAGGAAATATAGGAGGATATCATTGAAAGACTGAGGAGAATACTTTTTTTTTTTGCCATTTCTTGGACTGCTCCCATGGCATATGGAGGTTCCCAGGCTAGGGGTTGAATCGGAGCTGTAGCCACCAGCTTACCTATGCCAGAGCCACAACAATGCCAGATCCGAGCCACGTCTGCGACCTACACCACAGCTCACAGCTATGCCGGATCCTTAACCCACTGAGCAAGGCCAGGGATTGAACCCACAACCTCATGGTTCCTAGTTGGATTCGTTAACCACTGTGCCACAACGGGAACTCCAAAAGACTGAGAAGAATTCTTAAGAGATCATATCATTACCTTAACATCCACAGTCCATCCTTTTTCAGAACATGTCAGGAAAAATAAAAATTCTTGCTTCCATACATATGTGTTGAAGCCTTGAATATGGCTTGTTCTGGAAGAAATTTCTTAAGATGCCATGATGATACACTAACCAGTTTTGTTTGTTTGTTCATTTGTTCATTTGTTTGCTTTTAGCAAAGGTCCCCCGAGCCAGTGATAAATTTTCCTGTATGGCAATAAGACATATAAAACGTCTTACTTGACTTAAAACATTTTGGTTCTAGGACAGACGCAGCTCTCACATATGTGAGGGGGGTTAGGAGCTAAATAATGCAGGGAAAAGAAATGTTTTTACAGAGATATAGGGTGTCTCTCCAAGACTGTGATTCTAATGGGGAACAATAAAAATCTGCTTCAGGTGAGGAGGGAGAGAATTAAGGAAAGAGGTCACTAAATACTTGTTGACACTGAATAAGTCATTTGGGTATTGAGTGTAATTAAAGATGAAACATGGTTCTTGTTTTTTAGAAATTTATAGGCTGAGATACAGTAACCTGGATACAACCAGCAGATTATCAACACAGGGTAGAATAATGAGACAGAAACATATGCACTAGTCATGTTGGTCACAACTTTTACATTATGTCTCTTTTGGATATGAAGGTGGAATGTAGTTGCTAAGCTTGAAGACTCTTTGTCCAGAAAGGGCATGTATAGAGAAGTCCATGCTTTGCCTAAGCTACTGAAACAGTGATTGGAACACACACTTGGTGATTTACATCTCAAAGTACCTAGGAGTCCAAGTGGCCTCTCATGGCCATAGGAGTCCTCAGTTTATAATTATCTTGTGTTCCAAAGACTCAGTCAGCTGTGGGAAACTTGGTTCATATTTCCACATAGAAACAAAGGCATGAATGGGAGTCATTTATTTAGACTGGCCATAAAAAATTATACAAACGCATTCTGAAAAAAATTATAATTCTAATGGTATGATTGAGTCTGATCCCTAGGGAAACTATCTCTCTGTGTGTTTTGAATTTGAATTGCAGATGCACCATCCTCTTTCTTGGATACAGCCTTTCAGACACCCTCATCTGCTAATACTGAACATGAAGATTTGCTGATCTTAAAAAATGATTCTGTGTGTATGTGAACCATGAAATATGCCACTCACAAACTCTGCTACAGTACATATAACTGGTTATTGGCTTTAGCTGCTGCCCATCTGAGTTTATCACTGTGTTCATTCTGAGGCCACACTTCCCATGAGCTGTTCCCAATCAGTGATTGAATATGGTGGCCAAAGGTATTAAGGCAAGTCTATTCCAGCAAGTTGGAGTACTTCTGCAGAAAAATGTGCCTGACAGAACCTTTTGTAGAACTGTGCTGTAATTCAAGACTCCTTTAACCCTATTCGTCCCTTCCTTTTCCTACAGACATTGGACTAGTCTGGAGACTTCCTCCACTCTGACCAACCCCAACTCCTAATTAATATCTGGCACATCTAATCCTATCTTTGTGCCTGCTTCTGGGCATACTCAAACTACTGCAAATAATAGTGAGAATGGTCAAAGAAAGCAGGGGATTTGGGACTAGCTCACTCACCACCCATCTTGAGTGGGGTAAGTGGTGCCAAAGATTTCAGTGGTGCCGAGTTGAGAAAATAGCCAGACAGAGGGATGCAGCTGCAGTAATTTAAAAGATATGGGGGTTGAGGAATGTCTACAAAGATCACATATTTGCAGATTTCTGCAAAATTGTATTGAGGATATGAAGAAAAATAATGAGAAATTGAGGGCTGTTAACAAGTATCTAATAACTAAATGTGAGAGTCAGAAAACTTCTCTGGTCATTTATAAAGGTGCCCTGATATCTTGTGGTAGAAGAGCAGATATAGCTAAAAAGAAGACTGAAGATCTGAGAGGGTTATAGGGCTTTAGAAACATCTGAGTGCTCAGTTAGTACAGGTCTTTTATGGTAGTATCAGGGCTTGAAGGAAGAAAAAAAAGTACCGTGAAATATGAGATAGGGACATCTGGATGTGCCACACCAGATGTTGGAGCTGAAGACCCTTGTGAACCTCCCAGAGTTTACAAAGTAGCCAACCTTTCCCTAGTAACAGGTAGCATTTGCCCTCTGTTGGAAAACACTTCAGAAGTCTCCCATTGCAAGACAATAAGTGCTTCCCACCCTAGAACATTCTCTATCTCCTCTTGTGGCTGCAAGGCAGATGATGACAAGGACTAAGGCCCAATATCACCCAGTTAAGGAAATGAAGAGACTATGCAGTCAAGGAGGTCTGAGAATTAGCTAGCATGTATCAACAAGAGCCAAGAATGTGCTCCTGGGACAAGACTTTGAAGATGCCAGATATAGGGGGCCAGGATAGAACACTGGATAACCAAGACTTCATTGACATGTGAGCTTTCCTGGGACATGGGGTTTAACACCCTGGCAAGTAATCCAGGGGGTGTGGCAGACTTGCTGCCAGGATGACCTGAGCCTAGAAAAAGTAATGGCCATGTTGAGCAAAGTAGAAACACCCAGTTACTCTGGCTGATGGTATATGGAAGAATAAAAGAGACAGAGGAATGTGACCATACTGTGATGGATATATTAATAAAGCTAGAATACCCACCAGAAGACTATGGTCCAGGGGAGAACCCAAAGGACACCATACAACTAAGGCTGTTAGGAATGTGCTGGTGAGAAGCGTACAACATCACTAAGAATTCAGTGGTTGCTCTTATTTGAAAGCCAGATTTGTTCTCGTCAGTAACCATAAGAGTGGAATGATGGTGGGTAGAAGGAAGCAATAGAGGCCAGGCAGCAATTCTTAATTGTAAGAGGTTGAAAGTTTCCAATTACCATAATGGCCAGCAAGGTTACAGGGGCAGCCAAGAGGACTTGACTAGCAGGGAGTTGTGGAAATGGTTAATAGAGCATGATATCTCTAGAGGCAAACAGGTGGGCAGCCAATAGGAGTGTTAGTTAATAATTACAACCTCAAAAAGATAAATACAGATAAGCAAGAGGCTAGAGATGGTTGACCAATGAAAAGTTCTGCTCGCTTGTTAGTTCTTGGTCCTAAGCCAATTTTCAGTTCTAGAACCCAGTGAATAAAGACATGGACAGGTCATTAGGTCTGTAGTATCATATGTAACAATGATTTGCCTTCCTCAAAGGAACTTATAGTCATTTACTTAGGCAGTTGTACACTGAGGAAAAGGGAATGCCCAGACAGTTGGAGGAATATTCAGCATAGGATCTGAGTTTCCAGTCACAGCTGGAGATAGAATGAAAGTGATAACATGACCGTCATATTCGAATGGAGATTGTGGAGGTTAGATAATCAAATGGAATCCTGGAATTGTGTCTAATGCAAGTTAGATGTCTACTATTTATTGATTTATTTAATCTACTATAAGAATGGGTATGGAAAACAAAGGGGGAGCATCTATCCTTGGACAAAACTACAGAAGGTAATTTTCCATTTATAAATTCTAGAGACAAAATATCATTAGCAAAATGTGTTGAGTATGAGAATTATTGCTGGGAGGTTGTGACTCTTATAAAAATTTATTATACACTAGAGCTTTTTGGAAAAGATGAGAATTGCAAAGGCAATTTTTCCATTAGGCTACAGTATACTAAGGAGGCCAGTAAGGAACTATGATTGATTAGGAAGATCTATTTCTTTTTCTTGCAGAGGCCCTTAACTTCTACTTTGCCTGCTCTCCACTTAAAAGGTTATTTAAGGTGGCCTGTTCCCAAGATCCTAGCCAGAGGTATATGAATTGCCACCCAGCAGTTAAGGATATTCTGTATATCACAAGTATTTAATCCAGTGGACACAGAAATGATCTATTCTTTAACAGTATAATTGTTTTTCTACTATATTATTGCATATTTTCTTGGATTTTTAAAAATTAAAAAAAATTTTTTTCTTGTTTGGCTGCACTTCTGGGCCAGAGCTCTGAGACAGAGCTGCAACCTATACCACAGATGCAGTAACACCAGATCCTTAACCCACTGCCCTGGACCAGGGATCTAAATGGCACCTCCACAGAGCCAAGCCAGATAATTAACTCACTGCAATACATCAAAAAGTTCTCTTGGAATTTTTTCTTTTTTCTTTTTTTGTAAAACTTGTGGCTTTACCACTACTTACATTATCAAGAGAGAATAAGAGGCCCAGTCTCAAATTACCTCTCTTTCTCCAAGCCAGTCCAGATAGGTAGATAGATTTATTTTTGCCAAGTCTTCACTGACAGCTGTCCTGATTACTCTGGTCTAGACACTTTTAGGATATACAGTAATGAAATCCCCTGTATTTTTTAGTCATCTGCTCTAAACACCAATCTGTTTATAAAAATTTCAGATCAAGAGCAGGATCAAGATGGCAGAGGAGTAAGACATGGTGCTTACTTTCTCTCATAAACACATCAAAAAAAAAATCCACATGTAGAACAATTCAGAGTATCTACCGAATTCTGGCAAAATACCTTCAGACCTCCAAAAAGGGCAAGAAATCCTTTACATAACTGGGTAGAACAAAAGGGGGGAAAAAAGAGATGAGAGAGAGGAGAAAGAAAAGAATCAGGATAGTACCAGCACTCAAGAGAAGGAGCTGTGAAAGAGGGAAGGAATTCCCAACCTGGGAGGCCTAACTGATAGGGAAATCAGCCTGGACAGAGAGAGAGATTCAGTGCCTCAGAGAAAAACCACATCAGCCAGACTGAGTATGGCAAAGCAGAGAGAGCCACAAAGACCATGGGTGGTACCACTACCCAGGACACAACAGCCTGAGACACTCCGGAGGGGGCTGGCCCCTGAGACTTGTGCTTCTGAGGTCAGTTCCCAGAAGAGGGCTAGGAGTGGCTGTGTGGGAACAGCCTGAGGGGGATGGGGATCAGTGTACCACAAGCTGGGGAGAAGCGCACCATGACGCAGCAAGTGCAAGAGAAGGCTTGGGCACACAGGAGAAGCAAGGCACCAATGTTGGGGAAGGCGAGAGGAGGAAGGACAGGAGCACCATAAGAACATCTATTTCTGCATACCTGTGGGCTCTTAGGCAGCAGGGCAATTTTTGCAAAGGCTATGTGGGTGGGTGCAAATGACTGCAGCCATCTCTGACCTCTGAAGTGGGCACAGCCTACCACTGCTGAAGGTCCAAGGAACAGGTACCACCTGAGGCCACAGTCACCTCAGGGATCACCACCAAAGAGGATCCTGCAACTGAGTGTCATCCATTGCCCTCACCCCACTGGGAATGCCCAAGCCCCACCTTTGCCACTGTCAAAGGTTCTGGGTGCTGACCCCACATTCCTGAGGGTCATTTCCACTGTCCAGGGCTCTGCAACAAGGAACTGCCTACACCCGCACCTCCCACTACAACCTCACCACTGCCAAGGGCCTGGCAAACAGGCACTGGCTACAGGCCCTGCCTATTGCCACCACCTCTCTGGAAGCACTCACAAGCCATACACCTGCTTACCACCTATCAAGGGAATAATGACCTGCACACACTGAGGAAAGAGTCAGCAAGCATCCATCATGCCTAAAAAAGAGTAAGGCCTCACAACCTACACAGGGACACACCTGCATAAAAATAACCCCCTCCAAGACTACAGTAGATAATTGTTTTCCCCATCCTCAGAGAACAAGAAAAATATGAGCAAAATGAAGAAACACAGGAACCATTCCCAGTTAAAATAACAGGAGAAATTCTCCTGAAGCAGCAAACAATGAAATAGACCTCTGCAGTCTAATGGACACTGACTTCAAAAAGTAGGTAATGAATATACTGAAGGAATTAAGAACAAATATCAACAGTAACACAGATCACTCTAGAAAGGAAATAGAAACTGTATGGAGGAGCCAAGGAAAATTAGAAAATTCATTTGCAGAGACACAAGCTGAATTAAAGGCACTGAACAACAGAATGAATAATGCAGAGGAACACATTAGTGACATGGAAGACAGAATAATGGAAATCACCCAATCAGGGCAGCAGACAGAAAAGCCAAATGGAAAAAAAGAAAATGAAAGAAATATAAGAGATCTATGGGATTAAATAAAGTGGGCCGATCTAAGCATAATAGGGATTCCAGAAGGAAAAGGAAAAGAAAGGGGAACTGAAAATATATTGGAAAAAGTTAGGCTGAACACTCTCCGTATTCAAAGGAAATAGATCTCAAGATACAGGAAGCACAGAGGGCCCCAAACAAGTTGAACCAAACAGACCTACACCAAGACATATAATAAAAATGGCAAAAGTTAAAGATAAGAAGAGGATTCTAAAGGCAGCAAGCAAAAAAAAAAGAAAGAGAGATAATTATAAGAGAACCTCCATAAGGCTATCAGCTAATTTCTCCACAGAAATGGTATAGGTCAGAAGAGAGCAGCAAGACATATTCAAGGTTCTAAAAGGAAAAAATGTGCATCCTAGAATACCCTAACCAGCAAGTTTACCATTTAAAATAAAAGAAGATATAAAGAATTCCTCAAAAAAAAACTAAAAGAATGCAGCAATACTAAATACATTCTAAAAGAAATACTGAAGGGGCTCCCCTAAATAAAAAATAAGAAGATATAGGATGGAGGAAATCACAAACTGGAGAATAATCATTTAAATAAGTCTGTATATGGGTCAAAAAGGGGTGGGGGACCCAATTTGAGAAACTGATGATAAACACAAGGAACAGCAAAAGAATAAACATGAAGATGTAAAAAAGGACATCAAAAAAGTAAGAAAATATACTCTTTTTAAAAATGTGTTTGACTCTATATGACTATCAGGCTAAAGCAAGCAGATAGAAGAAGGGGTTAATATACTTGAAAAGCAAGGCAACAACAATTCAAAACCAATGATATATTCACAAAGGCTAAAAAGAAGAGGACACAAGCATAAAACAAAATGGAATTATCCAACCAAAAAAAAAAAAAGAGAAAGGAACAAAGGTGAAACATAGAAACTACTGGAAAACAAGGTTTAAAATGGCAATAAATAACATATTTATGAATAATTACCTTAAATGTCAATGCTCCACTGAATGCTTCACTCCAAAGACACAGACTGGAAGACTGGCTAAAAAAAAAAAAAGAGCCTACAATATGCCACCTACAAAAGACTCACCTTTAAGGCAAAGGACCCATATAAATTAAACGTGAGGGAATGGAAAAAGTTATTTCATGCAAATGGAAAGGACAGGAAAAGCAGGAGAGGCAATACTCATATCAGACAAAATAGACTCTAAAACAAAGGCTGTAAGAAAGATAAAGAAATTCCCTATTTAATGATAAAGGGATCAATTGAAGAAGAAGATATTACACTCTTTGAGATATATGCCCCTAATATAAGAGCGCTCAAATACATACAACAAATAGTAACAGACATAAAAGCAGAAATTGATGCAAATACAATAGTAGTAGGAGACTTTTAATAAGCCACTCACATCGATGGACAGATCCTCTAGACAGAAAACCAACAAGGCAACAGAGATCCTAAATGACACAATAGAACTGTTAGACCTAATTAATATTTTCAGGATGTTACATCAAAAAAAAAAAAAACCCCCCAAAATATACATTCTTTTCAAGTACACAAGGAACTTTTTCTAGGATTTATCACGTACTTGGGCACAAAACTAATCTCAACAAATTTAAGAGTATAGAAAGTATTTCAAGCATCTTCTCTGTCCACAATGGCATGAAATTAGAAATCAACCATGGGAAAAGGAAAGAGAAAAAACCTACTGCATGGAGACTAAACAACATGCTACTAAAAAACCAATGGGTCAATGAGGAAATCAAGAAGGAAATTAAAAACTACCTTGAAACAAATGATAATGAAGACACAACCTCTCAAAACCTATGGGATGCTGCGAAAGCAGTGCTCAGAGGGAAATTTATAGCAATACAGGCCTTTCTCAAAAAAGAACAAAGATCCCAAATTGACAACTTAACCCTTCACCTAAACGAATTAGAAAAAGAAGAACAAAAAAGACCTAAAGTCAGCAGAAGGAAGGAAATTATAAAGATCAAAGAAGAAATCAATAAAATAGAGACTCAAAAAACAATAGAGAAAATTCATAAAACCAAGAGCTGGTTCTTTGAAAAGGTGAACAAAATTGCAAACCCCTGGCCAGACTTACTGAAAAGAGGAGAGAAAGAACCCAAATAACCAAAATTATAAATGAAAAAGGAGAAATCACAACGGATACAGCAGAAATACAAAAAACCACAAGAGAATAGTATGAACAACTATATGGCAACAAGTTTGACAATCTGGAAGAAATGGACAATTTTCCAGAATCTTACAGCCTGCCAAAACTGAATCAAGAAGAAACAGACCAACTGAACAGACGGATCACTAGAAATGAAATTGAAGAGGTCATAAAATCACTCCCTACAAATAAAAGTCCAGGACCAGATGGCTTCCCAGGTGAATTTTATCAAACATATAAAGAGGAATTGGTGCCCATCCTCCTTAAACTCTTTCAAAAGGTTGAAGAGGAAGGAATACTCCCAAAGACATTCTATGATGCCACCATCACCCTCATTCCAAAACCAGACAGAGATACCACCAAAAAAGAAAACTATCGCCCAATATCATTGATGAATATAGATGCAAAAATTCTCAACAAAATCTTAGCCAACCGAATCCAACAACATATCAAAAAAATTATACACCATGACCAGGTAGGGTTCATCCCAGGTTCACAAGGATGGTTCAACATACGCAAATCAATCAACACCATACACCACATTAAAGCAAAGTCAAAAATCATATGATCATCTCAATAGACGCAGAAAAAGCATTTGACAAAGTCCAACATCCATTCATGATCAAGACCCTCGCCAAAGTGGGTATAGAGGGACCATTCCCGACCATAATCAAGGCCATTTATGATAAACCCACAGCAAATATAATCCTCAATGGGGAAAAACTGAAAGCCTTCTCACTCCAATCTGGAACAAGACAGGGATGCCCACTCTCACCACTGCTCTTCAACATAGTTTTGGAAGTCCTAGCCACAGCAATTAGACAAACCAAAGAAATAAAAGGCATCCATATAGGAAGAGAAGAGATCAAACTGTCACTGTATGCAGATGACATGATACTATATAAAGAAAACCCTAAGGACTCAACCCCAAAACTACTTGAACTGATTCATAAATTCAGCAAAGTAGCAGGATATAAGATTAACATTCAGAAGTCAGTTGCATTTCTGTATACCAGCAATGAAATATTAGAAAAGGAATACAAAAATACAATACCTTTTAAAATTGCACCTCACAAAATCAAATACCTCGGAATACACCTGACCAAAGAGGTAAAGGACCTATATACCGAGAACTATAAAACTTTAATCAAAGAAATCAAAGAAGATGTAAAGAAATGGAAAGCTATTCCATGTTCCTGGATTGGAAAAATCAATATTGTAAAAATGGCCATACTACCCAAAGCAATCTACAGATTCAATGCAATCCCTATCAAATGACCCAGGACATTTTTCACAGAACTAGAACAAACAATCCAAACATTTATATGGAACCACAAAAGACCCAGAATCGCCAAAGCAATCCTGAGAAACAAAAACCAAGCAGGAGGCATCACTCTCCCAGACTTCAAGAAATACTACAAAGCCACAGTCATCAAAACAGTGTGGTACTGGTATCAAAACAGACAGACAGACCAATGGAACAGAAGAGAGAACCCAGGAATAAACCCTGACACCTATGGTCAATTAATCTTTGACAAGGGAGGCAAGAACATCAAATGGGAAAAAGAAAGTCTATTCAGCAAGCTTTGCTGGGAAACCTGGACAGCTGCATGCAAAGCAATGAAACTAGAACACACCCTCACACCATGCACAAAAATAAACTCCAAATGGCTGAAAGACTTAAATATACGACAGGACACCATCAAACTCCTAGAAGAAAACATAGGCAAAACACTCTCGGACATCAACATCATGAATATTTTCTCAGGTCAGTCTCCCAAAGCAATAGAAATTAGAGCAAAAATAAACCCATGGGACCTCATCAAACTGAAAAGATTTTGCACAGCAAAGGAAACCCAAAAGAAAACAAAAAGACAACTTACAGAATGGGAGGAAATAGTTTCAAATGATGCAACCGACAAGGGATTAATCTCTAGAATATATAAACAACTTATACAACCCAACAGCAAAAAAGCCAATCAATCAATGGAAAAAAGGGCAAAAGACCTGAATAGACATTTCTCCAAGGAAGATATACAGATGGCCAACAAACACATGAAAAAATGCTCAACATCACTGATTATAAGAGAAATGCAAGTCAAAACTACCATGAGATACCACCTCACACCAGTCAGAATGGCCATCATTCATAAGTCCACAAACAACAAGTGCTGGAGGGGCTGTGGAGAAAAGGGAACCCTCCTGCACTGTTGGTGGGAATGTAAAGTGGTACAGCCACTATGGAGAACAGTTTGGAGATACCTTAGAAATCTATCCATAGAACTTCCATATGACCCCGCAATCCCACTCTTGGGCATCTATCCGGACAAAACTCTACTTAAAAGAGACACATGCACCCGCATGTTCATTGCAGCACTATTCACAATAGCCAGGACATGGAAACAACCCAAATGTCCATCGACAGAGGATTGGATTCGGAAGAGGTGGTATATATACACAATGGAATACTACTCAGCCATAAAAAAGAATGACATAATGCCATTTGCAGCAACATGGATGGAACTAGAGAATCTCACACTGAGTGAAATGAGCCAGAAAGACAAAGACAAATACCATATGATATCACTTATAACTGGAATCTAATATCCAGCACAAATGAACATCTCCTCAGAAAAGAAAATCATGGACTTGGAGAAGGGACTTGTGGCTGCCTGATGGGAGGGGGAGGGAGGGGGAGGGAGGGGGAGGGAGGGGGAGGGAGGGGGAGGGATCGGGAGCTTGGGCTTATCAGACACAACTTAGAATAGATTTACAAGGAGATCCTGCTGAATAGCATTGAGAACTATGTCCAGACACTCATGTTGCAACAGAACAAAGGGTGGGGAAAAAAATGTAATTGTAATGTATACATGTAAGGATAACTTGATCCCCTTGCTGTACAGTGGGAAAATAAAAAAAAAATAAATTAATTAAAAAAAAAGAAATTAACCACAGGGGGAAAAATGAGAAAAAAAAAACTGACTACAAGGAAACCAAACAACATATTATTAAAATATGAATGGGTCAACAAGGAAATCAAAAAGGAAATTTAAAAATACCTTAAGACAAACAACAATGAACACACAACCATTCAATGTCTATGGGATTCTCCAAAGCAGTTCTTAGAGGGAAGTTCATAGGGATATAGGCCTTACTCAGAAAAGAAGAAATATCTCAAATCAATAACCTAAGCTACTGCACAGTTTCTGCTATACAGCAAACTGACTCAGGTATACATTTATATACACTTTTTTTTTTCACATTATCCTCCATCATGTCCCATTACTAGTAATTACACATAGTTTCCTGTACTATACAGCAAGGTCTCATTGCTTATCTATTCCAAATGCAATAGTTTGCATCTAGTAACTCCAAACTCCCAATCCCTCACACTCCCTCCCCCTCCCTCTTTACAACCACAGATCTGTTCTCCATGTCCATGATTTTGTTTCTTTTCTGTAGATAGGTTCATTTGTGCCATTTTTATATTCCAGACATAAGTGATATCGTATGGTATTTTTCTTTCTCATTCTGACTTGCTAAGTATGAAAGTCTTTAGTTCCATCCATGTTGCTACAACTGGCATTATTTTGTTCTTTTTATGGATGAGTAGTACTCCATTGTGTATATGAACATGTAATAAAAACTCCCTACAAACAAAACCCAGAACCAGATGGCTTCACAAGCAAATTCTACCAAACATACAAAGAACTTATACCCATTCTCCTTAAACTTTTCAAAAAGATTGAAGAAGAAGGAACATTCCCAACGATAGTCTATGAAGCAACAATCACCCTAATACCCAAACCAGACAAAGATACTACCAAAAAAGAAAATTATATTTCAATATCTTTGATTACTACAGATACAAAAATTCTCAACAAAATTTTAGTCAGCTGAATCCAACAACTTATAAAAAGATCATACACCATGACCAAATGGGATTCATCTCAACTGCACAAGGGTGATAGAACATAATGTAAATAAATCACTGTCATACCCCATATTAACAAAAGAAAAGTCAAAACCATACAATCATCTCAATAGATGCAGAAAAAAGCAATTGATAAATCCAACATCCCTTCACAACAAAAAACAACTCTTACCAATGTGGATACAGAGAGACCACATCTCAACATCATAAAAGCCATTTATGACAAACCAACAGCCAAGATAATATTCAACAGAGAAAAGCTTAAAGCTTTCCTGCTAAAATATAGAACAAGACAAGGATGCCCTCTTTCACCACTTTTATTCAACTTGGTATTGAAAGTCCTAACCACAGCAAACAAAAGAAATAAAAGGTATCCAAATTGGAAGAAAGAAGAGGTAAAATTGTCACTCTATGTAGAGGAGATGATACTATATATAGAAAAGTTTAAGGATGCCACACTAAAGCTACTCAAACTGATCAACAAATTCAGCAAAGTAGAAGGATACAAGATTAACATTCAGAAATTGGTTGCATTTCTGAATACTAATAATGAAATATTAGAAAAGGAATATAAAAATACAATACATTTGAAATCACACCCCCAAAATTAAATACCTAAGAATAAACCTGGCCAAAGAGGTGAAAGACTTATATGCTGAGAACTATAAAACACTAATCAGGGAAATTAAAGATGATTCAAAGAAACTGAAAGATATTCCATGCTCCTGGATTGGAAAAATTAATATCATTAAAATGGCCATACCGGAGTTCCCGTCGTGGCACAGAGGTTAACGAATCCGACTAGGAACCATGAGGTTGCGGGTTCGGTCCCTGCCCTTGCTCAGTGGGTTAACGATCCGGCGTTGCCGTGAGCTGTGGTGCAGGTTGCAGATGCAGCTCGGATCCCGCGTTGCTGTGGCTCTGGCGTAGGCCGGTGGCTACAGCTCCGATTCAACCCCTAGCCTGGGAACCTCCATATGCCACGGGAGCAGCCCAAGAAATAGCAACAACAACAACAACAACAACAACAACAACAAAAGACCAAAAAAAAAATGGCCACACCACCCAAAGCAATCTACAGATTCAATGCAATCCCTATCAAATTACCCATGACATCTTCCACAGAACTGGAACAAACAATCCAAAAATTTATATGGATCCATAAAAGATCCAGAATTGCCAAAGCAATTCTGAGGAACAAAAACCAAGAAGGAGACATAACTCTCCCATAGTTCAGGCAATATTACAAAGCCACAGAAATCAAGACAGTGTGGTACCAAAACAGACATACAGGCCAATGGAAAAGAGAACCCAGAAATAAAACCAGGCACCTATGGTTAATTAATATTTGACAAAGGAGGCAATAATATAAAAAGGGGAAGAGACAGTCTTTTCAACAAGTGGTGCTGGGAAAACCAGATAGCCACACGTGTATCAATGAAACTAGAACACACCCTCACACCATGCACAAAAATAAACTCAAAATGGCTTAAAGACAAATGTAAGACAAGACACCATCAAACTCCTAAAAGAGAACATTGGTAAAACATTCTCTGACATCAATTGTACAAATGTTTTCTTAAGTCAGTCTCCCAAGGCAACAGAAATAAAAGCAAAAATAAACCAAAGGGACCTAATCAAACTGAAAAGCTTTTGCACAGCAAAGGAAACCATAAAAAAACCAAAGAGACAACCTATGGAAGGGAAGAAGATAGTTTCAAATGATGCAACTGACAAGGGCTTAATCTCTGAAACATACCAACAACTTCTACAACTCAACAGCAAAAACATCAACAACCCAATTGAAAAATGGGCAAAAGACCGGAACAGACATTTCTCCAAAGAAGATATACAGATGGCCAACAGTCACATGAAAAAATGCTCAACAACCCTGATTATTGGAGAAATGCAAATCAAGACTACTCTGAGATACTACCTCATACCAGTTAGAATGGCCATCATTAACAAGTCCACAAATAACAAATGCTGGAAAGGGTGTAGAGAAAAGGTAACCTTCTTACACTGTTTGTGGGAATGTAAATTGGTATAACCATATGGAGGCACTAAATATGGAACTACCATATGACCCAGAAATCCCACTCTTGCGCACATATCCAAACAACACTTTCCTAGAAAAAGACACAGGCACCCATATGTTCATTGCAGCACTATTGCCAATAGCCAAGACACGGAAACAACCTAAATGTCCATCAGCAAATGGATTCAGAAGATGTGGTGTATAAATGTACAATGGGATACTACTCAGCCATAAAAAAGAACATAATAATGCCATTTGCAACAACATGGATGGAACGAGTGACTCTCGTTCTAAGTGAAGTAAATCAGAATGAGTAAGACAAATACCATATCATACCCCTTATACCTGGTATTAACATAAGGCACAAATGAAACTTCCTACCGAAAAGAAACTCATGGACTTGGAGAACAGACTTGTGGTTGTCAAGGAAGAGGGTGAGGGAGTGGGATGGAATGGGAGTCTGGAGTTAATAGATGCAGACTACTGCATTTGGAGTGGATGAGCAATGAGATCCTGCTGTATAGCACAGGCAACTATATCTAGTCACTTGTGATGGAACATGATGGAGAGTAATGTGAGAAAAAGAATATATATATGTGTGACTGGGTCACTATGCTGTATAGTAGAAAACTGACAAAACACTGTAAACCAACTATAATGGAACAAATAAACATCATTATAAAATTTATATGGAAACATAAAAGAACAGAATTGCCAAAGAAATCCTTTGGAACAAAAACCAAGCAGGAGGCATAACTCCCCCGGACTTTCAACAATATTACAAAGTTACAGCAATCAAGACAGTGTGGTACTGATATAAAAACAGACATACAGACCAATAGAACAGAATAGAGAACCCAGAAATAAACCCAGACTCCTATGGTCAATTAATCTTTGACAAAAGAGGCAAGAATATAAAATGGGTTAAAGACAGTCTCTTCAACAAGCAGCGCCGGAAATCTTAGATTAACTTTAGCAACAGGAAAATTGTATCATTTTTAAGTAAACATTAAAATAACTATGTTTTGAATTTTTTTCTATTTGTAAATACATACATACATAAGCACATATATTCTATTATGGTCATTAATGTCTTCTCAGCCTTCACTGTATATATTTTTGTATACAATATGTATATGTGTCTATATATACACAAAGGCCAAGAAGATATTAAGGATCAGAATAGAAAATAACACATATTTGAACATTTAGTGCCATGATCAACTTTTATGGTTCTCCTTGGCAAGGCTAATATAATGTTTAAGAGAAAAATTCCGGAGTTTCAATTGTGGCTTAGTGGGTTAAGAACCCAACATAGTCTCTGTGAGGTTGTGGGTTTGATCCATAGCCCTTCTCAGAGGGTTCAGGATCTGGCATTGCTGCAAGCTTCAGCATAAGTCACAGATGTGGCTTGGATCTGATGTTGCTGTGGCTATGGCATAGGCCTGCAGCTGCAGCCATAAAAAAGAAGAGAGTGAGAGAGAAATTCCTGTCTGCTCCACATATAATGCAATGTCAGCAATTCAAGAAAGTAGAAGCTAGAGAGCCACAGCTATTAAAACCAATACCATCACCAACACCAAAGGAAATAGAGCATTACCATAAATGATTGTGTAAGCTACCTCTCTTGCCGTTATGGACTTGACTATATATTGTTAGTTTGTGCTGGTGTGTGCGAGGTCAGTTGCACAATCAGATGAGAGCTCTGGTGAAGCTCTCAAGAGGTTCCCACTCATCCCAAACCCCACTCCCTGGATAACTAAATCATGGCTCTGGCTGGTGAGGAGCGGGCCGGGTTAGGGGAAAACAGCGGGGCAGAGACTGCTGCAGTTTTAAGTAAAATCAGGTGTTGCCTTTCCTGAAGTGAGATCTGGAAAATGTCAGGCCTTAAGTAACAAGTATTGGCAGCTGAACACTAGGCCTTCCCTACTGGGTCCAGCCTTCCCTTTCCTGCCAGAAGTATTTAGGTTTTCCCTTTTCCTCTTATATTGCCAGAATCTCCTTCATCTCCTCTTTAGAGGTCATTGAATAAGAATTTCCATTTTGTAGATATTCACCTGACATGATTCTAAGTGTACTGGGAATGGGAACGGTTTGGGTAATTAAACACACAAGTGTCAATTAAAATGGTGCTATTGGTGACCTAGGCTTCTAACTATTCAGGAAGAATAAAAGATTTCTTGGAGGAGTAGGGAGAAATTGTTGGATTCTGATTTTTTTTCTCTTCATGTGTTGAGAGCTACAGAAAGAAATATAGCACATAAGTTTGATAAAGTAGAAGCATTAAATGGAGCGCAGAGAACATTCTTTGTGTTTCTTGACTTTTTCTTCTGTCAGGTCAGTCTGGAACTATTCCATTGCAGAATTGTGATCCAGATTGCAGAAACACACATGTGCACATGCACAGCTGATATTTAAACACATCTTTATTGTGTTTGGTTGATTTGCATAACATGCCTCAGCACTTTCTAGGATTGAACCAAGTAAATACAGGGGAGGTCTGGCTACCCCATCTTAACTTGGGTGTGGCTCCTTTGGGAGAGATAACCCCACACTTACTCAAGAGTTCCTGGATTTTACATGGATCACTATGTGTATGGGATCAGTACCAGTGATTCTCTACTCTAGTTGGGATAAATGCAATCTGTGATGAGGCTCAACGATTCTGAGTTTAGTTGATAAGTTAACACTAAATCAGTGCAACAACCTTAGAACTTAAAATTCTGAAAAACTAAGCAACAGCTATACAAAAAGTGTCTGGCTGTGAGCTATGGCTAAGTCGTAACTAAGAATGCTTTATCACCCTCATCTCTCATCACCTAATACTCTCTGACCCATCCCTATGGCTCTATCTCCTGCTTGTATGCCAATATTTCAGGCTCAAATTTAAATCTCCAGTCCAGGTTTCATCTACTGAACTCCAGACTGGTCACATCAATCATCTCTATCTGAATGATCCACAGGTATTTAAATGGTACATTAATTCATCAGCTACTCCAATAAGCACTTCCTTTTTTATATTCTCTGAATTGATGAAATGAATGGCATAGCCATATATCAGTAACCCTATAAATTATCCTAGGTTCTTCCTTCTCTATGATCAAGATGTTCAAGTTCATCTTCTAATTTTTTCCCAGATTTTCCCTAGCTCAATTCCCACCACCTGTACCCTAATTCAGGCCACTATATCATGCACACAGTTAACTACTGCAGCTTCCCCATTTAGCACTCTTCGGTCCTGTCTCCATCTAGCTTAGAGAGCTCAGAGAGCTCAGAGAGCTTTCTAAAAAGCAGATTTACACATCATTTATGTAGTATTCTTGTCAAACATATTTAAACAGAATCTAACTGTAAGGAAACAATCAGATAAATTCATATTTAGGTTCATTTTACAGGAAAACTGGCCTAGACTCTCCAAAAATGTCAATGTCACAAACCACAAAGTATATCTAAGGAACTAGTTCTAAATTAAAGAAGACTAAGGAGACTAGGAAATTAAATATTCTCATTTGTTTGAAGAATTGAGGAAGAGGGAGATGTAAATAGCTACCATAGACATTGGGATTATCAGGAAAATTTAAGATATGAAACTATATATTACATGATACTAAATCAATAAAATTGAGTTTTCTTTGATATGTTAATGGTATTGTGGTTGTGTAGGATAAAGATCTTGTTACTAGAAGACATGTGCTAAGGTATTTAAGGGTGAAATGTCATGATGTTTGCAACCTACTCTCAAACAATTCATCAAAAATTACATAGATTGATGGACAGGTGACAGAAAGAAAGCAAATATGGTAAAATGTAAACAATTGATGAATTTAATTTCTCAACTTTCCTTCAAGTTTTAAATTTTTCAAAACAAGAAAAACAAGAGAGAGAGCATCCAGTCACCACTGCATAACTATTCTTCCAGTAGCCATCTTCCATGTTCCCAAACCCCTTGAATTTCTTGGAGATTAAAAAAAAAAAATGCTAGAGCAGTCATTAAGATTCAGTTATTAAAGCCATTTACTCTCATCCCCAGCACTATGGGGAGGCTTAATTCCCAAATAAGCACAATAACGCAAATCAATAATGCAAGACTTAAAAGCTATATATAGAAGTGGTTAGGCAGTTCAACAGACTAAGTGAATTTGTCAGCCATTTTTTTTTTTCATATCAAGGAATATAAGCAATACAAATAATTATAAGCAAACTTTCATTGAATGCTCATAATAACCAAATGACACTTAGCTTCATTTTAGAGATGAGAAACCAAGGGAAAACCAAACTGAATTTTGTTTGTCCTAGAGTTTTTATAACTGTCAAATAGAAAAGTACTTATTAGGTTATACTCCAAGTTTTCAAAGAGTAAACATGTTAACCTTTTAAGTGAAGGATGATTAAATCTTTTTTTTCTTCTATATAATTATTAATTTGCTATTCGTGCTTTATAGCTTTATTCTGCCTCACAAAAACAAGAACAACAAAAACAACTGAAAAAAAAACCTACATCAAGGCCTGCTAAAAATTTTTGTTGCATTTAGGATAGCAAATTGAAGGTTTTTTATGAAGGAGTCCCTGTTTCCCTGTCCTCCCTCTTTCCTTGTCACATCCCCTTTTCGCTCCCTATGCTTCAGCCATACTTAAGTTCCTTGAAGCATAGGTTCTCTCATGCTATCAGCATTTCCTGGTGATGTTTGAAATAAGGGGAAATATGATATGGCTGTTGCCACAGGTGTGTCCGATGTAAACAGATCATATGCAAAGTCACCCAAGACCAAATCTATACATTGAAGGAGTCAAGAGACCAGGATTCTGCTTCCAGGTTGGCTATTAGGGAAACTCCCTTGTCCTCACTGAGCTTCTATTTGTTCATCTATAAAAGGAGGTGTTTAAGTCAGATGATTCCAATGTCATCTGCTCTCTGCTTTCAATGTCCATGAATTTATAAAGTTCCTCTAGAGAAAGAACAAGGAAATTTGTGTAATAAATTCTGGTATAAATGAAGTTTTCCTCTTCTTAAGAGAAATCATCTCAAAGAAGTTGTGAAAGTCAAATAAAGGATAAAGTTTCAAATTACAGTCAAGTTTAATGGACTTCATTGATGAGATAACATAAATCCAAAACATGTTATCTTTGAGATTATATCAAAGTACATGTGAAAAAACTAATATAGTGAAAAGGATGTGAAATGAGATATTAATTTTAAGATGCTATATGAGATTTAGCTCCACTTTGGTTACCAGGCAGAAAACAGGATCAGAGGACAGTGATATGAACGTAGCCCATGAAGGAAAAAATTAGTTTCTTATTGTCTCATTTTCCCTCATCTGTTAGACAAATACATCATTAAAAGCTCTGGGAAAGATTAGTCCCTGAAATCACTAACATAAAAATACCTTGAAATTATTCAATCTCTCTCCCTGTCTCCACCAAAACTCTCAGAGCTCACACATTGCAACTGACACCTGGGTGGTGTGAAATCAGTTGTAATAAAGCTAGAGGAAGAGGCACTCCCATATTATTTGGGCAGTGGGAGCACAAATGAAGGAAGGTGCTATTTTCTACAGTTCCACTCTTTTAGTCAGGGAAGACTTTAGGCAAGTAATAATTTTGGTAAAAGCTAATGTGTTTATACATACCATAGGTTTTGCTCAACCCATTCAAGCTCTAATAGGAAATTATCTTGAGAATTTAGAAATTAATATGTATTAATGTTCAAAAACTTCTGTTTTAAAATATGTTCTTAGATGTTCAGAAGGAAAACTAGCAGGAATTCTTAAAGAAGCCTCTAGCTTTCATTCATTCACTCGTTCAGATAAAAGGAATACAAAATAAATAAGATACAATCCTTAACTCAAGCATCTCACAAATTTGAAACCAAGTGCTAATACTGCCAATGCCTTTAAGGAGATTTATTTTCAAATCCAAACCATTGAAGTTAACTCAGATTTTGCCAGGAAGCTGATATCAAAGAGTGGAGGGTTTCTTGATTTGGAAGTGACTTACTAGAGAGCCACACATTGGTTGCAAGCATGCAGGTCTCCTATAATACATATCTTTTTTTCTCCTTCAAGCTGGAATTCTCTGAGTGAATTTTCTTAAATAAAATAGCATGAAAATTGTTTCCTCTATAAGAACATATGTGGGGAAGAGAGAGAAAGAGGGAGAAACAGTATATGCAAGGAAGTGGAAGTAGAAGGTTCTGAGAACTATTTACAAAGTGCCAGAAAACAGGTGATATCTTCTTTATGATAAATTACTGGCAGATAATTTAAGAGCTGAGGGAAGCTTGCAAAGTGCTGACATTAAAAAAATGAAACCATAGTGAAGAATAAAACTGAAAAAATTCTAATTCTTAGAAAAAATTGTTTATCAATTAGTGTTGCAATGATTAATAAATGGCTAAATGTTTATTAGGAAGTTATATCATTTGTATTTAAGAGCTTATATATATTTAAAATATTGCTCTTTGTTATAACTGTTAATCTGTGTACATAATAGTAGTGGGAAAATGACAAATGCAAGGTTCAACTGGGATTCTTATATCAGTAAAAAAAAATTAAGGAAAAGGAACATCAACAGGATTTTTGCTTTAGAATTTTCACTCTGGGTGTGGCATGGAAGACAGATTGGGGGATGGAATTGAGAGGGGGGCTAGTGATAGAAATAGAATATAGGAAGTTACTATAATACTACAGACTAGAGTTGAATTTTTTTTTTTGTCTTTTTGCCATTTCTTGGGTCACTCCCGCAGCATATGGAGGTTCCCAGGCTAGGGGTCAAATCGGAGCTGTAGCTGCCAGCCTATGCCAGAGCCACAGCAATGCAGGATCCAAGCCGCATCTGCGACCTACACCACAGCTCACGGCAACGCCAGATCGTTAACCTACTGAGCAAGGGCAGGGATCGAACCCGCAACCTCATGGTTCCTAGTCGGATTCGTTAAGCACTGCGCCACGATGGGAACTCCAAGAGTTAAACTTTTGATTGCTTAGAGAAGATGAAAGAACATGACGACAGTGAAAAAGGAGTTGTGAGTAATAACATATTTGAAACAATTTTAAAACAGAGGAAAAATTCTGGGAAAATTCCTTCAGTCTTTATTAAAATGTCACTTTTTCAGTGAAGAAATCTGTGGCAGGAAACAAAAATGACTGCACAGTTTCCTTTTCCTAGACATACAGGAGGATGTGTGCTAGATTCCCTTGTAGCTAAGGGTGGGAGCATGTGACTTAATTTTGGCAAAAAAAGAGTGTGAGTAGGAGTAATGTTTCATTGCCAGGACAAGTTACTTATTGGCTACTGATCTACCTCCTTCTCTCTCTGCCCCTAGAAACTAGATGTCAATGTGGCAGCACCACAATGTGCAGGAAGCCTGGAATCCTGAATCACAGGACTGAGTGATGAATCACCTATGTCAAACTTCCCATGAACAAAAGCTAACTTTCTGGTGGGCTAAACCACTCATATTTAAATTTATTACTATAGCATGTTACAGCCTCTTTTGACTAGTAAACCTTCCCTAGCCACTATTTTCTAAAATCTTCTCTGTTGCCCAACACACATAAAATGAACAAACAAAAAACACCCAAACACCCACCCACCCACACACACACATTTCCTATCTTGCTCTTTTTTTCTCTTTGGCAACTTGTCACTCTATAACTTACAATGCATGTTATCTACTTATCTTGTTTATTATCTGTCTTCCTCAGTAGAATATAAACTCTGTGAGGGCAGAACTTGGTGTGTTTGGTTCATTATTACAACTCCCTTGATATAGTGTTTGGGATATGGTACATAAGCAACAGTTTAGTACTGTCTGGAAAACAGACCTTCAAGTGGAGAGATACTATGGGCAGCTATGAAGCCAGCTAGGAGAGATCCATAGCCACATACTTGGGACATATCAACATAGTTGGAGGGGTCATAGTTGAAGTCATAAGAATGAGTTCTTTGAGAAGTTAAATTCTGCAAGAATTGAAGTTGAGAAAAAGTCTGGATGTTTATTAACAGCTCTGAAGCAAATACTATCTGTCAGAATTGCCTCGCAATAGACCAGAATGGTTTGGCTTTTCTACTCCCATTCCATTCAGTCACTGATGTGAGCTGCTCTGAGAAGGGCTTATCTTGGGTGAGGCACAGCCTGAAGAAACTGACAGCTGGAAGCTATTGTCTGCTGACTTCACTCCCCACTGCTGGGCAGTAAGTACTTCTCTGAAGGGAAATTTGAGCAATCAAACCCATATCTACCACAAATGAGGAAAGAAGAGAAGGTTGAAGACCAGGATCGCCAAATTTAGCAAATACAAATAATGCTACTACATTAATATAAGCATGTCCCATTAACACCTGGGACACACTATGCTAAAAATTATTCATTGTTTACTTGAAATTCAAATTTAACTGGGGTCCTGTGTTTTACCTGACAACTCTACTAAGGGCTGAGTCAGGGTAGAGCCATGGTTCTCAGAAGAGAAGTGGAACTGTCAAGAAGAGATAAAAGAAAGTCACAGAATGATCCAAGAACCAAAATGAAATAATGAGATCTAAGGAAGAAGGAGATTTTCAAAATAAAAAGGTGATATACTATCAAATCTTAAAAAGAAGATAGATAAAGGAAGATAAAGACTGAGAATTACGCAGTAACTCAAAGACTAGAGATATAAAAGCTTCAGAAAGGAATGGACTGCAGTACCAAATGACACAGACAGGCAGAACACAGCTAAAATATTTTCAGGGGGAGGGGAGCGGGGGAGGTATGTCAAATTAGCTGTGGTAGGGCATGCCTTGCCACAAGATGGCACTCATAGTTCCTCTTTTTCTGAGTTTGTATCAATAAACATTTTGCAAAAATTTTATTGTCATGGAGCAAAGAGACTATCTTATGTTTCACAATTTACATGTAAGCTTGTGTTTCAATTCTATTATTTTCCCAAAGATTACCAGTGTTTTTTGCTTTAGAACATGAAGAGATGATGAATGCCAGAAATAAATGGGAGGTGGGGAAGGCATTAGAACCTGGAGGAAGGAGCAAATGTAATGCTATAGCAGATGCTCAGAACAAAGCCTTAACAGAAGGCTATTGGACTGGCCATCAGATGAAGACCAATAAACTTCAAAACAAAAGAAAAGTAATACAGATGGAAATGGAAGCCAGTCTGCTTAGTGTTGAGGACAGATAGTATGATAAGAAAGTAGACAGACTATGTGTTTAGAGCATCTGCTGGGAAAGATAGGAGGGATGACAGTGGACTTTTTCCTTATGGGTAATTCCTTCTCAAATCAGAGTTTGTTTGCCTTATTTGCAAGTTTTAAACACTTGACTAAAATACCTGTTAAATGGCAGTTGACCTCATATAACAATACTGCTACAAAACAAGTGCATTTGTGTTGCAGAGCTAAATTTACTTGTCTAAATAATTCCTTATGTCCCCCAATATTATAGCATGTATTTCTTTTCAACATTATTTCATATCTCTTTTTCATATTATATTGCCTATGTTTGAATGGAGGCCTAGACATCACAAAATTTGCCTAACACTGCACAGCCAGACAGAAACAGAGCCATGGGCTCTTTTTTCTCTTTTTCTTTTCTCTTTTTGTCTTTTTAGGGCTGCACCTGTGCCTGCACCCAGGGCATTTGAAGGTGCCCAGGCTAGGGGTCAAATCAGAGCTATAGCTGCCGGCCTACACCACAGCCACAGCAACACAGGATCCAAGCCATGTCTGCAGCCTTCACCAAAGCTCATGGCCATGCTGGATCATTAACCCATTGAGCAAGGCCAGGGATAGAACCTGCGTCCTCAGGGATACTAGTCAGATTTGTTTCTGCTGAGCCACGACGGGAACTCCAATTTCTATTTCAAGTTTTCCACTTACCTAATTTTATTTTTCTAGCATGCATAAAATGACAATTGAAATTACCCTGTTTTGAATATTTTCCATGCTATACCAGATATGTAACAGTTAAAACTTACCTGTCTCCAGAATAGTATAGACAAGTATGCTCATTATCATCTCTGATTTTTATAAAAATAAGTAGAACCTTAAGCTGAACTTAAAAGAACTTATAAATTAATGTACTGCTGAAGAGGTAAAATCCTGTGCCTGTTGTTTCAGGTGTATAAATACTTATGCTAGAATACAGTCCCACTAAACAATCTAAAACAGTTTTCCTTTCAACCAATAAATCGTTAGCTATTTGTTTTTATCTTTTTTTAATCACCAAAGAGAGAACATCAGTATCTATATTCATGTGAAAGTCTATTTGATCCCTTTAGACATTAAGAAGAGTGAAATGAAGACAACTTTAGGTTTGTTTATCCCATTCAACTCCCACACCTCAAACATTAAAAAAAAAAACAAAAAACAAAAATGGTGGAGGGGATTCTATAGCCAGTTCACCAATAACTCCATATAAACCAAACAAAAGAAGACTTCAAACTTGCTTTGCGGCTGGGCCTCCATGGGGGATCAGCCTTCTTACTGAGTTGGAAAGAATAAAGGATATTTTTGAACTCACAAGTGTCTGAAAACATCATGTCTGCAAAGTGTGGTTGGCATTTTTAAGCATTTAAAAGAGTTTAATGAAGCCCAGCTCCTTACAAATTCCTACAAAAAATGAAGACTAGGAAATTGTTCCTGCCACCCAGGGGTCATAGTGGTGGTATTGCTCCAACCAACTATAAAAAGGAGACCTGTCATTTATAGATAGCTCCAAAGTCTTGGATTAGTAAGAACACCATGAAGACTGGCCTTTACCCAAAGAATTTACTCAGAAAGACATTTAATATGGAGAACAGCTTTGAAGAAGGGCTTTGAAAGGGTCAGAAGAAGATGAAATGAGGAATGCTGTTACTTAGTGCCTTTATTAAACAAATGCTTGCCTTAGCACTTCTCTAGCACGTCTCAAAATGTGGCAAAGTAATAATGACATGCCCACTTGAGAGACAAACAAAAAAAAATAACTTGGAATGTGAAATTTTTCATTAGGATGGGCCTCCTCCAGGCCAATGAGTTGTTCACAATGAGTATGTGAACGCCCTATTTCCATCAGCCTGGAGACCTTCCTCTCTCAAAGGCATATCTACTGCTCCATGCAGCCCAGGATGGTTTGGATTTCAGAAGTTCTCCCCTAACTGTCATACAAGTTAAGTTTGGGAACCTTATTTTCCCTAATCTTTATACCATGTCCTATCCCCTCAGGCCTTTGCTTTAGGAAGGAAATAACCAATCACTGCAACCATTACAGCAGATAGCACTCTAGGTGTTAACTCTTGAAATCATGGGTACTTTCCACTATAAAATCAACTGGCCAGTAGTATTCAATAAATTTTTAGTTATCCATAACATCACTCCCTACAACTGATTTTTTTCTGCTACTATTAATCTTTTGTCTTTGTACATATAAATGCATTTATCCATTTGACAAATATTGCTGAGTACCGGTAATGTGCAGACATTGTTTTAGACAATGGATTTATGGAAGTCATCAAGATAGACAAGATCCCCGTTTTTAGGGACCTATACTCTAAGGAAAGGAAGAGTGGGAGTGAGGGAGGCGATGGGCAATAATAAACAAGATAAATTCAGATAGTGGTAAGTCCTGTGAAGATAAGAAATGAGGTTAATGTAATAGAGACTAGGTGGAAAACTACTTTTGTTTACATAGTCAGAGACTGCTGCCCTGAGATGAGGTGCTGAAATATTTGAGCTAGGGCATGATAAGAAGCCAGCTATACACAGATCTGGGTGGACAATGTTGTAGGCAGAAAAAAAATAAAAAGCAAGTAAAAAGGTTTTGAAGCAGAATAAGCTTGGAATGTTTGAGAAACAAAAGAGGGCCAAGTCAGAGTTCCCGTCGTGGCTCAGCAGAAACGAATCTGACTACCATCCATGAGGATGCAGGTTCGATCCCCAGCCTTGCTCAGTGGGTTAGGGATCTGGTGTTGCTGTGAGCTGTGGTGTAGGTCACAGATGTGGCTCAGATCTGGTGTTGCTGTGGCTGTGATGTAGGCCTCAGGCTACAGCTCCAATTTGACCCCTAGCCTGGGAACCTCCAGATGCCCCAGGTGCAGCCCTAAAAATACAAAAAGACAACACAACAACAACAAAAACAAAAGAGGGCCAGTGTTGTTGAATCCTAGTAAAAGAGACAGCGAGGTAGGACATAAGTTCTAAGAGATTCAAGAAGCAGGCTGGGATGGCTAAGTCGTGAAGGTAAATGAGGGATTTCAAGAATTGTGAAGTGGGTTTTTTTGTTAACTCCTAAATATTTCATGTGTTTTTCCTAAGATCAAGGATAATTATGAAAATCAGGAAATTTTTACTAACATATCCAATAATTATTAAAAATAACACTGATTAACAAAAATTGATTATTAATGTTAATAACATTATTGTTATTATCTAATTTATAGACCTGAATTTTGTTAATGGCCCCAAAAATGTCCTTTATAGAAATTTTACTGATCCAACCCAGGATTACACATTTCACTTAATTTTAACTCCTCTTTTTTTTCCTTTAATCTGGAACTATTCCTCATCTTTATCTTTCATGACACTGATTTTTTTAAAAAGTGTTGACCGTTTGTTTCATAGTATTAAATTTGTGTTTATCTGATGTTTCTTCAAGACTAGATTTGTGTTACACAGGTTATGAAACATTTGTCCTTTTCAATGTAGAATATTTGCTATCCCATTACTAATATGCAAGAGGGATGGGATGAAAAAAAATGTAGCTTTTGCTAGGAAGAGATCAATGTGTATTTGTGCTTCAGGTGGCAGAAAAAATATAGTGTCAATTCTAAAAACGGAAATATAATGTGGACAAACTCCTATGAATAATATGCAAATGCAGGAAGGCTTTCATTACTTTTCAAAACCTTGAATACAGGGCTCTAGGAAAATCTCAAGAGTCACTAAAAAATTAAGGAAGAAAGATATGGAAAACAGAATGAATTATTAATAAGAACAAAGACGTTTACAAATTTTCAAAAAATAAAATCAACTGTGATTCTGAATGTAAATCTATACAGTTCAAATTAAATAGACTAAATACTTACATAAATAAATAATTTTACATAGACAATGTGAAAATAAATTGTTAAGCATTTATGAAATTGAAATTTGTGTAGATACTCAGTGGCAATTACAAGGTCTCTGTGTAGTGTAGCTTTCCTTTGATTTGTCTAGGGTAGCTTATTTTGCCACAACTACTAGCTAAAAGCAAACAAACAACAAAAGTGTGGTTAGATATTTTGTCACTTAGAATAATGAAGAAGGGAAGAAACTGGAAAATCCAAAGTCTTTATGGAAAATATGAGGAATGAGAGTGGTAGAAATTGAGCAAGAAGTACTGTAACATAAATTTAGCAAGACAACTGGATCACAAAGGCCTTGAGGGCATGGACTATGTTTGTTCTCTGGTTATAGTTCTCTTTATCATGACTATCTTAAAATAAGGTATCCAGGAATTCCCGTCGTGGCACAGTGGTTAATGAATCCAACTAGGAACCATGAGGTTGCTGGTTCGGTCCCTGCCCTTGCTCAGTGGGTTAAGGATCTGGCGTTGCCGTGAGCTGTGGTGTAGGTTGCAGACGCGGCTCGGATCCCGCATTGCTGTGGCTCTGGCGTAGGCCGGTAGCTACAGCTCCGATTAGACCCCTAGCCTGGGAACCTCCATATTCCGCGGGAGAGGCCCAAGAGATAGCAAAAAAAAAAAAAAAAAAGACAAAAAAAAGAGGTATCCAGAAATCAAATTAAAACTCTGTATATGACTTAGCACATACAACATAACTGCTGCTTCCCTTTTTATTTCTATACCTCTATTAGTGCCTAAATTACCATCAAACTAATCTGGGAAATTTTAGAGATGAAGAAGAACCAAAACTGTAGTTTAGTTCAGTTTCCTCAGTTTTCAAATGAGAAAAACGAAATGATTAAAATGAACTGACTTGGTCACGGTTACCCAACAGTAATAATACTAATAAGCAGACAGTTCAGTTCAGGCTTAGAACCCCAGAAGACATCATGAAAATGTCACCAGGAAAATAACTCCAGCCAGGGAGCACAGGGGACAGAACACTGGACCTAGAGTCAGAAAACTTGTATTTGAATCCCAGCTCTGCCTCTTACTTTCTGTAAGACCATGGGCAATCTTACAATTCTCTGTAAAGAGGGACTTGCTGCATAAAAATATCATGTATATTCAACACAAAACTAATCTTTATGCAAAAAATATTAAATATTAAAATGTATAGGAGGTATTAGTATAATGATTATCTCATAATCCTAACTTGGTTTAATAGATTTAGTGTTTTTCTAGTAAGTAGATGGTTATGGAGATGTTGTACAATAGGTAGTCTATACCCCTGATCCCCATACTTAAGAAAAGATGTTGCATACATTTAATTTGACTAAAAGAATCTTAATTTTTTAAACTTCTTATTATGAAAAATTTTAAATATATACAAAGTGATAGAAAATAATGAATCCCTATCATACAGCATCAGTATCTTCAAAATTCTGCCATTATTTTTTTTTTAACTACGGTAATATACACAGGACATAATACTACCATATTAAGCATTTAAAAAAAATGTGAGAACCATTTTAACACTTTTAAGTATATAGTTCTGTGACAATAAGTAAATTCACACACTGTGCCTGCCGTTACTGTGTCACCTAAACTCCACCAACACCTCACCTATTCACTCCATGATATGTTTGCTTTTTAAATTGGACATCTAACACTTTAATTTCCATCCAAATTCACATGTCACATGCAAATTTTTAGCTCTAATCTTCAGTTAGCCTTCACAAGTATCATAATATCTCTTCCTCAAAGTTGCTGTGAAGTTTTAAAGAATGCATTGTAATATCATGCAGCAGGCACTCAATAACTTAGCTCACTTGCCCACCATTTATATGGTAGGACTGATTCTAGTGATTCTGTACTGATAACACAACGGATTCTATTTCACTGATAACTCAAGTTTTATTTAGAATATTTTCTTGAAATTTCTTCATTATTTCCTAGTACCCTATCTGGGTGGGACATATAAATCTAAGTTTCCAATATGATAATGGTCTTTGCAGAAAAGTAATGAAGTTCTTTATATCTTGATTATAGTATTTTTCAAAAATTTTTAAACATTTCAGAATGATTTATTTTTAAAAAATTTTTATTATACTTGATTTACCATGTTCGCTCAATTTTTGCTAAACAATAAAATGACCCAGTTACATACACACACACACACACACACACACACACACACACACACACACATTCTTTTTCTCACATTATCTTCCATCATGTTCTATCATAAGTGACTAGATATAGTTCCCTGTACTATACATCAGGATCTCATTGCTTATCCACTCCAAATGGTATAGTTTGCATCTACTACCCCAAACTCCCAGTCCATCCTACTCCATTCACCTCCCCCTTGCCAACAATAAGTCTGTTCTTCAAGTCCATGAGGTTTTTGTTTTTGTTTTTCTGTAGATAGGTTCATTTGTGCCATATATTAGATTCTGGATATAAGTGATATGGTATTTGTCTTTCTCATTCTGACTTACTTCACTTAATATGAGATTCTCTAGCTCCATCTATGTTGCTGCAAATGGCATTATTTTGTTCTTTTTTATGGCTGAGTAGTATTCATTGGATATATATACCACATCTTTTTAATCCATTCATCTGTCTGTGGACATTTAGGTTGTTTCCATGTCTTGGCTACTGTGAGTAGTTCTGCAATGAACATATAGGTTAATGTATCTGGATATATGCCTGGTGAATGAAAGTTTTGTCTGGATATATGCCCAGGAGTGGGATTTCTGGATTATATGTTAGTTCTACATTTAGTTTTTTGAGGTACCTCTACATTGTTTTCTGTAGTGGCTATACCAATTCGCATTCCTACCAACAGTGTAGGAGAGTTCCCTTATCTCCACACTTTCTCCAGCATGTTATTTGTACACTTATCAATGATGGCCATTCTACCAGCGTGAAATGGTACCTTACTATAGTTTTGATTTGCATTTCTCTAATAATTAGTGATGTTGAGCATTTTTTCATGGCCACTGGAATGTCTTCTTTAGAGAAATGTCTATTCAGGTCTTTTGCCCATTTTTCCACTGGGTTGTTTGTTTGTTTGTTGCTGTTGAGTTGTATTAGTGTTTGTTGGAGATTAACCCCTTGTCAGTTACATCAGTTGAAACTACCTTCTCCACTCCATAGGTTGCCTTTTTTGTATTTTTTATGGTTTCCTTTGCTGTGCAAAAGTTTGTCAGTTTGATTAGGTCCCATTGGTTTATTTTTAGTTTTTTTCTATTGCCTTTGGAGACTGACCTAAGAAAACATTTGTATAGTTGATGCCAGAGAATGTTTTGCCTGCCTTGTCTTCTAGGAGTTTTATGGTGGCTAATCTTGTTTAAATTTTTAAGCCATTTTGAGGTTATTTTTTGTGCATGGTGTGAGGGTGTATTCTAGTTTCATTGATTTACATGCAGCTGTCCAGTTTTCCCAGTACCACTTGCTAAAGAGACTGTCTTTTCCCAATTTTATATTCTTGACTCCTTTGTCAAAGATTAATTGACCATAATTGTCTAGGTTTATTTCTGAGCTCTCTACTCAGTTCCATTGGCCTGTATGTCTGTTTTTGTACCAGTACCACTGTCTTGATTACTGTAGCCTTGTAACATTATCTGAAGTCTGGGAGAGTTATGTATCCTGCTTGGTTTTTGTTCCTCAGAATTGCTTTGGCAATTCTGGGTCTTTTATGGTTCCATACAAATTTTTGGATTGTTTGTTCTAGTTCTGTAAAAAATGTCATAGGTAATTTCATAGGGATCACATTTAATTTGTAGTTGCTTTGGGTAGTATGGCCATCCTAACAATGTTAACTCTTCCAAGCCATGAGCATGGGATTTCTATTTCTTTGAATCCTCTTTAATTTCTTTGACTAGTGTCTTATAGTTCTCAGCATATAAGTCTTTCACCTCCTTGGTCAGGTTTATTTGTAGGTATTTAATTTTGGGGGGTTCAATTTTAAAAGATATTTTTTATATTCCTTTTCTAATATTTCATTGTTAGTATTCAGAAATGCAAACAATTTCTGAATGTTAATCTTGTATCCTGCTACTTTGCTGAATTCATTAATCAATTTGAGTAGTTTTTGTGTGGAGTCCTTAGGTCTATATATAGTATCATGTCATCTGCATAGAGTGAAAATTTTACCTATTCTCTTCTAATTTGGATACCTTCTATTTCTTTTGTTTGTCTGAATGCTCTGGTTAGCACTTCCAACACTATGTTGAGAAAAAGTGGTGAGAGTGGGCATCCTTGTCTTGTTCCAGATTTTGGTGGGAAGGCTTTCAGCTTTTCTCCATTGAGTATTATACTCTCTGTGAGTTTGTCATAAATGGCTTTTGTTATGTTAAGGTATGTTCCTTCTATACCCACTTTGGTGAGAGTTTTTATCATGAATGGATGTCAGACTTTGTCAAATGCTTTTTCTGCATCTATTGAGATGATCGTGTGGTTTTTGACTTTTGTTAATGTAGCATGTGACATTGATTGATTTGTGTATACTGAACAATCCTTATAAAATTGGGATGAATCCAACTTGGTCATGGTATATGATCTTTTTTACAAATTGTTGGATTCAGTTGGCTAAAATTTATTGAGAATTTCTGTGTCTATATTCATCAAAGATATTGGCCTATAATTTTCTTTTTTGGTTTTTGGTAATGTCTTTATCTGGTTTTGGTATTAGGCTGTTGGTGGCTTCATGGAATGTCCTTGGGAGTGTTTCTTCTTCTTCAGTCTTTTGGAAAAGTCTGACAAGGATAGTCAGACTTTGTATGTTTGGTAGAATTACCTGTGACGTCATTCGGTCCTAGACTTTTGTTTGTAGGGAGTTTTTTAATTACATATTCAATTTCATTTCTAGTGACCAGTCTGTTCAAATGATCTGTTTCTTCTTGATTCATTTTTGCTGGGCTGTATGCCTCAAGGAAGTTGTCCATTTCATTCAGGTTTTCAAATCTGTTGACATATAATTGTTCATAGTATTCTCTCTTTTTTTGTAATTCTGCAGTATCCGTTGAGATTTCTCCTTTTTCAATTCTTTTTTTTTTTTTTAATTTGAGTTCTTACTCTCCTCTACTTGGTGAGTCTGGCCAGAGGTTTGTAATTTTGTTTAACCTTTCAAAGACCAAGCTCTTAAGTTTATTGATTTTTTTCTATTTTTTTTTGAATCTCTATTTTCTTGTTTCCTCTCTTTACGATTTCTTTTTTCTGCTGACTTTAGGTTTTGTTTGATCTTTTTCTAATTCTTTAAGGTGGTGGGTTAAGTTGTTGATTGAAATTTTTCTTCTTTTCTGAGGAAGGCCTGTATCCCTATGAACTTCCCTCTAAGAACTGCTTTTGTGGTATCCCATATATTTTGAATGATTGTTTTCATTGTCATTCATCTCAATGTATTTTTAATTTCCCTTCTGAATTCCTCATTGACCCATTTTTTTTAAGTAGCGTGTCATTTAGTCTCCATGTAGTCAGTTTTTTTCTCATTACTTTTCCTATGGTTGATTTCTAGTTTCATGCCATTGTGGTCAGAGAAGATACTTGAAATACTTTCTATATTCTCAAATTTGTTGAGGTTAGTTTTGGGCCCCTATATGCAATCAATCTTTGAGAATGTTCCATGTTCACTTGAAAAGAATGTATATTCCGGGGTTTTTTTGTTGGATGTAATGTCCTGAAATATCAATTAAGTCTAACTATTCTATTGTGTCATTTGGCAGTGGCAATGGGAGAACATGTGTGTTCCCAGGGGAGTGAGAGCAACAATGGTTGGTGCTCGGTTGCAATAGCTTTCTCTGCGCCAATTTCTGAGGTGACTGGGGCTGCAAGTGGTGCCTGTTCATGGATCTCTAGTGGTTGGGGACCATGCCCATCTCTTTCTGGTTTGCCCCCATTGCCTGTAGACCACACAAAAGATGCCCCATCGTGCTTAGCCCATGTAGGAGGTGCTGCCTCCCATAGCCCGCACAAGAGGGGCTTGTCACCCACAGTCTATGCAAGAGGTGGCTTGTCACCCATAGCCCCACCCTCTGAGAGTCTGTGAGTACACAGAGAAAGATATTCGTATGATGGTCTCCCCCTCCTCTTTTGCCCTCCCCAGTAATGGCACCTTGTTTCTCCTGTGGGCCCAGACCTCCTCCAGGTTTCCCTCCTCCAGGTTTCCCTCAGTTGTGGCGCACCACTCCCTCAGGCTATCTCCACAGAGCCAACCCTAGTCCTCTCCTTGGAATGGACTTCCAGAGCCTGAGTCTCAGCACCAAACTCTTCTAAGTGTCTCAGGCTGTGATATGCCAGGAGGTGGAATCTAGGGTCTGTGTATCTCTCTGTCTGCTTTTTCCCTCCTCAGTCCAGCTGCTGTGCTTTTCTCTGAGGCTTTGAGGTTGCTCTGTCTCAGCTGATCTCCCCATCAGTTAGGCCTTCCAGGGTGTGGGTTCCTTTCCTCTTTCACATCTCCCTCTCAGGAGTACTAGTCCTATACTGATTCCTCTCTCTCTCTCTCTCTCTCTCTCTCTCTTTTTTTCTTTTGTTCTACCCAGTTATGTGGAGTGCTTCTTGCCCTTTTTAAAGCTTTAAGATATTCTGCCAGCATTCAGTAGATGTTCTGTGTAAATTGTTCTACATATAGATGATTTGTTTTTATGTGTTTGTGGGACAAGGTGAGCACCACATCTCACTCCTCCACCATCTTATTCCTGCACCTTAAATTTTTTATTATAGGTGATTTATAATGTTCTGTCAATTTATTCTGTACAGAAAAATGACCCACTTATACATACATATACATTCTTTTTCTTGCATTATCCTCCATCATGTTCCATCACAGGTGACTGGCTATAGTTCCCTGCAATGTACAGCAGGATATCATTGCTTATCCACTTCAAGTGCAACAGTTTGCATCTACTAACCCCAAACTTCCAGTCCATCCCACTCCCTCCTCCACCCCCTTGGCAACCACAAGTCTGGTCTCCATGTCCAAGATTTTGTTTCTTGATGACAGCACTTAATTATAAAAATAATAAAATAAGCTCTAGTAATATGTGGAGTTTCCCAATTTTTGAAGCCACTTAGTCAAGTGTATTGATGGGCAAGTAAAAAACACCTTTGATTTCTCTTTAGTGACTGAGTTGCTGTGGAAAAAACTGGAAATGCTGACTTCCCTCTACTGGGTCACTGTTCTAAGCTCTCTCATCTCTGACAGATTCTTCTCAGACTCACTTTATCTTCTGCATACTGAATGGGGAGATATTCTACACATTAGCCTTGAGTTTTTTTTTTAATTTATTTTATAGTAGTATAGTAGATTTACAATAGAATGTTAATTTCCTCTGTACAGCAAAGTGATTCAGATATATATGCGTGTATACATATATATATACATACACACACACACACACCTTCTTTTTAATATTCTTTTCCATTACAGTTTGTTACAGGATATTGAATAGAGTCCCCTATGTGATACAACAGGACCTTGTTGTTCATCCATTCTATATATAATAGATTGCATCTGCCAATTCCAAACTCCCAATACATACTTCCCCTACCCTCCTCCCTCTTAGAAACCACAAGTCTGTTTTCCATGTCTGTCAGCCTGTTTCTCTTTCTTAGGTAAGTTCATTTATGTCATATTTTAGATTCCATGTATGTGATATCACATGGTATTTGTCTTTCTCTTTCTGACTTACCTAACTTAGTATGATAATCTCTGTGTCCATTTATGCTGCTGCAAATGGCTTATTTCATTCTTTTTATGGCTGAGTAGTATTCCGTTGTATATATGTACAACATCTTCTTTATCCATTCACCTGTGGATGGTCACTAAGGTTATAGCTTGTCTTGTTGCTATGAACATAGAGGTGCTTGTATGTTTTTGAATTATAGTTTTGTCTGGATATATGCCCAGGAGTGGGCTTTCAGCCTTGAGTTCTTTTACAAGCTCTAAGAGATGACTTTTTTTTTTTTACCCTGCTTCAGGCTACATCTCTATATGAGCTGCTCTAAAATCAACATCTCTGACTCACAGTTCTCTGACTCCAAGAATCTTCTGAACTCATCATCATCCCCCTAAAGTATTTTTACCTCCCAGAAATCCTCTGCTTCTGTTGATGGTATTATCATCCTCCTGGTCATCCTATCTTAAATTTTAGCCCCATCCTTCCACTTTTTTAAACCTCTTATCTCATATACCCAATTCAATTCCAAAGACAAGTGTTACTTCCTTAGAAATAATCTCTTTTATTACTCTACACTTTTCCAAACTTCACCAACTGGAGACATTACAACTTCATAAATATAATTAATACAATAGCTCATATGGTCAATCAAATACAATTTCTAGCATATAATGCTTAATCAAGAAATCAGAATCTGACTTTTCTAGAAATTTAGAATCATGCTTCAGCAGCCATCCAACTAACACTTATGAGAGTTTAGGCAGACATAAATCCTTTTTCTAAGCCAGCTGAACCAAGTTTTCTTTATTGGTAAAGCATGCTATTTTACAACAAGGTCTGAATAATGCAAACATCTGATAATCTTCAGAGAAATCACACTAACAAAATCTGAGTGCAATCTGGGCCCTCTCAAATACAGCTCACATTTCCCTAATTTTACAGTCTCTATATAAAAACTTATATTTCCATTATTACATTTAGAGAGCTCTTCAAAGGTGCCATAAAGTTCCAGTCTTGATAATCTCCAATTAGTGTCCTAGCTACATAGCTCTGAAGTTACAGTTTGCTAGCTTAACATGCAAGCTAGAGCTTATCTTAACTGAAAACATTTATCTCTAATGACTGGTTTCCATTCCAAGCCCCCAGCTATATGAACTAGCTAACTTCCAGATTTTAGTTTTCTGCTTAGTTTTTCTCTTGCAATCTAATATAGTCTAAACATCTAACCTCCCAGGTGACTCTTCCATCAGAGAATTGACAACCGCCCACTCCAGAGCTCTGAGGCTCAAAGTTTTGATGTATGCACAGATACATTTACAAATATATACACTATAGATGCATTTGTTTAGTAAAATCTTAGATATAACCTTAAGGTCTATTCACAAGTGGGTAGGAGAGTGGGTGAGTATATAGATGAAACAAAATTGTCATGAGTTGTTACTTGTTGAAATTGAGTAATGATTTCATTATACAATTCTCTCTGGTTTTCCGCACATGTTTAAAGTTTTTTCCATAAAGTATTTAAAAATTAAGGTGTCAACCTACTATGAATATAATGTAACACTAAAAAAAAAATGGTTGATCTGTACTGACAAAAATAGAGGTATGATACACTGTTAAGTGAAAAAGAGCAAGTTATTAAACAATAAGTATAATATGTCTCCTTTTGGGGATTTTGAAAGCTCTCTATATGTTTATGAATATATATATACACACACACACACACACACACACACACACACACACACACACACACACACATATATATACATTCATATCCAGATAAAGGTTAGAACAGAGACCCAGCAAACTGACAACTAACCCTGGGAATTAAGAGGGATAAGAGAGGATGATGCAAAAGGTCTTAATTTTTATCAGCATTGGTACATTTGAAAATAAAGAAAATAATAATATTAATAATAATAACATTATCAACTAAAATCTTTAGTGCTACAAGAACCTAGAGGCTTATATTCTTGGGAGTATTAAATACTGAGGAGTATTAAGTAGTAAATAGTAAAGCTATAATATATACTAAATACTAAAGGAATACTAAAAGTATACATTTATACTTCAAAGCATGCTACATACTGAAGGTAAAACCCATTTATCTGACTTACTCTCTCAAGGCATTGACTTTAATTAAGTGCTTTTCCTACCAACCTTATCTGGGACTCCCTTCTGTTACTTCCCAGCAAAGTTACTTTAATTCTTTGATCTTTCTTTGTTATAGGCAGAACAGATGGGAAAAGGCTGTAAAAAATTTTTTTGTCCTTTAGTCTGGTCCAAATTCATACATTTCTTCAAAATCATGATCACAGTCAATTTATGTTTCCATGGCAGTCAGTAGCCGCTAACTTTCTGCTCGGGTGAAAAACATTACTTCTCCTCCTCTATTTTTACTTGGGGATCTGCAAACTATAAACACAGCAAATACCTCCATTTATTCAGGTATCCTTTGGTTTATTTTAGCAGTGTTTTGCATTTTTCAGCATGCAAATCTTAAACATATTTTGTTTGAGTTATACCTAATTGTTACACAGTTTTAGGTGCTACTGTACTATTTTTAAAATTTCAATTTCCAAAATAGAAATATAATTTTTTATATCAACCTGCATCCTGCTATCTAGCTAGGATACTAGCTAAATGGGACACTTATAAGTTCTAGTGATGTTTGTATAGATTCTTTGAAAGTTTCTGTACAGTTACATTGTCTATGAAGAGAGTTTTACTTGTTCCTTTATAATCAGGATGACTTTAATTTTCTTGTCTACTGTCCTGATGAATAATAGTTGTCAAGGTAGATATCCTTGTTTTGTTCTCTATTCAAGAGAAAAACATTTAGTCTTCCATCATTAAGCATTACAGTGGGTTCTGCAGATGTGCTTTATCAGGGTGAGGAAATTTCCCTGCATTCCTCATTTGCTGTCAGTTTTTGTCATTAATGGATGTTGAAGTTTTTCAAATGCTTTTTCTACATCTATTGATGAATATATTGGTTTTTCTTATTTGGCCTGAAGAATACTGATTGATTTTTGAATATATAATTAGCCTAAGTCTTTTTTGGATTCAATTTACCAATATTTTGTGAAGTATTTCTGATTCTCTGTTCATGAGGGACATCAGTCTACAGTTTTCCTGTAATAACTTTGTCTGATTTTCATATCAAGGTAATACTAGTCTCATAAAATGAGCTGGGAAGTGTTTCTTCCTTTTCTATTTCCTTGTAGTTTTGGTATATAACCAGTATTATTTTTTTTTCTTATATGTTTGGTAGAATTTTCCAATGAAGCAATATGTATGAGTCTAGAGTTTTCTTTACTGAAAGATTTTTAACTATTAATTCAATTTCTTTCTTTAATAATCATAGTGCTCTTTGGGTTACCAATTTATCCGTCAGTGAATTTTGGTAGTTTGGATCTTCCAAGGAATTTGTCTATTTCATCTAAGTTCTCAAATTTGGGGGCACATAATTTGCCTTATCACTTTTTTTTCTTGGTCAGTCTGGCTAGAGGTTTGTCAATTTTACTAATTTCAAAGAACCGGCTTTTGATTTCCTCTTTTGCTATTCTTCCAATTTCACTGAGGTCTGTCCTTATCATTACTATTTCCATCCTTCTCATGCTGTGGGCTTAAATTTTTACTTCTTTTATAGTTGCATAATGTTGAAACTTTAAATCATTGGTGCTTACATAAGCATTTAGTGGAACAAATTTCCCTTAAAGCACTGTTTTAGCTGCATCCCACAAATTTTAATACAGTGTATTTTCATATGGCCCCTTTTGCCCTATGCCAGTCAATTACTATCTTAAAATGTATTGTCATCTCTGATTCATCCCTTTTTTCCATGCAGGGAGACTCCAAGTGTTATAGAAAGCCCTGCTACATTTAACTGATAAAATACAGTTACTGCTAAGCCAAAGGAGGCAAATGGATAGTCCAAGGATGCACTGAAGTAGAAGAGGAAGCAACCTGACAAATGTGGTGGCTGCAGGCAGCTAAAGAGGGGCAATAGCGACTGGTTTATCTGGCATGCAGCCATTTTGAACAAAAGCAGCAGAAGTTCTAGGGGACAAAAATACAGAGCCATAAGCACATATGGCTTATAAATGCCAGTAAGGGGCATTAAACGGAGGCTGCCAAAGTGAATTATTTTAGTCATCTATAAAAGATATGCTAAGTACTGCCCAGTGTGGGATAAGCACTGTGTTAGAAGAGTAGGTTATACATAAAGGAGTAAATACTTTATGCAGCAAGCCATATCCCAATTACATGAGATAAGATGGCACAAAACTTGACACTCATTTTGAGCAATAACTAAAGAATTTATATTTACGTTTTTTAAATTTATTTTTAATTTATCTATATATTTTATATATTACATATGTTCTACATTGTATATTATGTGTGTATATATTTACACATACAAACATACATATACATGTCTATTTTTATTTTATTCTTTTTTTATTACTCAATGAATTTATTACATTTTAGTTGTACAATGATCATCACAATCCAATTTTATAGGATTTCTATCCCACAACCCCAGCGCATCTCCCCACTCCCTGAACTGTCTCCTTCGGAGACCAGAAGTTTTTCAAAGTCTGTGAGTTAGTATCTGTTCCGCAAAGAAGTTCATTCTGTCCTTTTTTTCAGATTCCACATGTCAGTGATAGCATTTGATGTTGGTGTCTCATTGTCTGACTGACTTCACTTAGCATGATAATTTCTAGGTCCATCCATGTTGCTAAAAATGCCAGTATTTCGTTCCTTGTAATGGCTGAGTAATATTCCATTGTCTATATGTACCACATCTTGATCCACTCCTCTGTCGATGGACATTTAGGTTGTTTCCTTGTCTTGGCTATTGAAAATTGTGCTGCAACAAACATCGGAATACATGTGTCTTTGCGAGTCATGGTTTTCTCTGGGTAGATGCCCAGGAGTGGGATTGCTGGATCAAATGGTAGTTCTATGTCTAGTTTTCTGAGGACTCTCCATACTGTTTTCCACAGTGGTTGCACCAATTTACAATCCCACCAACAGTGTACTAGGGTTCCTTTTTCTCCATACCCTCTCCAGCAATTATTGTTTGCAGACTTTTTGATGATGGCCATTCTGGCTGGTGTAAGGTGGTTTCTCATAGTGGTTTTGATTTGCATGTCTCTAATAATGAGTGATGTTGAACATTTTTTCATGTGTTTTTTGGCCATCTGTATGTCTTCATATGTCTATTTTTTAAATAAACCTATCTATTGCCCTCTCCATCTGCATGGTGACTAAAACTACTCAAATGCAGAAAGCTTGTGATCACTGAGTTTAAAACCAAAAACTACTACTTAAAAATTCCTTTTTATAAAGTATGAATACCATATGCAAAGATAATTTGTTTCAGGTAGACTAATACTCATAAAGAGAGAGAATTTTTTCAACTATTTTTAAAGTATTTTAATTGGGCTAGAATATAAGCTTGTCTTGATCAACTCCAATGAATATTAACTCCCTATTTCTGAATTCAAGACAGTGGTTACTTGCAGTGGTGAAGAGATATTGCTTCACCACTAAGAGGGCTGAGCAGTCAGCAGGCAAATGCAGAGGCAGTGGTGATGCATGTGTTGGGAGGTTGGAGGCACCATATTGTTTAACCTACTAGCCAGCCTGCTCCCTGTAAATGACTAATAAGTTAATATTTTACATTGTAGGTAATATTAAAAGATAATTTCAATGGTAGGATAAAGAATAACTTAAAAGTGGCACAAAATTAGAGGTAGACCAGTTGGGAGGTTATTGTACTAGGTGCCTAATACAACATAGTGAGATAGGAATGGAGAGTTTAGAGAGGTAGAATTGGTAGAACTAACTTGAGTATCAACGGCACACTAAGAAAGGCCTATGTGCCAAAGAGAAGAGTATCTTCCATTTAGCAATAATAATGAGTTTAACTTCTAGCATATACTATAGTAACAAACAACCCCTAAGTCTCAGTGGCTTAACATTGTAAATAAACAATGTTTTAAAATTTCCTTTGTGACTTCCTCTTTGACCTGTGGGTTGCTTAGCTTTTTTGTGTGTGATTTTAAGTTATAGATATTTGAAGATTTTCAAAATATTTGGGGAATTTTCTAGATATCTTTGTTACAGGTTTTTAGTTTATTTCTATTCCAGTCATAGACTATACTTTGTTTGATTTCAGTCCTTCTAAATGTATTAAGATTTGGCCTAAATTTAAGGCCTATAAATATGGGGTGAATGTTCTCTGTGCACTTGAAAAGAGTGAGTATTTTGTTGTGGTTAAGTTGAGTGTTTTATAAATGTCATTCCATAAAGCTGGGTGATATTGTTGTCAGGTTTTCCATTTTCTTATTGATTTTCTGTCGACTTATCCTAGCCTATTGTAGAAGGAGTACTGAAGTCTCCAAGGAGAAATGTGAATTTGTCTATTTCTCCTTTCTAATCTAACCAATTCTGCTTCCTATACTTTGAATATTTGTTGTTATAAGCATACATATTTAAGATTATTGTCTTTTTATGATTCAACCCCTTTATCATTATGTAGCGTTCCTCTTAACCCAGAAATACTCCTTATTTTGAAGCTACTTTGTCTCATTTTAATAAAGATGTCCTAGCTTTCATTTGATTACTGTGGTTCTTTCTTATAAAATTATCTAGCACTAGCAAGGGAGAATGCCACATTACTATCAGACAGGTTTAATCATAGAACAATCTTCTTATGGATAACACTTCAGTGTCAATACACAAGGAATATTGTTTGTGGAGGATTATGAATGGATCAAGAGTTACCCAACAGGACATTATCTGTTAGTAATCTCATATTGATCTGAATTTTTCTGACACCTATGATTTGGAAATGGGAAAGTCAGAAATGAATGAATTTTCTATGAATTCTCAAGCTTTACTGTGCAGAGGAATCAAATGTGATGTCTGGGGCCCACCCTCAGAGATTCCTGTGCTGGTACCCTAGACTCTATAATTTTATTTTTTTATATTTTAACTTTTTTTTATTTTTAGGGCTGCACCCACATCATATAGAAGTTCCCAGGCAAGGGGTCGAATGGGAGCTACAGCTTCCTGCCTATACCACAGCCATAGCAACATGGGATCTGAGCCGTGTCTGTGACCTACACCACAGCAATGCTGGATCCCTGACCCACTGAGCAAGGCCAGGGGTCAAACCCGCATTTTCATGGATGCTAGTCGGATTTGTTTCCACTGCACCACAACAGGAACTCCCAGACTCTATCATTTGAACAAGCCACCCCAGATGAGTTTGCTACAAGTGGTCCATGAACCATAAATAAGAAACACTATTCTGTGCTTTCTAAAGCAGCACTGTACAGAAAAACAAATGTCATATAAGCTGCATGTGTTAATTTTTTAAGATTGGTTTAAAAAAAAGGAAATTAATTTTAGTGATACATTTTCTTTAGCCCAATATATCCATAATATCAACATTTTGACATGTGGAACTGTCCACATTTCAAGCCCTCAATAGCATACATGGCTTGTGGCAAATGTGTGCAACAGCACAGATTTAAGGCACTGTATCTCAACTTCTTTGATGATGACAGTCACCTTGAGTTTTCTCTCCTTTTTCTTCTTTGAATGCTTATTACACACATAAATTAATAAGCTTCTCCCCTAAAAATTCTACTTCAATAGGGTGGATAACTACAAGAATTTGTGCCACTTCAGGTAATTCTTAATTTCAAGGGAATTTGAGACTCAATAGCAGCAGAGCATGAACCACAGTTCATGTGGACTCTCAGGCAAATATTCTCTATGGGTTTGAGAGAACCAAACACATGATAAAAAGGTCCCAGAAAATTAAAGATCTGGTGATCATTCCTGGTTTTTTCCAGCCTCCCAATTCTGTTTACTTCCCCTTAACTCTCGGATATTTCTGTTATCCCAATGAAAACTTGGAGTTTCTTTCTCCAGGGAAAACTGCTTTCTGATCATTCATTTCAAGTGACAAACAACAAATAATAAATGTCACTCATCATGAAACTTGAGCCACCTAAGCACTAATCTGTATCAAAGACTTAGGAGCAGAACTTTAAATATTTGCTTCCTATAAATCATGAAAGGTCCATAAATTCCAGCAGTTTTGGTCTCCAAACTATATATATCATCTCCTAGATAAAAACAGGATGTTTCTTTTTTAGGCAGTGTCCTAGTCATTAGGTTGGATATGGTCACCTGAACAAGAAGCTTCAATTCATCATCTCCAAAGCATTGTGAAGTCAAAGAGGAGGAATTGTTGGTCTCGGATTCCTTAAAATCACTTCCTCCTTCATTTAAGTATAAAAGTGGCCCTCTCCCCCAAGAGTCTAATAGGACCAGATCAATTAGAGGAATGCTAAGCAAGAGTAAAATATAATTTGTTTAAAGACACAAATTCTGGAATAAATCAGCATGGGATTGGGTCCAATTCCACTGCTGAACAGCTTATATCCCAAGTTAATTACTTCATTTCTCTTGTTTTGCAGGATTGTTGAGGGGGAAATTGTGTATATATTTTGATATATAAATATGTTACATATGTACTGTATATGAATATACTACTTACAGATTTATATTGTTACATAGAACTTATATATTACCTAATATATTACATATATTTCTATATATATATATATATATTTATATTATATTATAATTATATACATTTTATTAGTATAAAATATATATTAATTATACAAATTTTTATATATTTACTTAAATAATTTATAAGTACAAAACATATTTATGTCATTATATATAGTATATAATGATATAAATTACATAGAGGATTATTTATTAATTATATTATTTATGATATGTTTTAGTGAATTATATAGTTACATAAATTATACATATATAAATAAAATGTATAAAAATAGCTACCACGTTTTGAGGCTCTCACATAATCACCAGTCTAAAAGAAGCCAGATGACCTAGTGGATGCAATGACCTACCACAAGCTATTTTATATCTGGTCCTGTGCTCATGCTGCACTTCACAATTAGCTTTCCTGGAAATCAACTGCTAACTAAAAATACGTTAAATGTTTGAGACATAATGCTACAATAATATGCTTTTTCACTGAACTAATGTTCTATGAGTCTGACAGAGTTAAAGGTTGTAATAAACTATTATTTCTCTGAAGGAACAGATATGCCTAAAATAGTTCAGTTAATTTTATTAGATATTTATATTAAAACAGAAACTCTTTTACTTTATCCTATAGATTTCAAGTTACTATCTCTCTATAAATAACCCTCTTTGTCATTATTAGCATTTATAAGGCAATATTTTCCATATGACAGTTTCCTGGCCTTTGCTTTGTGAATGAATTGGTAAACAAATGGTTATAAACATTATACTTTTTTTTTTTTGGTCTTTTTGCTATTTCTTTGGACCGCTCCCGCAGCATATGGAGGTTCCCAGGCTAGGGGTCTAATCGGAGCTGTAGCCGCCAGCCTACGCCAGAGCCACAGCAACACGGGATCCGAGCCGCGTCTGCAACCTACACCACAGCTCACGGCAACACCGGATCGTTAACCCACTGAGTGAGGCCAGGGATCGAACCCGCAACGTCATGGTTCCCAGTCGGATTCGTTAACCACTGCGCCATGACGGGAACTCCAACATTATATGTTTTAATAGTATTCTTTCATTCAATATGGTTTTGTTTTAATAAACCAACTGAAAAGATAGCCAACTTGTCCACATTTGAAATAAAACATTCTAAATTCAAAAGTAGACCATGACCTCCATATTATTATGCAGAGAAGAGAGAGACCACTAATATTTACTAAACACTTGCTATGTGCCATATACTTAATTCACTTCAAACCCTTGAGGAAAATTTTGATTATCCTAATTTTTAAAAATGGGACACTCAAGTCTAGAGAGGCTAAACACCTAATACTACCCTGCTAGTAATTGCTAGAGGCAGGGTTTGAATTTGTTCAACCCAAAAAGTTTATACATGTTAATGAAAAAGTTTTCTGTGAATTTTCAGGATCCAATTTATCAAGTTTATTACTAAGTATATTTTGTTTTGTTGTTATTGAAAATAGCAGTTTTAAAGTTTTATTTTCCAGTTGTTTGTGGCTAGTATATAGAATTATAAATGATTTTTGTATACTGACATATGGCCTACAATCTTGCTAAATTCACTCATTAGGTCTGCCAGTATTTTGTAGATTATACAGATCCAATTCATATAAACATAGTAGTTTCTTTACTTCTCTGTGGCATGTCAAGTAAAAATGACCTTACAGATTTTCACCAAATTTAGAGGCCATGACTTGTGATTAAACTAATAGCCTATCCAAAAAATACTAAAGTGAAAGGCCACACTTATTAAAAAACCTGAGAAAACAACCAAATAGGAACACATTAATGGCAGACATACTAAATTGCAATTTATGACCTACTTTTCATTTGAGCAAATCTATGTATTATGATGCTCCATAGTGAGAAGCAGCAGATGTTTATTTCTTTAACTATTATAAACAATTATCTTTCGCAATAGGGAAGTCAGCCAGTAACCATTATGTATTGTTTCTTAATGTCATCTCAGCCCCTTCCTATTTATCAGCCAATATAACTTGCTATTACATGATACCCTTTGGCCAATAAATTTTAAAAAAACTCGGAGACTTCCATTCTTAATCATGAAGAGTCAGGCTGCATCAGACTTCCTCCTGTTGCTAGAAAAACTGGACTGAAAAATCACTTTGGATTTTAAAATGAAGTTGAGGGGGCGGCATCAAGACAGTAGAGGAGTAAGACACAGCACTCACTTTTTCCCTCAAACACATCAAAAAAACCCCATCTACATGTAGAATGACGGGCACAGAACATCTACTGAACAGTGGTAGAAGATCTTAAACTTCCACAAAAGGGAAAGAAACCCTCCACATAACTGGATAGAACAAGAGGAAAAAACAAAAGAAAAAGGAGAGAGAGAGAAAAGAAAAAAAAAAAGGAATTGGATGGGACCAGCACACCTGACAGGGATCTGTGAAAGAGGAAAGGAACCCAGAACCTGGAAAGCCATGGTTCCAGAGGGGTAATGTCAAAGCCTCAGAGAAAAGTGAGGAGGGCAAAACAGAAAAAGAGCAGCACAGATCATCAGAACCACTGCCCTTGCACATCACAGCCTGAGACAATCAGGCAGGGGTTGGGTGCTGAGACTCAGGCTTTGAAGGTCATTCCCGTGGAGAGAACTACTGGAAGTTCTCCTCTAAACAGGAAAGAAATCACAATTGGAGAGTAACCACTGAAATAAACGAGTTTGCAGATCAAAAAGGAAAAAAGCAAAAACTATTTGAGAAATCTATGGATAAACACAAGGAACAGTAAAAGGATAAACATGAAGGAGTGAAGAAGGACATCAAAATCATGAAATGTCAGGAAGGAGAGTAAGAAAATCTAGACTCTTTTTTTTTTTTAAGAATGTGTTTGAGCCTATATGACCATCAGGCTAAAACAAGCAGATAAAGGAAGGGGGTAATATAATTGAAAAACAGGGCACCCGCAAATCAAAACCAAACAATACATTCATAAAAACTAAAAAGAGGACACAACCATAAAATAAAAGGGACTCATCCAACCAAAAAAAGAAAGGAACAAAGGAGAAAAAGAGAATCAAGTGGAAAACAAGGTTTAAAATGGCAACAAATACATATTTATCAATAATTACCTTAAAAGTCAATGGACTGAATGCTCCAATCAAAAGACACAGACTGGAAGACTGGGGAAAAAAAAAGAGCCTACAATATGCTGCCTACAAAAAACTCACCTTAGGGCAAAGGACACATAAAAATTGAAAGTGAGGGAATGGAAAAAGTTATTTCATGCAAATGGAAAGGACAGGAAAAGCAGGAGTTATAATACTCATATCAGACAAAAGAGACTACAAAACAAAGACCATAAAGAAAGATAAAGAAGGACATTATGAAATGATAAAAGGGTCAATTAAAAAAGAGGATATTATACTTACAAATATATATGCCCTTAATATAGGAACACTCAAATACATACAACAAATGCTAACAGACATAAAAGGAGAAATTGATAGGAATACAATAATAGTAGGAGATTTTAACACCCCACTCAAATAAATGGGAAGATCCTCCAGACAGAAAATCAATAAGGCAACAGAGATCCTAAATGACATAACAGTTAGACTTAATCAATACTTTTAGTACATTACATCCAAAAAACCAGAATTTACATCCTTTTAAAATGCATATGGAACATTCTCAAGGATTGACACAAACTGGGGCACAAAAGTAACCTCAACAATTTTAAGGGTATAGAAATTATTTCAAGCATCTTCTCTTACCACAAGGGCCTAAAACTTAGAAATCAACCACGGGAATAGAAATGAGAACAAACTGACTATATGGAGACTAAACAACATGCTACAAAAAACAAAAACAAAAACAACCCACAGTCTGTTAACAAGGAAATCAAAAGGGAAATTAAAAAATACCTTGAGACAAATGATAATGACAATACAACCATTCAAAGTCTATGGGATGCCAGCATAGATGGGAACTTCCTGACTTAGTGGGAAGTTCATAGTGATTCAGGCCTTCCTCAAAAAAGAAGAAAAATCTCAAAGTGACATCTTAACCTACCACTCAAAAGAATTAGAAAAAGAAGAACAAACAAAACCTAAAGTCAGCAGAAGGAAGGACTTCATAAAGATCAGAAAGTAAATCAATAAAAGAGATTCAAAAACAATAGAAAAAAAATAATTAAATCAAGAGCGGATTCTTTGAAAGGGCAAACAAAATTAACAAACCTCTGGCCAGACACATCAAGAACAAGAAAGAAAGAACCCAAATAAACAAAATAAGAAATGAAAAGGGAGAAATTTCAATGGATCCTGAAGAAATACAAAAAACCATCAGAGAATACTATGAATTATATTATGCCAACAAATTTGAGAAGCTAAAAAAATTGAAAACTTTCTAGAGACATACCACAAAAACAAAATCCAGAAGAAATAGATCATTTAAACAGACCCATCACTAGCAATGAAACTGAAAATTAATTAAAAACACTCCCTACAAACAAAAGTCCAGGACCAGATGGCTTCACAGGTGATGTCTACCAAACTTACAAAAAAGAACTTATACACAACCTTTTTTTTTTTAACAATTAACAACAATTATTTAATCTCATGAAATAAACTGAATTCATTTGAAATTTTGGCCCTGCTGATTTTGTTTTTAATATCTGTAAAACAGGCACAATTATTATTATTATTTTGCTTTTAGATTAACAGTTCATTAGGAATCCTTCATGAGTTCATATGTATTTATGGTTAAGCATTCAATTTCTACCAGAATTTACACCAAATGAGAAGTTGTTGCTTAAAAATCAAACAATTATCTGAAGAAGAGGGCATGGTTTTCACCCAAACCTGAGAGAGCTGCACTATGATATTTGTATTAGGATTTTCCAAAGGCTTCATAGAAAATTTCGATTTTCCACAGACAATCTGAGTAAATCTGGATTAGCTGGGTTAAAGGCCCATGGATAATATCTTCTTATGGCATCCTGGGGTTGCTGCACAGACCTTTTCCTGCTGTGAGCGCCACTTACAAGTGGAAGTGTCATGCTTACTTAGTGTGTCAGAGTAGTATATTCAAATGTAACATATTTTTGTCTTCAACATTTGAATGTTTGCACCAAGATTTTGTACCAGCTTGTTTCGTCTCATCATGCTCTAGACCCCTGCATTACCAAAAACTTCACTGAGGTAACAGGCCTCTGAATTTTCGTCATTTATCTTTTACTTTCTAGTTTACTTGTGCCTTGATAACACATTTAAAATTCTTGCAAGATTTTACTCACCAAGTCCAATTAGCTTGATGTCATCAGTATTACAGGCAAGAGTGATGTTCTGGGAAGTACTAGTGTCATGTTCTATGGAACATCAAGACGGTTGAGATCTTTGTAGAACTTTATATGGTGTATATCAGGAGAACTGACTGTGGAGATGTGCTACTGTTTGCCAGGTAAAATAAATGACTTCTGGTAGTTATTCATATAAAGAGAAACTTCTTCGCAGTTCCATAGTTGAATACCAGTTGTGAGGATCTTGGTTGAATTGCTTTCTAGAACTATAGCTATAACTGGACTCACCACATGAATAAATTATAATAATCCATAACCATTTCTTCATTCAACACAAGCCAAATACACATTAAATGGGAATGTTATCATCATGACCACCCCTGAATCTTTTTTTAAAAATTTTTTATTACTCAAATGAATTTATCACACCTGTAGCTGTATAATGATCATAACAATCTGATTTCACAGGATTTCCATCCCACAGCCCAAGCACATCCCCCCACCCCCCAAACTGTCTTCTCCGTAGACCATAAGTTTTTCAATGTCTGTGAGTCAGCATCTGTTCTGCAAAGAAGTTCAGTCTGTCCTTTTTTCATATTCCACATGTCAGTGAAAGCATTGGATGTTGGTGTCTCATTGCACAGCTGACTTCACTTAGCATGATAGTTTCTAGGTCCATCCATGTTGCAAAAAATGCTGGTATTTCGTTCTTTTCAATGGCTGAGTAATATTCCATTGTGTACACATCATTTTTAAACTTTACCAAAAGGGTAAAGAAGAAGGAGCACTCCCAAAGATATTCCATGAAGCTACCATCACCCTAGCAGAAAAACCAGACAAAGATACTACCCAAAAAGAAAATTATAGGCCAATATCTTCGATGAATATAGATGAAGAAATTCTCAACAAATTTTAGCCAACCAAATCCAACAACACATAAAAAAGTCATACACCACAACCAAGTAGGATTCATCTCAAGTTTATAAGGATGGTTCAACATATGCAAATCAATCAATGTCAAAAACCACATTAACAAGAGAAAAGTCAAAAACCACATGATCATCTCAATAGATGCAAAAAAGCATTTGACAAAATTCAACACCCATTCATGATTTTATTCAACATAATATTGGAAGTCCTAACCAGAGTTTTCAGACAAACAAAAGAAATAAAAGTTATCCAAATTGGAAGAGAATAGATAAAATTTTCACTCTATGCAGATGACATGACTATATATAGAAAACCCTAAGGACTCCACCCAAAGACTACTTGAACTTATCAATGAACTCAGTAAAGTAGCAGAATACAAGATTAACATTCAGAAATCAGTTGATTTCTGTATAATAACAATGAAATATTAGAAAAATGATATAAAAATATAATACCTTCTAAAATTGCAACCCCCCAAATTAAATACCTAGGAATAAGCCTCACCAAGGAGATGAAAGACTTACATGCTGAGAACTATAAAACACTAATCAAGGAAATTAGAGGGGATTCCAAAAATGGAAAGATATCTCATGCTCCTGGATTGGAAGAATTAATATTGTTAAAATGGCCATACTATCCAAAGCAATCTACAGAGTCAATGCAATCCCTATCATATTACCCATGACACTTTTCACAGAACTAGAATAAAGAATCCAAAAATTTATATGGGTCCATAAATACCCAGAATTGCCAAATAAATCCTGAGGGGGGGAATCAAGCTGGAGGCATAACTCTTCCAGATTTCAGATAATACTATAAAGCTACAGCAATCAAGACAGTGTGGTACTGGTGAAAAAAAAAAAAAAACAAAAAACCAGACATACAGACCAATGGCACAGAATAGAGAATCCACAAGTAAATGTGGATAGTTATGGCCAATTAATTTTCAACAAAGGAGGCACAAATATGAAACTGGAAAAAGTAAGTGGTACCGGGAAAAGTAGACAGGTACATGTAAATCAGTGAAACTAAAACACGCCCTCACACCATGTGCAAAAATAAACTCAAAATGGTTTAAAGACTAAAACGTAAGACAAGACACCATAAACCTCCTAGAAGAGAACATAGGCAAAATATTCTTTGACATCAACTGTACAAATGTTTTCTTAGGTCAGTCTCTTAAGGCAATAGAAATAAAATAAAAAATAGACCAATGGGACCTAATCAAACAAGAGCTTTTGCACGGCAAAGGAAACCATAAAAACAACAGAAAGACAACCTATAGAATGGGAGAAAATAGTTGCAAATGATTCTACTGACAAGGGCCTAATCTCCAAATATATAAACAACTCCTACAACTCAACTTCAAACAACCCCACAAGTAACCTAATTGAAAAATGGGCAGAAGACCTGAAGGCATTTCTCTAAAGAAGCCATATGAATGGCCAACAGGCACATGAAAAAATGCTCAACATCACTAATTATTAGACAAATACAAATCAAAACTACAATGAGGTACCACTTCACACCACTCAGAATGGCTATCATTAATAAGACTACAAATAACAAATGTTGGAGAGAGTGTGGAAAAGAGGGGACCCTCTTGCACTGTTGCTGGGAATGTGAATTGGTACAACTGCTAAGGAAACCAACATGGAGGTTCCCCAGAACACTAAATATAGAATTACCATATGATCCAGCAATCCCACTTCTGGTACATATTCAGACAACCTTTCATTGAAAAAGATACATGTGCTCCTAGGTTCATTGCAGCATTATTCACAATAGCCAAGACCTTGAAACAACCTGTTTATCAACAGATGAATGAATTAAGATGTGCCATATATATATATATGTATATATGGAATGCTACACAAAAAGGAGCAAGATAATGCCATTCGCAGTAACATGGATGGAACTAGAGAGTCTCATATTAACTGAAGTAAGTCAGAAAGACAAAGACAGATACCATATGATATCACTTATATGCAGAATCTAAAATATGGCACAGATGATCCTATCTACAGAACAGAAACAGACTCATAGACATGGACGACAGACTTGTTATTGCCAAGGGGGAGGCAGAGGGGAAGGGAGTGGGATGTACTGGGAGTTCGGGGTTAATATATGTAAACTGTTACATAGCACAGGGAACTATGTCTAATCATTTGTGATGGAACATGATGAAAGATAATATGAGAAAGAGAGTGTGTATAGATATAAGACTGGGTCACTTTGCTGTTCAGTAGAAATTGACAGAAGACTGTAAATCAACTACAATAAAAAATTAAATTTAAAAAGCGTAATGTTTATGGCAGAGTAATATACCATATGCAATGAATATGAATATTACTTCACCATAAACTTTGTTTTATCATATTACTTGCAAGCAGGCATCTGATCTACCAATGAAATAAGACCATTTGCAGCAACATGGATGGACCTAGAAATTATCATACTGAGTGAAATAAGTCAGACATAGAAAGACGAATATAGGGAGTGTCCATCTTGGCTCAGCAGAAACAAATCTGACTAATATCCATGAGGATGCAGGTTCGATCACTGACCTCGCTCAGTGGGTTGGGGATCCAGCGTTGCCATGAGCTGTGGTGTAGATCACAGATGTGGTTCGGATCTGGCATTGCTGTGGCTGTGGTAGGTGGCTACAGCTCTGATTTGACCCCTAGGCTGGGAACCTCCATATGCTGTGGGTGTGGCCTTAAAAAAAAAAAGACAAATGTCTTATGAGATCGCTAATATTGGAATCCAATAAAAAAATGATACAGAAGAACTTATAAAATAGAAAGAGACTCAAAGATTTTGAAACCAAACTCATGGTTACCAACAGGAAAACATGGTGGGGGGAGAGATAAATTAGGGGGTTGTTATTGATATATACTCACTACTATATATAAAATGGGTAAAAAAGGACATACTGTACAGCAAAGTGAACTCTACTCAATACTGTGTAACAACCTATATGGGAAAAGAATCTGAAAAGTAATGGATATACATATATGTGTAACTGATTTACTTTGCTGTACACCTGAAACTAACACAACTTTGTAAGGATACTCCAATACACATCTCTACTCCAAAAATTGTTTTAAAAAATAAAATTAAATAAATACAAAGAAATCAGTGTGAATGCACTGGAGAGTTATCAAGAAAGTCAAGACCTAAAAGGCAGATCTATGAAAGAAGGGTGTCTTATTGAGGCTAGTTGAATATTCATTCATGGTATTCCTCTCAAAGCATTTTCTGACTGATGTGAATGCAGGGCCAGGAAGCTGCAGAGTCAAGGTGAAAGCAGCAGCTAAAGGGGTAAGACACTGAGCACAGTCTCACCATCCTGAGATGTAAGACTTATTCTGAGTTTTCTGTTTGGAACCTGAAAGGATGCATCCTAGTTGTAAGTATATACTGGAAATAGAAGTCTTCACAAAGGTTGAAACAAGTTTCAAGTAAGCTCAGTCCCAAATGGATTGAGGTAATTGGCTCCTTCTTTTATTGTCTGATAGCAACAAAAGTAAATACTTTCTGGGGAAAATGACAATCTGAGTGTAAGACTTGTTTTGAGCTAACTTGGTTAAGTTGGAAACATTTCCCCAAATCTCCTTCCCCATCTAGCTCTGGGTTAGAGTTGGCCAAAAATGAATAAATGGAAGATTTTAAAGGCAAAGGCTAAGCAGTAGCCATTACAGTCTAAAGGATTTTTTCATGGTCAAAAGTGGTTATTAACAGATATAAAGGTACCCAGTGGGTTCCAGCATGCTTACTCGCTTCTGGGAGCGTGGGTTCAAAATACACAAAATTGTAAAGTGCAAATAGCACAACACCAGAAACAATGGGATGTATTCGGATGAATTTACAGTATCTCGTGGTCTTCATATTTTGCAGTAAATTATAAAGGTACTAATTTATATACGTCAAGAATGTATGCCTTGATTTCAGGGATAATCACTAAAATGCTGTAAAATAATGTCTACAAAATTAGCAGGAAGAAAATAAAATAATAAAAGTTGTGAATTTTAAAATTCAAGAAAGGAAAGTAACATAGAAGAGAAACGATATCTAGAAAATAAATAGTAAACCCAAATGTATAAGCAACAAAACATAAAAGAAATGAATTGAGAACTCCAATTAATACAGCAGAAATTGGCTCAACTTTGTAAATCAACTAAACTTTAATTTAAAAAATAAAGTATAAAAAAGAAAAATGCTCAACATAAAAAAAAAATCTCCAAATTAAAAGACAAAAACTGGAGTCCTGTTGTGGCCCAGGAGGTTAAGAAACCAAAATAGTGTCTGTGAGGATGCAGGTTAAATCCCTGGCCTCTTAAAGGTTTGGCATTGCTGCAGTGTAGGTCGCAGATGCAGCAGTGCAGCTACAGCTCTGATTTGATCCCTAGACTGTGAACTTCCATATGCCACAGGTGCAGCCATAAACAGAAAAAACAACAAAACAACAACAACAAAAAAACCCGCTGTAAGCTGAATAGAAAAACAAAACTCACTGTACACTTTTAAAAAGAGACAAGCTTTAAATATAAGGACAAGGAAAGGATAAAAGTAATAGGATAAAAAAATACATGCAAATGCTACTTGAAAGAAAGAAAGCAGGGGGAGGGGGCAAAAGAGATAAAGGGCTTGAAAAGGTAAAGACTTCCATTTATACAATAAATAAGCCATGGGAATACACAGCACAAGGAGTATAGTCAATAATATTGCAATAATTTTGTATGGAACAGATGTTACTAGACTTATTATGGTGATTGTTTTATAATGTATGCAAATAACATTATTATGCAGTAATCTGAAACTAACATTGTATTGCTCAGAAAACAAGTAAATAAAGAAGTAAAGGTGTGTGCACCTATGTATTTCTATCAGACAGTGAAAACTTAAAAACTATGTGGTAGGATGAATAATGGCTCCCCTCCCCTCCCAAGATGTCCACAGCCAATCCAAGGAATCCATGAATGTTAGTTTATATGGCAAAAAGGATTCTGAAGATGTCAAGTTGTGGATCCCGACATGAGGAGATTATCATGGATTGTCCAGATGGACCTGATTTAATTATAGGGCTCCTTGTAAAAGGGATGCAAGAAGAGTCAAACAGGAGGCAATGTAAAAATAGCAGCAGAGGGACAGATAGAAAGATTTTAGATTATACTATGTTGCTGACTTTGAAGATGGAAGTGAACCACAAGGCAAAGAATATAGGCAGACTCTGGAACTTGGAGAGGGAAGGGAAAAAGATTCCCCCCTGGAGCCTCCAGAAGGAAGAACATCTCCCCAGGGGACCCATTTTAGACTTCTAATCTCCGGAACTGCAAGACAATAAATTTATATTGTTTAAAGACATTAAATTTGTGGTAATTTGTTACAGCAGCGATAGAAACTAATACAGATGGACTACTATAAAAGAGAAATAACGATTAAGGTGTAAAATTAGATATAATAATTCTAAATTTACATGCCTGTAAAAGCATAGCTTCAATGTAAAAAGCAAAAGTTAACAGACCTAAAAGCATACATAATCAAGTCCAAGATCATAGTGGGAGATTTTAATATATCTCTAGTAGTAATCTTTAGAAGCAGGTAAAAAGTATTAACAAGGATACTTAAGTACAATATTTAAATAACACAGTCAATAGACTTTACATGATGATAAATAGTTATAGAACCCTAAACAGAAAAACACATTCTTTTCCATGAATATTTACCAAAATAAAACATATGCTGGGTCACAAGGTAACTTAATAAATTTCAAAGTATTTAAAAATGTGCTCTCTAAAATAATATAACATGATATTTTTAAAGATAACTAGAAATTAAGCAACATACTTTTGAATAACCCACAAGTCAAGAAATAGGTCAAAAGAAAAGTCAGAAAGTATTCTGAATTGAGGGATAATAAAAATAAAACATACAGGAATTCCCACTATGGCCCAAGGGTATCAACTGCCTCTCTGCAGCAACAGGACACAGGTTCAATCCCTGGTCTGGTGCAGTGGGTTAAAGGATCTGTAGCTGTGGCATAAGCTGCAACTGCAACTCAGATCTGCTCTCTGGTCCAGGAACTCCATATGCCACAGGGCAGCCAGAAGAAAATAAAAAAGTTAAATTAAATTAAATTAAATTAAATTAAATTAAATTAAATTAAACATACAAAAACTCAAAGGATGTAGCTAAAACCATATACAAAGGGAATAAAACATTTTTAGTCTTAAATACATATATGTTCTAGAAAAGAAGACAGTCTAAAAGAAATTATGTAAGCTTTTTTCTCAAGAAGGTTAAAAAGAAAAAACCCAGCAAACTAGACCCAAGGAGGTACAATGAAGGAAGCAATAAATATAAAAGCAGAAATCAATGAATATAAACAGAAAAAAATAGAATACAATAGGAAAAAAATCAGCAAGTCCAAAGGTTAGTTTTTTGAGAACATTAATAGCATTGATTAATCTTAGAAGGTCTGAACAATGAAAAAGAGGGAACACAAAAATAACAATATCAGGAATTAAAATTGGCATATCACTATGGATATCCATACATTAGTAATATAAGAGGATAGAATGAAAGTCAAATTTTCCCAATGGATTTGAAATTGTAAATGAAATGGACAAATTCCTCTAAAAATCAATTTACCAAAATTGACATAAAAAATAAAAAGAATCAGTGGAACAGAATGGAGAACCTAGAAATAAAGCCACACATATATGATCAAGTAATATATGACACAGGAACCAAGAATAAACAATGGAGAAAGAGAAGTCTCTTCAATAAACAGTGTTGGGATAAAGACTTAACAAAAGACCTGAAACCATAAAACTCCTAGAAGAAAACATAGACAGTAAGCTTCTTAACAAAGATCTTGGTGATGAATTTTTTAATCTTACACCAAAAGCAGAAGCAACAAAAGCAAAAATACACTAGTAGGGCTACATCAAACTAAAAGCTTTTTCACAGCAAAGGAAACTATCAGCAGGTGGTTTTCATCAACAAAATGAAAAGACAACTGCCAAATGGGAGAAAGCTGCAAATCATATATCTGTATCTGATAAGGAGTTAATAATCAAAGTTTATAAAGAACTCATAAAATTCAATATCGAAAAAAAACAAACAATCCAATTAAAAAGGGGGCAGAAGAAATGAATAGACACTTTTCCAAAGACATATAGGTTGCTAACAGGTACATAAAAAGATGTTCAACATCACTAATCACCAGGAAAATGCAAATCAAATCACAATGAGATATCACCTCACACTTGTCATAATGGCTATTGCCAAAAAGAGAAGAAATAACAAATGTGGGCAATGATGCTGAAAAAAGAGAACTCGTGCACTGTTGGTAGGAATGTAGTGGTATGGTCACTACAGAAAGTAGTATGGCATTTTATCAAAAAATTAAAAATAGAACTACCATAAGTTCCACTTCTAGGTATCTATCTGAAGAAGACAGAAAAGAAACAAACTCATGGACATGGAAAACAGACTCGTGGTTGCCAAGGAGGAGGGGGAGGGAGTGGGATGGACCGGGAGTTTTGGGTTAGTAGATGCAAACCTTTGCCTTTGGAGTGGACAAGCAATGAGATCCTCCTGTATGGTGCAGGGAACTATATATAATCACCTGTGATGAGACATTACAGAGGATACTGTGAAAAAAAGAATGTATATAAATGCATAACTAGGTCACTTTGCTGTAGAGCAGAAATTAACAGAACATTGTAAGTCAACTGTAATCAAAAACTTTTTCATTAAAAAAGAAAAAAAAATGAGAAGATTTTTTTTAAAGAAAGGTTTATGCACCCCATGTTCATTGCAGCCTTATTTATAATAGCCAAGATATGGAAAACAACCTAATTATATATATATAGAAAGAATATTATTCATCCATAAAATGAATGAAATCTTGCCATTTGAGACATGTGTGGGCCTCAAGAGCATCATGCTAGGTGAAATAAATCAGACAGAGAATGAAAAATACCATATGATCACACTTACATGTGACAAAAACAAAACAAACAAAAAATAAGCTCATAGATACACAGGGCAGATTGGTGGTTGCCAGAGGTGGAGTGTAGAGTATGGCAGAAATGGATGAAGGGGGTCAAAAGGTACAAATACCCAGTTCTAAAATACATATTATGAAATGTACATAATATGTTGACTATAGTTAATAACACTGTAGTGCATATTTTAAAGTTGCTGAGAAACTAGATCTTAAAAATTCTTGTTACAAGAAAAAAAATTTTTTAACTATGTAAGGTGACATGTTAACTAGACTTAACTGTGGTGATCATTTAACAATGTATACTAACATTGAATCATTGTTGTACACCTGAAATAGTGTTACATGTCAATTATACCTCCATTCAAAAGAGAAACAAAATAGAATTGTGAGTAATTATTTATTAAAATTTTAACCTGTGATTTCATTTTTTAATTAAATTTTATTGGAGTATAGTTGATTTACAATGCTGTATTAGTTTCAGGTATAACAGCAAAGTGAATAAGTCATACATATAAATATTTCCATTATTTTTCCAATATAGGTTATTACAAACTATTTTTTTTGGTCTTTTGTTGTTGTTGTTGTTGTTGTTGTTGCTATTTCTTGGGCCTTTCCCGCGGCATATGGAGGTTCCCAGGCTAGGGGTTGAATCGGAGCTGTAGCCACCGGCCTACACCAGAGCCACAGCAACGCGGGATCTGAGCCGCGTCTGCAACCTACACCACAGCTCACGGCAACGCCGGATCGTTAACCCACTGAGCAAGGCCAGGGACCAAACCCGCAACCTCATGGTTCCTAGTCGGATTCGTTAACCACTGCGCCATGACGGGAACTCCCTATTACAAACTATTGAATAGATTTTCATGTGCTATACATAAAGTCCAATATTTACCCTATGACCTACCATTTTCACTCCTAGTCATATATCCAATAGAAATGTGAACATGTGTTCACCAAGACCTAAATACACTCTAGACATTCTTGTGTGGAAGTGCTAATTTTTTGTTCGTTTGTTTTTTGTTTTAACAGCTGCAACTGTAGCATATGGAAGTTCCTGAGCTAGGGGTCAAATTGGAGCCGCAGCTGCCAGCTTATGCCACAGCCACAGCAATTGCCAGATCCAAGCTGCATCTATGACCTACATCACAGCTCACAGCAACACCAGATCCTTAACCCACTGAGTGCAGCAGGGATAGAACCCACATCTTCATGGACACTATGTTGGGTTTTTAACCCACTGAGCCACAGTGGAACTCCAGAAGTGCTATTTTCAATAGCTCAAAACTGGAAAAATCCAAATGTTCATCAACTATCTACATATTAAACAAATTGATGTATTCAAATAATAGAACACTATAGCAATGATAATGAATAAACTATAGCTATATGGAACATGAATCTCACAAAAATGATGGTGAGTGAAAGAAGCCAAACATAAAACAGTATATATATATATATACACACACTCTGTTTCTATATATATATAGTTCAAAACTAGGTGTTATATGGCATTAACAAAAACAGAACAGTGGTTATCTTCAAAAAGAAGAGTAAGGTTAGTGAGAGAGAATGGTCATGGCAAGACCTTCTCATTGGTAGTAATGATCTACTTCCTGACCTGGGTGATTGTTAGCAGTTGAGCTCACTGTGAAAATGCATCTTGCTATTCATTAGTATGGTGTGCATGTATGTTTTAATTCACTAAAAGTTTATTTAAAATAACTCAGAATATATTCCTTCCTTCTTACTTCCTGTGACTTTTGATGCTTTTGCATGTGTCCTAACGCCTCATCATTATACAGAACTAACTAGGTTAACAAAATGTTGCTTCATTTAACTTAACATTAAAATGAATGAGTTATGAGTTCCTGCAGTGGCGCAGCAGAAATGAAACCGACTTGGAACCATGAGGTTGCAGGTTTGATCCCTGGCCTCGCTCAGTGGGTTAAGGATCTGGCCTTGCCATGAGGTGTGGTGCAGGTCGCAGACACGGCTTAGATCTGGCATTGCAGTGGCTCTGGTGTAGGCCAGCAGCAACAGCTCTGAATAGACCCCTACCCTGGAAACCTCCCCATGCTGTGGGAGTGGCCCTAAAATGACAAATAAATAAATAAATTCAATTGAATTAAGGAGTTAATCTTTAGATGACTTCAGATGTCCATCTCATTTCTAATCTTTTATGATTCTATAACTAGGGGAAAGATTTAGCCACGTTCTGATTCTCAAATTAAATTTTTTTTTGTTCCCTCAAGCTATTCAGTTGAGGACAGAATTAAATGATGGTAATTGCCTAGAATATAAACACCACTTAAAGAATCAGCTTTGTTTTTAAGAAAACTCTTCAAGCAGAGTTAGTTGTTGCTGTTTTGCCTTTAAAACTCTTTTAACATCTTGCTTCTACTACAGCTCTTAGCAGACCACATTAAAAGTGTTTATTTCTCTATCTTCCTTAGTATCCTACATATTTCTTAAGGGCAGGTATTCCCTCCCTCCTTCCTTTTATTCACTCAAAAATATTGTGATAGACCTACTATGTGTCAGGCTTTATGATAGGTATTAGGGATATAATAAAAAAGAAAAAAACTGGATATAGTGTCTGTGTTCTTAAAACCAAGGTATAGTAGGAGTAGCACATGATACTCAAGTAATCATACTCAAAAAATTCCGCTGCAATAATTACAACTAAAGAAAGATATATGTATCTTACAGAATGTACATGGTTCTTTAGAGTTTACCAATCCAAGAAGGTTTGATATGGTGTTTGTATGTACATGAGGTGGGGAGAGGCAAAGAAGATTTTTCTGAAGAAATAATACTTGAGCTGAGCTTACTTGAGAGAAAAATAAACACTATGATGAAAGAAAGAAAGCATAGAGCCTCAAAGAATGTCATAAACAAAGTCTGGAATGAATATGTGGATACCTATTTGAGAAAAGGCCAGAAAGCTAGGTAAGATGCCAATGAGATTGTTCCTTAAGTGTTTCCTTTTCCTCAAGCAAGGCTAACTCCTTCCTGACATTCAGATTTCAGCTGAAATGTCACCCGTCCAAGAAAGGTCTTTCCTAACCTCCAGACTTAAAATTTAGTCACTGAATTTAAACCACCTCCAAGTTTATCCCCTTTCTTTTGGGCAGACTTGGTACTTGAAGGGAGACAGATTACACCCCCAGGGGATGAATCCAGTGGTCTAAGGCAGATAAAGAGGTCTCAATCCATCACCATGATTGGTTTAAGCATAGATATGTAACACAATTCCAGCCAATGAAACATGAAGGAAACTTACTCTGGGAAAATTTCCCTCACTTATGCAAAAGGAAAAAAAGAAAATACGCACTCACATCTCTTCTTTTTATCTCTTTGTTATTGGACATAGGCATGAATGTGATGCTAGAATAGTTGCAGCCACTTTGTGACTATAAGGGAAAGAGGGACAGAAACTGGGGTTCTTGATGGTGTCTTTAACTACTGCCTTAACCAGCCAGAACTACTCTACTTCCAGACTCCTCATTATTTAAATTAATCTTAACTAATTGCAGCTGTCATTTCCAGCAAAAAGCTTTCATATCTAGTCATTTTATCACATTATTGTAGTTTAATTCTCTGAATAGTATCATTCAATTTTCATGTAATTTCCCCACAAAATACATGAGCCAAATAATGCAAGGACTTCGACTATATTGTTCACCACTGTGTTTGAAGTGTTTAGAATAGTGTCAAGCACACAGTAGATGCTCAGTAAATATCTTTTGAATGAATACATGAGAAAACTCTGAAGAGTTTTAAGTATCTGAATTGTGTAGGAGAAACAAACCGACACTGTTTCTATTGTTTTTTACACTAATTATGCTACGTTAAAACTTTTTTAAATTTAGTATGGCAAGACTGAAAGGAGGTTGGAGACAAGACCAACCCTCAGGTTTACAGAAATACTTTTGTGGCAGATTTAAAATATGACCATAGGTTTTTGACACTCCTCTCATTGACAGCTATAGTCTATGTCTCCCGTCTTTGAACCTAGATGTGACTACTTGACTAATGGAATACTCAAGAAGTAGCAATGTGCCAATTTTAAGACCAGGCCACTTAAAAAACTGGCAGCTTCCACTTCCTATCTCTTTTAATGCTTACTCTTGGTACCCAGTCATCATTTCATGAGAAAGACAAGCAGTCTGTGGAGAGATCCATGTGGAGATGAATGAGGCCCCTAGTCCTCAATCCCAGCAAACACTATGCCAGCTCCAACTTAGTGGCCATGTCAGTCAGCCACATTAGAAGTAGATCCACTAGCCCCCAGGTTAAGTTGGTATCAGCCAACTGGAGCAGAGATGAGCCTTCCCTGCCAAACACTAAACAAATTGAAAATCTGTGAGCTAAATAATAATTGCTGTAAACAGCTAGGTTTGGGAGTGGTTTTACTATGGATAATTATAACAGCCTTCAACAGAAAAGGGCAGGAAGATGTTTAGAGAAGAGCAGCCTAAATTTTTTACAAAAAGGAAACAATGGTAGTTAAAAGCATAGTAGTGAAGGACTGAGAAATGAAGGAGTGAATGAATTATAAATTTTATCATGTGGTGAAAGTTAATAGTTAAACACTTTGAGATTGTTGGAGCAATGGTACCACCAAGGAATATATCTGACATGTGATGTTTAACTTTATGTGTCAACTTTGCTGGGCCATAATACCCAGATATTAGGTCAAACATTATTCTAGATGTTTCTATGAAGGTATTTCTTTTACATGAAGTTGCTGTTTAAATCAGTAGACATTGAGTAAAACAGCCTACCCTCTATAATGTGGGTGAGAGTCATCCAATCAGTTACCTCTGATCTTCAGCTGCCTCCTTAGTGCAAAAGGGATTCTGCCAGTAGACTGCCTTCAGATTTAAACTGCAGCCTCCTTAGAGCAAAGGGATTCTGCCAGTAGACTGCCTTTGGATTTAAACTGCGGCTCTTCCCTGGATTTCCAGCCTGCCAGCCTACCCTTCAGATTTTGGACCTGCCAGACTCCACATTGTGAGAGGCAGTTACTTTAAATAAGCCAGTCTCTTTGAACATCTCTCCTCTCCAACTCAACACACACACACATACACATTCTATCCTGTTTTCTGGAAACCCCTAACACACGCTGCTTCGTCTTTACGTACACCTTGTAATTGTCAAAGATTATTCATATGTATTTTCTTATTGGATACCCACAATCTTGAAAAGTAGCAGAGTGAAAATTTCAAGGATGTTGAAGCTGGGAAAGAATAAAGAATTACTCCAATATCACAAGGCTGCTAAATGGTGGAGCTTGGGCTAGAATTCATTATCATCTGATTGTTGGTACAGATTACTGGGGCTATATCATCCTGTCTGCTATATTAACATTCTTTTTTTTTTGAAATTTTTTTTTTACAGAATAAAATACATATATTTAAACACAATTACATTCACACAGATTATTATATCATGGATCATAAGAAAGAGATTAAGTGACTCCCTCTGGAGAAGCGGAATGGAAAATATGCTGAGACAAATAGGAAATTTATTCTATACTTTATCCCATTTTGTATGGCTTTCATTTTACTCTTTAGTATTAACTATTACATTTCAATTTTTCTTAAAAAATTAGCATTATATTAAAATTGTGTATATTATGCAACTAAAATTTATAAAGAAGAAAGCCTTATATACCATTAAATATTTTATATGGCATAATAAAAACAATAACAGCTGGTAAGAATAATAAAAATAATACACCCTCTGAAAATAAGTGAAATATAAAATACATAAATTGGTTAGAAAACAGTGTAACTATATAAATATGTCCTCACAATTTGTTACATCTCAGTGATTCTTCAATATTGGCATTACACCATGCTAGGTGATGTGATAAACAAGACATTATAGACCTTACATTGTACCATGGAGAGAAATGGTTATTAATAATACAATTGTAGAACTGTATTATTTAATTGTACAGTTGCATTATTTCATTATAGTTATCATAAATTCTTTGATGGAGAGGAAATCAGAATCAGATGTAAGAAGACTTCAGCATTCCAAGAATGATGTCAAGTGACTCCCTTCATGGTGGATTATGCACTTCTTTACTATGAGAAATGTTTCTTCTTCAGAGATTCCTTGTTTGTGTATCAATCGTAGATTTTTGGTTTGCAGTTATTCTGAAGTTTTGATATGAGTCTATATGTATATGAGATTGTTTTAAGTTGTTGTTCTCTTAGTTGCAAGTTCATCTCCAGTGTCCTGCATTTGTACCCACCTCTTCTCATGATTTCTCATTTTGGTGGTATAATTGTGCATGGACGATTTCGTATCTTTACTGTATACATACCTTTACTGGTGAGCCTTGTCATTTGTGGAATTTTTGTTTCCTGTTGCTGTCTTTTCTTTTCTGCCTAGAGAAGTTCCTTTAGTATTTGTTGTAAGGCTGGTTTGGTGTTGCTGAATTCTCTCAGCTTTTGCTTATCTGTGAAGGTTTTGATTTCTCCCTCAAATCTGAACGAGAGCCTTGCTGGGTAGAGTAATCTTGCTTGGAGGTTTTTTCCTTTCATCACGTTAAGTATATGGTGCCACTCCCTTCTGGCCTGCAGAGTTTCTGCTGAAAAATCTGCCGATAACCTTATCGGGGTTCCCTTGTATGTTACTTGTTCCTTTTCCCTGGCTGCTTTCAAGATTTTCTCTTTGTCTTTAATTTTGGTCAGTTTGATTAGTATGTGTCTCGGTGTATTCCTCCTTGGGTTTATTTTACATGGTACTCGTTGTGCTTCCTGGATTTGAGTGAGTGGTTCCTTCCCCATGTTAGGGAAGTTTTCGGCTATTATCTCTTGGAATATGTTTTCTGTCCCCTTCTCTCTCTCTTCTCCTTCTGGCACCCCTATAATATGGATGTTGGAGCGTTTCACGTTGTCCCAGAGTTCTCTGAGATTCTCTTCATTTGTTTTCAATCTTTTTTCTCTTTTCTGTTCTGCATCCGTAATTGCCACGCATCTGTCCTCCACCTCGCTTGTTTGTTCTTCTGCCTCCTGTATTCTGCATCTCTTCTTGTTTAAGTTTTATACCTTGTATCTCTTTGGTCAGTGTTTCCTGTAAGTTATCCATCTTTGCCTCCAGTTTATTCCCAAGGTCTTGCATCATCTTCAGCATCAACAGTCTAAAGCCTTTTTCTTGGAGGCTGAGAATCTCCTCCTCACTTGGCTCTTTTTCTGGGGTTTTTCCTTTCTCCCTCATCTGAGGCATAGTCCTCTGTCTTTTCATTTTTATAGGTTTTTGGTGTGGTGACCTTTTGACAGGTAGAAGGGTTGTAGCCTCTCTCACTTCTGGTGTCTGCCCCCCTTGCGGCTGAAGTCAGTATGGGGGCTTGCTGAAGGCTTCCTGATGGGAGGGGCTGATGCCTGCCCCCTGGTAGGTGGAGCTGATTCTAATCCCTCTGGTGGGTGGGGCTTAGTCTCTGGATGAGATTAGAGGCATCTGTGTGCCTGAGGAGTCTTCAGGTAGCCTGTTTACTGAGGGGCAGGGCTGTGATCCCACCAGGATTGTTGTTTGCCCTGGGGCTTCTCAGCACTGACTGATGGGTGGGGCCAGATTTTCCCAAAATGGCCACCTCTAGAAAAAGGCAGGCTGCTGAGTATTCCTGAGAGCTTTGCTTTCAGTGTCCTGCCCTCACAACAAGCCACATTCACCCCTGTTTTTCCAGGATGTCCTCCAAGAACTGCAGTCAGGTTTGACCCAGACTCCTACAGAGACCTCGCTCTGCCCTGGGATCCAGTGCACGTGAAAGTCCGTGTGCACCTTTTAAGAATGGGGTCTCCATTTCCCCCAGTCCTGTGGAGCTCCTGCACACAAGCCCCACTGGCCTTCAATGCCAGATGCTCCAGGGCCTCTTTCTCCCGCTGCCAGATCCCCGTTTGATGTGGGGCTCAGAACTCTCACTCCTGTAGGTGAGTCTCTGTGAACCAGTTAGTTTTCAGTCTGTGGAGCTTCCCACAGGGGAGGAGTGGGGTTGTTTATATCATGAAATCACCCTTCCTACCTCTTGATGTGTCCTCCTCTTTTTCTTCTGGAGTAGGGTATCTGTTTTAAGGTTTCCAGTCCATTTGGGTGGAGATTGCTCAGCCTTTAGTTGTGAATTTTTTGTTTTTAGGAAAGAAGTTGAGCTCCAGTCCTTCTATTCCGCCATCTTCGCTATATTAACTTTCACACATTCTCATGCAACCTAAGCCCATATTCTGATGAATGGATAAACTTTGAGTACATTATGCTAAGTGGAATAAGCCAGTCACAAAGGACAAATACTGTTTAATTACACTTTTATGAGGTACTTAAAGTCATCAAATTCTTAGAGACAGAAAGTAGAATGATGGTTGCCAGGGGCCAGGAGGAGTGGAGAATGACATGTTATTGTTTCACAGCTACAGAGTTTCAGTTCTGCAAGATAAAAAGAGTTCTGGAGATGGATGGTGGTAAGGGTTGCACAGCAATGTGAATATCTTAATATAATTGTTTTCTGTCTTCCCCACTAGAATGTAGTCTCTATTAGGATGGGCTGTATTAATTAACTGTACCCTTACAAATGATTAAAATGATAAATTTTATATTATGTATATTTACCACAATTAAAAATTTTAAAACATTTTAAATGAATACCAAAACCTTTCAAAACAAACACCAAAAAAATCCAAAAATCCCATCTAGCTTTTAATATAAAAGCTTAAATTGCATTTTCAGAGTGATTTTTCAATACCACCTTGACTTAGGAAATTTTTAACCTCTCACTATTCTCCAATACTCTGGGAACTTTTGAAATAATTTGTTTCTGTTCTGGATGTTCTCATTCATTCATTTATCTAATCAGGCAGTCTATCAGTTAGTCAATAAATATTATTGTCTATTCTGTGCCAGGAACTGAGGAAACTGCAATGAATGAGGCAGATGCAGTCCTTGTCTTACTGTAAATTACGTTCTAGTAGGGAAGACAGAAAACAGTCCTAACAGTTAAGTGTAATGGAGAAGTAAGGGGAAGAAGAGAAGAAGGAAATGAAGAGGAGGAGGGGACAACGAAGAAAAATAAGAAAGCAGGATAAAGAATAGGACTTAATGGAGAGGAAAGGACTATTTTAGATTAGTATTCATGCCTTCCTCTATTTCATGGTCAGAGGATACCTACAATTCAAAAGCAAAAGGCTGAAGACTGAAAATAGTAGGTTTAGAGACAGAACTGTGAGCCTCAGGGTTACACCCTTCTAAGAAGAAGCATTTACAAGAATTATGCTTGACTCTTCATAAATCTAATTCCATAGTAAGAGTGTTTGCATAAACACATGAAAAGCTTATTAACAAAACTTCTAACATTATGAGAATTTTGCTCACTTTAACCAAGAAGCTTAAAAAATAAATATCCATCTTGTGTGTGGGAAAAAGACTTCATGGTTTAAAATAATCTTTAACTTCACATCCCTTGGTTAAAAGCAAACACACATATGTCAACCATAGAGAGCATGATTCCTTCAGAATCAATGGGAAAGCAAGGACATGCATTTTCAATAGTGGACATGAAATTCAATTTGATTCACAATAGTCCATGCAGATTTTTCCCAAGTTATTTTTATATTAAGGCATGCTTAAAAAATTTCAACCCAGATTTAGGTTTAAGTTTCCCAGACTTAGTAAGTAATTGCTATAGTAATGAGTTCTTATGTCTTAATTTGGTCTGCTCCAGATGTTAACATCTAGATTGTTTGTTTTTCATTCTCCACCCCTCTGCATTTCCCTATAAATCAGTACATTTGTAAATGTTCTGAATTTTTTTTATATTGAGGGGAGTGCAAGAGAGAGGGAAGAAGTAGGGTGGGCAAGAACTAGAGTCTCACCTGCTGTGCCAATTTGACTAGATAGTCTGCTGGAATGAAGCTAGCAGAGGGCCATTTTTTACCTTCACAGAAGTTATACTGGCCTTTCTACATTTGAAGGAGGGTGTGGTCCTAAAGAAATGTATTCAGGGATGCTGGTGTGCTTCCTCCAGGGGAGGATACTGTATTGGTGGTCCTCTTTAAGTGGTAAATAAAATCCCTGTGGTGGAGTTGGCTGTGCTGTCCACAACTTAGCTTACTCCCTTCCCCCCATATTTATTGAGCCAGGGAAATGAGTCCCATCCTATAAAATAGCACAACTGAGTAACAGTTAGGAAAAACTTGGCCTATACATCCAAGCTAATAAAGTACTATACTGATAGAATATATTAATAAGAACCTGCACTTTAGACCAGCTGGTGAGCAGCTGGATGGCAGCTGGGAGATCTGAGATTGTTCTCCAACAGATAAGGGAAACCTTGCTCAAGGGCAATGGTTTTCAAATTTTAGTGTGCATGGGAATCAGCTAGAGCAACTGCTAAAAATGCAGATTCCATGGTCACAGGTCTAAGAATTCTGAGCCAGAAGAACTTGGAGAGAACCCAGAAATCTGCCTTTTTAATAAGCAACCTCAGGTGATTCTGATGCAGGTGGTGGGAAAACACATTTTGAGAAGTACTGCTCCTCAGAACTACTAATATCATCATTCAAAATCTTTAGCAGCTGAAAAAGATAAATAGGCTTTCAAACCAATCTTTCTGCTTGGTGTTTGACAGCCAAGTACAATCCACAGCTGGTAAAGAGGTTGGATAATGAACACAGATAGGTTTGACCCCTTGGGACAGAATGCTTAAAGTGGTTTGGGGACCTCTGTTTCCCCCTCATCAATAAGGGGGCTGGAAGGCAGCCACAGACTGGGCTTGAAATCCAGCTGGCACAAAAGTTGGAAGACAATCTTCAGTGAGGTCTGGGTTCAATATCTAACTGCTAAAGAGCTTGGCGGTCTGCCTTCTGGTGTGCAGTCGATCTCCAATTGATATGACGCTTTGATAATATATGAGCAGCATGGGTTAAATCCAGAAACTGTGAAGAACTTAAATAAAAGTCCCCAAACCTAAAGTTTGGTCTCCAAATGGCATGGAGTTTGGACAATATTTGAGAATGAATTTAATCCTCAAATGGTAAGAATTTTGGATTTCAGAAATGAGGTCTGGGTTCAATCTCTTGTCATTAAAAGGCTTGGAAGACCAGCTTGGGGGTCTGGTTTCAATCGTCAGATGGTAAAGAGTTCAAATGACAAGAACAGTTTCTAGGTTCAAGTGAAAGCTGACAAACAGCTTGAAATAAACTGCAAGATCTGCGTTCAATCTCAAAATGTTAAGATTTTTAGATAATTGTCATGAGAAATGAGTTCAGCTTGGAGGATTCTAAAAGTCTAGGTGAGGTATCTAGGAATCTGCATCAGATGATTAGAGACAACTTGTGGTCATGATCCACGTGGGGAAAGGATTTAGGTAGTGGCTACTCTTTTCAGATAATGAGAGAGAGGATGCCCAAATACCACTGATCTAGGGCTACATATTAGCCAATGTAGAAAGAAGCTTGAATTCCAGCCACGGGTAAGAAAATGTGTATGTTAAGTACTAGGTCATTGGCTAATTTTGCAAGAGAATATTGTGGGACTTCTCCATATCCATAACCATGGAGATACAGGCACCAGGCCTGGGAATGTGATTCCTGAAATAATGGAGCTCTTGTGCCAGGACTTTGCTGACAGAATGACTGTTTTATATGGTAAGAGAGCAGATGTCTGAAAAGCATTGAAATCTATGATGTGTATTCCTAAGTGGGATGACAGCTGGCACCACTGCATAAAATCTTGTTCCTACTTTTACAGTTTCACTAATACTCGTCTTTCTGATTATTCCAATTTATCAACAAACAGCAGTTTCTGGAACCTTTTTAAAGCATACTCAAATAGCCAAGAGGCAGACAGCTTTCTAAACACCTAAAAATCCACGAGGCTCTTAGACAAAAATGGAACCAGATCCCTTAGGGAAGAAGCAAAAATCAAACCATGACTACCAACTAGTTTTCTTCCTGGAGATCTTTATTCTTTGACCTGACAATTTGAAGTGAATTAAAAAAAAGATGGCTTTATTAGGGGACTGGGTTAGAGCCTGGATATATCTGCCAAAACCTTCTGTGCTTCTTGAATCTGACCATGATCTGAAGAATATGCCTTTTAAGGAATAACCAAGGCTTAGACTTCTGGAACATATTGGCATTTAAGACATTACTATTGAATAATTTGTTATTAATAGGTAACATTTACTGAGCACTAATTATTATACGTCAGGTACTGAATGATATATTTTAGGTACTAAGTTATTTAATCCTTAACATAACCCTGCCCTATAAAATAAATCATGTTACTGTCTTCATTTTATAGATAAGGAAACTGAGATACAGATGTTAAGTTACCTAATATTACAGAGGCATCACTGTGTTCACCATACCCCCTTTGCCTAGGCGCAATGGAAGTCTACATTTCCCAGCATCTCTCACAATTAAGATACAACTAGGTGATTAAATTCAGCCAGTGAGGAATGTAGGCAGAAGTGACAGGCATCGCTTTGGGGCCTAGACTTTTAAAGCATCTGGTACAAATCTCAATTTTTTATAATCCTGTCACTTAGAGACCAGTGCTTCAGATGATAATAAAATGGACATGTGCTGCTTCACATCCCTCAATAAGACTTTAAGCAAAAAGAAACTTAATTGTGTTAAAGTATCTCAACAAATCTAAGATGCTACTGACTGTATCATCCACTATTATTTTATATATCACAGAAAGAAAAAATAATGTTGCCAAATAAACAATGACACTTAGTTAAATATAAGACACACACTTATTTCAGAGAGGTTAATTGTGAAAAAATGACAGAGTTTAGCTTCCTCACTATCAGGACTCAGGAGGCAATTTCAAGAGGCTCCAACTAGTTAAGATGGAGAAATATAAGCTTCAAAAGCGATAATAATTGCATTTAATTGAAACACATGAAATATACTTAAGTTCAATAATCCATAGTGATATTTTTAAAACCAACTGGTCATCTTTGGAGGATGACAGGGAGCCAATTAATATCTTGAAAATTGGCAAATAAGGAAAAATAATCATTTATTTTATCTTTTTTGTTTTAACCTCCAATACATGTGGGAAGTAGATTTTTATAAAAGTATTTCAACCAATAAATTTAAAATAAATGATGGAGTATCACCATCGTGCAACCTCCATGATTTAATGCATTTGGTCACTGAGCATCAATAGCTGCTATCACCATAAAGAAGACAGGCATCATGTTCCTTTTGAAGAAAAACCTCAAAACCAACTATAGATTTGCCCAAAGATTCTATAAAGATCCTGGAACTCTTTCAGGGGATTTATGAGTCCTTACATTTTTAACAATATCTGTGTGAGGCCAGGTTTTCTTCATACACTTCAAATAAAATAACATAATGCAACAAGAGATTGCATGCAAAAACAGATAGGATAATCCAGCTGCCTTCCAATTAAGCCATACACTAAAGGAATTCACAAAAAATACAAAACAATGTAACTCTTCTCACAAAATATTTGTTCATTTTGTAAAATAGTTATTTGTGATTTTTAAACATTATGTTAGCATGTAAATATTATTATTTTTAAATGAAATATTACATAAATTTTTTAACTTTCTCAGTTTTAATTTCTAATTAGAAAATATTAATAAACGTGACTCACACAGACAAAAGCTTTTGGGGAGGGGGCTCTTCAAATTTTTTAAGAAATAAAGGAATCCTGAAATTAAAATGTCTTAGAACTGTTTGATCTTGCCAAAGAGATCAAACCCAAGTCTGAGCAAGCCTTTGCATCCCATTGTCAAATTTCAGGCAATACAGAGGACAAAGGAACATGTTGAAGAGCAATACAGATATGTAATCAGAACAAGTCAGACTATGGCAAACTCTACAGGTCAAATGCCCTGGCTTCTTTCACAGACAAACTGTAGAAAGAGAAAAGGACAAAGAGAGAATATATTAAAAGAGACCTAGAAAACATGCTTTTTTTTTAAATGGGAAAGGCCAAACTACAGTATTTGGGGATATACACACGGATGATAAAAGAGTTAAAAAATAAAAGAAGCGACTGCTAGAGTGGTTACTTTGGGAGGTGGTTAATTGTAAGGCACACTGAAGGGATTCAGCATGAATAAAACTTTTACTTCCTAACCTCAGTGGTGGTTTTATAAAGGGTATTTAATCCTTAACATAACCCTGTAATATAATAACACATATAATAACTCATCAAGCCCTAAACAGTCCACCTTAGAATCAATAAGATATGACAAGTTCCTGTACCACTCAATCCTGTTCAGTGTAGGAATGAGTACAAAGCCTGTCAGTTTAACCATTATGCTATACTGATGGATGTGTTACAACTTGCAAAGACCATTTTTCAACTACATATTTAAAAGAAAATGGGATGCTAGCTATACGCTTCTCGAGTTCTTTTGTCTGCAACTCTCTAACCATGGGTTCCCTCACCTTTTCCTTGAAATCTAAAACCACCTTTGAAAATGAAATAAAGTTTTACATTCTTAGTAAACATGTAAACCTGCCTCCTTCAGACCCTTGAAGCACCCCTATGAAAATCTCTAGCACAGGGCCTGGTATGCTTCTCTGTCATTATCCATTTATAATCTATCTGCCTCCTTGCAGTAGACTTGCACAAAGCAGGTTCTCAGGAAATCAGGTACATACTGATCTGATGAACTTTAAAGCAACTTCTGATTAAAGAATTCCCAGATTTCTAAGCCAGGTGCACAGAAATCCATGCCATTTATCCTGTTCCTCCAACTTATATAGTCTATCCTTTTTTTAAAATTTTAAAGTATAGTTTATTTACAATGTTCTGTCAATTTCTGCTATACAGCAAAGTGACCCAGTCATACACACACACACAACACACACACACATATTCTTTTTCTCATATTATCTTCTTCTTCACTTTTTTTGTTTTGTTTTGGTTTTTGTTTTTTTTCGTTTTTGTTTTTGCTTTTTAGGGCCACACATGAGGCATATGGAAATTCCCAGCCTAGGAGTCAAATCAGAGCTGCAGCCACCAACCTACACAACAGTCACAGCAACACAGGATCCAAGCCGCAAATGCAACCTATACTACAGCTCACAGCAATGCCAGATCCCCTACCCACTGAGCTAGGCCAGGGACTGAACTGCATCCTTATGAATACTAGTTGGATTCATTTCCACTGTTCCATAATGGGAACTCCCCTCATATTATCTTCTATCATGTTCTACCACAAGTGATTGGATATAGTTCCCTGTGCTATACAGCAGGACCTCATTTGCTGGAGGCCAGCTCTGGCAGCCAGGGAGTACACATCCTGATCGGAGATGGACAGCGTCAGTGAAAGAACGGAGACAGCCTCTTTGTCCCTTCTTTCAGGGTGATGGACTGCTCAAATTTTATTGGCATAAGCGGTTGATTACATAGACAGTTTTTCACTACAGATTACATCATAGTGTTAAAAGTACATTGGTTAACTATTTGACTTTGTTTTTTGGTCACATGGTACAGCAGCAATACATCATGTTTTAAAATCTTTAGTCTAACTAAATTTAGTGAGTACAATTCAAGGACAGACACAGCATATCATGTGGGAAAGAGGAGACCCAGCACAAACCATCTCATGGCCAGCTAATTCCCACAAGCTGAAGAAGTTACAAACACAAAAAATCCTGTCTTTAGACTAGTGTCTATCTTCAAAGTGTCCTGGAGACCCAGTACAAACCATCTCATGGCCAGCTAATTCCCACAAGCTGAAGAAGTTACAAACACAAAAAATCCTGTCTTTAGACTAGTGTCTATCTTCAAAGTGTCCTGGAGACCCAGCACAAACCATCTCATGGCCAGCTAATTCCCACAAGCTGAAGAAGTTACAAACACAAAAAATCCTGTCTTTAGACTAGTGTCTATCTTCAAAGTGTCCTGGAGACCCAGCATAAACCATCTCATGGCCAGCTAATTCCCACAAGCTGAAGAAGTTACAAACACAAAAAATCCTGTCTTTAGACTAGTGTCTATCTTCAAAGTGTCCAGAGAGACAGTGTGAGAACATACAAATCAACTTAGCCAGCTACTGCTAAAAGTTTCTAAAATCAAGGACAAAACTCACAGCTGGGTTTCTTTTGATCAAGAATAATATATGTCTAACTTCTATAGACTTCATTAAAATCCTAACTCTAAATTTTACTGTATAACTGGTTAGTAGATAAACATTATGTTTAACTAAGTTGGATTTAAATTGGGGAAAGTCCTTTAGAATGAAATTCTTATTATATTATTATTATTATTATTGTAATTTTGTTAAATCACAAATCACCACAGGAAAATAAGAATGGGAAATAAGAATAATAAGCAAATAATCAGGAAAGACTGAGGAAAACTGAATAACAAATAAAACAACAGAAAGACTAGGTCACCCAAGAAACAATCCATGTTCTCCAGCGCAAACATGGAAATTGCTTTCCCAGGAAAGCCCCAATTCTTCCCCATAAACATCAAAATGAGAGCGGTGTAACCTGAGGCCTGCCCTGAGCTTGTACCATACAGGCAGGCTTTCATTCTGACCAGAGGCCCACCTTCGGCATGTACCATTCAGGTGAGCTCCCTTCCTTGGTTAGGAACCTGCCTTCAGGTTTTTCTGCCATCAGGCAAGGTCCTTTTTTTGAGTCCTAGCATCCCCTTGGCTCTCCGCACTCATTCTTATATATTTTAAATGTAATAGTTTGCATCTACTAACCCCAAAGTCCCAGTCCATCCTACTCCCTCTTTCTCCCCCTTGGCAACCACAGTCTGTTCTCCATGTCTGTGAGTCTGTTTCTATTCTGTAGATAGGTTCATTTGTGCCATATTTTAGATTCCAGATATGAGTGATATCTTATGGTATTTGTCTTTCTCTTTCTGACTTATTTCATTTAGTATGAGAATCTCTAGTTGCATCCATGTTATTGCAAATGGCATTATTTTGTTGTTTTATGGCTGAGTAGTAGTCCTTTGTGTATATGTACCACATCTTCTTAATCCATCCATCTGCCAATAGACATTTAGGTTTTTTCACATATCTTGGCTGTTGTGAATAGTGCTGCAATGAACATAGGGGTGCATGTATCTTTTTGAATGAAAGTTGGAAAGATGCATGTAAATCAATGAAGTTAGAACACACCCTCACACCATGTTAAAAAAAAAAAAACTCAAAGTGGTTCAAAGACTTAAACATAAGACAAAACACCATAAAATTCCCAGAACATAGGCAAAACATTCTCTGACATAAATTGTATCAATATTTTCTTAAGTCAGTCTCCCAAGGCAATAGAAATAAAACCAAAAATAAATCAATGGGATCTAATCAAACTCACAGGCTTTTGCACAGCAAAGAAAACCATAAAAAAAGCACAAGCTATGTAATGGGAGAAAACGGTTGCAAAGGATGCAACCATGCAACAAAGGGCTTGATCTCCAAAATATACAAACAAGCTCATACAACTGAACAGCACAAAAACAAACAACGCAATCAAAAAAATGGGCAGAAGACCTAAACAGACATTTCTCCAAAGAAGACATACAGATGGCCAACAGGCACATGAAAAAATGCTCAACATCGCTAATTATCAGCTAAATGAAAGTCAAAACCACAATAAGGTACCACCTCACACGGATCAGAATAGCAGTCATTAACAAGTCAAAAAATAACAAATGTCGGAGAGGGTGAGGAGAAAAGACAACTCTCATACACTGTTAATGGGAGTGTAAATTGGTACAACTACGGAAAACATTATGGAGGTTCCTCAGAAAACTAAATTTAGAACTACCATGTGACCCAGCAAACCCATGACTGGGCACATATCTGGACAAAAATTTCATTCAAAAAGAGCCCATCTATTCTTTATTTATGCACTTTTCTTAAATACATGCTTGTCTGTTTATAACCTTATGGTATGTTGCTTGTCTGGTTTATATGATGGAAGATGAAATAACAGCCTCAAAATGAGAGAGAAAATAGAGAAACAACTCAAAATAATAATTTTTGAATGATTGAAAAATAATAACATAGCTAATATTAAAAAAGGAAGGTAAGAAGGAAAGGAGAAAGGAAAGAAGAGAGGGAAGGGCGGGGGGAGAAAGAAAGGGGCAAAGAAAAAAGAAATAGATACCTTACCAGAATTTTTTTCAATATAGTGTATGTATCAGTCAGAATTAAACCAGAGAAGCAGAACCAGTAGGAGATATATATATTTAGAGGTTTATTACAAGACTGTGCTCTTGTGGGGTCTGGCTAGCAAGTTAGAAATGCATACGACAGGCCATCCATAAGGGCAAGAGGAAACTCAAAGGCACAGACTGAAGCTCATGTCTATAGGTAGAATTTCCTCTTCCCTGAGGAAGCCCTCACCCTATTTAAAGGCCTTTCAACTGACTGAATCAGGCCCACTAGAAATACCTAAATTAATCTCCCTTAAATTAGGTCAAATGATTATGAATTTTAATCATATCTAGAAAATACTTTCACAGAAATATCTAGATCAGCATTTGACAGAAGATCTGGAGACTTCGGCCCTGCCAAGTTGACATATCAAATACCACCATATTTTAAGACAACATCATTATTAATACTCAGAATTTGTCTCAGCTACATGACAAATTATTTTAAGATAATAGTGACAAGAATTTTTGTGTTGGAGAGGCTTAGAGGCAGCTAAGTGGGTTAGTGTGGAACCTTAAACAGAATTTGCATTGTACTTTACATAAGGTAGGGAAATGACAACTGTCCATTTCAAAGAATGGAGCAAGAACCAGAAAATGATGGGGGATGCTAAAGCTGACATCAATGACAGCCACTGGCACTACTACTATTGTCTATTTTACATGCATAGCAATAAAAAAAACAATTTCGGAACTAATAAAAAAGTCAAAATAACTGTTAAATCCTGAGAGAGAAGAAATTGGATCTAAAAAGCATACAAAAACCTCTAAAAATATGTAAGGTTTATTTATTAATTTATTTATTTATTTTGGCCACATCCACAGAATGCAAAAGTTCCCAGTCCAGGGATTGAACCTGAGCCACAGCAGTGACAACAAACCACAGCAGTAATAATGGCTAATTCCTTTTTTTTTGTCTTTTGTCTTTTTTTGTTGTTGTTGTTGCTATTTCTTGGGCCGCTCCCACGGCATATGGAGGTTCCCAGGCTAGGGGTTGAATCGGAGCTGTAGCCACAGGCCTACGCCAGAGCCACAGCAACGTGGGATCCGAGCCGCGTCTGCAACCTACACCACAGCTCACGGCAACGCCGGACCCCCAACCCACTGAGCAAGGGCAGGGACCGAACCCGCAACCTCATGGTTCCTAGTCGGATTCGTTAACCACTGCGCCACGACAGGAACTCCCCATAATGGCTAATTCTTAACCCACTAGGCCACCAGGAAACTCCAAGATTTTATTAAGAAAAAAAAAAGATTTGGAGTTTCCATTGTGGATCAGTGGTAATGAATCAGACTAGTATCCAAGAGGATGTGAGTTTAATCCCTGACCCCACTCAGTGGGTCAAGGATTCTGTGCTGCCATGAGCTGCAATGTATGTCACAGATGTAGCTCAGATCTGGCATTGCTTTGGCTGTGGCAAAGGCCAGTGACTGCAGCTCCAATTCGACCCCTAGCCCCAGAACTTCCATATGCTGCAGGTGTGGCCCTAAAATAAATAAATAAATAAATAAATAAATAAATAAATAAATAAATAAATAAAATTTAAAAAAGATTTGAAGGAAATTTGATAAAACACTGCTATGTGACAAATCTGGGTAGCAGATGAACAAATATTCATTGTATTATTCTCTACATTATTCTGCATGCTTTAAATATTTTAAATCAATAAGGCAACAGAGATCCTAAATGGCACAACAAAAAGTTAAACTTAATCAACATTTTCAGGACATTACATCTAAAAAAATCAGAATATACATTCTTCTCAAGTGCACATGGAACATTCTCAAGGATCAATCACCTACCAGGGCACAAAACTAACCTCAACAAATTTAAAAATATAGAAATTATTTCAAGTATCTTCTCTGACCACAATGGCATGAAACTAGAAATCAGCCACAGGAAAAGAAACTGACTACATGGAGACTAAACAACAGGCTACTAAAAAACTAATGGGTCAATGAGGAAATCAAGACGAAAATTAAAAAAATATTTCGAGACAAATGATAATGATGACATAACCACTCAAAATTTATGGGATGCTGCAAAATCAGTGCTCAGAGGGAAATTCATAGCAATACAGGCCTTCCTCAAAAAAGAAGAAAAATCTCAAATCAACAACTTAACCCACCACCTAAATGACTTAGAAAAAGAAGAACAAACAAAAGCTAAAATCAGCAGAAAGAAGGAAATCATAAAGATCAGAGAGGAAATCAATAAAACAGAGATTAAAAAACAATAGAAAAAATCAATAAAACCAAGAGCTGGTTCTTTGAAAAGGTAAACAAAATTGACAAACCTCTGGCTAGACTCACCAGAAAGAGGAGAGAAAAAGACTCAAACAAAATAAGAAATGAAAAAGGAGACGTCACAACGGATACTGCAGAAATACAAAAAACCATGAGAGAACACTATGAACAATTATATGCCAACAAATTTGACATCCCAGAAGAAATGGACAACGTTTTAGAGACTTACAGCCTGCCAAAACTGAATCAAGAAGAAATAGATCAACTGAACAGACCAATCACTAGAAATGAAATTGAATATATCATAAAAACACTCCCTACAAACAAAAGTCCAGGACCAGATGGCCTCACAGGCGAATTCTACGAAACATACAAAGAGGAACTTATACCCATCCTCCTTAAACTTTTCCAAAAGGTTGAAGAAGGAACACTCCCAAAGACATTCTATGATGCCACCATCACCCTAATTGCAAAACCAGACAAAGATACCACCAAAAAATAAAACTGTATGCCACTATCTTTGATGAATATAGAGGCAAAATTTTTCAACAAAATTTTAGCCATCCGAATCCAATAACATATAAAAAAGATGATACACCACAACAAAGTGGCATTCATCCCAGGCTCACAAGGATGGAACACACCCTCACACCATGCACAAAAATAAACTCAAAATGGCTGAAAGACTTAAATATAAGACAAGACACCATCAAACTCCTGGAAGAGAACATAGGCAAAACATTCTCTGACATCAACCTTACAAATGTTTTTTTCATGTCAGTCTCCAAAAGCAACAGAAATAAGAGCAAAATTAAACCAATGGGACCTAATCTAACTGACAAGCTTTTGCATAGCAAAGGAAACCAAAAAGAAACAAAAAGACAACTTACAGAATGGGAGAAAATAGTTTCAAATGATGCAAATGACAAGGGCTTAATCTCTAGAATGTACAAGCAACTTCTACAACTCAACAGCAAAAAAGCCAATAACCCAATAGAAAAGTGGGCAAAAAACCTGAATAGATATTTCTCCAAGGAAGATATACACATGGCCAATAAGCACATGAAAAAATGCTCAACATCCCTGATTATTAGAGAAATGCAAATCAAAACAACCATGAGATACCACCTCACACCAGTCAGAATGGCCATCATTAATAAGTCCACAAATAAGTGCTAGAGAGGGTAGAGAAAAGGAAACCCTCATGCATGTGTTGGTGGGAATATAAACTGGTACAACCACTATGGAAAACAGTATGGAGGTACCTTAGAAAACTATACATAGAAGTACTATATGACCCAGCAATCCGACTCTTGGGCATATATCCGGACAAAACTTTCCTTGAAAAAGAAACATGCACCTGTATATTCATTGCAGCACTATTCAAATAGCCAAGACATGGAAACAACCCAAATGTCCATCAACAGATGAATGGATTAAAAAGATGTGGTATATATACCCAATGGAATGTGTGGAATGTTTGGTTTTTTTCAGCCATAAAAAAGAACAAAATAATGTCATTTGCAGCAACATGGATGGAACTAGAGACTCTTGTACTGAGTGAAGTAAATCAGAAAGAGAAAGGCAAATACCATATGCTATCACTTATATCTGGAATCTAATATAAGGTACAAATGAACCTTTCCACAGAAAAGAAAATCATGCACTTGGAGAATAGACTTGTGATTGCCAAGGGGGAGGGAGTCGGGTGGATGGGGTGCTTGAGGTTAATAGATGCAGACTATTGCCTTTGGAATGGATGAGCAATGAGATCCTGCTGTGTAGCACTGGGAACTATGTCTAGTCACTTATGATGGAGCATAATAATGTAAGAAAAAAGAATGTATGCATGTATGTGTAATTTGCTCACCATGCTGAACAGTAGAAAATTGACGGAACACTGTAAACCAGCTATGATAGAAAAAAATAAAAATCATATAAATAAATAAACATACTTTACAATATGAAAAAGATATCAGTATACTATATATTTCAAACAAATTCCTACTAAAAATAGTTAAAATTGTTCCTAAAGTTACAAGTTGGAAGTATTTTTTTCTCTCTAAGCTCCCATAGTAATTTTTACTCTCACCTATGTTTCAAATCCTTCTGTAACTGATTTTCATAGATTTGTCTTGTCAAAGCCATGACAGACATGGATTTACGTCCCAGCTTCATAGCTTACTAGTTCAGTGAAAGTAGAAAAATTACTTATCCAGTTAAGCCTCAGTTTTCTAATCTGTAAAGAGAAGACAATAGTGTGTATCCAGTCATTTTATTAAAATACAACAATAATGTACATACAGTCTGGCACTTAAGAGCTGAATGGATTATATTATTTGTCTACCTTATAACATAATTATCTTTTTACATTTTCATCTTCTCTTTTAGGGAAGGATATAGACCTTCTCTCATTCATTTTTATATTCTTCACAGCAGCTACCACAATGCTAGGTATTCAAATGATTACAAATGAATGTGGGGAAGTGTCCATTCCTCTATTTTATCTATGCTACTGACCCTCTAACCCTTAGCTAACCTCTTATTAGGCAGAGCTCTCCTAACAATGCACATAGGGGCACATATTTGGATCTCATACATAGTCTTCACCTAACTACAGGGGTTTCGAAATTTATGTTCTAGTCTGTATTTAAAATTCATAAGCCACCTAGAGAAGTTAATATAGGCCAGTTCTAGAAATAAGTCAGGGAGAAATATGTGATTCATATTTTACTACACAGCGTCTTTATTAATGTAGGTAATGAGCCATATAAAGAACATTCACTTCATTCATCTAGACATAATTAAAATACAGAAACTTCATAAATTCAAGGCCAAAAACAAAGCTATCTGACATTATGACTAAAAATTTGAATGCAGAACTTATAAGTAATCTGCTCCTGTTACTGACATCTGGTAACTCAACTCACCTAGCTGCTGCATTTGACATCAGTTAAGGCTCTAAACGCTTATCAGATTCAAAGCCTTCCCAAAACCTCACTAGTGTTCTGTTCTTGAAAGATAAGATGAAGATAAAAAGAAACATATTATTAAAAGGTGAATAATACTTTTGTAACCATAAATTAAAATTCATCATTATTAATACATTAAATATAATAGAAAATGCACAACATTCAAGATATCATACTAAGTTCTAGGAGGCAGACACAAAGATGAAATGATCTGGAACCCAGTCTTCCAGGTCATTAAAGTTTATTATTAGAAGAGATAGGACATAACATAAATCTTTATAATGAAAGGTATGCTGGTTAAGTGACCCAAATAAAGTACAGTGAAAATTCTACTGGGGTTCAAAAAAGGCAGGACTTACACTTTCAGTTGGAGGAAGAGGTGATGATGGTAAAAGAAAATTTCCAAGAGGAGGCACTTACGATTATCTTTGAGAAGCAGAAATGGAAGGAAGTAATTACATTTTAAAATATTTTACAAATCATTTTTAAAACATACATTTGCATTTAAATTTTTTATCTAAAGCTTATAACAATCCTGTTAGATTTCATTTTTTGCAATAGGACATTTAAGCTTGGAGAAATTCAGTGACATGTTCATGATCCTATAGCTAGTGAAATTAATCTCAAGTTGTCTTATTTTATGTTCATTATTCATTCTAGTAGACAAATTATCCTTTAATTTAAAAAATCTCCATCAGGATGGAGAAGAAAATCATGCACAAGGGAAACTGAGTTAATAGTTCAGCTGAGCCAGATTATACAATGGGTAAAAGGAGAAGAGCGGAAAATATGTCTGGAAGAGCAAGCTATTGAGTTTGGACTTTATCCTTAAATGTGAAAAAGTTCTGAGTAGAGGCATGCCTTGAAGTCTGGAAATATAAAGACAGAATAAGTCTGATAGTACCATGAAAACGGATGGGAGATGTGATAGGCTAGAGGCAGAGACAGCAATTGGGGGCTATTTCAGTATTGTAAGAGAGAGATAATAAGTGCTTGGGTAAGAATGATGACAGCGGGAATAGGGAAGAAGGGGCCAGAGACAGCTCCAAACCTTCAAGCCTGAGTGGTTCAGAGGAGGATAGTGTCATCAATTTAAACAAATGCAGAAGGAAAAAAAACGTTTGGGAAGAAGATGATAACTTGACTTTTAGTCATACTGAGATAACTGAAACTAGTTAAAGAAATTAGCATGCTTAGCCTGGAACTAAGAAAATGAAAGGAAGTCAGGATAGCCATGTGTATTTAAAGGTCTGTCACCTAACTTTAAGAGGGAAAAAGTATTTTAATTTACTGTATAAAATACTGTATTAATCATAATTCTTGGTTCATAATACACTCTATTATTTAGTTAACTAACACTTTATGAACTCAACACTCAGTTTAAGAAATGTAGTAAATTAATAAGAAGTGCTTAATAAATATATTTTAAAAATAAAAACAAAAGAAAGAAATGTAGTAATAATGGAGTTCCCATTGGAAACAAATCTGACTAGGAACCATGAGTTTGCAGGTTTGATCCCTGGCCTTGCTCAGTAGCTTAAGGATCTGGAGTTGCCGTGAGCTGTGATATAGGTCGCAGATGTGGCTTGGATCTGGCGTTGCTGTGGCTGTGGCCGGCAGCTGAGGCTCCCTAGCCCAGGAACCTCCATATGCCACAGTTGCGGCCCTAAAAAGCAAAAGAGAAAGAAAAAGAAAAAGAGAAGCGGAATAATGATAATAACATACATTTAACTATATGCTCCTTCCCTATCCCTTCCCTCTTCCTCTCTTATAGCATCTGAGTAGTTACTCTGAGGTAACTACTACCCCAATCTTTTGTTTATGATTCCCTTAGGGTTTTTAAAAATATAAGTTGGTAGCAGTTCCTTTGTGGTGCAGTGAGTTAAGGATCTGGCATTGCCAATGCAGTAGCTCAGGTTGCTGCTGTAGCACAGGTTGGATCCCTGCCCTAGGAACTTCCACATGCTGCAAGAACAGCCAGAAAATTGATAGATAGACAGATAGATGACAGATGACAGATGATAGATAGATAGATAGATAGATAGATAGATAGATAGATAGATGATAAAAATATATTTCTAAAAAGTGTATTTCTTAGTTTTGGTTATAATTTATTTTTTTAAATCATAATTTTTTATATTCATGCTTTAATCTTCTGGAACTTATTTTTTTTTCACCCATGTTGCTAAGATTCACCCTCACTTCTATGTAGCTGTAATGCATCTGTGGAATCCTATTGTCTTGCCCCGGGAATTGTAGCTATGAGTGAAATAGGGGCAGCAATTACTCCCCTGAACGTATTTCTCCATAAGGGTTCCTTTTTCAATAATTCTCATGTAATATGCCAACATAAGGGTTGTTAAGTATATGACAAAAAGTACACTGTCTTCCTCCAGTAGAATGTGAATTCCATGATTTTTGGCAGAGACTAGTCTCCTTACTCCATAGTATATCTCCTTGCCCAGTTCATAATAGAGAGTCAAGAAATATTTACTTCCATACACTGAAGCAACGGGAACTAGTATACAGAAACATTAGTAATTTACAGATAGTAGGTCATCAGAAGATACTCTCTTTTTATATGCTTACCTAGGAGCAACAACCCAGTGCATAATCTAAATGCTTATGGCTATGGTCTCTGTCTCCACAAGTCTGCTAGTATAAGGGACAGTGTTCAGCTGGATGAACTGGTTCTGGTTGAGTTTGCCAAAAATTTGCCTCATTATTTTATAGTCATGTCAATGATGTTAAGAAGGATTCATCAAGATTTAAATCATTTCTAACTTAAAATTCTACATTGGAAAATATAAAGGAATATATTTCCTTATATTGGAAAATATAAAGGATATAAATGAAACGGTTGATTAGAAAGTAGAACCTGACAGAGAACACGATGTATTCTCAATTATGACAAAACTGGAGTGAAACTGGAGTGATATAGTTAATTCAAAGGTTATTTGTATTTGACTTTAGGATTTGGGTACTTACGTTTGAATATAAAGAGGTTTTGGAACTGTATAAAATTTCAATAATTAAAGTAAAACATAACATAAAGATCAATGTAAAAGAAAAGTTCTTCAAATTACCTATGTTCTGCTAACAGCTATTCACATCCCCATTCTTACTGTTGAAAGCAAACATAACATCACCTCTCATGAAAAACCAGCATTCTGTACAAATCTACGAGTAATGAATCTTCCTTTCTCTATAAATATTTAGATATGTACGTTGCTCTTTCCCCAGGCTAGGGAAAGCGTATTCAAATGTTTTAGTCCTAAATCCTCCAAATGAGGAGTTTACTACCTGGTAAGCAAATGTAAATAAAATCCTGAGTCTTTTGACTTAATTCTAGATACATGTATTTCTTCTTTTTTTAGAAAATGTTATTACCTTGTTTGTAATTCTGGCTAAGGACAGATTCTTTTCCATTCCAAGGATGAACGTTTCACTGGAAGATAGGAATTCCTTGGTGCTTCTAAGGAGTTACCAGTGGCAAGGATTTATTTATGTTAGGCATTAATTGATCTGGTGCTATTTCTAAGTTATGTGAGTCACTTTCCCTCTCTGGGCCTAAGTTTCCTCATCTGTAAATTAAGGAAGTAGACCAGATGATTTCTAAAGTCTTTTCCAGCTCTGACATAAGTTGCTAAGTATAAAAGGGGGGAGAGCATCCTCAGAAGGCATTTGCAAGGTTAAAGCTTTTAGTGAGAACACTGAGTGTATACGGAATGGTAAGTCTCTTGACCTCATTAAGAATTGCTTACATTTTGGGGTTTGGGGCTATGTTTGAGTTTATGATATTAAGCTATTCATATTCTTATGTGTTTTTGATGATTATTTAAACGATATCCATGTCAACAAATAATTTCCTTAGAACTTGACAGTAGATTGAAGAATTGACCTTTGTCAATTTTTGACTTGTCCTTTGGAGACAAAGACAGAGAAATATTAATGAAATGAAAAAGTCAACGCCTAGATTAGCAGTAATCACAGAAGCAACACACTTGAATCCAAGTCCATACCAGGATACCAATCAGCCATGTGACCTTGGGTCTGAGACTTCAGCATTTACTTTTAATACTAGCTACCACATATTAAATGTATACTATGTTCTTGACATTATGTAGGTTTACATTACATATACATTCCTAATACTTAATCCCTACAACAAATCCTGAAAAAGTGGCATTACTATTCCCATGGTACAGATGAGGAATCTGAAACTCAAAGTGATGACAGTATTTGAGAATATCAAGATTCTAGATTTAGTCACCTTCTGAATAAAAACTCCAACCTCCTCCTATTACCAGATTACATCAAATCAAAATATTTATTTCTATTATGTGCAAGGTAGGCAGCTGTCAAGTGCCATTAAGATTTTTAATTTCGGGAGTTCCCGTCGTGGTGCAGTGGTTAACGAATCCGACTAGGAACCATGAGGTTGCGGGTTCGGTCCCTGCCCTTGCTCAGTGGGTTAACCATCCGGCGTTGCCGTGAGCTGTGGTGGAGGTTGCAGATGCGGCTGGGATCCTGTGTTGCTGTGGCTCTGGTGTAGGCCAGCGGCTACAGCTCTGATTCGACCCCTAGCCTGGGAACCTCCATATGCCGCGGGAGCGGCCCAAAGAAATAGCAAAAAGACAAAAAAAAAAAAAGATTTTTAATTTCCTGGCTGAATGCGTAGCGAAGTATGACTCAAATGAAATGGTGGGAACTCGTAAAGCTGTAACCAGGAGGGGAAAGGTGGTAAGGGTTGGCTAGGAACAAGGGAGCTGCCACAGAGTTAGTCAGGGATGAGGAAGACTTAGAGAGAGGGAAATAAAAAGCAAGTTGCCAAACTAAGTTAGGAGTATGGGGTCAGGGCAGGAGGGCTCATTGCTTTACTTCTCTCAAATGAACATTTCAGTGCTGAAGATTGGGTGAGTAGCCTAAAGATGACTTTCAACCTCAGTTTCTCATCTCCTTTTTACTATTTCTAACAAGTGATTGGTGGAAATTATGGCATCTCTGGTGGTGTACATCTCCTGTGTAGACCTCTTTCCTGAGCACCAAATCTATAGAGCAAATCACAAAGTTTTTGGTTAAAAGACTGACATATGAGTATTACAGAAATTGACAAATTTTCTTGAAAAGATTATAATCTCTAAAGGCCATTCTCAAGGAGACATTCTAAAAGTGTTATGAGCAATGGCTGCATTTTACATTTTCCATGGTGACCCTTTGAGGAACAATCCTCAACTGAATGCATAAATCCTGTCCTTGGTCCAGTTGTCTTTTTTGTTTCTGACTGAATTTCATTACTTTTCAGTCACACCTGGTGTGTGTCTCTGATGTGGCTGCTAGCAGCCTGGACAATGGACTTCCCGTCTACTCTCTAGTGTGTCCTGGCCACTGCACAGGTGTGTCATGGACTAACACAAGGTTGGGAACTGGGTCTTTTGCAGGATAAAGGCAGCTGGAGTTTTTAGAGCACAAGCTTCTGCTCATTGCCTTGGGACTGCTCAGTAAAGTAACATAACTTTTAATTACCAGTAGTTGTGTCTCCCAACCAATAGGAATTATTTTCCATTCCAAATATTTCCCTCGTGAACAGATGTAGAATAAGGGGCCTTGGCCATGGCATGTAGTGTAGGATTTCTGTTTCCTATCAAGCAAGATAACTTTACAGATTTTCTTTACAGCTAGAGTTCATTCACCATCAGAAGGAAGTTTGTCATAGCTAATTCTGCCGAGAAATATATTATTATAAACTCACTGATAAAAGATATTTATTTCATTTTACATGGCTTAACAAGAAAATAAGCTGGGATAAAAATCTTATAGCAGCTTTTGAGAATTTTAAAAAAGAGGCAAACCCAAGTTGAAATTTTTGATAGCTATATAATACCCTGCCTGCCTACCTCCTGGGATGACTATACAGATCTATTCATCTGAAAGTACTTTGAAAAGCAAAATGTTCTGTTTAGATCCAACCATAAAATTACTTGACCATGAAGAAATTTAAACTTAATGACTTTATTGTACCATGGTGATATATTATTTTGTTACTTTGATAGTTACATTAAGAAATATTAAGATCTTTCACCCCCTCAAATATAACATTCTTTGACATTAGTTAGAAATTTAAAAGCATAACTGCTATTTTATGTTCAAATTTCATATTTTGGATTTTTAAAATAGAAACAGCATTATTTTAAGGGATGTTCTTGGAAAAATTCTGAAATGATAGTTTTCATACTATCTAGAAATGGTCACTTAAAATTAACAAGAAATAAAAAAAAAAAAAAATTTAAGAGTTCAAGGATCAGAGACCAGAAAGTAAGAGTAGAAGTGTATTACTGTCCGATTAACTTTCAGGTCCAAGAGGCCGGAAAATTTGCTATATTCACATTTGAATAGATCAGTTCTAACAGATTCCAGCATCTCTAACATGGCAAATAAATGTAGAAGAGGTCAGAGATACCTGCAAAGTTTTTTTGTTTGTTTGTTTGTTTTTAATCTTTCCACTTAGTGTATATTTGAAATCTCCAATAACAAAATATTTTTAAAACAGAAAACTGGAAGAGAATTAACATAGAAGCCATTATCATTATAAGAATAACTAGTAGTCTTCATAGATCCATAAACTTCAGGTAAAAGTCCATTGTTGAGAGATGCTTTTTCGGCTATAATGGAAAAAATAAAAAATAAAATAAAAAGTTTTCTTTCTTAATTTTTTTAACACACATCCTACCAACCAAAGAGTTTTTTGAGTTTCAGTTTCTATTTATTTATGGAAATGATATATATTTTTTTGTTTTTCAATTATAACATTATAATACTGAATATACTTTGTCAGACTACTCATATGACATGACTACACATATGATAAAATGTGTAAAATGCCCCAGGGGTTCCCTCAAACTACCAAGAATCAGTAATTAAGTGTTCATAAAGGAGACAAAGATATGAGGGCCCAGGGTGGTTAAGCGATTTAAGCAAAAAACTTGAGAAATCTAGTTAGTACCAGATATGGGATTGGAATCCAAGGCTCTCAGATCTTTTAGTTATGCGATGTTACTTCGTACACTTGATTATGTTTCTTCTTACTCATGACCTTGGTTTTGATGTTCATGATTAGATAAAAAGGAGCCTGAAAATACAGAACAAGTCTTTATGTGAGTATGCTGAGTTCACATCTCTTGTGTATATTTTTTCTTTGCTGTTTAGGAAACCCATAGCATCTGCTGGAAATACCTTTGGAATAATGGATGTACAATTTAAACATCTTAATCCTTAAGGAAAAATTTTTCAATAAAATCTGGAAAATCAAAAAGCTACTGAAACTCATCCAAGCAAGGAAAAACAAATTAAAATAAACAAATAAATAAGTAAAGGCTTCCCTAAGGCAGCTGTGAACTGCTATAACGGCACCTTGTTTTCAGTGGCAGGGTTCACACTGATGAATGCAGGAGATGAATTCAATAATATCCTGTACAAGTCACAGAATATGTATCTGCAGATGCAAAATAATCTCAGAGAAGTTCCAAGCACGTATAAAGTACAGAAGAAGAATACTGATGGCTGAAGGTAGTCCAAGCATATCCTTTACAGTCTGGCACATTCATCTCTTCCATTCACCATCCACCTTCAGATTCAATAATAACATTTGACAGGAAACTCCAAATTATTAAAAGTTTCCCAGAGCTATGCAGACGCTATATTAAGAGTGTAATCTAAGCCCCCTTGCCTTTCAGTCAGGGATGGGTTATACTGTGGCCCCAAATGCACGTAGTAACTCTTTAATTCTAATCATAATAGCAGCTACCATTTATTGAAAACTTGTTATGTGTCAGGCATTTATTGAGTGCTTCATATTATCTCATTCAATAAGAACCCTAGGAGGCAGTTACTATTGTCCTCCTTTAGTAGCTAAGGGAATTATGGCTAAGAAAGGTTACACAGCTAATAAATGACTGATCTGGAATTGAATTCAAATTTGCCTAAACTCTAAAGCCAGTGGTTTTAACCACTACTCTAGGCATGGCTATTAGATTTCATTTTACATGCCAATCTGCTTGGATTGGGAATACATTCCTGGATTTTTAGGCAAGGTATAACCTCAGTGGGAAAGAAACTGTGATCATTTATTGATGTCTGCTATGAGGAGGGAGTGAAAAGTGATAGCGTATCAGGTATTTGCCAACTCTGCCCTTGGTAATGCTTCCTCTATGAAGTATTAATCTCTCTCTATATGACATGTGATCTACTCTGTAGACAAGCTTATGTCATGTCCATGTGACCATATTTTGCCAGACTGATATCAGAACACTTTTGTCAACTTAACAGAATTTCTTTAACTAGTACTGTATTAGAATATCCAGCCTGTATGGTCCCTATTATTTGTGGGAAACGGGCACCAGCCTTGATTTTTCATAAGAATTTGATGACTCAATTGGGTAGGAGAATAGTAAGATCCAGCACATTAATTTTAAAAATGTTAACAAACTTTTTATGCACTGGCTAGATGTTTTCAGTGCATATCATGCATAAAATAACTAAAGTGAAAAAAAATAGTGTTACGATTAAGACTAAGAAGAAGCAGATTTGTCCACTGTCAAATTAATTCAGGACCTGAGACTAAAACAGAAAACTGACTTAGCAGGAGGAGAGTACAGGTATTAAAAATTAAGGCCAGGGAGTTCACACCATGGTGCAGCAGAAACAAACCCTACTAGGAACCATGAGGTTGCCGGTTCAATTCCTGGCTTCGCTCAGTGCGTTAAGAATCTGGAGTTGCCATGAGCCGTGGTGTAAGTCACAGACGCAGCTCGGATCCTGTGTTGCTGTAGCTGTGGTGCATGCGGGGAGCTACAGCTCCAGTTAGACCCCTAGCTGAGAACCTCCATATGCCACAGTTGCGGCTCTAAAAAAAAGGCAAAAACCAAACAAACAAAAACCCTTAAGGCCAAAAAGCAGCAAGCTTAGAGAAAAAGACAATTGGATCAAAGTTTGGAACTCCTAAAAGCCATGAATTATTTATCTATTCTTTATCTGGTAATTTTTATCCCTGAACCAAAACCCAAGAGTGGAAGTTAGTCCTGTGAATGCAAGGCATAAAACATACATTTACATTTCAGAGGGTATGGAAATGGGTGAGAGTGTCCAGGTCTGGAGACAATGGCAGAGAAGTCAGGCTGTCATTGTTCCTTTAATTCCAAACATTGCTTTAGCTGTAACACAGTCTCACCTGCTAAACTCAACCAAGATGAGAAAATACCAAAAGCACTGAAGACTCTTCCTCTATTATCTCCCTTTTCTCTTAATTCTGTGTTTCCTCTGTCCTTCCTCTTGCTGCCTTTCCCTCCCCTCTTTACTCTTTACATTGTTGAGGGCCTACTATATTTCAAGGACTCTTTGAGTTTACAGAATCAGATTCAGGTGTTGCCACTGTAAGGCCCACAGTCCAGTGGGAAGAAAAAAAGTAATCCATTATAACTACATAGGACTTTGCAAAGCACTTTCTCACATAGGGCAGGGAATTACTCTCCCTTTTACAAATGAAGAAGCTAATGTCCAATGAGGTAAAGTGAATTGTCTAATATCAATCCTCTAGTACAGAACATGGGTACTCGAGAGAGACAGAGAAGGAAAGGATGAGTGAGAAGAAAGTTAAGGATACCCTCTTTCTCTCCCAGTTATTATTTACCATAAGCTGCATAATTAATGCACACATACTTTGATGTATATGTATAAAACACATACATATATGCACAGCTCTGTGTAAAGGATAACACTGAGTATATGCAAAAGTACTCTATACCTTGCGAAAGTGTGAGTCAGCACCATTATTACACAGAATCAGAGTAAATAAACAAAAGAAAAAGCAAAGATTAGAAATATCTGGGAACCACTTGTATGCATGCAAAAGATAATACATTCAAGAAATCTAGCTGGGCTGAAGAAGACCAAAAAAAGAAAAAATCAAATAAACAAATATAACTTTACCAATATAGGAAAGTAGTGGACACATCACCAGGAAGTTATGGAACAGATTACCCAAAGGATTTAGAAGTAAAAGTCAAAGCTTGAACATAACCACAAATCTTCTTTAGGGAAAGGAAAGGTGAGAACTAGAAAAGTGGGAAGACTCATTCTTCTTTATCAATATATAGATAAACATAAAAAAGTGATAATTAGCAATAAGTTAGCCTTATTTTAAAAGTTAAACCAGGAGTTCCCGTCGTGGTGCAGTGGTTAATGAATCCGACTAGGAACCATGAGGTTGTGGGTTCGATCCCTGCCCTTGCTCAGTGGGTTAACCATCCGGCATTGCCGTGAGCTGAGGTGTAGGTTGCAGACGCGGCTCGGATCCCGCGTTGCTGTGGCTCTGGCGTAGGCCGGTGGCTACAGCTCCGATTAGACCCCTGGCCTGGGAACCTCCATATGCTGCAGGAGCAGCCCAAGAAATGGCAAAAAGACAAAAAAAAAAAAGGTGAAACTAAAGAAATGTGAATTTAAAGTACCTGTTATTTTTATATGAAGAAATAATTCATATATATCAAGGATATCACTTTTGTATGAAGGGCTAGTTTTATTCAAGCTAATGATGGAGAAGTTTCCTGATAGAAAACACCTCTCTGTACCACACAAATCATCGCATATGAAATGAATTGGCACATTTCATGTGTATTTGGCATTGTTTAACAGATGACCTTATATAAATGAGAAATATAGCTTAGAAGTCACGAGGAAATGATTAATAAAAATAGGTTCTATCAACTTTAGAAGTAACCACCTGAAACAAACTGGTAGACTCTTTACTTACAGAGATCTAGTTATCGTGCTAAATGAGTTAGAATTATTTCTTGAATCTTCATAACAAGCCTGCAAAACGGACATTAGTACTATCTTGGTGAGAAATCTCAGAGAGGTTGAATAACTGTCCTCGCTAAAACCGGGTAGAAACTGCTTTTCCCTTATGTTGTCTTTCAAGAGAACTGGGAGAAATGGATGTTTAATTAGCAGGTGAACCAGAAAGGGAGACTGGAAATGACTCTAAAACTTAGGATTTATTATGAATTCATGTCAAACTGAGTTGGCCATCTGACTAAAACTGAATCTAAAACTAACACAGTCTGCATTTTGAAATTGTTCTGCACGGTAATAACATGACTAAAACAGCCAAGCATATGTATTGAGTAGAGGTAAATTTGGAAAAGAGGAGGTATCTCAGGAGAGATATCCAGGTGATCTGGGGCTTATACAATCTTTGAAAGTAAAACCCCCAAAAGGTCTTGATGAGAGAGGCAGACTGAATAGAAGGGAGCCTTAATTGTAGTGAAACTGTGGTTGCTGCTATTTCTCTGGAATGTCTCATTTCCTCCCCACCCCCACCTTCATTTCCTCCTGCTCTCAATGGTACACAAGCTTTTACAAAGTGAAATGGCTTTATATTTTTGTTTTGCACAAAGCCAGGAAGGTACTCCTCAAGAAAGTATGTTTCATAACCAACTCGTGCCTCTCATGTAATCTCTGCCCAGATTCTTTTTCTCTTCCTCTTTCTGAGAAGAGCAAGTGTTTATCATACAGAAGAACAATTTCTCTATAGTTTCTCCCTTTTCACCACTTGGGTCTTATTTCCCAGATTCCTTCACATTTTGAGGGGTTCTTTCTTTAAAATTTTCTCTAGTCCTACACTCACCTCCCTTAAAACTTTGCTAGAATGCTGGCTTCTTGAGGTTATTATGACAAAAAGTAAACTCGTTCTTATTTTAAGCTCACTTCTACCTCCAAGAAAGTTTCTATATGGGATCAAACCAATTATTTCTGGAGTCCTTTTCTCTACAACCAAGTGTCCTAAGAAATCAAAATCACCCAGAATTACCTAAACAAAGCCAAGTTGGTAATGCTTCTTCCTCACCTTGCCTCCTAAGAGAGTTGGGAGAAATAGATGCTATAATTAGGAGGCACACCAGAAAGGTAGAAAACAATCTAAAAGTTCATAGGGTTTATGAATTCACCAAGTCAGCAGGACTGTTCAGTTATAGTAGTCACCACTTTCATTTACATTCAAAAAACAAGTTTCTTTAGATGAAGATTTCACAAGCCTTATAACACTACATCTTTTCTAACAACCTACAAATTGAAGGAAGAAACTGAAGAAATTGGGAAAACCTGATGAGCTTTTTCTACCCACTTGCCACTAGAGAGCTGCTGACTTCCTTGAACAAAAGCTGAGGTTTCCTATATGCATATAACATTCGTTGGATCATTTATTTATTTGTTTACGCAGCTCTAAGTCCTCTGTAAGGCTATATGTTGTCTGGATGAGCTCCAAAACAACAGTTTTAAAATGTAAATTAAATACAAATGGCAAAAGCCACATATCTAAATAGTTACAAATAAAAGTCACAGAAACATTTTCATAAATAACCTTGTCATTTATTTTCTTTGAGAAATTCTTATAAAATAGGCAATTTATGGAAGGCCAAACCATTTTATTCCCACAGCTAAGTGAGGAGGAACAAAAAAAAAATTTCCCCTAAAAGTTCTGAGCATTTCTGGAGGGTTTTAAAAGAAAACACAGCACAGGGAAATGTGTGCGACTGGGTCACTTTACTGTACAACAGAAAATAAAGAAACATTGTAAATCAACTATAATAAAAGAAAAGAAAATGAAAATACAAACAAAGGGGAGATACTTCCCCTCTTATGTTTGTCATAAAGTCAAATGAAGCATTGAGGCAATTTATTCCATTCCTTTCCTGAGAGGCAAGGTGCTTCAGCAAAGCTCCCCATGATTGGAGTTCCAATCCAAGTTTTGCCAGGTAATGTTACTGCCTTTGATACTGACAGTAGACAGAAAGAAAAACTGAGCCTCCTATCCTTTTCTTTTTCTCATTCTTTTTTTTTTTCTCATCTTTGTATCACCTCTCCTTCCATTTCTTTTCCTTTCCACATATATCATTAGGAAAATGTTTTGGCATAGTGAGGTGGTGTGCTTACAGTAAAATGGCCAAAAAAAACTAAAAGGGGCATTTTCCCCATGAACTCTACGTACCCATAGTAATCTCTTCCCTAGAATCAACTAGTCAATACATTTGGAACTTTAATATAGATATGAAAGAATCCTAACAAAAAATAGAGAAGTTTGCAGCAGGTTATGGACATGGCTGAAAATAAATAAATAAACAAACAAACAAACTTCTGATGCTAAGCCAGAGGAGAGAGTCTAATTTTACTGGTTAATAACTACATGACTTTGGGCCACTCCTATATCTGCTCTTAGCTTCAGATACTGTATCTATAAAATGGAACTAAAGGTCCTACTTCACACATGAGATATGTGAAACTGTTTTGTAGACTGTAAAGTGCTAGACAAGTGAAAGAGGATGTTATTATTATCCTTTTCATCTTCTCTCTGGTCTTTTCTCTAGTTCTAAGTAGGCTAATAAGAAAAATCAAGACAATAAGTAAGACGTGCGTCTCAATAATTTTAAACTATACTAAAAAAAGCAATCTGGAATAATATATATAACAAGAAAAAGTTGCCTCTTCTTTTACTCTGGGAACTGAAGATGTTAAAGGCAATAAGAATTAAAAGTGAAGGTTTCTTGAATGTCCTCTGCTCTTTCTCTTATATTGCACATTTCATGCACATTTTGGATCATGACTATTTTATGACTTGATGATTCTTTTATGAGGAATGGTTTACTGTGTAATCAAGCAGAGAGGGAATTGTCTCAAGGTTCACTTACAAGAAATTCAATTATGCTAAATGTACTGCTCACACAGAGAGCATGCTAGGATAAATATGAATAGTAAATATAACTGCTACCCTCAAGGAGCAGAAATTCTAGTAGGGAGAAAAGAGAAGGATATGCATGTAAGGAGCATACTGGAAAATACATGAAAACCAGGATCCATGAGCACTAAAGAGGGAGGGACAGTTACTAGTAGTGAGGGGCAAGAAACACCAAGCTTTCTGTCTTTGTAGGTTAATTTTTATAAAGAGTTATTCTAAACCACCGAGACTCCTTATATATAATATATACCTATAATAGCCAAAGGTAACAAAAGGAGAGAAATTAATCTATTCTGTATCTTTTAAAAATTCTAGTGTTTACTCACTGGACTTTTGATAACTTCTTAGAATACAGAAAGCTTCACTCTACCCTAATAATAGGAAAAAGCCAGATAATCTACAAAATTATTTCTTGCACCAATCAGAGACAGTTAAAAACATCTCAGGTAGCCAACTATCCTGAATTCTAAGGAAAGATATGCACTTCCAAGGAGAGATGGGATGACTGCACTTGCTTACCTGGGACAGAGCGTGAGAGCAGCAGATGCCAAACACCACATATAAGCTGGTAAGAAGAACACGGAAAGCTCAGAAAAATTGCAAAATTCAGAGTGTGGGCTAACATAAGAGTATAGAGTTTTGCAATCATTCGCAAGGTCTTCTTTCTGGATTTCACTGGGTAATTGCGATGTCTTCTCTCTAGATTTCATTGGGCAGGCATAAAAATGATTAGACAGGGTGGCAGGGAAGGCAGGGGAGGAGATCTGGAAGAGCTTTCCCTGGTGGTTCGGGTCTAGAAAGGGTGAGAGGAGTAAGGAGAATAACAGTCACTCCAGGAAAGGCACAAAGCCCTGTCCAGGTCTCCCTCCTCTATTATATCTAAGGTTGGAAAGGTCTAAGCTGCTAGGGGCTTGAAAGCATACCCGACCCCTCTTACATCACAGTTGAAAACCTACTGCAATTGAGGAACAGGAAAAGAAAAAACCCACTATTCTTTTGAGTGAGGCAGGAAACAGTCCTGAGCTCTGACCAGTAAAGATTTTCTATCACCCAGGATAAGGCAGAACCACTAATGAGAAAGCTCTACCCTTGATACCCAGGGAGATACTGCTTATTTATTGCCTGAACCAAAACAACAGAAAATGAATCCCCTGTCCCTTGCCTTTCCTAACTAAACTAGCAAGCATACGGCCATCCCAATGTAGCTGTCCACTGTCTCCAATAAAAATCCAAATCATTGTAACAGGCACTTTAGTATTATTCCCACAGGAGAACCCTTGCTACTCAAGGAAGCCTGTGATCAGCTGCAGTCTGGCTAAGACTCAGTGACCCAGTGAGTAGCCTAGCTTTTCTGCAGTGTAGATAATGCCTCCTTCTTTTCTCTATTACCTCCTCACACTCACTTTTTCCTAGGCTGACCCTTATTTCCAAGTCCATGTCCTAAACACAAAATGTTATAATTAGTAGAGTCACTCAGAGATATCATCTCTCAGGAGATATCAGAAAGAATATATGCGGTCAGCTCCCTTTTTGGAATTGGGCTAATTCGTCCTCTTACTCTTGGACCTTCTATTCCCCTAATTACACTTATCAACCTTCACTGTTTATTCCAGGACCATGTGTTATAATTACAGTCCCCTTTGAGTACCTTGCTTACACAGGTAGAGAGGATTTCGTGTCTGTATTTTGTAGCCAGATATACATTTAGTAAAAGAAATAAAACATGCTCATGTTTGTATAAGCCAGAAAAATAGTTCATACAATGTGAAAGCAATTCAGCTCTTCCATTATTAGTCAGAGTAGGAACTGAATGATCTTTCAGAGCAAAAAATACCTCTTTATGGTTGAAAACACTGAATGACATATTTTCAGGTCATTCTCCAAAGTATATTAATATAAGTACAATATTTACAACATAAAAATGGGGTTTTGAAATACAGACTGGTACAAACACACACACACACACGCACACACACAATGCACACCCTGAATTTAGTTTCAAAGATATTTTTAAAAAGCACAGTGTAGGGAGTTCCTGTTGTGGCTCAGTGGGTTACAAACCCAACTAGTATCCATGAGGATGTGGGTTCAATCCCTGGCCTCGCTCAGTGGATTAATATTTGGCGTTGCCATGAGCTATAGTATAGGTAGGTAGGTCACTGACATGCCTTCGGTCCCACATTGCTGTGGCTGTGGCGTAGGCCAGCAGCTGCAGCTTCAATTTGACCCCAGCCTGGGAACTTCCATATGCCACAGGTGCAGCCCTAAAAAGCAAAAAAAGAAAAAAAAAAGTACAGTATAGATCTCAAAGTAATTGTCCTACACTAGAAAGAATTATATTAATGATCAGAAGCAAAGATGAGAATTAAATGTATATGACTTATAGTAAAGAAGTATTAATAATGGAGTTACCCAGGAACCTAATCTAAGTCAGTTTTATTTAGCATTTTTAATGCATAATCTGAATCAGGGAATGCAGAGTAGAAACTTTGAGGAATAAAATTTTCTAGATTGTAAGATGTCACAGAGATGAGGAGAAAATGTAATGTAATGTGATCTCACCACAAAACACTGTGAGTAGAAAAAAGCGGAGACTGAACTACTTGAGAAAGAATTTTTTAAAAGGAAAACACTAGTCTTAGAGGCAAAAAATAATAGCTATCAAATAATAATCATAGTTATGAGGTATCACACATCATCTCATTCAATCCTTAACAATCTTTCAAAAGAACTACTCTTTCTATTTTATCGACAAGCTGAGACTCAAAAAGCTTAAGTAGTTTGCCCAATATTACAACAATGGTTGTTGAATGCCTACATGAATGAATCCATCTTAAATCATTAGCACCTTGACCTCTGGAAGTTGAAATTTAGTTTACACAAGGGTCGACCCAGAAACTGTAAAATCTGCCACTCTTAACTTAATTACCTGAAATAGGGCAAGTATTGGCAATTAGTAGCCAGGTAAAAACAAACAACAAACAATAATAACAACAACAAAACCCTGAGGAATATTAAACTTTGATTCCTTGGCAACTTTAAAGATCTGTGATCTTTTAGAAAAATCAATAGAAAACCAAATTTGACAATAAGAATTTCTTTCATACTTTTGGTAGGTTGACTTCTATGGTCTTGAAGCTACAAGCTTTATTAACAAATAGGCAGGAAGTTATAGAAAACTAAGTTTGGAGAAGGAATAGTGGTCCATATCAGAGACTAAGCTGGATGAAAACTGGTGAAAAAACCTCTTTGGAATTGTGTAAAAGGATGCCAAAATCAACATTACTAGTAAGAGTGAGTTGGCATTACAATATTTGTAAGGGGAACAAATTTCTGAGAAATCTGTGTTCATGATAATGTGCTTGTGAATAAAATCAACAAGAAAGGGCTGCTAAAAGAACTCAGAGGTTACATAAGCCCCTACCTTACCAAAAGGTTGTATTACAAAAGTCTGTTTCAAAGTCAGTTGTTTAGAATGCAGAATTCATTTCACCAAGGGAACAATATTCCAAATCTGGATCAGCACTATGGTTTGCAACCCAAATACAGCCCGCCACCTTTTTTTTTTTTTTGTATGACCCACAAACCGAAAGTGATTTTTTCATTTTTATTTATTTTTTTTCTTTTTTGGCTGTCTTGTGGCATATGGAGTTCCCAGGCCAGGGATCAAATCTGACCTGCAGTTGTGACTTATGCCACAGCTGTGGCAACACCAGATCCATCAACCCACTGTGCTGGCCTGGGGATCAAATCTGTGTCCTAGCATTGTAGAGATGCATCAATCCCATTGTGCCACAGTGGGAACTCCAATTTTTTCATTTTTAAATGGTTGGAAAAAATTAAAAGTTGACTAAATTTCATGACACATGAAAATTACATGAAATTCAAATTTCAGTGTCCATCAAGTTTTATTGGAATACAGCCACACTCATTTATGTATTGTCTATGGCTGCTTCATTTAACAGCAGAGTGTGACAAAGGCCATATGGCTCACAAAGACTAAAACACATGCACACACACACTATCTGGCCCTCAACAGTAAAAATTTGCTGGTTTCATTACAAATGATTAGTGCATTCCAGATTCCCTGGGAAAAAAAGTGTTATCACTTAATGTAGTTGTGCTGTGGTATTAATACCATCCCCAAGTCTAAGCTTTGAGCTCTTCTGAGAACTCTGGTGACATTCCAGCTATGGAAGCACTGAATATCAGAGTAAATTTTTAGAGTCATACTTTGCTACCTTTACTTATGCTGTTCAGTCAACTTGGAGTACCTTTCCCCTCAAAATAGAATAGTTAACATATATGAGTTCATTAAACTGAGCATTATCTATATGTTTTGAGAATTTATCTGCATTGCTTTATTTAATCCTCACAACAAATCAAGGAAATAGTTACTATTAATATGCCCATTTACATATTAGGAAATAGAGACCAAGAGAAGGTAAATAACTTGCTCTAAGTAACAGCTCTATTAAGTACTACAGGCAGGATATAAAACTTCACAATCTAGCACAATCTCAGATATTACGCTATAATTCACTATGAAGCTATATTCCAATTTTTAACTTTTGAAAACGCTTTCAACTACTAAGACTTACTTCAAATGCCAGCTTCTTCCTGAAGCCTTTCTCCTAGATTCCCTATGCCCACAGTTCAAAATAATTTCATTAATCACTTTATCAGCCCTCTTGATATCTATAAAAACATGCAGTTCATTTTACATGGTATTCTAATTTTTATGACCCCACCATGCCCTCACAGCTACGTTCACTAACAAAGTTTGGATTTTAGGCTCACTGAGGGCAGGAACTGCACAGTTCACTATATCATATATGGCAGGTGCTTCAAAAATATATTCTGACTGAGTGGATAAATGCAGAAGCAGCTGGCTTCTGTTATTAAACCATTTTAACGAAGAAATTCCTCAGCTGGTAAAGATATTAAAATATCCTCATTATGAAAGGTAGGAAGCTTGGTTTCATTTGCTTTTCAAAGTGAGTCTTAATCAAGACCCTCTTCTCTGACCCACATAACCATCTGAAGCAAACCTTAAAGAGAGCCAAATATGGGGCGTGAGGAAGCTATTTTCTTCATATATGATCTGGCCAGAGAAACAGAATTCCCCCGAATCATCTCTCTTTAGGGTTTAGTCAGTGCTCTTCCAATGTTTTTTATTCACTGAACATTTTATTTAATGAAATCCTACATGGAAGTCCAAATTACAAAACAGATGAAACTAAATCTTTCATGATTGAAGCTGTTGAATTTAGAGAGACAGGGGAGGGAGGACTCTAGAATCCCTCAGCTCCAAAGGACTGCTGGAATACCACCACAAAACATCTAGGACACAAGAGGATAATGTGGCTTTGGAAACCATATTGAAATAAATGTTAACTCACTTATGAACTTTCACTCATTACTATACTATTTTATTACTTACTAGATCATCAGTTATAACTATAATAAGATAGGGCCTTGAAGCAATCAGTATACAATATATGCTTGCTGAACAATGTGAAAGCAAATTTTGATAGATATGAGATCAAGAAAAGGATCTTCAGGAATCAGGAGAGAATAGACATGAGAGGGTAGCCATATCAGATGGTCACTGGACAACTGAAAGATAATGACCCTGGCACTATCAAGAGGGGGATACAGAAAAAAAAAAGCCTCAGAGGGCCACATTTTAACACTGCAGCAGGCTGATCCTAGTGCCACCAATGGTAAGGAATGTGGCCATTGTTACTTATGACTCCAGGATGTTTCATGATTTAAAAATCCCTTAGAGGGATTGAACCTTTGAAATAGAGGCTTTCTAGTATTCATGGGAATAATGAGTTGTCCAGTATGATATCAAGGTGAAAATCCTTGCTTCAACTGAAAGAAAATAGATGTCCCTAATTAAATACTGGTTAATGTTCCTAATTAAATATTGGTTAACAGACATATCAAGAAATGAATTCATAATAGGGGGACTGGCTGGACTACAGCAGAGGCTCAGATAGACACCCATTGTGTGGAACTAGGTGCTATCTTGAATTCTGGAACCAGAGCTTCAAGGATAGTGGACATTAGGCCTCTAGACATGAGAGACCAAGAAAAGAGGTAGTAACCTTCCAGAGAGAGAAAAATAGAGAGGGAGAGAACTGAAGGCCTTTATCAATGGTCTTCAAATTGGTAAGACCTGAAGGTCTCACACATTCCAAATGTCAATTCTTAGAAATTTAGAAAGACCTCTAGTTTGGGGTTCAGAAAATTTGCTTTGAAGTCCTGGCACTTCCACTTATTAGAACTATGCTTATTATTTAACTTTCTTGATCTGACCAGTGAAACTAAATATATCTGTCCTATTTTATGGTGTTGCTGAACTCATATTAAATTGTTTAGCATCAGTAAATTGATGATAAATTTCAAAATATTTACCCCTTTAATGATACTATCAGATCACATTTAATATCTACAGTTATTCTCTCCTGTGCCTATGGGGAAATGATCATGGAATAATATGCTAGAATTGAGAAAACAGAGCAGAATCTCTACAAAAAATTTTGAAATAAAACATTTCTTTGTGTATGAAGTTTCAAAATAGTAGAGCAGACAAGAGACAACCACCAAGGAGGCCTGCCTGGACTAGGTTCTTGGCACCAGAGGTGGAAACAGTGCAGTTTACAAGGAGGAAGGAAAATATTTGATTCCCTCAAAAAAGAACCATGGGATAGCAGTTGAAAAGAGAAGGAAAAGAGGGTATCTATGTTGATTACTAATTCCAAAAAAAGGAAATGAGACCCAAGGCTTGGAAAAAAACATGAGAAAGAAAGTAACACAGAAGTTAATAGGATCTAAGAAAAGGAAATGCCCCAAATCGACATAACTTTTCTGAGATCTTCTCAGTATTTTAATGGCCAAGAAACAGGAATAGACCTGGAAAAAAATAAATAAAAATATATGATTGAGATACATTTTTTCACCAATTTAGGAAAACTTGCCCTGTCAGCTACCCGTATGTACATACACAGTTGCTGCTTCTTGGAGCGCCCTACTCACCTTGTCCAGTGCCCCTAAAAGGTGAGTAGAGGAAACCTACAGCCAGCTTCCACTCCTTCCATACTCTCCTGCTTCAAGTTTAAAAGGTGCTCATCTCAGGGTACTCAACTCTACATTTGGTAAGATAGCTCAGCAACCCTATGGGTGAAATTGTTCTTAAATGTTGGCCCTAAAAACTCTCTCATTTGTAATTGTGTTTACCAACCTTAGACCAAATATAAGGAGCTTTTTCTAATAGAAACATTTTCTTTTTTTTTTTTTGTCTTTTGTCTTTTTGTTGTTGTTGTTGCTATTTCTTGGGCCGCTCCCGCGGCATATGGAGGTTCCCAGGCTAGGGGTTGAATTGGAGCTGTAGCCACCGGCCTACGCCAGAGCCACAGCAACGCGGGATCCGAGCCGCGTCTGCAACCTACACCACAGCTCACGGCAACGCCGGATCGTTGACCCACTGAGCAAGGGCAGGGACCGAACCCGCAACCTCATGGTTCCTAGTCGGATTCGTTAACCACTACGCCACGACGGGAACTCCTAATAGAAACATTTTCAAATGAGGATAGCTGGATTTCTGTAAGTATCTATTAGTTAAGAAAATACATGATGAATAAAGTTAATATGAATTCAAAACTTTCAAATGAATTTCAGTTTTTATTTATCATCATAATGAATATATATTTGAGAAGTAAATATTATAATACTATATAAGAGAGTACATATATATGTACTATATAATAATATATATCTACATATGTTCTATATAATATATAAACTACATAATACATATATTATATATATAATTGAGAAGATATATATACTATACAAAAGATAAAATTTATTTAGCCTATAGGTAGGAATTAGTATATAAATGGATTCAAAGACTCCTTCTAATTCTGAGGTTCCCAGAAACCTTCAGCCCACATCTTGGGAACCACTGATTTATAACACTCTTCTTGCACAAAAAGTACATTCTGGGTTCTAAACAATCAATCAAACTAATTAATGATAATGGCTAAACATTAGATTATGGCAGTTATTCTCAACCTTTTTTTAAATTGGTCATCTCCCCAAGAGCCCTTCTACACGTTTATTTTTCTTAATCACTTTCCCTCTGCCATGCATATACCGTATGTCTGTTTTATTATAATAGCCCTTTGGAGGGGCAGAAACTATTCTAAGATCTAGATTTTTTTCCTACGCACTCCCCTAAGAACCAATTTTTTTACCAACTTGAGGGCTATACTTCCCCTACTGATATAAGTACTAAGGAATCATCTTATTTAAACCAACTAAGATGGGTATTATTATTATTTTTCCCATTTTCACAGATGAAGACAGTGACACTGAGAGAGGTTAAATTAACTTCAAGTTTTTCAGGCCCAATGAGCCCATATGAGAACAATATGAAAACACTTTACATGGCACATTTCCCAGGCCAGCCAATACGATACCCACAAATACAAGTTACACCTAAAGAATGACAGAAACTTCTGATGCAGAATCCATGGCTTTGACAGAATGACAGTGTCAAAGCCATGGATTCTACATCAGGAGAAGTTTCTATAGTGCCCTTCAATAGCTCAGTTGGTAGAGTGGAGGACTGTAGAAGTAAGAAGTTTCTGTATAAATGGCCAGGTCAAATTGGAGCTGCAGTTGCCAGCCTATGCCATATCTACAGCGGTGCCAGATCTGAGCCTCATCTGTGACCTACACCACAACTCACAGCAATGCCACACACTTAACCTACTGGGTGGGGCCAGGGATTGAAACTGCAACCTCATGGATACTAGTCAAGTTCGTTATTGCATAGCCACAATAGGAACTCCTCAAAGAATTTAAGAAATTAAGATCCTCAGGCCATATTCTTCTACAACATTTGAGGAAATATGACAGCAGGTTTTACACTGGGTAATTTTAGCAGGCAGTAATGATATCTAATTAGGTCAAGTTACCTTTTTTTGTTACCAGAACAGTTTGTGACTATTGTCACATATGCACAAAATGTTGATGTTGAAAAGGTTCTTAGAAGATAAGCTCAACTGAAGCCCAACAATAATAACCCTAGTTAGAAGAATAATTGAGTTGAATTACAAGGAGTTCCCGTCATGGCTCAGTGGTTAATGGATCCGACTAGGAACCATGAGGTTTCAGGTTTGATCCCTGGGATTGCTCAGTGGGTTAAGGATCCAGCATTGCCGTGGCTGTGTGTAGGATGGCAGCTACAGCTCCAATTGAACCCCTAGCCTGGGAACCTCCATATGCCACAGGTGCGGCCCTTGAATTACAGTTGAAAACTTATTCTTAAGAATTAATTTAATCTAAATGAACATAAAAAAATAAATTACGGATTTAAAAAACAGAGTGTATGCTGACTGATTCCTAAGATATTTTTAGGTTGGTAAGTCACTAAATGTAGTTTAAAGGAAAATGTGAGGGACTTCTGCTTCCAGCAAAAATTGTATAGCGCAATGATGAATTTTAAGACACTGGATCTCTGACAACAAAGGACAGTGAACTTTGAGAGATGCGAAACAAATAAGGTAGACACTTTAATTACCCATCTTTATGCCTTGAGAGAGTTTATAGGCCACAGCACATGTAGGAAGTGAGAGGGAACTTGGTAGAATCCTTGATTTTGAGGAGATGAAGGTAAGTCTGGGAGCCCAAGGCATCTAGTTCAGAGTACCAGAGAGAAGAGAGAGCCACAGAAACACAACCCTGATATCTACAAAAAGTTCTCCTCAGAGACTTTCAGAAGAATACAGAAAAGCATATAGATATGAAGAAACTACCTGAGGCCACGGAAAGAACCATCCAAAATAGGGAACAGTGCCTGATGCTCACCAAGACTAACACTAGTACTAACTCCCACTAGCCAGGCCGGGAATATTACCAGTTCATAGCATACCTGCATATAGTACTCAAAAAGGTCTGTGTTGCATCAGTTATAGAGAATATTGCCCTATTGCCTCTTGGTATGCAAAGAGGCAGGAAAACATGACCTATAATTATAAAAAAATGATCAGTTATTCAAAACCAAGCCAAAAGTGACAGGTATGTTAGAACTGGCAAGACTTTAAAGCAACTACTGTAATTGTATTGTACATGTTCAGAAAGTTAACTAGAGACATAGAAGATACAAAAAATGACCCTAATCAAATTTCTAGAGACAAAATATCCAACATGTGAAGAGAAAAATACATGATATGGGATTAACCACTGATTAGGAAATGCAGTAAATAGGAATTCCTGCTGTAGAGCAACAAGATTGGTGACATCTCTGCAGCACCAGAACACAAGTTCAATCCCTGTCCCAGAACAGGAGGTTGAAGGACCTGGCATTGAGGCAGCTGTGGCACAGATCGCACCTGTGGCTCAGATCTGAGCCCTGGCCTGGGTACTCAATATGCTGTAGGGTGATTTAAAAAAGAAAAAAAGTGCAGAAAATAGTATTGGTGAATTTGAAGGAGCTACATTAGAAAATATCCAAAATGAAACATACAGAGAAAAAAATTCCTTCCCCCAAATTGAAAGAGCATCAGTGAGCTCTTCAATTGGCCTAATATACAGATAATAGGAGTTTCAAAAGAAACAGAGAGAGGGAGGAATGTAACGAATATGTGAAGGAACTATTGATGAAAATTTTCCAAATATTTTTAAATGATTTTAATTTTTCCATTATAGCTGGTTTATAGAGTTCTGTCAAAATTTTCTACTGAACAGTAAAATGACCCAGTTGACACATACATATATACATTCTTTTTCTTACATTATATAGTCCATCATGCTCCATCGTTTAAGAGACGTGATACAGTTCCCAGTGCTATACAGCAGAATCTCATTGCTTATCCATTCCAAAGGCAGTAATTTTCCTCTATTAACCCCAGATGCCCAGTCCATTCCACTCCTTCCAGCTGGCCCTTGGCAATCACAAGTCTGTTCTCCAAGTGCATGAGTTTCTTTTTTGTAGAAATGTTCATTTGTGCCGTATATTATATTTCAGATGTAAGTGATATCATATGGTATTTGTCTTTCTATTTCTAATTTCACTTAGTATGAGAGTTTCTAGTTCAATCCATGTTGCTGCAAATGGCATTATTTTGTTCATTTTTATAACTGAGTAGTATTTTATTGTGTATATATTCCAAATACTCCTAATACATTCATCTGTCAATGAACATTTAGGTTGTTTCCATGTCTTGGCTATTCTGAATAGTTCTGAAATGAACATACACGTGCATGTGTCTTTTTCAAGGAAAGTTTTGTCCAGATATATGCCCAACAGTGGGAATGCTAGGTTATAGTTCTATATTTAGTATTCTGAGGTAGCTCCATAACCCTTTTCCATAGTGGTTGTACCGATTTGCATTCCCACCAACAGTGTAGGAGGGTTCTGGTTCCCTTTTCTTCACACCCTCTCCAGCATTTGTTATTTGTGGGCTTATTAATGATAGCCATTCTGACTGGTGTGAGGTGGTACCTCATAGTAGTTTTGATTTGCATTTCTCTAATAATCAGGGATGTTGAGCACTTTTTTCCTGTGCTTGTTGGTTATCTGGATATCTTCCTTGGAAGAACGTCTATTCAGGTCTTTTTCCCATTTTTCAATTGGGTTGTTGGCTTTTTTTGCTGTTGAATTGTATAAAGTGTTTCTATAATTTAGAGATTAAGCCCTTGTCAGTTGCATCATTTGAAACTATCTTCCCCCATTCTCTAAGTCTTTTTTAATTTTAATTGTTTCCTTTGCTGTGCAAAAGCATGTCAGTTTAATTAGGTCCTATTGGTTTATTTTTGCTCTGATTTCTGTTGCTTTGAGAGACTGATCTGAGAAAACATTTGTAAGGTTGATGTCAGAGAATGTTTTGCCTATGTGCTCTTCTAGGAGTTTGATGGTGTCTTGTCTTATATTTAGGTCTTTAAGCAATTTTGAGTTTATTTTTGTGCGTGGTGTGCAGATGTGTTCTAGGTTCATTGATTTGCATGCAGCTGTCCCAGTTTCCCAGCAATGCTTACTGAAAAGACTGTCTTTTTCCCATTTTATGTTCTTGCCTCCTTTGTTAAAGATTAACTGACCATAGGTGTCTGGGTTTCTTTCTGGGTTCTCTAATCTGTTCCATTGGTCTATATGTCTGTTTTGGTACCAATACCACATTATCTTGATAACTGTGGCTTTGTAATATTGCCTGAAGTCTGGGAGAGTTATGCCTCCTGCTTGGTTTTTGTTCCTCAGAATTGCTTTGGCGATTCTGGGTCTTTTGTGGTTCCATATAAATTTTTGGATTGTTTGTTCTAGTTCTGTGAAAAATGTCCTGGGTAATTTGATAGGGATTGCATTGAATCTGTAGATTGCTATGGGCAGTATGGCCATTTTGCCAACAAATTTGACAACCTAGAAGAAATGGGTAACTTTCTAGAGACTTACAGCCTGCCAAAACTTAAGAAGAACTAATCCACAGAACAGACCAATCACTAGAAATGAAATTGAAGAAGTCATAAAAACACTCCCTACAAATAAAAGTCCAGACCAGATGGCTTCACAGGCTAAATCTACCAAACATACAAAAAGGAACTCATACCCATTCTCCATAAACTTTTCCAAAAGGCCGAAGAAGAAGGAACATTCCCAAAGACATTCTATGACACCACCATCACCCTAATTCTAAAACCAAAGACACCACCAAAAAAGAAAACTATCAGCCAATATCTTTGATGAATACAGATGCAAAAATTCTCAACAAAATTTTAGCCATCCAAAGCCAACAACATATCAAAAAGATCATACAACACAACCAGGTGGGATTCATCCCAGGTTCACAAGGATGGTTCAACATATGCAAATCAATCAACATCATACCACATTAACAAAACAAAAGTCAAAAACCACATGATCATCTCAATAGATGCAGAAAAAGCATCTGACAAAGTCCAACATCCATTCATGATCAAACCTCTTACCAAAGTGAGTATAGAGGGAACATACCTTAACATAATCAAAGCCATTTATGACAAACCCACAGCAAATATAATATTCAATGCAGAAAAGCCGAAAGCCTTCCCACTAAAATCTGGAACAGGACAAGGATGCCCACTCTCACCACTGTTATTCAACATAGTACTGGAAGTCCTATCCACAGCAAACAGACAAACAAAAGAAATAAAAGGCATCCAAATAGGAAGAGAAGAAGTAAAACTGTCACTGTGTGAAGATGACATGATACTACATATAGAAAAGGACTCAACCCAAAAACTACTTGAACTGATGAACAAATTCAGCAAAGTAGCAGGATATAAGATTAACATTCAGAAGTCAGTAGCATTTCTGTATACTAACAATGAAATATTAGCAAAGGAATACAAAAATGCAATACCTTTTAAAATTGCACCCCAAAAAATCTAATACCTGGAAATAAACCTGACCAAGGAGGTAAAGGACTTATATGCCGAGAATTATAAAATACTAATCAAGGAAATTAAAGAAAATGTAAAAAAAATGGAAAGATGTTCCATGCTCCTGGGTTGGAAAATATTTTTTTTATTTTTTTACTTTTATGTTTGCACCTGCAGCATATGGAAGTTCTGAGGCTAGGAGCTGAATCAGAGTTGCAGCTGTTGGCCTACACCATAGCCACAACAACACCAGATCCAAGCTGCATCTGCAACCTGTGCTGCAGCTTGAAGCAACACCAGATCCTTTACCCACTGAATGAGGCCGGGGACCAAACCTGCAACCTCACGGATACTACGTGGGTTCTTCACCTGCTGAGCCACAATGGAAACTCCTAGAACAATTTAATAGAATTTTTGGCTAGGATGATCCTTAAAGTCTCAATTCTCTCTCAGGTTAACCTGATTCTCCACATGATACTGGAATCCTCTCTATAACATCTGTTCCTAATGGTCATCTAGGTATTTGCTTGGATACATTCCAGCTTTGAGAACTTTTGACTGTTAAAAAGGTTTTCTTTAATGATACAAAAATGTATATCCCTTTGATCTCTACCAACTACCCCTACCAAGGGCACTACATTTTGAAGATATACAAAAAGTATCCTCTCTCTCTTTCAAATGATAATCATTCAGAGCTAGGATGATGGTGAATACATGGCTTCTCCTCTCCAAGTAAAGCAGCTCTGATTCCTTACACACTGCTTATATGACATGTTTGGGAAGAGGTGAATCATAGTGGTAAAGAGTACAGACTTTGGCATCACAGTCCAAAGGTTCAACTCCCATAATCCCCACCTATTGACTGTGATATCTGAATACTTAATATCCTCTCTGTATCTCATCTGTATTTACTAAATCTGTAAAAGAGAAATAGTAATGGTATTGATTCTATAGTATTATTGTACAAGTTAAAAAAAATTACTATGTGCAGAGCACTGGGTAGATTGGATGATCATCGTTCCCAACTTTCCACACCCTCTCTGTGTTAGAAGTACACATTCATCTTCTTTGCCATGTACAGAGAAGTACAGGGCCTACACTGTGGGTGAAACATACTTACCTGTGCCAATGATGTTGGGTTTAGCCAAATGACTTGCTTTAGCCAATGCAATGTTAGCAGAAGTGACTTAATCAGAACCTCTAAACATGCTTGCATGGTTTGCTTGTCCTCTTGTGCTGTGAAGAATATGGCCCCAGAAAGTCCCTAGTCCATGTAAAGTAAAAAAAAACACACAAAGCGGGCTTGAACTCAAACTGCAATATGAAGCCAAACATAGTCTTTCTCAGCCAAGTCCAGTGGAACCACAACTGATTCACAGATTTCTGCGGGGTAAAAAAAGGTTTGGTTGTAAGCCATTGAGAGTTTGAGGTTGTCTTTATAATATTAATCAACTATTTCCATAATAATGCTTCAAAACAAACTATCCAAAAACTGAATATCATACAACAACAAGTATTTATTTCTAGCTTTCTTCTCTACAAGTTGACTAGGATCAGTTCAGCTAATCTACACAGATGTTGGCTATGATTTTCTCCAAAACCTACTGATTGGGTCTGGGCTGCTCCAAATATGTCTGTCCTATCCTCCTCCAACCAGCAGCTACTCAAGGCATGTTCATGTCATGGTGAAAAGCAGAAGTGTAAGAGGGAAAACTAAACTAAGAAAACACACACAAAAAGCTATGCTTCTGCCTGCTACATCTACTAGCTCATCATTGATCAAAGAAAGGCATTGCCCAAGTCCAAAGTCAAGGGGAGAGAAAGTAAACTCTGCAGACTATGAGTTCAAAGCAAGTCACACAGCCATGTTCAACATCAATGGGGTGGAAAAGTTTACTTTTCTAATGGATTTGGGGAGAGGGGGGAGTGAATATTTACTAAACAATAATCTAATCTATCACCGTTATGCAACAAAAACTAACACATGCTCTTAAAACAAGAATTGGTACCAAAAAACTGGCAAGCAAATGTTGGCTATCATAATTAAATATCATAACAATGATTCAGCTTCTTTATTCTTATTACTCTCTTATAAATGCAATTTGTTTTGGAGTTCCCACTGTGGCTCAGTGGTAACAAACCCAACTAGTATCCATGAGAACACAGGTCCAATTCCTGGCCTAGCCCAGTGGGTTAAGGATCCAGTGTTGCCATGAGCTGCAGCGCAGGTTGCAGACATGGCTTGGATCCAGTGTTGCTGTAGTGTAGGCTGGCAGCTACAGCTCGGATCCCAGGTGCCAAAAATTGCAGTTTGTTATTATCCCCCTCAAAAATACGTTGATACAGAAAGTCAGTTTATGATGACAAGATGGGATTATCATAGCTCTCATTCTAAGCATTATTATTTTAAAACAGCTTAAGCATTAACGTTTTTGGTAGCACATCACTTTCACCTAAAATCCTAGTTGTCTTCCATACAGACTGATATCTCTTCCCATTAAGTGAAAGATCATTTGGCTATATGTGTATTTAAGCCCATCTTGCTATATTTAGTTTAGTTGCAGCCTACTCAATATTTTTGGATCCTAATTGTATCCCCTGCATGTCATCTGTGTACTCTCTATCTTCATCTGAGTCAGTGAGAGAAATGTTATACTGACAACACAGGACAGACAGAATCAACTGGACCATATCTATGTAGGGAAGTGGTGGAATCCCTACCCATAAAAAAGGAGCAGACAGCTTCCTGCAAACACTGGCAATCCTATGAGTTCATCATTCTTTCTGTGTTCTTCCTGAGCAGCTGCTTGCAGCCTGTGCCGAGACCATGAGATTATGAGGAGAAGAGAATGGAGGCTCAAATCTGCAGCAAACAAAGCAATGCTCCTGGGCAGGAAGAAGTGGGTCCTCCAAGCTGTCTTCAAATAAAGGAGCAACATTATTGACCAGAGAGAACAGCAACAGCAGCAGTTACAAATCCTTTGCTGGCATGGCAAAGAATTTGTAAAAGAGAATTGACCACTTAGGACTGGGAAGGCAATTTTAGGACTATCTAAAAAGACAGATTCTAAGAATAGAAAATACTTCTCACAATTCACGAGATGGAAGCTTATAGTCATACTGATTTTACTGTTTGTTTTTTTTTAAGTAATACTTGAACATGAAAAAAATCAGTGGTACATAAAGATATACATATAGTGAAAAGTAAGTCTCCCTCTTATCTCTGGCCAATTCCTGGAGGTAACAATTCTTATTCACATTCTGTAATAGTTCTGCAGAGTAATTTCCATGTAATTATAAGAGTATTTATATAGATAGATTGAATAATAAAAATGGCGAGCATATAGAGTAATTTAATTTGAATATTCATTTTGTAGCTTGTGAGAGAAAAACATCTGAGTTACACATATGAAGCTGTTGGAGGTTAATAAAGGCTGATTTGTCAAGGTCATAAGCCTATGAGAGGAAACGCCAGTATCAGATCGAAGAAACCAGGCCTGGAGTAAGACCTAAGTCTAACAGGCATGAGTTTATACAAAGGAAACAACACCCATCATATTATTTAGGGAAGATTTCCCAAATCTTCAGATAGCTTGTAATCATTTAAAGGGGCAAAAAAAGAGTCACTTAGTTGTGACCATGACCTAAATCCATGCCCTATAACCTTAGCCACATCATGGCAGCTTAAAGGAGTGATTGATGATTCTTTTTTTGCACTTTGTGAGTTGGGGATCTGGTGTTTCTCAAAACCCTAAAATATTCTAACTAAAAACTGTCCTAAGAAAAAGGAAATGTTTCAATTTGAAATCCTTAATTAAAACCACATTCATAATTCTAAGTATTTAAAGAGAAAGTTAAAGAAGAAATTTACTTTTGCACATCACAGAGATTATAATAAACACAGAACCTTGCCAAAAGACATGCCTCCAGCTGCACGGAAGAAACATCAGAGTAGACCAGCACTGCAGCTTCAGCAAGAGAAAGACTGAAGGCAAAGTCATGTACAGAAAGGCAAACAACCATAATGTAAAACTCATGTTCCTTGTTGGAAGAGAATTCTGCAGAAATGCATCTTACACACACACACACACACACACACACACACACACACAGAGAGAGAGAGAGAGAGAGAGAGAGAGAGAGAGAGAGAGTGAAAGCGCCACAGTTGTTCCCCAGTATTAAGTCAAAATTTTTCAGCTGCACATCTATTTTCTTGAGGTTCACCAAGGCCACAGATGTTTGCTCCATAAAAACACTGCCAATTTGGGGACAAGCTCAATCAACTTGTGCCTGAAAATGATTCACATGGGTCTTTATACTGCAGAGCTCATTACTTCAGGGATTTCTCAGAGCTCTACATTCCTGGCTGCCTGATCCAATATGGAAATGCATATTTATTTTGCCAGGATATACATCATAGAAGAAGAAAAAATTTCCAAAATTCCTGTAATTCCTAAGATATCTATTGCCTCAAATATGGGATGATATACCTGTTAGAGAGAAAAGCAGATCCAGCCACCAGTTGGAACAGGAATAATGCTTCCTGGTTTCTCTATTAAAATTGTTCATGGTATATGTACTATGTTTAGAAGTTTATACAAGAAGCTAGGAAGAAGGAAGAAGTACTATAAAGAAAATCAGGAGTTCCCGTCGTGGCGCAGTGGTTAATGAATTCGACTAGGAACCATGAGGTTGCAGGTTCGATCCCTGCGCTTGCTCAGTGGGTTAACCATCCGGCGTTGCCGTGAGCTGTGGTGTAGGTTGCAGACGCGGCTCGGATCCTGCGTTGCTGTGGCTCTGGCGCAGGCCAGTGGCCACAGCTCCGATTAGACCCCTGGCCTGGGAACCTCCATATGCCGCGGGAGCGGCCCAAGAAATAGCAAAAAAAGACAAAAAAAAAGAAAAGAAAATCAAAGGCTAAGAGCATCTCTTACAGAATACAGATATGTGTAACACCTTAAAACAACTACTAAGCACATAGAGAAGTAAAAACAAAACAATAGATGCTCAGGCATATTCCTGGGACAGGGCTCCATTTACCAATATCCCTGGCTTCTATTACTATGTACATGCTGAAGTCTTCCATATCTTACTGGGACTTTCACCTGAGCCCTAGACCTGTGTCATCATTACCTTGATGACTCCACGTGGATATTTCATAGATATCTCAACTGCACTGTGTAAAAGTTGAACTTACCCTTCCCCAAATATATTCCTTCTTCAGAGTTATCTCTTCACTAAAAAAATAAATGAATAATAAAAAATAAAAATAAATAAATAAAATCATCCACCCAATTACTGAAGACAGAAATAGGGATGTCATCCCTCATATCTCTTTCTTTCTTCCCTCCCCAGGCAGTTAATTTAGCACCCAATTTATCTCACTCATCTACTTCTTTCCAGCTCGTCATACAGTAATCCAGTTTCCATAACCACTCACTGGGGCATCTGCGTTAGCCTGCTAACTGATAGCTCTACCTCTTGCTCATTCAAATTCATTCTTGACCTGAAGCCAGAGGGATCTTTTAATAATATATAATTGATTCAGTCACTTCTTTGCTTGAAAAAAAAATCAGAGGTTTCCTATCACCACTGGGGATAAAGCATCATATTCTCAACATGGCTTACAACCCTCTGCATGCTCTGATTCCTGCATCATTCTTCAGTTTCATAGTAGCTCTTCACCTGTCTTCTATTTTAATTCTAATCAAACTAAACATTTAATTGCTTGGACATACTAGAATCTCTCTCATTTCTACGTCATTGAACTTTCTTGTTCTTTAGTCTGGAATATTAGGTGGTTAGGTCACCTCTAATCTCTTATTCATCACAAGAAAGTCCATGAGATAAGTTACCTACCTTATCTGTCTTGTTCAACTCTTCCATTATAGCATCTAGAACAATATGATATGCACATGAAAGATGCTCAAAAAATAGTTGCTGAATGAATAAATGAAATTTTTAGGTCTCAGCATAAATATCACTTCCTCAAGGCTTCTATGACTCGCAAAGAAAAAAATTACATCCCTTTACTGTATACTCCCATAGCATCCTGTACATGAGCTGTGACCCTGAAACCACCTACAGGAAATAAGTTGAAGACATTTTGTTTCCCTTTTTTCAGTGATGGTCCTGTGCTGCCTGTTATCCAAAATCTAAACTTGATCTACATTTTGTCCAGTTTTTAGTTGTTTTAAGCCAGGTGCATAATTCTAGTTCCCATTATTCCATCTTGGCTGCAAGTGGATGTTCCAGGTCAGTTTTAAAGACTAGAACACACATACTTTCCTTTGTAATTACTATACATTAGCATTCTCTGTGGTTTAGATTCTATTTCTGCTCGAAGCTATCTTGATATGCTCTTAAACCTAGATCCTAATTTCCATTGGGTTAAGATTTTATATTGTTTATTTCTGAATCCCCAGAGCCCAGAGCAAAGAAACATGGTAGACACTGAATAAATTACAAGTTGAATATAAACTACCCTAAAATATTCTCACTCATTGCATATCTGCTACCCAACCTAAAATAGGACATAGGCCTTGGCAAATCACAAGCCTACAAATAACTGATACATTGCTTTTGGAAGTAAAAAAACTGCATAGCTGATTTTTAACTATTTAAATTCTTTATTGGTTTACTCTTCATCCTGATTAAATCCTACCTATTATTTAATATATCACATTTCCCAAGTTTGAAAAACAGCTAGCATTTATATTCAGTTATGATTTGCCAGATATCATACTAAGTGTTAATTGACTCAGTCCTCTCAATAAACTTTTGAGATAATGTCTATTATTATTCCTTCTCAATTGATGAGAAACTGAGACACAGACTGGTTAAGTGAAATATCAAGATGACACAGCTAGAATACAATGGAGCAAGAATCTAGATATAGACAGTTTGAGTACTTTATCACTACCTAAACTGCTTTCTAGTACTTCTACTTCCCAACAGGATTACCGATGGCTTATAGTAAAATGTTTTATTAAAATAGAAATTTAAAATAAAGTCATAGTTAGAGAAAGCATATATTTCCTTTAAAATCTAAGCTGATATATGCTGCTATTAAAAAACATTAATTTTAGTTCCAAGTTTACCATCACTTAAGAGTAAAGAAAAATTCAATGAGTCCACCAAATAAATTTTATTTTATAATAAAATGAAGGAAGCTAATTCATCTTCTAAAAGGAATTAATATAGTGGGTTCTTATATAATAGATATTTTACGACAAAATAAATCATGTTTTTGAAGATGTTTTTATGATAGTCAATAGCATTCCCTATAATAAAGCCAATGTTCAATTAACTCCAGAGGTATAACAACAACAACAACAAAACTAAATGAAAGCATATATGCAGGATACTAAGTAATAAGACTCAGACAAATATCCATCTGTTAGTTTTATCTGGTCTGAGAACAGAACTTAAAATTCACAGAAAGGTAGAAAGAGCTTATTCTTCAGCTCATCTTTTTCAATCCATAATGAACTAAGCTAAGATCATGGCAACAGTCATGTTATTGACATTTCAGGACAAAGATCTCTAGTTAAAGCATGTAGTGAAGATGTTCTATTGCTACTGCTTGCCAAGAAATCCATATGCTTTGAATATTAATCTATAACTAGCAAAGCTGCCATTTTATTGAGAAAATAGCTAGAAAAACCTGCCCTAAGTTTGCTTGGAGATGGGTTACAGGATGGCACAAAATAGGTTCAATATATTCCTTAAAAAGTAAGATAGAAAAGATGAGTTTTAGGCAAGGAAATTAGTTGATTCCAACTCATTCATTACACAACAAATATTCATAGAGTTCTTTCTTCCTATGTTCCAGGCTATGTGCTAAGTCCACTGGTCACAAATATCTCTAGTTGCATCCAAGTTGCTGAAAATGACATTATTTTGTTCTTTATATGGCTGAGTAGTATTCCTTTGTATATATGTACCACATCTTAATTCATTCATCCTTTGATGGCTATTGTGAATAGTGCTGCAGTGAACACAGGGATGCATGTGTCTTTTTGAATGAATGTTTTGTCCGAATATATGCCCAGGAGTGGGATGGATGGATCATAAGGTAGTTCTATATTTAGTTTTCCAAGTTACCACCACACTGTTTTCCATGGTGGTGGTACCAATTTACATTCCCACCAACAGTGAAGGAGGGTTCCCTTTTCTCCACACCCTCTCCAGTATTTGGTCAGATGGCCATTCTGAACTGTGTGAGGTGGTACCTCATTGTAGTTTTGACGTGCATTTCTCTAATAAGTAGTGATGTTGAGCATTTTTTCACGTGCCATCCACATGTCTTCTTTGGAGAAAGGTGTATTTAGGTCTACTGCCCATTTTTTGATTGGGCTTTTTCTTGCTGTTGAGTATGAGCTGTCTGCATATTTTAGAGTTTAGACCCTTGTCTGTTGCATTGATGGCAAAGATTTTCTCTCATTCTGTGGGTTGTCTTTTTTTCCCTTTTTTTTTTTTTTTAGTGGTTTCCTTTGCTATGCAAAAGCTTTTGAGTTTAATCAGGTCCCACTGGTTTATTTCTCTTTCTATTGCCCTTATTCTAGGAGGTGGATCAAAGAAGATGTTGCTATGATTTATGTCAAATGTATTCCTCTGGGATAGTATCTGGCCTTATATTTAGGTCTTTAATCCATTTGAGTTTATTTTTCTGTATGGTTTTAGAGAATGTTCTAATTTCTTCCTTTTACCTGTAGCTGTCCAACACCCCCCCCCCCTTTTTTTTTGTCATTTTAGGGCATATGGAGGTTCCCAGGCTAGGGGTCTAATCAGAGCTGCAGCTGCCGGCCTATGCCAAAGCCCACAGCAATGCCAGATCTGAGCCACGTCTGTGACCTACACCACAGCTCATGGCAAAACGGGATCCTTAACCCACTGAGTGAGGCCAGGGATCCAACCCACAACCTCATGGTTCCTAGTCGGATTCATTTCCACTGCGCCATGATGGGAATTCCCCAACACCACTTACCGAAAAGACTATCTATCCTCTACTGTATGTTCTTGCCTCCTTTGCCATATATTAGATGACCATAGGAGCTTGAATTTATTTCTGGGATTTCTATCCTGTTCCACTGATCTCTATGACTGTTTTTGAGCCAGTACCATACAGTTTTGACAACTGTATCTTTGTAGTATTGTCTGAAGTCATGAGGCCTGGTTCCCCCAGTTCTGTTTTTCTTTTTCAATATTGCTGTGGCTATTCAGGGTTTTTGTGTTTCCATACAAATTTTAAAATATGTTTCTCTGACTACAGATGTGATAAATTCATTTAATAAATAAAATAAAATAAAATATATTGCTCTGGTTCTGTGAAGAATATTACTGGTAATTTGACAAGGATTGCATGGAATCTGTAGATCGCATTGAGTAATATCATCATTTTGATAATGCTGATTCTTCCAATCCAAGAGCATGGTATATCTTTCCATGTGTTTGTGTCATCATTGATTTCTTTCATCAACGTCTTACAGTTTTCAGAGTACAGGTCTTTTGTCACTTTAGGTAGGTTTATCCCTAGATATTTTATTCTTTTTGATACTATGGTAAATGATATGGTTTCCCCAATTTCTCTTTCTGATCTTTCATTGTTAGTATATAGAAATGCTACAGATTTTTGTGTATTAGTTTTGTATCCTGTAACTTTACCAAATGCACTGATGAGCCCTAACAGTTTTCTGGTAGTTTGTTTAGGATTTTCTATGTTTAGTATTATGTCATCTGCAAACAGTGATAATTTTACTTCTTCCTTTCCAATTTGGATTCCTCTTATTTCTTTTTCTTCTCTGATTGCCTTGGCTAGGACTTCTAAAACTATGTTGAATAAAAGTGGTGAGAATGGACATCCTCATCTTGCTCCTGATATTAGGGGGAATTCTCTCAGCTTTTCACCTTTGAGAATAATGTAAGCTATAGGTTTGTTATATGTGGGCTTAATTATGTGGAGGTAGGCTCCCTCTATGCCCACTTTCTGGAGTGTTTTTATCAGAAATGGGTGTCAGAATTTGCAAAAGCTTTTTCCTGCATCTATTGAGATGATCATATGGTTTTTATACTTCAATTTGTTAATGTGGTATATCACACTGATTGATTTTCAGATATTGAAAAATTCTTGCATCCCTGGGATAAATCCCACTTGATCATGATGTATGATCCTTTTAATATATTGCTGCATTTGATTTGCTAATATTTTGTTGAAGATTTTTACTTCTATGTTCAACAGTGATATTGGCCCATAATTTTCTTTGTGGTATCCTTGTCTGGTTTGGTACCAGGGTGATGGTGGCCTCAGAGAATGAGTGTGGGAGTGTTCCTTCCTCTGTAATTTTTTGAAAGAGTTTCAGAAGAATAGGTATTATTTTTCTCTGATATTTTTTTCTTCTTCTTTTTTTTTTTCTTTTTCATTTTAGGACCACATGCCAGCATATGCAAGTTCCCAGGCTAGGAGCCAAATTGGAGCTGCAGCCACCAGCCTACACTGTGGGCATGCAGTGCCAGATATGAACGACATCTGTGACATACACTACAGTTCATGGCAATGCCAGATACTTAACCCACTGAGAGAGGTCAGAGATTAAACCCACATCCTCATGGATACTAGTTGGGTTCCTTACCACTGAGCCACAAAGAGAACTCCTTTTCCCTAAATTTTTGATAGAAATAGCCTGTGGATCAATCAGGTCCTGGACTTTTCTTTTTTGGAAGTTTTTAAATCACTTTTTCAATTTCAGTACTTGTGACTGGTCTGTTCCTATTTTCAATTTCTTCCTGGTTCAGTCATGGTAGTTTGTTCCACTGTAAGAATCTGTCCATTTCTTCTGGGTTGTCCATTTTATTGACATATAGCTGCTCATATTAGTTTCTTATGATCCTCTGTATTTCTGTGGTATCAGTTGTGATTTCTCCTTTTTCATTTCTAATTTTATCGATTTGAACCATGTTCCTTTTTTTTCTTGATGAGTCTGGCTAAAGGTTTATCCATTTTGTTGATCTTTTCAAAGAACTTTTAGTTTCTTTAATCTTCCCTATATTTTAGTTTGCCTCCATTTCATTTATTTCTGCTCTGATTTTTATGATTTCTTTCCTTAGACTAATTTTGGGCTTTGTCTGTTCTTCCTTCTCTAGTTGTTTTAAGTGTAAAGTTTGTTTGTTTAATAAAGATTTTTGTTTCCTGAGATAAGACTGTACTGCTATAAACTTCCCTCTCAGAACTGCTTTTGCTGTGTCCCATAGGTTTTGGATTGTTGTATCATCATTGTCATTTGTTTCTATCTTTTAAATTCTTCTTTGATTTCTTCAATGACCCATTGGTTGTACAGTAGCATATTGTTCGCCTTTCACAAGTTTGTTTTTTACTTTTTTTTTCTTTTTAGTTGATTTCTAGTCTCATAGCATTGTTGTCAGACAAAATGATTGAAATAAATTCAACGTTTTAAAATTTACCAAGGCTTGATCTGGGGCCCAATATGTTACCTATCCTGGAGGATGTTCCATGTGCACTTGAGAGCAATGTATATTCTGCTGTGTTGGGATGAAATGTTCTATAAAAATAAGTTAAGTCTATCTGGCCTAGGATGTCATTTAAGGCCTGTGTCTCCTTGATGGTTTTCTGTCTGGATGAACTGTTCATTGATGTAAGTTGGTTGTTAAAGTTCCCTGCTATTATTGTGTTGGTGTCAATTATTCCTTTTATGGCTGTTAGCATTTGCCTTATATACTGTGGTGGTCCTATTTTGGGTGCATATACATTTACAATTGTTATATCTTCTTAGATCCTTTGATCTATATGAAGTGTCCTTTGTCTCTTTTGACCTTTAGTTTAATGTCTGTTTTGCCTGATATGAGTATTACTACTCCCACTTTCCTTTGATTTTAATTTGCATGTAATATTTTCTTCCACCTCCTCACTTTCAGTCTGTATGTGTTCTTAAGACTGAAGTTGGTCTCTTGTACACAGCATATATGGGGTTTTGCTTTTGTATCCATTCAGCCAGTCTGTGTATTTTGGTTGGAGCATTCTATTTACATTCAGTGTAATTATGGATAAGTGTGTATTTATTGCCATTTTCTTAATTGTTTTGTGTTGTTACCTTGGGTCTCTTTTTTTCTTCCTTTCCGCTTTTGTTGTCTGCTCTTACAATTTGCTAACTATCTTTAGTGTTGTGTTTGGATTGATGTTTCTTTTTTATGTGTGTTTCCATTATAGACTTTTGATTTGTGGTTCCTGTTAGATTTTGATATAATCATCTACGTGTGCACAGAATTGGTTTTGGTTGCTGTTCTTTTATTTTCAAATGCATTTTCAATGTTGTGCATTTGTCCTCTCCATAACTCATGCTTGCTAGTTTTGATATCACATTTGCCAATGGGTGATTTTCTACCTTTATAAAGTCTTTGCCTTTATCAGTGTGTTTTCCTCAATCATAAATTTTCTTGTTTCTAATTGTGGCTTTTTCTTTTCTGCCTAGAGAAGTTCCTTTAGTTGTTGTTGTAGAGCTTGTTTGGAGGTGCTGATTTCTCTTGGCTTTTGCTTTTATGAAAAGCTTTTGATCTCTCCATCAAATCTGAATGAGAGCCTTGCTGGGTAGAGTATTCTTGGTTCTAGATTCCTCCCCTTCATCGTTTTAAGTATATCTTGCCACTCCCTTCTAGCTTGCAGTTTCTGCTGAAAAATCAGCTTTTATCCTAATGGGGGTTTCCTTGTATGTTATTTGTTGGTTTTCTCTTGTGGCTTTTAATATTTTTTCTTTGTATTTATTTTTTTGACAGTTTGATTAGTTGTGTCTTGCTGTGTTTATCCCTGCTTTATCCTGTGTGGAAATCTCAGTGCTTAATTAACTTGACTGAATGTTTCCTTTCTCATATTAGGGAAGTTTTCAACTATAATCTCTTCAAATATTATTTCTCTAGCCCTTTCTCTTCTCCTTCTGAAACCCCTATGATGCAAATCTTGGTACACTGAATGTTGTCCAAGATGTCTTTTAGACTCTCCTCAATTCTTTTCATTCTTTTTTCTTTATTCTTTTCTGTAGCAGTGATTTCCACCACTCTGTCTTCCACCTCACTTATTCGGTTTTCTGCCTCCATTATCCTGCTGTTGATTCCTTCTACTGTATTTTTCATTTCAGAGATTGTGTTATTTTAGTTTGCTTGTTCTTTAAATCTTTTGGAACTTTCAAAAATACTTCTTGTAACTTCTCTATCTGTGCCTCCATTCTTTCTCCAGGATCTTGAATCATCTTTACTATCATCACTCTGAATTCTTTTGTAGGTCGATCACCTATCTCTTCTTCCTTTAGTTGTTTTTGTGTGTTTTTGTCTTGTTCCTTTGTCTGAAAGCTATTTCTTTGTGGTCTCATAATGTCTATCATCCCCTCAACAGCAGGTATGTAGACACAGCAGCTGGTACCCAGTCCTGGAGTTCTCAGGGGTGGCAGAGGCTCATGTGTACCCAGAGCACATGATGGGAGCAACAGTATTATGCTACCTCCCCTGGACCCAGGTGGCTGCTAGGAATGAGGTCTATGAGAGAGGTGGCAGTCGTTCACAGTTCACAGGATTGCTTTCAGGGGCAGAGATGGCACTGGCTCCTGAAACCCCTCCTGCTACCTGGTTGCTTTCAGGACCATTTCCTGCAGCTGGCAACATCAGCAGCTGCTTCTGTAGCCCTTCCATTTGCTGGGAAGGCTCTTAGGAATGATCTCTGTAGCTGCAGGAGCAGGTGTCTTTCCATAGCCACTCCCTTTGTTTGGCCATTTTTGATTGATTATTCTTTGTGGCCCCAAGGTGGGGGCTATTCCCTAACTGTTGCTACAAGTCTCTCTCTGTAGCTGTAGGACCTACGCTGTTCCTATGGTTCCTCTCCTTGCCGGGCTGATAGCAGAGTGCTCTCTGTAGCCTCCACAGAGCAAAATGTGCTTTGGGGGCCCCTCTTGGCCCCTTTGGCCAGCTGTTCAAAATATACTGATTCTGCAGTCCCCTGCCTGCCTGCTGGCAGAGCTTGTGCTGGCCCACCAGGCCATTTGCGACTCCTGGGCCATGTGCTGTTTCCAAAATCATTTTGCCCGCCCAACAGGGCTTTCACAACTCCCTGAGCCTTCTGCACTCTTTCAGCAATCACTTTGCCCATGAACTTCAGCATCCCCCACCTGGCTGCTGGCAGGGGGCATGGGCCCTGTGTTATCCCAGAGTTCCCTCTGCCTGCTCCAGGTTCTCTGTCATCCTAAGGGCAGAGGGCTGTTTCCCAGCTATTGCTAAGTAGCAGCTGCTCCAGGGTGTATCCTGGAGCTGGAGCATTTGGTGTCTTACAGCCTAAGAGCACTTTCAGGGGATGAGGCTATAGTGGGGGATCTTATCCCTTCCCTCCAGCACCCTTTAACAATGATGGCTTGCCTCCAATCCCAACCTGTTTTCCTCAGCTTACACCCTCAAATGTGGTCATTCCAGACTCTAGTCCCTCCAAGCTGTCTCCATGTGACCAATCCCAGTTTTTTGCCCCGCACAGCCAACCCCAGATCTCTGAGTCTGATCTCCAAAGCTAGAGTTTTAGTTCCCAACATCTGCCTGCACCAGCATATTGTTGTGATGTGTCAGGGTGATGACACTGACCACTTGTTGAGGACTGTTTACCATTTTAACTGCTTCACATCACTTGCTATTCTCATCCAATACTCTAAAATTCCTCCTCTGTCCCAGCTGATCTCAGTGGTGGCGGTACTTCCCAGGGTGCAAAAAACTTTTCCTCTTTCCAGCTCCCTCCAGGGGTGCAGGTCCCATCCCACTTCCTTTCTCCTTTTCTCTCCTTTTTTCTTCTTTCATTTGTTCTATTCATTTTTGTGAAGTTCATCTTGCTCTGCCATACTCCTGGGGTCTTTTTTCATCATTCAGCAAATTTTCTGTGTTAATAGTTCCACATATAGATGGATTTTCAATGTATTTGTGGGAATAGGTAAGCTCATGTCCTACTCCTCTGTCACCATCTTCTCCCCTCTACATTGACCATTTAAAAATTTTAATTTAACATAAACTTAATTTCCTAAATGGAAAAATTATCATCACTTCCCAGAAATAAATTCAAAGGCTAACACTTATTGAGTATTTGCTAGTGCTTGGTACTATTTCAAATTCTTTACATGTATTAGCTCTTTTGATCTCCACATGAACCCCATGAAGTGGGGCAATTGTTAGCTCCATTTACAATTGAGAACACAAAGACACAGACAAGTTAAGCAACCCACCTCAGACCTGACAGCAAGTAGGTAGCATACCCTGATATTTTCAATCCAGGCTGAGTAACTTCAAAGCCTACCTGCCTAACCACCAAAATATACTGTTCTGCAAACAAAGATACAGATGTGGAAAATATTATGACTGCCTGCCTTTTGAAGTACTTGAGACCTATTTAGCTAGTACTTAGCTAAGAAGATGTACATGATATAAACAGAACTGAAGTAAGCTTGAAACTAGAATAACTTCCTTATTACGTGATTCATATCTTATTTAATGTCATGTCCATGATCCATATGAAATTTATTCATATACAACCTAAAAGTATATGTCCTATACTTTGCGAAATAAAACTCCAGCATTAATGAGGTTAAATAGGGGCCCCTTTGACTATGATGGCACTAGGAAAACTAAGTGTTATCAAGTTTGACCATCTCTGGTTAATCTACGTGAAAGAAGCAGATGCTGCATGGTATCCTTTCAGTGAAAGCCACACTCTGATATTTTCTGGATGTAAAGGTAAGAAATAATTTGGGTCTTCAATTATCCATAAGTTTCATTCATAACTGAAAATCTGTCATGTGCCAGAAACCGTCCTAGGTCCTGAGTGACAATGATGAACAAGACAGCTTCATATTTTCACATGGTACGAAATAATATCTAGAACTTGCTGTAGTTTTCTTGGCACATTTCAGATATCGTTTTCTTAGATATTCCAGTTAGAAATGTCAAGGGACAGTGGTTAGTTGAAATTACCACTGCTCAAAATGTTGGATGTTTACCCCTGGTGGCTCATGAGATGATCCTGGGTAAACAGGAAAACTTTTAAATTTTACTGTGAATTTTAAAACATAACTATGATGTCAAACCTGAGATTTTATAGATATAGGTGAAATAAATATAAACATTTCAGTAAAAAATTATAAGTTGTTTTAAAGAAAAATATTAAGTGAACAACTGAACAGATGTTGAGCAGATATGGCAAAAATCATGAAGATGGTATATTGATTGAAGTTTGGGAACATCTGGCTCAGGCTAATCCTGGGATTATGTATCTCATGTTGACCACCAGAACTGAGCCTAGTAATCTCTCCACCACAGGAAGGAAAAGAGGTCATTCATTCAATTCACGGGGCTGGAGACAGAGTGACACAAGATGCCCCTGTATTTCAGTACATTTAGAGGCATTTACTTGTATTTTATTTCTTAGTGAGGGGAAAAAGTTCTTCCTTGTTATCCAAGATGAATACTTTTTTTCCTAACTAGTCTTTAACTATAGCCATAAGAAGGCTAGAAGTCCTAAACAAAATACCTAAATAACTGATACAATGTTAGATAGAAAAGAAAAAGAGCATCTTGGTTTTTTTATTTGTTTTCCCTCTCTGAATAGAGGTAGGGAAATAAACAAAGAGAGAGAGGCAGATTCATAGATTTTTAATGTTTGGGCCACACATACATCTTTACTTTTTTGTATTTATTATCTTACATCTTCAATGAGTTCTCATCTTTTTCAGGTTTTTCACTCCTAGAGCTAAGATTATTTTCAAAACAGACGTGGTCTCAATTTTACTGATAAGGCACAGTGGACTACTGCTCACATAGTTGTCAACTCTACCAAAGATAGGCAACATTTTACCTGCTTTTCTGCAGTAGCCAATTTCCTGGAATCCTTTGCTCAGGCTGTTTTTCAGGTCGGAATGATGTGCCCTACTTAATCAGCATGGCTAAATTCTTCCTCCAAGGTACCAATTAAGTACTACAGTATCATGTTTTCAGCATGAATTTAATAAATATCTGCATAAGCTAGAAATGAATTATCTTTAATATGAATACAATTATACGACATAATTATCTCAACTTTAAAATATCTGCTATTAAATTATAAATAGTATCATATACTATTAAATTATTCCTCCCTCATGGCTTAGTGGTTAACGAATCTGACTAGTGTCCATGAGGACGCAGGTTCGATCCCTGCCCTTGCTCAGTGGGTTAAGGATCTGGCATTGCTGTGATCTGTGGTGTAGGCTGCATTTGCAGCTCGGATCCCGAGTTGCTGTGGCTGTGATGTAGGCCTGCAGTTACAGCTCCAATTCGACCCCTAGCCTGGGAACCTCCATATGCCACGGTGTATGGTCCTAAACAGACAAAAAAGACCAAAAAAAAAATTTCCTATATGTCAAAGAACTAAGTTATTTTAGCTAAAAAAATACACATGATTTTTTTTTTCTTTTTAAAGACCAAGACTTAGGATTTCTAGCCCTTCTGTGAATGTAGGAAAGAAAAGTGTCTGGTTCTGTCCAGCCCTGCTGTAAGAGGGTAAGGACCTCATTTGGGTGCAGCTCCTAACTGTTCTTTCCATATCAACTATGCTAAGATGTAGTTGAGAGAGTAGTATTTTAACCGTCCTTAACCACTCCTGGGTGTGTATAGATCAGAATTACATTTTCATGAACACAAAAGAATAAACCAGGTATACAGTCAAAATTGTATTTCTTAAGCATCTATGCTCTGCATACACTTTCTCATGATAACACCACTGCAGAGTAGGTAGAATTATTCCCATCATGGAGATATTGAAGGTAAGACTAAAAGAAGTGAGATCACTTTCCTAAAGTCACTGCACTAAAAGTGTCAGGGCCAAGATATAAACCTAGATCATATCATATCAGGCTCTAAAGCCTATATTTTTCCCATTACTATTGTCTGCTTCTGAGAGGTTCTCAAGGACACTGTGGCTTCAGCCCTAAATGCTGATAAACTGGTATTCTGAGAGCTGGCTCCTATGTTCATGGCTATATATATATCTCAGCTGTCTTGTTTGCCAGTTAAACTATATACTCATGAATTTGGATTCTGATCATGAAAGGCAATGTAACAAAAAAGGACAACATTGGATTCTTGAGTTCTACTTGAGTTTCAAATTCACAATTAACCATTTATTCACTGGACAGTTCATTCCTTTCTGACAGCCTTTTGCATAACACAATAAGATAAATAATTTAGACCTGCCTCTCCTAACAAAATGGCATTTGCAAGAACTATTTTTTCCAGATCCAAAGAATTGAAAGTTAAATTACAGCATCAAAGACAAGCAAGAGTATATAGTAAAGTCATATTCCTGATAAACAGTCATCTTTTTCCTGTCTTAGAGCTTTAACTCAAGTTGCCTCAGCTCGTTGTTCATTGATTATTGATCATTACATGATGTAGTGTGTCAATACCCCCCCCAATAGATTAAAGAAGGAAACTGAAGCCCAGAGGAAAAGAGACATGATCTCAAGAACATACAAGTATTTAGGAAATTACATATATATTTGTCTTTTCTAGGGCCACATCCGTGGCATATGGAGGTTCCCAAGGCTAGGGGTCTAATCACAGCTGTAGCCGCCAGCCTACCCGCAGCCACACCAGCATGGGATCTGAGCTGCGTCTGCCACCTTCACCACAGCTCACAGCAATGCTGGATCCTTAACCCACTGAGCGAGGCCAGGGGTTGAACCCACAACCTCATGGTTCCTAGTCGGATTTGTTAACCACTGAGCCATGACAGGAATTCCTAGGAAATGATATATTTATTCCAAATTTGCTATAAGGGTTCTCCTTGGACACTGCCTTCTGAGCCTGAGACACCTTATTTTAAACAGTTTCATTGGTGATAAATCAAAAGCAAGTTGGAGCCAAGTTAGTAAAGAAAGTCTGTGACTAAATGAATTAATTACATTTGAAGTTTCAAAAAAAAGAACAATTCCTGATGACATTATAGTGAAATTGATTTTCTTCTGACAAAGCTTTAACATAACTGCCTGAAGCTAATTCTCCTGGACAAAAATGTTTATGTGTCTGACCTCTAACAAGAACTACTTTAAAGGGATTAAAACTCATTTAGACATTAGAGTTCAAATATATTTGTTTTTAAAAAGGTTCTTGAATATTTTAGTTTGGTATCTAATAAAATTCACAACAATAAACAATAAATAAGAATAATAAATAACAATAAGAATAACCAAGCATTGCACTTAATACATGTTGTCTTATCTGATATTCCCAAAAGGAATTCCTCCACGAGAGTTAATACTTTGGACAAAATTCTAGCATAAGCAGATTTTTGCATATCTTTCCTTTTCAATGAATATATTCCACAATGTGTTGATTTTAAGCTCCTCCTATTAGAGATATTAGACGTAATAATAATAATACAGAGAATTGTTAGAAAATGATAAGACAGCACAGAACTTAATTGAAAGAAATATTTCATATATCTAGATTTTGGAGCAAGACCTCCTCAAGGATTAAAAGATCATGCCTTGTAAACAAAATATATCCTACTACTAAGGGTCCTTTAGTGGTTTTTTGAGCCCTGTGATGGATTTAGATATTTAAGTGGCAAGTAGAAGCTAGAACTAACTTCAGAAATTTTGCATAATAAAGTGATGAGGAATTTCTCATGGAAATTCTGATAGAGAAAGGAGCCAAAAAAATCTAAGAAATGTAATGGAGAAAAAATAAGGGAAGAAAATCCTTAATGGTAGCAAGGTTAAGAAGATATTTTAAAGATGAGAACATCTAATAAAGATTTTGAAGGTGTTGGGTGTGGAATGAGTGAGATAAACTCTCCCTTCAGCTCCTTCAGGAAATCAATAGCCTCTACATCGTTTGCTGGTGCTTTAGAACAAGTCAATTTAAGGGAGAAGATGAGAAAGTTCCATTAGCTGCCAAATTCTACATCCATACCTATTCAAAGATATGCAGATAATGAACAGCTGATATGTGAGGTACTCTAGAAAAAGAAGGATAGTGTTAGCAGTAAAAAAAATTGTTAAAATATTGGCAAAGCAGGAGTAGAAATGTTTGCCATGTTGCTTTGAAGTATGTAAAAGAAACTATAGAAAATAAATCCAAGACTTAGAACCATATGTTAAATTTATTAAGAGAAAAGAAGTGAAAATATGTGGAACAGAGGCTGAAAATATATACTATGGCATTGACAGAGCTAAGGTCTAGGAGAATTAGGAATTGACTACTTAGTTCTGCAGAATATATCAAATTAAGGCTATTTGTAGTTTTATTTTAAATTTTGTTTTTGTGTTTCTATTCAAAGTATCCAAGTATTTTCACCTCTGGAACCATGTTGATACTCCAAGACAGAGTATACAACCTGAAGGTATTGAAAGTTTAGATAAAAGACCAGCTATAGAACAATAAACTTCTTTTTAATATCCATATTATCTGCATAAAAAGCATAACCAATTTATGAGTATCTTATTAAAACTTTAGAATGAGAAGAATCTGAATATTTTCTTTTGAGGTATTAATATTAAAATACACAAAGAATTTTATAAAGATGTTTTTAGATGAGTTCTTAGTCCTCCTAAGACTTTTTTGCTATAAGTTCTTATATTTATCAATTATAAATCTCTTGCCACATATTTAAAGAAAAAAGACTGGAGAAAAAATATTTTAAATATTCACATATTATATGTATATTCTATACATGAACTATATACATAGATACATCCAAAATATACAAGGTAAAACCACATTTGCTTGGACTAAATAAAGGGTATGTCAATCTAATCTAGTAGAATATACTTAGCGAAGATCCATTATTTTCATATATGCCTGACTCCACATAAATTTATACAGCATTTATTATGTATAATGTCTTAATACTATAGCAACACATAATTTCTAGCCAGAAGGAATTAAAGGTCTACTAGCAGACAGAAGAGATGTATGATATTGACTCAAACACCAAGCCTGTAAAGAAAGTAGCACCATAGGAAAGCTCCTTCAGAGATTTGGAAGGTTCAAAGGAGAAGGGTAAAATGATTCACTGGAAGGCACAATATGTTTCATCCATAAAGTAGAACTGAATGAACATGAGTTCCTAAACATGTTCCAGGCAGGCTTAGTGCTAAGTACTGGAATGGCCTGATGAGTAGAGTTATCAAGATTAGAAATTGGAGAAAACGGTTGAGAGGATCAGAAAAGCACAAAGAAAGATTGATGTATTTAATGCAGAGCCAGCAGGGTATGGTTTCTTGAGTACTTTGTTAATTCAGCAGGGAATGGGAGGGCAGAACATTTTTAAGGAGGTAAGTGATAAGATGAATCATAAATTTGGAAAATATAGTAGTATAACTAACTGCCTAAAAATAGTTTCCAATTTCAGTGGGTCTCATTTATAATTAGTCATATTCATATGAAGACAAACCGTATGGTCAGATCCTCCTCAATCTTTTGCTTCTAAAAAAGGCAAAGCAGAGACTTTATGGTAGAGACAGCACAAAAGAATGCCTCAGTGCAATTGTTTAAAAAGTCACAAATTTCAAATGATTAAGATACTAAATAGTGAGTTCTCCTGTGTCACAAAATCTATAAATCACCTCTGATTCATATTCTATAGAACACAATTATACAGTATAAGTTTTTCTTTTTCTCAGGTCAAAGTTAGGAATCATAATATCAGTTTTACTACTGCATGAATTCCAGGATTCGCTCTCAATTTACCTGTTTCTTCAAGTCCTTAGCCCTCTCTGTTTCTGCAGTGGGAAAAAAGTCGATACTACATATTGGCTCTGTTGTTGTGTAAAAGAACTAAATAGCATTGGTAAAGAGGTCTGAGACATTGAGAGTGCTAAATTAATTAATTAATAGCATCTCTTAATGCAGATGTTTCTTTGATTTAAAAAATGTGAACCATGTGGGGCAACATAGGATCAGTGAATCTATTAAGTGGGGAGCAAGAATGATAGAGAGGCATTCTGAAGCCATGTGATCAGGGGAAAAAAAGAGCATCTGAGATGAGGCAGGAGTTCAAAAGTAAAATAGAAGTAATCCAGAAAATACTCATGGGGGTGAGCTTTAAAGAAAAACCAGAAACTAACAGAAAAAGCAAAAGGGGAGAAGGAGGCAAAAATGATGCATCTTGAAGATATAAAGGGAGAACCTACCAAGGGGGAAAGTAAGAGAAGCTGTATGGGAGAAAGAAGAAAAACAAGCATTTGCCAAACTTGGTACAAATGTATCCATTAGAAAACAAGAAAAGTAAGCCCTGGTGAAAATAATATGATGAATAGAAATATAAGGAAAGCAATTTTATAATGAAAGTGTAAACACCAAAAAAGACAGGTGCAGAAATTAATGAATAGAGACAGAACTTTAAACACTGATACGTCCGCATGTGGGCACACACACACATACAAATATCAGGGTAAACTCTAAAAAAAAGCCCAGCAGTACATGGTAGTCAGCCCTGAAGGAAATTTAGTAAATAGCTTCTTCCTTCCATTATCTCCATGTTTATTTTCCATTGAAATCTGTTGATGACATTTTATCACTTACATTCTCACATTTAAGGAAATTGCTTCAGCAAAACTTAGAGTCATTGTTCAGAAATCCCTTTCTAGAGTCAGAAAAGGATATTTTTGTCTACTTATTAAAAATGATAATTATAATTTACTATCCCAATTTTTGTGCTAGGAAATTCAGTGAAAATGTCAGTGACTGTAAATCAGAGAAGAAACCATAGAGAAATTAAAGATAGATATCACTTCACTTCTTAATTATCTGTTGTGACCCTAAGTAAGTCAGGTAACTTCTCTGAGCTTCAGTTTTCTCCTTTGTAAAATGGGACGATAATATCTTGTGTTTGAGGGTTATGTAAGTAAAGGTATGTTAAACACAAATCTGGAATATTAACTTCTCAATTACCCTCCCATTTCTCATCTTCAAACCGAGTGGCAAAAATACACAGAAACACATATAACTCATTTGTATATCAAAAGCTGTTTCTCTATAGACCATAAAGCCTTAGTAAATCTCTTGTTAACTATGAACAAGGCATTCCTCTACCAAAACAAGGAACTGATGGAAGCCAATTAAATCTGACACTTGTTTCAATCTGGAATTGCTTAAAAGATATGTGAAAACAAGTCACTGGAAGCCATATCCTCAGAATTAGTAATCTCACCAGTGATCTCAGTGTTATATCCATCATTTCCTTTTCTAAAACAACATGGATTTTGATTTCAGATTTTTTCTCTTACCCCTTCTCCAATAAAAATTAACTGGAAATGAAGTTGATTCAGATTTTTAAACTTTTATTCTTGGGCTTTCTCTGCAACATTTATAGTTGGTATCTGTGGGCAAGGACGAAGTAAGAACAAGAAACAGAACCACAGAAGGAAAACATGAACAGCTGGATGGCATCGAAGTACACCTCAAAGGGCATTAGCTCAGGGAAACAAGGATCCCAGGTTGGTCTTGGACAGGTTACTTCACTCTTCTGAACTTCTATTTATTAATCAATAAGATGCAATTCCAGAAGTTCTCTTCCAGCTCCAACATTGAGATGAACTATAGGGTATCTTTTGCTTTCATTAAATTAACAAGATTAAGTGGAGCTGGGACAGAGGGGAGGGGAATACATTATGTTATCTAAGGTTCACAGTTTGGGTGAACAAGCCACGGTGGAGAACTACTCCAGATTAATAAATTCTTTGGAAGAGTAATTTACTAAAATACATCCAGAACATGAGACTCAGTCAGAGAGCAGCTGCAAGATGCAGTTTTACAGCTTTCCAAATGGTGGGATTTCAATGCCTATTTAGTTAAATTGTTTAACAGGATTATCTTATCTGTAAAATAAAGATAATAGTATAGCTAACTGAAGGGGTTATTGTGAAGATTAAGTTCAGGTAGAGGCCTGCTCCACTCACAAACCAGAACATGAGAGTACTGAAAACATATAAGCCATTATTTTTTATTATGTCTTGGCCCAATACCTCTATTCCTACTGATTTATTCTTAAGAAATAATTATAGAGGAGAAACAAGGTATTTGATGAGATAATTTATGGTATTACTGATTGTAGTAGGGAAAAAAACTGCAAAATATCTAAATGTTTGACAAGTGAAAAGTGATTTAAAAAACTGATAGAGAATTAAGAATCCATTGAAATTATTATAAGGGGTAGATGACATCATGGGAAAATATTTATGACATAATGCAAAGTGAAGAATTCATAATCCAAATGCTTGTACATTATGATTTCAATTATATAAAAATGTACACACATGTATATGAGAACTAGAAAAGAACACAGAAAATGAAATGAGTTGATATATTTGGATAAACTGGGTTATTCCGTTTTTTTCTTTTACAAAACTTTTTTCAATATTAGTGTGGCACTATTATATAATGCAATTTAAAATTAATTCAGTAGATAAAAACAAATGAATGAAACAAAGCAAAAGAAAAAAATCTTCCAGGTGAAGGATAACATTAGTAAATGATAGTTTGGGTTCATTTCAGGTTGTAAAAGGGGCACCAAGCCCAGGACACCCTAATAGCTTATACACTTCTGCACAGGAGGACTAGAGGTTATGCTTCTATCATGGCTATTTTACTGACAGGGCTAGATTTTAAACTCCTCTCGTCACTCTATTTAATATAAACTGAATATCAATTGAACTTAGAAAGAAACAAACAGAAAGAGAACTATATCCAAATTGGCAACAATAGGCAATGAAAAACATTAAAGTAGCAGACCATCAAAATTTTGAAGTGATTCCCCTAAGCATGGAAGGGTTAAGAATAAAATGAATAAATAATTCAAATCATACAGAATCAGTGCAGCTGAAAGAACATAGATGTGGAACATTCATTTCTAATTGATTCATGGAATGTGAGTAATGGAATTAACAGTTGTTATATTCCCTCTCTTTCTTTTTTTCTTTTTTTTTTTTTTTTTTTTTTTGCCCTTTAGGGCTGTACTCTCAGCATATGTAAGTTCTCAGGCTAGGGGTCCAATCACAGCTGCAGCTATTGGCCTACACCACAGCCACAGCTACGTGGGATCCAAGCCACATCTGCGACCCACACCACAGCTCACCACAACGCCAGATCCTTAGACCACTAAGCGAGGCCAGGGATCAAACCCACATTCTCATGGATACTAGTCAAGTTTCTTACCACTGAGCCATGATGGGAACTCCAACAGTGGTTACATTCTTATGAAGAGTGTGAGAGAATTATTTATACTTCCAGCATTTTGTCACAAATCTTTCAGACAAAAAAAACGAGTAACAGGGAGCATTAAAAGAAGCTGAGCAAAATGTTGAAATACTCTTCTCAAAATAAAGTGAAAAGAAAATTAAAATGGAAAACTTTAGTAAAATAAATGCCATCAGAAAATAGTAGGGCCCTCGGGATTATTAGGAGCACTATATCTTTGATGTTCTATCCAAATCACTGATTGTCTAAGGTCACAACCTAATACGACAACCAAGGTCCCACTACAATCCCATAGATCCTAAATAAGCTTTGGAATAAATTTGGAATAAAAATTCTTCAATATATCCTGAACCCACTAAGTCAATCTTCTAGTTAATTCAACAAATATTTATTAACAGCTTATCATGTGCAAGACATGGGACTAAGTACAGGAAATCTACCAGAAATGAACAAATAAGAACCTTTATCTCCCGAACTCCCAATTTATGAACTTTCTGGCCTGTCTTAAGCAAAAGAACCTCTACTATCCTTTACAGATCAATTTAGGAAAAAGCAAGACATTCACAACTAGGCCAGTGCCTTTTTTATTGAGTTTCACTTCCAACTCCTAAAAACCACAAACTAATTCATCAACCAGTTAATTCTCTGATGTTGAAAATAAATTGTCTTATGACAAGTCTCTTGCTTCCCCTGAATGATTTTAATTATCCCTGTAGTCAAGAATTGTGACTAACTTCTGTGACAGAAGTGAGAAGTACACTGTTGAAAAAGCCATTAACACTTTTATTTTTTGGTGTTAAATCTTTGTAGAGCTGCCCTCTCTCCTGGAACAGGAAGAAGGGGGATACCTAATTTGAGTACTAACCAAGTACCATACACTAGTCTAAGTGTTTTATGTATATTATCTTATATAATACCTGCAAACAATACAATGAAATAGGTGTCATTATCATCCTCATTTTTTAGGATGAAGCATTAAAAGGTTAAGTAACTGCTACAGAGTTACAAAGCTATTGAAAATACCTCCTTTTCCTGAAAATGAAAGGGTAAGCATTCCATGTAAATTTCTATTTATTTATTTATGTCTTCTTGTCTTTTTAGGGGCCGCAACCCACAGCATATGGAGGTTCCCAGGCTAGGGGTCAAATCGGAGCTGTAGCTGCCGGCCTATGCACAGCCACAACAACACCAGATCCAAGCCACATCTTTGACGTACACCACAGCTCACAGCAATATCAGATCCTTAACCCACTGAGCAAGGCTAGGGATCGAATCTGCAACCTCATGGTTACTAGTCGGGTTCATTAAACACTGAGCCACAACGGGAACTCCTAAATTTCTATTTATGAAGTCAAATTACAATAAGAAAGTCATGAGCTAGGATGCCAAATATTAAAAGAAAATGCCTAAGTTGAATTCCCAGTTAGACAGCAAATTAGGTACCTTTAAAATTGCTTGACCTGCATAAAAAATGAATTCTGAATAAAATATTAAAATATAAAACGAATTACTGAGTTGGCAAGAAGGTAAGATAAATTGAAGAGTATAGAAACCAGGAGATCTAGAGATTCGGAATCATACAGATTTTTCAGACTGGCTTCTTTCACTTAGCAGCATGCATTTGAGATGCATTCATGTGTTCTGTGGCTTGATATGCTAACATTTCTTTTTATCACTGAATAGTATTTCACTACATGGATATACCACATTTGTTTATTACATTCACCTACTGAAGGACATCTTGATTACTTAGAGTTTTAGGCAATTACGAAAAAACCTGCTTTAAACATTAGCCATGTCAGATGCTAGCATAAGGGAAGCAAGGTGAGGTGTACTCAAAATTTTGTTTTATTTTTGCAGCTTTATTTATGTCTAAAGTTTGTTTTTGTGAACAGAAATGTTCATATCAGTTGGGTAAATACCTATGAGTGTGATTGATGGATTGTATGGTAAGACTATGTTTAGCTTTATAAGACAGTTATCAAACTGTTTTTCAAAGTGGAGGTACAATTTTGCATCCCATTTGCAATACCCTAATAACAAAAAATGTTGAGCATCTTTTCATATGATTATTTATACCTGCATATTTTCTTTGATGAAGTGTCTGTTAATATCTTTTGTTTGTTTTTTTAACTGGGTTAGGTTTTTTCCCTTATTGTTGAGTTTAAGGAACTCTTTGTATAGTCTGAGTACAAGTCCTTTATCAGGTAAAATACAAGTGCTTTGCAAACGCTTTCTTCTAGTCTGTGGCATGTCTTTTACTATCTTAGTGATATCCTTTGCTGAGCAGAAGGTTTTAATTTCAATAAAGTCTAAAATAAATATTTTTCTTTCAGAGATCATACCTTTAGTGTTATATCTAAAACTCATGACCAAACCAAGGTCCCTTAGATTTTTCTCTTATATTTTCTTCTACAGTACTGCACTTAACATATATGATTCAAACTGCTCAAGAAATAAAGTAGTATTGGATTATAACTCACAGTACAAAATAAATATCACCTAGTCCATACTGATATAAATAAATGATTAAATAAATAAATAAATAAATAAATGTGGAAAAGAGACATCTCTCATTCATAAGAATTCCAAATAATTTATATACATTATCCCAGCCTCAGGGAGATAGACCCAACTCCTCACTCCTTAAATATGGGCTATGAATAATGACTTCTTTCCTAAGAGCGTGACATGTGGATTTGGGGGGGAAAGATAATTTTACAGTGGAGAAACCTGAAAAATACCACCTCAGTCAGGTGATCAATGTTAACAACAGGGATAAGTTATGTTGATAGTTTACATCTTTGATATTATGTGATGATTTTTGATATTTGATATTATGCAATGAAAATGGCACTTTACCTCTGTGGTCTTCCTGACAAAAACACATAAGCCTAGTGTAATCATGTGAAAAATATCAAACATATCCCAAAGAAAGGATATTCTATAAAATAACTGACTTCTATCAAGATCATGAAAAATGAGTAAAGTCTGAGAAACTTACAGCTAAAAGCCAAAGGAAAAATGATAACTAAATGTACTGTGGTATCTTGGATGGGAACTGGGAAGAAAAAAAGGATACTATGTAAAAACTAAGGAAATACGAATAAGGCATGGACTTTAGCTAACAATAATGTATAAGAATTAGTCCATTAATTTTAACAAATGTACCATACTAATGGAAGATATTAATGATAAGGGAAACTGAGTGTGGTGTATGTAAGAACTCTCAGAAACACCCCTTCCTTTTTTTTTTTGGTAAATGTAACACTGTCTAAAATAAAAAAGCTTTTTTAAAAAAAGTATTCAGGCCATAAAAGACAAAGAAAATTGAGAATTTACATAATAGAGAAGACTGAGAAGAATTAATAACTAAATGCAGGCAGGATCCTAGAGATGATCCTGGAACAGAAAAATAACATTACTGGAAATATTGGGGAAATTTAAATTGTACAAATGATAATTTCTTGGTTTTGATCATTGTACTATGGCCATGTCAGATGCTAGCATAAGGGAAGCAAGGTGAGGTGTACTCAAAATTTTGTTTTATTTTTGCAGCTTTATTTATGTCTAAAGTTTGTTCAAAATTAAAAGTTTAAAAAAAGGAAAATTAGTTGGGCATATGTATGTGAGTCTATTTCTGGGTTACCTATTATGTCCCTTTGATCTATATGTCTATTGCTGTGTCAAGAGCATACATTCTTGATTACTGTAGTGATATAATAAACTTTGAAGTTATATAGACTGGTTTCCCTCCCTTTATTTTTCTTTTTAAAATTCCTTTAGCTATTATAGATCCTTTGCATCTCCACAGAAGTTTTACAAAAAAATCTTTCTAGAATTTTGATAATAACTGTGTTAAACCTGCTATCAGCAGTAATATAATACCTTAGAAATTCCTCAAGTACATGAAAATTAAACAACACATTTCTAAATATTTCATGGGTAAAAGGATAGAACACAAAGGAAATTAGAAAATACTTTGTACTGAATGAAAAAAAAGCCAGAACACTTCAAAATTTTTAAAGTGCAGATAAAGTATTTTTAAGGAAAATTTATAGCCTTAAATGTTTTTATTAGAAAAAGAAGGTATAAAATCAATGATATAATGATCTATCTCAAGATACTAAAAAGAAAAGATCAAAATAACCATAAGTAGATAGAAGTATAGAAACCAAAATAAAACCAGAGATGAATGAGGTTTTTGAAAGAGGGAAAAAAAATATTACTTTAACCAAAAATCTGGTTTACTGAAAATATAAATGAATACAATTCTTATATTAGACTGAGCATAAAAAAGAATATACATGTTGCCAATATCAGGAATAAAAGAAGAGTCATCACTGGAGATCTTAAATATATCGAAAGGGTAATAAAAGAATATTATGAACAATTTTATGCCAATCAATTTGACAATTTAGAGGAAATGAAAGTTTCCTTGAAAGTAACTGTCAAAAGTGACTCAAGAAGAAACTGAAAATCTGAATATCCATATACCTATTACAGAAATGTATTTGTAATTTAATACTTTCCCACAAGGAAAATTTCAGCAAGAAGTAAAATAATAATACATCATGACCAGTGAGGTGTACCCAAGGTGTACAAGGTTGTTTCAACAAATGAAAACACAATCAATGTAATTAACCATATCAACAGATCAAAAAGAAAAACCATAAAATCATCTTGATAAAATGTAGAAAATGACAAAATTCAATACCTATTCATGATAAAACACTCTCAGCAAAATAGGATAGAAAGAAACATTTTCAATTTAACAAAGAACATCTCTAAATAATCTATAGCTAATATCACTCAGAAGGGTAAAAATGTGAATGCTCTCCTCTAGGATTCATAGAAAAACATTGCTTACTCTTACTACTTCATTTAGACTGGAGACCTCAGCCAGTGAAAGAGCCAAGAAAAGAAGGATCTGGCTTGGGAAAGAAGGAATAAAACTCTTTTTACTCAGAAGACATAATTGCTTACATAGAATCTACCAAAAAGTAAGGTTGCAAGATATAAGATAAACATACAACAATCAAGTATTTTTATATACTAGCAATGTAAAATCAGAATTTAAAAAGTTAGTAGTTCCCATTGTGGCTCACTGGTAACAAATCCAACCAGTAATCCTTGAGGATGTCGGTTCAATCCCTGGCTTTGCTATACTGCATTGCTGTGAGCTGCAGTATAGGTCGCAGATGCAGCTTGGATCTGGCATTGCTGTGGCTATGGCATAGGCTGGCAGCTGGAGCTTCAATTCGACCCCTAGCCTGAGAACTTCCATATGCCATGGCCGTGGCCCTAAAAAGACAAAAAAATTTTTTTTAATTTAAATACCATTTTCAGTGCCATCAAATATTGAAATACTTACTAATAAATATGACAAAAGAAGTTAAAGATCTGTACACTGGAAATTATAAAACATTACTGAGAATTATTAAAGACCTAAAAAACTGGAGAACATGCATACCATGTTTGTGGGTTAAAAGACTTAATAGTGTTAAGATGTTAATTCCCCCAAAATTGGTCAATGAATTCAACGCAATCCCAATAAAAATTTCAACCACTTTTAAACTTTTTGTCTTTTTAGGGCTGCACCCGTGGCATATGGGGTCAAATCAGAGCTGTAGCCGCTGGCCTACACCACAGCCATAGCAAAGCCAGATCCTGGGCTGCATCTGCGACCTACACCATAGCCCACAGCAACACCAGATCCTTAATCCACTGAGCAAGAAATATTATGCTGAGAGAGAAAAGCCAAACCCAACATACAGTATGATTCTATTCATAGGAAACTCTAGAAAAGACCAATGTGAACTATGGTGAGAGAAGCACATTAATGTTTGCTTGAGGCTGGGGATGGAGGGGACATTAACTGAAGAAGAGCACAAAGGCATTTTGAAGCCTTATGGGAATGTTTTAATATCTTGATCATGGTGGTGGATACATAATTGTATAAATTTGTCAAAAATGTACAATTAAATGTACAACTAAAATGGTTACAGTTTGTATGTTAATCTTACCTCTATAAAATTGGTTTAAAAAAACTTCCCCCAAGTGATTCCAGCAGTGGAATATCTGAACAAATCCAGTCTCCAACAATATGCAAATATATTTTCTCCAACAGTCACCTAACTCTACCTGAATATCATGTTTGAAGCTTGCAGCTACAGAGGCAGTCTTGTCCACTTCTTGACAGCTCTGTCAAAAAAAAACTTCCCATGATGAGACTAAATATATTTCCCTCTAATGGCCATAGTATTTCCAAGTTCTACCCTCAGCAGCTGCCCTAGTATAATCATATTGACAGCCTTTGAATATTCAAAGATATCTGTCTTTGATAAAGTATAGCAGAGTTGTTGTAACATGGGCTCTGGGATCTTATAGATCTGGAATTTAATTGTGACCATATCATTTATGAGTGATCCTGAGCAAGTTGTTTAACCTTGCTAGTAGTCCTTGGTTTCCTCAACTGTGAAACATTCATAACAAGAGTACTATGAGAGCTATGAAAGTTAAGGAGATGAAGCATATAAAGCTCTTCCCATAAAGCCTGGCATATGGCACATTCTTAGTTATTACCAGCTTTCCTTATCTTTCTTAACCAGGCTAATTAATACAGGTACCTCAATTGCTAAGACTTTAATTCTAGAGGACTCAACATCTAGTTTGTTTGAAAATGCTATAATTGTTAATGTAATCACAACCCACACAGTCATTCATTTTTTCTTTTAGTATTAACACCTTAGTATCTCAATTTACAATCACAAAATGATGACTAGAAGAGGTATTCATTATCTGATACAAACAATAAGAGTAAAAGGATTGGAAAAGAGATTTGGAATAAAGTTTTAGCAGAAGTAGTACTTAAATGTGATTTTATATACTAGGAAGTATATAAATAAAGAGAAGAAAGTGAGAATTTAATTTGTGATCTTGGTTAGACCTTCTAGAGTCTTAATATTTTTTTCATGAAGTGTTCTGAAAAGGGACTTTATTAGTTGACATATAGACTCCTGCTCCATTTAAGCCTATGTATGATAAGCATTAGGTTAAAGTCTAAGATTACTAAATGTTAGGGAGCTGCCTATGGGTCAAGACAACCTCAATACCTAAGGTCTGAGGCCTGAATACCCAAGGATGACAACATGCTAAGTTGATGTTCTATTCCTTCCTTGATTTTGAACAAGTTATTTCCCTTCTCTGGACATTAGTTTTCCTATTTGTAAACTGGGGAGGGGGAGCCTCATGGATGCAAGTCAGACTCATTTCCGCTGAGCCACAACAGGAACTCCCTACATTGGTAATCCAATATATCCCTATTACATGGCACAGCAAGGTTCTCTTCCCCAATCTTTTCAGTGCAGTTACTCAGTCCCTTATATTTTTTTAAAAAGGCTAATAAAAAGATGAAAACAGGAGTTCCCATCATGGCTCAATGGTTAACAAATACAACTAGGAACCATGAGGTTGCAGGTTCGATCCCTGGCCTCGCTCAGTGGGTTAAGGATCTGGCATTGCCATGAGCTGTGGTATAGGTCGCAGACGTGGCTCAGATTCAGTGTTGCTGTGGCTCTGGCATAGGCCGATGGCTACAGCTCCAATTAGACCCCTAGCCTGGGAACCACCATATGCCGCAGGTACGGCCCTAGAAAAGACCAAAATAAATAAATAAATAAAAATTAAATTAAATTTAAAAAGATGAAAGTAAGCTTTGGCAATGATATGAAGAAAGTGGAACTCATGCATAGCTGGTAGAAATGTAAAATAGTGCAGCTGCTTTGGAAAAGTCTCACAATTCCTCAAATGGTTAAACACTGAGTCACCATGTGATCTGACAATTTCATATGTAGATATATACTGAAGAGAAATAAAAACATACACTCAGACAAAAACTTGAACACATATTCATAATATTATTATTCTTAATAGCCAAAAGATAGAGAAAACCTGTTAACCAACCTGATGAATAGATAAACAAATGTGGTATATCCATATAGAAGAATATTTTTCAGCCCCATAAAAAGGAATTAAGTATTGATATATACTACAACATGAATGAAAATTGAATGCATTATGTTAAGTGAACAAAGACAAATAAATCACCAAGGACTATTTATTGTATAATTCCACTTATATGAAAATGTCCAGAATAAGCAAATCTATAGAGAGTAAAAGTAGGTTAGTGGTTCTCTGGGGCTAGAGGAGATGAATGTTTGAGGGGTGATGGCTAATGAGAGCAGGGTTTTGAAGGGGATAGGAAAAATATCCTAAAATTGATAGTGGTTATAGATGCACACCTTTGTAATGTTTCTACAATTCAGTAAGTGAATTGCATGGTATATACATTATACCTCAACAAAGCTGTTAAAAAATTTTAAAACATGTCAAAAAGCACCCTTTGCTTCTTTAGCTCTATGATCAATAAATAGTCTAAGCAACTCCTTCTCTTGTTTTTTGTTTGTTTGTTTGTTTTAGAGGCACTCAGATTTTCTTATATTTTCCTAGAAAACTCTTCGGATTTCTTTGGGGATTTTGTTTCACCTTTGTTCTTGAACTACAATAATTTCAGAGGCTTTCCTGATTTCATTCATTCATTTGACAAATTTATAGGTAGTTATGTCATGTCAGACACTTTATTAAGCACCTAAGGTACAAAGTTAATTAAGGCCTGATGCCTGGAGTTCCCATTGTGGCACAGTGGAAAAGAATCTGACTAGTATCCATGAGGATGCAGGTTTGATCCCTGGCCTCGTTCAGTGGGTCAGTGATCTGGTGTTGCTGTGACCTGTGGTGTAGGTCACAGACACAGCTCAGATTCCACGTTGCTGTGGCTGTGGCGTAGGCCGACAGCTAGAGCTCCAATTGAACCTCCAGACTGGGAACTTCCATGTGTAGGCCAACAGCTGCAGCTCTGAATTAACTTCTAGCCTAGGAATTTCTGTATGCTGCAGGTGCGGCCCTAAAAAAGTAAATTAATTAATTAATTAATTAATTAAAAAGACCCGATGCCTGCCCTCAAAATGTTTGCAGTCTAGTAATGGAGGCAGATATGCACACATATAATTAAGATATAAATCAACATGTACCATAATTGATACAGGTAAAAGTACCAAGGGTGAACAGACTTTGCTGTTAGAGTTGGAAAATTTGGGTCAAATGAAGTAGGCTTAAAAGCTTTGTGATTTTAAACAAGTCATTTAATTACCTTGAGTCCCAGTAAAATGGAGAAAGTGCCACCCACCTTACTGGGTTACTGTGATAATTAAATGTAAACATGATATGAAATATTTTGTAAACTATATATTATAGTATACCACGAATAACAATATTTTAGAAATAATTGTTGCTTCATCTGCTTTCTCTGTAAATTAATGGGGATAAAGTTAGTAATGTACTCTAAGATCTGAGAAAAATAATAAATGCAATATTTTTCTTGTACCTGAGAGTAACAGATGGAATATTAATAGTTTCTGGAAGAACGGAAACATCTTGCATCATAATGATTTCAAGACTGACTGAGGAGATGGAGAACAACATGGACGAAGGGTTAGATCATGGTTGGAAGACATATGCTCACTGGATAGCAAGCTTGAACTGAACACAGGTGTGGTATGAAACACGGGATTGAAGGCAGGGTATTGAAAGTAAGTGGGAATTTTAGTGAGAGCTATGAGATTGCCTCAATGAGGACAGTGTCCTCTCCCAGAATAATTCAAGCACCAAATTCCACTGTATTTTAAATTTTCCACAAATGAAGAACTAAGCAACTACATGCACAATCATAAAAAGAGTGTATTTTCTGGTTGATTGAATCTCCGTACAATGGTGGCTTCTGGTAAAAACTGTGGATTCTCTGCATATTTTCTATCTATCCTTTATCTTTAAAAAAATACTGAAAAATTATAAGTTAAAGAACAATAAATCCATGTAAAGTCAAGAAATAAAAAATATAATAATGGTAAAAGCAAGTTAGCTCTACAGATTCTATTAAAGACAGGCAAATAATTTAAATTATAATCTCAAATAATATTATGAAATAAAATGCATATTTTATGGCAAAGCATGAAAAATTTGAACAGAAAAATTCTTCTCTGCCTTTTGGCCTCCTCTCTCTCCATACTAGACACTGTGTATCTATCTGCATTATGCATCAATCAAATCTCCCACTTCAGCAGGAACACCTGCTTAACCGTAAAGAGCAATATTCTCCTGGTATCAACAAGATAACTCTTTAAGAGATAACATTTGCTCTTGATTTTATAAGGGGTCATATGATCCACCAGGATTACGCTTAGATCAGGATTATGTAAACTGTCAATAATATGGCATTTGATGTATAGCTCTCTGTCTCAAAAACTACTATGCCTTGATTTCTAACTAGTGTAACAGTTCTCAAAGCTTTCTGAGGTGCTCTTCACAGGTTATAATCCTCAAGTATGGCTCAGATAAAATTTTCCAATTGTTTCTTAGATTAACTAATTAATTTTTCATTGACAAATACTCAGGGTAATGTAGCAGAGTTACTAGTACTATTTGACAATTAATATTTCAGCATCCAAACTCTTGTGTATATATGTTTCAATCTTAATGACATACAAATGTAAGCTATTTCCAAAAAAAGTCTGGAGTTCCCGTTGTGGCTCAGGGGGTTAAGAACGCAACATAGCATCCGTAAGGATGCAGGTTCAATCCCTGGCTTGCTCAGTGGGTTAAGGATCCAGCATTGCTCCAAGTTGCTGTATAGGTTGCAGATATGGCTTGCATCCAGTGTTGATGTGGCCATGGAATAGGCCTGAAGCTGCAGCTCTGATTTGACCCCTAGCCCAGGAACTTCCATATGCCATAGGTGGAGCTATAAAAGAAAAAAAAAAGTCTTTAGCATTTAATACATTATTGCCAGTTCTAACTTGGTTGGATATAATAAGATATAGAAATAAATAGAGACCACAAATAACACTAATCACATATGTGCACTGAATTTTGCATTTACTGCTATATAACACTTATCATGGTTACTAACAGGTACTTCTGATAAGAGCCTAGCAACTGATAGATGATGGGGGGCAGGGGGACAAGTAAACTAAACTTAGGTAAAGGGAGGCATTTTATTTATATAACCTGGATGTTGCGTAATTGTTTAGACACAAGTGGATTCATATCCATCTAGCCTATAGGTATAGCAGTAGCAACTATCGCTCATGGCACTTTGGTAGTTTTCTCTCTTAGATCAGCAGTAGAAAACTAGTTATGAAGTTTTTTTTTTCAATTAGTTGCTCTAAACAGCACCAGCATGGAACTATTTAATAAAGGCTGCAAAGTCAGTTGTAATTTCTCCTTTTTTCTAATTTTATTGATTTGAGCACTCTCCCTTTTTTTCTTGATGAGTCTGGCTAAGGGTTTATCAATTTTGTTGATCTTTTCAAAAAACCAATTTTTGGCTTGGTTGATCTTCACTACTGTTTTCTCTGTCTCTATTTCATTTATTCCTGATCTGACCTTTATAATTTTTTCCTTCTACTAATTTTGAGCTTTGTCTGTTCTTCCTTCTCAAGCTGTTTTACGTGCAAGTTTAGGTTGTTTACTTGAGATTTTCCCTCTTTCCTGAGATAAGACTGTATTGCTATAAACTTCCCACTTAGAACAGCTATTTGTGGTGTCCCATATGTTTCAGGTTGTTGTATTTTCATTGTTATTTGTCTCTAAGTATCTTTTGATTTCCTCTTTGATTTCTTCAATGATCCATTGGTTGCTCAGCATCATACTATTTAGCTTCTAGGAGTTTGTGTTTTTTGCTGTGTTTTTTTTTTCTTTTTTTTTTTCCGTGTAGTTGATTTCTAGTCTCATAGCATTGTGGTCAGAGAAAATATATGGGATAATTTCAACTTTATAAAATGTACCAAGGCCCAACTTGTGATCTATCCTGGAGAATGTTTCAAGTGCACTTGAGAAGAATGTATACTCTGCTGCTTTGGGATGGAAAGAGAAATCAGAGAAACCATCCCATTTTCCATCATATCAGAAAGAATAAAATACCCAGGAATAAATCTACCTAAAGAGACAAAAGACCTATACTCTGAAAACTATAAGACACTGATGAAAGACATCAAAGACCATACAAACAGATGAAAAGATATAACATGCTTTGGGGCTGGAAGAATCAATATTGTCAAAATGACTATACCACCAAATGCAATCTACAGATTCAATGCACTCCCTGTCAAATTACCAAGGACATTCTTCCAGAACTATAACCGAATATTTTAAAATTTGTCAGGGAAAACAACAGACCCCAAATAGCCAAAGAAATATTGAAAAAAAAAAACAAAATGGAAAAATCAAGCTTCCTGAGTTCAGACAATACTATAAAGCTACAATTATCAAAACAATACGGCACTTACACAAAAACAGAAATACAGATCAATGGAAGAGGATAGAAAGCCCAAGCACCTACAAGTCAACTAATCGATGACAAAGGAGGCAAAAGGATACAGTGGAAGAAAGAGTCTCTTCATTAAATGGTGCTGGGAAAACTGGAAAGCTACATGTAAAAGAATAAAAATAAAACATTATCTAAGACCATACACAAAAATTAACTCAAAATGGATTAAAGACCTATATATAAGGCTGACTCCTTTTTGTTTACTCACAACATGAAAGGGGCAAGGGATCTTTCCAGGGTCTCTTTTATAAGAGTACTAGTCCCATTTATGATGGGTCTGCCCTCATGACCTAATCACCTCCCAAAGGCCCCCCTTCCTAAATCTGTAATATTAGGTATTAGGTTTTCAACATATGAATTTTGGTGTGACACAATCAGGCCATAGCACACACTAACAGGGATTACTTCGAGGAGACAGGATTGTGGGTAATATGATAAAAACAGTCCTGTATATTCTTCAAGCCATTTCATTTTCCTCCTGGCACAAAAAGATAAACGCCCTCCCCTAAAAACCCTAAAAATTGAAAGGTTACTTAGAAAATTTAAAAAAAATAGAAAACAACTTAAATACTGTTCATAAAAGAATGGTTTAGTAAACCATGCCCATGAGATGGAATATTAGGCAAGGATTGTTTTAATGAAGAATTTTAATGGCATGAACAAACACTTATAATATATTAAGTGAAAAAGGCAAGATTAAAAGTTGTTCAGATATGGAGAAAAGTCAAGAGAAATGTGAACTATCCCTGCATGATTATTTAATACTCTTATTTACACTTTGTTATATTTTCCAAATTTCCTAAAAAGAGACCATAACTCTTTTATAAGAAGAAAAACATATTTATAAAAGCATATTTATGGAATTTCCATCATGGCTCAGCAGGTTAAGAACTCAACTAGTATTCATGAGGATGTAGGCTCAGTTCCTGGCCTTGCTCAGTGGGTTAAAGGATCTGGTGTTGCCATGATCCATGATGTAGGTTGAAGACACAGTTTGGATTCCGTGTTGCTGTGGCTATGGCACAGGCTAGAACTGCAGTTCCAATTCGACCCCTAGCCCAGGAACTTCCATATGCCATAGTTACGGCCCAAAAAATAAAAAAAATTTTGAAAATTTAAAAAAGCATATTTATGAGTTCCCATTGTGGTGCAGTGGGTTAGAGTCCTACTGCAGTGGATCAGGTTGCTGTGGAGGTGCAGGTTGGATCCTTGGCCTGGTGCAGTGGGTTAAAGGTTACCACAGCTAAGGTATAGGTCACAGCTATGGCTTGGAGTCAATCCCTAGCCAGGGAACTTCCATATAAGGCGAGTGAAGCCATTTTTTAAAAAAGCATATCTAACTATGTTAGGAGAGAGAGAAAGGTCCTTGATGCAACAGGGCTACTAGGTGGAGCACTTACGGACTGTCTGCTTAACTTTCCAAGGAGAGGAAAGAAGCTGACACTTGTGAGGGAGGGAAGTAATAGTCTAGTGACCAAGAAGGAGGTGGAGCAGCAAGATGGAGCTGCTTTATCAGCTAAAGCTTTCCCCAATCACATGTCCTCACTGTCTTCAGTACAGCATCAGGCCCAGGGAAGATTCTGAGTCATCAGGAAAGAAAAGTTTCAACTGAAGAGGATAAAGGGACCATTGGGAACAGTTTGAAAAATGAGCAAAAAGAACACATGGCGAGATGGGAATGCCAGCAATATTCTGTTTCTTGATAGTCACATGAATTTTCATTTGTAAAATTTACATACATGTTTTATGTATTTTTTAGTTTGCATTCTATATTTGTAACAAAATGCAAAATAAAAATAATCCATTAAAACTATCTTCCTAGATGAGAAAGAAGAAGACTTTAGAGCAAGGAAGGGACAGTGCTCAATGTAGGCCCGAGGATAGGCCCAGAAGAACCATAATGATTCAATGTCAGTGTATGGCTTTGTAGTTTGCAAAGTGCTTCTATATCACATACCACATTTAAGACTGACTGAGAAAGACCAAGAACAGAGACCTCGCACCCAGGTCAGCTGATCATATCCAGTGATGGTTCCATTAGACCAAATTCAGTGTAAAATACATTTGTAGATTGAAAACTTGGTTAAAAGTCTTCAAGGTTTGAGCCTTCAGAGTCTTCAAGACCTTGTTTAACTAAAAGGTATTAAGTTTTTGCCTGTTCGGCTTTATGTGACCACCCTCCAGGAAGATAAATGTCCCAGGTAATAGTAAATTTGTGGGATTATGAAATCATAGTGTTTTTTTGTTTAATTTTTCCTCTTATTTTAGTGAAGAAATAGAACCAGGTCTTTCATTTTCACCTACTAAACTTTCGTTTCCTTCAATGATTATATGGGAAAGAGAAAAATATATATATAGATAGATAGATAGATTTGTCTTTTTAGGGCCGCACCCACGCATATAGAGGTTCCCAGGCTAGGGGTCAAATCAGAGCTGTAGCTGCTGGCCTAAGCCACACCAACAGCAACACCAGATCCGAGCCACATCTGCAAGCTACACCACAACCCATGGCAACACTGGATCCTTAACCCACTGAGCAACACCAGGGATTGAACCCACAACCTCATGGTTCCTTGTCAGATTCATTTATGCTGTGCCACGTTGGTAATTCCGAAAAAAAAATTTTATTAGCTGTATTTGTCTCAATTTTGTGGATTTGAGTTTCTGTCATTCTGAAGAAATTTCTAATTTCATACGAAAATATTCTTCTAGTCTTTGTGATACATAATATGAAGAATCAGAGGTAGAAGATATAATTAAATCAGAAGAAAAGCAAGAAGAGCTTAGCCAAGAAAGAGAAGTGGGAAACAGGGGAAAGTATCAGAAAACAATCAGAAACAAGTATATTAGGTACAGAAGTAGTTTAGAGAGGAAAGAGGACCTCATCAAATGGTGCTCTGGTCTTGGATTGTACTTCTTTGACCAAGACATGATGTGGTTCCCAGTTTTCTAGGGCAGCACATTAACTGGCACCCACTGCCAAACTATTTGCTAGGAGTTACAGTAGATGGTACAAAGATTAAGATTTGGCTCCTGCTCTTAAGGGGTAAGAGACACATAAACAATTAAGGTTCTTCAGTTAGTGTACAATGAAGGCAAAGCAGGGCCCAACAATACTTGGAAAAAGAATTGGCCTCAGAGAAGACTGAACTATTCCTCGCTTTTGGATTCCTTTTGAAATATCATAAAATATCACCCTAAAGACACTTGATTTGTGAGAACTAGTCTAAAACCTTCCCAAATGAACAACCCAAATGCCACTGACATTGCCAAGGGATGTGGACAATTGACTGCCCATCATGGCTTGATGGAAATGGCTGAATCGGAGCAAACAAAATGAAATTAAAGCTCTCACTGGATGAATCTGAAATGGATCTTCAAAAAATTTTAAACAGATTTCTTGAAAGGGAAATACTTAAGAACTTAAAAAGAAGGGGATGATTTGTTAATAAAAGCCAGCAAAGTACCATACTGAATGACTGGTGGAGCCTCAAATCCACAAATAACTGAGGGGAATAAAGTAAACAGCTATTTTTTTTCCTCTTTCTCATAAGATCAGTGAGGGAAATGAAATTTTAGTAGGTGAAAATGGAGGACTTAAGCATTGTGAAACCTAGTGCTATTTCTTTAACAAAAATAAGAGGTGAAACAAACCAAAAAAAAAAAAAACCACTAAGATTTTCTCAAACCCACACAATTTAGCATCAGTTGGGGCATTTATCTTCCTGGAAGAAACCATTAAAAAAGATTAAGATTGCTCCAATATGTTGCCTAAAGGCCAAAAAACAAACATTTACTAATCCAGGGCACCACACTTAGTAACTTGCTATAGCATCAAAGGTATGTCTGATCTAGTATCTCCTTACATACAGAATGAGCATTTAATAAGCAAAGTTGCCCAGGACCTAGGAGAAAGCACCCTAGTAGAAGATGAGAAATCTGAATTGTGGCAACACTAAGCTACCTGCCCTCTACACTTAAGGGCAAAGGAAGAACTTAGAAAATGGACATCCATCTGCTACCAAACTAAAGCCAGTTTTATCACATTCCAGATGCTCTGCTTGCTAAACTTTCAGAAAATAATGGAAGGAAGGTATGTGGCAGACTTCACCCCAAGGCCAGGCCCCTTCATCAAAAATCAATTTAAGAAAAACTGTTATAAAACATTCCAAAGTTAGGGGAGTTCCTGTCGTGGCGCAGTGGTTAACGAATCCGACTAGGAACCATGAGGTTGCAGGTTTGATCCCTGCCCTTGCTCAGTGGGTTAAGGATCCGGCATTGCCGTGAGCTGTGGTGTAGGTCGCAGATGCAGCTTGGATCCCGCGTTGCTGTGGCTCTGGTATAGGCTGGCAGCTACAGCTCCTATTAGACCCCTAGCCTGGGAACCTCCATATGCCGCCGGAGCAGCCCAAGAAATGGCAAAAAGACAAAAAAAAAAAAAAAACTTTCCAAAGTTAAAGCGATATCCCAAAGTGTTTACACAGCACGAACTAAACAGCATAGGAAGTACTATATACTAAAAAACAAACAAACAAAAACATTGGAAGGAAATATGACAAAGCATTCATTGAATTTGTGTCTTTAATGGTAAGATTATTATTTTTTCTTCTATATACTTTTATATACCTCATTAAATTTTGATAAAAGTTTACACTTTACTGAATTTTCCATTTTTTTCTACAATGAGCAAGCATTAGTTTCACAGTACAAAAATAAAAATAAAAAGTACAAAAGAAAAATGACAGGGAGGGAAAAACTTGGTTCTAAGGGGATAACTCTAGACTCTTCTTTAGAATGTCATCATCAACTCTGAAAGTTAGCATCACCAAAAGTCTGTGATTACGGTGTAAAAACAATCAACAGTCTAATATTTTACATGCTCCAGTCACTGGTCTTTCTGTATTTGCTTTTTCTCTGTGCAAACTCGATGAAATGCTAACAATAATCTCATTCCATTAAAAGTGTGTGAGTGAGAGCAGAAAGAAAGGGAACAATTTGCACTTAAAGAGGAAGAGTATTTGGAAAGCATGTGAAGAAGTGACAAACTTTCAGAGAAATATGAATGAGTAAAAATGAATATAAAGCTTCATATGAGAAATAATTCAGGCTGGCCTTACTGACAGTGAGGAGAGTATAGAAAGATTATAATGGACAGGGGAGAGCTGAGTATAAAAGAAAGGATAGCAGGAAACATACAAACTTCATTTGTGTGTGTGTGTTTTTCACGTAGGATTCACAACATTCCTCAGAAAATTCAATTTAGTTGCCCTGTTCTAGCTTGCTAACCAGAACCAATTTAATTTTAAATCTACACACAGAGCCAAGGGGGATGAAATATTTTGCAATTACTTTTAGCTCCCTGTTGGAAGGCAGAATAAAATTTAACCAGTTCTGCTCCAGCTACAGTAACCATCAGGTTTGTCAGAGGCCTAGATGCTGTCCTTTGGTTGAAGAGTAAAGAATAGAAAACTCTGTACTGCAATTACTTGCTTTGTTTAACAACTTAATGGGAGTGAATTTTTGAGAATGTGACAAATTGCTTTTGATTTATCTGCACACGGAATGAAATACTGGTGCCAGAGAGTAATTTGTTACACAGACAATGTCTACTCCTTGCTATAAATCTGCCCACTGTCACAGTCTATTTCACATCCAGTTAGGTGATTTTTGAAGAACTAGTTTATTACTATATTTAACAAAGAGCAGAAAACTGATATATGACTCTGCTGCTTCTCAGCTACCAAGAACACATTTCTTAGATATCAGTCTATACAAGTATTTTTTGGTTTTATGCTCTATTGTGACAGATAGGTAAACAAGTTGATAAAATCAAGTGCATTTAAAAAAGAAAAGTTATCATATCCATGTATGCCCCTGGCTTGTCATAAAACTTCAAACAGTTTCTGGTTCTATTTACCATCTGCACAGATTTATTCCAAATAACATAACAAAGTTTGCTTCTTGATTTCTTTCAACATAAATAGAACCATTAGGTTTTGGGACTGTTTATATTCTGGGAGATCATCAGATCATCTGTTCTGATTAGCCTTAACACATAGGCCTGGCCCCTGCATCTATACAGAATCCCACCCCTGCTTCCCTCCTCAGTCAGCACTTGTCACATTAGTATTGCTATATCTCTGGAGCATCTATCCTCAGAACCAGTCCTTGCCATGCCTCCTACTGGGAGGAAATGAGGCTGCTATAGGTCTGACTGGAGTTTCCCTTCGGCTACATTGTGGTCTGTCTTTATTAAAAGCAAAATAAAGTCCTCACTTGGAGACTTGGCAACTATTCCAGATTGTGCCAGGTTTTTTGATTCTTGCCTTTTTGGTAGGCGAAGTAGGGAAGGAGGAAGCCATTTATAGATGTTACACACATACAGACCCATCCAAGACTATTTTATCACTGTCAATTTAAATGCAGATAACTTCCCCACCACCCAATTGACCATTAGCTGGTTGAAAACTGGGGGAAATTGAGGAATAATCACTGGCATTTTTGATGGAAAAAATATTTTAGGGAAAATAACCACTAAACTATAAATGTTCTAACTATATTCATTAACTGTTTAATAAATATGATAGTGATTCAGAATTTAATATTGTACATCATCTAACTTAGAATTTGGTATCATCAGATTCCTGGATTGAGTGGAAAACCTCAGCAATATAAATAATATAAACAATTTTAAGGTAATAGGCAGAAATGATTCTGAAATAGATGATTATGAAATCAATCCTGGAATAGTGCTCTTTCAAAGCACTAACCCCTGCCTTCAAATCCTGGTTCCATCTACCACATAACTTCTCTGATCATCGCATTCTTCACCTTTAAAATGAAAATAGTATTTTCTACCTCATAAAGTTGTTCTGAGGATTAAGTGACCTAGTTTGGTGCCTGAATGAGCACTCAATAACTGGCATCTATTCTTACTATTACTACTATTTTTCCTGCGTTTTTTTTTTTTTTACTTACCACTGTAGGCTGATATGTTAAGGAAAGAATGAAGGAAGGAAGAAAAGAAGGAACAAATAAACATATGACAACACTTGGAAAGAAGAGACTCTGGATGGCACCTTGTAAGGAAGTTTTATTTCTTTTTTCGTTAGTCTTTCTGATGGCAGTGCCCACAAGGAATTTTAATGAAGAGCAGTCACACATCACTAGTGACATTTTTCTGCAGATACAACCTAATATTCGGGTACAGATTATATGGAAATGAAGATGCTATCATGTCAGGGCCATGCTTACCAGATAACTAAGGCCCTCAGTTCCTGCCTTTCTTGCATCATTATATTTAAATATACACATGTGATATATATATATACACACACACATATATATACACATATATATATACACACACACACACATATATATGGTGTTGACCCCACAGTAAAGCAAGTAAAACAACTTTTCTCAAATAATGAAAATAATAAGATTTAAACATCGTGAACAGTAAGTCCAGTTAATGAATATTGAAATGGAGGTTCCTTGAGTATCTTTTCATTTAATTATTTACATCCCATTACACAAATATTTGTTCAAGGAGATGCTGTGGTAGACATTGTTAGCAACACAAAAATATAATGCAATTTTGGTTCAGTTCACCAATATTTAATGAGCACCTCCGGGCCAAGCACTGTGCTAGGTACAAAGGTTGTAAAGAAAAATAAGACACAACCTGGGCCCTTGAGGAAAGGGTACAAATAATTATAATAAAAAACATGGACACTGGTAGGAGATTCAGTAGGAATACAAATGATGAAGTGATCAATTCTGAAAAGAAATCAGAAAAGGTTTCAAGGAAAATGTGATACCTGGCCAGATTTTTAGTATCAGTGTGTCAAATGGACACAGAAGAGTACAGTCTAGATAAAGAAAAGAGTTTAGGCACAGGCCTGTAGCATGCAGAATTAAAATGTTTCAGTAACAGTGGAAAATAAACCACGTGGGGGAGAAGAGAAAGTGATAAGCCTAGCAAGATGAGCAAGGTTAAGTTATGAATTGCCTCACTTGCCATGCTAGGGAGCTTGGGTTTTTTTCCTGTGGCAGACATGAAGATGCACCCCTCAGTTCTCCCTTCAAGAGAACCTGCTGCTAGAAGCCTAGTTGTCTGATAGCCTCCAGCTGCCATACTTTTAGATCTAGGATGATGTTTACTCAGAGGCCATACTCCTCATCACACTTATGGAAATATATTGTGAAAACTTAGATGAAATAGACAATTTTCAAGAAAAATTTAAATTACCAAAATTTACTGTAGAGGAAACAGAACCCCCCAATCAATTACCATTAAAGAAACTGAACTTCTAATGTAATATCTACCCTTATAAAAGACACCAGACTCAAATATTTTATAGAAACAGCCAACTCTATGAAATGGTTTCAAAGCTTAGAAAGAGAGAAAATAACCCAACTCATTTTATGAAGCTAGACTATCTTCCATACAAAAATCAAATAAAGATACTATAAGAACAAACAAAGAATAGGAATCACAAGAAAAAGTGAGGCCCTCCACAAGAATCTCACATCTAACCACCTCTGGAAACAGAAATGTAGCGGGTTCTCAGGATTTTCTGGAGATGACACAGCAGCCCAGTATTGAACAACCCTCACAGTCAGACTTTATTCCTAAAGTCTTACCCACCTCCCTTGGGTCATATGTTCCATTCTAACTTCCAGAACATCTTTTACTAACATTTCATATAATTGAATTAAACTAGATTAAACTTCTCATAAAAACTGGATTGAACTAAAAATAGTGAAAACTCTATCCATAAGAATTTTGTTTTGAACCAAGTGAATTCTCATCTTAAATAATCATAATCTCCTCTTTGAGCCCCAGGGGCACAAGCAATTCAGGCGGACAACAAGAGTCTTCTCTGGAGCACAACATTCATCCACTTCTCAGGAGAATTTGCCTTTCCTGCTACAAGCAGCTTCATCCAGCTGCCAGGAGAATATTTGGATGACATTGCCTCAAAGTCAACACACAAGAATTCTAGTCAAGGGAAGTAGTCTGGCATGAGAGTTAACTGTACAGGCTCTGCACTCCTACACACATAGGTCTAAATCCTGGCTTCACCAGGTGCTCAAACTGGGTGACCTTTAGGCAAGTATTTTTTCTCTCTCTCTCTGATCTTCATTTCCCTCATTTGTAAACTGATTATAGTAACAGTACCTATCTGTGCACTTGTTGTGAGGATTAAATGAGCCAAGGCAGATAGAGCATTTAGTACAGTTCCTAGCATATACTGAGTAATCAGTAACCGGAAATTATTATTTATGTCATTGTCGTCAGTAGGAACATCTGCTGTGGGCGAGGATGGAGTGGTTCTCTACATCGGAGAGGTCAGTGACCATATAAAGTGATCTGGACTCTTTTTTGACTAGAAAGCTGAGAAGCTATGTAAGTGGCCACACATTAAGGCTCAGCCTTCAGTCACAGCAGCAAAAGAGAAGCTGGCCTCTCTCTGAATAAGGGCAGACAGCTGGAGAGGGCCAAAAAAGGGATTACCAGAAGATTACGATGGTCAGGGGAAAGCTGAAATAACTATTTTAACAGACAATTTGTGCTCCAATTACCATCTAAACATTCATGGTAAATAAGGATCCATAAAAACACATCTGTAAAATCCCAACTTTAGTAACTGGGGCTTTGCATGGTTCATTAGCACATACTCCTTTGCCCAACTGTGACATCACTTATCAGCACAGACCTTCTCTTTTCAAAGTCTGTTTTCTAGTAGTTGGAGCCAGTGTCCTGTGAGGAAATTTTCTGAAATCACTGTAGTCACAGATCTCCTCCCATGGGAACAAAAGAAACTTATTAAGGAAATAATATTTTCCATGATGTTCTGTCACCTACCCTCATGCTATTCTTTTAAGGTGTTGGTCACCATAAATTATTAGGGAATATTCATGAGGAAAGATTTATGTGCTAGATGCAAGTGATCAGCTATAAGAAAAGGGCTAAACCTAGGACCTCTCTGGCACTCCCAGAGATTCTGTGAGCTATCTAATACTCTTTAATAAATTCTCCTGATGCTTAAACTAGCTAGAATGGGTTCCAATAGTTTCAACTATGAATCCAATTTGAAAAAGAAATCCGGAGAATGTCCTATACAGATTTTGCTATTATGGAGACAAGAGTTCAATTCCTAGATCTGCCAGTTATTGGCCTTGTTATCCTGAATAAGCCACTCAACTCTCTGGATCTCCATTTCCTCATCAGTATTTGCATGAACCATTAATAACATCTTCCTTTTAGGGCAGTTGAGGATTAATACAGATTTTGTGTGTCATGTTCTTAATACAGTGCTTGATACATTGTTTCTGCTCACATAAAGTACACTCAACCATAATGATTATTAAAAATGACAGGATAGGGTATTCTATCCACTTCTTTGTAACTGATCCTCCCTTCTTAGTGAAAGGTAGGTATCTCAGAACCAAATAAATTGAAGTTAAGCTACAAGAGGCCATCAGGCTAAGCAAAAGAGCTATGTTTGCCTTTGCTTGGAGATGTTCCACTGTGAAACACAGGATGAATGGACAGAGGGAGAGGATTCTTGAGTTGATCAGTTCAATCCTTGAGCATAAAACATGGCAGCAACATACATAGACAATCAGGAGAAGAAGTCAGGAAGAAAAGAAGGGAAGAAGGAAGCAAAAGACTTCTGAGCACCTATCTGAACCATATTCTATGAAATGAAAGGAAAATTAAGGGAAATGGTTTGCCCCCTCAGGGCTCTTAGTGCATTTATGATTGACAAACAGTAAGATTATTTGTTTCTAGTGATGATATATGCCTATACAACAAAACTATAATATTACTTGTTATATTCTAAATAAAATTCTAGCAAGAAGAATGAGAAGAGTTGTATCTATATGTAGAAAATAAAGTTTGAAAACAGAATTAATAAATTTAATCTATGGCTATATGCTAGGCTAGACAGTGAAAATATAAATGCAAATAAGAGTCTACAAAAAACTCAGATTCTAGGGGCAAACAATATACAAGCAGTTAATTATAAATCCTACAATCAAGCTACAGATTACACTGGCTTTTCCCTCTAGCTGAATGGTTTTTATCCTAGATATGCACATAATTAACTTCCCAACCTATTTAAATCTTTGCTCCAATGCCATTGTCTCAAGCATATTCTGACCCTCTAAAATCATAACTCCTCCCTGTAAATCTAAAACTGCCAGTCCCCCCTTACCTTGTTCTACTTTATTTTTCTATAGCATCAATTATTTTTTTTCCAGTTTGAGATATAACTGACATACAGCAATATATACGTGTAAGGTTTTCAGCATAATGATTTGATTTACACACATCATGAAATGATTATCACAGTTTAGTGAACGTCCATCATCTCCTATAGATACAAAATTAAATAGAAAAAAATATTTTTCCTGTGATGAGAGGTCTTAGAATGTATTCCATTAACAGCTTTCATATACAACATACAGCGGTGTTAATATCTATCATGCAGTACATTACATCTTTAGTACTTATTTATAACTGGAAGTTTGTACATTTTGACTGCCTCCATCCAATCCCACCCACCACTTCTGGGAACCACAAAAATAATCTCCTTTTTAATGAGTTTGCTTACTGTTTTCAAGGAATAATAAACCAACGACACTATGTTAGTTCCTGTTACCCAACATGAAAATTTGATATTTCTATAAATTTCAAAATAATCACCATAATTCTAGTTACAATCTGTCATCGCACAATAATTATTACATAATTATTGACTATATTCACAACACTGTGCATTCCATATCTATGAGTCATTTTATTTTGCACCTGGAAGCTTTCACCTCTTAAGGTTCCTACCCTCTCTCTTCCCCTAAACCCCATACCATAAAAAAACCAACTGTTTGTTCTCTGTATTTATGACTCTTTCTGTTTGTTTGTTTTTTTCTTTTTAGGGCAGCACCTGTTGCATAGGGAAATTTCCGGGCTAGGGGTTGAATCAGAGCTGCAGGCTGCTGGCCTAAAACACAGCCACAGCCACGTGGAATCCAGGCCACATCTGTGACCCATGCTGCAGCTTGCAGAAACACAGGATCCTTAACTCCACTGAGCAAGGCCAGGTATCAAACCCACACTCTCAGAGACACCATGTCAGATTCTTAATCCACTAAGTCACAATGAGAACTCCTATTTTTAATTTTTTGAGGAAACTTCATACTGTTTTCCATAGTGGTTGTACCTATATAAATTCTCACCAACAGTGTAGAAAGATTCCCTTTTATCCACACACTCGCCAGCACTCATTGTTTGTAGACTTTTTGACAATGGCCATTATGACTGGTGTAAAGTAGTACCTCATAGTAGTTTTGATTTGCATTTCTCTAATAATTAGCAATGTTGAGAATCTTTTCATGTGTTTTTGGCCATCTGTCTTCTTTGGAGGAAAGTCCATTTAGGCCTTCTGTCCATTTTTTATTGGGTTTTTTGTTTTTCTGATACTGAGCTGCATGAGTTATTTGCATATTTTGGAGATTAATCCCTCTTCAGTCGCTTGGTTTGCAAATATTTTCTCCTGTTTTGTGCATTGTCTTTTCATTTTATTTATAGTTTTCTTTGCTGTGCAAAATCTTTTAACTGTAATTAGGTCTCATTTGTTTAATTTTGTTTTAATTTTCACTAGGAGATGGACTGGAGAAGATTGCAGCCATTTATGGCAGAACATGTTCTGCCTATGTTTAGCTTGAAGAATTGTATCATATCCAGTCTTTATCATATCCAGTATTTAGGTCTTTAATACATTTTGAGTTTTTGCGTATGGTGTTAGAGTGTTCTAATTTCATTCTTTTGCATGTAACTGTCCAGTCTTCCCAGCACCACTTATTGAAGAGATTGTCTTTTCTCCATTGTGTATTCTTGCCTCCACTGTCATAGATTAATTAACCAGATGCATGGGTTTATTTCTGGGTGTTCTACCCTGCCCCATTGATCTTTCTGTTTTTGTGCCAGTACTAGCCTTTTGATGACTGTAGCTTTATAGTATAATCTGAATTCAGGGAGCCTAATTTCTCCAGTTCCATTTTTCTTTCTCAGGATTGCTTTGGCTATTTGGTGTTTTTTTGTGTTTACATACCAATTTTAAAAGTTTTGTCCTAGCTCTGTGAAAAAATGCCATTGGTAATTTGATAGGGACTGAGTTAAATACATAGATTGCCTTGGGTAATATAGTCATTTTGACAATATTGATTTTTCCAGTCCAAGAACGTAGTTTAGCTATCAATATGTTTATGTACTATTCAGTTTTTTTCATCAGTGACTTATTGTTTTCAGAATATAAGTCTTTTGTCTCATAGGTTTATTCCTTGGGATTTTATTCTTTTTTGATGCTATGGTAAATGTGACTGTATCCCTAATTTCTCTTTCTGATCTTTCATTGTTAGTATATAGAAATGCAATAGATTTCTGCATATTAATTTTTTATCCTGCAACTTAACCAAATTCCCCCATGAGTTCTAAGAGTTTTCTGGTAGCAGCTTTCAGGTTTTCTAAGTATATTATCATGTTATCTGCAGATCATGATAGTTTTACTTCTTTCTTTCCAATTTGGATTCCTTTTATTTCTTTTTCTTCTCTGATTGTCTTGGCTATGACTTCAAAAACTATGTGGAACAAAAGTGGCAAAAGTGGACATCCTTGTCTTGTTCTGATCTTAGAGGGAATACTGTCAGCTTTTCACCCTTGAGAATGATGTTAGCTGTGCGTTTGCAATATATGGCCTTCATTATGTGGAGGTATGATCCTTCTATGCCCACTTTAAAGTGCTTTTTTTATTATCAGAAATGGGGGTCAGATTGTATCCAAAGATTTTTCTGCATCTAGTGAGATGATCGTAGGGTTTTTATTCTTCAATTTGTTAATGTGGTGTATCACATTGATTGATTTGCAGGTATTGAAAAATCCTTGCATCCCTGAGATAAATCCTTCTTGATCATGATGTATGATCCTTTTAATATATTGCTGGATTTGATTTGCTAAAATTTTGTTGAGGATTTTTGCATCTATGTTCACCAGTGATCCTGGCTTGTAATTTTCTTTTTTGTTTTATCTTTGTCCGGTTTGGGTATCAGGGTGATGGTGGCCTCAAAGAATGAGTTTGAGAGTATTCCTTCCTTTGCAATTTTTTGGAAGGGTTTCAGAAGGATAGGTGTTAACTATTCTCTAAGTGTTTGATAGAATTCACCTGTGGAACCATCCAGTCCTGGACTTTGGTTTGTTGAAAGTTTTTAAATCACATTTCTAATTTGAGTACTTGTGATTGGTCTATTCCTACTTTCAATTTCTTCCAAGTTCAGACTTGGAAGATTGTACTTTGTAAGAATCTGTCCATTTTTTCTAGGTTGTCCATTTTATTGGCATATAGTTGATTGTAGTAGTCTCTTATGACTCTTCATATTTCTGTGGTATCCATTTTAAGTCCTCCTTTTTTGCTTCTACTTTTGTTGGTACACATCCCCTTTCTTTTTTTCTTGATGAGTCTGGCTAATGGTTTATCAATTTTGTTGATCTTTCCAATCAGCTTTTTGTTTCATTGATCTTTTCTATTGTTTTCTTTGTTTATATTTTATTTATTTCTACTCTGACTTTTATGATTTCTTTCCTTCTCCTAACTTTGGGTTTGGATCGTTTTTCTCCTCTAGTTGTTTCAGGTATAACGTTAGGTTGTTTATTTTTCTTGTTTCCTGAGGTAGGCTTGTACTGCTATAAATTTCCCTAGTAGAACTGCTTTTGCTGCATCCCGTTAAGTTTTGGACCTTCTTTATCATTTGTCTCTAGGTAATTTTTTTTTATTTCTGCTTTGATTTCTTCAGTGTTCCATTGTTTGTTTAGTAGCATACTGTTTAGTCTCAACATGTTTGTGTTTTTTTAAACTTTTTTCCTTGTCATTGATTTCTAGTCTTATCATGTTGTTGTCTAAAGATGCTTGCTATGATTTCAATTTACTTAAATTTACCAAGGCTTGATCTATGGCTCAGATGTGATCTGAGAGAATGTTCCATGTGCACTTGAGAAGAGTGTGTATTTTGCTACTTCCAGATGTGATCTGAGAGAATATTCTATGTGCACTTGAGAAGATTGTGTATTTTGCCACTTCTATTTGATTTAATACATCATTTAACACCTGTGCCTCCTTGTTGCTTTTCTGTCTGTATGATCAGTCCATTGCTAAGTGGGTGTTAAAGTCCCCCACTATTTTTGTATTATTGTTGATTTCAGCTTTTATGGCTGTTATCAGCTGTCTTATATATTGAGATGCTCCTAGGCTGGGTGCATATATATTTACAATTGTTGTATCTTTGTCTTGGATTGACCCTTTGGTAATTATGTAATGTCCTTCATTATCTCTTATAACTGTCTTTATTTTAAAGTCTATTTTGTCTGATATGAGTATTGCTACTCCAACTTTCTATTCATATCAGTTTACATAGAATATATATCTTTTTCTGTCCTCTCACTTTCAGTCTGTATGTTCCCTAGAATTGAAGTGGGTCTTCTATAGACTGCACATATATTGGTCTTGTTTTTGTTTCCTTTAGAATATATATCTTTTTCTGTCCTCTCACTTTCAGTCTGTATGTTCCCTAGAATTGAAGTGGGTCTTCTATAGACTGCACATATATTGGTCTTGTTTTTGTTTCCTTTCAGCCAGTCTGTGTATTTTGGTTGGAGAATTTAGTCCATTCACATTTAAGATAATTAGTGATATGTAAGTTCTTATTGCCATTTTGTTAACTACCTTGCATTTGTTTTTAATGGTCCTGTTTCTTCCCTTCTTATCTTGGTCTATTCTCTTGTGGCTTGATGATTATCTTTAGTGTTGTGTTTGGATTGCATTTTTCTTGCATGTGTGTATCTATTATCGATTTTGGTTTGCAATTACCATGAGGTTTTGATATAGGAGTCTCTAGGTGTGTGTATGTATGTATGTGTATATCTATGTGTGTGTGTGAGATTGTTTTAAGTTGCTGGTCTTTTTATTGTAATGTGTCTCCAGTATCCTGCATTTGTACCCTCTTCTCATGATCGTTTTGATATAATGTTTATGTGTGGATGATAGTCAATCTCTACTATATATTTGCCTTTATCTGTGAGCTTTCTAATTTTCTTGTTCCTAGTTGTGGCCTTTTCTTTTCCACCTAGAGAAATTCCTTTAAGTATCTGCTGTAAAGCTGGTTTGGTGGTGCTGAATTCTCTTAGCTTTTGCTTGTCTGTAAAGCTTTTGATTTCTCCTTCAAATGTGAATGAGATCCTGCTGGGTAGAGCAGTCTTGGTGGGAGGTTTTTCTTGTGTTCTTTTTTTTTCTTCTGTTTCTAATTTATTTATTATTGAACCAGAGAATTTCAACACCCATCAGCCTACAACAATGGCTTGGTGGGAGGTGTTTTGTTTCATCACTTTAAGTATATCATGTCACTACCTTCTGTCCTGCAGAGTTTCTGCTGAAAAATCAGCTGATAACTTATTAGCATTACCTTGTATGTTATTTTTTTTCTTTTTTAAAAATTAAAATATAGTTGATTTACAATGTTGTGCCAACTTCTGCTGCACCATGGCATATTGAAGTTCCCGGGCTAGGGGCCGAATTGGAGCTGTAGCTCCAGGCCTACACCACAGCCATGGCAATACCATATAAGCCACATCTGCAACCTACACCACAGCTTGTGGCAATACTTGATGCACAACACAATGAGCAAAGCCAGGGATTAAACCCACATCCTCACAGAGACTTTGTTGGGTTCTTAACCCACTGAGCAACAATAGGAACTCCCCCTTGTATGTTATTTTTTGCTTCTCCCTAGCTGCTTTTGATATTTTCCCTTTGTCTTTAATTTTGGACAGTATGATTAATATGTGTCTCAGGGTGTTCCTCCTTAGGTTTATTGTATATGGTGTTCATTGTGCTTCCTGGGTTTGAGTGAGTGATTCCTTTTCCATGTTAGGGAGGTTTTTGGCTATCATCTTTTCTAGTATTTTCTCCACCCCTTTCTCTCTCTCTTCTCATTCTGGCACCCCTATGATATGAATCTTGGTGAGTTTAAAATTGTCCCAGGGTTCTCTTAGCCTGTCCCCATTGCTTTTTACTCTTTTTTCTTTATTCTGTTCTGTGTCAGTGATTTCCACCAGTCTATCTTCCACTTCACTTATGTATTCTTCTGTATTATGCTCTAGGTTCCCTCTATTGAATTTTTCATTTCAGTTATTGTGTTTTGCATCTATGCTTGTTTAATCTTGAAATATTCTATTTCTTTGTTCAGCATTCTTTTTTCTTTTTAGGGCCACACTCAGAGCATATGGAGGTTCCCAGGCTGGGGTCTAGTCAGAGCTACAGCTGTCGGCCTATGCCACAGCCACAGCAATGCCAGATCCGAGCCACATCGGAGACCTACACCAAGCTCACGGCAATGCCAGATCCTTACCCACTGAGGGAGGCCAGTGATTAAACCTGCGACCTCATAGTTCCCAGTCAGATTCAATTCCATTGAGCCATGATGGGAACTCTGGTTCAGCATTTCTTGTGATATACCAATCTTTGCATCTAGGTTCTTTTTCTGAGATCTTGGATCATCTTTACTCTAAGGTCTTTTCATGGAGGTTCATGGAGGCTGCAAACCTTCAATTCATTTAGTTGTTTTTCTGGGGTTTTGTCTTCTTCCTTCATCTAGCTTACATTTCTCTGCCTTTTCATTTTATATAGCTTTTTGTGTGGTCTCCATTTTTCAGGCTAAAGGGTTGTAGCCCCTCTTGATTCTGGTATCTGCCCCCCTGTGGGGGAAGTTGATACAGGAACTTGTGGAAGGCTTTCTGATGGAAAGGACAGATGCCTGCCCACTGGTGGGTGGGGCTTTATCTCTGAGTGTGATTAGAAACAGCTGTGTGTATGGGAGGACTATTTGCTGGTAGGTGGAGGGGTGTTCCTACTCTGTTTGTTATTCAGCCTGAGGCTTCTCAGCCCTGACGGGTGGGGTTAGATTTTTCCAAAATAGCAGTTTCCAGGGGAGCTCACATTGAGGACCATTCCCTGGGACCTCCAACTCCAAATTCTTTCTCCCATAGCAAGCCACAACCAACCCCTGCTTTTATAGGAGACTCTTCAAGACCTGCAGGTAGGTGTGACACAGATTCTTACAAAGTCCCTATTTTGCCTTGGGACCCATTGAACATGTGTGTGCTTTCCCAGAGTGGAGTCTCTACCCCAGTCCTGTTGAGTTCCAGCACTTAAGCCCCACTGGCTGTCAATGCCAAATACTCCCCAGGGCTCCTCTCCCAGTGACATATGTTCCCACTCCTAGGAATATATCCAGAGAAAACCTTAATTTGAAGAGATGCCTGCACCCCAAGTTCACTGCAGCACTATTTACAACAGCCAAGATGTGGAAGCAACTTAAATGTCCATCAACAGAGGAATGGATAAAAAAAAAAGATGTGGTACATACATACAACGTAATATTACAGCCATAAAAAAGAATGAAATAATGCCCTCTGAAGCAACATGGATGGACCTAAAGATAATCATACTAAGTGAAAGACAGTGAAAGACAAACATCATATGATATCATTTATATGTAGAAGCTAAAAAAAGGATACAAATGAAATTATTTGCAAAACAGAAACAGACTCAAAGATTTTGAAAACTAATTTATGGTTACCAAAGAGAACAGATGGTGAGGGGAGGGGTGGACTGGGGGTTTGGGATTGGCATGTGTGCACAGCAGTATATTGAATGACTGGCCAAGAGGGACCTGTAGCACAGCAGTATATTGAATGACTGGCCAAGAGGGAACTGTACTCAATATGAGGTCTATGTGGGAAAACAATCTGAAAAAGTATGTATGTGTGTACTGGTATAACTGAATCACTTTGTTGTACAACAGAAATTATCATAACATTGTAAATCTACTATACTATTCAATAAAATTTTTAAAAATGAAAAAAGTATTAAAGGTAGGACAAAAAATTAAAATAATAATAATACATACGACTAGAGAGTAGTAAAACATATAAACTATACAAAGCTTAAATGAGGAAAAATGATGGTGTACTACAGCTAGGATTATCCACTTATGGAGAGAGATCTTGATTTAGTATACCACATGATCAACAATTACTGCATGAAGCATGAAAAAAAAAAAGGAGGCATACTTCATTTTAGCTTTTTAGGTAGTGGGAAAAGTTTGGTCCATTTAAATCATCACCAATATGTTTGTCTAAATACCTTCTCATGTCCTCCCTCCTATCATCCAATTTTCCCAGCATTGACAGTAATGGTCCTACAACAAAATATCAACATGTCTTAAAGGCACCACTAAACCTGAGATATGCTTTTCCAACAAGCTCACAAGACTTAAAAAAAAAGGGCAGTTATTAAGACATCTTAAATGAAAATTATAATACATCTTCTCCCTTACTTATCCTATTCTTTCCATGACGCTGAAACCCTGCCCCAAATTAAATTTTTTTAAAAAAACAAAACAGACATATGAAAGAGTTTGTATTTCTCCAGTTACCACTAATTACCACATATCTACCAAAAACCCATCCCTTCTTTGAGTCCTTTGTAGCCCCTGATTCTCTTTAGCGGCCATCAACATCCTTCCACATTCTTATTAACACTCAGGGTACATAAACATACTCTTGTAAACACATATAGCAGACACAAAGTTCCAGAAATTCACAACACTGTCATTATACCAGGCCAAGGAACAGAGAAACTGCAAGCTTCAAAACAGTGAACACTGCAGATCCTATCATCTTTTGTTTTCCCAGTATTTGTGACCTACAGCAAAGTAAAGCTTTCCTTCACCAGGGTTGTAGTACGAGCCCTTCCCTTAAGTAGAATGAAATGTTTAAAACTTTAGATTTCAGATTCATTGCCTATAAAGTGGATAAGGGAATAGAAAGGTGGACAAGATAATATCAGAGGTCTCCTCTGGTCCTACTGATCCAAGATACTACATACTAAAATTTTCCTCATTCTGAACAAGGGGAGGACAGGCCCAACTTTGTGAAGAACGATGCATGCTGAATGGCTGCTGAAGACCTGGGGGGAGATGCCAGTAGAATTTCCAAGAACCAAAATTTGAGAAATTACAAATTAGAGTCTTGCTCTGGAATGACCCAGAATAATTTAACCCTAATGGAAAAAAAAATAAAATTACATATTCATCCTTACTTGTATTTGTATAAAGACAGTCTAGAAAGGAGTTTGACAAACGACTGCTAGTGGGAAAAATCAGCCTCTTTTAATACAACCCACAAGATTTTTTTTCTGTTTTAATGACTAAAAAGAAATGTAAAAATGGAGCTCCCTGGTGGCCTAGAGGGTTAAGGATCTGGCATTGTCACTGCTGTGGCTTGGGTCACTGCTGTGGGATAGGTTCTACCCCTGGCCCTGGAACCTCTTCATGCTGCAGGTGCAGCCAAAACAAAATCAAAAGAATAATATTTCATGACACAGAACATTTTCTTTAAATTCAAACTTCAGTGTCCATAGTTTTACTGGTACATATTTACTATTGTCTATGGGTGCTTTCATCCTACAACAAAAAAGTTAAAGTGGTTGCAACAGAGACAGTATGGACCATAAAGCCTTAAAATATTTACTGGCCCTTTATAAAAATGTTCCCAACCTTTGCTCTAATATATAAGAAACTTCAAAAAATGGTTACATAGGAGAAGGGGCAAGGACGAAAGCAAAAATAGGAAACTTTCACTGAATATCTTTTTATATTATTTTGATTTTTGGACAACATGAATGTATTCCCCAACAAAATAGCTTTTAAAATAAATTTTAACTTCTTCTGTACCTCTTTGCCAAAGAATACTCCTGTACTCTTGCGGTAGCCAGCCTCTAAGATGGAATCCAATGATCCCACCTCCTGGTCGTCACACACTTGTGTAGTCCCCTCCCTTGCTGAATAAGGAAGGTCTCTGTGAGAAACAACATGTAGTAGATGGTATTTCACTTCCAAGATTAGATTATATAAGACAATGGCTTTTCTCTCCTTCTCTCTTTCTCTTTCTCTCTTCATTCAGCAGCTCTAGATGAAACCAGCAGCCATGTCATGAGAACACTCAGGCAAATTATGGAAAGGTCCACATGGTATGGAACTGAAGCCTCTGACCTATAGCCAGTGAGAAACTGAAGCCTTTCAACACCAGGTGAATAACCTTGTAAATAGATGCTCATGTTGAAACTTCAGACGAGATTATAGACCTAACCAATATCTTGACTGAAACCTCATGAAAGACCTTAAACCAGACCCATCCAGCTAAGCATCTCCAAGATTCCTTCCCCATAGAAACTGAGAGGAAAAACATTTGTAGTTTAAGGCACTTAATTTGGGGATAGCCTGTTACACAACAAAAGATAACTAATAAAACCATCAACTTTGGCTTTTAAGAGAAAAAATAAAGAATTAGAATAATGTTAAGGACCAAAATCCAAAGCTGGGAGCTGTAAAGGGTACAAGGAAAGCCTCTCAGCAGGCCTCTACTAAAAGACCAGAGAGGTATAAGAATAAGAATGCAGATCAGTTTAGCAGGCAAAGGGTGGAGGTAGGGAATAAACTCGAGTGATGGTTAGGAGTCCACTTACATCAAGTGCTCAGGTGGAAAGTATATTAGAAGACTTGCATATGAAGCAGCTAAGGCAGAAGTGAGCAGGCCATAAAGGAGGTGGGGAAAACTTTGTTGGACTAAGATTAAGAGAAAAGGATCTCCTAAATCAATTGTGTTTCTAATTAGCTAAGGGATCTTAGATAAGCCTCTGATTCTCCTCAGGGATTTAGTTTCATGATCTAAAAAGGAGAGTTAGATATGTCTATAAACTCTACCACTGGAGTATTCTCTTTGCATAATGCTAGAAGCAAGAGCATTGCCTTGGGCAAATTATACTGTTTCAGTGGTCTGAAGAGACAGAGGTATTGGCAGGGCATTTTCTCTGTTTCAAAGGCAAGCTTTTCTATGTATTTGCATTTATCATTTATTCAATAATTGCTTACTTTTTCCACTGTTCCAAGCATAATGTGCTATACTTTTAAGGGTAAGAATGGATTTAAAAGGTCAATGAGAACCACATCATTCCTTAGGAAACCTATAATACACTCATTCTGCCTGGTCTGACTCTATCACAATACCTGCCTTTTGGCTTAAGCAAAAAGTTCCTCTTTCCTTCATCCACTCTAAAATTCTTAGCTGGCTTTCAGTTTCTTCATCCCTGACTTTTTAAAGCTCACATTTATCTATTCTTTTATTTTCTCCATGGTGCCAACTTTGGAAGGAAGAGTACCTGGATAGGCAAGGACCTTCCTTAGCACCGTTAATTTTAAAAACCAGGGGGTGGGGGTAGGGCAAGGATCAAGAGGCAGAGGAGTAAGACATGGTGCTCACCTTCTCTTACAAACACATCAAAAAACATATCTACATGTAGAATGATTCCCGCAGAAAACCTCTGAATGCTGGAAGAATTTAAACCTCCAAAAAGGGCAAGAAACCCTCCACAGAACAAAAGAAAAAAAGAAACGAGAGAGAGAGAGAGAGAGAGAGAGAGAGAGAGAGAGAGAGAGAGAGAGAGAAAAGGAATCAGGACCGGACTAGCATTCATGACAGGGAGCTGTGAAAGAGAAAAGGAACCCACACCCTGGAAAGCCACCTAACAGATGGGGAGATCAGCTGAGATGGAGGGACTACAAAGATGCTGAGAAAAGCGCAGTAGCTGGACTGAGGAGGGCAAAGCAGAGCGAGAACTGCAGAGATAATCTGCATCACTGCCCTGGACACCAAAGCCTGAGAGGCTCAGGCAGGGCTGGGCGCTGAGACTCAGGCTTCAGAGGTCAGTTCCAAGGAGAGGACAAGGACTGGCTGTGTGTAGACAGCCTGAGGGGCTAAGGAGCAGTGTGCCATTGGCTGGAATACCATAGGCTGGAATACCACAGCCAAGGGAACCCTGGAGGAGGTCTGGGCCTGGAAGAGAAGGTACCATTGTTGGCAAGAGGAGCAGGGGCAGACCGCCATAGGGAACTCCCTATGAATGTGCAGGCTCTCAGAGTGTGGGGTGCCTCTGGCACAAACCACTGATGGCAAGAGACTACTTACTCAAGTTAAAGGAGACTGGGTGTATCTGTGCAGGATACGGGTGGCTGGGAAACTCTTGTGTGGGCTATGCAGCAGGGGGCTACGCACAACGTGATGTCTCTTGTGTAATCTACAGGTGGCAGGGACACACCACAGCAGTCATCTCAGAAACCAGAGGAAGCCATGGCCTGCCACCACTAGGGGTCTGTGAATAGGCTCCACCTACAGCCTCAGTCACCTCAAAAGTTGGCAAAAAAGAGGGCACTGCAACTGAGCACCACCCATTGTTGCTCTCACTCTGCTGGGAACACACCTGCCCTACTGGAGCAACTGCCAAATGCTCCAGGCAGCACCCAGATGCTTGATCACTGTCCCTTCCCAGGACCCTACAACTAGAAGCAACCTGTGCAGTACCTCCTGCATGGGCTAAGTGGAAGGGGGTGCTTCTTGAATGGTCTACAGGTGGTGGGAGCAAACCACCACAGTTATCTCTGACTCCAGAGGTAGGTGTGTCCCGCCACTACTAGGGATCAGTGAACAGGCAAAACTTGCAGCTCCAATAACCTCAGAGGGCATCACAGAGGAGGGCATTGCAACTGAACACCACCAGTTGTTTCTCTCACTATCCTGGAAATGCACACACCCTGCCACTACCACTACCAAATGTTCTGGGAACCTCCTAAATCTGCCTAAGGCTCATTACCACTTCCCAGGGCTCTGCAAGTAGAAGTAGCCTGCAATACCTTCCTGCGGGTCCTGGCTATTGCCAAGAGCCCAGGAACCAGGCACTGAATACTAGCTCTACCCATTGCCTCCTTCTCCCTAGAAACACACTCAGCACCCTGGGGAGAAAAATATACTAACATGGAAGAAAGAGACAGCAAAGATCCAAACTCCCATACCAAAAATAAATAGTAACCTCCCACAAAATACAAAGGGGTGCTCTTGCATAGAAACAGCCCTGCAAGACCATAGTTTGGTTTCGTAAACTCACAGAAAAAGAAAAATATAAGCAAGATGAGGAAGCTCAAGAACCATTCCCAGTAAAAAGAACAGGAGAACTCAACTGAAGCAGCAAACAATGAAATAGACCTCTGCAGTCTGATAGACACTGAGTTCAAAATAGAGATAGTAAAAATACTGAAGGAATTAGGGGTGAATATGTAGGAATTAAGAGCAGATATAAATAGTAATGCAGATTAATTTAGAAAGGAACTAGAAAACATAAGGATGAACCAAGAAAAATTAGAAAATTCATTTGCAGAGATGCAAACTGAACTAAAGGCACTAAAGAGCATAATGAATAATGCAGAGGAATGAATTAGTGACTTGGAAGATAGAATAATGGAAATCACCCAAACAGGGCAGCATACAGAAAACCAAATGAAAAAACATAAAAGAAATACGAGAAATATATGTCTAATATAAAGTGGTCCAATCCACACATAATAGTAATTCCAGAAGGAGAAGAAAAAGAAAAGGGGATTGAAGATATATTTGAAGAAATTATGGCTGAAAAAGTTCCAAATCTAAAGAGAACAAATATCAATACACAAGAAGCACAGGGCCACAAATAAGTTGAACTCAAGAGGCTCACACCAAAACACATTATACTCAAAATGGCCAAAGTTAAACATAAAGACAGGATTTTAAAGGGAGCAAGAGAAACACAAAGTGATAATTATAAGGGAACCCCTGAAAGGCTATCAGCTGATTTCTCTACAGAAACACTACAGGCCAGAAGAGAGTGGCAAGATATAGTCAAAGTTCTAAAAGGAAAAAATTTGGAGCCTAGAATACTCTACTCAACAAGGATAACATTTAAAATAGAAGGAGAAATAAAGAATTTCTCCAACAAACAAAAGATAACAGAGTATAGGAATACTAAACCCATTCTAAAAGAAATACTGAAAGGGCTTCTCTAAATAAAAAAGAAGTAAGAACAAATAGGATGGAGCAAATCAAAATTGGAAAGTAATCTCTTAAATAAGCCAGGATACAAATCTAAAAGGAAGAAAGAAAACCTACTGTGAGAAACACAAGGAACAGTAAAAGAACAAACATAAAGATGTTTAAAAAAGGACTTTGAAATCATAGAATGTGGGGAAGGAAAGAAAAAAATCTAGATTGTTCATTTTCAAAAAATATTGAGTTTAAGCCTATCAGGCTAAAGCAAGCAGATATAGGAAGGGGTTAACATACTTAAAAAACAGGGCAACCACAAATCAAAACCAAACATTATAATCACAAAAACTAAAAAGAAAAGTACACAAGCATAAAATAAATGGAAATCATCCAATCAAAAAAGGAAAGGAACAAAGTAAAAACATAGTATCAACTGGAAAACAAGGTTTAAAATGGCAATAAATACATATTTATCAATAATTACCTTAAATGTCAATGGACCAAATGCTCTAATCAAGACAGAGAGTGACAAATTGAATAAAAAAGCAAAAGCTGACAATATGCTATCTACAAGAGACTCACCTTAGGGCAAAGGACACATACCAATTGAAAGTGAGGGAATGGGAAAAGATATTTCATGTCAACGGACAAGATATGAAAACAGGAGTTGCAAGACTCATATCATACAAAATAGACTTTAAAATGAAGACCATAACGAAAGACAAAGAAGGACACTATTTAATGGTAAAAGGATCCATTCAAGAAGAGGGTATTACAATCATCAATATATATGCCCCTAATATAAGAGCACCCAAATACATACAAAAAATACTGACAGACATAAAGGGGGAAATTGATGGAAATACACTAACAGTAGGAGACTTTAACACCCCCACTTGCATTCATGTATAGATCTTCTAAACAGAAAATCAATAAGGCAAAAAAGACACAGTAAAAAGTTAGACTTAATTGACATTGTCGGGACATGACATTCAAAAAAATCAAAATACACATTCTTCTTGAGTGCTCATGGAACATTCTCAAGGACTGACCACATACTGGGGCACAAAACTAACCTCAACAAATTTAAGACTACAGAAATTATTTCAAGTATCTTCTCTGAACACAATGTCATGAAACTAGAAAACCACAGAAAAGGAAATGAGAATAAATACACTACATGGAGCCGAAATAACCTGCTACTAAAAAACCAACGAGTCAATGAGTAAATCAAAAAGGAAATTAAAGAATACATGGAGACAAATGATGATGAAAACACAACTATCCAAAAGTCTATGGGATGCAGCAAAGGCAGTGCTTAGAGGGAAACTAATAGTGATACAGGCCTTCCTCAAATAAGAAGAAAAATCTCAAATGGGCAACTTAACCCACTACCTAAATGAATTAGAAAAAGAGGAACAGGAGTTCCCGTCGTGGCGCAGTGGTTAATGAATCCGACTAGGAACCATGAGGTTGCGGGTTCGGTCCCTGCCCTTGCTCAGTGGGTTAACGATCCGGCGTTGCCGTGAGCTGTGGTGTAGGTTGCGACGCGGCTCGGATGCTGCATTGCTGTGGGTCTGGCGTAGGCCGGTGGCTACAGTTCCAATTAGACCCCTAGCCTGGGAACCTCCATATGCCACGGGAGCGGCCCAAGAAATAGCAACAACAACAACAACAACAACAAAAGAAAAAGAGGAACAAACAAAACCTCAAGTTAGCAGAAGGAAGGAAACTACAAAGATCAGAGAGAAAATCAATGAAATAGAAATTCAATAAACAACAGAAAAAATCAGTAAAACCAAGAGCTGGTTCCTTGAAAAGGTAAACAAAATTGACAAACCTCTGGCTAGACTCACCGAGAAGAGAAAAACCCAAATAAACAAAATAGGAAATGGAAAAGGAGAAATCACAACAGATACTGCAGAAATATATACATACACACACACACACACACACACACAAAACCATAAGAGAATACTATCAATTATATGTCAACAAAATGACAACCTAGAAGAAATTGACAACTTTTTAGAGACTTACAGCCTGCCAAAACTGAATCAAGAAGAATAGGTCAAGTAAACAGACTGATCACTAGGAAGGAAATTGAATATGTAATTTAAAAAAACTCCTTACAAACAAAAGTCCAGACAAGATGGCTTCAGATGGCTTTGGTGAATTCTACCAAACATACAAACAGAAACTTGTACCAATCCTCCTTAAACTTTTCCAAAAGGTTGAAGAAGAAGGAACACTCCTAAAGACATTCAGTAACACCACCATCACCCTCATTCCAAAACCAAAGATACTAACAAAAAAGAAAATTATAGGCCAATATATTTGATAAATATAGACATGAAAATTCTCAACAAAATTTTAGCCAACCGAATCCAACAATATATAAAAAACATCATACACCATGACCAGGTGGGATTCATCCTAGGTTCACAAAGATGGTTCAACGTATGTAAATCAATCAATGTCATACACCACATTAACAAAACAAAAGTCAAAAACCACATGATCATCTTAAGAGATGCAGAAAAAGCATCTGACAAAGTCCAACATCCATTCATGATAAAAACTCTTACCAAAGTGGCTATAGAGGGAACATACCTTAACATAATCAAAGCCATTTATGACAAACCCACAGCAAATGTAATACTCAATGCAGAAAAGCTGAAAGCCTTCCAACTAAAATCTGAAACAAGACAAGGATGCCCACTCTCACCACTGTTATTCAACATAGTACTGGAAGTCCTAGCCACAGCAGTCAGACAAACAAAAGAAATAACAGGCATCCAAATAGGAAGAGAAGAGGTAAAACTGTCACTGTATGCAGATGACATGATACTACATATAGAAAACCTTAAAAACTCAACCCCAAAACTGCTTGCACTAATCAACAAATTCAGCAAAGTAGCAGGATATAAGATTAACATTCAGAAATCAATAGCATTTCTGTATACTAACAATGAAATATTAGAAAAGAATACAAAAATACAATACCTTTTAAAATTATACCCCCAGAAATTAAATACCTACCTGGGAATAAACTTGACCAAAGAGGTGAAAAACTTATAGGCTGAGAACTATAAAACATCAAGGAAATTAAAGAGGATTCAAAGAAATGGAAAGCTATTCCATGCTCCTGGGTTGGAAAAATTAATACTGTAAAAATGGCCATACTACCCAAAACAACCTACAGATTCAATCCAATCCCTATCAAATTACCCATGACATTTTTCACAGAACTAGAACAAACAATCCAAAAATTTATACGGAACCACAAAAGACTCAGAATTGCCAAAGCCATCCTGAAGAACAAAAACCAAGCAGGACACATAACTCTCCAGGGCTTCAGGCAATATTACAAAGCCACAGTCATCAAGACAGTGTGGTACTGGCACCAAAACAGACATACAGACCAATGGAACAGAATAGAGAACCCAGAAATACACCGAGACAACTATGGTCAATTAATGGTCGACAAAGGAGTCAAGAATATAAAATGAGAAAAAGACAGTGTTTTCGGTAAGTGGTGTTGGGAAACCTGGACAGCCACATGTAAATCAATGAAACTGGAACACACCCTCACACCATGCATGAAAATAAAGTCAAAATGGCTTAAAGACTTAAACATAAGAGTAGAAATCTTAAACACCATCAAACTCCTAGAAGAGAACATAGGCAAAACATTCTCTGACATCAATCCTACAAATGTTTTCTCAGGACAGTCTCCCAAGGCAACAACAATAAAAGCAAAAATAGATCAATGTGGCCTAATTAAACTGACAAGCTTTTGCACAGCAAAAGAAACCATTAAAAAAAAATAAAGAAAGGCAACCTGTGGAATGGGAGAAAATAGTTTCAAATGATGCAACTGACAACGGCTTAAAATCTCAAATAAATTATAGAAACAACTTATACAACTAAACAGCAAAAAGCCAACAACCCAATGGAAAAATGGGCAAAAGACCTGAAGAGACATTTCTCCAAAGAGGATATCCAGATGACCAACAGGCACATGAAAAAATGCTCAACATCACTGATTATTAGAGAAATGCAAATCAAGACTACCATGAGATACCACCTCATACCAGTCAGAATGGCCATCATTAATAAGTCAACAATTAACAAATAACAAATGCTGGAGAGAGTGTAGAGAAAAGGGAACCCTCCTACACTGTTGGTGGGAATCCACATTGTTACAACCACTATGAAGGTCAATATGGAGGTACCTTAGAAGACTATACATAGAACTACCATATGACCCAGCAGTCCCACTCTTGGGCATATATTCTGACAAAACTTTCCTTGAAAAAGACACATGCACCTGTATGTTTACTGAAGCGCTATTCACAATAGCCAAGACATGGAAACAACCTAAATGTCCATTGACAGATGATTGGATTAGGAAGACATGGTATATATACACAATGGAATACTACTCAGCCATAAAAAAGAACAAAGTAATGCCATATGCAGCAACATGGATGGAACTAGAGACCCTCACAGTAAGTGAAGTAAGTCAGAAAGAGAAAGACAAATACTATTTGATTTCATTTATATTTGGAATCTAATATATGGTACAAATGAACCTTTCCACAGAAAAGAAAATCATGGACTTGGAGAATAGACTTCTGTTTTCCAAGGGGGAGGGGGAGGGAGCAGGATGGACTGGAAATTTGGGGTTAATAGATGCAGACTATTGCCTTTGGAATGGTTAATCAATGAGATCCTGCTGTGTAGCACTGAGAACTATATCTAGTCACTTATGATGAAGCATGATGGAGGATAATGTGAGAAAAACAATGTATATATGTATGCATGACTGGGTTACCCTGCCTTATAGTAGAAAATTGACAGAACACTATAATGGAAAAAAATAAAAATCATTTAAAAAATAAAATAAATGAAATGAAAAATAAAATAAAATACCAAAAAACAGGGGGACCATTATTTCCCCTTTTATGGACACTACACATTTATTAATATAGCCTAAGATTGCTTAAATTGTTTTGTTGTCATACTATAATAGCTGCTCAATCAACTGCAAATTCACATAGGTGCAAATTCTTCATTTTAGCTAAAAAACTTATGACATGGAAGGCTTTGTAAATCAATTTTCTGAAATCAATATACCCTTTGTATATGGGATTCTCCAATATATTAATCCACTAACCCCACCCAATAAGGAGGCAAATTTACTTGGGCAGGGTTTCTTCTTAACACATGCTGGCTCTTACTAATCACTAGTTTTTCTTCTATATGTTCACAAAGTACAAGCTTTATAATTTCTACATTGTTTCCAGAATTAACTCCTTTCCCTTAAATAATAACGTTTTTGCTCACATCTGATCTTCTGATAGCTTTCCCCATATATTACATTTGTAGATTACACAGATTCCCTCATTGATTTTTTTCTTTACTGTCTTAGACATGAGTCAAACAAACAAGGAAAATATAATAAAATATCCTGACTTTGACAGACATTAGCTTCCATCATGATAGCTAAATTTCTCATAATTACTATAGTTTATTCTTCGTAACCTGTGTTAGGAAAGCGTAACACATATCCACTCTTTGATCAGACTATCCATACACAATCAACATTAGACAGTCAAATAACTTTTCATTTGAAAGTATCTTTAGAAATTCTCTAGAAACTGAGGCTCAGAAGAGTAAAAAGTTTGTCCAAGTCACAGACCAGGCAGATACAGAAATCAAGGTACTTGATGCAAAAGCATCTTAACTGCATCACGAGATTTCTCCCTCACCACAATTTTCAAGTGCCCATAACTTTCCCTCTGTTTTTATCTTTAGCCAAATGCTGTTTCCATGTTAAAGTCTACTTACTTCCATGAAGCTTGTTTTTTCACACATTCACTCATGCAGCAAGTATTTACTAAACCCTAACCCGAACCCTATAATTGCCTATTTGTAAACAACTTTATGCTCATACAACCTATCTTAATCCAGTATACTTCTAAGAATGTAAACTGTGACATTATCTACAACATCCAAAAATAAACTAAATTATATCTTAAAATACAAACAATAAAGGGGATATACAACATAAATTATGATCCCAGCAACATAATGGTATAGCATATAGCCGTTATAAATTATTCTGACTGCTATCTATAAAGATAGGAAATATTTATTACATAATATTAAAAGCAGGATAGAAAGTATAGGTAAATACAATTATAACTCTGTGAATGTTTTAGGGATATGGAAGAGACCTGGAAGGGAATATACAAAAGTGTATTTAGTAAATGGGATTGTGGGTGACTATTTTCCCTCCTTAAAGTTTTTCCTTAATCTCATATTAAATGTTTTCAATGTCAAAACATTTTTTAGAAGACATTTAATGGTACCTAAGGCGAGAAAATTAGATAACACTAAAATCTTGTTTTATACTTACCATTGACATTGGAGTACTTCATTCTGCCTAATTCTCAAAACTGGTTGTCAATGAAGCTAGTGCACCATTCTACAGTCTCTATTTTACACATATACAGAAGAGACTATTTCTTTCACAGTCAAAGAATAACAACAATAATGTAAACAAAGTACTTCAAAAAAATTTTTACTTCTAAATCTCACAATAATCCTTCAAAAAAATGGTGTAATCCTCACCCCCCACCCCCACACATTTTAACCAGGTAATTTCTTTGAAGGTTGCCAAATATAGGCCTCTGCCCTTTCTCACAACTAATAGAATCCAAAAGTGGGCCGATTGGTCTTTCCTTGGCACTTGTTAAATTGGAGCTTGGAAAAGAAAACTAGTCCTTTTCTGGTGTCAAAGCTGCTTCAGAGGTATAAGAAGTAGGAGCTGCTAGTAACCTATGTTTCCAGTCTTGTGAAATACGCCAGTCTGAGAAAATGAAGCTGACCAGAAATTAGTATAGTTTTTGATGAAAAAGGACAGTTCCTATGACACTTCAGTCCCCAGTAATCCTTAGAGCTTCAATTGCATTCCTTTCTGAAATTAATTCAATCAATTAATTTCTAAGTTTCTACTTTTATTGTTTGCCTACGTCAGTCGGAGTTGGTTTCTGTTGCTTAAAATAAAAAGATCATGGCAGAGTTCCCGTCATGGCTCATTGGTTAACGAATCCAACTAGGAACCATGAGGTTGCGGGTTTGATCTGTGGCCTTCTTCAGTGGGTTAAGGATCCGGAGTTGCCATGAGCTGTGGTGTAGGTTGTAGATATGGCTCGTATCCCGTGATGCTGTGGCCCTGGTATAGGCCAGCGCCTACAGCTCTGATTAGACCCCTAGCCTGGGAACCTCCATGTGCTGCGGGAACAGCCCTAGAAATGGCAAAAAGACAAAAAAAAAAAAAGTCATGGCTACTAGATATTGTTATTCCCATTTTGCACATAGGAAATCTAAAGTTCAAAAAAAATAAATAAGATTATACATCAGTAAGCTTTGGCTTTGAAACACATATTTTTTCTATAAAGATAAGCTGCATCCCATGGTACAAAAAAAAACAAAAAACAGCTAAAGAAAAAAGCCATAAAAAGTAAAAACATAAAACAGAAGGGCAGAGAAGTAGGGCAAATGGAGAAATATGCTGTAAAAATACAGCATGTTTTTTAAAATATTTAAAATGTATATGTGTGTATGTGTGTATATACACAAAACAGCATTTATGCCTAGTTAAAACTGAGAAAAAAAAACAAGCGTTTCTATGTTAAGTTAGGAAACAGAACCTTTGAGAATCTTTAGTAGCTGATTCCATCTTAGTGTTTCCTTTTTTCTTTTTTTATGTATATTTTATCCAGGAGAAGCTTAACTGGGTCTTCTGCCTTAGGGTCTCTGACATGGGCCCCTCCATAGAGCATATCACAACATGGGAGCTTGCTGTACCAGAACAAACAAGCACAAAGGCAAAGTACATTGTCAGAAAGAGAGAGTGTCTTAGAAAGATTAAAGTCATGATCTTTTGTACCCTAGTCATGAACTGCTGTAATTTTTTTCCTCTGCTTTTAGAAGCAAGTCCCTATCCAGCCCACACTCAAGGATCACCCAAGGGCATGGATATTAGGAGGTGGGAATCACTGAGAGCCACATCAGATGTTACCTGCCATTCTAGTAGTATCTGAAATGATGATGCATCTCATAATGGATAAAGTCTCAGATTCATTAAAGTACAGTGGGAGGAACTCAGTATCTATTTTTTTGAATGATTAAAAAGAAGGGGAGGGAGTGGGAGGGAATGGGAGCTTGGGGTAAATAGATTCAGAATGTTGCCTTCGGGATGGATTAGCAATGGGATCCTGCTGTGTAGCACTGGGAACTCTGTCTAGTCACTTATGATGGAATATATAATGTGAGAAAAAAGAATGTAAACATGTAAGTGTAACTAGGTCACCATGCTGTAGAGTAGAAAAAATATATATATACATATAAGTAAAAGATTTTTAAAAATGAAGAAAAATGATACTGTCCTTTGTCAAAGAATCAATTATAATCTCCTGTATATGTTATCAATATTTTCAAATGTTTCTGACCACCTCTGTGGCTATACTGACCTCAAAATACCAGAGAAACAATGTGATCAACCTGGCATATTATTATAATATCATATGATGGCAGAATGTACTATCACCTTTATTTTCAGGGCAATATTGACATGTGCTCACTCAATAAACAAATCAACATTTCCATTTCAAATAACACATTCAAGAGGATGAGCAATTTAAATAAGTCATGAGCTGACAACATGCTCTATCTTCCAAAAACCACATAGAAACACTGTGATTTTTAGCCCACTGAGAAGTGGGTTAGACTTTTTCCACCCCCTGTCTAAGTACTGGCATCACTCTTTACACAGGCACGGACCTCTGTCTAGCTTTCTCTACCACCTTATGTCAGAGACTGTAATAAAGTAAAGTTCACATAAATGCTGCCTAAGCCAAGCCTGTAAGTACAGGTGACAAGAAGTGGTGGTTAGCACTTTTTGCATAGTATTAGTTTAGATATAGAAGGGAGAGGGGTGCAAAGTGAGGTAGACGGCGAACGAGACATTTTATAAGCATGAGGAGATAAACACTGGCTCCTTTTCCTTTTTCAAACCAAATGCACACTGCAATAACCCTGTCTGGACAACAACAGTATAACTACAGAAATACTGCAGCCTTGGCTCTAACAGAGAAGAGCAAAGCATTTTTATCATAATTGGTACCATTAAGATATGCTGATCACTCCTACAGAGCTGTTTTGTTTTGTTTGTTTGTTTCAGGATAATATATTGTCTATGTGAAGAAACAACAAAGTCAGCATATGTGATATGTGGAGCCTTTGGACTAGATGTTCTTCCAGGGAAGTCTCCCTCTTTTGCATGCAAGAAAAAGGTCTACTTTTGGAGAAGAACCAGGGAAGTGACAAAAAAAATAATACATGAGGTATAATATTTGGCCATGTTTTTCATAGAGCTAGGAGTAAAGGTGCAAAAAAGCTTAGCACAACTGACTTCAAAAGGCTTAAGACAGATAAACTAAGTGTGCAGGAAAGCATGACAGTAGCTCTTCTGGAAAATAGGAATTTTGAAGATGCTTTAAAAGGCTTTGTGTCTATGAGAGTTCCTTAATCTACTAGGAATCCCATACACTGTTATTCATACTTGTAAGATCCCCGTAGGCAGAAACAGATCATTTCTTTGTATATTTTCAAATACAGTGTCCTTTACAGAAGGTGTTTAGTAAATAATAATAAAGCTAAATAACATTTATTGACTACTTAGATAACCAGATTCTCTGCTACAAGCTTAATATAGATTATCCAACTAAATCTCCATATACTTTTGGATAGTTATCATAAATCTCACATTAGATAGATGAGGCAATGAAGGCTTGGAGAGGTAAAGTATTACCCAGGTTCATACAGCTATAATCTGTGGAGCCAAGATTCAAGCCTGAGTAGCTGATTCCAAAGCCTAGCCACTCTTAACCTTACACCAAATAACTGTTGACTTGAATTGCTATTCTCAGTTATAGAGGGGATGATGAGTGTCCTTTTCCTGATTATGTTTTATAGGATTTTATTTTTCATATGTCATGGACAAAAAAAGAACAATTTACTGTCAGAGATGGACTCCTTTTCACAAGCGAGGTTCTAAGCAGATCACCTCTTTCTCCCATGTCCGACCACCCCACATGTGTGAAGAGAGGGTGGTCAAGAAAGCCAAAGGCATTAAGGAAGGATTTCTTGTGTGTGTGTGTGTGTGTGTGTGTGTGTGTGTGTGTGTGTGTGTGTGTGTGTGTGTGCGTGTGTGTGTGTGTGTGTCTGGGCAAAATGGGCTGGGATTAGGCGTAGAGGGTGGGGATGGAGTGAGAGAGGGGCTACAACAAATCTCACTTTAAAATGGCAAATCCCCCCTTCCTCACGTTAAAATTGTCAGGCATTCACAACTCAGTGTGAATTACATTGATCAGTTTGTTTTCTTTTTAGGGACTGAAATAATTCCTGCTTCTCTGGCCAAAGAAAATACCAGCCACTGGACAAAAGCTCTGATGATAAAGTAGTTTTATTCATCAACTCGGACTGCCATAACAAAATACCATAGACTGGGTGGATTATATAACAGAATTTATTTTCCAGTTCTGGAGGCTGGAAGCCCAAGATCAGGATGCCAGCATAGTCAGGTTTATGTCTGGTGAGAGTCCTCTTCCTGGCTTTCAGACAGCCTCCCTCTCCCTTGTTCTCACATGGCCTTTCCTTGGTAGGTGTTGAGAAAGAAAGACAGAGAGAAATCTCTTCTCTCTCACTCTTCTTTCTTATAAGGCCACCAATTCTATAGGACTAAATCCCACTTTTATGATTTCATTTAATCTTAATTATCTCTTAAAAGCCCTATCTGCAAACACAGTCACAATGGGGCTAGAACTGCAACATACAACTGGGGGAGGTGGGGCACAATTCAGTCCACAGCAGTTGTGGTAGTAATTTCTGACAAAGAATAATGACTCATGACACCCAACCCACACTTTCTCTTCCCCCTACTTGTGCCAGAGCCCACATAAATTCAAGAGAGTGTTACGTAGTTGAAAAAAAAAGATACCAAAGGTTCCTGGTGGACAAGGGGACTATTTATTATACAGGGGAGCTAGGCTTCCCTCTGGTACTAGGGTTGCCTTGGCAGTTCTGAGATGTCCAATAAAAGGCTTCATTTGTAAGCTCTCAGTGGAAGCCAGAATTCATTTGGTGCCCTCCTTGATGTATGGGCCTTGGAACAGGAGTCTTCCCACATAACTGGAACCTTGCTGACTTGGCCTTATGCCATATGAAAATATCTAATCCACTTCTGCTGCTGCTGTGACTGTGACCCTTTGGCCTTATCAATACTGGCTTATTTTGCAATGCTTCTGTACAACACAGCAGGGACCTGGGCAAATTCAACCATCTCACTGCATCAAACTGTGCTCACATTATTTTCTACCCCCAATCCAGGTCTGTGTACTGTGGTATCCTGTTTTATCCATCAAGCCCTGCTTGAGGCTTATGGGCCCATTTGGTTAAGAGCAAAAAGAACAGCTCTACACTATTGCAGTGGAAAGGATAGAACATTTTGGACCTTGAGGAATTAGGTGAGACGGTTAAGACTTATTTGGATGGTACTTATCTGGAACTTTACTAGGGAGTGAAAACAGTGAACATCATGGAAGTAGCATCACACAGCCAAACGATAGGACAGTTGGTTAAGAACACAGGCTTTGGAGCCCCAATAGACCTGCATCCTCACCTTATCTCTGCCCAAGTTGGTGAAAACTTTACTTAACTCCTCAAGTCTCACCTTTTCATTTGTAAGCTGAGGGTAAAATTCCCAAATTCACATGTTTTTATGCCAGGGTTAAAAAGGTACTGCAACCAAAGTGCTGAGTATAGTGTCCAGTCTAAAATAGGCATTCAATAAATAGTAGTTATTATCATTAAGAAGGGACATGGAGTGGGAAGAAAAGAGCACTAAGAGTTTGGAAAGGGTTACAGGAAGTAAAGTGAGAAGGCCCCCAAATTTTCATTTTCTATTGGGAGCCTCAGTGGCACCAAATAGGTAACTAAAATTATTCTTGATTAAATACTATCACAAGATATCAAGGTTCCCTAAAAAATGACAACACTAACTTAAGAACATAATGAGCTTTAAGCTTTAGAAGTCATCAATTGGTTGAAATTATTTTCAACAGTTCTGAAGTTTTTTTTTTTATTTCCTATGCTTTTGCTTTTCTGTAACAGAAAGGTAATCTATAGATTAATTTTAATATAAATATTTCTCTATGGTTTTTGTAACTTTGGTGTAGAAAGCTTTTGGATAACATGAAGGAATATAATGAAAGAGATTGCTTCTTTCATTTTGAAATGTGAGAGAAGGTGTAATACTTATGGTGCCAACACAGAGAAGGCAGGTTACACTTTTTTTATTCAATTCACCAATTGCCAAGCACCCACATGGGCACCCCTGTGTTGGGAGCACTGAAATGAAGCAGTCTTTGGGGGAAGAGCTGTGCTTTCCAGCTCTGTACCTGGAGTAATATCCTTTGCATTTTCTCTACCTTTCCTTATACTCTCATAATCCTGCCTGCCACTGTCTTCTCTCAAATAAAACCTCTTATCTTTTACATTCCACATGTATCCTAATGTGACCTTAAGGTCTCATTTCTGGATTCTATAAGTATAGGGCATCATATTTATCGCCTCTTCTCAGAGACTTCCTCTACACATTAATACCATTGGTCCTGGGGAGTTTCTTATTTTCCTCCCTTAAAACATTACAAATATTATGACATTAACAAGTGTCATTTGGTTTCCCACTAGTTGCAAAGTGTTCTAAACATTTTCTCATATCACCAGTGGTTGCCTTTGACTCATTTTTAGGGAGATCTAGTGTGTTTTTCTACCTGGGGTCAAAAGAGATGGCAAGCTTAACGTGAGTCAGCAACATGTAGCTACTGGGATCTTAGGAGCACAGCTCTTCAAAGTACCAACTTAGTCCAATTTAGCACATTAGTGAGAAATAAATGAAATAAAAACAGGTCATTCTATTTGAGGCAACTGTTATAAATATGGAGTGAATAAAACAAACACATTGCATTATGTCTAAAAAAAGCACATGCATTAATTTAAAAATACTTTATTGCTAAAAAATGCTAACCATCATCTGACAATGCAGGGTTGCCACAAACATGTTATTTGTAAAAACACAATACCTGGAGTTCCCATCATCACGCAGCAGAAATGAATCTGACTAGGAACTGGGAGGTTGTGGGTTCAATCCCTGGCCTCGCTCATTGGGTTAAGGATCTGGCGTTGCCAGGAGCAGATGCAGCTTGGATCCCGAGTTGCTGTGGCCATGGTGTAGGCCAGCAGCTGTAGCTCCAATTAGACACCCAGCCTGGGAACCTCCATATACTACAGGTGTGGCCCTAAAAAGACAGAAGACCAAAAACAAACAAACAAACAAAATACCTGCAAAGTGAAATAAAGTAAAGGGGAATAAAGTCAAGTATGCCTATATAAAACTTCAAGGTTAGAGCTATTTAATCCATTACTATATCCAAAGAAAGAAGGTGTGAGTCATAAGAAGACTGCTCAACCATTGAAACAGAATCACAGAAACAACAGCAGATCTAAGAAAGAAAAATTTTAGCCTACAGATTTTATCCACTCAACAATTTTTAATGGAGTACCTACTAGATATTTTTTAGCTCTGAGGACATCATAGTGAACAAAGAAGATAAGGTCCCCCCCCACAGACCTTACATAATAGTTGGGTGGGACAAATAATAAAGATGGAAAGAAATGAGAATTTTCAATTGTTAAAAAGTACCATGAAGAAGACAGACCCAAGAGTAATGGTTGATAGAGAAGGATGTTTGCAGGCAGGAGCGGGACACTTTAAATTGGTTTTGTGTATGTTTAACTAAATATACCAAAGAACTAAAAATAGCAGTGGCTTAAAGGAAATAAAATATACTTTTATTTAAAAAAAGCCTGGAAGTAGACAACCCATGACTACTTTAGAGACTCACAAATTCATCTGTGATTCAAGCTTTCCAGATCTCTACACCATACTAGTGAATGCCCTTTTCCCATGATCAGAGATGGTTGCTAGAGTTCAGTTGCCACACTTGGTGTTCCGGGGAACAGAACTGAGATGGGGAGAAAAAAGGATGAACCTCCTTCCTTTTAGGGACTGTTTTCAAAGCACCATATGTACTTTGGCTTATATTTCATTAGTCAGAACAAAGCAACATCTAGCTGCAAGGGAGCCTGTGTAATATAATTATTTGGCTGTATGTCAATGTGCTTAACAAGGAAAGAAAGGCAAAAGGGATATTAGGTAGTAAAGAGCATTCTTGTCAAAGGTGGTCAGGAAAGGCCTTTCTGAGGAGTTAACACATGGCTCAAAGCCTCAGTGATGAGAAGGCAGCCATGAATATATCTGGAAATAGAATGTTTCAATAAGAAGGAAGGACAAGTGCAAAATCCCTGAAGTGGGAATGAATTCTGTGTATATTTGAAATCAAAAGAAAGCTAGGAAACTGGAAAAAATTGAATAAGGGAAAGAGTGCTATGGCAGGGATTTAGGAGACTGGCAAGTTAGAGTAGTAAGTTTAGACTGGAGTATTTTCAGTCCTCTTGAAAGGACCATCTTCATTGTGATAAGGAGGGAGAAGGTATCTTAGCTTGAGACCATCACATCTGATTTATCTAAATTCCCTCATCATGAGTAGTTTTCTGATTCTACATGCTACATCAATAAAATGACTTCTGATCCTTGAGTCTCATTCCTCCTCCCCTGACTTCCTCAGTAGATTTTCTCAACTGTTGCATTGGAGTGCATGAGCTAAAGAAGATTGTGTAGGCATGTCATGAACAGACATACAATTCAAGGTAGCTATATCGTAAATTTCCTCAAAATAAACATATTGGTCAAGTAATATAAGATTTCATTCTTGGCTCTCAAGAAAAATATTCCAAAAAGACTATCTTGAACTTTGTTTACAATAAAATAAACAGCTCAACAGTTTCCCTTCTGCTTCTGCCACATTTCATACCAGGGTTTATGGGAAGGGTTCACATCTGCACAAAGGGGAAAGGGAACAGCTGGAGGGGCTGTCTCTTCTTCCAGCATTTGCTCTTTGTAAGTTCTGACTAAGCCATAGACCTTCCAGAAAGTTTAGCTCTTTCAAAGTGGATCTAGATTCCCAAGAGGAGATCAGATGGGTTGTTAACAAAATAAAGCCCCACAAGGTTAGTGCCTCAAACATCTTACATTTTCCCTATATATATCATTCACTCACACACTCAAATATACACACATTTATTTGTATATATTTATATACATATACAATAGCTAAACCATGCCAAATAACTGGCATATGACATTTTTAAAGCACATTTGTAGAACCTGGCTAGGCATTGTACAGAACAAGTTTATTGTTTTGTAAGGCCTCACCTGTAGCATATAGAAGTCCCAGGGCTAGGGGTCAAATTGGAGCTGCAGCTGCAGCTGCAGACCTATGCTACAGCCGCAGCAACACCAGACCTGAGCCTCATCTATGACCTATGCTGCAGTTTGCAGCAATGCATATCCTTAACCCACCGAGCAAGGCCAGGGATCAAACTCACATCCTCATGGATGCTATACTGGGTTCTTAACCTGTTGAGCCACAATAGGAACTTCTAGAGAACAAGTCTAAGTCAAGAATTAGTCAACTAGATAATAGAGTTTAAAATATATATATATATATACACAAAAAAGGAGGTCACTCAAAGAACTAGAGAACAAAAGAAGTCGAAACAAGAGAAAATTGAAACTTTGATTAAATAAATGAGTAATGATAAGGATTATTATTCATGAAATTATTAAGCATTAACTACATGTTAGGTAATGTGTTAATAAGCATTTAAATTACCTTGTTTCATTTACTAATAATAATCTCAACTCAAGAGACAGGCACTATTATTACACCTGATTTATATCTACAGAAACTGAGTACCAGAAAGATTAAATTTCTTGTCAAGTCTGAGAACTAGTAAGTGATGGTGCTGGACTCACACCTGATCTGCCTCCGTCTAAACTCTTTGTTCTAACAACTTCTTATGCTAATATGCCAGAAGCAGTAGAAAGGAGAGGGAAAATTGTACACAATCTATATTAATATTAAAATGTTATAACATTTCTACTGGATTATATTCCTATCACAACTCACCTGGACTATCATGTCAAATTTAGGAGCCAAATTTAATGACACAGACTTGAACAATTAGAAGTTACTGGATCCCTATACTTCTAGCTATTTGACCATGGCCTTTTAGGAGACTCAATTTCTTCATCTGAAAGTGGGGAAAGAATCTACTTTGCAGAATTAATGGGAAGAATAACAACACTGTGCGTGAAGTAAAAAACACAGTGTCTGGCACAGACTAAACAGAAAAGCACTAATAATATGGCAGCCGGTAAATTTACTGTTATTATTTTGAGAGGAAGGTGACTAGGATATTGATATTTTCTGACAATTAGCATAAGATATGAATTCATACTTTTTAAGGAAGTGGTTTCACTACTACTTTGCATTCTGCTACAACTTATAATTCTTAAGCTCAAAGTTGGGCTCTTCAGAGGCAAACAAAATAAATCTTATAAATCTAGTAATTTCACATTCCCCAGGGAATTGAGAAGGATTCTCTCTAATCTCTTGTCAAAGTTATCTCTGAAAAACATGGCTAGTGGGAAAGGAGTCCCAGTGGCTGTAGATGTGCTGCCAAGTCCAACACCCGTTTCTCTTCAAAGGTCTAGCCCATAAAGAACCATCTCTTTCTGTCTTGACTGACAGCATTTATCTTGAATCTCAAAGCATCAAAACACTGTTGTTCCCCAAAAAGTTTTGTGAAATGATACTAATGTGTTCAATGACCTGCATTTGAGAGGTTGTATTTCTGAAGCTGATAAACTCCAGCAAACCCCACTAGTGAAGTCCATTTTCAGTATATAAATGTCATCTGCATTTGAAAAGGCACCCATTATTCACATCTGCAAAGGCATTTATAGTCTAAAGCAGACGCACAGATGATTGGGGGTGGAGGCCCACATCTAGATGAAGACACCTAAGTAGAAGGGATTAAAAATGAGCTAATCTCAGTAGAAATGAGAAATGACTTTTAGCTCATTCTTACTTATGAATTCAGAATGAGTTCTAGGGGCAGAAATATAAGACTGTAAAATAGAAGCAAGTCTTTTTCCTCTTCTTTCTATTGCCACCATATAAACCAGTATGCTTCTATGCAGTTTTTTTATGGGATTATCCCTGACTTAGATTCTGTTAAACGAAAGCCTCAAGTACCATTCCTTCCATGAAATTTGTCCCTCTTCTATTGAGATCATATCCATGAGACCTAAAATCTGGACTGCTGATTCACCAAAGAACTTCTAAAAAAGTGAGATTGTACCACGAATGTTAAATAAATCATTAGATACCATTAAATCACAAGGGAGAAAGCTATTCTATTTTCAATGATTTTTCTTATTTTCTGATTTGTTAAGAAGCAAGTCTAGGTGACATGCTACTATGTCATTAGTATATTTCCAACACTTGCTAAGCATTCTTTTTATAAGGACTTAGTCTCAGAGCCAAGGAACAGGCAACACTACGAAGACAGAATTTAATAACACTATTTTGTTTATACCACTTTTATTTTTAGTTACTGTGTTTTTATGGCAAGTGAACTGGTTTTCCACTTGTAGTGCTAAAATAAAGTTTATTTTCTTAATTCATCTATTTGAAATATTAAAGTTAAGCTGGATCAACTGTGTAAGTGGTATATAGATAAAAAAGAAATTATGAAGGCAGGTTGGAAATGATGAGAGATACTAGTTACTATATAATCTAAAAACAGGACATTTAAAAAATATCCTTTCACTACCTCAAGGTAGAGTTAATCTCTCCCCCATATGTAGTTTCACCACCCTGTTTGTACCTCTAACACAGCATGAATTCATCTTCTTTGAATAGCAGTTATATACAGTTCTCATTTTCCCTAAATGGAGTTAGCCCTTAGAAGTCTTGCTCATCTTTGTATAACCCCTCTATGTTATATATAATACATTCTCTGTGAATGTTTGTTGAATTGGAAACCTGATTTACCTCAATCCCCCTTGCGGAATACTGGTAGTCACTTTAAGGATCCTCAGGGCTAACATAGCATAAGGTTTCTCTATACCTCATGGTTTTCATTACTTTACTTAAAGATCAGTCAATAAATAGTCAAGCTAAGAGAAGAACATGATTTTATATATAGAAAATCCTAAAAACTATTAGATCTAATCAATGAACTCATCCAAAATTGACATATAAAAATCAGTAGTATTTCTGTACACTAACAATGAGTTTTCTGAGAAAAGAAATAAATCAATGCCATTTACAATTGTATCAGAAAAAATAAAATACTTAGGAAAAAATTTAACTAAGGAAGTGAAAGATCTCTACTCTGAAAACTATAAAGACATTGCTGAAAGAAACAGAAGGAATCACAAATAAATGGAAAAGTATCCTCTGTTCATGGATTGGAAGAATTAATAGTTAAAAAGTAAATATTATCAAAAGCTGTCTATAGGTTCAATGCAATCTATATCAAAATTCCAATGCTATTTCTTACAAAAAGGAGAAAAAAGTACTAAAATTAATATAGGCCACAAAAGACCCTAAATAGCCAAATAAATTCTGAGGAAAAAAAAAAAAAAAAAAGAACAAAGCAGGAAACATCACGCTTCCTGATTTCAAGCTATACTATAAAGCTATAGAAATCAAAACTTTTTATATGATACTGATATAAAAAGAGACAAATAAATCAATGGAACAGAATCAAGAGCCCAGAAATAAACCCGAGCTTATATGCTCAACTGATATTAGTAAAGGGAGCCAATAATAATCAATGGAGAAAAGAAAACCTTTGAATAAATGGTGCTGGGATAACTGGATAGTCACATGTAAAAGAATGAAATTGGACCCATATTTTACACGACTCAAAAAAATTAACTCAAGTTGGATTGAAAACTTAAATGTGAGACCTGAAACCATGAAACTCCTGGAAGACAATACAAGAATATAACTCCTTTACATGGGTCTTGGTAATGATATTTTGGATATGACAACTAAAGTACATGCAACAAAGTCGAAAATAAACAGGTAGGATTACATCAAACTAAAAAGCTTCTGCACAGCAAAAGAAACAATGAGCAAAGTGAAAAAACAACCTATAGAATATGAATAAACATTTGCAAACCATATTAAGGGGTTAAGATCCAAAATATATAAAGAACTCACAAAAGCCAACTCCAACAAACAAACAAACAAACAAACAAAAAACAAATTTTAAAAATGGACAAAGGACCTGAGTAAATGTTTCTCCAAAGAAGATTTACAAAAGTCCAACAGATAGGTACATGAAAAGATGCTCAACATCACATGTCATTAGGGAAATGCAAATGAAAACCGCAGTTTGATAGCATCTCACATCTTTTAGAATGGCCATCATCAAAAGGACAAGATACAACAAATGCCGGCATGGATACAGAAAAAGGGAATCCTTGTGCACTGTTGGTGGGATTATAAATTGGTACAGCCCACTATGTAAGACAATATGGAGGATCCTGAAAAAATTTAAAAAAGAACTACCACATGATCCAATAATTTCACTCCTGGGAATATACCCAAAGAAAAGGAAAATACAAACTTGAAAAGATATCTGCATCCCCACCTTTACGGGAGCATAATTTACAACAGCCAAGACATGGAAATAACCTAATTGTCCATCAATGGAAGAAGAGAAAAAGAAGTTTAAAATATACACATATCATATATATATATAGAAATATAATCCAGTGAAAATAAAATGAGGAAACCTTAATTAGTATTTGTGACAACATGATGAACCTCAAAGATATTACATTAAATGAAATAAATCAGATATAGGAAGACAAATACTGTATGGCCTCACTTCTCCCTTATAAATGGAATCCCCAAAACAAATAAACAAAACAACAGCAATAACAACAAAAACCCAAACTCATAGAAAAAGAGATCAGATTTCTGATTACCAGAGGTGGGAGGAGGCAGGGAATTGAAGAAATGTCAAAAGGAACACGTTTCCAGTTATAAGATAAATAAGAACAAGGTATGTAATGTACAACATGATGATAATAGCTAACACTGCTATATGATATATAGGAAAGTTGTTCAAAGAGTAAATCCTAAGAGTTCTCATCACAAGGAGAAAAATTTTTGCCTTTTTCCTTTTTTTTCATTGCAGCCATATGAGAAGATAGATTTTTATCTCAACCAATTATAGTAATCATTTCACAATATATGTAAATCAAATCTTCTATATGCCTTAAACTACATAATGCATCAATTATTTCTCAGTAAAACTGGGGGAGGACCCCTTCCACCATGCAAGCCTTTTGGGATATGCCCAAAAAACTGACATTACACTTCTATGATTTTAAAAGTTACAATAATTATAGGAAATTTAGATAACACATAAAGCAAAGACAAAAAAAGGTATAAAATATGAAAGTAAATAAACCATAATTCCCCCACCTGCAGATTATTAACATTTTAGAGTGTTTTTCCCAGCCTTTTTGTTTTCAGTATTGAAAATACACTTGTGTATTAAATTGTATTCCTACCTTTTATCTCACTCATCCTCACAATCATTCTTGTGCACCTTGTCTTGTACTTGGTTTCTATATATCATCCACATGAATAACTAGAAATGTAGAAACATCAAGAAACACAGAAGTATGAGTATAAATGCCCTTTATAGCCTTTTGTCCAGCAGGGGATTCCATGACTTTAAAAGATACATAATGAGTTTCAAAAAAGATGTGTCAAATGTCTCTTTAGATAGAGAACATCAATGGTGGCAGTTTCCAATTAAGGATAGTCACAGGACCATAAACTATGTGGGCTAGAAAAAAGGCTTCAAACATGCCTTTATAGACTAGGGATCAAAGGTCAAGACAGTTAATGGTTTAGCAAAGAACATTCATTAGGAACAGCAGGATCTATTATCTAGACTCAAAGCCAGATGGAGATTAAATATTTCACATTATAATGTAAGTCAATTGGAAAACAGGTGAATATTCACATGACTTGAGAGGAACATCTGCAAAGCTCAAAATGAATCCCTATGAAAATACTTTCCCATAGAAGTGCCCATCCAGGAACTTGTGACTACCATCCTCCTGAATTTTGATTTTCCTCTTAACTGTCAACCCTTTTCTAATTTTGTGCATTTTATTCCATATTTCAGTTATTTTCTATTTTCCTTCCTATAAATGCATAACATACACAATCTCTATTTAAAATTTTCTGTACAGAGATCTAAGCTCTTCAGAGGACAACAGCTGTTATACATTAGAAATAAATGAGTTTATTGAAAGTTGAGTTAGATTGAGATAGTTGGTATTCCTTGGAATTACTTTCATTTTGGCCTTTTTGCTAGCTAATCACTTGATTACTGTTTTAATAATAACTTAGAAACCATATCATCTGGAAGTATTAAGCATCTGACACTGCCACATTGCTAATTACACTTGATTTCTTAAAGCACCTTCCAATAAACAGCTTGTCTGGTTATCCCACCCTCTAATCACTCTACTTTCTAAATTTCAGGTACTGCTTCCCACTAATTTCCTCTAGATCTTAGTATTACCCACAGATCTGTTCACAGTCCTCTGCTCTTCCCTACTATGGTGGGGGAAACCTTTCTCTTCTTCCTTTTCTAGGTTCTTTGGCTCATTTAAAAATTAAATTGATATAAGACAGATTAACAAGAGAAAAATAAACTTAATTTTCCATGGATGGGAAGCTATAAAAATATGAGTCTTAAAAAAGTGACAAAAGCAGCCAGGTTTTATACCTTCGAGAAAAGGGAGCAACAAATTTGTGGACTACTGATGAGAATAAAGCAGTTGGGTTTGGGGCAGCAAATTAGTGAAAAAGTAACAAGATTTCTTTTGGATAGCTTTCCCAACCCTAAATTCTCTTTGATTGGTGGTAAAGGATACCTTTTACCCTCTGGTACAGGGAGATTACCTTTCACAAGGAAGATTTATTTCCTGCTTTCAGGGCACAAAGGAGGGTCAGGTGTCCTGGCACCAACCACTTCTTTTTTTATTTTGGTAATGATTTTTATTTTTTCCATCATAACTGCTTTACAGTGTTCTGTCAATTTTCTACTGTACGGCAGGGTAACCCAGTCTCACACACAAACACACAAACACACACACACACACACACACACACATTATCATGCTCTTCTTCTCACATTATCATGCTCCATCATAAGTGACTAGATATAGTTCTCAGTGCTACACAGCAGGATCTCATTGCTTATACATTCCAAAGACAATAGTCTGCATCTATTAACCCCAAATTTTCGGTCCATCCCACACCCTCCCCCTCCGAAAACAAAACAGAAGTCTATTCTCCAAGTCCATGATTTTCTTTTCTGTGAAAAGGCTCATTTGTGCCTTATATTAGACTTGAGATATGTGATATCACATGTTATTTGTCCTTCTCTTTCTGACTCATTTCACTTAGTATGAGCATCTTTAGTTCCATCCATGTTGCTGCATATGGCATTACTTTGTTCTTTTTTATGGCTGAGTAGTATACCATGTCTTCCTAATCCAATCATCTGTCAATGGACATTTAGGTTGTTTCCATGTCTTGGCTATTGTGAATAGCGCTTCAGTAAACATACAGGTGCATGTGTCTTTTTCAAGGAAAGTTTTGTCAGAATATATGCCCAAGAGTGGGACTGCTGGGTCATATGGTAGTTCTATGTATAGTCTTCTAAGGTACCTCCATATTGACCTTCATAGTGGTTGTAACAATGTGGATTCCCACCAACAGTGTAGGAGGGTTCCCTTTTCTCTACACTCTCTCCAGCATTTGTTATTTGTTAATTGTTGACTTATTAATGATGGCCATTCTGACTGGTATGAGGTGGTATCTCATGGTAGTCTTGATTTGCATTTCTCTAATAATCAGTGATGTTGAGCATTTTTTCATGTGCCTGTTGGTCATCTGGATATCCTCTTTGGAGAAATGTCTCTTCAGGTCTTTTGCCCATTTTTCCATTGGGTTGTTGGCTTTTTGCTGTTTAGTTGTATAAGTTGTTTCTATAATTTATTTGAGATTTTAAGCCGTTGTCAGTTGCATCATTTGAAACTATTTTCTCCCATTCCACAGGTTGCCTTTCTTTATTTTTTTTTTTAATGGTTTCTTTTGCTGTGCAAAAGCTTGTCAGTTTAATTAGGCCACATTGATCTATTTTTGCTTTTATTGTTGTTGCCTTGGGAGACTGTCCTGAGAAAACATTTGTAGGATTGATGTCAGAGAATGTTTTGCCTATGTTCTCTTCTAGGAGTTTGATGGTGTTTAAGATTTCTACTCTTATGTTTAAGTCTTTAAGCCATTTTGACTTTATTTTCATGCATGGTGTGAGGGTGTGTTCCAGTTTCATTGATTTACATGTGGCTGTCCAGGTTTCCCAACACCACTTACCGAAAACACTGTCTTTTTCTCATTTTATATTCTTGACTCCTTTGTCGACCATTAATTGACCATAGTTGTCTCGGTGTATTTCTGGGTTCTCTATTCTGTTCCATTGGTCTGTATGTCTGTTTTGGTGCCAGTACCACACTGTCTTGATGACTGTGGCTTTGTAATATTGCCTGAAGCCCTGGAGAGTTATGTGTCCTGCTTGGTTTTTGTTCTTCAGGATGGCTTTGGCAATTCTGAGTCTTTTGTGGTTCCATATAAATTTTTGGATTGTTTGTTCTAGTTCTGTGAAAAATGTCATGGGTAATTTGATAGGGATTGGATTGAATCTGTAGGTTGTTTTGGGCAGTATGGCCATTTTTACAGTATTAATTTTTCCAACCCAGGAGCATGGAATAGCTTTCCATTTCTTTGAATCCTCTTTAATTTCCTTGATGTTTTATAGTTCTCAGCCTATAAGTTTTTCACCTCTTTGGTCAAGTTTATTCCCAGGTATTTAATTTCTGGGGGTATAATTTTAAAAGGTATTGTATTTTTGTATTCTTTTCTAATATTTCATTGTTAGTATACAGAAATGCTATTGATTTCTGAATGTTAATCTTATATCCTGCTACTTTGCTGAATTTGTTGATTAGTGCAAGCAGTTTTGGGGTTGAGTTTTTAAGGTTTTCTATATGTAGTATCATGTCATCTGCATACAGTGACAGTTTTACCTCTTCTCTTCCTATTTGGATGCCTGTTATTTCTTTTGTTTGTCTGACTGCTGTGGCTAGGACTTCCAGTACTATGTTGAATAACAGTGGTGAGAGTGGGCATCCTTGTCTTGTTTCAGATTTTAGTTGGAAGGCTTTCAGCTTTTCTGCATTGAGTATTACATTTGCTGTGGGTTTGTCATAAATGGCTTTGATTATGTTAAGGTATGTTCCCTCTATACCCACTTTGGTAAGAGTTTTTATCATGAATGGATGTTGGACTTTGTCAGATGGTTTTTCTGTATCTATTGAGATGATCATGTGGTTTCAACCATTTCTTAAGTAACTTTAATTCAAAAAAATCAATATGCCAAAGTGCCATATTTTCAGTGGCATAATTTGTTCAGCTTCACTGTTAAAATCCTTTATTCCTAGAGAATTCATCTGCATTCATTACATTTGCTACCTACTTATTAGTTAATTATTAATTAAACCTCTCAAGCTCTAAGTTTTTTCCCGAATTCCAGTCATAACTTCTTAAGCTGTCTGCAGAATGTCCCCAGTTATACATCTTCCTAGCATCATATAAATAATTCAGTTGCAGGCGTTCTCATTGTGGCTCATCTTTTAAGAACTCAAAGTAGTCTCCATGAATTTGTGGGTCCAATCCCTGGCTTCGCTCAGTGGGTTCATGCTCTAGCGTCACTGCAAGCTGCAGTAGAGGTCACAGATGTGGCTCAGATCTGGTTGTTTCTATAGCTGTAGCACAGGCCTCTTCTGCAGCTCCAATTTGACCCATGGACTAGGAACTTTCATATGCCACAGGTGAAGCAATAGAAAGGAAAAAAATTCAATTTCATTGTATTCCATCCCCCTCCATTTCCTTTTCTTTTCTTCTTCTTCTTTTTTTTTTTTTTGGTTGTGCTTGTGGCATGTGGAAGTTCCCTGGGTCAGGGATCAAACTCGTACCACAGCAGCAACCCAGGCTGCTGCTGCAGTGACAACACCAGATCCTTAAACTGCTGTGCCACAGGGGAACTCCTCATTTTCTTTTTTTAACAGAGATCTCCTACAGATGACTCAAAACCTTGGGACCATCCTTGGCTTCTCTTTCTAACTTATTATATTTAATCTTTGCCAAGTACTGTTGATTCCTCCTGGCTCCTCTTCCTACTATTCATAACTAGCTTCACATGTTTCTAATTTCTAGATGAGATAAATTCCTGCAACACCTTCCTGTTAAAACTCTATTTCTCACTTATCTTGCACATGCCTACTAGAATAATCCTCCTAAAATATTACTCTCATCATGAAATTCCCTGATCAAAAAAAAAATCATTGAAGTATTTTTTTTAGATATTGTTACCTAAAAAATAAAGTTTGAACTTCACATTCAGATCCTCTACGATCTACTTCCAACCCAAGATTATTATTTTGGGACTGTCTGTAAGAAGTAGTGTGAGAAAGTAGAAAGAGAACTAGACCCTAAGTAAGGACATAAAGAATTAAAATTCCAATTTCTGCCACTTGCTAGTTGTGTGATTTTGGACAAGTCACTTAACCTCTATGAACCTCAATTTCCTTATCTAGAATATAAAGATGATAATAATGTTTTTATATAGCTGGGTAAATACAAATTAAGTCAACAAATATTAACATGCTTGACACACAGTAGACATTCAAAGTCATCTGAATCTGAATATAAGCTCTTTTCTATCTCTGAAGTTTGATAATTCTCTTCCCTAGTCAGTCCCCCCATTCCATTCCAATTACCATATTCACTTGTTCCAAATAATAATTCTTCCATTTACTTTTGTCTTTTAACACCTGCACAAATATTAGCATCCATCAAGTTCTTTTCAAAACCTACCTATTCTGTAAAGTCCATAACAAAAACCTCAGCTAAAAATACTCATTGCCTCTTTTAGCACCTAGGTCTCCTATTTGCTGTTCTCTATCATAAAATTTTCATGTACTCACAATGTATCATCCTAGCAATATAACAGTCTCCTTGAAGGCTACTACTCTGCATTGCTTCTCTTTGTATCTTTCAGCTTTTATTCAGTCATTCATGGAAAGTCCTCTTTAATGAGAACTGAGTTACACTGAGTTCTAAAAGGGTGAGTAGAAGTTGACAAGGCAAAGACAGGAAAGGAGAGCTTTAGGCAGAAGGAACACCTTGTGTGAAGGGCCTGAGAAAGAAACAGCTTGACCAATTAGAGTAACTGAAAAAAGAGATGAGGTAGAGAAACAGAAAGAGACCAGATGAGACTGACTTTACTGAAACACAGTAAAGTAGGAGAGAAGGGGAAGCAGTTGCTTCCCCTGAGTATATTTTACCAAAGTACCATTTTTAAGGTACTAATAATATATTGCCATTTTAAGGTATTAATAATATATTAATACCACAATGAAAAAAGACTTCAAAGGTAGTAATATGAAAGCTACCAGAGAAGAAGTTAAACGGTGGTGCTCTTTTTAAACTGTAGCTTTTCTGTCAACCAATGGCCAGGCTCCCTTGGTCTACTCCCTCCTTAATCATCTCCCCACCTCCTGCTGATATTTAAATCCATCTAGGCTGAGGTCCGGGTCATGCTGGGCTCTCCAAGGCCACGGAAAAAAGTTACAGTTTATGTAAGTGAGTGTATGATCTTGCTTACATTCTAATAAGATCACGCTCCGCCATGTGAACCATGCTTTCTTTAGCAGTGAGAGCAGTTAGAAGAAGATTGTAGACTCCAAACGGTTTTCTTCTGAGTTTCAGCCAAGAGTAAACAGCTTAGTACATATTAGGCCCACCCCAACCTGTCCCAAATGTGATGCTGTATTGGAGTTTATGACACTGTAGAGCACAATAACACAGACATGAAGAAGTCATATTTTCTATTCACTTAAATCAGTGGAAGTCTTCCTTTCACAGTTTCCCCTTCTCTAACCCTTCAGCTATTGCAATATGAACTGTCTCTAAACCATCTGAGGTTGTAACTTCCCTGTGCTCTGTCTCAGCACAAATACAGACTCTTTCTGGGAAAGTCTGAGGAAAGCTCATGAGATATTTGTATATTTTATTTAGTTTTTCAAGTGGAAAAAACAATAGACATTTCCATGTTTAAAAAGAAAAAAACAAATCTGTTGACTCTTATACACAAATAACTCAAACCAGCTGACCTTTAAAATGTCAAACTTCACATGTGGTCAAGCCTTAGACAGACTCTAAGCTAAATTTGGGGAAAAAAATAATTTAGATAATGAGCTGGTAAAGCAAATAAAGTAAAATATTTGGTTGATGATTCAGTTGAGTAACCACTAGTGACCCCAAACTGCCACTTGTTACGGATAGATGCCTTGTAAGATTTTTAACTTGGTAGAGTTCAGAAACAACCCAATTATAGTGCGTGTCTTTCCAAACTGACCAGAGGCTAGAAGCAAGATGAGAAGAAGGCCTGATCCACTCGAGACTGAAATTCAGAGGCCTTAGGGAATACCAGAAATAAGTCTATCACACACATGATTCATTTACTCCTGGCTTAAGTAATGAGTTTTTCACATTAGAGATGAGACCTTTATAGGACTGAAAAATTATGGGCTTTCACCTCTCCATACATTTCCTACCATGTAAGTCAAAACAAAAACAATGCTAACCTGTAATAGAAAAAAAAAAGTGTTAGAAAGCTCAACAAATTTCTAAGTTTCCCTATGGTGGACACTTTCATACTTTCAAAAAGCACATATATATTTTAAAATCTAGTGTACCTATTTTCACTAGCACCCTAAACATATTTTAGTTTGCCTTTCAGGTAATCAGCACTATCTGGATCCCCAGAGCTACACTGTTTGGGTTTCTTATCATTAAAATTCCCTGACTTTTATAAAGTTTCTATTGTGGAATGTCTTCGGTAAGATCTTTTTCTTTTGCATAAATCAAAGTCACTTTATATCACTAGACAATTGACTATCAGTAATTGAGAGAAAAAGGGAGAGAGAGAATATCACTTCCTGAGACTCCTGCTGGGTCTTTTCATCCCTCACACAACAAACTACTCAAGGCTAAGCATGACATATATGTTTATGCACCATGAAAAATTTATCTTGGCTTATGGAAATCTATGTAAAGCCAAGTTTATGCAAGTCAAATCTCAGTAACCTGAGAACTTTCTATGCTAACATTTCTTTTTCCACCTAATCTTCAGTATCAGATAGAAATTATCCACTGTTCATATGTACTTCAGGTAGTCAATAGTTAGATTGGTCTGATACCCAATGTCAACTTTTGTGTGTGTGTGTGTGTGTGCACAGACTTTCCCTATCAATAAAAAAAGTCCCATAAATCTCAAGGTGGCAAATGGACAACTTTGTGTTCCCGGCTTTATTTTTCTAGGTAAGTGTTCATGTTCTTATCTGAGGTAAACTAAGAAGCAGCATGATGCAGCTTCTAGAAAGTACCCTTGATTGAAGACAGAATATACTGTAACATTCTGAAGACAGAATAATGTCCCCCTATTGCCTTCAGTCCCTGACCAATGATACAAAAGTTTGCATTCGAGTGCCCTCAAAGGCTCTGTGCAACTCTGACATTTTATAATTATGGGGTCTTTTCTAACTCAATGAAGTCAAAGATAGGGTCTCATCTCAGGAAGTGATATTCTCTCTCTCCCTTTTTCTCTCAATTACTGATAGTCAATTGTCTAGTGATATAAAGTGACTTTGATTTATGCAAAAGAAAAAGATCTTACCGAAGACATTCCACAATAGAAACTTTATAAAAGTCAGGGAATTTTAATGATAAGAAACCCAAACAGTGTAGCTCTGGGGATCCAGATAGTGCTGATTACCTGAAAGGCAAACTAAAATATGTTTAGGGTGCTAGTGAAAATAGGTACACTAGATTTTAAAATATATATGTGCTTTTTGAAAGTATGAAAGTGTCCACCATAGGGAAACTTAGAAATTTGTTGAGCTTTCTAACACTTTTTTTTTTCTATTACAGGTTAGCATTGTTTTTGTTTTGACTTACATGGTAGGAAATGTATGGAGAGGTGAAAGCCCATAATTTTTAGTGTCAGCCCACTTTGACTGTGCAGGGTTACCAAATTATTAATTTTACGCTAATATAAAATTAATAATTTGGTAACCCTGCACAGTCAAAGTGGGCTGACACTAAAAAACATGCTGACTTAAGCAATCTCTTTTCTTTTATCATTGCATCTCTTGAATCCTGGACAGTGCTTAACATGAATACTGGCTTAAAATGGACTTTTTTTGGTTGTCACAAGTATCTGAAACCACCCTGCAAATTTCTTCAGTGAATGAGCATTATTTTAGGAACAAAATGTATAGAGGCAAATGGCCATCAAACATGTTACATTTGTAAAATGAAATAAATTCCTGATGGTATGGAGCTCAGAGAGCCTGAGGAAAGGGATGAAGCAAAAAGATACAGTCATAAGAAGTCAGGTGCATGTTAAGTTTTAAAAAGTCATTTTCCCCTAAAACCTTAAATGAAGCCAATAGAGTTTTTAATCATGGAAGTAATCAAATTTGTATTTTATAAAGAAGCCTCTTATTCAATTAAAATAGTTTTGGGATATGATGCACAGAGCCACCAAAACAGAGAGGCTATATTTATTTCCTTGATTCAGAGCTGTTTAAAACATGTAGATAACAACTGTAAGGAACACAGAATCACTGAAAAATAATTAGTCATATTCATGCATCCATCCAATTTACTCATTTAATTAACAAATTTTACTTAGTACTTAGTACTGTGTGCCAGGCACCAGAGTTACCAAGATTAAAAACAGCAACAAAGTTTATTCTTTCAAATTCTATAAAACTTATAGAAGAATTATAAATGATATTTATTTTTAATTTATGTTATTTCTTTTGTTGTTGGTTCTATTCGTGATCTCAATTTCAGAGGATAGAATTAATTATACTCAGTTCATGATATATTGCCATCATGGATCTTTGCAAAAGCCCCTCCCTTACTGCATTTATTTTTAAATTTCTCTTTCACCCATACAACATTCAAGTCCCCCTATGCTAAGACAGACAACCACTTAAATGTGTTTTATAGATTTTACATGGCTTTTATAAAGGCATATTATTGTAAGCATGTATTTTTAATTCATGTAAGTGGAATTGTTATATCACTATTTCTTTCACAATGTTTTTGTGATCCAACCATGTTGCTGTGTATAACAACAGACTAGTTATTTTTAATTGTGTAATATTTTTTGTGCTCATTTTATCTCTGTACTCTCCCACTAATGCACACCCAGATTGCTCCAACTCTCTCCACCACAAATTAAGCTGCAATGAATACCCTTGAACATGTCCCTTTATGGATTCACATGAGAATTTCAGTGCGAGTAAAAACACATGAGTGGAATTTCAAAATAAGAGAGTGAGGACACTTCATTTACTTTTCAGAATAGCTATCTACAGTCTGGGATAGCTATTCCCACGAGGGTTACTGTATCCTTCACACACCAACACTTGTCTTTGTCAAACTTTCTAACTTTGCCAGTCTAATAGATAGAAAGTAATATCTTGTTTTTACATTGTGTCTTCAAAATTACTATTTTGAGCATATGTTTATTACCTTTTAAGGTTTTCTTCTAAGTAAACTTTCTGTATCTTCACCTATTTTTCTCTTCTTGTTGATTCCAGGAGCATACCTAAATTATTTATCTCTTATTGATTACAGAAATTGCCAATATATTCTCTTTCTGTTGCCTTTCATTTTGGGCCCTGGAGTGTTCACTGCACAGAAGTCCTTAACTTTAATTTATCAAAGTTTCCTTTATGCATTATGTCTAAAACTTTGTGAAGTCATTTATTGAGCCCTTAGATCACACAGACACTCACTTACACTTTCTTCTATTAACCTTACAGACTTAACTTTCATTTATAAGTCCATAGATTTGTGGTGCCACCTTATTACACATGGGTAACACAGATACATAGATCTTTTTTTGAAATCTCTATTCCACTCCATTGAGCTGTTTACATGACATTGCATCACTGTTTATGCAATAAATAAAACTTTGCTACTGTCTTTCCTTCTTCCTTTCTTCTAATACTTAGCTCAAAGTACTGGCAAAATCCCCATCCAAAAACACTTAATATTTCCCAGAAAAGGAAGACAACCATCCTAGCTCTATTTAATTAAGTCCTACCCCTAATCAGCAAACACAGAAAAATATTAGTTCCCCAAAATATAGTCCCATTTGATGTAGTTTTCTCTTAATGTATTTGTAAGATCGATATTTTGGGGGACAACTCCATGTGGGTATGTTCTTTGTTTAGAGATCAAAACATTCCTGATACAAATGACCTTTTTAAGATAATAAATTTATATACTAATTGAAAGGTAACAGTAACACTATTGTGTTGAACTGTGTGTGTATTCTACCAAGCAAAAAATATATATATATTATGAATTTTTTTTCTTACAAGGGCTCCAAATGACTTCCATTGCACAATATAATTTTACAATGATTTGTATAAAACAAGTGAGAATGATAGTAATCTACATTTATAAACTTAAGGCTTATTGTGGCTTCCATCAATAGGAAGCTGTAGTATAACCCCTGCTGAGAAAGCTCTCAACTTAGTAACACAAATTGACAGTGTTCATAATTTTCTGCACTTTTTTTCTTTGTCTTTTTAGGGCTGCATATGAAGCACATGGAAGTTCCTAGGCTAGGGGTGGAATCAGAGCTGCAGCTGCCAGCCTAAACCGCAGCAATATCAACATAGGATCCAAGCCCTGTCTGCGACCTACACCACAGCTCATGGCAATTCCGGAACTTTAACCCACTGAGAGGCCAGGGATCAAACCTGCATCCTCATGGATACTAGTCGGGTTCATTACCACTGAGCCACGATGGGAACGTCAGTACGTTTCTACATTTGAGCTATATAACCATGATTACATGCCAAACTGACCTGAATAAACAAGCAATCTTCCATCTAGATCAACTTCAAGTTACAACTTTGACACAAAGAAATATCTTTCAGAAGAATGCTGCTTTCCAAGCTGATTGACTAATTTCAGAATATTCCTCCAATATATCGCCATCAGATAATGTTCAAGGAATTTCCTGCTCACAAATGCCTTTGTTTCTGAAGGTAAATTCAGGTGTATAGTGAAGATACTGCCTCCAAAGTAAAATAACCAGGCCTACAAAACTTTAAAAAGTATCTACAAAAACAGTACTTCTGAATTAAATGTTCTTAATGGTCACATCTTAGTAATAACAAAACGTAAACTTCAAATTTGCTTTACCAAATGTGAACAAGTTCTAAAAACAAGGACTTTGCCAATAGCAAAAAAATAATGGGCTTGTATTTTTCACTGGAATTTTTGAGAAGAAAATTTGCATAATGTCTTTAACCTGCCTTTCTACGTGTCTGTATTTTGCAAATATCCTCTACTGAGCAAGATAAACAAAAATGAAATAATTTCTCTAAAAAAAACCTGTATTCATCCTTATCATCCTCTATATTCTCACCACCGACACCACCAAACATATATGTAGTGACAAAAGAAAAGTTCAATCTCCAGGGGAGCTTGAGTAAGCAAAGAGAATGATTTGAAACGCCAAATAAAACATATTTAATGTGAGCTTTTGAAGGCCTACAGCACCTTTGTAGACAAAAAATTACCTAGTGATCATAGAAAGAGTTCATGAAAAAATTAGAATTATATTAGGCATAATAATTCAACTTTAGGCACCAATATATTCATTATGACATAAATAAAAATCTTACTGTTTTGTTCCCCTTAACTGTTAATAAGTATCTCTTCAGCGACAATCATTAACTGAAGCTTGAGTAAAGATGGACTATTTTCGAAGCAGAGAACTTATGCTGAATAAAGACGACATCAAACTTTTATTAACGGGAAAACTTAATACTATTGGTTTTCTTACTCTGGTGTTCAGTGTAGCAGCTTTACTAATCTAGTGTTCAATATAGCAGATGGAATGTTAGATATACTTCTTTGAAATAATCGACCTAATGATTATTCAAATACAAGAATTATATATGAGTTACTTTTAGTATTTATGAAATTATAATATATTTTCACCAGTTGTACAAATGGAGAAACAGATATAGGGATGATAAATATCATGTTCAAGTTCACATAACTAGTAAAAGGTAGAATCAGCATAACAACTATATAAAGTCAGAATGTTCTAATTTCGTTTTAATTTTATCTTCAACTTTATTTCCTAACTGGATTCCTTTTTCACTTTCTTTGGGTGACTATTTTTCATGAGATTTTATTAGATATAATGGAGAAACTAAAGCAGTTGCTGAGATAATACTGTTTATGTATCTGACTGAATAAGTGTGTACTTTGCTTCATATTTACAAAGTAAAAACTACTGTGAGGAGAGAGGATTAAAATAGCGGAATAGAAGAACAGGAGCTCAACTTCTCTCCAAAAAAACAACAAAACTCACAACTAAAACCTGAGCAAACCTTAAAAATGACACCCTACTCCAGAAGAAAAAGAGGAGGCCACAACAACAGGTAGGAGGGGCAATTTCGTGATATAAACAATCCCATACCTCTCGGGTGGGAAGCCCCACAGACTGGAAACTAACTGGTTCACAGAGGCCCACCTACTGGAGTGAGAGTTCTGAGCCCCACATCAAACCCTCACGTGCAGGGATCCGGCACGGGGAGAAAGAGCCCCTGGAGCATCTGGCATTGAAGGCCAGTGGGGCTTGTGCATAGGAGCTCCACAGGACTGGGGGAAACAGAGACCCCATTCTTAAAAGGTGCACACGGACTTTCACGTGCACTGGATCCCAGGGCAGAGCGAGGTCTCCATAGGAATCTGGGTCAAACCTGACTGCAGTTCTTGGAGGACATCCTGGGAAAATAGGGGTGAACCTGGCTTGTTGTGGGGGAGGGACATTGAAGGCAAAACTCTCGGGAATATGCAGCAGCTGCCTTTCTCTGGAGGTGGCCATTTTGGGAAAATCTGGCCCCACCGGTCAGTCCATGCTGAGAAGCCCCAGGGCAAACAAACAATCCTGGTGGGATCACAGCCCCGCCCCTCAGTAAACAGGCTCCCTAAAGACCCCTGAGGCACACAGCTGCCTCTAATCTCATCCAGAGACTAAGCCCCACCCACCAGAGGGATTAGAATCAGCTCCACCTACCAGGGCGCAGGCATCAGCCCCTCCCATCAGGAAGCCTTCAGCAAGCCCCCATACTGACTTCAGCCGCAAGGGGGGCAGACACCAGAAGTGAGAGAGGCTACAACCCTTCTACCTGCCAAAAGGTCACCACACCAAAAACCTATAAAAATGAAAAGACAGAGGACTATGCCTCAGATGAGGGAGAAAGGAAAAACCCCAGAAAAAGAGCCAAGTGAGGAGGAGATTCTCAGCCTCCAGGAAAAAGGCTTTAGACTGTTGATGCTGAAGATGATGCAAGACCTTGGGAATAAACTGGAGGCAAAGATGGATAACTTACAGGAAACACTGACCAAAGAGATACAAGGTATAAAACTTAAACAAGAAGAGATGCAAAATACAATAACTGAAATAAAAACTTCACTAGAAGCAGCCAACAGCAGCATACAGGAGGCAGAAGAACAAACAAGCGAGGTGGAGGACAGATGCGTGGCAATTACGGATGCAGAACAGAAAAGAGAAAAAAGATTGAAAACAAATGAAGAGAATCTCAGAGAACTCTGGGACAACGTGAAACGCTCCAACATCCATATTATAGGGGTGCCAGAAGGAGAAGAGAGAGAGAAGGGGACAGAAAACATATTCCAAGAGATAATAGCCGAAAACTTCCCTAACATGGGGAAGGAACCACTCACTCAAATCCAGGAAGCACAACGAGTACCATGTAAAATAAACCCAAGGAGGAATACACCGAGACACATACTAATCAAACTGACCAAAATTAAAGACAAAGAGAAAATCTTGAAAGCAGCCAGGGAAAAGGAACAAGTAACATACAAGGGAACCCCGATAAGGTTATCGGCAGATTTTTCAGCAGAAACTCTGCAGGCCAGAAGGGAGTGGCACCATATACTTAACGTGATGAAAGGAAAAAACCTCCAAGCAAGATTACTCTACCCAGCAAGGCTCTCGTTCAGATTTGAGGGAGAAATCAAAACCTTCACAGATAAGCAAAAGCTGAGAGAATTCAGCAACACCAAACCAGCCTTACAACAAATACTAAAGGAACTTCTCTAGGCAGAAAAGAAAAGACAGCAACAGGAAACACAAATGACAAGGCTCACCAGTAAAGATACGAAATCGTCCATGCACAATTATACCACCAAAATGAGAAATCATGAGAAGAGGTGGGTACAAATGCAGGACACTGGAGATGAACTTGCAACTAAGAGAACAACAACTTAAAACAATCTCATATACATATAGACTCTTATATCAAAACTTCAGAATAACTGCAAACCAAAAATCTACGATTGATACACAAACAAGGAATCTCCGAAGAAGAAACATTTCTCATAGTAAAGAAGTGCATAATCCACCATGAAGGGGGTCATTTGACATCATTCTTGGAATGCTGAAGTCTTCTTACATCTGATTCTGATTTCCTCTCCATCAAAGAATTTATGATAACTATAATGAAATAATGCAACTGTACAATTAAATAATACAGTTCTACAATTGTATTATTAATAACCATTTCTCTCCATGGTACAATGTAAGGTCTATAATGTCTTGTTTATCACATCACCTAGCATGGTGTAATGCCAATATTGAAGAATCACTAAGATGTAACAAATTGTGAGGACATATTTATATAGTTACACTGTTTTCTAACCAATTTATGTATTTTATATTTTACTTATTTTCAGAGGGTGTATTATTTTTGTTATTCTTAACAGCTGTTATTCTTTTTATTATGCCATATAAAATATTTAATGGTAAAAACAAAAACATACATTCAAAATCAAAATGGTGTAAACTAGAATATGGTTTATACCACTGTGATGTAAAGAATCAAGAGCAAAAAAAAAAAAGTTCATATAAACCCCTCATCTAATTTAATGTTACCTAACATCTTACATCTCCTTGGTCCCTTGATCAAAACTAAGAAAATAAATATAATGTTATGTCAATCATACTTCAATTTAAAAAATGAAGAGATTGACATTGTTACAGTACTATTTCTATTGTTATAGTAATATTTTTAGTAATTAAATCTATCCAGATTTCATTTGGATTTCCTCAGTTTTTCCATTATTGTCATTTTTTTGTTGTTGTTATATGATCCAATCCATGATATTCTTTTGCATTTAGTATCATCATGGTTTTGATTTTTGCTTTTCTGTTGACTAATGATGATCATTTTCTTCATATGTTCGTTGGTCATTTATAGATTTTCTTTTTTAAAGTGTCTTTTTTTTTTGAGGGAGAATTATTTGCCTTTTAATTATGGATTTTTTCTTTTTTTGGTTTTTAGGGCCACACCCTTGGTATATGGAGGTTCCCAGGCTAGGGGTCAAGCTGGAGTTGTAGCTGCTGGCCTGCACCACAGTCATAGCAATGCAAGATCTGAGCTGCATCTGCAGCCTACACCACAGCTCATGGCAACGCTGGATCCTTAACCCACTGAGTGAGGCCTGGGATCGAACCTGTGTCCTCATGGATTCTTGTCAGATCCGTTTACTGCTGAGCCATGACAGGAACTCCTAATCATGGATTTTAAAAAGAACTCTTTATTTTTTTCTTAATATGGGACTGTTATCAAATATATGTGTTGTGAAATTTTTTTTCCAGTCTGTGGCTTGTCCGTTTTCTCAATTTTGTCTTTTTATGAGTAGAAGTAAATACTTAAGAGGGAAGGGTATTAGAATTCCTGTGCATCAGAAAAAAAGACTCAAATGTAATTTTTAAAAAAATTAGTCTTGAGAAATGAATACAAAGTGACTTCTTCAAAGAGGTAGGTTGAACTAAATTTTTCTGGACAATGAGATATAAACCTGAAGTAGGATATATCAGGAATGGGCCTAATAATAATAACATCAATAGTAATTGCTAATACTTATTGGGTGCTTACTATGTTGCAGATAATTTGCTTATTGATTTTGAGGCATTATTTCACTTAATCCTAACAACAATCCTATGATTATCCACATTTAAAGACGAGGAAACAACGGTATAAATAAGTTAAATAATTTTTTCAAAATACAGTTGAAAAATGGTGAATTCAGATAGTTGACTCCAGAGACTGCAGGCTTAAGTTCTCTACTATCCTTAGGGGGGAAAAAAAAAAAAACAAAGAAAATCAACAAATTTGAATGTGTGTGGTCATGGGTCTTGAAACCAAGGAATACTGTTTCCTGATATCAGTGCTGTGGGAAAAGGTATATATTGATGATTTTCTAGAAAACACTAAAATGGATGCCCTTTTACCTAGAGCACCCATGTAATTTTTTTTGGACTCTAAACTTCAAAATGATGGAATAAGAAAGGTCAACTAAAATAATAGTAAAGGAGGAGGAGTAGAGTGATGGGGATGTTCAAGAACAAGTTATGTAGATTAGAACTGACACATGTCACTGAGAGGAGTATAACCAATATGTGAAAGCATCCAGATAAGGAATGCGGTCCTACGGTAAAGCATAGGGAACCATGATGGGTGATAATATAGGAAAAGGAATGTATGTATATGTGTGGCTGGGTCACTTTACTGTACAGCAGAAATTGGCACAACAGTGTAAATCAGCAATACTTTAAAAAAAGCATAAAGAGTATTGAAAAAAATGAACATAGCCTTCATCTCTGAATCCTAGGACTGTGGCACAAGAGGACTGACTGTCATTGAAGCTTCTTCCATGAATGGAATCCCAAGTAAAATAAAAGGAGGAAATCTTTTACACAACTTGTACAACTCGCTATCTGAAGAGGTAGTAAAGGGTGAAAATATATTCAGAAGAAAGATCAAAAGTTTTGATGATTATTGAATAATCCAGTTTCGTGGATTATTTAGGGGAACCAGGCTGTGACAGAGTAGGGACAGAGCTTTGAAGCTGATATCAAAGAGGACAACCATCTTTGCTTTTAATAGATCTCAGTGCAAAACTTTAGGACATTTTTTTCCCTCTTTTTAGAGCTGCTCTCTAAAAAGTTGGAAGTTCTTGGGCTGGGGGTCAAATCGGAGCTGCAGCTGCCAGCCTGTGCCACAGCCACAGCAATGTGGGATCAGAGCTACATCTGTGACCTACACCACATCTCACAGCAACGCCAGATCCTTAACTCACTGAGTGAGGCCAGGGATCGAACTCTCATCCTCATGGATATTAGTCCAGTTCTTAACCTGCTGAGCCAAAACAGGAACGCCAACTTCAGGCATTTTGTATGCCTGAACAATTTATCTTTTCCAGAATATGACATTGTATTTTTGTTATTGTATATGCTATATTTTCTGGCTCAGATGCCCTAGCCGTCTTCATCCTTTAAGACTACACAGCTTTTTTATTTTATTTTATTTCCCCATTTAAAGGTCACATCTACAGCATATGGAAATTTTCAGGCTAGGGGTTGAATCTGAGCTACAGCTGCCGGCCTACACCACAGCCACAGCAACACCAGATCCAAGCCGCATCTGTGACCTGCGCCACAGCTTGTGGCAATGCTGGATCCTTAACCCACTGAGCAAGGCCAGGAATCGAGCCCTCATCCTCTCAGAGACAACAGGTCCTTAACGATCTGAGCCATAGTGGGAACTCCAAGATTCCTAAGCTTTAAAAGCATCTCTTTTGTGAAGCCTTGCCAACAAGAAGTCGGTTACTCCCTGCTCTCTGCTTCTTGTAATTTTCTCTATTTTAATACCAATTACAGTGTTTAGGAAATCTTTTTTATTTTATTATTATTATTATTATTTGTCTTTTTGCTATTTCTTTGGGCCGCACCTGTGGCATATGGAGGTTCCCAGGCTAGGGGTCGAATCGGAGCTGTAGCCACCGGCCTACGCCAGAACCACAGCAACGCGGGATCCGAGCCGCGTCCGCAACCTACACCATAGCTCTCGGCAGCGCCAGATGGTTAACCCACTGAGCAAGGGCAGGGACCGAACCTGCAACACTATGGTTCCTAGTCGGATTCGTTAACCACTGCGCCACGATGGGAACTCCAGGAAATCTTTTTTAAATTTTATTTTATAATGATTTTTATTTTTTCTATTATATCTGGTTTACAGTGTTCTGTCAATTTTCTACTGTACAACAAGGCGACCCAGACACACATGCATGAATACGTTCTTTTTTCTCACATTATCATGCTCCATCATAAGTGACTAGATATAGTTCCCAGTGCTCTATAGCAGGATCTCTTGCTTATCCATTCCAAAGGCAATAGTTTGCATCTGTTAACCCCAAATTCCCTAAATTTTTATTGGCAAATGGCCAGATGGCAAATCTTGAGGTCAGAGGGATCCAAGAGGGGACAAGAAGGTATAATCTTCTTACATATCCAGAACTAGAACACTGGATATTGGTTAGCTGTAGTGATTCCCACCACATCTATTATCCCTATTAGGAAGTAAGGCTCAGAGAAGTTAAACATCTTGTCTAAGGTCAAACAACTGCAAAGGAGTACAGCCAGGATTTGGAATTCAACACTAACTTCAAACTGCATGCTTTTAATCAGTACAGTATGGAGACTTTTTGACTCCTGTATCACATTTTAATTTACTCCAAACCTGGCTATCATTGAGAATGCTTGTAAGGAAGATGGATGTTATTCCTTTCCTTAAGTGTTTTGTGCCTCCTTTACAGGCATCTTTCTACTTTTTATTGTATATACTTTCTTGTTTAATACAGCCCTTGAATGCAGAGCTTTTCTTAACTTCATTATTTGCTATGTAGATTTATCATAGCCTTGCACATAAGAGGTGCTCAAGGAAAATTTTTGTTGAATTTAATTAAGTCTGCTGTGCTCTACTGATCCAACACAGAGGCTCAGCTGTGGCTTAGAAATAAAACTCTCATTGGCCTCAGCTTCCTTACAGATCTTTTTTTCTTTATATAATGATTTTTAATTTTTTCCATTATAGCTGGTTTACAGTGATCTGTCAATTTTCTACTGTACAGCATGGTGACCCAGTTACACATACATATATACATTCTTTTTTCTCAAATTATCATGCTCCATCAAAAGTGACTAGACAGCAGGATCTCATTGCTAATCCATTCCAAAGGCAATAATCTGCATCTATTAACCTCAAGCACCCCATCCACCCGACTCCCTCCCCCTTGGCAATCACAAGTCTATTCTCCAAGTGCATGATTTTCTTTTCTGTGGAAAGGTTCATTTGTGCCTTTTATTAGATTCCAGATATAGGTGATATCATATGGTATTTGCCCTTCTGTTTCTGACTTACTTCACTCAGTATGAGAGTCTCTAGTTCCATCCATGTTGCTGCATATGGCATTATTTTGTTCTTTTTTATGGCTGAGTAGTATTCCATTGTGTATATATACCACCTCTTCCTAATCCAATCATCTGTCGATGGACATTTGGGTTGTTTCCACATCTTGGCTGTTGTGAATAGTACTTCAGTGAACATACGGGTGCATGTGACTTTTTCAAGGAAAGTTTTGTCAGGATCTATGCCCAAGAGTGGGATTGCTGGGTCATATGGTAGTTCTATGTATAGTTTTCCAAGATACCTCCATACTGTTCTCCATAGTGGTTGTACCAGCTTACATTCCCACCAACAGTGCAGGAGCATTCCCTTTTTCTCCAAACCCTCTCCAGCATTTGTTATTTGTAAATTGTGGACTTATTAATGATGGCCATTCTGACTGGTGTGAGGTGGTATCTCATGGTAGTCTTGATTTGCATTTCTCTAATAATCAGTGATGTTGAGCATTTTTTCATGTGACTGTTGGCCATCTGTATATCTTCCTTGGAGAAATGTCTCTTTAGTTCTTTTGCCCATTTTTTCATTGGGTTGTTGGCTTTTTTTCTATTGAGTTGTATAAGTTGCTTCTGTAATTTAGAGATTAAGCCCTTGTCAGTTGCATCATTTGAAACTATTTTCTCCCATTCTGTAAGTTTTCTTTTGGATTTCCTTTCCTGTGCAAAAGCTTGTCAGTTAGATTAGATCCCATTGGTTTGTTTTTGTTCTTATTTCTGTTGCTTTGGGAGACTGACCTGAGAAAACATTTGTTAAGGTTGATGTCAGAGAATGTTTTGCCTATGTTCTCTTCCAGGAGTTTGATGGTCTCTTGTCTTATATTTAAGTCCTTCAGCCATTTTGAGTTTATTTTTTGTGCATGGTGTGAGGGTGTGCTCTAATTTCATTGCTTTGCATGCAGCTGTCCAGGTTTCCCAGCAATGCTTGCTGAAAAGACTGTCTTTTTCCCATTTTATGTTCTTGCCTCCTTTGTCAAAGATTAATTGACCATAGGTGTCAGGGTGTATTTCCGGGTTCTCTATTCTGTTCCATTGGTCTATATGTCTGTTTTGGTACCAGTACCACACTGTCTTTATGACTGTGGCTTTGTAACATTGCCTGAAGTCAAGGAGAGATATGCCTCCTGCTTGGTTTTTGTTCTTCAGGATGGCTTTGGCAATTCTGAGTCTTTTGTGGTTCCATATAAATTTTTGGATTGTTTGTTCTAGTTCTGTGAAAAATGTCATGGGTAATTTGATAGGGATTGGATTGAATCTGTAGGTTGTTTTGGGTAGTATGGCCATTTTTACAGTATTAATTTTTCCAACCCAGGAGCATGGAATAGCTTTCCATTTCTTTGAATCCTCTTTAATTTCCTTGATGGATGTTTTATAGTTCTTGGCATATAAGAGCTTTACCTCCTTGGTCAGGTGTATTCCCAGGTGTTAAATTTTTGGGGGTGCAATTTTAAAAGGTATTGTATTTTTGTATTCCTTTTCCAATATTTCATTGTTAGTATACAGAAATGTGATTGATTTCTGAATGTTAATCTTATATCTTGCTACTTTGCTGAATTTGTTGATCAGTTTGAGCAATTTTGGGGTTGAGTCCTTAGGGTTTTCTATATATAGTATCATGTCATCTGCATACAGTGACAGTTTTACCTCTTCTCTTCCTATTTGGATGCCTGTTATTTCTTTTGTTTGTCTGACTGCTGTGGATAGGACTTCCAATACTATGTTAAATAAAAGTGATGAGAGTGGGCATCCTTGTTTTGTTCTATATTTTAGTTGGAAGGCTTTCAGCTTTTCTGCATTGAGTATTACATTTGCTGTGGGTTTGTCATAAATGGCCTTGATTATTTTAAGTTATGTTCCCTCTATAGCCACTTTGGTAAGAGTTTTTATCATGAATGGATGTTGGACTTTGTCAGATGCTTTTTCTGCATCTATTAGATGGTCATGTGGTTTTTGACTTTTGTTTTGTTAATGTGTCATGTATTATGTTGATTGATTTGCATATATGAACCGTCTTTGTGAACCTAGGATGAATCTCACCTCGTCGTGATGTATGATGTTTTTTATATGTTGTTGGATTTGGATGGCTAAAATTTTGCTGAGAATTTTTGCCTCTATATTCATCAAAGATTTTGGCCTATAGTTTTCTTTTTTTGTGTGGTATCTTTGTCTGGTTTTGGAATCAGGGTAATGGTGATGTCATAGAATGTCTTTGGGAGTGTTCCTTCTTCTTCAATTTTTTGGGAAAGTTTAAGGAGAATGGGTATTAGTTCCTCTTTGTATCTTTGGTAGAATTCGCCTGTGAAGCCATCTGGTCCTGGACTTTTATTTGTAGGGAGTGTTTTTATGATATATTCAATTTCATTTCTAGTGATTGGTTTGTTCAGTTGATCTATTTCTTCTTGATTCAGTTTTGGCAGTCTCTAAAAAGTTGTCCATTTCTTCTGGGTTGTCAAATTTGTTAGCATACAATTGTTCATAGTATTCTCTCATGGTTTTTTGTATTTCTGTAGTGTCTGTTATGACGTCTCCTTTTTCTTTTCTTATTTTGTTTACTTGGTTTTTTTCACTCCTCTTCTTGGTGAGTCTAGATAGAGCTTTTTCAATTTTGTTTACCTTTTCAAAGAATCAGCTCTTGGTTTTATTGTTTTTTTTATATTGTTTGTCTAATCTCTATTTTACTGATTTCTTCTTTGATCTTTGTAATTTTCTTCCTTCTGTGAACTTTAGGTTTTGTTTGTTCCTCTTTTTCTAATTCATTTAGGTGGTGGGTTAAGTTGTCAATTTGAGATTTTTTCTTCTTTTTTGAGGAAAGCGTATATTGGTATGAATTTCCCTCTGAGCACTGCTTTTGCAGCATCTCATAGATTTTGAGTGGTTGTGTCATCGTTATCATTTATCTCGTGGTATTTTTTAATTTACTTCTTGATTTCCTCATTGACCCACTGGTTTTTTTATAGCATGTTGTGTAGTCTTCATGTATTCCACTTTTTCTCATTTCTTTTTGTGTTGTTGATTTCTAGTTTCATGCCATTGTGGTCAGAGAAGATACCTGAAATAATTTCTATACTCTTAAATTTGTTGAGGTTAGCTTTGTGCCCCAGTATGTGATCAATTCTTGAGCATGTTTCATGTGAACTTGAGAAGAATGTATATTCTGAATTTTTTGGATGTAATGTCCTGGAAATGTCAGTCAGGTCTAACTTTTCTATTGTGTCATTTAGGATCTCTGTTGCCTTATTGATTTTCTGTCTAGAGAATCTGTCCATGGATGTGAGCAGGGTGTTAAAGTCTCCCACTACTATTGTATTCCCATCAATTTCTCCTTTTATATCCGTTAGTATTTGTTGTAGGTATCTGGGTGCTCCTATATTAGGGGCATAGATATTGACGATTGTAATATCCTCTTGAATAGATCCTTTAACCATTAAATAGTGTCCTTTGTATTTCCTTGTGGCCTTCATTTTAAAGACTATTTTGTCTGATATGAGTATTGCAATTCCTGCTTTTCTCTCTTGCTCATTGGCATGAAATTTCTTTTCCCATCCACTCACTTTCAATTGGTATGTGTCGTTTGCCTTAAGGTGAGTTTCTTGTACACAGCAGGTTGAAGGTTTTTACCTTTTTATCCAATCTGCCACTCTGTGTCTTTTGATTGGAGCATTCAGTCCATTGACATTTAAGGTGATTATTGATAAATATGTATTTATTGCCATTTTAAACCTTGTTTTCCAGTTGATTCTATGTTTCTCTTTCCTTCTTTTCTTTTTTTGGTTGGATAGTTTCCATTTATTTTATGCTTGAGTACTTTTCTTTTCAGTTTTTGTGAATGTAATGTTCGGTTTGGATTTGTGGTTGCCCTGTTTTTTAAGTATGTTAACCCCTTCCTATATCTGCTTCCTTTAGCTTGATAGTCATATAGGCTCAAACAAGTCATTAAAATTTAAAAAAAAAAACCTATATTTTCTTACTTTCCTTCCCCACATTGTATTATTTTGATGTCTTTTTTTTTTTTAACATCTTCATGTTTAGATTTGTATGCTGGCTTATTTAAGTGATTTCTTTCCCATTGTGGTTTCCTCCATCCTAATTCTTCTTACTTTATTTTTAATTTAGAGAAGACTTTTCAGTATTTCTTTTAGAATAGGTTAGGTATTGCTCTACTCTTTATCTTTTGTTTGTTGGAGAAATTCTTTATTTCCTCTTCTATTTTAAATGATATTCTTGCTGGATAGAGTATTCTAGATTGCAAATTTTTTTCCTTTCAGCATTTTAAACATATCTTTCCACTTCCTTCTGGCCTATAGAATTTTTGTAGAGAAATCAGCCAATAGCCTTACGGGGGTTCCCTTATAATTAACACTTTCCTTTTCTCTTGTTTCTTTTAGAATCCTCCCTTTATCTTTAACTTTTGCCATTTTTATTATAATATGTCTTAGTGTGGGCCTCTTTGTGTTCAACTCATTTGGGGACCTCTGTGTTTCCTGTATCTTGATACCACTATCCATTAGATTTGGAAAGTTTCCAGCCATAATTTCGTCAAATATATTTTCAATCCCCTTTTCTTTTTCTTCTCCTTCTGCGATTCGTATTATGTGTAGATTGGCCTGCTTTATGTTATTCCATGGGTCTCTTATATTGCTTTCATATTTTTTTCATTTGGTTTTCTGTCTGCTGTCCTGATTGGGTGATTTCCATTATTCTATCTTCCACGTCACTAATTCGTTCCTCTGCATTATTGATTCTGCTCTTTATTGCCTTTACCTCAGTTTGCATCTCTGCAAGTGAATTTTCTAGTTTTTCTTGGCTCTTCCTCATATTTTCTGGTTCCTTTCTAAAGGAATCTGCATTACTATTCATATCCTCTCTTAATTTCTTCAGGATTTTCACTATCTCCCAATGTCTTTCAGACTGCAGGCGTCTGTTTCATTGTTTGCGGCTTTAGGTGAATTCTCCTGTTCCTTTAACTGGGAGTGGTTTCTGAGCTTCTTCATATTGCTTGTGTTTTTCTTTTTCTATGAGTTTGGGGAAGCCAAACTCTAGTCATTTAAGGCTACTTTTATGCAAGAGTACCCTCTTGTATTTTTGGAGGGTTACTATTTATTTTTGGTGTGGGAGTTTGAATATTTGCTGTCTCTTTCTTCGGTGTGAGCAGGCTGTTATCCCCATAATGCTCAGTGTGTTTTCAGGGAGAAGGAGGCAGTGGGTGGGGCCAGCAGTCAGTACCTGGTTATTGGGCTCTCAACAGCAGCAAGGACCTGCAGGAAGGTGGCACAGGATACTCCTAGTTGCAGGGCCCTGGGAAGTGGTAATGAGCTCTAGGCAGATCTACAAGGTGACCGGAGCATTTGCCAAAAGTGGCAGCAGGGTGCATGAGTTCCCAGGTGAGTGAGAGCAACAACAGCTTGTGTTTGATTGCAGTGCCTTCCTCTGAGGTGATTGGAACTGCAGGTGGTGCCTCTTCAGGGATCCCTAGTGGTAGCAGGCCACAACTGCCTCTGGAGTCAGTGATAACTGCAGTGGTTTTCCCCCACCACCTGTAGACCCATCTCATCTCACTTAGCCCACAAAGGAGGTGCTTCACAGTCTGCTCCTAGTTGCAGGATCCTGGGAAGTGACAGAGATCAGGTGTGTGGGTACTGCCTGGAGCATTTGGCAGTTGCAGCAGTAGGGTGGTTGTGTTCCCAGGGGGTTGAGAACACCAACAGGTGGTATCCGGTCACAATGCTCTCCTCTGTGGTGCCCTTGAGGTGAATGGGGCTGCACGTGGTGTCTGTTCACCGACCCCTAGTGGTGGCAAGCCACTCCCACATCTGGAGCCAGAGATAACTGCAGTGATTTGCCACCACCTCCTGTAGACCATTCAAGAAACACCTTGTCCTCAGCCCCTAAAGGAGGTGCTGCTAGATCTCTTTAGTAAATGATTGGCAACAACATAATTTCATGCTTGTGCTCTGTAATACATTAACATTTTCTTTTTTTCCCCTTTCTTTCTTTTGTTTGCTTTTTAGGGCTGCACCCACTGTATATGGAAGTTCTCAGGCTAGGGGTTGAATTAGAGCTACAGCTGCCAACCTACACCATAGTCACAACGGTGTGGATCCGAGCTGCATGTGAGACCTACACCACAGCTCACAGCAACACTGGCGTCCTTAACTCACTGAGCAAGGCCAGGGATGGAACCCACTTCCTCATGGTTCCCAGTTGGATTTGTTTCCACTGAGCCATGACAGGAACTTTCAACATTTTCTATTTTTTCATTTTTTATTTTTTTCTAGGACCTCACCTGGAGCATATGGCGGTTCCCAGGCTGGGGATCAAATTGGAGCTATAGCTGCTGACTTACACCACAGCCACAGCCACAGCCACACCAGATCTGAGCTACGTCTGTGACCTACGCTATAGCTCCTTAACCCACTGAGCAAGGCCAGGGATGGAACCTGAGTCCTCATGGATACTAGTAAGATTCGTTTCTGCTGAGCCACGATGGGAACTCTCATTTTCTTTCTTTCTTTTTCTTTTTCTTTTTTTTTTTTCCTAGGGTGGCACCAATGGCATATGGAGGTTCCCAGGCTAGGGGTCTAATTGGAGCTGTAGCCACTGGCCTATGCCAGAGCCACAGCAACTCAGGATCCGAGCTGCATCTGTGACCTACCCCACAGCTCATAGCAACACCAGATCCTTAACCCACTGAGCGAGGCCAGGGATCGAAATCACAACCTCATGGTTCCTAGTCGGATTTGTTAGCCACTGAGCCATGACGGGAACTCCTCATTTTCTATTTTAATGTTTCATTTTGGCATATTGGAGAATTATTTTTAAAGAAATCCTATTAAAAACAGTTACTATGAAAATAACAGCAGTTTAAATTATAGAATTTACCTAAAGGAAGACAGAAAGTTAAAGGGATATTCTCATCCCTTGAAGTGCAGGGGAAGAATAAAGTATTTTATACAGTAAATTTTATTTTTGTCACTTTTAACATTTATTTTTAGCAAATAGCTTTGCCTTACATGTGAATTTGTTCTGTATTTAGAGTATGTAGTAACATACTGTGTTTTTTTAAAGAAATTAAAATCCGATTGGGAGGACAGGATAAAGTTAAAAGATGCAATTGATGAAACATGAAAATGATTTTTTTTAAATACATGAGTGGAAAGCAATCTACTAAAGTCTTTAGAGAAATATTTGTGGAACTGATGAAATGGAAGGGGTGGTTGAAACCTGGAATGGTCAGGGAGGGTTTTGGAGAAAGTAGAGTGTCTTAAGTGCAGCCTACTTCAAAATAGCTACCAAGAAGTTTTATGTGGCTGGAGAAAACACACCCACCTTGATAACTCATTTTAATTTCATGATTATGAACCTGAAATAGGTCTTGGTGATGCCCAGCAGTCTTACTCTTTTTCTTATCCATTCACTGTCCTATTCCCACTTTCTCTTCTTTCCTCAAAACCTATGCCACTTCTTTCCCCTCCTTTATTCTTTTCTTTCATTGGCATAACAAATATGAATCCTTTAAACCTAAGTAAGGCCATGTGATTCTTCTGCTCAAAATATACCACTGGCTTCGCATATCTCTCAGAGTAATGCCACAGTTCATAGAGTGGCCTATAAGGCTCTGTGGTCTGCCATCCACCTTCCATGCCACTCCCTTCTGCCATTGGTTACCTTCACTGTCTTCCTTGGTTTTCCTTGAAAATATAGAGCATGCTTGTATGTAAGGGCTTTTGCGTTAGCTATTCTTTTTCTTAGAAATTTCTTCCCTCAGATGCTTGTGTGACTCGTCTCTCACTTTTTTCAGGTCTCTGTTTAAAAGTTAGAGAGGCTTTTCCTGGAGGACTGTATAGAATACCAATTTCCATTCTCACCATAGCACTCTTCAGCTCTCTTACTCTGCTTTATTTCTCTCCATGTTTTATATATGTATATATTTATTATATATATATAGTATTGTTTATACAAACACACATATAGCTATATATATGTGTATAATATATATATACACACATATATATATACTCACACAGACTTGTTTATCCATTTAGTGTCTGTCACTTCCCATTTAAATGTAAGGGACTTTGTTTTATTTTGTTATATTCTCAGAGTCTACATATTGTAGACACTTAATTTTGAATGAATGAATGAACAACTAGTAGGCATTTGAGAAATGGGTAGACATTTGATAGAGGAAGGCTAGGAAAGTTGTTTCATGTTAGAGAAATGATATGAAGAGAAAAGTAGAGGTGGCAATATGCATGATCAATTATAGAGGTAATAACCAGTATGACTAGGCATTGGATTTGATTGGGAAATGATAGGACACATTTAGAAAGTTATGCTGGAGTATACTGTGAAAAGTTCTGAAGAACAAACTAAAGTGTTTTATCTGTATGTGTAGATAATGTGAAATGCTTTCAGGTTTTAGAAGAATGGGAGTGTATCTTTCCTGCAAACAGGACAGAATCCTTTAGGCACATCTCATGGAAGCCCAACAATCTGTCCAATGTCCCTATTGCCAGAGCTCCAGAAGCTTGCCTTATTTTGGAATATAGATGAACATATTTTAATTAATTTTCATTTTTCAGCAGAAAGATACATTTGACATATTGTTCAAACGACTGTTATTGTGCTCTAAGTACTTTCATAGCAAGAACCATTGTTTAGAACATTGTCTGGTGTTTAGTAGGAGCCAGTAAATATTGTATATTTGTTGAGTGGAAACAAGTCCCAAGAATTTAAGCTATTTCTCTTAAGGTTACCCAACAGAGTAGTTCCCAACACCAGTCTTTTGGCAGTTGTTCTTCATGGTTTCTTTACAGAAAGTAATTCAAGAGATTAAGCACATAATCCAGACTCTAGACTTAAGATTCCCCACCCCCTTAAATGATTAACTATTAAAATAAAATAGTACTTGTTTTATTAAAGGTAAATAAATGAATGGGATATAATTTTGGATTAAAATGGAATGGGATATAACTTTAAGTACAAGTTACTTATCCCTTTTTGGTTGCTTATTAGGATTATAATCTTATCTGGAATACATAGTGAATATTCTTTACCATAAATTTATCTTGGCCTCTGCTTCATTGGTTACTGGCAACTTTGATATTATAATGCACATCTGTTTCTAGGTGCTTAAAACCTCTTTTTTTTTTCCTGATTTTTGACTTTCTTTTATTCCTTCTTATCAAGAAGAAATGCAGTTTATTTCCTTGGCTTTATGATATCAGACATTTACTCATAAAAACTGAGCCAAGTATCTATTTATCTCTATGAAAGTATTTTAAGTGTTGGGAAGTCTCTTGAGTTCATAGAGAAAACTTACTCCATAGGGTTTTCCTCCTGTCCTTGGCTCTTTAATCTGTTTTTATTGTTGTTTTTGTGATTAATTTGAACATTTTATAACTTGGCAGCTTTGCCTCCAACTCTCTTTTCCCTGCCCCAGATTCCTCACAAGACAGTGTCTTTGTGTCTCTTTTGGTATATTCTGAAGCAGTTGAAAGAGAGACTTATAGAACAATATTCAGACCAACAGACAGTTTCATTTTTATGGCAGATGTTTTTTTATCTCTTTATCAGAGTTTCTGATGGGGGCTAAGCCTTTTTTCCTCTAAAGCATGTATTTATAAAGATGAAAGAATACCTAATTTTTGCGTTACAAAAGAGATAGAAGAGGTATTTCTCACAGTGATAATTTGAAAATGGTTATTGAAGATTAGCGTGGAGTTAGTGATCAGTCAAGTGGACAGTTGGAGAGAATGAGTCCAAGTGACAAGGGTATTGTTTAATCCAGGAATCAAATATTAGGTTCAGGAGATTTTAGAGAAATAGGGAAGGACTGAATGAATGTAAGGATAGGAATGATTTTTTATTTTTTGGAAGAGTAGTAAGGGCAAAATAAAAATAGCGGTGGACATATGGCATTTAGGAGGGCAAATTTTTAGATACCTTGGGTGGGAAGAGCAAACAGGCATTTATAGAGGTAGAAATAGCCACCAGGTAGGTGATGATATTGGACAAGAATTTAGAAGAGATGTCAATATTGGAAATAGAATTTTGAACTTTCAGTACTCCAGTGTTCTTTTAACTAAAGATTATTTCTCCTGGTGGAGCCAGGGTGAGAAGGAAAAGGGAGAGTTAATATTTTTTAAGCCTATCAGTAAACTGGTTACTATACTAATCTTTCAGAAATGTTATTTCAGTAACTCTTACATTAATCCTATGAGGGTATTAACCTTATTTTCCAAATGAGGATATTGATGGACTTTCTAGCACATTGTAGAGCCAAGGCTAAACTGAGTATTTTGTTTCCAAAGTCCATGCTTTTCCTATTTGTATCACACTCATTCTTATTCCTAGAAAGGGAAAAACTGGAAAGAAATTTTGAGTATAGAGATTAAGAAATACATGTAGATAGTAATTTGGGGATAAGAGGGGTAGATGGAGAGCATGAAAGAGCTAAGTTGTCTAAGAACGAAATCAGGGTGTTTCTTACGCCATGTGAGAATCAGATTATTTGACTAGTAATATTTTATCCAAATCCAGGATATATAAATGTGAAATTGATTCCACTTAGGGTCTTTTTTGATTTGTCTGGTGGCTGGTATGGTTGAATTTTTCTCTCAATATTTCATATACTTAATACTTTGGAATGTTGCTACCTAACATAAACATATTCCCATCTTTAGCTAAAAGTCCACAATGGAAGACAAAACATTCTCTGACATAAACCATAGCAATGTTTTCTTAGGTCAGTCTCTCAAGGCAATAGAAATAAAAGCAAAAATAAACAAATGGGACCTAGTCAAAATTATAAGCTTTTGTACAGCAAAGGAAACCGTAAACAAGACGAAAAGACAACCTATAGGTTGGGGGAAAATATTTGTTAATGATGTGACTGACAAGGGCTTGATTTCTAAAATATGCAAATAGCTCATACAACTCAATAACAAAAACCCCAAATAACCCAATCAAAAAATGGGCAGAAGACCTAAATAGACATTACTTCTAAGAGGACATACAGATGGCCAATAAGCACATGAAAAGATGCTCAGTGTCACTAATTATTAGAGAAATACAAAGCAAAACTTCAATGAGGTGTCACCTCACACCAGTCAGAATGTCCATAATTAAAAATCTGCAAATATTAATACTGGAAAGGGTGTAGAGAAAAGGGAACTCTCCTACACTGTTGGTGGGAATTAAATTTGTGCAGCACTATGGAAAACTATATGGAGGTTCCTTAAAAAACTAAAAATAGGAGTTCCTGTTCTGGCTTAGTGGTCAACAAATCCGACTAGGAACACGAGGTTGCGGGTTCGATTCTTGGCCTTGTTCAGTGGGTTGAGGATCTGGCGTCGCCGTGAGCTGTGGTATAGGTTGCAGACACGCTCGGATCCCTCGTTGCTGTGGTCTGGCGTAGGCCGGTGGCTACAGCTCTGATTAGGCCCCTAGCCTGGCAACCTCCATATGCCGTGGGAGTAGCCCTAGAAAAGGCAAAAAGATTAAAAAAAAAAAAGGAAAAAAAACCCACAAAAACTAAAAATAGAGTTACCATATGACCCAGCAATCCCACTCCAGGGTATATATCTGGAGGAAACTCTTGACTTGAAAAGATACGTGTACCCCAGTGTTCATAGTAGCACAGTTTATAAAACCCAAGACATGGAAACAACTTAAATGTCCACCAACAGACGAATGGTTAAAGAAGATGTTTTATATACGTATGTATATATACACACACAATAGAATACTACTCAGCCATAAAAAAGAATGAGATAATGCCATTTTCAGGAATATGGATGGACTTAAGAGATTCTCATACTAAGTGAAGTAAGTCAGACAGAGCAAGACAGATAGCATGTGATATCACTTATATGTGGAATCTAAAATATGATAAAAAGATAAACTTATTTACAAAACCCAAAAACAGATTTAAAGACATAGAAAACAAATTCGTGGTTACCAAATGGGAATGGGAGTGGGGACAGATAAACTAGGAGTTTGGGATTAGCAGGCACATACTACTACATATAAAATAGATAAATAGCAAGGTTCTATTGTATAGCACAGGGAACTATATTCGGTATCTTATAATAAGCCATAATAGAAAAGAATATGAAAAAATATATTTATGCATTTTGTTGTACACCACTTGGTTGTACACCAGGAACTAATCATGAGGGATAGCTACTGAAATTTTCAGAATTTGGGAAGGTTCTAATTATTATATCCTACCACACTCCAAATTAGCAGTCAAATCACAGCAGAAATTGAGTCACAGAGGAAGAACATTTTGACTTGTCAGCCAGAATATATAGCTACTATGGAAAAATATTGCCTTCATTGTTTATTTAATATTAAAAGTTGAGCTGTGCAATAATATTAGGTTCAGACATTTGGAACTGCCAATATCCCACCATTCTCAACAAGAATAACAAATAATAAGAGCAATAGTCTATTGACATTACTAAGTCCTTGTGATTGGACGGTAGCAGAGTTCACATTGTTATTGAGATTTCTTTGACTGTAAATGCCCTGTCTTTCAGTATCAGTTGATTCCTTAAGGAGAACTATAAAAATGGGACCCTTTAATACTAATTACCTGTCTGTGGTATTCATCTCACATGGAATACGTTATTTACATTTTAACTAAGCCATTCATAAATGGTTATTTTGCTTCTCTAGCTGCAGGTAACTTCCTAATATGACTTCAAGTTTAGAATAACTTTCTTTATTTTGAGGCCAGCAAGTCTATGTGGTTTTTCCTTCTTTGACTTTCAGACCCCTTCTCTGAACATTTTTGCTTTTGCTGCTTAAGTGTCCTTTTGAAAAATAGGGGAGGATGTTTGAAAAATTATATCAATAAGAATAGATTCCTTTCTTCTCTTTTCATTGTTTCTTTTAAAATAAGCTACTTTAGTAGCTATTTTATAAAATTTCTAGAAACACTGAATTACAAAATATTGAGCCATTGTTTCTGGGGGAAATACCAGTTCCTGTGAGCTTCTGGTCACATTTTTGCCAACACACAGCCTTGTTTTATGTGTTTCTGTTTAAAGACATCTTAGCTAATATATGCTTTCTACAAATAGTTATTTGTGTTACTGAACCGAACTTGGGTCTGCTTGCCTGTGCACAGCAAAGTTGATCTCTTGACACCTGGTTGTGGTAAAGTACAGTTTTTATTGCAGGGCACCAAGCAAGGAAACTAGGGAGCTAATGCTCAAAAGACATGAACTATCTGATGGCTTTCAGGGAAGGTTTGTTTTTGTTTTTGTTTTTTTAGGTCTGCACCAATGGCAGAGTTCCCCGGCTAGGTGTTGAATCAGAGCTGCAGCTGCTGGCCTAACCCACTGAGCAGGGCCAGGAATTGAACCCACATCTTCATGGATACTAGTCAGTTCATTACCACTGAGCCACAATGGGAGCTCCCCAGGGAAGGGTTTTTAAAGGCAACATCAAGGTGAGGGTTAGACAATGTATGATCAGTTTGTGGACTTTCTTCTGATTGGTTGGTATTGGGCAGTGCTTCAGGAATCTTAATCACTAACCTTCTGGTTCCACTCAGTCTGGGGTCTCTTTTCTTGCGGTCAGCATGCAGTCACCATTCTCCACCTGGATGGGGGTCTTACTGTCTGCAGGATACAGATATATATATATATCTGTTTCCTTGCTGAACTATTATTTAAGCCATTAAGTAATCATTGCTTTCTCTCTTTCCCCTTCCTTCCTTCCCTCCTTCCTTCTTTCCTTCTTTCTTTCTCTCTTTCCTTCTCTTTAAAGTGTTTGGCCATGGAGTTCCCATTGTGGAGCAATGGAATTGGAGGCATATCTGGAGTGCGGGATACAGATTCAATCCCTGGCCTGGCACAGTGGGTTCTGGATTGTTGTAGCTGCGGTGTAGGTCGCAACTGCGGCTAGGATCTGATCCCTGGTTGAGAAACTCAACCTGGTGTGGGGAGGCCAAAAAAGAAAACACAGCAACAAAAATAAAGTGTTTGGCCACACCATTGGCATGCAGTAGTTCCAGGACAGGGATCAAACCAGAGCCTTGCAGAGACAACACCGTATAGTTAGGCTGTAGGGCACAAGGAAAGTCCCATCATTACTTTTCTTAATTGACTTTTTCTTGGTTTCTGCATTCCCTCACTTCTCTATTGTTAACTTCTTATTCCTGCTCTTTAGAACTAAGGGGAAACCTAGGAAACTACAGCTTTTTATTTTTTCTTCAAACAAGAAGCAGGGAACATGGAACTACTTTTGTATGCTACGGGGTCCTGCTCAGTTTCGACTGTAAGGAGTATTTCTTTATAATAAAACTATAGCTGAGAAGGGTGTAACATTTTCCTGATCCTGAGTATTGTGACTGTAAATTATTTGGCTTTCAGCCTCACAACTACATTTTTTAAAAAATTGGGCATCATCTCATGAATCCACAAATTTACCCATTTTTCTATCTTTTCCATAGCTTTACCACATGCTATCAATGTTACTTTAGCACTATTTAGAGTGCCTTTTTTCTGGAGGTACTCTATTATTGATTTAGAAACATTGAACTCAAGACCAACAGAACCAGAATTCACTGCCTGATGGAAGCTTATCTGCTATATGTAGTTTCTCTGGAAGGCTGATATCAACTTCTTGCACTTGGGTACACTAGAGAGCACTTTAGCACTATGCTTGGGGGGCCATGTTAAATAATGATGTCACCAACAGAAAGCACAAAACTACAAAAATCATGGCACAAAATAGACTGAAAAAAAAAAAAAACCCATACTCGTTTACAGTTGGAAAGCTGAAACAAAAAGGCAGACTGTCCAAGTTCTTGTTGTGACTCAGTGGGTTATGAACCAGAATAGTATCCATGAGGATGAGGGTTCTATCCCTGGCCTCACTCAGTGGGTTAAAGATACTGCATTGCAGAGTTCTCGTCGTGGCGCAGTGGTTAACGAGTCTGACCAGGAACCATGAGGTTGCTGGTTTGATCCCTGGCCTTGCTTAGTGGGTTAAGGATCCGGCGTTGCCATGAGCTGTGTAGGTTGCAGACGTGGCTCGGATCCCGCATTGCTGTGGCTGTGGCGTAGGCTGGAGGCTACAGCTCTGATTCAACCCCTAGCCTGGGAACCTCCATATGCATTGGGAGTGGCCCTAGAAAAGGCAAACAAACAAACAAACAAACAAAAAGATACCACATTTCTGTGGCTGTGGTGTAGGCCAGCAACTATAGCTCCAATTCAGCTTGGGAATTTCCCTATGCCACAAGTGCAGCCTTAAAAAGCAAAAAAAAAAAAAAAAAAAAAAACAACTGCAGAAGGTAGGTAGACTATCACCTTGTTTCACTTCAGTTGGGAACATGCGAGTAGGACATCTAATTTTTTTTTGCCATTCTACACTTGTACACAGATAATCACAGGGACACCATGAGTATTGACTTTGGGTTTACAAATGTATTTTAGCAAGCAGACAAATTTACAAGTACAGAATCAGCAAAAATAGCATCAAAACTGTAATTGGATTTATGACAAACCAATTTTGGGTCATTGCAATTGTTGAGACTTCTATGATGCTTTAAATCAGTTAGGAAGAATAGGATATCATCTTAAAGTTACCACATGCTTTACTACTGTGAATTTCTGAGTAGCCCTATAAAGAAAAAAAATTAAATTTATTGTAAGATTACTTATTAGACAAACAGAAGCTGATTATTTTATTTCATTTTTTTATTTTTTTATTTTTATTTTTTGGTGTTTTAGGGCCACACCGCAGCATATGGAGGTTCCCAAGGCTAGGGGTCTACTTGGAGCTACAGCTGCCGGCCTACACCACAGTCACAGCAATGACAGATCTGAGCCGCATCTGCAACCTACACCACAGCTCACAGCAATGCCGGATCCTTAACCCACTGAAGGAGGCCAGGGATCGAACCTGCAACCTCATGGTTCCTGGTTGGATTCATTTCTGCTGCACCACAATGGGAACTCCAGTAAAGTGGTTATTTTAAAATCACAGAGCAAGCCGCTCGGTAGTCAAAAAGCAACTGTGGCTGAATCTGATGTACACCTGAAACTAACAGCATTGTAAATGAGCTATCCTTCAATGAAAAAACAAAGGCAGTTCTGGCAAAACAGCACCAGACTGGCAGTCTCCCCCCACCCCACTTCTGTTGCTACCACTGTACACCTCTTTTTGTTTGTTTGTTTGATAGCTTGCTGATGGAAAATCATTTCTTTGAGACTGTAGCCCTTTTCCTTTATTTCTTATTCCCGCTTTGCAAAGACGCATGTTTATTTAACAAATACTTATTGAAGGCTTTATCTAACAATATTTGTACCTTTTTAAACAAGTATATATTTCTGGTTAAGACCTCAAGGTGTGGAATTAAGCCTGGTTCAAATGCTGGTTATACCTTTTACTACTACCTAGGTGGATTCAGGCATGATATTTATCATCCCTAAATCTGTTTCTCCATTTGTAAAACTGGTGAAATAATATTTTATATACATATATATATACACACACACGCACATACACATATACGCTATAACTAATATATAATTCATATATATACATAAATAATCATTAGGTTGTCATAAGAGTTAAATGAGATAATTTTTATAAAACACAGAGACAATGTTTGGTACATGTAGGCATTTTATAAGAAGTATATATTATCACTTCAAAGAACCTATTTTATTTTTTCATTTTGGGCTGCCCTATGGCATATGGAGCTCTTGGGCCAGGGATCAGATCTGAGCCATAGCCCTGAATTAAGCTGAAGCTGCGGAAACACCAGATCCACTGTACCGGGCTGGGAATTGAACCTAAGTCCCAGTGCTCCCAAACCACCGCCAATCCCATGGTACCACAGCGGAAGGTCCACAAAGAACCTATTTTAGGAGTTCCCGTAGTGGCTCAGTGGAAAGGAATCTGACTAGTATCCATGAGCATGCAGGTTCGATCCCTAGCTTTGTTCAGTGAGTTAAGGATCCAGTGTTGTTGTGAGCTGTGGTGTAGGTTGCAGTCGCGGCTTCATCTAGTGTTGCTGTGGGTGTTGCATAGGCCAGTGGCTACAGCTCTGATTGGACTCCTAGCCTGAGAACCTCCATGTGTCCCAGGTGCGGCCCTAAAAAATAAAAGACCAAAAAAAGAACCTATTTTAAATGAGCGCATAACAGTTCTGTAAAGCGGGCAGTGTTTGTATCACCTCTGTTATTTATTATTTGTTTTATGAAAAGGTCTCAAAGAAATTAAGTGATTTGCTTCTGAGATTCTACCACCATGGAGCTGTCCCTCCTGTAAATTTATAATAAATATTGTTCTTCCATTGTTAGAGTATTAATTACAAGATAGTATAAGTCACTCAGAATGAAATGTGTGCAAGGACTATTATTGTTGTCATGATTGACTTCCCAGTTACCCAGTTCCTTGCCTGGCACATAGTAGGTTGCCAGTGTATGATTATTGAATGAATAGATTAAATGCCAAGGTCACATTTTTTTGTAGTAAATCAGCCTCCTATTTTCCATTTACACCTTTATTTCCCCATATTATTGCCATTATACCCATGGTTCTTAGACATCACACTAGATTGAAAAAATAAAGACTATGAGGATACAGAAAACACAGTTCCAGTTCAAGAAGCTTGCAGTCTATTGTAGAGAGCAGATGGATAGTGTATTAGTTTCCTGTGACTGTAACAAACTACTATAAACATAGTGGCATAAAACAATAGAAGTTTATTCCCTCATAGTTCTGGAGGCCAGAAGTCCAAAATCAAGGTGATGATTGGTCTGGCTCCATTTTAAAGCCCTAGGAGGGTTTCTCTCCCTTGCCCTTTCCAGCTTTTGGTGGCTTCAAGTGTTCAGTGTTTTATGGATGCATCACTCCAGTTTTTGCCTCTGTGGTAACATTGTCTCCTCCTCTTCTATCTCTTCTCTGTGTCTCTTATCCACTTGTCACTGGACTTAGAGGCACACCCATACACTTCAGGATGATTTCATCTCAAGTCCTTATTAACTTATTACATCTGCAAAAACCTTTTTTCAAATATGGTAACATTTACAGGCTTCAAAGATTTGATGTGGGTATTTTGAGGGGACTATTTTTTAGCCTACCACAGCTAGCAACAACCGTCAAATCTGTTTTTATTAGGGTACAAACAGTTCCTTACCTCAGGTGTGAGAAATGATTATGTTGCCAAACTACAAATAGGGAGATGGCAGTATGTGCAAAACACAGCTTAGCTATGCTTAACAGTTGTCTTTTAAAAGTATATTAAATTTTGAATATATTCCCAGCCACCCAAGCTAAGTTCTTGTTGAGAAATTTAATATGCACTTCCCCTCCTCACAAGCCTCCACCCCTCCCTAGCCTTCAGGAAAGAGTGGAATACAGGTTCTGGTACTAGATTACTTGGCTATTAATCCCTGGCTTTATCCCCATTGTTTGCTAGCCATGTGGCCTTTGGTAAGTCTTGCCTGTGAAATGCGAATTATAATAGTAGTTACCTCATTAGGTAGTTGTAAGGATTAAATGAGTTAATACATGTAAAGCATTTAGTATAGTACCTGGCATAGAATGAGCATTTAGTTAATGCATATTAACTAATATTAGCAATTGTCGTATTTGCCTTTGTTGGGGATACAGGAGAAATATGAAACGTGGTCCTTTCCTCTGAGGTCTCTAAGATCCTATGGAGAAAAATATAATACCACCATGTCTGAGTTCTGTTTGTAGGATGAGAGACCAAAATTAAGAAGTCTGTATTAGAGGTTGTTATGGTAAATCTCATGTGAGGTAAGGATGTCTGAACTGATGCTGAGGTAGGAAATAGAGTAGAGGGGTGAGATAAGTGATGAGTTTTAATGAAAAAGTGAATCAAGACCTGACAACGTAATTTTACCTTATTATAGGAGGGAAAACAATCTTTCAAGTTCCACTCTACTTCTAAAACCAGCATTGGTTAGACTTCTTCTGTAAGGTGAATTAATTATAATATTCCTTTAATATCTCAAGTTTTCAGCATCTGAATGCTTCTGATTTTTTAAAGAAATCCTCAGGTCCAGAAGTTTTTTTGGGTGAACAGAGTGCTGGAAGCTTAACCCAGTTAGAGCCTCTACAGTTGTTTCTTGAATAACATACACATATACCACTCGCTCCTGCTTTTATAGCTCTTCAAACACATGAGCTGTGTCTCAAATATGTCTATATGAGAGAGGACTACCTGAATATATATGCATGTGTTTTTCTGTAAATACTTATTCTCTTTCTAATCCCTTCCTCTGATGGAAATACAGAGAAATAGCCAAGAAGAAAGAAGAGCAAAAGTCTTATGAAAAGAGGTGGCTATTGTTTCTTTTCTTTGAACTACTGTGATCTCATAGTAGTTTTTTTTTCTTTTGTACATTTGTGTGTGCTTTTTTTTTACAAAATAAAATACATATATTTAAACACAATTACATTCACACAGATTATTATATCATGGATCTTAATAAATATTAAGTGATTCCCTCTGGAGAAGTGGAATGGAAAATATGCTGAGACAAATAGGAAATTTATTCTATACTTTATCCCATTTCGTATGGCTTTCATTTTAATCTTTAGTATTATCTATTACATTTCAATTTTTCTTAAAAAATTAGCATTGTATTAAAATTGTATATATGATGCACCTAAAATTAAGAAAGCCTTATATACCATTAAATATTTTATATGGCATAATAAAAAGAATAACAGCTGTTAAGAATAACAAAAATAATACACCCTCTGAAAATAAGTAAAATATAAAATACATAAATTGGTTAGAAAACAGTGTAACTATATAAATATGTCCTCACAATTTGTTACATCTTAGTGATTCTTCAATATTGGCATTACACCATGCTAGGTGATGTGATAAACAAGACATTATAGACCTTACATTGTACCATGGAGAGAAATGGTTATTAATAATACAATTGTAGAACTGTATTATTTAATTGTACAGTTGCATTATTTCATTATAGTTATCATAAATTCTTTGATGGAGAGGAAATCAGAATCAGATGTAAGAAGACTTCAGCATTCCAAGAATGATGTCAAATGACCCCCTTCATGGTGGATTATGCACTTCTTTACTATGAGAAATGTTTCTTCTTCGGAGATTCCTTGTTTGTGTATCAATCGTAGATTTTTGGTTTGCAGTTATTCTGAAGTTTTGATATAAGAGTCTATATGTATATGAGATTGTTTTAAGTTGTTGTTCTCTTAGTTGCAAGTTCATCTCCAGTGTCCTGCATTTGTACCCACCTCTTCTCATGATTTCTCATTTTGGTGGTATAATTGTGCATGGACGATTTCGTATCTTTACTGGTGAGCCTTGTCATTTGTGTTTCCTGTTGCTGTCTTTTCTTTTCTGCCTAGAGAAGTTCCTTTAGTATTTGTTGTAAGGCTGGTTTGGTGTTGCTGAATTCTCTCAGCTTTTGCTTATCTGTGAAGGTTTTGATTTCTCCCTCAAATCTGAACGAGAGCCTTGCTGGGTAGAGTAATCTTGCTTGGAGGTTTTTTCCTTTCATCACGTTAAGTATATGGTGCCACTCCCTTCTGGCCTGCAGAGTTTCTGCTGAAAAATCTGCCGATAACCTTATCGGGGTTCCCTTGTATGTTACTTGTTCCTTTTCCCTGGCTGCTTTCAAGATTTTCTCTTTGTCTTTAATTTTGGTCAGTTTGATTAGTATGTGTCTCGGTGTATTCCTCCTTGGGTTTATTTTACATGGTACTCGTTGTGCTTCCTGGATTTGAGTGAGTGGTTCCTTCCCCATGTTAGGGAAGTTTTCGGCTATTATCTCTTGGAATATGTTTTCTGTCCCCTTCTCTCTCTCTTCTCCTTCTGGCACCCCTATAATATGGATGTTGGAGCGTTTCACGTTGTCCCAGAGTTCTCTGAGATTCTCTTCATTTGTTTTCAATCTTTTTTCTCTTTTCTGTTCTGCATCCGTAATTGCCACGCATCTGTCCTCCACCTCGCTTGTTTGTTCTTCTGCCTCCTGTATGCTGCTGTTGGCTGCTTCTAGTGAAGTTTTTATTTCAGTTATTGTATTTTGCATCTCTTCTTGTTTAAGTTTTATACCTTGTATCTCTTTGGTCAGTGTTTCCTGTAAGTTATCCATCTTTGCCTCCAGTTTATTCCCAAGGTCTTGCATCATCTTCAGCATCAACAGTCTAAAGCCTTTTTCCTGGAGGCTGAGAATCTCCTCCTCACTTGGCTCTTTTTCTGGGGTTTTTCCTTTCTCCCTCATCTGAGGCATAGTCCTCTGTCTTTTCATTTTTATAGGTTTTTGGTGTGGTGACCTTTTGACAGGTAGAAGGGTTGTAGCCTCTCTCACTTCTGGTGTCTGCCCCCCTTGCGGCTGAAGTCAGTATGGGGGCTTGCTGAAGGCTTCCTGATGGGAGGGGCTGATGCCTGCGCCCTGGTAGGTGGAGCTGATTCTAATCCCTCTGGTGGGTGGGGCTTAGTCTCTGGATGAGATTAGAGGCAGCTGTGTGCCTCAGGGGTCTTTAGGGAGCCTGTTTACTGAGGGGCGGGGCTGTGATCCCACCAGGATTGTTTGTTTGCCCTGGGGCTTCTCAGCACGGACTGACCGGTGGGGCCAGATTTTCCCAAAATGGCCACCTCCAGAGAAAGGCAGCTGCTGCATATTCCCGAGAGTTTTGCCTTCAATGTCCCTCCCCCACAACAAGCCAGGTTCACCCCTATTTTCCCAGGATGTCCTCCAAGAACTGCAGTCAGGTTTGACCCAGATTCCTATGGAGACCTCGCTCTGCCCTGGGATCCAGTGCACGTGAAAGTCCGTGTGCACCTTTTAAGAATGGGGTCTCTGTTTCCCCCAGTCCTGTGGAGCTCCTATGCACAAGCCCCACTGGCCTTCAATGCCAGATGCTCCAGGGGCTCTTTCTCCCCGTGCCGGATCCCTGCACGTGAGGGTTTGATGTGGGGCTCAGAACTCTCACTCCAGTAGGTGGGCCTCTGTGAACCAGTTAGTTTCCAGTCTGTGGGGCTTCCCACCCGAGAGGTATGGGATTGTTTATATCACGAAATTGCCCCTCCTACCTGTTGTTGTGGCCTCCTCTTTTTCTTCTGGAGTAGGGTGTCATTTTTAAGGTTTCCGGTCCATTTGGGTGGGGATTGCTCAGGTTTTAGTTGTGAGTTTTGTTGTTTTTTTGGAGAGAAGTTGAGCTCCAGTCCTTCTTTTCTGCCATCTTAATCCTTTCTGGATGTTTGTGTTTTCTGAGAAAAAATATGTTTTTTTTTCTTCTTTTTAGGGCTGTGCCTGTAGCCCTGAAGTGCCCAGGCTAGGGGTCAAATCGGAGCTGCAGCTTCTGGTCTGTGTCACAGCCACAACAACGTGGGATCTGAGCTGCATGTGTAAGCTATATCCTATAGGAACTTTTAAAGCAAAACTTACAGAAGTTGCAAAACTTCTGTAAATCCAAACTTATTTGAAAATAAAAAGTTTTTTAAAATGAGGTACCATTCCACATCCACTAGAATTGATAAAATGAAATAGAATTACTGTTGGAGTAGACATGGAACAACCAGAACTCTTGTACATTATTTGTGGGAGTATAAAATGGTAGAACTTCTTTGGAAAATAGTTCAGAATTTTCTTAAAGCATGAAACATATATCTATCCACCCTTTGAATCAGCAATTCCACTCCTAGATATTTACACAAGAAAAATGAAAGTGTATGTCTAAAAAAAAGCCTTCCATGCAAATCTTCATAATAGCCAAAGGAAACTTTATGCATAATAGCCAACGACTGGAAAAATCCAGATAGCCATCGACAGGATAATGGATAAACAAACTGTAGTGTGTTCTTATAATGGAATAGTACTCACGACAAAAGTAAGGGAAAAATCACTGACACAAACAACAACATAAGTGAATCTCAACGACGTTATGCTGAGTGAAAGAAGCCAGACACAAAAGAAGTATATAATGCATAAGTCTATTTATATGGAGACCAAGAAGAGTCAAACTTAATCTACGGCAAAAGAAATCAGACCAGTGATTGTTTGAGGGTAAGGCAAGGTGGTCACTAACTGACAAAGGACATAAGGAAACTGTCTTGGGGTGACAGAAATTGGGGGTGCTGATAGGGATGGGGTTACTCAAGATTATGCAATTGTGAAAACTGATCACACTTGCTCACTTTAGATCTTTGTTCCTCACTCTATGAAAATTACACCTCAATAAAACAAATTTTAAAATAATATAAATGAGCGTTATTCCTTGCTTTTGTTTGCTGTTCCTAAATAGAGACAAACAATTCAGTCAAGAAAAATCCTTTTCACTCCAAAAACCATGCAATAACTAATTTTAAACATCTTTGATTAGAAATCTTGCTACAGAATTTTGAAAGTCTTAATTGGATTATATCAACTTTATATAGCTATCAATATATTTCCCAGTCAGGAGACTGAGTGACTACAGTATTTCTACTTTGGTATTTTATACTTTGACACAGTTTTCACAAACAAAAAGAATATACAAACAGCCGTCTTATCTGAGAGAATCCTAAATATTTTACAAATTTTTAAAACATATTTTTAAACTATCTAATATTTTATAGGAGGAACATTTCTTGCACTCTAAAGTGTAGCAACATCTGGCCTGCAACATGGCAGCTGTTTAACAGCCATGACACCTCACAAAAGTTTAGGACAGGAAGTGAAGAATTCTACATCCAACTGAGGCGAAGACTGGGAAGGCTGCAGAAGCAGAAGGGTGCAATGGTGTGGGCTGGAGCACCGCCAGCACGATGTGGTTAACACCTCTGTGGTAATGAAAAGCATAAGTGTCATTAGTGGTCAGAGCCTCATCTCACAGAAGGCATGTCCCACAGTACAATGACCTTTTCCTTCCATCAGGAGCACTGGTTTATTTCTAATACAACATGAAAAATGCTCCCACTAGCCATGCTCAAATCATTCCTTTCTGAAGTATCCTTTCCAGGTATGTATTGCACATGAGCTTAATAGTGCTGAAACATGACATGGTCTTTATCCTGATGTCAGCATATCAAGCCAACATTCAGTTGGATATATTTTACCAAGGCAAACAGTACAGAAGAAAGTACACTTCCGGTTAAGGGTATACAGACAAACACATTGCCATTCAAAGGCTCTCCTTTTAGGTACTTTTTGAAACTTTTGATTTTATTTGTTTAGTTTTGGCAAATTAAATGTGAAAATTTTGAGCGCTTCCCACCCACCCCATGATAGCCTTTAAATATCTTCCTGATGGAAAGTCAGTCAGTGTTTGAGAATTCTAGTTGTAGAAAAGATGAAAAAAGACCACAAGATTTCTTCATGTGCTTTTAGCCAATACTATCTTCCTATGAAAGCTTCTTATAAGAAGGGCATGAACTTGCCTATAAATAATCACCACACCTTGTTCTCAGTTCCCTAGAAACATAGAACCTCCTTTGTTTAGCTCTAAACTGTTCTGGATGCTAGACCTCAAATCATTTTTCCATGCACAACAACAATCACTAAGCCTTCTAGAAACTCTCCATCACTTCTCAGGACTACATAAGGATTCGTACCTTCAATTTCAACGTTTCCCCCTTGATAATCATGCATACACTCTCTATTTGAAAGCATAAAGAGAACCCAGTATCCAGAGTTCCATACTACTATAAGAGGTCCACTCATGCAAAAGATACATTCTACTCTTTCACAATGCATATGAGGCTATAGTGACACCTCCTAGATACCAGAGGATACTAAAGAGACTCCAACCTTGTGAATGCATTCATCATTATCAAAGGACAAGTTCTTTCTCTCCTTCCATTCTGCCTAAAGGGCAAAACAGTCAAAGAAAGAATACTAATTGAGGCTAGAATTAGATTTACCAATTATCGCTTAGATCCAAGTAGATGGATTTTTTATTTATGGGGGTGGAGGATGATGTTTGGGGATGACTGAAGTTGGGGGAAAGGAGAGAGATTAGAATTAAAACCTGTGCTATCAGGTAAAATAAAATATAATTAATATTCACTGCACTAATTAATGCTATGTCCAAAGTACTCCACTAGGTAGGGGGTAAGGGTCAGAGTGTGCATATGCGTGTGTGCATGTGTGTACAGGACAAAGACATTGCAAAAAGTAAGTCACCACAGCAGGAAATAAATATACAAATAACCCTCGAACAACATGGATTTGAACTGTGCAGGTCCATGTATATGCATATTATTTTCAATAGTAAATTTTATAACACGATCCAAGACTGCTGAATCTATGGATTCAAAGTATTGACTATAAATTATACTCATATTTTTAGCAGTACAGAAGGTCAATCCCCCTAATCCCCAAGTTGGTCAATGGCCAACTATATTTAGGGAAAAATGAGTTGTACAAACAATACTATTGCAATTTGGCTTTGGAGACTTAGATGCTCCAAACATTTGCAGGCAATTACTAGGTACCAGATACCGTGCCTAGGTAATTTATATATGTCTCTTTCTTTAATCCTCTCAATATCCTTATAAAGGTAATGGCATACTCTAACTTTTTTAGATGTGGAACAAAGGTTGGACAGGCAAAGCAGTTAGTCCAAAGTTACTCAGATAGCAACTGGCAGAGGTAAGTCCTCCATGATCAAATCTCTTATTTCTCCTTCTATATACCACTATGCCTCTCCATGGTACCACTCTGTACTGATGGTATTCTCATTGGTAATGAGATGTGAGCTGGCACTAGAAGGATGTACAGATTTCACTATGGAGTGGAACGGAAGGTGGAAGGCATTTCAGCAGACTCTGACTATCATGATTTCCAAGAGGAAAAGCCCAAAAAAAGCTCAGTTTAGTGAGTTATGAGGAAGCTTTCTTTGGAGAAAAGAGGATTTTATAGAAAAGATATGACACTCCAAAGACAAGCCTGGACCAAACTGTGAAAGAACTCTATCATTAATCTTTGTAATTTTACCTTATATTCTTTACAATGAGAAACCACTATAGTTCTTTGATTGACATCATGGAATTCACTTTTAGGAAATTTCACCTGGCATGGGTTATGATAAATGGGTTGGTAGAGAAAGAATAGAGCAGAGAAGCCAGTCTGAGGTGGTAATTGTATTAGTGCGGATATGGAGTGGTAAACTAGAATAGGATGGAGAGGAAGAGAAAAATGAAAACAAACCCTGGAACATGGAGGACAATACTCAGTAAATATTTACAGAAAGGCAGACCATTAAAGAAAGAAAGAAAGAAAGAAAGAAAGAAAGAAAGAAAGAAAGAAAGAAAGAAAGAAAGAAAGAAAGAAAGGGAAAGAACGAAAAAGAAAAAAGAAAGAAAAAAAAGGCAGTTCAAGGAAAAAGTCATTAGAACTTTTTAACTCACTGGCTACAAGAAGAGGAGAAAAGTTGCATCAAATGTCACTCTAATGCCAGGCCCAGGCAACCCTGAGAATTGTGGGCTTATTAATAGAATTAAGAAAATTAAAAAAAGGAACTAACTTTAAGAAAGAAAAATGGGAGTTGCTGTTGTGGCTCAGCAGGTTAAGAACCCAACTAGTATCCATGAGGATGCAGGTTCAATCCCTGGCCTCACTCAGTGGGTTAAGGATCCAGTGTGTCTTGTAGGTCCTCAGATGCAGCTCCGATCCTGTGCTGCTGTAACTGTGGCATAGGCCAGCAGCTGCAGCTCCAATTGGATCCCTAGCCCAGGAACTTCCATATATCGCAGATGCAGCCCTAAAAAGAAAAAAAATGACACATTAAAATACACTGATTTTGAGACAAATCAAGACACCAAGTGAAAATGTTGGATGGAGAGGATTAACCAGGAAAAATATCAGGCTGGAGACATAGATTTAATCATCATTTTAATCAAGGAGAAAACAAAATCACCAAGGAAAACTGCATAGTGACAGAAGCTAATGGCTAAGAATTAGACTTTACAAGCAAAACAAAACAAAATCCCACACACATACTCAGAGATATAAAAGCATCATCAAATTTGCATTCAAATCAGGAACTAAGGCTGGAAAATGACAACTGGAATTGGCAATTAGGAGGTCATAGTGATCTTCAAGTATTCTGTTTCAGGCAAGTGCTCAGAGAAAAAGGCAGATTTCAGAGAACTAATGAGAGTATGGATTGAAAATGGAGGTTATGGGAGAGACCGCATATTTGAAAAGATGAAAGGAAGAAAAGAAAAAAGAAATAGGCTTTATATTACGTGCTAAGCTTAATGTGCCTGGGAGAACTTTAACTTTCACAGTCCATTATTATAATTTTTACTCTTATAATAAAATTCTATTATAAAGCACCACAATGCTATAATCTGAATCAAGCTTTAGTGTGGGTCAAATCCTGTCCCCTGTGTACATGGTGTTATTATAGGACATCAGTGTCAATACACCAGAGAAAGCATGTGCGTATTATCCTTGTCCACTTCTCTCTGTGTTATTATGAGACTGAACTGTAACTTTAATTTATAATACTAATATCGTTTCATTGGGACTTTAATACATTTATTAATTTGAAATAAATCACCCCATTTCTCTAATCACTCTCTATCGACAACTTTACTAATTTGGTGAGATGACAATATTGGAGTGTGAAAACCACACTGAAATAAGATTTATATCTAAATCCATATGTTTAGACATATTACACCACTCTGGAGTCTGATATTTGTTCTCTCTCACTATAGGTCAGAGCTTATGACTTGGAGAACACTTAAGAGAAGTGAGCTAATGTACTCATATTTCTCTACTGGAAACTTTGGTTCTAATTTGAGTAAATTTACAATAAAAAAAGCTTGATGAAATTGTATAAAACTCAACACTCTTCACATCAAATTCTCTATCTGCTTTCTTAGGGCAGACCTGGTGCTATCAACAAGGAATTTCTCAAAGACATAGTCATTTAAACAATTCAGACCTTGGTTGTATAAATTCTTTTAGTTCAAGTTAGTAAAAAGAATAAAGACACAATAGACTTAATCTTTAAATTTTTCTTTTCCGTGAAAAAACTGCTGACAGGAAAGGCACTTTGCAACTAGTCAAGTACCCTGGTAAGGAAACATCATATCCAAAGGAACATAGCTACCCAAACTCATGAGTGTTTAGTGAAAGCTTGTTGATAGTACCATTAGTGATTATACTTCAGGGTCAAAATCATGTTCTGAGTGAAAAAAATAATATAAAGTTAAATCTGAAAGTGCTAGAAATTATACTCCATCAAATTACAGCCCTAATGCATCATGGAAAATATACAGTGGAGAATGGTCTAGATCAAGAGTTAGCAAACTCTTTTCTATTAAAAAGCCAGATAGCAAGAATTTTAGGCTTTGCAAGCCATAGTCTCTGTTGCACTTACATAGCTTTGCCTTTGCCATTGCAAAAGCAGCCATAGAGAATATGTAAAAGAAGAGTGTAGCTACGTTACATTAAAATTTTATTTACAAAAACAGGTGGCGAAAAGAAGTGCTCAACAACACGAACTCAATGATGGAATATGTCAACAGGATATGGGAGCCAACTGAAAGAGCTGGAACAATTTGAGCAATGAAATAAAGTAATATTGAAATATAATCAAAAGAATAAAATAAATACCCATGAGTCAATACTGATATTAATAAATTATTGAATAAATAAGTAAATAAGAGAGAAGAGATGAATCTCTTCTGCAGAAGAATGCAAATAATTTATATAGATATCTATCCTCAAGGAGATGGACTAAAACTTCTCACTCAAGTGGGGGCTGCACATTAAGACTTCTTTCCAAAAAGTACCGTATGCAAAGGGGAAAAAAGAATAACTTTATAGTGACAAACACTGCCTCAGACAGGTGATCAAGGTCCACATCAACAGTGTTAAGTCACGTTGACTTTATGTACTCTAGATATGCTGCACTGAATATGATACTTTATCTCTGTAGTTTTCTTCCCCAAACCTATAGCCTTGGTTTAACCATGAAAAAAAATCAGACAATTCCCAATAGAGAGACATTCTATAAAATATGTGATAGTTCCCTTCAAAACTGTCAAGGTTACCAAAAACAAAGGGAAGTCTGAGAAACTCACAATCAAGAAGAGTCTAAAAAAGACATGATAACTAAATGTAATATGGTATCCTATATGAGATCCTAAGCAGAAAAAGAATATATTAAAAAGTAAAGAAATCTAAATAATGTACGGAATTTTTCAGTTAGTTTAAAAAATAACAATAATAAACAGCAGGCCAGATTCAGCCTGGGCCACTCTGGGTTAACTGCTATATTCACTATATGTCATAGTGGTCTCCCAAAGCACAAAACAAAACATAGAAATAGATGACAGAATGAGAGCAGGGCCTTTAGAGACTATCCAGTCTAACCACTTATTTTACAGCTGAGCAAATAGGAGCAAAAAGGTTAAGTGTCTTACCCACGGCCAATCAGCCTGTAAATGGTGGACCTAAAGCTTGGACTGGGAGGAGAGTCTAACTTCCTGGTTAATGCACTTTATGCCGTACTATGCTGCTGCCCTCTCCCCTTTTGCTATACACATAATTCCAAGTCACTACAGAAATAATGGAGCACATCTTACATTCCCCAAAAAAGAAAATCCCACTATGCCTTCCTATTTTCTTTCCAAATAAGATTTTTCCCCTAAATTCCTATAATTGAAAGCTAGACCCAGGAAATACCCACAAAGACTGACTCCTTACTGCTTTCCATCTCCTGATCTTGTTTACATGTGTTTGTCTGCAAAAGTTTTAATGCAATAAGAGAAAACGAGTGCTTTAATTTCCCAATAAAATCTGCGCTGCAGTATGAGTCATTGTTTCTTTTTTTACACTAGCCAGGGTAAAGCCTTCTGGTTTTAATAACTAATACTGCTGAGTTCAATAAAAAGCACTTAATTTAATTTAATCCAAACCTTGATCAATGCCAGCTTCCCCTGGAATTTTATCTTTGTTTTAATTTGAGTCTCTATGTTCAGAAAAATGAGAAGCCAGAAGGAAAGGAACAGAAGTCAATTAGCTTGTAGACTTGTTTCTAGGCAAAGAGCATGAAAATAGAAGATTGACAGGTAAATTCCAAGACCCAGTATTTCTGCCCTGCTGGACAAACTTTTCCTGGCAGAATTAATGTTTTCTTTAGTCTTGAATACAGAAACTGAAAAATTCAAACCTCATTTGGAAACTGTTTTTTAAATAAAATTATCCCAAAGCCAACTAGTATCAAATTTCTAAGCTAGAAGTATATTGCCTTTAATGTGCTAATAATCAAGTGATATGCTACTGTAAAATTAGATACAGAAAGCTTCTTCAATCAGTCTACTTGAACACTAAAGCAGTCAGATTCAGTGATTAGGAGAATGGAATGGATATGAAGACTGAAATGGAAAGAGAATAAGGCAATTTTGAGGACAGTTTGATATTCTTAAATGGTCTTTTTATTACTGCAATAGAAATCAATCCTGTATCTGAAAACATGTATCATTTTAGAAAAAGATGCTGCTTACTATTAACTGACACCACTTCCTTAACTTATACCTTTAAGTTCATCACTGCACTGTCAGGTGTGAACCAAAAACTTTCTGAGGGTTGGCAAGCGGTGGGTGAGGCAGGGGATTTCTTAGATCCACGTTTTGGTTCAACTACATAGTTTTTCAATGCAAAAGCTTTTAGAGCTTTTCTGAGGGATCTTAAAAGAGGCCTGAGAATTAGGACTGGCTTTCAATCTTCCCCCCCCAGAGCAGGGTTACTGGCAGCCACATGTCCTTGCCACTATCTGAAGTACTGATTCAACAGTGGACCACAGAGACAAAGGCAGCCAGTCTCTTGTAGAATTCCAAACTTCAGTTCCTATAGCACCTGGGTTCTCTACAGGGGTTTCGTGTCCAAACTTGATCCAACTACAATTCACAGACTATAGAATGTTAACTCTCGGAGGAAACTTGGAGAGCATCTGAGCCAGTGATTCACATACTTATAGATTTCATGGACCAGTAACATTTCAAAAAAAATAAATAAATATTAAGAGCACCAAAATAGGATTATTTTGTTTAGTTATTTGCTTTAACAAAATTAAGACATTTAAAATAGCTGTTACCACTAATTATCAGCAAGATTTCATAATGTTATAACATTTTAATACTAAAAATATGGTAAGGAAATAAACTTGGAACTTAAAAATTAAATAAACTTTGCCTCATGAAAAACTCACTCATTTTTTTCTTTTTTTCTCATTTCATCCTAAATTGCTGAAAACTTCATTACAGACTGACTGACATTCGTCTATAGACCACTGTTTGGGAAATAACCAGTTAGTCTAATTTTTTTAGTTTACTAAAGAGAACATTAACTTCCTGAGAGATGAAGACTTGCTCAAAGAAATCAAATTGATTGATGGGAGAGACTGGACCAGAACACAGATCTCTAATTTCTAAGTATATTGCTTTTCCACTGATAGCAGATTATTTCATTTGCTCACCGAACACTCCCTGATCCATGACTGTATGCTTATAGAAAAGTAAAAAAAAAAAAGAGACCTATCCTTAAAAATTTATGGTTTGGGTGGAATAGGGAGATAAACGGAGGTTTGGAGAACAGATTAAGTAACAAGTCTAATTTAGAGAAGACTATAATGGACTGGAGGATGCAAATTGCTATGACAGTTTTAGAAAAAGGAGGAACTGCTTATAGTTGAGGATTTCCTGATGTCTTTATAGAAGAGGCCACATTTGAACTGGCAACAAGGACAAGAAAAAAAAAGGCAACAAGAACATTTGTAGCCGAGTGGATGCTGTGAGCAAAAATAAGTAGAAAAGTATATTATTTTCATTGCAGCCCTATCCACAATAGCCAAGACATGGAAACAAACTAAATGTCCATTGACAGATGAATAGATTAAGAAGTGGTACATAGACACAATGGAATACTACTCAGCCATTTAAAAAAATAATAATAAAATGCCATTTGCAGCAATAGGAATGGAACTAGAGATTCTCATACTAAGTGAAGTAAGTCATAAAGAGAAAGACAAATACCATGTGATAGCACTTATATCTGGAATCTAATATATGGCACGAATGAACCTATCTACAGAACAGAAACAAACTCATGAACATGGAAAACAGACTTGTGGTTGCTAAGTGGGAGGGAGAAAGAGTGGGATGGACTGGAGTTTGGGGTTAGTAGGTGCAAACTACTGCATTTAGAGTGGATAAGCGACGAGATCCTGCTGTATACCACAGGAAACTATATCTAGTCACTTATGACGGAACATTATGGAGGATAATGTGGGAATAAATGTATATATATGTACAACTGGCTCACTTTGCTATACAGCAGAAATTGACAGAACATTGTAAATCGACTATAATAAAAATGTTTAAAAAGAAAAGTAAGTTAGGGATCTATGATAGAATATCAAGTATTTGAATTTGGGCAAAGATTATAGATAATGAGGAACAAGCAAAAATGTTGTTTGGGCATCTCACAGATGCTGACTTTTAATCTAAAAAGTTTACACCAATGCATCTCAAACTTCAAGATGCATAAAAATCCCCTGAAAGTTATCTGTTTGGGGGATCAGAGATTTTGATCTAATAGGTCTGTCTGAGTGAGGCAAAGGAATTCATTTCCAATAAGCTCCTAGGTAATGTTGATGATATCCATCTATGGATCATACTGTGAGTAATACCATAAACATTCAATAACATTTAGACATAAAGGGAAGACACCGACAACCAACTGAAACTTTTTAAGCAGAGAAGTGATACACTCTATCATTGTCTATTTATTCACTTATTCTGGACTTAAAAATGAAATTATCTAAAGACCAATTATTATTGGAAAACCTTTAGAATATTCTCTATTGTGACCACAGCTTCAGCTGTTTTCTCATGAAGAAAAAGTCCAAAACTCAGTTTTTCAGGGGTTTTGATTTGGGAGGGTGAGATATTGGAAAGTCAAAAAACTAGGAGGAAAATAAAATGTGATTTATTAGCTGCCACTTTGAAAATATTTAACTGCAAAATATTATAAAAGGTAAATAAAAATACTTGAGAAGAAATATTACCATAGACTCAGTCTGATCAGGAATCTTCATCATCCCTTAGAAGTAGGAATAATGTCAAAAATACACCCTCCAGGCTTGGGAAAAAACAGACTCATGAATTCCAATCTTATGGAAAAGGAATTAGACTTGCATCCTATGATTCCTGAAATCAGAATTACCAGCAATGGGTAAAAAATTCAAGGGATGAATGATATTGCTAAAGATAAGAACTTGTTTTTAAAAGGCATAACTTTCTAAGTCTTTTCAAAGATGGCTGGACCACCTCATGATATGAGGAGATACTCTATTTTGGAAGTGCTTTAAACAAAACCTGGTTAACAATTTGGCAGTTTTACTGCAAAGGGAAACTCAAGCAAGGTTTATGACAGATTGACCAAGATGACTTCAAAGAAGTCATCCAGCACTAAGAATCTAGGATTCCTTTCTCATATCAACTCCTACCAACCAAGAATCAGCAAAAGATTAGTCCAATACTTCAGAACAGATACAAAACCCTCATGAGGATGAATGTTGATTACATAATTTCAGACAGTGCAGCAATCATCAGTCATGCTTGGATGAGCTATTATTAGGGTTGGGAATCTGGACTTTTAATTAAAATGTTCTTTCTTCAGTAGACTGTTCCTTTTCATTATGTCAGAATCCTTAAAACCATTTCGATATATGCCTTCAGTATACATTTTTTAGCACCTATTTAAGAACAGACACTGTGCTTAAGTGTTGTACTGAAATAAAAACATCCAGATATTATGTGGAATGATGCCTCTTTAATTTTAAAGAGTCTCACTCCCTATCAGAGGAAAGTTAGTACTAACAGGGAGGAAAAGTAAAAGGAATAGGCACCTACTTGAAGGGCTTCCCTGTCCAGGAATAGCTCCCCGCCACCTGACAGTTCACGAAACTTATTAACAAGAATCCTTTCCCTTAGTTCTTGAAGATTTTGTTTAGAAGACCTCCATTACAAAACAAATATTTCCTGGGAAGAAAAATAACTTTAGACTCTAACAGCTTAATAACTTCCCCTCTTTGAACTTCAGTTTCCCTACCTGTAAAATAAGTGGTTTTGACCAGATGATCTCTGTGGTTTCCTCTAGCTATGAAAATCTAGGACTTACTAGGCATACAGGCCAGAGAATGGGAGCAAATTATGGCTGAGTTTCAAGGCTGCCTAGAAACAAAGGTTAAAATCATAAGCAACCCAAAGTACTTACAATGCTCAAATCCTCTCCTAAATCTGAAGTTATAGGGAAAGATTTAAACATGCCTCCAAGCCTCATGGGCAATTCACTCCCTTAGAGCTGCTGGACAACCTTTGGCTAATAAAGATTAAACAAATAAATATAAAAAATGGTTCTATTCAGTATCCTGAGAGGCCAATTTGCTGTTAATGGTAGTGTTTAGGTCCTAAAAGGGTATTAACTTACAGAGAAGTTAAGTCTCCAAACACAGAACAGAGCTTTAAAAGATGTACAGGTGCCAAAATTAAGGGCCAAATTACCAATCTGTTTTAAATGATGGTCTGGGAATGCTCAGTATGACAAGCAAAATGTATGATAAATAGTATCTTCAATACAAAGAAAAAGCTGCTTGAATTTATTAGAGGAAATGTACTACCTCTCGGGACTTCTTTTTTGCCCATTCCCCAAAGAGGTGATTTTTCAAAATTGACTTGAAGACACAGCTAATGCAAAATGACCCTTTAAGCACAAAATAAGGTTCATTTTAAAATAAAACAGTTTTCATGTCAGCATTTGCCAAAATCTTTGTGAACCTAGAAATCTCAAGGAAATGCACATTCCATTAGTATCAAAAGTAGGTGCTTCCATGATATGTTAAATGCCTACATTACTCAACATATGCAAAAGCTTTAGACCAGAATAAAGCTGGCTGCCTCTCTACTCAGGGACAAGTTTAAACAATTGCATTGGCAGCCCTCCTGGATGACAGCAGGATGACTTCCTGTCAAGTAACCTCCATTCTCCAAGGTGACAGGAAATGGGTTATAACACTGGTAATATCACTAATCAATTTGAGGGAGCATATGTTCCCAACCTGCAATTGTTAAGTTTGGTTGCAATATGTTAGCTGCTTGCTTGGCCATGTGATTCGGCATAATGACAGATGAAAGGAAAGGTCAGATTTACTAAGTGTTGAAGAGGTGTTATCAGAGTTGCATATTACTTCAAGATGTTCACTGATCAGAGGCCTCTGACATATAGGGGTCGCTTTCTCTTAGAATGCTTCAGTTTCCCAATTACTTTTACGGAAGCTCCCAAACTTATTTCACTACATGAAGAATTGGACTTTCTCCTATTCCTGATTGAGACCAAATAGTCTAAGGTAAATGGCCTTACCTTTACATGATTCTACCCTGATCTTTAAGATAACTGCATGAATACATATACTTTCCAACTTTGCCAAATTCACTCTTGTCAAGTTAAAATAGCCAGATTTTCCCCAAAAGTTCTTTCTAATGCCCCAGTTATCTTGATGTTTCGGGGACTGGGATGATTTCCCCCTCAAATACATAGCAATTGTATTCTTCCTCAAAGAATCACTATTCACTTTTACACTAAGGAAGGCTGAGGAAATATAATTTTCCCTTTATTTATAGAACAGAAGGAACTTTGGGGATCCTCTTCCAGAGCCTATTCATATTATAGATTAATTTCTTCAGTCATAATTATTTTTTTCAGTTTATCACATTTTATATATCCCTATAACATACATAAATACTATTTTTCAGGTTTTCAACTTTATGTGAGACCAAACTACATGAATCCTTCTGAAATTTGCTTTTGTCACAGTATTATGTGATATAAAATACAATTTGAAGGCACCCTGAGGACTTCAGTTGGGTTATGTGTTGATATTTCATCCAGCAAACTTATGTGTTTTTATAATTTATCTGTAGGTTCTCTTGAATTTTCTGTGTGGACTCTCACACAGTCTGCAAATAAAGACAGATTGTCTCTTCCTAATCCAATTTGTGGATACATTTAGTTTTTCTTGACTTTTTTTTTAATTATTCAAATGAATTTATCACATATGTAGCTGTATAATGATCATAACAATCTTATTACACTCTTGACTTTTTTTTAAATTTTTTAAATTACTCAATGAATTTTATTACATTTATAGTTGTACAACGATCATCGCAACCCACTTTTATATCATTTCTATCCCAAACCACCAGCGCATCCCCCAGTCCTCAACCTGTCTCATTCGGAAACCATAAGTTTTCAAACTCTGTAAGTCAGTATCTGTTCTGCAAAGAAGTTTATTATGTCCTTTGTCTATATTTCACATGTAAGTGATAGCATATGATGTTGGTATCTCGCTGTCTGACTGACTTCACTTAGCATGATAATTTCTAGGTCCATCCATGTTGCTGCAAATGCCGTTATTTCTTTACTTTTAATGGCTGAGTAATATTCGATTGTGTACGTACCCCATCTTCTTTATCCACACCTCTTTTGATGGACATTTAGGTTGTTTCCATGTCTTGGCTATTGTACCCACGCACCAACAGTCAACTAATATATGACAAAGGAGGCAATAATATACAATGGAGAAAAGACAGCCTGTTCAATAAGTGGTGCTGGGAAAACTGGACAGCCACATGGAAAAGAATGAAATTAGAACACTCCCTAACACCATACACAAAAATAAACTCAAAATGGATTAAAGACCTAGATATAACACCAGATAGTGTAAAACTCTTAGAGGAAAACATAGGCCAGACACTCTCTGACATAAACGACAGCAACATCTTTTCAGATCCACCTCTCAGAGTATTCACAACAAAAACAAAAATAAACCAATGGGACATAGTCAAACTTCAAAGTTTCTGCACAGTAAAGGAAACCCTAAACAACACAAAAAGACAACCCACAGAATGGGAGAAAATCTTTGCAAGTGAATCGACTGACAAGGGATTAATCTCCAAAATTTATAAACACCTCCTACCACTCAATACCAAATAAACAAACAAGCCTATCAAAAACTGGGCAGAAGATCTAAACAGACAGTTCTCCAAAGAAGACATACAGATGGCCAAGAAACAGATGAAAAGATGTTCAACATCACTCATTATTAGAGAAATGCAAATCCAAACCACTCTGAGGTACCACCTTACACCAGCCAGAATGGCCATCATCAAAAAGTCTACAAACAATAAATGCTGGAGAGGGTGTGGAGAAAAGGGAACCCTAGTACACTTTTGGTGGGACTGTAAATTGGTGCATCCACCATGGAAAGCAGTATGGAGATTCCTCAGAAAACTAAACATAGAACTACCATTTGATCCAGCAATCCCACTCCTGGGCATCTATACCTCGAAAAACTATACCTCGAAAAGACACATGTACTCCAATGTTCATGGTAGTCATAATTAATTTTTGACCATTTATCCTAAGTCAGTAATTGTGCTGACACTTATAATAATGAATAAAACCAGACATGGGCCCTGATCTCTTTTGGCAGCACTTGATTAAATAATAAAACATTAACTAAGTAATTATTCAAATGAATGTATAATTAATACATTAATATTCATAATTATTAAATAAGTTAATTCAGTTAATGTATACTTATTAACAGACGATGAGTAAATAGATACCAAAAGGCAAAGTGACTTCCTAAGAGCCCAGAGTAAGTCTTATAGAGTATTGATCTCTTGGCTCTCAGCCCAGTTCTCTTTCAGGCTGTACCCCAGTACATTTCTCTGTGCCTCCATTGGACTGACATTCTATTTCCACAGCAGTCTCACAAAAGATTATCTAGAGCAGGGCTTTCCTAGCTTTTTACCTCCTACTACAACTATAAGATGCTTTGCTCTTTGTTGAGGCATACCTGGGAGTAGGGCATGATGGGTGTGTGTTTTTGTGTTGGGGTGCAAGGTTGAGAGCAAAGTAGCTAGAAATTACATCATAAAGGAGTTCTCCTGAGTTTTTGTGAAGAGCACCCAAGACCATACTAGTGAAAATAGAAAGCAACAGTGCCTACATAGCTTTTGTTTTTCTGTCCCAAAGGAAAAAGAGTTATTCCCATGGACAGGTGAAGAAGGCATTCTAAGTGATTTTCTAGAATAACAACAAGCTTCAACTTTAAACATTGTCTGAAAATGGTGACTCAGCTCAGCTTAAAGGGCTAGGGAACATAGAGGCCATGGACATGACATGGCAAGTCAGAACAACCAATTATGGTATAGGAGGATGCTTCCTGCCTAGGAGAGTAAAGTCAGGAACCTCTGAAGCATTACCTCAAAAGTCAAGGTAGCAGGATCAGGTAGTCCAATTTCTCCTTCTCAGAGGAAGAGGAAAGGGCATGGAAATAAAGAACCTTCAGTTATTCAATCCTTTCATTAAGAGCTTTAAATTTTCTATAAGCTTTTTAACTTTCTCCCATAAATATAACTTCTCTCACAGCTTAGATTTTTGCTCCCACAGGAGAGAAGCAAGTTGCCCTCAACACTTAAACTACCGACCATGTGCCTAATCAGTATTTCCTGAATGCACAAATGGAGTGGACAGCAGCATCAATCTGCATTTAAAAGCATTAATAAATAGAAAAAATTTTCTGAGCACTTTGTGACAAATACTATGTTAGGACTTGGAATGCATTATTTTATATAATCCTAATAACCCTGTAAGTTAGCTAATATTATTATTATTCCCATTTCATAGATGAGAAAACAAAGGAAGTCTAGATAATTACCCAAGGTTACTCTGCTAATAATAGGCAAGATGCAGGATTTAAACATAGGTCTAATATACTTTAAAGACCATGCTCCTGATCACCATATTTATTGCCTCCTTGGGGGTCAAGGTCGAGCAAGATGTGGAGCACCACACTACAGAGTCCTACTCTCAATTATTTAGGACACTCTCAGCAGCAAACAGCAAGAACAAAGTAGTGTAACAATACATAAATATAATATTTCATATAAAAAGAGGAGCGTTGATGGAAGATGTTTCTAGGGTTGATTAAATCATTCACTCAGTATTAACTTCAATGATGTAAATCCTTTCCAACCCCTGCTCTGCTGTCCTTAGTGTTGGCTTTTTTTTTTTAATTTTTTATTGCTCAAATGAATTTATCACATCTGTAGTTGTATAATGATCATAACAATCTGATTTCACAGGATTTCCATCCCACAGCCCAGGATGTCCCCCCACCCCGCAAACTGTCTCCTCTGGAGACCATAAGTTTTTCAATGTCTGTGAGTCAGCATCTGTTCTGCAAAGAAGCTCAGTCTGTCCTTTCTTCAGATTCCACATGTCAGTGAAAGCATTTGATGTTGGTGTCTCATTGTATGGCTGACTTCACTCAGCATGATAGTTTCTAGGTCCATCCATGTTGCAAAAAATGCTGGTATTTCTTTTTAATGGCTGAGTAATATTCCATTGTGTATATGTACCACCTCTTCTTGATCCACTCCTCTGTCGGTAGACATTTAGGTTGTTTCCAGTTCTTGGCTATTGTAAATAGTGCTGCAATGAACATTGGAGTACATGTGTCTTTTCGAGGTATAGTTTTCTCTGGGTAGATGCCCAGGAGTGGGATTGCTGGATCAAATGGTAGTTCTATGTTTAGTTTTCTGAGGAATCTCCATACTGCTTTCCATGGTGGATGCACCAATTTACAGTCCCACCAAAAGTGTACTAGGGTTCCCTTTTCTCCACACCCTCTCCAGCATTTATTGTTTGTAGACTTTTTGATGATGGCCATTCTGGCTGGTGTAAGGTGGTACCTCAGAGTGGTTTGGATTTGCATTTCTCTAATAATGAGTGATGTTGAACATCTTTTCATCTGTTTCTTGGCCATCTGTATGTCTTCTTTGGAGAACTGTCTGTTTAGATCTTCTGCCCAGTTTTTGATAGGCTTGTTTGTTTATTTGGTATTGAGTGGTAGGAGGTGTTTATAAATTTTGGAGATTAATCCCTTGTCAGTCGATTCACTTGCAAAGATTTTCTCCCATTCTGTGGGTTGTCTTTTTGTGTTGTTTAGGGTTTCCTTTACTGTGCAGAAACTTTGAAGTTTGACTATGTCCCATTGGTTTATTTTTGTTTTTGTTGTGAATACTCTGAGAGGTGGATCTGAAAAGATGTTGCTGTCGTTTATGTCAGAGAGTGTCTGGCCTATGTTTTCCTCTAAGAGTTTTACACTATCTGGTGTTATATCTAGGTCTTTAATCCATTTTGAGTTTATTTTTGTGTATGGTGTTAGGGAGTGTTCTAATTTCATTCTTTTCCATGTGGCTGTCCAGTTTTCCCAGCACCACTTATTGAACAGGCTGTCTTTTCTCCATTGTATATTCTTGCCTCCTTTGCCATAGATGAGTTGGCTGTAGGTGCATGGTTTTAATTGTGGGCTTTCTATCCTGTTCCACTGATCTATATTTCTGTCTTTGTGCCAGTACCATGCGGTTTGATGACTGTTTCTTTGTAGTATAGTCTGAAGTCCGGGAGCCTGATTCCTCCAGCTCCAATTTTCTTTTTCAGGATGTCTTTGGCTATTCTGGGTCTTTTGTGCTTCCAAACAAACTTTAAAATATTTTGTTCGAGTTCTGTGAAAAATGTCCTTGGTAATTTGATAGGGATTGCATTGAATCTGTAGATTGCCTTGGGTAGTATAGTCATTTTGATAACATTAACTCTTCCAATCCACAAGCATGGTATATCTTTCCATCTATTTGTGTCATCTTTGATTTCTTTCATCAGTGTATTATAGTTTTCAGAGTACAGGTCTTTTGTCTCTTTAGGTAGGTTTACTCCTAGATATTTTATTCTTTTGGCAATGGTAAATGGGATTACTTCCCTAATTTCTTTTTCTGCTCTTTCATTGTTAGTGTATAGAAATGCCGTCGATTTCTGTGTATTGATTTTGTATCCTGCAACTTTGCCAAATTCGTCGATGAGCTCTAACAGTTTTCTGGTAGAGTCTCTAGGATTCTCTAGGTATAGTTTCACATCATCTACAAATAGCGATAATTTTACATCTTCCTTTCCAATTTGGATTCCTTTTATTTCTTTTACTTTTAAGACTTCCAAAACTATGTTGAATAGTAGTGGGAATGAAATTAGAACACTTCCTAACACCATACACAATAGTAGACATCCTTGTCTTGTTTCTGATCTCAGTGGGAATTCTTTCAGCTTTTAAACATTGAGAATGATGTTTGCTGTGGGTTTGTCATATATGGCCTTTATTACGTTGAGGTAGGTTCCCTCTATGCCCACTTTCTGGAACATTTTTATCAGAAATGGGTGTTGGATTTTGTCAAAGGCTCTATCTGCATCTATTAAGAGGATTATATGGTTTTTATTCTTCAGTTTGTTCATGTGGTGTATCACACTGATTGATTTATGGATATTGAAGAACCTTTGCATCCCTAGGGTAAATCGCACTTGATCATGATGTACAATCCTTTTAATGTATTGTTGGATGCTGTTAGAATTTTGTTGAGGATTTTCGCATCTATGTTCATCCGGAAGTTGGCCTGTAGTTTTCTTTTTTTTTGTGCAATCTTTGTCTGGTTTTGGTACCAGGGTGATGGTAGCCTCATAGAATGAGTTTGGGAGTATGCCTTCCTCTGCAATTTCTTGAAATAGTTTCAGAAGGAGAGGTGTTAGCTCTTCTCTAAATGTTTGATAGAATTTGCCTGTGAAGCCATCTGGTCTTGGACTTTTGTTTGTTGGAAGTTTTTTAATCACAGTTTCAATTTCAGTTCTTGTGATTGGTCCATTATCTTTTCTATTTCATCTTGGTTTAGTCTAGGAAGATTGTACCTTTCTAAGAATTTGTCCGTTTCTTCTAGGTTTTCCATTTTATTGGCATATAGCTGCATATAGTAGTCTCTTATGATCCTTTGTATTTCTGTGATGTCCATTGTAACTTCTCCTGTTTCATTTCTAATTATATTGATTTGAGTCCTCTGTTTTTTTTCTTGATAAATCTAGCTAGGGGTTTATCAATGTTGTTGATCTTTTCAAAGAACCAGCTTTTCGTTTCATTGATCTTTTCTATGGTTTTCTTTGTTTCTATTTCATTGATTTCTGCTCTGATCTATATGATTTCTTTCCTTCTACTAACTTTAGGTCTTGTCTGTTCTTCTCTCTCGAGCTGCTTTAGATGTAAAGTTAGCTTGTTTATCTGAGCTTTTTCTTGTTTCCTGAGGTGGGCTTGTATTGCTCTCACCTTTCCTCTTAGAAGGGCTTTTGCTGCATCCCATAGGTTTTGGAGTGTCATATCTTCGTTGTCATTTGCTGCTAGGTATTTTTAATTTCTTTGATTTCTTCAGTGATCCTTTGTTTAGTCGCATGTTGTTTAGTCTCCATGTGTTTGTGTTTTTTGCAGTTTTTTGCAGTTTTTTTTTCTTGTTGTTGATTTCCAGTTTATAGCATTGTGGTCGGAAAAGATGCTTGATATGATTTCAACCTTCTTAAAAGTTACCAAGGTGGGATTTGTAGCCCAGGATGTGATCAGTCTTAGAGAATGTTCTATGTGCACTTGAGAAGTATGTGTATTCTATTGCTTTTGAGGGAATGTGCCAGAAATATCCATTAAGTCCCTCTGGTCTAATGCTTCATTCAGGGCCTGTGTTTCCTTATTGATTTTCTGTCTGGATGATCTCTCCATTGCTGTAAGTGGGGTGTTAAAGTCCCCCACCATTGTTGTGTTATTGTCGATTTGTCCTTTTAAGGTTGTTAGCAGTTGCCGTACATACTGTGGTGAACCTGTGTTGGGTGCGTAGATATTTAAAATTGTTATATCTTCTTCCTGGATTGATCCTTTGATCATTATGTAATATCCTTCCTTGTCCCTTAAAATATTCTTCATTTTAAAATCTATTTTTTCTGAAATGAGTATTGCTATTCCAGCTTTCTTTTGATCCCCATTTGCATGAAATATTTTTTTCCATCCTCTCACTTTCAATTTGTATGTGTCCCTAGAAGTGAAGTGGGTCTCTGAAAGACAGCATATATATGGGTCTTGTTTTTGTATCCATTCAGCCAGTCTATGTCTTTTGGTTGGGGCGATTAGTCCATTAACATTTAAGGTAATTATTGATATGAATGTTCTTATTGCCATTTTATGAATTACTTTGGATTTGTTTTTGTTGCTCTTTTTTCTTCCCTTCTCTTGTTCTTTCCTCTTGTGGTTTGATGACTCTCTTTAGTGTTGTGTTTGAGTTGATTTTTCTTATTTGCTTGTGTATCAGTTATAGATTTTTGGTTTGCAGTTATTCTAAATCTTTGATGTAAGAGTCTATATATATATGAGATTGCTTTATGTTGTTGGTCTCTTAATTGCAAGTGCATCTCTGGTGTCCTGCATTTATACCCGCCTCTTCTCATGATTTCTGATTTTGTTGGCATAGTTGTGTGTGGATGATTTTGTACCTTTACTGTATATATACCTTTACTGGTGAGCCTTGTCATTTGTGGAATTTTTGTTTCTGGTTGCAGCCTTTTCTTTTCTGCCTAGAGAAGTTCCTTTAGTATTTGTCATAAGGCTGGTTTAGTGTTGCTGAATTCTCTCAGCTTTTGCTTATCTGTGAAGGTTTTGATTTCTCCCTCAAATCTGAACGAGAGCCTTGCTGGGTAGAGTAATCTTGCTTGGAGGTTTTTTCCTTTCATCACGTTAAGTATATGGTGCCACTCCCTTCTGGCCTGCAGAGTTTCTGCTGAAAAATCTGCCGATAACCTTATCGGGGTTCCCTTGTATGTTACTTGTTCCTTTTCCCTGGCTGCTTTCAAGATTTTCTCTTTGTCTTTAATTTTGGTCAGTTTGATTAGTATGTGTCTCGGTGTATTCCTCCTTGGGTTTATTTTACGTGGTACTCGTTGTGCTTCCTGGATTTGAGTGAGTGGTTCCTTCCCCATGTTAGGGAAGTTTTCGGCTATTATCTCTTGGAATATGTTTTCTGTCCCCTTCTCTCTCTCTTCTCCTTCTGGCACCCCTATAATATGGATGTTGGAGCGTTTCACGTTGTCCCAGAGTTCTCTGAGATTCTCTTCATTTGTTTTCAATCTTTTTTCTCTTTTCTGTTCTGCATCCGTAATTGCCACGCATCTGTCCTCCACCTCGCTTGTTTGTTCTTCTGCCTCCTGTATGCTGCTGTTGGCTGCTTCTAGTGAAGTTTTTATTTCAGTTATTGTATTTTGCATCTCTTCTTGTTTAAGTTTTATACCTTGTATCTCTTTGGTCAGTGTTTCCTGTAAGTTATCCATCTTTGCCTCCAGTTTATTCCCAAGGTCTTGCATCATCTTCAGCATCAACAGTCTAAAGCCTTTTTCCTGGAGGCTGAGAATCTCCTCCTCACTTGGCTCTTTTTCTGGGGTTTTTCCTTTCTCCCTCATCTGAGGCATAGTCCTCTGTCTTTCATTTTTATAGGTTTTTGGTGTGGTGACCTTTTGACAGGTAGAAGGGTTGTAGCCTCTCTCACTTCTGGTGTCTGCCCCCCTTGCGGCTGAAGTCAGTATGGGGGCTTGCTGAAGGCTTCCTGATGGGAGGGGCTGATACCTGCCCCCTGGTAGGTGGAGCTGATTCTAATCCCTCTGGTGGGTGGGGCTTAGTCTCTGGATGAGATTAGAGGCAGCTGTGTGCCTCAGGGGTCTTTAGGGAGCCTGTTTACTGAGGGGCGGGGCTGTGATCCCACCAGGATTGTTTGTTTGCCCTGGGGCTTCTCAGCACGGACTGACCGGTGGGGCCAGATTTTCCCAAAATGGCCACCTCCAGAGAAAGGCAGCTGCTGCATATTCCCGAGAGTTTTGCCTTCAATGTCCCTCCCCCACAACAAGCCAGGTTCACCCCTATTTTCCCAGGATGTCCTCCAAGAACTGCAGTCAGGTTTGACCCAGATTCCTATGGAGACCTCGCTCTGCCCTGGGATCCAGTGCACGTGAAAGTCCGTGTGCACCTTTTAAGAATGGGGGTCTCTGTTTCCCCCAGTCCTGTGGAGCTCCTATGCACAAGCCCCACTGGCCTTCAATGCCAGATGCTCCAGGGGCTCTTTCTCCCCATGCCGGATCCCTGCACGTGAGGGTTTGATGTGGGGCTCAGAACTCTCACTCCAGTAGGTGGGCCTCTGTGAACCATTTAGTTTCCAGTCTGTGGGGCTTCCCACCCAAGAGGTATGGGATTGTTTATATCACGAAATTGCCCCTCCTACCTGTTGTTGTGGCCTCCTCTTTTTCTTCTGGAGTAGGGTGTCATTTTTAAGGTTTCCGGTCCATTTGGGTGAAGAGTGCTCAATCTTTAGTTGTGAATTTTGTTGTTTTTAGGAGAGATGTTGAGCTCCAGTCCTTCTATTCTGCCATCTTAATCCCTTGATCTTAGTGTTGGCTTTTGTCTTCAGATTTGTCCCTTAATGGTAGCATGATGGCTACAGCAACTACAGGCAATACTCCCTCACACAATTGTGTCTGCAGGCAGAAAGGGGACTGTTTTTCTTAGTGCATTTGTTTTAAAAATAAGAAAATTTTCACAGAAGCCCCCCTCCCCTCCAGCAGACTTCCATTGTTACCTCATTGGCCATTACCAAACCAGTCACTGGTAAAGAGATTAGAATTATCACAGCTGACTCAAAGTAATTAAGATCCACCTACCTAAAGGTGAAAAGGAATCAGCTTCCCTGAAGCATACAGCTGCCTGTTCCTAAACAAAAGTGAGACCCTTTTATATAGGAACAATGGCAGGAATGGCTGTTGGGTAGGAAACTAATACTGTCTGCCAAATCATACCCAAACCAAATCTTAAGTGAAACTAGAAGCCATATCAACTAAGGCATTTTCTAACCACTGCCAAATACTAGTTGACAAACACTTTCAAATCTGGTTATGTTTGTAGGCAAAAAGTAATCAATTCCAACTTTCTAAGTTTTTAGGATAAGAGGAAACTACAGAAGCAACCAGAATAATCAGTTTTCAGCCCATCTGATGTCAAAGAAAGAAAACCATGGTTTCTCTCTAAGTCTAGAGTTCCAATTCCAGTCAAAGAGGAGGAAATATGTAGAAGCCATTCTTACAATCTCCCTGCCCTTGACCAGAAGACAAAGGAGTACTTGTTACAACTAGGGCCTAAGGTGACTCCTGAGTATACAACTATACATGTTTCAGAATTTCTTCTATATGAAATCATGTATAAACCATTCTTGTGTATTCATCCCTAGAGATGGTTAACCTGGGATTTCCATTTCATGTCTTTAATCCTTAATTTAGGGATGATAATCTCTACTTATATTACTAAGAAGTTCTGAAATAATACATGTGAAAGTTCTCTGTGAATTTTAACTTGCTATGCAAATAGAAAGGTCTATTTGAAGTGCCAGTTTTAGCCAGGGGCATGATTTACATGATGGAAATCAATGTAATGGGCCCAAACTATTTTGGGTTTTTGAAGAGACTTTACCTGTGTTCTTAGAGCTTGTTACTGACAGATCATATAATAGTTCAGAAATTTTCACTCATTCCCCTCTACCTCCATAGGTCAAATGTACCTCCCTAACTCTTGACGCAAGGTTTGGTTTGCCATATGACTTTCTATGACCAACAGAATGAGGCTGACATGACAGTGACTTATTTCTGAAACTTTAGAGGCCCTGCATGTTTCTATCTGCCCTCCTGCATTCTACCATCACCGTAAGAACACACCGAGGATAGTTCTCTGGTGCAAAGAGCAGAGATACTTAAACCAAATCAAATCTAGATCAGCTAATATCCAGGCAGGTGCCCTTCAGACTGATGAATAATAATGATAAATATTTGTTTTTCAAATACACTGAATTTTGGAGTAATTTGTTATATAAGAAGAAACCAATACAGTGCTCAAAATGTGGCTATAACCAGCAGGAAAAGCATAGGAGTAAACAAATTGGGCAGTTAGTTAAAACAAAAGCCCCAAGCACTTTGTCCTAATTATTTTTCTATTACCAATAACACTCAAGAGTGATTTCAGGTATTTTTCTTTCTTTTTATTTCTTTTTACGGCCACACATGTGGCATATGGAAATTCTCAGGCCAGGGGTTGAATCAGAGCTGCAACTGCAGGCCTATGCCACAGCCATGGAAAATGGGATCTGAGCTGCATCAGTGGCAATGCCAGATCCTTAACCTGCTGAGTGAGGCCAGGGATTGAACCTGCATAAACATGGAGACTATATCAGGTCTTTAACCCACTGAGCCACCATGGGAACTCTGATCAGGTGTTTTTCTTCTTTAGACCATGCTGCTGGGAGAACTTGTTTTTTCCCTGTCAATTCTCTCAGCACTTCTCATCCAGAACTCACTGGCTGTACTGCATACTCATCTGCTTATATAAGTGCCTGAAAAACATGGGTCTTGTCTTATACTGAACATATCAAGATTAACAGTTACACAAGACACTGCCTTACAAGTAAGAAGTGCTCAATAAATATCTGTTTAGTTAAATTATGATTCTGTTTAATTACTATGATTGATGATCTATAATAAATGACTTTCAAGTACAGAACCTCACTACCTAAACCAGCCTGACAAATGTGAATGTACCAATAAGAATTTTATTGTTTGTTGCTTCCTTTCCTAATTCCACCATTGCTTCTACTACCAACTCCCAACCCAGGGAATACTCTACTTCATTGTTTTTATTATTAGGAGTAGAGATCTTTTCTCCCTTATTCTTCCAAGATCTATCATATAGTTCATATCAGGCTGAACTGATGGTGGCCCTAATGTCCATTCATGGAAATTTCCTTGGATGAATCTCTTTCCTCCAAGGCCTTTTAGTCTGTCTATAAATGTTATTTATGATTGTCTTCCTTCTATTTCCAAGTATTCTCTAACAGATTTCCTACTATCAGAGTATATAATCTTTGTCTTCTTCGTGAAAATCTATTAATATGAATAGTTAGTAGGTATTAATTGCTTACTTTACACAGATCTGATATTAAATAATTTATATTCAAGTATTTTTTCATCCTCCAGAGAAAGCCTTTGAGACATACACCATTACTAACTCTATTTTATAGATAGAAAATATCAACATAGTATAACATACCAAGGCTTACAAAGAGAGTGAAGATTACTATCAAAGCATCCATGACAACAAGTTCACATTGCCCAGCAGCATTTATTTCTCTAAATCTCTATACCTGACATAGTACACATAATAGATACACAGAATGGCCTGCCCATTAATTCTACATATCCTAACCTGAAGGGCTCTCTCACTGAGCCCCAAGGTGTCTACTTCAGTATTGCCTTCTCCCTGTAATATTAGTAGTCTTCAAATCAATACTGGCTTTATAATTGCTTCTTCATCCCAAAAGAATCTGGGCATTAGGGACAAGTGTTTGCCTTGAATGGCAAAAGCTCCGGGAGACTTGAAAGGGATCTTACCCTTCAAGGAAAAATGGAGAAAACTCAGATATGAAAAGATCATCTCTTCTTGATGTTGGTAGCATTAATTAATCTACATTAGTTTTAACATTAAGTGCACTAAAATATAAGTAGTTTTCTCCTTCTTGAAACAAGAATATTGCCATTTATATTATTGAGATATTATAAAAACCAATGAGATTACATATATATGGTAAAAGGCTCAAATTTCAGAATATTCATACAGGTGTTATTTAGTTAGTAATATTCTATGACTACACAAGTTGCTCTTTTAATTGATTATAATCTTCTGAAGTAAACACTTTTTCCTTTCTGGGACTCTGGTAGAGTCCTAACACTGCTCTGGGCCCTCTATTTTACATTACTCTCTAATTTACAATGTCCTAAAGACAGCACTTATTTATAAAGGCCTTCGACAATTATTTAATGAACACAAATATAAGCATATATGATACTAATTCAAACAATCATATCCCAAGCTATCACATCACATATTCAGACCATAAGCATACCATTTACCAGAATTGTATGAAAATTCCAATTTCTCCATATCCTTGAAAACACTTATTTTCCATTCAAAAAAATGATTATTACTATGGCCATTCTAGTGAATATGAAGCAGTATTTCACTGGGGTTTTTACTTGCGTTGCCCTACTGACTAATGATATTAAGCATCTTTCACCACACTTGTTTTTTGTTTTTATGGGGTGATTGCTGTTTTTTGGGTTTTGTTGTTGTTGTTGTTGCTCCTTCCAGTACATCAAGCTTATAAATAAGTGGCAGCAGTTTTGTGACTTACAGATCCAAGATCTTAAAACAAAAAAAAATTTTTTTAATCTGTCCTTCCTATGCCCTCTTTCCTTAGGTTAGGTTCTCTTTTCTCAGCTGGAATGGTAAGGACAGACATTCCAAAACTTTCTTCAGTCCTTTGACTGTCATTGATATATGCCCAGAAAGGGGCTATCCAAGAAGCAAAAAAGGAGCTTCAAGTGGTCAAGATGCCATAAATCCAAATAAGATAAACAGCAGATTAGATAGGGAAGAAGAGTAGGAACAGGGAGAAATGTAGAGTCTATGAATTAAGATAAATGTAGAATGGAAAAGAAAATCACGGCCTTGGAGAATAGACCTGTGGTTGCCAAGGGGGAGGGGAAGGGAGTGGGATGTATGGGGTGCTTGGGGTTAATAGATGCAGACTATTGCCTTTGGAATGGAGTAGCGATGAGATCCTGCTGTATAGCACTGGGAACTATGTCTGGTTACTTATGATGGAGCATGATAATGTGAGAAAAAAAGAATGTATACATGTATGTGTAACTGGGTCACCATGCATACAGTAGAAAATTTACAGAACACTGTAAACCAGCTATAATGTAAAAAAATTAAAATCATTATATTTTTTAAAAAGAGACAAATGTGGAAGATTGGATCTGTTCCAGTCTCTTAAGCTTCTGTACAACTTTACTGAGACATAGTTGAGATACAATAAAAAACGTATTTAAAGTATACAAATTGATAATTTTTTTTTGTCTTTTTGTGTTTTCTAGGGCCACACCCGTGGCATATGGAGGTTCCCAGGCTAGGGGTCTAATCGGAGCTACAGCTGCCAGCCTACGCCACAGCCACAGCAACGTGGGATCTGAGCCACATCTGCAACCTACACCACAGCTCACAGCAACACCACATCCTTAACCCACTGAGAAAGGCCAGGGATCGAACCTGCCACCTCAGGGCTCTTAGTTGGATTTGTTAACCACTGTACCACAACGGGAAGTCCATAAATTGATAAATTTAAAACAGGTATATATACAAGAAACCATTACTACAATTAAAATAGTGAACATATTCATCACTCTCAAAAGTTTCTTTGTTCCACTTGGTAGTCTATTCTCTTGCACCTGGACAGCCATTAATTTGATTCCTCTTGTCAATTAGTCCACACCTATTACAATTTTACATAAGTATAATCATGTTCACTTTGGCAGAGCACATACTAAAATAGGAATGATACTGAGAAGATGAGTTTAGCCCATACACAAGGATGATACACAAAATTGTTAAGTACTCCATTTTTCATATACCTATGACTGGATCACATTTCTGTACAGTAAAAATTAGAACAACACTGTAAATCAACTATACTTTTTAATTTTTAAAAAATTTTAAAAAATAATAGATTTTATCTACTTAACAAAACCCAAATCAAACAAACAAAAAAGGAACCTAGTGTATAGCTCAGAGAAATCTACTCAATAGTTTGTAGTAACCTATATTGGAAATAAATGGGTGTGTGTGTATATATATCTTATATACATATAAGTATTTTATAGACATTAAATATATAAAACATAATGTATATTTATATAAAATATTTATATATATTAAAAAACTGATCCTCTTTGCTGTACACCCAAAACTAATACAACATTATAAGTCAAATATTTTCCCAAAAAAATTAAATATATATATAAAATCATGTTTAGTGTATTTATCTAAATAATAAATTTATCCCAGAAATTTTTTGCTCCATATATTTTGAAGCTCTGTTATTAACTATATGCAAATTTAGATGGTTACATTTTCTTAGTAAATTCATCCTTTTATCATTATGTAATAACCTCCTTTATCCCTGGTCATTTTCTTTTCTTTTAAATCTACTTTGTCTGATATTAATATACCTCTGCAACTTTCTTTTTGTTAGCGTTTTCACAACATAGTCAGACTTCCATATCCATGAGTTTTGCATCCATGGATTCAACCAATCACATATTGAAAACACTACACAATCTTCTGTTGGTTGAATCTACTCAATACAGAACCTGCAGATTCAGAGGGCTGATGGAAAGGGACTTGAGCACCCTCGTCTTTTGGCATTCATGTGCAAGTGGTCCTGGAACCAATTAGATAATGAGAATGACTATAATTTTTCTATCCTTTTAGATTTTTTAAAAATTGTGGTAAAATATGAACAACACAAAACTTACAATTTCTACTGTTCTTCTACTTTCTTTTTTTGTTTGTTTGTTTTCTATTTTAATTTTTTTATTTTCCCACTGTACAGCAAGGGGGTCAGGTTATCCTTACATGTATACATTACAATTACATTTTCCCCCCACCCTTTCTTCTGTTGCAACATGAGTATCTAGACAAAGTTCTCAATGCTATTCAGCAGGATCTCCTTGTAAATCTATTCTAAGTTGTGTCTGATAAGCCCACGATCCCGATCCCTCCCACTCCCTCCCCCTCCCATCAGGCAGCCACAAGTCTCTTCTCCAAGTCCATGATTTCCTTTTCTGAGGAGATGTTCATTTGTGCTGGATATTAGATTCCAGTTATAAGTGATATCATATGGTATTTGTCTTTGTCTTTCTGGCTCATTTCGCTCAGTATGAGATTCTCTAGTTCCATCCATGTTGCTGCAAATGGCATTATGTCGTTCTTTTTTATGGCTGAGTAGTATTCCATTGTGTATATATACCACCTCTTCCGAATCCAATCATCTGTCGATGGACATTTGGGTTGTTTCCATGTCCTGGCTATTGTGAATAGTGCTGCAATGAACATGCGGGTGCATGTGTCTCTTTTAAGTAGAGTTTTGTCCGGATAGATGCCCAAGAGTGGGATTGCGGGGTCATATGGAAGTTCTATGTATAGATTTCTAAGGTGTCTCCAAACTGTTCTCCATAGTGGCTGTACAAGTTACTTTCATTTCTGATCTTCTAAGTTTCCTTCTGGTACCATTTCCCTTTTATCTGAACTCACTAAAGCAAATTTTAAAGAAGTTGCTAAGAGATGAATTATTTTCATTAGTTTAAGAATGTCTTTATTTCTTTATTTCACCTTTTTTCTCAAGGATATTTTCACCTGATAGAGTTTGGAGTTGAAAGTTCTTTTCTTTCAGAACTTTTAAAATGTTGTTCTACTATTTGCAGGCCATCGTGGTTTCTGATGAGAAATCTACAATAATTGTAGGTCTCCTATAAATAATACTTCATTTTCCCTAGATTTTTTTTCTGTTCCTTTTTTTTTTAATTTCTCCAATACATTTTTTTTTCTACTTTACAGCATGCTGGAGGGGTTGTGGAGAAAAGGGAACCCTCCTGCACTGTTGGTGGGAATCTAAACTGGTACAACCACTATGGAGAACAGTATGGAGGTACCTTAGAAAACTATACATAGAACTACCATATGACCCAGCAATCCATTCTTGGGCATATATCCAGACAAAAATTTCCTAGATGTTTTGAAGATTTTTTTCTTTCTTAAGTTTTCAGCAGATTGATTATGATGTGTCCAATGTAGGTTTCCTTATGGTTATACTGCTTGGAGTTCTCTGAACTTCTTGAATCTGCAGGGTTATGTCTTTTATCAAATGTGATAGTTTTATGCATTATTTCTTTAAATTATTTTTCTACACTGCACTTCTCCTGTCCATCTGAGACTCTGATTAAACATTTTAGTATTAACCCTCAGCTCCTTGAGGATCTGTTAAATTTTTTTTCATTTTTTTTATCTCTTTTGTTCAGATTAGATAGTTTCTCTTGATCCATCTTCACATTCACTGACACTTTCATCTGTTATCTTCACTCCACTATTAAGCCTCTGCAGTGAGCTTTTAGATTCAGTTATTATATTTTTCAATTCAAAAATTTCCATTTGTTTCTGCTTTGTATTTCTACTTCTCTGGAACATGCTCACAGTATGTGCAAGTTCCTGGGCCCAGGATCTAACCTATGCCACAGGTGTAACCAGAAGCACAAAAGTGACAATATTCAATCCTTAACCCACTGAGCCATGGGAGAACTCCTCTACTTCTTTACTGAGATAATATATATCTCCAATTTATTTTAAGAATGTCCACCTTTACTTTTTGGAGAATTATAATAGGTACTTTAGAGTCTTTGTCAGGTAATTCCAACATCTGTGTCATCCTGACATCTGCATCTATTGATTCAAGCTGAGATTTTCCTGCACATTATGTAATTTGGGGTGTACCCGGACATTCTGAATAGTTTAAGACTCTGAGTCTTGTTCAGTTCTATGGAAAATGTTGATATTTTTGTTTTAATAATGAATCAATAAATTCAGGCCGGAAGTCCCAACCTCTCCTCCATGGGATAAGGTTTCAACAAAAGTTCTGTTTCCAAACCCTTTACATTGTTATTTAATATGTCCCGCATATGTGTCCCTGCTCTGACCCCAGTGGTAAGTACAGTTCTAGATCAGTGGTCTAGTTTTTAGTTCAGTTATGATAGTTTTTAATATGGTGTTTAGGATCAGATTCATGAATACCCAGCTCAGCAACGAGCCTTTGAACACATAATCCAGGTTCTCTCCTGAGTTCCTCTCTCTTAGAACCAGTTTGCTTCTTTTAATGCCTGCTTTTTAGTTTTGTTAAGCTGGATCAGAGCAACCTTTGATCCAACACTGATTTTACCCCACCAATGAGTGAATACCTCATGAGTAATTTGTCCAAGGCCCCATTAATTTTGAGGCTTTTCACTACAGCTGATGAGAATATTAACTATTCTCAGATCTGGATAAACCCCACACAGTATTCCTTCTGCTTCTTTTGGGTATAATTTCCTGGCTTCTGACAGTTTAACACATACATGTACTGGTCAGAAATCAAATGAAAATTCACTGGGACCCTCTGAATATCTCTTAAGTTCTCTCCGTGTACAATGTAAAATTTAGCCACCTTGGCCTTCATGTACTCCCAGGTCAATCTCATCATCACAAGAAACCACAGAAGGAAGTTTCCTGCTTCTTCTACTGAAGACTGGAAACTCTGTAGGCAGAAACTCTGTAGGGCAACTGCAGCGCTTATCTCATTTGTTTCCTTTTCTCAGAGATCAGTGTCATGAGCCACTTAATGTACTATGTCTTCAAAGTTCTTATTTAATATATTTTCCCAATATTGTAGATATTTCAGGTGAGGAGGTAAGTCCAGTCCCTATTACTCCCTCTTGTCAAAAGCAGAAATCCCTAAACTCTTTTAATAGCAAGCTCCAGGTTCTGACCATGAATAACAGTGATATATAGATTAAGATTAAGAATAATAGGAATTGAGGCCAGAGTGTTGGGCATCCAGATAACATGGGTACTAAATTGCAATATAATGGCAAAAATAAGGTGAAGTCACAAAGGAAGGTAGAATTAAGTCCAGTAAGGTAGCTGAAGTCAGAAAGATTTGGAAAGAATAGAAAGGTAAGAGAGCATGGATTTTCACTGAGAAAATGTTGGGTTAATGATCAGGAAAGTGTCCCCAACATTACTGCTGTGTGAGGGCAGAGACTTTGTCTTTGCCACAGTTGTATGGTCTAGACACTGTCCTAGGTACTTGAACGTTTATGTTGAATGAATACTTGTTGAATGAATATATTTGAGGCTAACCTTTCATTTTTTTCCCATGAAAAATGGAAATGGGGGAATGAGAGTTTTGTGTAGAAAACCTATCTGATGTCACTTGAAAGCTAGTTTTTGGTTAATTTGAGAAGCCGAAGGGAGAAATAAGCACGTCTTTAACAAGAAGGAATCTGCCTATAATAGGACAAGAACCCTTGGAAGAATCTTCTTATTTTACCCATCTTAGCCTCCCAAGGCTTAAGAGAGAATAATAATTTGTTAGACATTCTTCAGTTATGAGATGAGCTCAGAAATATTACAGACAAATATTTCCCCTCTTTGTTCTAAACTAATATTACCAAGGAAACTAATATACCATTTGTTCTTAAATATTCCATTTCTTTTACACTTTCTATATCAAACACATGAAACCAGTGTTTTAGGAGTAAAAATATATTAATACAAAATAAAAGACACACATATAAACACTGAAACCAAGTTGTCAAAAGTTGGTTTTCAAATGTAAAGAATTGTCTATGTGGGTGTGCCCATGTCAACTGTCCAAGTTATCCTACCCCAATAGTTATTTCATGTAAACTTAGGCAATATCTGCCAAGAACCTAAAATTTATACTAGATCCTAAAGGGAAAAAAATAACTCAGAGAGTCCCTACATCAAAGATTTTATAAATAATCAAACTTCCATAATCTATGACACAGTACTTTAATCTCTCTGTGACAAATTCCCTCCAAAAATAAGAGAACATGTCACATAAGGAGATAGAATTTCAGTTTGGACTTGAAAAATATTTGAAACTTCTATAGGCTAAGATGGAATAAGAATGGGAGAGAATTCTAAGTAGAGGGAGGCATAGAAAAGTAAAAGATACAATTAGTTCTAGGGACCATAAAACAACCAGTTGGGAAAATACTTGGATTTTGTATAGGGTACTATTGGGAGGCAAAACAAGGAAGGCTATGAAAGCCCTCAAACACAAGGTTAAACAATCTGTAGTTAAGTCAGTGAATTCATCTCTAAGGTAAATGTGACATATTGGCAATGAAATAGGAATAGTCTCCGTACTTTTTAGGCTTATGTAGAGAATGCCAAAAGTTCAAATATGGCATGCTCTTAGTCAGTGATTTTTGTTCCTGAGATTTCTACTACCTTATTAAGTATGAGAGCAATCACAACATTCAGAAAATATGCATGAATCAACCTAGGCTTTTAGCCTTAGTTTGAATGTCTGCATCAATCACACCACATATATCTGGCCAAAGTATAAGCACAATAATCTTAATCTACACTTGCCACATCATAAATAAGACATTTTAAAGGTGTTTTTCATAGATACTGCTGAACATTTGGAGCAGATCATAAAAAAGTGAGAAACAGCTGTTGTATCTAGACTCAGCAGACACATATTTGCAGATAGGGCAATATTTAGAAAATGTCTTAACCTGTTCTTTACTTCTTGAGATCATGCGATCCCAATTCTGTTCACCCACTGCTTGAAAAAAAGAGATGAAAAGAAGAAAAAAAAAACCATCAGCACATAAAAAACTTTGGGTCTACAAAATCAGAAAAATATGCCACTATTTAATTATTTAAAAAAATCAATTCTTAGTAGTTCCCATTGTGGCTCAGTGGGTTAAGGATCTGATGTTGTCTCTATAAGGATGCAGGTTCATTCCTTGGCCTTGCTCAGTTGGCTAAGGATCCAGAGTTGCTGCAGGCTGCAGTGTAAGTCACGCATGTAGCTTGGATCCAGTGTTGCCATGGCTGTGGCATAGGCCCCAGCTGCAGCTCTGATTCAACCCCTGGCCTGGGAACTTCCATATGCCACAGGTGCAGCCAAAAAAAGAAAAAAATATGAATCTTCAAAATGAATACCATGGAACCCAAAGATCCCACTGAAATACCTCAGGATCACCACATACTCCCTCTCTCATTTATTCCAAATTCATATTTACCTGTTTTAACATATATTTATGCCTCTGCTCTTTTAAGTTTTAAAAAATCCTATAGTGGATAAACACTTACTGATGTAGAATTATCTTGACACTTACATTTGTTTTCTATTGTGCTATAACAAATTATCATAAATTAAGAGGCTTAAACAATACAAATTTATTATATTAACAGTAAGTATGAAATGGGTCTCACTGAACTAAAATTAAGGTGTCAATTTGGCTGTTATTCACCTCCTGTATTGGGCATGCTCTCTTTCTCTTTTTTAATTGAAGTATAGGTCATTTACAATGTTGTATTAGTTTCAGGAGTACAGCAAAGTGATTCAGTTGTACATACATATTTTCTTCAAATTCTTTTCCCTTATAGGTAATTAGAGATTATTACCTACACATCCCTGTGCTATGCAATAGGTCCTTATTGGCAATCTATTTTATGTATAGACAGTACTGGGTATATGTTAATCCCAAAATCCTAATTTATCCCTTCCTTTCCCTTTGGTAACCATAAGTTTGTTTTTTATGTCTAAGAGTCCATTACTGTTTTGTAAATAAGTTTATCTGTTATCATTTTTTAGATTCCACATATAAGTGATATCATGATATTACTTTATCTGACTGATTTCCCTTAGTATGATAATCTCTAGGTATATCCATTTTGCTGCAAAAGGCATTATTTAATTCTTTACTGTGGCTGAGTAATATTCCTTCATATAAATGCACAACTTCTTTATCCACTTATCTATCATTGGACATTTAGTTTGCTTTCATGTCTTGGCTATTGTAAACAGTGCTGCTATGAACATTGGGTTGGCATACATCTTTTCAAACTATGGTTTTCTTTGGATAGATGCCCAGAAGTGGGATTGCAATATTCATTTGGTAGTTCTATTTTTTCTTTTTTCAGGAACCTCCATATTGTTTCTCTATAGTGGTTGTATCAATTTACATTCCCACCAACAGTGTAGAAGGGTTCCTTCTTCTCCACATCCTCTCTAGAATTTATTGGTAGACTTTTTTTTTTTTCCCACTGTATAGCAAGGGGGTCAGGTTATCCTTACATGTATACATTACAATTACATTTTCCCCCCACCCTTTCTTCTGTTGCAACATGAGTATCTAGACAAAGTTCTCAATGCTATTCAGCAGGATCTCCTTGTAAATCTATTCTAAGTTGTGTCTGATAAGCCCACGCTCCCGATCCCTCCCACTCCCTCCCCCTCCCATCAGGCAGCCACAAGTCTCTTCTCCAAGTCCATGATTTCCTTTTCTGAGGAGATGTTCATTTGTGCTGGATATTAGATTCCAGTTATAAGTGATATCATATGGTATTTGTCTTTGTCTTTCTGGCTCATTTCGCTCAGTATGAGATTCTCTAGTTCCATCCATGTTGCTGCAAATGGCATTATGTCGTTCTTTTTTATGGCTGAGTAGTATTCCATTGTGTATATATACCACCTCTTCCGAATCCAATCATCTGTCGATGGACATTTGGGTTGTTTCCATGTCCTGGCTATTGTGAATAGTGCTGCAATGAACATGCGGGTGCACGTGTCTCTTTTAAGTCGAGTTTTGTCCGGATAGATGCCCAAGAGTGGGATTGCGGGGTCATATGGAAGTTCTATGTATAGATTTCTAAGGTTATCTCCAAACTGTTCTCCATAGTGGCTGTACCAGTTTACATTCCCACCAACAGTGCAGGAGGGTTCCCTTTTCTCCACAGCCCCTCCAGCACTTGTTATTTGTGGACTTATGAATGATGGCCATTCTGACTGGTGTGAGGTGGTATCTCATGGTAGTTTTGACTTGCATTTCTCTTATAATCAGCGATGTTGAGCATTTTTTCATGTGTTTGCTGGCCATCTGTATATCTTCTTTGGAGAAATGTCTATTCAGGTCTTTTGCCCATTTTTCCATTGATTGGCTTTTTTGCTGTTGGGTTGTATAAGTTGTTTCTATATTCTAGAGATTAAGCCCTTGTCGGTTGCATCATTTGAAACTATTTCCTCCCATTCTGTAAGTTGTCTTTTGTTTTCTTTTGGGTTTCCTTTGCTGTGCAAAAGCTTTTCAGTTTGATGAGGTCCCATGGGTTTATTTTTGCTCTAATTTCTATTGCTTTGGGAGACTGACCTGAGAAAATATTCATGATGTTGATGTCCGAGAGTGTTTTGCCTATGTTTTCTTCTAGGAGTTTGATGGTGTCCTGTCGTATATTTAAGTCTTTCAGCCATTTGGAGTTTATTTTTGTGCATGGTGTGAGGGTGTGTTCTAGTTTCATTGCTTTGCATGCAGCTGTCCAGGTTTCCCAGCAATGCTTGCTGAATAGACTTTCTTTTTCCCATTTTATGTTCTTGCCTCCCTTGTCAAGGATTAATTGACCATAGGTGTCAGGGTTTATTTCTGGGTTCTTTCTTCTGTTCCATTGGTCTGTCTGTCTGTTTTGGTACCAGTACCACACTGTTTTGATGACTGTGGCTTTGTAGTATTTCTTGAAGTCTGGGAGAGTTATGCCTCCTGCTTGGTTTTTGTTCCTCAGGATTGCTTTGGTGATTCTGGGTCTTTTGTGGTTCCACATAAATGTTTGGATTGTTTGTTCTAGTTCTGTGAAAAATGTCCTGGGTCATTTGATAGGGATTGCATTGAATCTGTAGATTGCTTTGGGTAGTATGGCCATTTTTACAATATTGATTTTTCCAATCCAGGAACATGGAATAGCTTTCCATTTCTTTACATCTTCTTTGATTTCTTTGATTAAAGTTTTATAGTTCTCGGCACATAGGTCCTTTACCTCCTTGGTCAGGTGTATTCCGAGGTATTTGATTTTGTGTGGTACAATTTTAAAAGGTATCGTATTTTTGTATTTCTTTTCTAATATTTCATTGCTGGTATACAGAAATGCAACTGACTTCTGAATGTTAATCTTATATCCTGCTACTTTGCTGAATTTATGAATCAGTTCAAGTAGTTTTGGGGTTGAGTCCTTAGGGTTTTCTATGTATAGTATCATGTCATCTGCATACAGTGACAGTTTGATCTCTTCTCTTCCTATATGGATGCCTTTTATTTCTTTGGTTTGTCTAATTGCTGTGGCTAGGACTTCCAAAACTATGTTGAAGAGCAGTGGTGAGAGTGGGCATCCCTGTCTTGTTCCAGATTGGAGTGAGAAGGCTTTCAGTTTTTCCCCATTGAGGATTATATTTGCTGTGGGTTTATCATAAATGGCCTTGATTATGGTCGGGAATGGTACCTCTATACCCACTTTGGCGAGGGTCTTGATCATGAATGGATGTTGGATTTGTCAAATGCTTTTTCTGCGTCTATTGAGATGATCATATGATTTTTGACTTTGCTTTTGTTAATGTGGTGTATGATGCTGATTTATTTGCGTATGTTGAACCATCCTTGTGAACCTGGGATGAACCCAGCCTGGTCATGGTGTATAATTTTTTTGATATGTTGTTGGATTCGGTTGGCTAAGATTTTGTTGAGAATTTTTGCATCTATATTCATCAATGATATTGGGCGATAGTTTTCTTTTTTGGTGGTATCTCTGTCTGGTTTTGGAATGAGGGTGATGGTGGCATCATAAAATGTCTTTGAGAGTATTCCTTCTTCTTCAACCTTTTGAAAGAGTTTAAGGAGGATGGGCACCAATTCCTCTTTATATGTTTGATAAAATTCACCTGGGAAGCCATCTGGTCCTGGACTTTTATTTGTAGGGAGTGATTTTATGACCTCTTCAATTTCATTTCTAGTGATCCGTCTGTTCAGTTGGTCTGTTTCTTCTTGATTCAGTTTTGGCAGGCTGTAAGATTCTAGAAAATTGTCCATTTTTTCCAGATTGTCAAACTTGTTGCCATATAGTTGTTCATACTATTCTCTTGTGGTTTTTTGTATTTCTGCTGTATCCGTTGTGATTTCTCCTTTTTCATTTATAATTTTGGTTCTTTGGGTTCTTTCTCTCCTCTTTTTAGTGAGTCTGGCCAGGGGTTTGTCAATTTCGTTCACCTTTTCAAAGAACCAGCTCTTGGTTTTATTAATTTTCTCTATTGTTTTTTGAGTCTCTATTTTATTGATTTCTTCTTTGATCTTTATAATTTCCTTCCTTCTGCTGACTTTAGGACTTTTTTGTTCTTCTTTTTCCAATTCGTTTAGGTGGAGGGTTAAGTTGTCAATTTGGGATCTTTCTTCTTTTTTGAGAAAGGCCTGTATTGCTATAAATTTCCCTCTGAGCACTGCTTTCCCAGCATCCCATAGGTTTTGAGAGGTTGTGTCTTCATTATCATTTGTTTCAAGGTAGTTCTTAATTTCCTTCTTGATTTCCTCATTGACCCATTGGTTTTTTAGTAGCATGTTGTTTAGTCTCCATGCAGTAGGTTTTTTCTCTTTCCTTTTCCCATGGTTGATTTCTAATTTCATGGCATTGTGGTCAGAGAAGATACTTGAGATAATTTCTATGCTCCTAAATTTATTGAGATTAGCTTTGTGTCCCAATATGTGGTCAATTCTTGAGAATGTTCCATGAGCATTTGAGAAGAATGTGTATTCTGCTTTTTTTGGATGTAGTGTCCTGAAGATATCAGTTAAGTCTAACTTTTCTATTGTTTCCTTTAGGATCTCTGTTGCTTTATTGGTTTTCTGTCTAGAGGATCTGTCCATTGATGTGAGGGGGGTATTAAGGTCTCCTACTATGATTGTATTCTCATCAATATCTCCCTTTATGTCTGTTAATATTTGTTGTATGTATCTGGGTGCTCCTGTATTTGGGGCATATATGTTGATGATGGTAACATCCTCTCCTTGGATGGATCCTTTAATCATTAAGTAGTGTCCTTCTTTGTCTTTCTTTATGTCTTGTTGTAAAGTCTATTTTGTCTGATATGAGCATTGCGACTCCTGCTTTTCTGTCATGTCTATTGGCGTGAAATATTTTTCCCCACCCTTTCACTTTCAATCTATATGTATCTTTTGTCCTGAGGTGAGTTTCTTGTAGGCAGCATATTGAAGGTTTTTGCCTTTTTATCGACTCAGCCATTCTGTGTCTTTTGATTGGGGCGTTCAGTCCATTGACATTTAAGGTAATAATTGATAGATGATTATTTATTGCCATTTGAACCTCGTGTTCCAGTTGATTCTATGGTTCTCCATTCTTCCTTTCTTTTTTTTTTTTTTTTTTGGTTGCATGGTCTCCTGTTATTATCTGCTTGAGTGTATTACGTTTTTTTTCATTTGTTGCAAATGCAATATTTGGTTTTGGCTTGTGGTTGCCCTGTTTTTTAAGTATGCTAACCCCTTCCCATAATTGTGTGTTTTAGCCTGATGGTCCTGTAAGTTCAAACACTTCATTACTATATTAAAATTAAGAAGAGAAACATACAAACAAACAAACAAAAAGGGTTATTTACTTCCTAACATCCCTTGCCCACATTTTATGGCTTTGATGACTCTTTTTTATTTTTTTCTTTTTAATTTTATTTTGTTTGAGGCCTGTTCATGATTAAATCTGTATGCTGGCTTATTTGAGTGACTGCTCTCTGATTGCGGTTTCCTCAGTCCTAGTTCTTCCTCTTCTTCTTCTTCTTTTTTTTTTTCTTTTCTTTTTTCTTCCCTTTCCTTCCTTTCTTTTTGGTTTAGAGAAGCCCTTTCAATATTTCCTTTAACCTGGGTTTTGTGTTGCTGTATTCTTTAAGTTTTTGTTTGTTGGAAAAAATTTTTATTTCCCCTTCTATTTTAAATGATATTCTTGCTGGATAGAGTATTCTAGGTTGCATATTTTTTCCTTTTAGCACTTTAAATATCTCTTGTCATTCCCTCCTGGCCTGTAGTGTTTCTGTAGAGAAATCAGCTGATATTCTTATGGGGGTTCCCTTGTAGGTAACATTGTGCTTTTCTCTTGCTGCCTTTAGGATCCTCTCTTTATCACTAACTTTTGCCATTTTTATTATGATGTGTCTTGCTGTGGGTCTATTCGGGTTCAGTTTGTTTGGGGCCCTCTGTGTTTCTTGTATCTTGAACCCAGCATCCTTTAGATTTGGGAAGTTTCCAGTGATAATTTCTTCAAATATATTTTCCATCCCCTTATCTTTTTCTACTCCTTCTGGAATTCCCAATATGCGTAGATTGGCCTGCTTTATATTATCCCATAGGTCTCTTATATTGCTTTCCAGTTTTTTGATTTGGTTTTCTGTCTGTTGACCGGATTGAGTGATTTCCATTATTCTATCTTCCATATCACTGACTCGTTCTTCTGCATTATTCACTCTGGTTTTTATTGCCCTTAGTTCAGTTTGCATCTCTGCAAATGAATGTTCTACTTTTTCTTGGCTCCTCCTTGTATTTTCTAGTTCCTTTCTGAGGGTATCTGCATTACTGTTCATATCTTCTCTTAATTCCTTCAGTATTTTCACTATTTCTCTTTTGAACTCCAGGTCTGTCAGACTGCAGAGATCTGTTTCATTGTTGACTGTTTTAGGTGAGTTCTCCTGTTGGTTTGACTGGGGGTGGTTTCTCAGCTTCTTCATCTTGCTTGTTGTTTTCTTTCTCCTGAGGGAGTTGTACTCTCTGTGACCGGGCAGTGTTTGCCTTGTCACTGCCGTGGAATATTTCCTGAGGGCTGGTGTTGTTGGTCAATCTTTTTTGAGGCAGTGTGGCTTTTCTGGAGTGTTGATGGGGCTATCAGTGTTTCTTTGAAGCAAAGGAGGACTTCCTGAGGGCAGACAGGACTGGGAGGTCCACACCACGATGGTAGCAGATTTCACTTGGTCATGCAGAGCTTGCTCTGGTGTTTTTAGGCTGTGGGGTTCTTGCAGGGGGTTGGCAGTGTTGGGCAGCTGTTCCTCAGGAGTGCAGCACCCCCTGGGGGCTGGAGCAGCTATCTGGGTCACTGAGAACCTAAGAGGCTCTTCCCTAGGACAGCCTAACTCAGAAGGATGGCCTGAGAATGTAGGCAGATCTTTTCACAGTCTGGCCAAGCTTGTTGCAGCTTTTCTGGGCTGCAGGGGGTCCTGCCTGAAGCTGGCAGTCCTATGCAGTTGATCCACTAGGGCACCCCCTGGGGGCTTGGGCGGGTAGCAGGGCCGTTGGAAAACAAAGAGGCTCCTCCCCGGGGCAGCCTAACTCAGAAAAACCGTCTGAGATCTTTTCCCAACTCGGCCAGGCTTGTTGCAGCTTTTCTGGGCTGTAGGGGGTCCTGCCTGAAGCTGGCAGTCCTATACAGCTGATCCACTAGGGCACCCCCTCGGGGCTTGGGCGGGTAGCAGGGCCATTGTAAACCGAAGAGGCTCCTCCCTGGGGCAGCCCAACTCAAGAACCGTCCGAGAATTAGGCAGATCTATTCACGACCTGGCTAGGCTTGTTCCAGCTTTTCTGGGCTGCAGGCCTTTTCTCGGGGGGTGGTGGTGTTTGGTGCTACTCTGCGGAAGTGTAGCCCCTCCAAAGGGCAAGCAGGCCTGTGCAGGGACAGCCCCTGCAGTGGTAGGCTTCAGGCAATTGTTGAGGCCAGCCCTCCTGGATGGCAGGCAGCCCCAGGTTCAGCGAGAGCATAGGGGGTGGCGGGGGTGGGGGGAGGGGATGCACAGGGAAGCACAGCTTTCTGCTAGCTAGCGGGCCTGTAAGCTTGCTGTGGCGTGGGGGGTATTCTATGGGGACCCACCCCTTCTTCTCTCCCCTCCCCAGCACGGGCACAGACCAGGCTCTTCTCCCAGGTTCCCTCTGATGCGGCTTTCCACTTCCCCGCCCCTAGAGTATTGCTCCCTTCCTCTGCGACAGCTTTGTTTTCTAGTCTCCCCGGCAGTCTCTGCCCTGTCAAATGGTTTCTAGACCTCCCAAGCAGTTTCCGCTCCGCCCCACCCCCCCAGCCCAGGGACTAACCTCTGGAGCCTAGGTCTCGGTGCCCAGCCCCCACCCAGGCGACCCCCAGCCCTTTCTCAGGGACTAACCTCTGGAGCCGAGGTCTCGGTGCCCAGCCCCCACCCAGGCGTCCCCCAGCCCTTTCCCGGGGACTAACCTCTGGAGCTGAGGACTCGGTGCCCAGCCCCCACCCAGGCGTCCCCCAGCCCTTTCCCGGGGACTAACCTCTGGAGCTGAGGACTCGGTGCCCAGCCCCCACCCAGGCGTCTCAATTTTTGGTGACTGTGCCCGTAGTTCAGATGGTCTGTTCGGTTCTTGATCGGCTTTTCCGTACTCCAACTTACTGCTACACTCTTCTCTGCATCTGGAGATTTCTCCGGTTCGTTTGATCTTTCCCCCATGTAGGTGACTTTCCAGGGTGTGGGATCCCTTTCTCCTCTGCAGTTCCCTTTCGGGAGCACCCGTTCCGCTCGGATTCACCTTCTCTCACTCTCCTCTTTTCTCCCGTTCTGCCCCGTAATGTCACAAACTTCTTGCCGTTATTGGAGTTTAGGTTCTTCTGCCAGCGATTGGTTGCTGTTCTGTGCGAGTCATTTATTCTGTATGTGCTTTTTTTGCTGTTGTGTTTGTGGGAGAAGGCGAGCGTGTCCCCCTACTCCTCCGCCATCTTGTCCTCCCTATTTATAGACTTTTTGATGATAGCCATCCTGACTAGTATGAGTTTATACCTCATTGTACTTTTGATTTGCATTTCTCAAATAATTAGTGATGTTGAGCATTTTCTCATGTGACCTTTGGCCGTCTGTCTTCTTTGGAGAACTATGTACTTGGATCTACTGACCAATTTTTGATTGGCTTATTCTTTTGATATTGAGCTATATGCATCATTTGCAAAATCATAAAGATGTTACCAGAAAACTACAAGAGCTCATTAATGAGTCTAGTAAAATTGCAGCATATAAAATCAATACACAGAAATCTGCTGAATTTCTATACACTAACAACAAAAGATAAGAAAGAGAAATTAAGAGTAAATCAAAAAGAATAAAACACTCAGGAATAATCCTGCTTAAGAAGGCAAAACACCTTTACTCCAAAAACTATAAGACACTGGTGAATGAAATCAAAGATGACACAAACAGATGGAAATATATACCATGTTCTTGGATTGAAAGAATCAATATTGTCAAAATGACTGTACTACCCAAGGCAATCTACAGATTTAATGCAATCCCTATCAAATTACCAATGGCATTTTTCATATAACTAGAACAAAAAATTTTTAAATTTGTACAGAAATACAAAGACCCCAAATAGCCAAAGAAATCTTCAGAAAGAAAACTGAAGCTGGAGGAATCAGGATCCCTCAATTCAGACCATACTACAAAGCAAAAGTAACCAAAACAGTATGGTACTGACAGAAAAACAAATATAGGAGTTCCCATCATGGCTTAGTGGTTAACGAATCCAACTAGGAACCATGAGGTTGAGGGTTTGATCCCTGGCCTTGCTCAGTGGGTTAAGGATGTGGTGTTGCCATGAGCTGTGGTATAGGTCACAGACGCAGCTCGGATCCCGAGTTGCTGTGACTGTGGTGTAGGCCAGCAGCAACAGCTCCAATTAGACCCCTAGCCTGGGAACCTCCAAATGCCATGGGTACAGCCCTAGAAAAAGACAAAAAGGCAAATATATATATATATATCAATGGAACAGGATAGAAAACCTAGAAATAAACCCATGCAGTTACAGTCAATTAATCTATAACAAAAGAAGCAAGAATATACAATAGAGAAAAGACAATTTCTTCAATAACAGTAAGTGGTGTGGGGAAAACTGGGCAACTACATGTAAAAGAATAAAATTAGAATATCTTTTAACACTATACACAAAAATAAACTTAAAATTGATTAAAGACCTAAATATAAGACCAGACGCTATAAAACTCCAACAGGAAAACATAGGCATAACACTCCTTGGCATAAACTGCAGCAATATCTTTTTTGACCCACCCATCTCCTAGAGTAATAGAAATAAAACCAAAAATAAACAAATGGGATTTAATTAAATTTAAAAGCTTTGCACAGCAAAGGAGACTATAAATAAAATGAAAAGACAACTTACAAAGTGGGAGAAAAATACATGTTCTCATTCTAACAGATGAAATCTAAATATCTAGATGTATGTTTTACTCCATTACTTGATGTCTCAAATAATACATTAACCATGTCAAGCCTCTGTTAAAATGGGAATATTTGCCTTTACCAATTTACAAGAATTATCAAGTAAGATAGTGCATGTGAAAACCTTACAAACTCAAGTGTTAGGTACTCTGAGCTATGATTATGTGTTTGGCCTTTCCAAGTAGAGTATAACTTCAGCTAAGATCGTCACATTGCACTGGTTATAGCAGGTCCAAGCTACAACAGTAGCACAGAGAAAAGGAGAAAGTCCAGTGGAAATGGAGTCTGGGAATCTTGGAATGAAGTCCTAGTAAAGAAAGGTTAATGAAAAGAGGGAAAGGAAGAGAGTTAGCCCTTTGAACCAACTGTCTTATTTCTGACCTGTCCAAACTAAAATAACTAAAGAATAAGGGCTGTACATTTTTGTTTGTTTGTTTGTTTGTTTTGGCCACCATGGGGAATATGGAATTCCCAAGCCAGGGATCAGATCCAAACCAAAATTGAGACCTAAGCCACAGCTGCGGCAATGCCAGATCCTTAAGCTACTATGATGTGTCCCAGCATTCCTAAGATGTCACCAATCCTGCTGTGCCACAGTGGGAACTCCAGAACTGTACTTTTTATACTTAATTATTTCTTAAATATATTTACTTATCCTTAATAATTCTTCAAAATTGATTTTCAAAGGTAAATGTCCATCTCCCTCCCTTAAAACCCACATACTAGATCTAAATGTTGTTAATGGTAAAAAATGTATCCTTCCAGTTTTTTCTATGATTACTATTGTATGTATATATGTACATGTATACCTTCACGTGTATATTTCTATTTGTAAAAATTAAATACAGATATTCTTCAAGTAGCATTTTTCTAATTTTAAAACATATCATAGTCATCTTTCTGGATCAACACATATAGTCTAATGCATTCCTTTTAATAGCCATATGTACTTCAACTGAATAGATGCACTAAATTTATCTAATCATCCTATTAGTGCACATATACTAATAATTTGCTATTTTAAACTATGCTACAAAAAATATGTCTTAAAATACTCATAGAATTATTTCTATAACACAGAGTCCTGAATTTAAGATTGCTAAGAAAGTGCCTCTTAAATGTTATACCAATTTTCTACCAGCAGCATTCATTTTCACACATGCTGAAAAAATTTATGCCTTTTTAGTTTCACATTCATTTCCTTCAATCTGTTGTTCACCTTTTAACTTTATATAGTATTTAATAAAACAAGAGTATCCTGATGTAGTGAAATCTGCAACTCATTTCCTTTATTATTAATAAGTTCTAAAATTTGTGTATTTATACCAAAAATTGTAAAAGTATTCTTCTACATTTTTGTCACATTTCTACTGCTGGAAAAGAAGTTATACTGAGATTATCAAATCCACCTACAATTTATTTTTTATACTTGATATGAAGTATGAGAGCCACTAGCACCCCTGAGAACTCCAGGACTAGGCAGCAGATGCTGCATCTACATAGCTGTGGTCAAAGGAATGATAAACATAGGAAGTTGGACATTATAAGACCACAAAGAAATAGCTTTCAGACAAATGAACAAGACAAAGACAACGAAATGAAAAAGAGCTAGGTAATCAGCCTGCAAAAGAATTCAGAGTAATGACAGTAAAGATGATCCAAGATCTCAGAAAAAGAATGGAGGCACAGATACAGAAGTTACAAGAAATATTTCTATAAGTGCCAAAAGACTTAAAGATCAAGCAAACTAAGATGAACAGCACAATCTCTGAAATGAAAAGTACACTAGAAAGAACCAACAGCAGGATAATGGAGGCAGAAAAACAAATAAGTGAGGTGGAAGACAGAGTGGTGGAAATCACTGCCACAGAAAAGAATAAAGAAAGAAGAATGAAAAGAACTGAGGAGCGTCTAAGAGACATCTGGGACAACATTCAGTGTACCAACATTCGCATCATAGGGGTTCCAGTAGGAGAAGAGAGAGAGAAAGGGCCAGAGAAAATATTTGAAGAGATTATGCTTGAAAAATTCCCTAATATGGGAAAGGAAACACTCACTCAAGTTAAGGAAGCACTGAGATTTCCACACAGGATAAAGCAGGGAGAAACACAGCAAGACACATATTAATCAGAGACACATACTAATCAAACGAACAAAAATTAAATAGAAAGAAAAATATTAAAAGCCATGAGAGAAAAGCAACAAATAACATCCAAGGAAAGCCCCATAAGGATAAAAGCTGCTTTTTCAGCAGAAACTGCAAGCTAGAAGGGTGTGGCAACATACACTTAAAGTGATGAAGGGGAGGAGTCTAGAACCAAGAATACTCTACCCAGCAAGGCTCTCATTCAGATTTGATAGAGAGATAAAAAGTTTTTCATACAAGCAAGAACCAAGAGAATTCAGCACCCCAGAACAAGTTCTATAACAACTACTAAAGGAACATCTCTAGGCAGAAAAGAAAAAGCCACAATTAGGAACAAGAAAATTTACAACTGAGTAGAATGCATTGATAAAGACAAAGAAGATATAAAGGTAGAAAATCACCCATTGACAAATACAATATCAAAACCAGCAAGCATGAGAAGTGGACAGAACAAATGCACAATATTGAAAATGCATTTGAAAAGAAGAGAACAGCAACCAAAAACAATTCTGTACATATATAGGTGATTATATCAAAGTCTAACAGGAACCGCAAATCACAAAAAAACTATAATGGACACATAAAAAAGAAACATCAATCCAAACACAACACTGAATATAGCAAATCATAAGCAAAGGCAACAAGATAGGAAAGTAAGAAAAAAAAACCCAAAGTAACAACCCAAAACAATTAAGAAAATGGCAATAAGAACATACTTATCTGTAATTACCCTGAATGTAAAAGGATTAAATGCTCCAACCAAAATACACAGATAGGCTGAATGGATACAAAAACAAAACCCATATAAATGCTGTTTGAAAGTGATCCACTTCAGAACTAAGGACACAAACAGACTGAAAGTGAGGGTATGGAATAAGGTATTACACACAAATGGAAATCAAAGGAAAGTGGGAGTAGCAATACTCATATCAGAAAAAACACTTTAAAATAAAGAAGAAGGTCACAAGAGAAGAAGGACACTACATAATGATCAAAGAATCAATCCAAGAAGAGTTTATAACAATTATGTGTGTATCTATAGATAGATAGGTAGATAGATAGATGCATCCACATACACACATACATGCACCCAACATAGGAGTAGAATGCACTGATAAAGACAAAGATGATATAAAGGTAGAATATATAAGGCAAATGCTAACAGCATAAAGAGAAATTGACACCAACACAATAGTGGGGAATTTTAACACCCAACTTACATCAGTGACAGATCATCCAGAGAGAAAATCAACAAGGAAACACAGGCCTTAAATGACATTCTAGTCCAGATAGACTTAACTGCTATTTATAGAACATTTCATCCCAAAGCTGCAGAAAATACCTTCTTCTCAAGTGCACATGGAACATCCTCCAGGATAGATCACATCTCGGGCCATAGGTCAAGCCTTACTAAATTTTAAAAAACTGACATTATTTCAAATATTTTCTCTGACCACAATGCTATGAGACTAGAAATCAACTACAAGAAAGAAACAGCAAAAGAAAAAAAAAATTCTGGAAGCTAAACAATATACAACTGAACAATCAATGGGCCACCGAAGAAATCAAAGAGGAAATCAAGATATTTAGAGACAAATGACAATGAAGATATGACAATCCAAAACCTATGGGACACAGCAAAAGCAGCTCTGAAAGGGAAGTTTATAGCAATACAATATTGTCTCAGGAAATAAGAAAAATCTCATATAAAACAACATAATGTTACACCTAAAACATCTAGAGAAGGAAGAACAGACAAGGCCCAAAATTAGTAGAAAGAAAGAAATCATAAAGATCAGAGCAGAAATACATGAAATGGAGACAAAGAAAACAACAGAGATGATCAATGAAACCAAAAGTTGGGTCTTTGAAATGATCAACAAAATCGGTTAACCTTTAGCTAGACTCATCAAGAAAAAAAGGGAAAGGGTTCAAATCAATAAAATTAGAAATTAAAAAAAGAGAAATTACAACTGACACCACAGAAATACAAATGATCATAAGAAACTACTGTAAGCAACTATATGCCAATAAAATGGACAATCTAGAAGAAATGGACAGATTCTTACAAAGGTACAAACTACCAAGAAGGAAGCAGGATGAAATAGAAAATATTAATCACAAGTACTGGAATTAAAAATGTGATTAAAAAACTTCCAAAAAACAAAAGTCCAGGACTGGTGGCTTCACAGGAAAATTCTTTCAAACATTCAGAGAAGAATTAACACCTACTCTTCTGACACTCTTCCCAAAAAATTTCAGAGGAAGGAACACTCCCAAGCACATTCTATGAGGCCACCATAACCCTTACACCAAAAATAGACAAAGATACCACAAAAAAAAAAAAGAAAAAGAAAATTACAGGTCAATACCACTGATGAACACAGATGCAAAAATCCTCAACAAAAATATTAGCAAATGGAATCCAACTATATATTAAAAGGATCATACATCATAACCAAGTGGAATTTATCCCAGGGATGCAAGTATTCTTCAATATCCACAAATCAATCATTGTGATACACAATTTCATCAAACTGAAAAATAAAAATCATACGATCATTTTAATAGATGTAGAAAAATACTTTACAAAATTAAACATCCATTTCTGATAAAAACCCTCCAGAAGGTGGGCAAAGAGGAAACCTCTCTCAACATAATAAAAACCATATATGACAAACCCACAGCTAACATCATCTCAATGGTGAAAAACTGAAAGCATTTCCACTAAGATCAGGAACAAGACAAGAATGTCCACGCTCACAAATTTATTCAACATATTTTGGAAGTCCTAGACACAGCAATCAAAAAAGAAAAAATAAATAAAAGTAATTCAAATTGAAAAATAAAGAGTAAAATTTTCACTGTTTGCAGATGACATACTATACCTAGAAAGTCCTAAAGACACTATTAGAAAATTATTAGAGCTCATCAATAAATTTGGTAAAGTTGCAGGATACAAAATTAACACACAAAAATCTATTGCATTCCTATATACTAACATGAAAGATCAGAAAGAGAAATTAAGGAAACTAGCCCATTTATCATCATATCAAAAAGAATAAAATACCTAGGAATAAACCTACTTAGTCAAAAAGACCTTACTCTGGTCTTTTCTCAGACCTGTACTCTGAAAACTGTAAGATGCTGATGAAAGAAATCAATGATGACACAAACAGATGGAAAGATATATTATGCTCTTGGATGGGAGGAATCAATACTGTCAAAATGACTATACTACCCAAGGCAATCTACAGATTCTGTGTAATTTCTATCAAATTACTAATGGCATTTTTTTAAAGAACTAGAACAAACTATTTTAAAATTTGCATGGTAACACAAAAGACTCCAAATAACCAAAGCAATATTGAAAAAGAAATATGGAACTGGAGGTATCAGGCTCCCTGGCTTCAGAATGTTCTACAAAGTTATAGTCATCAAAACAGTATGGTACAGGCACAAAAACAGAAGTATAAATCAAGGGAACAAAATAGAAAGCTGAGAAATAAACCCAAGCACCTACTGTCTACCAATTTATGACAAAGGAGGCGAGAAAATACAGTGGAGGAAAGACAGTCTCTTCAATATGTGGTGCTGGAAAAACTGGACAGCTACATGTAAAACAATAAAATTAGAACATTCTCTAACACCCTACACAAAAATAAACTCGAAATGGATTAAAGACCTAAATGTAAGACCAAATACTATCAAACTCCTATAGGAAAACATAAGCAGAATGCTCTTTGACATAAAACACAGCAACATTTTATTTAATCTACCTCCTAGAATAATGACAACAAAAACAAAAATAAATCAATGGGAGGTAATTAAACTCAAATCTTTTGCACAGCAAAGGAAACCATTTTTAAAACGACAAAAAGACAATCCACAGAATGGGAAAAAATTTTTTGCAAACAATGCAACTGACAATGGCCTAATCACCAAAACATACAATCAACTCATACAATCCTACAAACAACTCAAATGAAAAATGGGCAGAAGACCTGAACAGACGTTTTTCCAAAGAAGACATTTGGATGGCCAGCAGGGATGTGAAAAAATGCTCAACATCATTAATTATTAGAGAAATGTAGATCAAAATTACAATGAGGTACCACCTCACACTGCTCAGAATGGCCATCATTAACAATTCTACAAATAACAAATGCTGGAGAGTGTGTAGAGAAAGGGGAACCCTCCTTCATGGCTGGTGGGAATGTAAATTGGTAAAACCACTATGCAAAACAGCATGGAGGTTCCCGCTCCTGTTCATATATCCATAAACGCTATGATTCAAAAAGATACAAGCACCAGTATGTTCGCTGCATCACTATTCACAATAGCCATGACAAGAAAACAACATAAATGTCCAGCAACAGATGAATGGATCAAGAAGATGTGGTACACATATACAACAGAATACTATTTGGCCAAAAAAAGAACAAAATAATCGCATTTGCAGCAACATGGATGGAACTAGAGATTCTCACATTAAGTGAAGTAAGACATAAGGAGAAAGGCTAATACTGTCGTGAGACATGTTTCTACAATATTTTCTTAGCCTCTTTGCTGAAAACTCCATCTTGTCCTGCTTTACTTTACCCCATCTTCCTGCTTGAAAAACAGTCACAGTGATGGTAAATGACTTAAGCTTAAGAACAAAGACCTAAAGACATAAGCTATTCATAGGGTCAGCTGAATGAGGACATACTGTGTTGGTCTAGGCACACTGGACCTGTGCAGATTGGCATGCCCTTTGCACAAGCATATGTCATCTAAAGAATAAGAGAAAGAGGAACCTCATGGCCAAGTGGTTTATGAGCGGTAGTTAGCAGAATATGCATTAGCAAAGAGAACCAAGTGCAAACCTAGACACCCCGGGTTGCCGCAAATGGGCATGGTGGTTTCAGAAGCACAGTGAGGATTCTCTGGAATGCTATGCATAGATAGCTAACTCAAATGCTAATGATTGTTATGTGCCTAAAGGTCAGAGTAAGAGCTTAATGAGTTTAAGTCAGTTAAAAGTCTGTTAAGTGATTTTAAAATAATAAAAGAACTTATAAAATAATTAAAAAAAAAAACCTATATCCTCCACCATAGCCCCCTCCTCACTTGACATAATCCTAAAGAGGCAGTGCTCTTGGTCCCTGAGAACTTGAGTCCCCTGGTTTCCACCTTTACTTAAGACAAATGTCTCTGTGTCTTGTTTTGTGTTAACTTTTTTCCTTAAGTTTCACAGTACCCGTGCTTCAGCCCCATCCTGCTGAGCTGGTCTCGGCATAATACCATATGATGTCACTTATATGTGGAATCTAAAATATGGCACAGATGAACCTATCTACAAAACATAAACATACTCACAGACATAGAGAACACACTTGTGTTACTAAGTAGGAGAGGGGAGGAACTGGGGTAGACTGGGAATTCGGAGTTAGTAGATGCAAACTATTACATTTAGAATAGATAAACAACAAGGTCCTACTGCATACTACAGGGAACTACATCGAATCTCTTGGTATAGACAGTAATGGAAAACAATATAAAAAAAGATATATATATATATAATTGGGTCACTTTACTATACAGCAGAAATTGGCATAACACTGTAAATCAACTATACCTTATTTTTTAATGTAAAAAAAATAATACTGCAATAAAAATATTTTGACAATATTTTCAACAGCAAAAAACTTAAAAACCAATTTACCTCACAACTGGCTATTACTTTAAAATACATGACTAAAATACATATGACTAAATTCCCTTTCTACAAACCACAACGGGAACTCCTCCTAGAGTTCATTTCTTAACCATCATGCTATTCTCTTCTAAATCAATTCTGCACCAGTTTTGCAAATTAAAAAAACAAACAAACAAAAAAAAACAGTATTTCCCGTGGTGGCACAGTGGTTAACGAATCCAACTAGGAACCAGGAGGTTGCGGGTTCAATCCCTGCCCTTGCTCAGTGGGTTAAGGATCCAGCGTTGCCGTGAGCTGTGGTGTAGGTCACAGACATGGCTTGGATCCCTCATTGCTGTGGCTCTGGCGTAGGCCGGTGGCTACAGCTCCAATTAGACCCCTAGCCTGGGAACCTCCATATGTGGCGGGTGCGGCCCAAGAAATGGCAAAAAAAGACAAAAAAAGAAAAAGAAACAAAACAAAACAAAAAAAAACCTTTCTAAATCAGCACATTGAAGAAGACGACTCATGGGAAATAATCGGGTAGCATAGCTACTTTTGTCTCCCACTGTCCCTTTAAAATATATTTTGCGGGAGAAGCATTTCCTATGCCCCTGAATAGAAACTTGGGCAGTTTTCTATCGCTTTTAATTCTCACTCTCTGGTAAATGTTCTATGTTCACTTTAAAACTTAACCATGGTCTCAAAGTTCACAAAATATCTAATCTCAGGTTAAAATCAAAACTTTATACTACTTCATTCAAAATTACATTTCCTTTCAAGGGTTCACACAAGAGTGAGGGGAGAGTAAAAGAAGCAAAAAACTCCTATCTAATTATTAGCACCCTTATAATTTGCCTCCATGCTCTCTGAGCCTGGCAGAAGCTTAAAGCTATTCTTTGTCTTGTAGGTGCTTTCACAGATTTTTCAAAGCACCACACAACTGCCCAAATGCCGGCAGTCTATTACATTCATTTCTCTCAACTTGGGGGAATGCACTCTACATTAGCAGTGATTTAATCCTTTCCACAGGCTCTACAGATAGAGCAGTCTGCCTCTGCTTAAGCCTGTTTGCCCTTCTATGAACTTCTATTGAACTGTATGTACAAACAAGGGCTCCCATATTGGCCCTTGTTCATGTGAGCTCACATCTCACCCACTAGAAACAGTCATGGATTATTTTCCCCCAAATACTTGAGAAGTGCAGGTAGTTCCTGGCAGTAGCAGTTCTTCTCTGACCCCCACAAAAGCAGCTAGGACATCTTTCCTTTATTCTCTGAATTTCCTGAAGAGAAGTTCACTGAATTCTGCCATGTCCAACGGTAGGAAATTTCTATTAATTGCTTCAGATGGCCCTTCTTTGTTAACCTTAGGTGAAGAGGGAAGCACTCTCATCCTATCCTTGAGAGAGAGGTATGTAGAAAAAGATTCAGAGTACCACTTTCTTCAAATAAAGATTCCTTTAAAATCCTCCTCAAATATTTAATAATCCACAGTTTGATATCTTCCTCTGGGTGAGGAGTTTTCAAGATTAAGTGTTGTATTTCCAGACATATCCTCTACATCTTGGACTGGTACTTTGCTTTAGTATGTGACATCTACTGTATACTGATTCCTTAGTAGAAACTTCCAATTTAACATGCTGCTATACTTCTTTACATTGGAATGTAAAAGATAGGGTTTAATATCCACATAATTCCAAGAGTCCACTAGCCAGGACCTCTACTCAACTATCACAATATGAAGCAACTATAAGGAAGAAGCTTGCAACTTTAGTTACTGGGCTATGTGGCTCTTCCTTAAAAATCTTCACTCATCCCCCGCCAAAAAAAGGCTAGTTGACCGGAGGCAACTTGGTAATTAACCTAGTCATTAATGAGACAGAATCCTAGAGTAGGAATTTGGAAGTAATGTGCCCCATGCCTTCAGTTGTAGCATTCTATGTTCTCCTTACCATTTCTAATGAGAGCCATGCAGAACATCAAGCTCTTTGAGAACTCTTTATCCCAGCTCTACTTCTGATTTCACAGGAGGGGGGAAAAAAACAACTTCATTGTTCTTAATCCTTGATGATCTAAAATAAAAATTTTGAAACCATATAACCTATTACTGGGTCACCTGGACAATATTTTAATAATAATAAAGTTTGTTCAAATCCTTGAAACAACTGGCTTGAAAATGCTTAGCATTAATTCATAAAATTTGGAATTTAATGGAAATGATTCTTCTGAAAAATACCAACTGCTTATTTATTTTTTGAATGGTAATTTTATGCATTTCTTCTTTAATGACACTCACATTTCTATAAGAAATTGGAAAAACATGTGCAGCAGTATGCTAAATGAAAATGGGAATGGCTACTTCCAAACAGGTGCAGCCTATTACTACGATGTAGAATCTTTGTTTAAAAATTAAAAATTATAACTTTCATTTTCTTCACAAAATTTAAGACTTTGAAAACTCCCAGATAATGGGAAGTCTCAAAGCTCTCTAAAAAGTGTTCTCTCGTGCTCTGTTCCTGCTCAGACAGCTGCTCCTTTGCAGCAATAGGCAGTTGTAACTCCATTTGTAAAAATTCAAGTAAAATCTATCATTTTTTTAAGAGAAAGAAGAGAGCAAATCCTAGGCTTATCAAATGTCCCTACATGTTGAATATTTGGAAAGGACAGGACATTAAGCACTTTTGGAATACGGGAAATTATTTAACATTCTACCAAACAATATGTAATATAAGCTCTTTCCCAGCTTGAGGATTATTTCACTTTTAATAAAGAGTTTTTGCTAACACTTATGGCATTAAATGCCAGATTACCCAAGGAGTGCATTTTTTAAACTTGAATTAGCATTTTTCAAGTAATCATGCTTTGAAGATTCATAAAGAGCATAATTAAGGTTGATCTGAGAAATACATATCAAATTAACCCTTAACACAACCCAAGCAGTATTTAAAGTAAGATGGAAAACAGAATGTGATACCACTAAGAGACTGGCAAAGCATTTCCAAAAGAGGGGGCTCCGAGTCTTACACAGGAACAAGAACGTTAGTGGGTTTTGAGTTTTATCTTCCTAGAATCACTGAAATTTTGATGGTGAGTAGGCTAGTTAAGTTATTTATTGTTCTTCCAGTATTTGTTAAAAGGTTTGTTTTAGGTGTCTTCTGAAGGAGCAGTTTTCACACTGTTACTCACTTTTAGATATCAGACTTCTCTGGGTTAGACTTGAGTGTCTTCCAAGTTAGATAATCCATAAGGCATAAGGTATAAGAGCAGCAGTTTTCTCTGTGACTTCATTTCTCTGACAGATGTAAGAGCTGTTTTTTTCAGTTTGTTCAGCTTTTTATTTCTGTTACTATGAAGTAGACCCATCCAAGCTCTTTAAATGCAGGACCAGAAACCAGAAGTCACAATGTTCATTTTTAAGTTTAATTGTTTGTCAAATTCCTCTCTATAAAATTAGGATGAATAACTCCCCCTCCCCCCTGCACATAGGTTTTTATGATGCTTATACCAGATAGCATATGTGAAAACCCCTAGCATAGCAGCTTCTTTATATAGGCACTTAACCATTTCTGGTGTGTTAATCTGTTGACAGTGAACCTCTCCAACTTATAAGCAGGTTATTTTATAGTCCACAAATACACTGGATATTTAGAATTTAACAACTCCAAATGAAACAATAACATGCATGATAATTAAATTTCCAGATTTCAAAAAAAACGCTATACTTATTTACTCCATAGTATAGTAACAGTATTTCTCAGAAAATCCCTATCAAAAGAACTATGACTCTGAGATCACCAGCATCTAAACACTTGAGAACAGAAGGAGGAAGAACAGGACAGTAGAGGTAGCTGTGAGAGTATCAAATACATCTTAACCAAGTGCCATCATTTCCATTTTTCCTAAATCATTCTCCCCTGACCAGTGACATCCTCTATGTCTCCTAATTCACAAATGTTCTTTAGATAACACTAAAATTTCTTTCCCAAGGTTAAAAATATAGAACTGATATACTTGAAATAGGTATTGCGAAAGAAAGAGCTTCTTGGGTCCTTTAGACTTGAACATATCTAAGAAAATGAATGAACGTACTAGTCATCTTTCAGTATACACACTTATATGCATGTGTTCTTGTGTGCATACACACACACACACACAATAATCCATTGGTCAAGAAAGAAATCACTTGAGAAATCAGAAAAACTGGAAAACAATGACATCAAAATTTGTGGAATATAGGCAAACAACAATTGGAGGAGAAATTTATAATTTTAAATTCATAAATTAGAAAAAAGAGAAAGATTTTGTATCAGTCATCTAATTTCCTACCTTAAGAAGCTAGTGAAAGAAGAGCAAGTTAAGTCCAAAGTAATTCATGGGAAAGAAAGAATAAAGACCAAAGCAAAAAATCATCAAACATATTGTTTGAAAATTAGAAAAAAATTAGAAAATTAGCAAAGCCAACAGTCTTTTTTCTTTTAAGGGATTAATAAACCTAATAAACACCTAGCAAGAATAACTGAAAAGAGAAAACACAAATTGACAATATAGGGGTGACAGAGAAGCATCACTACAAATTCTACAGACATTAATAAGGTAATATTATGGACAACCTTATGCAAATAAATTTGGTAATTTAAGTAACATTGAGCAAATTCCTTTAAAAGACACAACAAAAAATAACTGAAGAAGAAATAAAAATTTGAATAGTCCTAAACATGCTAAGGAAACTAAATTTATAATAAAAATTTCACATGAAGAAAACACCAGACCAAGCTGGGTTCAGGGGTAAATTCTATCAATCTTCAAGGAAGACTTAACATCAGTATTACATAAATCTTTTCAAGAAATAGGAGGGAAAAGAATGCTTCCACCTTATTTTATAAGCCAGCTTAACTCTGATACTAAAATCTGACAAAGTAATAACAAAAAAATAAACTTACAGACCAATAGCCCAAATCCTCAAATGTATAATTAAGTGGGGAAAGGATAATGTTTTCAACAAATGATCTGAATAAATGGATGAACTTATGGGAAAAATGAACATTAATCTGTCCTTGACACAACTGATTACTGTGATTGATCATAGACCTTGGTAGAAGCTAAAGCTATAAAATGTCTGAAAGAAAACGTGGAAGAAAAATTTTGTGGCCTTAGGAGTAGGCAAACATTTCTTAAACGGCACACAGAGAACATAACCATAAAAAATTGTTTGATAAATTGAACTTATAATTAAAACTCTCTGCTCTATAAAACTGAAAACAAATTAGAAGTTCATTAACAAGAAACTGTGGGATATTCATACAACAGAAAACAACTCAAAATTTTTTTAATGAAGTACTGTTACACACAACATGGATGACTGTTGGAAACACTGTGTTAAGCTTAAAAAGACAGACACAAAAGAATACATATCAAGTTCAAGAGCAAGCAAAATCATCTATGGCGACAGAAATCAGAACTAAGGGTGTTGGAGTTCCCGTCATGGAGCAGTGGTTAACGAATCCAACTAGGAACCATGAGGTTGAGGGTTCGATCCCTGGCCTTGCTCAGTGGGTTAAGGATCCAGTGTTGCCGTGAGCTGTGGCTTGGATCTGGCATTGCTGTGGCTGTGGCGTAGGCTGGAGGCTACAGCTCCGATTAGATCCCTAGCCTGGGAACCTCCATAGGCTGAGGGAGCAGCCCTAGAAATGGCAAAGACCAAAAAAAAAAAAAAACTGAGGGTGTCTTCAGAAGATGGAGATTGACCTGGAAAGGGACAATAGGAAACTTTCTGGATGATGGAAATGTTTCACATCTTGTTTGAGGGGGTGGTTACACATATGTATACCTTTATCAAAACCCATCAAACTATACACTTAAGATCTTCATATTTTATGATATATAATTTTACTTCAATTTTTAAAGTGATAACATGGGGAAATTTCAGTTGCTTCCAATTTATGTAATCTTCCATCTAGATGTGAAAAGGTACCAAGTATCAAGTAAAACTCAAGCAACCCATGCATGTTATCTGAACCCAGCTATCAACTATAACATAGCTAAAATGGATGGTTCCAAAATTTACCCATGTAATATTCTATAGATTAGGAAAGGCATATTCACAATAGAAAGACATAAGGGTATCAGGCAACCAAATATAGGGGTTTCATCTGCTATCTGCTTCTTGCCTTCATCTCTTCACAGTGTTCTGCTTCCAAGGAAAACCTAGCTGAACCTTCTGGAGCCCAAAAGATGCCCATAAGCTTTCAGGCCTTGCTACCATAAGCTAGGAAAAACTCCAAACAAAACTTAGCATCAAGACAACAGCCAGGACCAATCCAGAAGCAATCACTTTTTACTAGCCCCATCAATGTCATTCAAGTCAGTGAGACTGACCTTTCCCAACATTACCCCAGAATTCTAATCCAGCTGACATGAACATTAACTCATTTTGCCCAGCTGGCTACAAAACACGTGCATGAATTCTTTCTTGCTCACCCTCATGCTAGCCTTTCCCTCGCTCTTCCTGTTTCTTTTCTTTTTCACACATGCACAAACAGTCACGTCGTCATGTGAAACAAGTGAACACTGAATCTTATGGGTAAAAAACAGATGTTTTCCAATTTTCCTTCACAAAACCATATTTTATATTGGGTTCTTCCATGGATTTATAGCCAATGAAGGGATGTTGCTACATTAGCTCATGGAGTGGGATGATAAAAACTGGAAAGGAAGAGTCAGACAAGGCAAAGAGAAGCTATCCAGAAGGCTGCAATTGGAGAAGCATGACAAATGGGCAGCACAGTTTTAGAGGGTTCCGGCAGAAAGGCAGATTGCCTGACTGGGAGAGATTCTCCACAGCTGGAGCATCTCACACACCATCTGGAATTTTTTAAATCTGCTTTCCCCAGGTGATCTGATTCTCAGAGTGCCAGTGGAGAGGAGAAAAGGAGTAATTGTATAGCTCAGAACAGCTCCAAATGCTCCCCAAATTAGTTAATGAAATCTTGTTTGAATCAGATTCAACTTTTCCTCCAGATTGAGCCCCTAGTTTTGCATTGTTGTTTCCTCACAAAGAATTAAATGTAGGAGTTTAACCCGTAAAGATTTTCTGTATAGTGGAACAAAGCAGGATTCCCAGCATGGTGGTCAAAAAAAATGGAGCTCCAATTGTCAAAGCTGGTCCAAATTTCCCAGTACAGGCCAACAAAGCTTCATTTTCATTTTCTCACTCCTTTTGACTAGTCACAGCACTACTTTTGGCTGTTGCCAAATGGAGGGCCTACCTACTGAGGTCCCCAGTTTTCTTTCCCAGATGGTCCCAACTCCAGACGTAAAACAGTATAGGAAAATGTAATTTAAAAAATTAAGAGCAACCACAAGCCCTCATAATAATGAAAGACTTTTGGTTTTACTTCTTTCACAATATATATGTGTTTGCAAATACAGGCGTAGAGTGCTTGGGGGAGGGAAGGATGAATGAGAAAGAGAGATAAAGCTTGATGGGGAACAGGAGAGGCAAGGGAAGGAATAAAGAGTAGAGGAAAGGGATTCTTTCCCTATCTTCTATCTTCCTTTCTGCTCCAACCAACCTTTTTTTAAAAGTCTGCTATTCTATCTTGCTTTAAAAGAGGATATAAAAGTAAACTTTTTCTATAAAAGGTCACATAAAAATTAATTCAGGCAGAAATTATTGTGGGTCATGCAGGTTCTATCACAACTGCTCAACTCTGCCACCAGAGAATAAACAACCACAGACAATATGAAAATGAATGAGCATGGCTTTGTTTCAATTTATGGATTCCAAAATTCAAATTTCATGTATTTTCTCCTGTCACAAAATAGTACTGATATTTTTTTCAAACATTTAAATACGTAAAAACTACTCTTAGCTTGCAAAAACAGTGGGCCAAATTTGGTCCACAGGCCAAATTTGGTCCATAGACCATTTGTCAATTCCTATTTAATACCAATAAAGACCATTATTCCATGTTCAGTTCCAGAACTGCACGATGGTTACAGCAAGAGTTTCACATGATTCTATACTCAGAGTAGGTTTTTGTTTTTGTTTTTTTTTTAAAAAAGGAAGTGTTCCATCCTAGCATGAGGAACTGCAGTGAACTTTTTATTCTCAGGTTCAGCATGTCAGGAGGTCTAAATAAATGTATATCTAAAATAAATTGCTTCCCCACTTTTAAACTTTCAAGAATCTTCTACTTTGCCTATTCTTCTTATGTATCCTCTTTCATTCTTGTTGGCATCAAGAATGGGTAGTCTTGGAGTTCTCTTGTGGAGCAGCAGGTTAAGTATCTGAGGTTGTCACTGCAGTGGCTTGGGTGACTGTTGTGGTTCAGGTTCAATCCCTGGCCTTGGGAGATCTTCACGCCACAGGTGCAACCAAAAAAAAGAAAAAAAGAAAAAGAAGAGGAGAGAAGGAAAGAAAGAGAAAGAAAGAGAGAGGGAGGGAGGAAGAAGGTGTATGATCACAAACATTTTCAAGTATTTACTAGTGCTTTAATTTGATGATAATAAAGATTAATATAGATATTAGTACGTTTCTCTTCTCTTTTCCTTTTTTAAATGAAAACACTGACATGTCTAGTCAAATAAATTTGCATCTCTACCATTGTAGACATTTGCTGAAAATAATGAATTCATTTTGAAAGAAGAAAAAAATGCTTGGTACCAAAAAACAGGCAAGAACAGTCCATAATTTATAAATTTTGGTACAGCACTTTTTAGTTTTCACCGAAAGGAACATTTCAAGATGAAAATACCAAGTCAGAATCTAGTGCTAATGTATATGATCCTGCCCTCAAAAAACTTGCAATCTAGTTGTGGAGACATAAGAGACACAGAGAACAGTAATACAATAATCACAACACTTCACATAATTCAGTATAAATGAAAATGCATAGCAATATGAAATCTCAAAAGAAAATAAAATGAAAGCTTAGAGAAATTATATGAGGAAAAACACCACTCTCAAAATACATTCAAAAAAATAATTCCTAACAAGAACAAAATCAGAAAAATTCTAGAATAAGAAATAATGGAATGTAAATGCCTTACTCACCCACCTACCCCCAAAAAAACTATGGATTAAAAAAAGGACTGTCCCCAAAGAAAAAAAGAACACATTAAAAATATAATAAAATCAAAGAAATATATAACAAAAGCATAATAACATAATAATATGGACATTAATGAATGTCCTTGCAGCGTATATTGGGGGACATACTTCTATGTTAAAGTAAAATGTGAATTCAAGTTTGACCTTTTAGTGTTTAAGTTTTTAAAGAAAATGCAAACATGGGTACTAATAATTTAAGGTAATTAGGTATCTAGCAGACAGATGACAAATAATCCAAGAACTCAAAGAAGGCTGAGGACTAGGGTAGTCCTATACAAAGAATACAGTTCTGCACATGGCCCTACAGAAGAGAAACCCAGATGCTAAGAGGAAGATGGGTGTACCAGAGACAGGGTGATGGTGGAAGGGAGCTTGAGTAGGAAGGAAATCTACCTGCTCATGGCAAAAAGAGTCCATCAGTTGGAAAAGAACCCCAAAAATACCCAGAAAGCATAATGTCCACTGGACAGCCAGGCAAAATCAAACAATAAGACAGTCTAATATCTCTTCTTTATAATAAAACTGTAGTAATAGTTAATGAATATTAGAAAGATCCTGTGGGGGAGTTCCTGCTATGGCATAGTGAATTAAGGATTCGGCATTGTTAGCAGCTGTGGCATAGGCCACAGCTCCAGCTCGGATTTGATCCTTGGCCCAGGAACTTCCATATGCCACTGGTGCAGCCAGAAAAGAAAAAAGAAAAAAAGAAAGAAAGGAAAGGAGGGAGGCGAGGAGGAGGGAGGGATGGAAGGAAGATCCTTTGGGATTATCTAATCCTATGCATTAATTTTATAGATAAATTTTAGAACCAGAGCAGTAAATTAACTTACACAAAGTCACATAATGAGTTGGTGGCAAGTCTAAGATTTCAACCTTTGTGTCCTATCTCCCAGATGGTCCAGTGTGCTGTCCATTGCGCTACACTGCCTCCACATCAAGTCCTCAAGTGCTGTATGTTCATTCCCATTACTATCTCAGAAATTTCTGAAAGTTGCTTTTCTGAAACATACCTATATAACTGTAGGTTTGTAATCAATACTTAGAAGACTAAATGCAGTTAGGTTTGTCCTTTAGCAGTATAAATAATAGTTAACACCATAGGTCCTAGTATCACAGAGATCTACGTTTAAATTCTAGCTTTGACACTACTGATTGTATAGTCTTTAGAAAGTTACTTTACCTCTCTAACCTCAGGTTTTAAATCTATAAAAACATAGATAATAGTAGTGTCTCCCACAAAGGACAGTTGTGAAGATTAAATAGTGTTTTACATATAAAGTATATAGTACCTTTCCTGAAAAATAATAAACACTCATTAAATGTCAGCTATTGTTAAAGAAAACATTTGCCCTTTCCCATATATTCACCCATTACAGTGGCATAGCCTACCAGTTACAATGGTAAAGAGTGTAGACTCAAGAACCCCCTGCTCTACCACTTACTAGGTATGAACTTGGCAAATTACCTAAGCTTTCTGTGTGTCACACTCCCTATTTATAAATGAGCTTCCTTTAAGGATTAAATGACACTGTATATAAACAAAAATCTAAACAAATAGAAATGTTTGTTAACAAAAATTAACTTGTAAGATAGAAACTTCCATGTGCTGGCATGTATTAGAAAATTTTAGCTTTTTCCCATTGACAGGTGTGAGAGAGAATTAATTGTTTATGTTAATAGTAAGCTCATGGTTGTAAGTGGGATGGAAAGGGGTAATGGGCAGAAATTGTTCCAAGACTTCTATTAATCTGCCACCAAAATACTTATCAAGAGATTTTTCTCTTTCAATTATCCAGAGGTGGTTTTTACTGCTTATGAGTTAGAAACCTAATGATTTTAATATTCTAGGGTAGGGTTTCGTTTTATAGTAATGGGATTGTACTATGAACAATGTTCCACACTTTGCTTTCTACTTGACAATAACTTACTTTACTTTCTAGGTTTCAGATTGTCTAGGAGGTGCATGCCAGTTTCTTCTAGTCCCCCTGCTCTCAAACACCAGGTGACAGAACGATTAAGGAGAACTTATAGAACTTCAATCCATGCTGAGTGAATAAACTGCCCATAAATAGTTCTTTCTAGTCAGAAAGAAGAATGAAATGTAGCACACTTCCAACCTACCCCTACCTCTTCACTAATATTTGGTATCCAGTAGCTGAGTTTTCTCATTAAGGGCATTTTGAGGGCATTTTTAAAATATTTTCCCCAATGCACCTCTTCATCTCTCTGACATCCACTAATAGAAAAATTTAAGACCCCAGCATCACCACCATGCCTTCAACCAGGACCAAAATCCTAGTTCTGGAACCAGGGGATCCACTGAGATTGCAGCCACAGATCCAGAGGCACAGCCAATGACCAGAGCCAGAAGTTATGAAGTAAGCAAAGTTAATATCCAAGATCTGAGCCAAGAGCCATAAAACAATGTTGGCAGGGAGAGGCAAGGAAGGGAAATGGGTGTCAAATCTAAGCCAAAGGAGTTACAAACACCTCATATCACCATAACCACCTAGAGGCCATTGTAAAACTATTACCGCTCCTCTAGGCATAGCCTCCAAAAACAATTTTATTGGAGTAGAGTTGACTTATATGTTTTGTGAGTTTCAGGTGTACAGCAAAAAGCATCAGTTTTACATATACATATATCCATTCTTTTTCAGATTCTTTTCCCATATAGGCTATTACAGAGTACTGAGTAGATTTCCCTGTGCTTACAGTAGGTCCTTATTAGTTATCTATTTTATATACAGTAGTATTTATATGCCAACCAAACCTAATTTATCCCTTCCTCCCCTTTGCTTTTGAAATCTTTGAGTTTTTGTTTTGTAAATAAGATTATTTGTATCTTTTTTTAGATTGCACATATAAGTGATATTATCTGATATCTGCCTTTCTCTGAATTACTTAGTATGATAATCTCTAGGTCCATCTTGTTGCTGCAAATGGCATTATTTCATCTTTTTATGGCTGAGTAATACTCCATTGTATCTATGTACCCTCCATTTTATCTATCTTCTTTATCCATTGCAATATCGAGGGACATTTGGGTTGCTTCCACGTCTTGGCTGTTGAAAATAGTGCTGAGGTAGTTATCCTTGTGGCTCAGTGGTAACGAACCCAACTAGTATCCATGAGGATGAGGGTTCGATCCCTGGCCTTGCTCATTGGGTTAAGGATCTGGCATTGCCGTAAGCTATGGCATAGGTCGCAGACGCAGCTTGGATCCGTTGTTGCTGTGGCTGTGGCATAGGCTGGCAGCTGTAGCTTTGATTTGACCCCTGGACCAGGAATTTCCATATGCTATGAGTGCGGCCCTAAAAAGAAAAAGAAAAAATGAAAGAAAATGGTGCTGCAATGAACACTAGGGTGCAAGTATCTTTATTGAATTTTGATTTTATCCAGATAAATGCCCAGGAGTGGGACTGCTGGATCATACCATAGTTCTAGTTTCAGTTTTTTCAGGAACCCCCATACTGTTCTCCATGATAGTTACACCAATTTACAGTCCCACCAACAGTGTATGAGGATTGATTCCCCTTTCTCCACACCCTTTCCAGCATTTATTGTTTGCAGACTTCTTAATAATGGCAATTATGACTGGTGTGAAATGATACCTCATTGCAGTTTTTTTGGTTTTTGGTTTGTTTTGTTTTGTTTTTGCTTTTTAGGGCTGTACCCACAGCATAGGGAGGTTCCCAGGCTAGGGGTCTAATCAGAGCTATAGTTGCTGGCCTATGCCACAGCCACAGCAATGTGGGATCTGAGCAGCGTCTGCAACCTATACCACAGCTTACATCAATGCCTGATTTTTAACCCACTGAGCAAGGCCAGGGATTGAACCGCAACCTCATGGTTTTTAGTGGGATTCATTTCCACTTCGCCACAACAGGAACTCCCTCATTGTAGTTTTGATTTGCATTTCTCTAATCATTAGTGATGTTGAGCATCTTTCCATGTGTTTTTTTTTTTTTTTTTTGGCCATCTGTCTGCCTTCTTCGGAGAAATGTCTATTTTTGATTGGTCAGGCTTTTTGGGTTTTGTTTTGTTTTTTGCATTTTAGCGCTGCACCCACAGCATATGGAGGTTCCCCAGGATAGCGTTCCAATCTGGAGCTACAGCTGCTGGCCTACGCCACAGCCACAGCAATATGGGATCTCAGCAGCATCAGCAACGTCAGATCAGAGCTGCATCTGCGACCTACACCACAGCTCACAGCAATGCCAGATCCTTTACCCACTGGGCGAGGCCAGGGATTGAACCCTCATGGTTCCTAGTCGGATTCGTTTCCACTGCACCATGACGGGAATGCCTGTTTGGTTTTTTTTATATATATAAAGCTGCATGAGATGTTTGTATATTTACTGCTGCTTTAGGCATAGCCTCCTTAAAGACTGTTGACCAGTGGCTGTGCCCTGAACAGTTTGTTCTGTGGTACCTTCTCTGTTTAGTGGCTCCTTAGCCTACTCACCTATTAACTACAGTTTCCCTTGTGGTGTGCATTTCTAGCAGTACAGGCTTAGACATAAGCCCCTTCTTCCTTGGACCATCATTTAAGTTGTAGGAATCTTAGCTGGCTCATGTTACAATAATGACAGTACTTCTTTTTTTTTATTAATAATTTTTTCCATTATAGTTGGATTAAAGTGTTCTGTCAATTTCTACTATATGACAAAGTGACCAAGTCACACATATATATACATTCTTTTTCTCACATTATCCTCCATCATAAGTGACTAGATTTAGTTCAGCAGGATCTCATTGCTTATCCACTCCAAATGTAACAGTTTGCACCTATTAACCCAGACTCCCAATCATCCCACTCCCTCCCCCTCCCCCTTGGCAACCATAAGTCTGTTCTCCAAGTCCACGATTTCCTTTTCTATGGAAAGGATCATGAGTGCCATATATTAGATTCCACATATAAGTGATATGATATGGTATTTGTCTTTTTCTGACTTATTTCACTTAGTATTAAGTATCCAGTTCCATCCATGTTGCTGCAAATGGCATTTTTGATGGCTAAGTAGTATTCCTTTGTGTATATATATATATATATATATATCTTCTTAATCCATTCATCTGTCAATGGACATTTAGGTTGTTTCCATGTCTTGGCTATTGTGAATAGTGCTGCAATGAACATATGGGTGCATGTTCTTTTTCAAGCAAAGTTCTGTCCAGATAATATGCCCAAGAGTGGGACTACTGGGTCTTATGGTAGTTTTATAATTAGTTTTATGAGGTACCTCCATACTGTTTTCCATAGTAGTTGTACCAATTTGCATTCCCACCAACAGTGCAGGAGGGGTACCCTTTTCTCCATATCCTCTCCAGCATTTATTTGTTGACTTGTTAATGATGGCCATTCTGACTGGTTTGAGGTGGTACCTCATAGCAGTTTTGATTTACATTTCTCTAAAAATTAGTGACGTTGAGCATTTTTTTATGTGCTTGTTAGCCATCTGTATATTTTCTTTGGAAAAATGTCTCTTCAGGTCTTTTGCCCATCTTTAAATGGGTTGTTGGGTTTTTTTGCTATTGATCTATATAAGTTGTTCGTATATTTCAGAGATTAAGCCCTTGTCAGCTGCATCACTTGAAACTATTTTCTCCCATTTGTAGGTTGTCTTTTTGCTTTTTTTATGGTTTCTGTTTCTGTGCAAAAAGCTTGTCAGTTTGATTAGGTCCCATTGGTTTATTTTTGCTTATATTTGATGATAATCATTCTTACCTTCACAGATTTGTTGTAAAGACTATAAAGAATATATGCGAAAATCTTAAAAATTTGAGCAAATAAAAATGAATTATTTGTAAGACACACTATAAAGTTAAAAGATCAATGTTAAACTGAGAGAAAATATTCATTATAAATACCTGACAAAAATTTAATATCCCAATAATTTAAAAACTTCAAGTCAAGATATGAAAAAACTGTAAGGCATACACAGGCAAAAATACAAGACGTGCAACCTCACTACAGATCAGGAAATTGCAGACTAAACAAGGAGACACCATTTTTTCGGATTTTAAAAAAAGTAGGAAGATTGATAATACCCATTCACAAGGATGGGCAGGAAAAGCATACTCCCATACACAGCTGAAGGATGTATAAAACTTCTGGGTATGCAATTTGTCTGTAAAAATTATTTATTTATTTATTTATTTTTGTCTTTTTAGGGCCACACTCGTGGCATATGGAGGACCCTGGACAAGGGGTCAAGTTGGAGCTGTATCTGCTGGCCTACAGCACAGCCACAGCAATGGTGGATCTGAGCCATGTCTGTGACCTACACTGCAGCTCATGGCAACACTGGATCCTTAACCCATTGAGCAAGGCCAGGGATCCAACCTGAGCCTTCATGGATACTACATAGATTCGTTTCTGCTGAGCCAAAAAGGGAACTCCACTGCCTGTAAAATTTAAAGTGTGAATGACCTTTACTCTAGCAATCATTCTGCTGGTAAACTATCAATAAGAAATACTATCACAAATTCTTAGAAATACATGTCCAACAATAAAAAATTTTAAAAAAAAAGGAAATACACGTCGGAGTTCCCGTCATGGCGCAGTGGTTAATGAATCTGACTATTCATTCACATGAGGTTGCAGGTTTGATCCCTGACCTTGCTCAGTGGGTTAAGGATCTGGCATTGCCATGAGCTGTTGTGTAGGTCACAGTCGCAGCTCGGATCCCACGTTGCTGCGGCTCTGGAGTAGGTCAGCGGCTATAGCTCCGATTCGACCCCTAGCCTGGGAACCTCCATATGCCGTGGGAGTGGCCCTAGAAAAGGCAAAAAGACAAAAAAAAATAAAATAAAAAATAAAGAAATACATGTCTAGGATTTGCACTAAAATAACTAAATTTATTGTGAAAAATATGTACCTATATATATTTTATATGTATAACTTTGCTATATATATATACATACATACATACATACATATATATATATATATATACACATACATATATATATATATATTCACACTAAATATATTTAAACTGAATAGAAAAATATAAGTGATATTATCTGATATCTGCCTTTCTCTGAATTACTTAGTATGATAATCTCTAGGTCCATCTTGTTGCTGCAAATGGCATTATTTCATCTTTTTATGGCTGAGTAATACTCCATTGTATCTATGTACCCTCCATTTTATCTATCTTCTTTATCCATTGCAATATCGAGGGACATTTGGGTTGCTTCCACGTCTTGGCTGTTGAAAATAGTGCTGAGGTAGATATCCTTGTGGCTCAGTGGTAACGAACCCAACTAGTATCCATGAGGATGAGGGTTCGATCCCTGGCCTTGCTCATTGGGTTAAGGATCTGGCATTGCCGTAAGCTATGGCATAGGTCGCAGACGCAGCTTGGATCCGTTGTTGCTGTGGCTGTGGCATAGGCTGGCAGCTGTAGCTTTGATTTGACCCCTGGACCAGGAATTTCCATATGCTATGAGTGCGGCCCTAAAAAGAAAAAGAAAAAATGAAAGAAAATGGTGCTGCAATGAACACTAGGGTGCAAGTATCTTTATTGAATTTTGATTTTATCCAGATAAATGCCCAGGAGTGGGACTGCTGGATCATACCATAGTTCTAGTTTCAGTTTTTTCAGGAACCCCCATACTGTTCTCCATGATGGTTACACCAATTTACAGTCCCACCAACAGTGTATGAGGATTGATTCCCCTTTCTCCACACCCTTTCCAGCATTTATTGTTTGCAGACTTCTTAATAATGGCAATTATGACTGGTGTGAAATGATACCTCATTGCAGTTTTTTTGGTTTTTGGTTTGTTTTGTTTTGTTTTTGCTTTTTAGGGCTGTACCCACAGCATAGGGAGGTTCCCAGGCTAGGGGTCTAATCAGAGCTATAGTTGCTGGCCTATGCCACAGCCACAGCAATGTGGGATCTGAGCAGCGTCTGCAACCTATACCACAGCTTACATCAATGCCTGATTTTTAACCCACTGAGCAAGGCCAGGGATTGAACCGCAACCTCATGGTTTTTAGTGGGATTCATTTCCACTTCGCCACAACAGGAACTCCCTCATTGTAGTTTTGATTTGCATTTCTCTAATCATTAGTGATGTTGAGCATCTTTCCATGTGTTTTTTTTTTTTTTTTTTTGGCCATCTGTCTGCCTTCTTCGGAGAAATGTCTATTTTTGATTGGTCAGGCTTTTTGGGTTTTGTTTTGTTTTTTGCATTTTAGCGCTGCACCCACAGCATATGGAGGTTCCCCAGGATAGCGTTCCAATCTGGAGCTACAGCTGCTGGCCTACGCCACAGCCACAGCAATATGGGATCTCAGCAGCATCAGCAACGTCAGATCAGAGCTGCATCTGCGACCTACACCACAGCTCACAGCAATGCCAGATCCTTTACCCACTGGGCGAGGCCAGGGATTGAACCCTCATGGTTCCTAGTCGGATTCGTTTCCACTGCACCATGACGGGAATGCCTGTTTGGTTTTTTTTTATATATATAAAGCTGCATGAGATGTTTGTATATTTACTGCTGCTTTAGGCATAGCCTCCTTAAAGACTGTTGACCAGTGGCTGTGCCCTGAACAGTTTGTTCTGTGGTACCTTCTCTGTTTAGTGGCTCCTTAGCCTACTCACCTATTAACTACAGTTTCCCTTGTGGTGTGCATTTCTAGCAGTACAGGCTTAGACATAAGCCCCTTCTTCCTTGGACCATCATTTAAGTTGTAGGAATCTTAGCTGGCTCATGTTACAATAATGACAGTACTTCTTTTTTTTTATTAATAATTTTTTCCATTATAGTTGGATTAAAGTGTTCTGTCAATTTCTACTATATGACAAAGTGACCAAGTCACACATATATATACATTCTTTTTCTCACATTATCCTCCATCATAAGTGACTAGATTTAGTTCAGCAGGATCTCATTGCTTATCCACTCCAAATGTAACAGTTTGCACCTATTAACCCAGACTCCCAATCATCCCACTCCCTCCCCCTCCCCCTTGGCAACCATAAGTCTGTTCTCCAAGTCCACGATTTCCTTTTCTATGGAAAGGATCATGAGTGCCATATATTAGATTCCACATATAAGTGATATGATATGGTATTTGTCTTTTTCTGACTTATTTCACTTAGTATTAAGTATCCAGTTCCATCCATGTTGCTGCAAATGGCATTTTTGATGGCTAAGTAGTATTCCTTTGTGTATATATATATATACACAATATATATATATATATCATATATATATATATATATATATATATATGATATATATATATATATGATATATATATATATATCATATCTTCTTAATCCATTCATCTGTCAATGGACATTTAGGTTGTTTCTATGTCTTGGCTATTGTGAATAGTGCTGCAATGAACATATGGGTGCATGTTCTTTTTCAAGCAAAGTTCTGTCCAGATAATATGCCCAAGAGTGGGACTACTGGGTCTTATGGTAGTTTTATAATTAGTTTTATGAGGTACCTCCATACTGTTTTCCATAGTAGTTGTACCAATTTGCATTCCCACCAACAGTGCAGGAGGGTACCCTTTTCTCCATATCCTCTCCAGCATTTATTTGTTGACTTGTTAATGATGGCCATTCTGACTGGTTTGAGGTGGTACCTCATAGCAGTTTTGATTTACATTTCTCTAAAAATTAGTGACGTTGAGCATTTTTTTATGTGCTTGTTAGCCATCTGTATATTTTCTTTGGAAAAATGTCTCTTCAGGTCTTTTGCCCATCTTTAAATGGGTTGTTGGGTTTTTTTGCTATTGATCTATATAAGTTGTTCGTATATTTCAGAGATTAAGCCCTTGTCAGCTGCATCACTTGAAACTATTTTCTCCCATTTGTAGGTTGTCTTTTTGCTTTTTTTTATGGTTTCTGTTTCTGTGCAAAAAGCTTGTCAGTTTGATTAGGTCCCATTGGTTTATTTTTGCTTATATTTGATGATAATCATTCTTACCTTCACAGATTTGTTGTAAAGACTATAAAGAATATATGCGAAAATCTTAAAAATTTGAGCAAATAAAAATGAATTATTTGTAAGACACACTATAAAGTTAAAAGATCAATGTTAAACTGAGAGAAAATATTCATTATAAATACCTGACAAAAATTTAATATCCCAATAATTTAAAAACTTCAAGTCAAGATATGAAAAAACTGTAAGGCATACACAGGCAAAAATACAAGACGTGCAACCTCACTACAGATCAGGAAATTGCAGACTAAACAAGGAGACACCATTTTTCGGATTTTAAAAAAAGTAGGAAGATTGATAATACCCATTCAACAAGGATGGGCAGGAAAAGCATACTCCCATACACAGCTGAAGGATGTATAAAACTTCTGGGTATGCAATTTGTCTGTAAAAATTATTTATTTATTTATTTATTTTTGTCTTTTTAGGGCCACACTCGTGGCATATGGAGGACCCTGGACAAGGGGTCAAGTTGGAGCTGTATCTGCTGGCCTACAGCACAGCCACAGCAATGGTGGATCTGAGCCATGTCTGTGACCTACACTGCAGCTCATGGCAACACTGGATCCTTAACCCATTGAGCAAGGCCAGGGATCCAACCTGAGCCTTCATGGATACTACATAGATTCGTTTCTGCTGAGCCAAAAAGGGAACTCCACTGCCTGTAAAATTTAAAGTGTGAATGACCTTTACTCTAGCAATCATTCTGCTGGTAAACTATCAATAAGAAATACTATCACAAATTCTTAGAAATACATGTCCAACAATAAAAAATTTTAAAAAAAAAGGAAATACACGTCGGAGTTCCCGTCATGGCGCAGTGGTTAATGAATCTGACTATTCATTCACATGAGGTTGCAGGTTTGATCCCTGACCTTGCTCAGTGGGTTAAGGATCTGGCATTGCCATGAGCTGTTGTGTAGGTCACAGTCGCAGCTCGGATCCCACGTTGCTGCGGCTCTGGAGTAGGTCAGCGGCTATAGCTCCGATTCGACCCCTAGCCTGGGAACCTCCATATGCCGTGGGAGTGGCCCTAGAAAAGGCAAAAAGACAAAAAAAAATAAAATAAAAAATAAAGAAATACATGTCTAGGATTTGCACTAAAATAACTAAATTTATTGTGAAAAATATGTACCTATATATATTTTATATGTATAACTTTGCTATATATATATACATACATACATACATACATATATATATATATATACACATACATATATATATATATATTCACACTAAATATATTTAAACTGAATAGAAAAATGGTCTAGAAGGCCACATGCTGTTGAGGGCATCCATTCCAGGGAAGTGAGATTGGAGAATATGAGGAGACCCTATACTTTATATATATTTATATATAGTAAGTATATATACAGTATATCCTATAATCTTCTACAACCAGAAAAACTTCTTTCATAATTTAAAAAAAAAAAGTTTTTCAGATTATAGACAAAGTGCAGGTGTTATTGCCCTTAAGCTTTAGCACCCAGAAAGAACTTAAGATGCTACACAAACTTGTAGTATTACCATTTCTTACCCCAAATTCTTGGTTAAAATTACTTTCGAGTCAAGAAAATAAAACTCATGTCAAGTCTTCTATATATTTAAAAATGTGGTAATTCTAGGTTTAAAATATAGAATTATAGTTCTCTTAATAAAGGGTATGATCAGAGAAAATGTCCTTGTAGACTGTAGCAACTTGTACCTTTTTTTTACTATTATTCGCATGCTTAAAGCATACTGCATTAATACTATTCCTGGAACATGACACCATCTCTGCTCTACTTGTCTTCTAAAGTAATTACCCCAAACTGAAATTCTCTTTTTTTAATATCTTCCCTTTTCCTCAGTATGTGAGATAATTTTAATTAATACATATTTCTCTCCGGTAAACAAGGTCACCAGCTCAATTTTGTTAGATAAGCAAATTAAATATAGACACTTTACATTTCATAACTGAAAGTAATATAAAAATGTAATTTTACCAAAAAACAAGAATTCTAATAAAACATGTTAAGCTCAGAGGCAAATGGAGCTTTTAGTGTGCCTTTTACCCCTTTCTGTACCCAGTTCACCTTCAGTGCTGTCTTCTGAGGCCCCCCAAGCTCCCTCTCAACAAAGCCTTTCCTTTCAGGAAAGGATCTGAAAAACAAATTTGCATTGATGAGTAAAAATCATACAAAGAAGTAAAGCTAAGGAGTTTCCTGGTGGGTCGGGGGGTTAAGGATCCCACGTTGTCACTGCTGTGGCTTGGTTTGCTGCTGTGGCATAGGTTAGATTTCCTGGCCAGGGAACTTCCACATGCCACGGGAATGGGAAAGGGAAGGGAAGAGGAGTGGAGGGAAGAGAAGAGATGGGAGAAGGAAGGAAGGGAGGGAGGGAAGGAGAGAGGGAGAGACAGATAAAAGAGAGAGAGAGAAAGAAAGAAAGAAAGAAAGAAAGAAAGAAAGAAAGAAAGAAAGAAAGAAAGAAGAAAGAAAGAAGAAAGAAAGAAAGAAAGAGAACTTGACTCATTGGTAAGAAGCCTGACTAGTATCCATGAGGATGCAGGTTTGATCCCCAGCCTCATGCCATAAGCTGTGGTGTAGGTTGCAGACGTGGTTCAGACCTGGCATTGCTGTGGTATAGGTGGTCAGCTACAGCTCCGATTTGACCCCTAGCCTGGGAATTTCCATATGCTGCAAATGTGGCCCTAGAAGGAAAGGAAGAAAGAGAAGGAAGGAAAGGAAAGGAAAGGAAAGAAAAGGAAAGGAAAGGAAAGGAAAGGAAAGGAAAGGAAGGAAGCTGTAATTATTAAATTTCAGAAGTCAATTTTTAAAATTCAACTTGAATAACCAATATTGCCAGGTACTGTGTACAATGTGAACCAAACTGAAGGGCCCTGTCCTCCAAACAAGAAGATTAAATAAAGCAACTACACTGAAGTGTGGTAATTGCTAATGATAGAGTTAAGACCTGGAGTTATAAGAAGGGAGGTCTTACAACCAAGTGCAAAAGGCTGGGGACTTCTAGAAGAAACATCTAAGCCAAGGATTAAGAGTGAGGGTGCATCAACCTGACAAAGATGTGTGGGAAGAAGGAATGAATGTATGAAGAATGCCTTCTTGACATCTCTGAAATCACATTACCGCATTCACCTGAAACCGATGTCTAACCCTGATCCTGAGCCACGTCTACAACCTACACCACAACTCTCGGCAATGCTGGATCCCCAACCCACTGAGCAAGGCCAGGGATCAAACCCACAGCCTCATGGATACTAGTCAGATTCTTTTCCTACACCTACACCACACCTATACCACAGATCATGGAAATGCCAGATCCCCGAACCACTGAGCAAGGCCAGGGATCAAACCCATAGCCTCACAGATACTAGTTGGATTCATGTCTGCTGCACCACAATAGGAACTCCAAAATTCAAGCTTCTAACTTCCAGTTCCTACCCCTCACTTCCTCTCCTCTCTTCATCCTCAAATGATCATGGCAAATAGGTGAACTAATACAGAAAAACACACATGCAGGGTAGAAAGCGAACAGGTATAGGCAGACAGCTGGAGGAAATGGTTTTGTAAGACCTTCTCTGGAGGATAAATGTTTGGGGCAAAACAGAATTACCACAACTGTGTATACGTCCTAAAGATTACAGCTTTGGCAGAGTAGTAAATATTCAATCCCAATGTCCAAAGAGAACAAATACCTGGATAGTCTGAGCCAAACAAAGAGTATAAACTGCTACTATAGCTTACGAACCAAAAAAAAAAAAAAAAGCCTGCAATAAATTTATTCATATCAGCTAAGCAATACTTAGAGGGGAATTTATAAATTTAAATGCTTCTGACAGACAAAAGATCCCAAATCAATAGCTTATGAACCTACCTTAAGAACCTACTAAATGAAGAGTAAACCCAAACCAATGCAAAGAAAGGAAAAGAAAGTTTAGACTGCAAATCAATTAAATAGAAAAGCAAAAGAGAAGGGGAGTTCTGCTGTCATGGCGCAGCAGAAATGAATCCGACTAGGAACCATGAGGTTGTGGGTTCATCCCTGGCCTCGCTCAGTGGGTTAAGGATCCGGCGTTGCCATGAGCTGTGGTGTAGGTCGCTGATGCAGCTCTGATCTGACATTGCTGTGGCTGTGGCATAGGCTGGCGGCTACAGCTCCAATTAGACGCCTAGCCTGGGAACCTCCAATATCCCGCACCCTATGCCCTAAAAAGACAAAAGACAAAAAACAAAGACAAAAAGAAAGAAAGAAAAGCAACAGAGAAAAATAAAACTACAAAACTTGTTTCTGATAAAAGGTTAAAAAAAATCTGTCAAACTTTTAACAAGACTATGAAAAAAAAAATAAGATCACTAAAATCAAGAACAAAAAAGGACACATCTCCACGATCCTACAGAAATAAAAAGAACTATAAGGGAGTATTACAATTTTATGTCAACAAATTAGACAACTTAGATGAAATGAACAAATTCCTAGAAACACATAACTAACTAAAATTGACTTAAGAAGAAACAGAAAACCTGAACAGACTTATAAATGAATCAAGATTCTGAATTAGTAATAAAAAATTTTGATAAAGAAAAGAACAGATCCAAATGGCTTTACCTGTGGATAGCAAAGACTTAGGAAGAAATAATACAAATCCTTCTCAAATTCTTCAAGAAAATGGAGGAGATTTTATGAGTCTAGTGTTCATTTAGTCTCCAAACATGGTCTTTACATAACCCAGGATCAAAGACTTCAGTTAGTTCTGATACCTCTGGATTTTAGATGGATTCTTAAGGCCAGTTGGGAAGCTAGAAATGTCATCCAAGTACATCTTAAGAAAGCTCTAGAGCCAACATGGATCTCAAAAGTCCTTTAAATCTCATAAGAAAATTGAGAGTAGCTACCTATTAAGGCAAAATGGAACTTTTTTCTACTTCTGCCCTGAAAATTTAGTAACTGAAAACATCATGGCTTGCAGGGCAATACGATATCAAGTCATGAGAGCTAGATCTCCTTGTTCTCAATCTCTTTACATATTTTGGACATCCTTATCGGCTTAGGTAACATTTTATATGTCCACATCTATGGAAACGTACATTTATGGAAAACAAGTGATTTTCCAATTTAAAAAATTTAAGTATGTTCCAAAAAAGGAACTTTTTCTTTGCCCTCTCCTTCCTTCTTATGTGCTTACATTTATCATATGCACACTATAGTTATAGCTATATAGCATCAACACTCAACTTCACAGTTGTAAGTGATGCTGAAAAGCGTTTAGCTAAATTGGCAAAAAGTAGAAAGGATAATGACAGCCATATCAAGCATTTACTTAGTACTCAACAATGTCATGTGTCATCTCATCTAATGCTCACACTGCCCATGTTTGTTCTCATCCAAACAGGGTTAGATAGACACTGCAACTACTGTAACTGTAGCAGCTTCTTATCTGGTAAACTGGAAAACAGAAATCAATGCTTACTTTGAGAAAAAAAGATTGGGAAATTCTGTCCATAGTACAGATAAGAAAAGTGGAGAGGAAGAGAGAAACAAAAGAATCTATACATCTAGGTATTAGAGCAATTTAGGAAAATCATAGAGCAAGGTTTTTCAGTACTTTTGTCCAGAGCAATTAAGAGAGAGGTATCTAAGGACTTTTTTCAGAAGTTTTTCTGCAAATAACAAATAGCAAAAGCATTGCCAAAGAAAGGGGAAAAAATGTATTAATTGGACTTCATCAAAATCAAGAATTTTTGCTTTTTTGAGGACACTGCCCAGAGAATAAAAAGACAAGCCACAGCTGGGACAAAATATTTGCAAATCACATCTCTTATTAAGGACTTTATCTAGAATATAAGAAAAAATCAAATATCAATAATAAACAACCCACTTCTTTAAATGGTCAAAATTTGTGAACATATACTTCTCCAAAGACAATATTTGATGGCAAACAAATTTATGAAATGATATTCAACTCCATTTTTCATTAGTAAAGTGACAATTAAAACCACAGTGAAATACTATTACCCATCTATTAGAATACCTAAAATGATTAGAATTAGAAAAACTGATGAGAGACCAAGTATTGGAGTTTCCAACATGGCTTAGCAGAAACTAATCTGACTAGGAACCATGAGGTTGCAGGTTTGATCCCTGACCTTATTCAGTCGGTTAAGGATCTGGCGTCACTGTGGCTTTGGTAGAGGCCAGCGGCTACAGCTCCGATTAGAACCCTAGCGTGGGAACCTCCATACACCATGGGTGTGGCCCTAAAAAAGAAAAAAAAAATTGTTAAAAAATAAAGAGAAAGACCAAGTATTGACAAGGACGAGGAGCAATTTAGAACTTCCATATAATACTACTAATGGAAAATGACATGGATGAATCTCAAAATAATTATGCTGAGTGCAAGAAGTGAACAAAAAATATACACAGTATGATTCTATTTATATAAGGATTTTAGAGATGGGATTAAGATGGTATAATAGAAGAACTGGAGCTCAACTTCTCTCCAAAAAACAACAAAATTTACAACAAAATGCTGAGCAATCTTCAACTAAATGGACCAGAAACCTTCAAAAACATATCCTACTCCAGAAGATAAAGAGGAGGACACATCAATAGTTAGGAGGGGCAGATACGTGATATAAGCAACCCCATACCTCCCGGGAGGGAAGCCCCACAGACTGGAAACTAAATGGTTCACAGAGGCCCACCTACTGGAGTGAGAGTTCTGAGCCCCACCTTATACTCCCATGTGTATGGATCTGGCACTAGGAGAAAGAGCCGATGGAGAAGCTGGCATTGAAGGCCAGTGGGGCTTGTGCATAGGAGCTCCACAGGACTGGGGGAAACAGAGACCCCATTCTTAAAAGGTGCACACGGACTTTCACGTGCACTGGATCCCAGGGCAGAGCGAGGTCTCCATAGGAATCTGGGTCAAACCTGACTGCAGTTCTTGGAGGACATCCTGGGAAAATAGGGGTGAACCTGGCTTGTTGTGGGGGAGGGACATTGAAGGCAAAACTCTCGGGAATATGCAGCAGCTGCCTTTCTCTGGAGGTGGCCATTTTGGGAAAATCTGGCCCCACCGGTCAGTCCGTGCTGAGAAGCCCCAGGGCAAACAAACAATCCTGGTGGGATCACAGCCCCGCCCCTCAGTAAACAGGCTCCCTAAAGACCCCTGAGGCACACAGCTGCCTCTAATCTCATCCAGAGACTAAGCCCCACCCACCAGAGGGATTAGAATCAGCTCCACCTACCAGGGGGCAGGCATCAGCCCCTCCCATCAGGAAGCCTTCAGCAAGCCCCCATACTGACTTCAGCCGCAAGGGGGGCAGACACCAGAAGTGAGAGAGGCTACAACCCTTCTACCTGTCAAAAGGTCACCACACCAAAAACCTATAAAAATGAAAAGACAGAGGACTATGCCTCAGATGAGGGAGAAAGGAAAAACCCCAGAAAAAGAGCCAAGTGAGGAGGAGATTCTCAGCCTCCAGGAAAAAGGCTTTAGACTGTTGATGCTGAAGATGATGCAAGACCTTGGGAATAAACTGGAGGCAAAGATGGATAACTTACAGGAAACACTGACCAAAGAGATACAAGGTATAAAACTTAAACAAGAAGAGATGCAAAATACAATAACTGAAATAAAAACTTCACTAGAAGCAGCCAACAGCAGCATACAGGAGGCAGAAGAACAAACAAGCGAGGTGGAGGACAGATGCGTGGCAATTACGGATGCAGAACAGAAAAGAGAAAAAAGATTGAAAACAAATGAAGAGAATCTCAGAGAACTCTGGGACAACGTGAAACGCTCCAACATCCATATTATAGGGGTGCCAGAAGGAGAAGAGAGAGAGAAGGGGACAGAAAACATATTCCAAGAGATAATAGCCGAAAACTTCCCTAACATGGGGAAGGAACCACTCACTCAAATCCAGGAAGCACAACGAGTACCACGTAAAATAAACCCAAGGAGGAATACACCGAGACACATACTAATCAAACTGACCAAAATTAAAGACAAAGAGAAAATCTTGAAAGCAGCCAGGGAAAAGGAACAAGTAACATACAAGGGAACCCCGATAAGGTTATCGGCAGATTTTTCAGCAGAAACTCTGCAGGCCAGAAGGGAGTGGCACCATATACTTAACGTGATGAAAGGAAAAAACCTCCAAGCAAGATTACTCTACCCAGCAAGGCTCTCGTTCAGATTTGAGGGAGAAATCAAAACCTTCACAGATAAGCAAAAGCTGAGAGAATTCAGCAACACTAAACCAGCCTTATGACAAATACTAAAGGAACTTCTCTAGGCAGAAAAGAAAAGGCTGCAACCAGAAACAAAAATTCCACAAATGACAAGGCTCACCAGTAAAGGTATATATACAGTAAAGGTACAAAATCATCCACACACAACTATGCCAACAAAATCAGAAATCATGAGAAGAGGCGGGTATAAATGCAGGACACCAGAGATGCACTTGCAATTAAGAGACCAACAACATAAAGCAATCTCATATATATATAGACTCTTACATCAAAGATTTAGAATAACTGCAAACCAAAAATCTATAACTGATACACAAGCAAATAAGAAAAATCAACTCAAACACAACACTAAAGAGAGTCATCAAACCACAAGAGGAAAGAACAAGAGAAGGGAAGAAAAAAGAGCAACAAAAACAAATCCAAAGTAATTCATAAAATGGCAATAAGAACATTCATATCAATAATTACCTTAAATGTTAATGGACTAATCGCCCCAACCAAAAGACATAGACTGGCTGAATGGATACAAAAACAAGACCCATATATATGCTGTCTTTCAGAGACCCACTTCACTTCTAGGGACACATACAAATTGAAAGTGAGAGGATGGAAAAAAAATATTTCATGCAAATGGGGATCAAAAGAAAGCTGGAATAGCAATACTCATTTCAGAAAAAATAGATTTTAAAATGAAGAATATTTTAAGGGACAAGGAAGGATATTACATAATGATCAAAGGATCAATCCAGGAAGAAGATATAACAATTTTAAATATCTACGCACCCAACACAGGTTCACCACAGTATGTACGGCAACTGCTAACAACCTTAAAAGGACAAATCGACAATAACACAACAATGGTGGGGGACTTTAACACCCCACTTACAGCAATGGAGAGATCATCCAGACAGAAAATCAATAAGGAAACACAGGCCCTGAATGAAGCATTAGACCAGAGGGACTTAATGGATATTTCTGGCACATTCCATCAAAAGCAATAGAATACACATACTTCTCAAGTGCACATAGAACATTCTCTAAGACTGATCACATCCTGGGCTACAAATCCCACCTTGGTAACTTTTAAGAAGGTTGAAATCATATCAAGCATCTTTCCGACCACAATGCTATAAACTGGAAATCAACAACAAGAAAAAAAAAACTGCAAAAAACTGCAAAAAACACAAACACATGGAGACTAAACAACATGCGACTAAACAAAGGATCACTGAAGAAATCAAAGAAATTAAAAATACCCAGCAGCAAATGACAACGAAGATATGACACTCCAAAACCTATGGGATGCAGCAAAAGCCCTTCTAAGAGGAAAGGTGAGAGCAATACAAGCCCACCTCAGGAAACAAGAAAAAGCTCAGATAAACAAGCTAACTTTACATCTAAAGCAGCTCGAGAGAGAAGAACAGACAAGACCTAAAGTTAGTAGAAGGAAAGAAATCATATAGATCAGAGCAGAAATCAATGAAATAGAAACAAAGAAAACCATAGAAAAGATCAATGAAACGAAAAGCTGGTTCTTTGAAAAGATCAACAACATTGATAAACCCCTAGCTAGATTTATCAAGAAAAAAAACAGAGGACTCAAATCAATATAATTAGAAATGAAACAGGAGAAGTTACAATGGACATCACAGAAATACAAAGGATCATAAGAGACTACTATATGCAGCTATATGCCAATAAAATGGAAAACCTAGAAGAAACGGACAAATTCTTAGAAAGGTACAATCTTCCTAGACTAAACCAAGATGAAATAGAAAAGATAATGGACCAATCACAAGAACTGAAATTGAAACTGTGATTAAAAAACTTCCAACAAACAAAAGTCCAAGACCAGATGGCTTCACAGGCAAATTCTATCAAACATTTAGAGAAGAGCTAACACCTCTCCTTCTGAAACTATTTCAAGAAATTGCAGAGGAAGGCATACTCCCAAACTCATTCTATGAGGCTACCATCACCCTGGTACCAAAACCAGACAAAGATTGCACAAAAAAAAAGAAAACTACAGGCCAACTTCCGGATGAACATAGATGCGAAAATCCTCAACAAAATTCTAACAGCATCCAACAATACATTAAAAGGATTGTACATCATGATCAAGTGCGATTTACCCTAGGGATGCAAAGGTTCTTCAATATCCATAAATCAATCAGTGTGATACACCACATGAACAAACTGAAGAATAAAAACCATATAATCCTCTTAATAGATGCAGATAGAGCCTTTGACAAAATCCAACACCCATTTCTGATAAAAATGTTCCAGAAAGTGGGCATAGAGGGAACCTACCTCAACGTAATAAAGGCCATATATGACAAACCCACAGCAAACATCATTCTCAATGTTTAAAAGCTGAAAGAATTCCCACTGAGATCAGAAACAAGACAAGGATGTCTACTATTGTGTATGGTGTTAGGAAGTGTTCTAATTTCATTCCCACTACTATTCAACATAGTTTTGGAAGTCTTAAAAGTAAAAGAAATAAAAGGAATCCAAATTGGAAAGGAAGATGTAAAATTATCGCTATTTGTAGATGATGTGAAACTATACCTAGAGAATCCTAGAGACTCTACCAGAAAACTGTTAGAGCTCATCGACGAATTTGGCAAAGTTGCAGGATACAAAATCAATACACAGAAATCGACGGCATTTCTATACACTAACAATGAAAGAGCAGAAAAAGAAATTAGGGAAGTAATCCCATTTACCATTGCCAAAAGAATAAAATATCTAGGAGTAAACCTACCTAAAGAGACAAAAGACCTGTACTCTGAAAACTATAATACACTGATGAAAGAAATCAAAGATGACACAAATAGATGGAAAGATATACCATGCTTGTGGATTGGAAGAGTTAATGTTATCAAAATGACTATACTACCCAAGGCAATCTACAGATTCAATGCAATCCCTATCAAATTACCAAGGACATTTTTCACAGAACTCAAACAAAATATTTTAAAGTTTGTTTGGAAGCACAAAAGACCCAGAATAGCCAAAGACATCCTGAAAAAGAAAATTGGAGCTGGAGGAATCAGGCTCCCGGACTTCAGACTATACTACAAAGAAACAGTCATCAAACCGCATGGTACTGGCACAAAGACAGAAATATAGATCAGTGGAACAGGATAGAAAGCCCACAATTAAAACCATGCACCTACAGCCAACTCATCTATGGCAAAGGAGGCAAGAATATACAATGGAGAAAAGACAGCCTGTTCAATAAGTGGTGCTGGGAAAACTGGACAGCCACATGGAAAAGAATGAAATTAGAACACTCCCTAACACCATACACAAAAATAAACTCAAAATGGATTAAAGACCTAGATATAACACCAGATAGTGTAAAACTCTTAGAGGAAAACATAGGCCAGACACTCTCTGACATAAACGACAGCAACATCTTTTCAGATCCACCTCTCAGAGTATTCACAACAAAAACAAAAATAAACCAATGGGACATAGTCAAACTTCAAAGTTTCTGCACAGTAAAGGAAACCCTAAACAACACAAAAAGACAACCCACAGAATGGGAGAAAATCTTTGCAAGTGAATCGACTGACAAGGGATTAATCTCCAAAATTTATAAACACCTCCTACCACTCAATACCAAATAAACAAACAAGCCTATCAAAAACTGGGCAGAAGATCTAAACAGACAGTTCTCCAAAGAAGACATACAGATGGCCAAGAAACAGATGAAAAGATGTTCAACATCACTCATTATTAGAGAAATGCAAATCCAAACCACTCTGAGGTACCACCTTACACCAGCCAGAATGGCCATCATCAAAAAGTCTACAAACAATAAGTGCTGGAGAGGGTGTGGAGAAAAAGGAACCCTATTACATTGTTGGTGGGAATGTAATTTCGTACAACCACCGTGGAAAACAGTATGGAGATTCCTCAGAAAACTAAATATAGAACTACCATTTGATCCAGCAATCCCACTCCTGGGCATCTACCCAGAGAAAACCATGACTCACAAAGACACTGTACTCCAATGTTCACTGCAACACTATTTGCAACAGCCAAGACATGGAAACAACCTAAATGTCCTTCAACAGAGGAGTGGATCAAGAAGATGTGGTACATATACACAATGGAATATTACTTAACCATTAAAATGAACAAAATAATGGCATTTTTAGAAATATAGATGGACTTAGAAATTATCATGCTAAGTGAAGTTGGTCAGACAATTAGACATTAACATCAAATGCTCTCACTGGCATGTGGAATCTGGAAAAAAGGATGCAATGAACTTCTTTGCAGAACAGATACTTACTCACAGACTTTGAAAAACTTGTGGTTTCCAAAGTAGACAGTTCGGGGGGTGGGGGGATGTGCTGGGGTTGTGGGTTGGAAATCCTATAAAATTGGATTGTGATGGTCATTGTACAACTACGAATGTAATAAATGCATTGAGTAATAAAAAAAAGAAAAGAAAATAATTTTAAACTGCAGTCTGCAGTCTGATGTATGACAGAAAACAGATCAGTAGTTACCTAGGGATGGGGAAGCTGGGTGAGGTGAAAGAAGGTATTACAAAGTAGCATGAGGCAAGTTTGGGAGAATATAGATGTATTCATTATCGTGATTGAGTGATGACTTCATGGGTATATATAAATGTTAACAATCATTAAATTTTACCCTTTAATTATGTGCAGATTGTTATATACCAATTTTTATTTATGTCAATAAACTAAATTTTTTATTTTGTATTTTAAAGGTTAAATATCTTTATTGGAGTTCTAGTCGTGGCACAGTGGAAACGAATCTGACTAGGAACCAGGAGGTTGTGGGTTTGATCCCTGGCCTGGCTCAGTAAGTTAAGGATCTGCTATTGCTCTGAGCTGTGGTTTAGGCTGCAGACTCAGCTAGGATCCTGCAGTGCTATAGCTGTGGCATAGGCCGGCAGCTCTAGCTCCGATTTGACCCCTAGCCTGGGAACCTCCATCTGTCTTGGGTGCAGCCCTAAAAAGCAAAATAAATAAATTAGTAAATTAATTAATTAATTAAAATTAAATATCTTCATTACTTTCTGCTAAATTGCTGTTTCTTTGAATAGGATACTACACAGAGATTAGTCATGTGGAACTCAAGTTTTAGTTGGGTGTCAGTTGTTGTCTTTAATTTTTTTAGATTAAAAAAAAATGAAAACCAAAATGGATTAACAACCTGACCATACCCATAGAGACTGTAGATGATAGAGCCAAGATTTGAATCTAGATCTGTCTGGCTCCAAAACTCATGTTCTTCATACTGTTATAATACATGGGAAAAGTGGAATACAAAATGGTATGAACATGACATTTTAATTATATAAAAATAGCAAAAATGAAAATATTTGTCTAAGGTTGCTGAGATAAAAGATAATTTCTTATTGGAAAAAGATTTCACTGGGGTTTTAAGTTGTTAGCCTAGTATTCATCGTGTGACACAACTTACGTACCTAGTCAAACTATCTTGGCAAAAAAAACAATAATTCAATGTGAAATGTTTTTGCTGTTTCTTAATTATCTGGTAAACAATATAAATCAGGCCTATGACTTGTGGAAAATAATGGCTTTAGGGACAAACATCATGACACATTTTCTTTTTAAAACCATAGATTCTGTCAGAGAACGGTCTTTGGCCTTGGCTCTAGAGAGCCTGGAACCAAGTACTTAAGATACCTAAGGGTATCTGTTTAGAGTTCATCACGTTGTTTTACTTGGCATTATCCTGACACTGCTCAATCATTCTCAAAATCCTAGTGATGCCAATTCTACATGTTTCTGATTTAGTTCCACTTAGCAAATCAAAGTACTGTTTTATGAGTGCTGTTTGAGATTTAAGGCAATACTCAAGTTGTATCCTTTGAAATAAGGAGACTGAGTCAGAAGCCATCATTCAAGTGGCAGATGGGTTAAAGATGCTTTACACAAACCAGCTCTATCAGTTTCCACTGAAGTCCATATTCTTGCCAAATGCATTCTCATAGAATATACAATGAGATTTTTTTCACATTTATAAGCCAAAATTCTTCTTTAAGCCATATTTTTCTTCAGTTTACTTAGAATAAGTTTCCATCTCTTTTACATAAAACTAGTTATAGAATATTTCAAGTTGTGTTGCTTGAAATCTATAAGAGTACAGAAACATAATAGAGTTCATAGAGAAGTGAAGAACAAAGAACATGAGACCAGGGATAGCAAAGGCACTTATTTTCACAGATCTTTCTTCAAAGGAAGGTGGAACTAAGATGAAGTGAATGTAGATAAACTATGTGTCTGGAATTTTTAAATATTACCATAAAATCACATAGCTAAATGGTGAGATAAGTGCTAATCCCACTTTCTTCTCTCTTAGTTTCTTATCCACTTTCATGATTCTCTCCAACTCCCTAAATTTTTTCTCCTATTCATTGACAAGAGAAAGTGTGGTGCAATGAAAATGAATAAAAGAAAGAAGAAGAAGAGAAGAGGTGAAAAGAGAGAAGTACCTAGATGAGAAGAAATGGTAACAGAGAGGAGAGAAAAAGGAGAGTATGAAAACACCTGAGCACCTGATAAATTTTAAGCATGAAGCAGTTTTAAAATATGATCCCCAATTTTTGACACTCTCCCCATCAATAAGAGAACTCTATGTCCCTTCCCTTTGAAAGAGAGTAGTCGTTTGACCACTTCGACCAGTAGAGTAGGGCAGAAGTGATATGTGATATCCAAGATTAGATCAATAAAGATCAAAAAGTTTTCACATGGTTCTTCTGGAATATTTGTCCTCTGAGAGGTCCTGCTAAGAACTCTATCACTTGGTTCCCAACCACCATGTTGGGAGAAACTTAATTCACACTGAGAACCCACATGTACATACTTCTAGTCAACAGGCCCAGCTGAGTTCAATCTTTGAGTCATCCCATTCTATGCATCATAAATGTGAGAAAGAAGCCAGGATCAGCTTCATAAGTATGCAATCACATAAGAGTCCACACTCAGAAGGGCCTTACTATTGATTAATCTCTATTATTACCTTTTAAAATTCTTCATAATAATTTTATCTTTGAACTTGCATTTTATAAGTGAAGTCCATGGGACAATGTAGTATGTGCACAAGTAGAGGCAATATGCACAATATGTGTATCCTACACACACCAGCCCCCAACTCTCGTCACTCCTTGCCACCCTAAATATAGCCTTCATGTTGCTCTACAAGTACACAACCCAATGGGCCTACATATGTGGGAGTTCAGAGAGACTCAATATGAGTCCAGGATAAGCAAGTATAAGTATAGGCACTAGCAACAGCTTTGAAATGTCACACTTTTCATTCAAACCAGAACCTAGACCCCGAAAGTTAATCATTCTCCCACAGCCCTTCAGATGACTAGAAACAATATCAGGGTCTGTCATTTTGCAAACTAAAAGAGTCATTACACAGCCTGCTTGATGTCTTTGCTAAGGCTGAACACTCCAATTAAGCTCCTGAACATCGGGCAATCAGTCGGCTAACAATGCTTCCTCAGAAATTCATAACTATTCTGTTACAGCTGAGAAGATTACTTGTTATCAACCACCTTATCCAATTTCAGATATATTCTAAGCCCATATAAACTTCAATTGAAACAGTTGAGGGGTGAGAAATTACTGACGATAATTTTGGTTCTAGAAGGGCAAAGATTTTGCCATCTTTGTTAACTGCTAAATTTGTAATGCCTGGCGCATACTAAATACACAATATTTATTGAATGAATAAAAAATGAATTCACAGGGAGCATAAACACCATTAGTTATACCATTACTTCTACCCTATTTCCTAGGAAACTCAAAGTTCACATTTAACCCAGATTCTAAATTAAGGCCTTAACATGAAAAGCAGAAAAATATCTGAATGTCAAAAACTACATTATGTCATTTGGTAGCAAAAAAAAAAAAATGTTATTGTTATACATAGAAACAAATATGACCAGAACAGCAGAGAGAAAATTCATCTTCCAGACTTGGTCATGCCTTTACTTAAAGACCTTTACTTTAGAACTCTGCAATTAAAACCAAGATTTTGGAATTAAGAAGATATCTGTAGGACTATAATTTGGAAAATAGCCACTATATAGAAAATTCTTAAAAACCAGTTATATTTCATCCAGAGAAGCTGAGCCTTCAAGAATTTAAAAGACTATTACATTAATAATAGTGAGTGGTTTTCTTGTTTCCACTGTAATGGGACAAAAGAAACAGTTTTAAGTTACAGCAGAAGCTCCTCAGACTAAAGATAAGAATTTAGATCTCAAGGGATGTGAAGCACTGGCAAAGGGTGCCAAAAGAGATATGGATTCTTCTACTCTACAAGCTTTGATGAAAAGAGGATCCATTTTCTAAGATTATTTAAGTGGATTTCTGGCCAAAGGAAACTGTGAACTAGATAACTTCAAGATTGCTATTCTTAGGATTTCTGAATCAAAAGCCAACTGTGAAAAATATAGCCTTTCCAAGTGCCTAAAGTAAATCACATAATAGGTTTAAGAAGTTTGTTTAGGGAGTTCCCATCGTGGCGCAGTGGTTAAAGAACACGACTAGGAACCATGAAGTTGCAGGTTCAATCCCTGGCCTTGCTCAGTGGGTTAGGGATCCAGCATTGCCGTGAGCTGTGGTGTAGGTCGCAGATGCGGCTTGGATCCCGCGTTGCTGTGGCTCTGGCGTAGGCCGGTAGCTGCAGCTCCGATTAGACCCCTAGCCTGGGAACCTCCATATGCCATGGGAGCGGCCTAAGAAATAGCAAAAAGACAAAAAAAAAAAAAGTTTGTTTAAAACTTCCATTAAATTTTTGGGAGTTCCCGTCGTGGCGCAGTGGTTAACGAATCCGACTGGGAACCATGAGGTTGCGGGTTCGGTCCCTGCCCTTGCTCAGTGGGTTAACGATCCGGCATTGCCGTGAGCTGTGGTGTAGGTTGCAGACGCGGCTCGGATCCTGTGTTGCTGTGGCTCTGGCGTAGGCCGGTGGCTACAGCTCCGATTCAACCCCTAGCCTGGGAACCTCCATATGCCGCGGGAGCGGCCCAAGAAATAGCAACAACAACAACAACAATAACAACAACAACAACAACAACAACAAAAAGACAAAAAAAACCCAAAAACTTCCATTACATTTTTAATAAGATTTTACATTTAAATAGCATTTCACAATTTACAGCAAACTTTTGCTGATTTCACCTCTTTATTTTTATTATGACCTGGTACCCCATATTTCCTGCCTAAGCTTCGTGGATAAAGAGGGTGAGGGGAACAGAGGAGAAGTCTTGGTTTTAAACATGCCTAGATTTAGGAACTCACAAAGGACTCGTACATGATGGACAATGGAGTTTCAGAGAGTACGAGAAGAATATAGGAGAATACTGCAACGATACATAAACCCAGGGCACAGAGAATAATAACCAGCAGTAAAGATCTTTTCTTCCTCAATCCAGACAACACTATTCCTGGGTGCACTATGGCAATTCAGAAGGCAGTGAAAAGCCCTCCATCCCTTCTCAACTATCATATCATTCATTCTTCTCAGAAATAGGTATTCCAAGAGGGTTTCTTTTTCTGAGATTTCTTTTTCAAAAATATGCTTTTGGAGCCAATAATAAAAAAAAAAATTCTTTTTATTGAAAAAGAACAAATGACAAAGAAGATAATGAGAATATTTGCCAAAGGCTAAAAATGCCTATGATCCAGAAGACATTGTTAATCTGCAAGTCTGAACTAAAGGCCTGCAAAGCTGTATGGGAATGTGCAAAAGGCTTCTTTTTTTTTTTTTTTTTTTAAGTAAACACTCAAGGTTTTCTCCCAACAGTCATTTCAGGCCTAGTCATCCCATTTTTAATCTGAAACAGAAGGTACAACTACTGGAAAAAGGCTGTCATTCACAGCCAGGTCAGAAGTCTGAGATGTGTTTGGCTTATGCCCTTTGCAAAGAGGACCGTAAAACTCAATTCCTCCTCATCCTGAAATACATGCTAGGCAGAGTAATGTTTCCAGAATGTCAATAGAATGCCATAGAGAAACATTTGCTTTTCTTGGTAACCAGTGCATTTAAGGGCACAGAAGTCCATATTTTCAATTCCAGAGAACTAAGGACAATGACAATGATTTCAGGCTTTTTTCTCTCTATGGAAAATGCTGGATGAAATTAAGATATAAAGTGGCCTTTTTTCAATGCAAATATGTATTGGCCCCTTTCACTAACAAACTGCTTGGTACCTATTAGTTCCCAGGTAGGTCAAGGGTCCTCACAGAAGGATCCAAATGTTCCCAGGGCATGGAGTTTCCCTTATACTCAAGGGGTTATTTTTAAAGTTAGATATTTCAGCAAACATGCCAACACTGAGCCTCCCCAGGGAACCACTTTTGCTGGGCAGGTTGGCTCCACCAGTCAAAAACTGACTTGAATGAGTCCAACCATTTGAATTTTCTCTCTCAAGGACCAAAATTCTAAAAAGCAAAAGCAAAAACAAACAAAAAAAAACTGGTTCCCAGAGATAGCACCTCTTACAATGCATGCCTTTGGTTGCCAGCAGATTGCATTCAAAGAAGTTACACAGTAGACCCTGAAAAAACAAGCCAATGGACCAAATGCCTGCCCCCAGCCCCAATCAATATACACAGAGAAGGTACATAAAAAAAGTAACAGACTCAGCAGTGCGAAAGATCAGCTTTGCCTGTTTTGTAGTTCTCCCTCTCTGGTCTATATATCCTTCATACCTCCAGTTCAAAGTAGTCCTTGACTACCAACTTTCCACTCTAAGTCTAGCACTTCTCATTCCCATCTCCACCACCCTTCGCAGCTTGTAGGTATGAGGCAAGGGGAGGGAGCAAAGTAAGCCAGATGCAGGGATCTGTAAGTGCATCCAGAGTGAGATGGTAATGTGCCTCAGCACTGCCAAGCAGCAGCAAAGAAAAACCCAAGAGGGAGCTCTCTCTTGCAAGGTGCAGCCCTGACTGTTCAGTATTGAATCATGGAAGAGGATGGGATCCTGGAGCTTATTCAGACCAAATTCTCATTTTCAAAATAAGGAGCATGAGGCCCAGAGAAGTGGAGTATCTTGTCCAAGTTTGTGTACTGGGGCTAACACAAGGGCCCAAGATTATTTCCCAGAACCACAGTTTGCTAGGCTGGGGCTAGTTGCATGCCTCTGCTAATAAATTACCTCATCTCTAAGCAAGAGAAAACTACAATGAGAAGATAAGAGCTGAAGACTATTTCTACTTCACGTGTCTCTTTTTCTCTTCCAAAGATTTTCACATAACCATTTTTCACCTTTAATCCCTTCTATGATATCCATCATCATTGTTAATAAGCCTGTTGATTCAATATTAAAACTTTCCTGGATGGATAGAGAATCACATTTATTAAAAGTTCTGAAACAAAGAGAGAAAATATTAACTGTATATAAGTAAAAGAGGCTTAGAGATAATACCTAAAACTATTTTTATTAAGAGAAATTACTGGAAGTTTTTCTAGAACTAGAACTGGGTTTTCGGCCCAGAGCACCAACCCAGGACCTGGCTTATAGAAGTCACACAATAAATGTTTCTTTATTGAAATGAAGATTTGAGGAAAAGGAAGTAATACTAATTAGCATTAAACAACCTAAATACAAAGATGCATAAGAATACTTTCATTTAAAGAGTTTTAAATGACCTCTGTACATATTTGAATTGAATTTCTTATAGAAAATGGTTTATCCCAATGCCATCCTTTATTCAAAGAAACCAACGTGTTTTCCACACTTTGTGTCAGTGTCACAAAATGAAGACTTCCTTCTACTTACTACTATGCAAAAAAGGGCAATGCTCCTTCTGAGCATTGACAAGAGCTCAATCACCAACTAACCTGCAAATCAGAAGATCATGCAAAGTAACATTTTCCTATTTGTCAAGTCCAAAAGAGTCCTAGCAATTCTCAAATTCTAGTCACCATCATGGTGGAAAATACATCCAATAACAGATAAATGTAGCACCAGTATGGATAATGGTTATTTTTTTCTGTATATTTCAATTCAATTATAGAATGCGAGTGATTTTGGAACGCTGGATTTAGAATTTTAATTTCACTGCATTTGAAAGCATACAACAGGCAAAGGATGTAAACTTCACTGGAGCCACCTCCTGCATGTTTGAAAACTCATGTACTCTTGAAAACACATTTGTAGATCATAAATACTTGTAAACTTACACAATAATGAGCAGAGCCCATATTTTGCATCCTGGGCTGTCTTAATACATCAATGTTGACATTACCACAGAAAAACTTCCCTTTCGTGGTTAGTAGCTTGTCCCTCTCAGCAGATCTGTGGTACTTTCTTGCATCCCACACAGAGAATTATTTAATTTAATTTCTAAGGGCCAGATCCTGCCCTTGGATACATGTGAGCAATAAGTGTTGATGTCAATGGAAATTCAGGGTGTGCATCTGAGGGCAGATTATGGTCCTCAGCGTACTCCTAATGTGAAATGCTCTTTAAAACTGGTTTGATTTTGGCTTTCTCTTAAGTGTGCACACAATATTAGAAGTGGTTCATCAAGGCTATGATCAAATGAAGAGCCTCACAGCTGGGTGGGTTCCTGTGTAGCCTTTTGACCTAAAGGAAGAACCGGATTTTAGATCCTCTATGTTCGCTGGTGTGCTATTGCCCTGACGACTAGCCCAGAGCAAGAGTTTTCATTTCCAGACCCATGTACTAAAGAGGAAAAAAAAAAACAAAAAACCCTAAGATTTCAATTAATGCTGATAATTTTTTTTAAAGTTTTTAAGAGTTGTAGAATGAAAGCTGCACTCAATTTCAAAACTTGATTTTCTTTAGCCACTAAACTGGTTTTTTTTTCCTGTTTATTGTTTTTCACTGCATTGAACTGTAAACACTAATTATTCTAGGAAATTTATGTACTTGCATACTAATGGAGAAAAACTGGTAAAGTGGCAATCTGGAACTACCTGCAACCAGAGACTAATGCTACACTCCTCACTCTCCCTAGCCTGATCTTCATCCACCTACCCACATCCTGCTGAACATATGCACAAATATATGTACACCAACACCTCTCAATTCCATCTCCTTAATAACTCTTGAGTTGCTTCATGCTTCTTTAGCGCCATTGTCTTTAGCTTTGTTTATTTTTTTCCTAGACAAATGCATTAGTCTCATTGTTTTGGTCTTCTGTCCCGCTATCGTGAATACCATCTATTCTCCTCACAGGCAGCAGAATGATCCTTTTACACTCTAAATCTAGAATGATACTCTTGTTAATATATTCCAATGGCTTGCCACTGGCTTCAGACAATATCTTACAGTCCATTATTTGAACCGTCTCAAAATTGCAAATTCAGTAAAACTACCGAGGTCCCCCTACCAACCCATCCATCAAGTTCAATAAGATTTAGTAACTCAGAATTAATCTCTGATCTCTTAAGAGTTTTTCAAGCCCCAGACTTTAAAAATCAAAAAACCCTGAGAGATCACAACATAATATTTGGTAGAATGGGTATAATACATAATAAAAAACTAAAATATACATGATATTCTAAAAAAATTAGTAAAGAAAGACATATCTTTTATCCAAAAGGAATGTTTTGTGGTTGTGTAGGCCTTGAATTAACTCATATGAGGACCAGCTCACATCAAGAATTGATTATCAAAACTTGACTGAACTTTGGCATTTTACTATCAAAATGAACTTATAATTTCTTCTAAAAATTCTTAATGTGGAGATGTCAATGCCAAACTGCATTTCTAACAATCCATTTCAGAAATTCAGCTCAACAAAATATTTATTAAATGCTTGCTTTGTAGGCACTAAATTTTCAAAAAGAAATAAGACATTTTCTCTGCCTTTGAAGATCATTATACCATAGTAATAAGCTTGTGTGGCAAACAAGATTATTAAAACCCACTCAGAATGATGCAATGCTTTCTGATTACTTTAGGATCATTATTTTCACTTGAAAAATTCCTAAGACCATAAAATATCTGCCCCTCCATCACTTAAGTCCTTAATCTCCCTTCTCATTAATTTTCTGAAGCATCCCTCTACTACAAGATTCCCTTTGCTGACACCTCTCCAACCACATTGGGCTCCTGGCTGTCCCTGGAACACAGTATTTGCCCATGATGCTCCATCAGCCTGGAACACTCTCCCTCTATTACCTGTATGACTTGCTCCCCAACTACTTTTGGTATTTCTCAAATGTCAATTTCCCAGTGAGTTCTTCCCTCAACAATCTATTTAAAATGGAATACCTATCTATCTCAGCACTCCTAGCTCCCTTTCTGATATTTTTCCATAGCACTTATCATCATCTAACAGAGTATACAGTTTATTTTTTTTTCTCTTCCTTCCTCATATGGTCATTATATTCTCCAGCAATTAAAATAGTGCCTGGCATATACTACATCCCTAATAAATATGTTCTGAATAAATGAGGGAACTTGCTCAAGAACCTGGAGGCTTTAGAAGTTCTACTGCAATAAGACTTCTCCAAAGCAGCAATTCACTATCAGTATAATCTCCTTCTATCAGTAAAAATTTAAATATCTATGAATGCTAAACAAAATTTAAGTACACGTAATTCAATACATAAACCAATAAGGAAATGAGTAGCATAAGAAAAAATATTTCAGAGTTCCCGTCATGGTGCAGTGGAAACAAATCCGACTAGGGAACCATGAGGTTGTGGTTTCAATCCCTGGCCTCACTTAGTGGGTTAAGGATCTGGTGTTGCCATGAGCTGTGGTGTAGGTTGTGGATGAGGCTCAGATCCTGCATTGCTAGCAGCTGTAGCTCCGATTTGACCCCAAACCTGGGAACCTCCATATACCGTGTGTATGGCCCTAAAAAAACAAAACAAAATAGAAAAAATATTTCAAAAAATTTAACATGGTGATCAAATATGTACAAATATTAATAAATTTTCTAAAAGCCATTCTTCCACCTGTACATAATTATTGTATCTTATTCCACCATTATTATGATAGTTTTATAAGGACTGAAGTTCAGTTTTTTCAGTGTAATCAAAGATCTGCATTAAAAAAATCTGAGGTCTTTATTGGTAAAAATGGAATTTCCTGCCTCCATTCAAGAGCTCTGAGGTTATGGTCTATAAATCTGCATTTTTCTAACAAGTTTTCCAGTGGCTTCCTAGGCTTACTTAAGTTTAAAAACTATTGCTTTAATCTATCAGTCCTCAAACCCACTGCAGCCATCTGTGTTTCAGTTTCCCTCCCAGTGGACTCTCCTTGAGTCCAGATAACTTTGAATTCCAACACGTGGATTTTTCCTTAACTAGGGATTAAAAAAACAAAACTAGGAGTTGTGGCTCAGCAGGTTATAAACCCTAGTATTCATGAGGATGTGGGTTTGATCCCTGGCCTCATTTAGTGGGTTAAGATCCGGCATTGTGGTGAGCTGTGGTGTAAGGCTGCAGATGAGGCCTGGATCCCCCACTGCTGTGGCTGTAGTGTAGGCCAGCAGCTGCAGCTCCGATACAACCCCTAACCTAGGAACTTCCCTGTGCCACAGGTGCGACCCTAAAAAGCAAAAAAAAAAAAAAACTGTATTTTCTTCTTTTGATGCTAATAATCCTTCAGGGATGTTATTTAAAGACCCCATTTCTATCAGTGAAAAAAATGCTCCTTTTAAACTATTAGTCCTTAGCAGCGTCTTGTAACATCCCATAAAATTAGAAAATGAAATAGAAGTTCTAAAATATTCTAACCTTTCTTTTATGTACTCAAAGAGACACAGAGCTACAATTAAATTTATTCAGCTCCTACTATGTAGCATAGAGAATCAATCTGAACCTTGTGAAGTAAGGGTAAATAACTTTATGTTATTTGTCTAGAACTACTTCACTGGTACTTACAGAGCAAAAACTGAACCCCAGACTCCATGATTATTTTACTGATCTGGAAAAAACAGAGTTCTTTAAAGTCACAACCACTCCTTGCTTATAATGTTGGCCAATTCTGTTTCCTTTAAAAGTGGAGATTGTCTAATTTAAAATTCAAAAGTGAAGGGCTAAGGATCCGGCGTTGCCATGAGCTGTGGTTTAGGTCACAGACGCAGCTCAGACCTGGCGTTGCTGTGGCTGTCATGTAGGCCGGTAGCTATTGCTCTGATCTGACCCCTAGCTGAGAACTTCCATATGCTGCAGGCGTGGTCCTAAAAATACAAAAAATAAAAATAAATAAAAATGAAGGCATGAAGTTCCCACCGAGGCCCAGCAGATTAAGAACCTGACATTCTGTCCATAAGGATGTAAGTTTGATCCCTGGCCTCACTTAGTGGGTTAAGGATCCAGAGTTGCAGTAAGCTGCAGCACAGGTCACAAAGGCAGCTGGGATCCATTGTTGCTGTGGCTATGGCTAGGCCTCAGCTGCAGCTCTGATTCAACCCCTAGTGCGGCCATAAAAAGAAAAGGAGGACACAAAGTCTCCTACACATGTTCCATTTGGTATTCTGTGTTCCATTCTCTACTTAATGTTTCTTGATAGCTCTGTCAGCATATTCCTCTGCCCCAGCTGCTTTTAATTTACCTTTTTATGGGGTCACGAATGTCATTACTATGTCCTCTAATTCAAATGTTCTCAATGTCCCAGTTCTGCCATATTATCTTTTTTTTCTTTTATCATATTCGCTCTCGATAAAGGAAATGTTACTGTGTTCATTAACTTAAAATTCACCATGGGCTTTTAATTTTCTGTGAGCTTTCTTTTCAGAGATTCTTTAACTCAAAAGTTGCTCTCTTCTCTGTTGCATGAGCAGAGCTCAAGTGCTAAGCACGAACTCAACTGCTAAGACTCCTGAGGTTTCCAAACAAATTCTTTTGGGTGGTATTTCTGAAAGTATACTCTTCACATCACCAAAGTCTTAAGACACGCAGAGGAGGTGGGAAGGAAGCGGAAGGGTTACTGGTTAAATAATGTTAGGGAAAACCAAAATCAATATCCCCCATTGCAATTAATATGCATATAAATATAGTAAAGGCTCTGATAAGTCCTTCAGTATTAAAATGGTTTTAACTCAGTATTTCCCAAACCTGCTCAACCATGTAAACTTTCCCCCCGACTCAACACCTAAAACATTCCATAGAATTCATTATATGATAAACATTGAAATATCCAATAAATATATAATGCCTACTAAATAGTGTGGTCAATAAAATTATAGCTATTATTATTATCATCAATAAGCAGGTCAATAAATGTCATAACTCAGCCAATCCATTACTCTAAAGATAGTAAGTTGTGGTCCTAATGTATTCAGTTCAAAGTATCTCCATTGACCCTTGGGAATAATGTTAGTTTACTATTACAAATGGAAAACTCACATGGGCAAAATATTCAGAAAATTCTCTGGAACCTAAGCATCATTAGTTCCAAATGCTACTACTTCAAAGTATCTGAAAGCATAAACAACTAGAGCCAGGACAGCACCACGTAAGTGAAGGAGCCCAACTGATTTTCAGAGTCAAACATTCAAAGCCAGCTTGGGTCCTTTAGCCTTTCTGCGTTAGAGTTTCTTAAGATATAATTTGAGAACATCACCACAAATTTTTGCAAAGTTTTTGTAAGAATTAGAAATAACACACCTCGGACACAACAGGTGCTCAAAGATTGATTAACTGCTTCTGTGGTTCCTGCAAGACTTGTTGACTTCTGAGAATCTTAAATTATATAAAATAAATCTGGTATACAAACTGAATTACTTCATTCTCCAAAAAGGACTTTTCTTTATAAGTATAGCCCTTTCCACCTCTCAAGAATTCCTCTATCAGATCTATTAACTAGCTATTCATCATAGTTGCCTTGTTCTTACATGAGGATATTTTCCTGAAAAAAAGTAAGGACATGAACTTTTTAAATTTATTTAAACTTTTAAATAAATTATATGTTCACATAGTTTATGACACAAAACATCATAAAATGGCATATAAAGTTTCCCTCTCAATCTTTTATTCATCCCATGTCTGTGCCTTTTTCCATCCCTAGATAATCACATTTATTTTTCTTACATGTCCTTTTTTGAACTTCTTTATGCAAATCCACACTATTATTAATGTGTATAGATACATTTTTCATTTTCTGAATCTTTTGAGTTAAGAATTTAGTACACTGATTTTCATTCTTTCTTTATGAGATAATTATTTAAGAAACAAAATTTTCTTACAAGCACTGCTTTAACTATATCCCACAGTTTCTGACATCTAGTATTTTCATCACATTGTTTTCTGGACATTTTATAACTTAGCTTGCCTATATTTTCTGATTGAGAAATTATTTAAGAGAGATTTCTTGGGTTTTCATTTTTGGCTTTTTCTTTTTTTTTTTTTTTTAACTTCCACATTGAGGCAGGATTTTGTTGTTGTTCCTGTTAATTTCTATTTTGTTGCATTATATACTATTTATTATATAGGGATTTTTTTGTGATTCTCTTTGTAAACCTTTTTTCTTTCTTTTTTTTTTTTTTTTTGCCATTTCTTGGGCCGCTCCCATGGCCTATGGAGGTTCCCAGGCTAGGGGGAATCGGAGCTGTAGCCACCGGCCTATACCACAGCCACAGCATTGTGGAATCCGAGCCGTGTCTGTGACCTGCACCACAGCTCACGGCAACACCAGATCCTTAACCCACTGAGCAAGGCCAGGGATTGAACCCGCAACCTCATGGTTCCTAGTCGGATTCGTTAACCACTGAGCCACAAAGAGAACTCCCCTCTTTGTAAACTTTTTACAATCAAGTTCAGCGAACGTTCCACAGGGCACTTCAAAGGATGATATATTCCCTGTCTCAAAGTTAAGTGCATATGTGTAAACATATACATACACATTTCTATATCCATACAGATTTTTGGTGTCCACATGATCTGTACTGAACTGAAAGGAGGTCATGAATGCTAATGTTTCTGATTATTTTCATTTTCTCTCTTAAATCTCTTCTTTTAAACTCTTAAATTTCTGCTTTAGAAAAATTGTTTTGGGTTATTTGATACATAGATATTCACAGCTCTCATTACATCTCATATCTATTATCATGATAAATTTTGTTTTTCCTCATTTAATACTTTTTAGCCTAACATTCCTTTTCCTGATATTTCTATTCTGACTATTAATTTTTTTGGTATTTGCCTATTATACTTTTCTGAGCTTTACTGAGATATAATTCACACACCATACAATTCACCCATTTAAACTATACAAGTCAATGGTATATTTTAGCATATTCACAGAATTGTACGACCATAATCACATTCAAATTTTGAACACTTTCATCACTCCAAAAAAAAAAACCTCTGTACTCATGAGTAGTCACTTCCCACTTCCTCCTAAGCCTCCAGCCTTAGATGACCACTAATCTGCTTTTTAATCTCTATTTATCGACTATTCTGGAATTTCATATAGAGGCACTCACACAGTAATATGACCATTTGTTACTAATTTAGCATGATGTTTTCAAGGTTCATGATGCATGTTTTTAAATTATCAGATAACATTCCACTGAATGGATCTACCACGTTTTATTTATTCATCACTTGATAGAAATTTGGGCTGTTTCTACTTTTTGACTATTACAATTAATAAATATTTGTATACAAGTTTTTGTGTGGACATCCTCATATACTTTTTGCATGCTTTTATTTTCCATCTTTCTGAATCACACTTTAACGTACTTTTCTTGTATACAACGTAGTCGGGTTTTGCCTTATGATGAAAGATAAGATATACTTATCTTAATGGATAAGTAAAGTCCATAAGCTAAAACATAAAAAAGAAAAGTAAAATCACTCATAATGATATAGACAGTAATTTTTATTCATCTTCTTCAGATCTTCATAATATATACATTTCTTTGTGAAGCAAAATTAAGATCATTCAGCAGTTGGTTTTATATGTGGTGCATTTTTTCTTAGTATCATACCATAATTTAAGAAAAACACAGCCATGAATTTAATACCAGAACATTCCACTGAATAATTATATAATAGTAATTTTAAAATGTGATTGTTGTTTTATTTACTTTATGGAGTAGATAATATTTTGTTGTCTATATTAGAAATGAAAAAATAAGGTCCAGGGTTGCTAAATAACTTTCTTTTTAAGACTAAGAATGACTTAAATATGGGTCCCCTTCTGATATATTAACTCATCCTTCTATGTAGTCTAGATTTTATACATCTAAGCATATCTATCTGGGTTGAGGGATCAAACTTCTGCCTTTGAGGACAACCTATACTGTAGGACACTGAAATATTTTCCAGGACTTGTGTTTTTTCTAAATTGTGAAAATTGGAATAAAATGTTTTTCTTCCCCACAGGAAAGAAAGGTATAGCTTATGATTAAAGAACCTTTATAGCTCCCGAATCCCTACAAAGCAAATAAACAAAGCCTACTTTACATTTTAAGAGGAATTTGGTTATTATGGTAATATTGGAAAATGTCTTTAATATGATTTCAAGATGCTCTAAAAATTCTGGAAAATAACTGATCCATTCCAATTAGTTCTACAGCTTTCTTTTTGCAGTTAGATGCTAGCATTCTCTTCTCACAATCTAATTATCTTCATTAACAAAATTTTTTTAATCAAAAAAATTGTATCTGGCTACAGGTTTACAGACTTCTTTTTAATGTGAAAAGTAGTTTGCAGTAATAATCTCTGTAAACTACTGCCTTAAATACAATATAGTTAACACTGGAAAAAGTCCCTATATTATAATGCTGCCTCATAATTACGTAGCGTTTTATAAAACACAAAGTAATTCTAGGTACATTACTTCATATAATCTTGAAAGAATCCTATGAACTGACTACCTAGAAATCATTATCCTCATTTTACAGATCAGAAAGTGGATTCAGAGGCATTAAGTAATGTGTCCTAAATCAAAATGCTGATAACTGGAAGAAAGAGAATTAAATTCCAGGTCTTCTGCTTTCCAAAAATGTACAAAGGAAATATCATTATCTCCTCATGAACTTGTCAAGACTCTGAAGTGGGCAGGAATGGGTGGAGGCTTTTGCAGCTGTAACTTAATTCTTAGAGGTTCTTTTCTTAACACTGAGCCTTTCTTCCTTATAGATCCATTTTGCCATTTCCAAATTTAATCTAAACATAACCCTCTGTCATTAAACTCTGAACAAGATACTACTAGTGAAAACATGCCCCTCATATTTTAAGAGGTCCTATATATTTTGCAAATACGCTGAATTTCAATTCCACTGGTTTGTATTTTTCCTCTCACAGAGTCTGAATCTCTCATTATGATTTCTTTAATATGATATGATATAATAAATACCAAATGAGCACTTCTTATGTACCTCTTCTTAACTCTTATTACCTAAATTATTACAGAATACAAAAATTATCTGTTGAACTGATACTTAGCTTTGTAGAAAATCTTAGTTCTTAAAAAGTTCTTAAAATAGCTAACCACACCACTTATTGAACTTTTTAAAATTTATTCAGAAATCACTATAAAAAAATTTCTGGAGTTCCCACTGGGGTGCACTGGGTAAAGAATACAACTGCAGTGGCTCAGTTTGCTGCAGAGGAACAGGTTCTATCCCTTGCTGGGAACAGTGGGTTAAGGACCTTGTGCTGCCACAGTTGTGGTGTAGGCTGCAACCAAGGCTCAGATTTGAACTCTGGCTGAAAAACTTCCATATGCCGTGGGTGTGGAAAAAGAAAAAAAAAAAAAATCTAAGTCAGTTTTGCTTATGATGTTTTATGGATGTACATTTTAACAGGGTTTGAAGGCAATTTACTAAACATTAAGGACATTCTATCAACAATATTTTATCAACCATTTTTATTGAAAAATAGTTGATTTACAATATCATATTACCTACAATATAGTGACTTAATATTTTATAGATTATAGTCCATTTAAAGTTACTATAAAGTGTCTGCTATATTCCCTGTGCTGTACAATATATCCTCATAGTTTATAGATCTCATACATAGTAGTTTGTACCTCTTAATCCCCAATCCTATCTTGCCCTTCCTTCCCTCTTCCCACTGATAATCACCATTTTGTTCTCTATTTCTGTGAGTCTTACTCTGTTTTGCTATACTCATTTGTTTCATGTTTTAGATTTCACAAATTAGGGATAACATGAAATATTTGTCTTTCTCTTCCAACGTAGTTCACCAAGCATAATACTATACAGGTCCATCCATGTTGTTGTAAATGGCAATATTTCATTTTTACGACCCAGTATTATAGTGTGTGTGTGTATATATATATCAGTATTACATAGTATATACATGTATGATATATATATATATATATATAATTAATTACACAGCATCTTTTTATCCACCTGTTAATGGGCACTTAGCGTGCCACCAAATCTTGGCTACTCAAAATGATGCTGCTATGAACACTGGGGTGAGTGTATTTTTTGAATAAGAGGTTTTTTTTGGATACATACCCAGGAGTGTAATTGCTAGATCATGGTAGTTCAACTTTTAATTTTTTGAGGAACATCCATACTGTTCTCCATAGTGGCTGCACCCATTTACATTCACACCAACAGAGTCCTATGGCTCCGTTTTCTCCATATCATTACCAACATTTGTTAATTGCGGTCTTTTTTTATGACAGCCATCCTGAAAAGTATAAGGAGATACCGCATTGTGGCTTTGATTGGTATTTCTCTGATGATTAATGACGCTGTGCATGTTAAGTGATCTGAATGTCTTCCTTGGAAAATTTTTTCCAAAGTCTTCTTAGGTCTTCTCATTTAAAAAACAAAATTTTTACTATGGTTGATTTACAATGTTCTGTCAATTTCTGCTGTACAGCAAAGTGACCCAGTCATATATATATAGACATTTCCTTTCTCATAATATTCTCCATCATGTTCCATCACAAGTGATTGGATATAGTTCCCTATGCTATACAGCAGGACCTCATTGCTTTATCCATTCCAAATGCATTAATTTGTATCTATTAACCCAAAACTCAAGGTCCATCCCACTCCCTTTCCCTCCCTCTTAGCAACCCCAAGTCTGATCTCTATGTCCATGAGTCTGTTTCCATTCTGTAGATAGGTTCACTTGTGCCAAATTTTAGATTCCACGTATAAGTGATATCACGTGGTATTAGTCCATTTCTGACATTTCAATTAGTATGAGAATCTCTAATTCCACTCATGTTGCTGCAAATGACACTATGTTGTTCTTTTTTATAGTTCAGTAGTATTCCATTGTGTATATGTACCACATCTTATTAATCCATTCATCTGTCCATCAACATTTAGGTTGTTTCCATGTCGTGGCTATTGTGAATAGTGCTGCAATGAACACATGGGTGCATGTACCTTTTTGAATCATAGCTTTGTAGGCTATATGCCCAGGAGTGGGATTGCTGGTCATATGGTAGTTCTATATTTATATTTCTGAGATACTTCCATACTGTTTTCCATAGTGGCTGTACCAATTCACATTCCCACCAACAGTATAGGAGGCTTCCCTTTCTCCACAACCTCTCCAGCATTTGTTATTTGTAGACTTATTATTGATAGCCATTCTGACCAGCATGAAGTTATACCTCACTGTAGTTTTGATTTGCATTTCTCTAATAATTAGTGATATTGAGCATTTTTTCATGTGCTTCTTGGCCATTAGTATGTCTTCTTTGGAGAAATGTCTATTCAGGTCTTCTAACAATTTTTCAATTGGATTCTTTGCTTTTTTGCTGTTGAGTTGTATGAGTTGTTTGTATATATTGGAGATTAAGCCCTTGTCAGTTGCATCATTTGCAACTACTTTCTCCCATTCCATAGGTTGTGTTTTTTGGGTTTTTTATGGTGTCCTTTGCTATGCAAAAGCTTGTTAGTTTGATTAGGTCCCATTAGTTTGTTTTTATTTCCATTGCCTTGGAAGACTGACCTAAGAAAACATTTGTACAGTTGATGTCAGAGAATGTTTTGCCTATACTCTCTTCAAGGGGTTTTCTGGTGTCTTGCCCAATGTTTACATCTTTAAGCCATTCTGAGTTTATTTTTGTGCATGGTATAAGGGTGTGTTCTAGTTTCATTGATTTATATGTAGCTGCACAGTTTTGCCAACACCACTGGCTAAAGAGACTTTCTTTTCCCGATTTTACATTCTTGCCACCCTTGTAGAAGAGTAACTCACCATAGATGTCTGGATTTACTTCTGGGTTCTCTCATCTGTTTCATTGATCTATATGTCTGTTTTTGTACCAGTACCACACTCTCTTAATTACTGTAGCCTTCTAATTTTATCTGAAGTCTAGGAGAGTTATGTCTCCTGCTTGGCTTTTGTTCCTTGGGACTTATTGGCAATTCTGCGTCTTTTATGGTTCCATATGAATTTTTGGATTGTTTCTTCTAATTCAGTGAAAACTGTCATGTATAATTTGATAAGATTGCATTGAATCTATAGATTGTTTTGGGTAGTATGGCCATTTTAACTGTATTAATTCTTTCAATCCAAGAGCGTAGAATATCTTTCTATTTCCTTGACTCCACTGTAATTTCCTTGATTAGTGTTTTATAGTTCTCAGCATAGAAGTCTTTCATCTCCTTGGTCAGGTTTATTCCTACCTATTTAATTTTGGGGGGTGCAATTTTAAAAGGTATTGTATTTTTACATTCCTGTACTAATATCTTATTGTTAGTACACAGAAATGCAACTGATTTCTGAATGTTAATCTTGTATCCTGCTACTTTGCTGAATTTGTTGATCAGTTCAAGCAGTTTTTGTGTGGAGTTCTTAGGGTTTTCTATATGTAGTATCATGTCATCTGCACAGGGTGACAATTTTACCTATTCTCTTCCAATTTGGTTATCTTTTATTTCTTCTGTTTGTCTGATTGCTGTGGCTAGGACTTAATAGGGGTTGTGCTGGTTTATGGCCAGCACATGCTTCCTGGGAAATGGAGGCAATGGGCAGGGCCTGTAGCCAGTGCCTGGTTGCTGGGCCCTTGACAGTGGCAAGGACACATGGGGAGATGGCACAGGCTGTTCCTGGTTTCAGGGCCCTAGAAAGTGGCAGTGATTCTCAGGCAGGTGTACACGGCACCTGGAGCCTTTGGCTATGGCAACAGCAGGGCATGTGTGTTCCCAGGGGTGTGACAGCAACAATGGGTGGCACTTGGTTTCAGTGCCTTCTACTCCACATTCCCTGAGGTGTCTGAGGCCACTGGTGGTACCTGTTCACAGACCCCTAGTGGTGGTGGGCCATGCCCACCTTTGGAGTCTATGATGGCTGTAGCAGTTTGCCCCCACCACCCGTAGTCCATGGAAGAGGTGCCCCATTGCCTAAGAGCTGGGTAAGAGAGGCTCTTCTGCCCAAGAGCCCATGCATGCACAGAGAAAGATATTGCTATGGCGGTACCACCCCTCTTTCTCTCCCTTCCCATCAATGGCACCTTGCTTCTCCTGCTGGCCCAGGCATCCTTCCACAATCCCTCAGCTGTGGTACTCCTCACCCCAGCCTGTGGTGTACTACTCTCTAGCCCTTCAGGTTGTCTCCACACAGCTAACCCTAGTCCTCTCCTGGGAACTGACTGCCAGAGCCTGTCTAAGTGCCCAGCCCCCACCCAAGCATCTCAGGCTGTGGTGTCCAGGGGCATTTGTACTGATGGTCTGTGTGGCTCTCTCTCTGCTTTGTGGTCCTCTATCTGGCTGCTGCACTTTTCTCTGGGGTTTTGAAGTTCCCTCTTCGTCTTGGCTGATCTCCCATCAGTTAGGTGGCCTCCCAGTGTGGAGATTCATTTCCTCTTTCACAGCTGCCTCTCAGGAGTGCTGGTCCCATCCTGATTCCTTCTTTTTTTTTTTTTTTTCCTCTTCCTTCTCTCTCATTTTTTTTTCCTTTTGTTGTAACCAGTTATGTGAAAGGTTTCTTGCCCTCTTTGGAGGTTTAAGGTCTTCTGCCAGTGTTCAGTAGATGTTCTGTGTGAACTGTTCCTACATGAAGATGGGTATTTTTTGTGTTTGTGCGAGAAGGTGAGCATCATGTCTTACTCCCCTGCCATCTTGATCTTGCCCCCACTTCTCATTTTTTATGCATTGCTTTTTTTTTATATTGAGTTGTATTAGCTATTTATATGCCATGGTAATTAACCTATTATTAGTCATATTGTGCAAATATTTTCTTGCATTCAATAGGTTATCTTCTTTTTGGTGATACTTTCTTTTGCTGTTCAAAAACTTTTAAGTTTACTTAATTAGATCCCATTAATTTTTGCTTTTGTTGCCTTTATTTTAGAAGATAGAGCCCACCAAAAAATGCCATGATTTATGTCAAAGAGTATTCTGCCTATGTTTGATATTAGAAGGTTTGTGGTTTCTGATCTAACATTTGTGTCTTGAATCCACTTTATTTTGTATGTGGTTTGGGAAAAAGTATTCTAATTTCATTCTTTTACATGTCGTTGTCCAGTTTTAACAGCACCACTTACTGAAGAGACTGTCGTTTCCCCATTGTGTATTCTTGCCTCCATTGTCATAGATTTGCCATAAGTGCATGGGTTTATTTCTGGACTCTCTGTTCTGTTCCACTGATCTATGTTTGTTTTTGTGCCGGTGCCATACTGTTTTGTTTACTGTAGCTTTGTACTATAGTCTGAGTTCAGGAAGCATGATACCTCCAAATTTGTTTTTTTCTCAACATGTCTTTGGCTATTCAGGTTTCATATAAATTTCAGGATTATTTGTTCTAGTTATGTGAAAAATATCATGGAAATCTGATAGAGATTGCATTAAATCTGTAGACTGCATTAGGCAGTATGGACATTTTAATTCTTCCAATCCATGAACACAAAATATTTTTCCATCTATTTGTGTCATCTTCAATTTCCTTCATTGGTGTTTTATACTTTTCAGACTCTAGGTCTTTTACCCCCTTGGTGAAGTTAATTCCTAGGTATTTTATTCTTTTTGATGTGATTTTATTTCATTTTTTAAAATTATAGTTTCTTTACACTGTTCTGTCAAATGATGTGATTTTCAAATCTATTTTGTCTGGTATGAGTATTGCCACTCCTGCTTTTCTATAATTTGTATTTGCATGTAGTATTTTCTTCCATACTCTCACTTTACGTCTATATGTCCTTTGATCTGAAGTGGGTCTCCTGTAGACAGGATATATATGGATCTTGCTTTTGAATCCAATGATCTAGTGTTTTTCTTTTAGTTGGAGCATTTAATCCACTTACACTCAAAGAAATTGTGGATAAGTATGTACTTATTGTCATTTACTTAATTCTGGGGTGGATTGCTCCTTGGGGTCTTTTTTCTTCCCTTCCTCTTTTTGTTGTCTTCTCTTGTGAGTTGCTGACCATCTTATGTTATGGTTATCTTATGTGTTATGTTTGGCTTGGTTTTTCATCTTTGTGTGTGTGACCATGATAGTTACTTGATTTGTGGTTCCCCTTATATTTGGATACATCCATCTATACATGTGCAGAATTGTTTCTGCTTGCTGGTCTCTTAATTTCAAATGCATTTTCAATATTCTGCATTTGACCTCTCCTTTTCTCATGCTTGCTAGTTTAGAAGTATTTGTCAATGAGTGATTTCCTAATTTTAAATTATCTTTACCTTTACCAGTGAGCTTTTTCATTTTTAATATTCTTGTTTCTAAATGTGGCTTTTCCTTTACTGCTTAGAGAAGTTCCTTAGTAGCTGATGTAGAACTGGTTTGGAGGCACACAATTTTCTTAGCTTTTGCTCATCTGTAAAGCTTTTGATCGCTCCATCAAATATGAATGAGAACTTTTCTGGGTACACTATTCTTGGTTCTAGCTTCCTCCTTTTCATCACCTCAAATATATTTTGCCGCTCTCTTGTGGCTTGTAGTTTCTGCTGAAAGATCCAATGTTATCCTTATGGAGGGTCCCCTTAAATGTGAGTTGTTGCTTTTCCCTTGTGGCTCCTAACATTTTTTCTTTGAACTTAATTTTTGTTAGTTTGATATGTGACTTTTTGTATTTCTTCTTGGGTTTATTTTGTATGGAATTTTCTGTGTTTCTTCAACTTGACTGTTTCCCATACTTAGGAAATTTTTGGTTATAATCTCTTCAATACTTTCTCTGGCCCTTTCTCTCTCTCTCTTCTCCTTCTGTAACCGCTATGACACAACTGTTCGTACATTTAATGTTGTCCCAGAGGTCTCTGAGACTCTCCTCAGTTTTCATTCTTTTTTCTTTGTTCTTTTCTATAGCAGTGATTTCCACACTCTGTTTTCCACCTCTCTTATTCATTTCACTGCCTCCCTTAACCTGCTATTAGCTTCTTCTAGATTTTTTTTTTCTTTTGTCTCTTTAGGGCTGCACCCACGGTATATGAAGAGTCCCAGACTAGGGGTAGAATTGGAGCTGTAGCCACTGGCCTATGCGACAACCACAGCCACACCAGACCCAAGCCACATTTACAACCTACACCACAGCTCATGACAATGCCTGATTCTTAACCCACTGAGTGAGGCAAGGGGTCAAACCTACATCCTCATGGATGCTAGTCAGATTCGTTTCCACTGACCCACAATGGGAACACCTCTTCTAGATTATTTTTCATTTCAGCTATTGTACTATTCATCTTGCTCTTTAAATCCTCTAGCTTTGTGGTCTCACATTCATCTACCCTTCTGTTTATTGTCCTCTTGACAGTTGGGGCATAGATGTTGAAGCAGGTGCCCAGACCCAGAGTTCTCAGGATGCTAGTTAGTGGTTCATGTATACCCAGAGCATGTGTTGGGAGTAACAGTATCACACTGATTCTCCTGTAGCTGGGTGACTGCTAGGGATAGGGATAGGGTCTATGAGGAAAGTGGTAGTATTTCACAATTCACAGGATTGCTTTTGTAGCTCACAGAAGTAACAATGTCTCTTACATGCCCTCCTAATAGCAGGGAGTTTCAAGGGCTATTTTTCGTAGCTTGCAATGTCAGCAGTTTCTCCTACTGCCTCTCCCTTTGCCAGAAAGACTCTAGGGACTGCTCTCTGTAGATATAGGAGAAGTGCTGCTTTTCTGCCAGCACTCCCCTTGCTTGGCCACTCTAGGGATCTCTCTCTAAAGCCTCAGGGGTAGGGGGTTTCTTCCTAATTGTTGCTCACAGGCTCTCTCTGTAGCTGCAGGATGTGTGTTTCTGGCAGTCCCTTCTCTTGCCTGCCTGCTGAAAAGAGTGCTCTACGTAGCCCTGAAGATCAGAATGTGGGTTAATAGGCCTCCTCCAGCTCCCTTGGTGTGGAACATGTGCCACTGACATGAGCCTTCACAGGGCCACTAGCAGGGGCACTGTGTCTTGTTCTTTTCTCTTGTTGGGCAGCTGACAGCTCCATCAGGGAGTGGACACTGGTGGCCCTCTTGCAAGAATGGGTACTGCAGCCAGCAGCTCTTCTGGCTCTGGCTGGTCACTGCTGGCACAAGCCTCTGCAGAGTCTCTGGGCAGAGCCAAGGTGCCTGTGTTTTCCTTGATCGACAGGGAGTGGACACCTCTCATGCAGGATGGGCGCTGCTGCCAGTAGCTCTTCTGGCACTGAATCTATAGAAATGATCATGGGATTTTTATCCTTCCTTTTGTTAATGTATGTATCACATTGATTGATTTGCAAACATTGAACCATCCTTATATACCATGAATAAATCCCACTTGATCATATTGTATGATCCTTTTTTTGTTTTTTGGCTTTTGGCTTTTGGCTTTTTAGGGCCACACCCGTGACATATGGAGGTTCCCAGGCTAGGGGTCAAATGGGAGCTGTAGCTGCCAGCCTACACCACAGCCACAGCAATGTGGGATCCAAGCTGCATCTACGACCTACACCACAGCTCATGGCAATGTTGGATCCTTAACCACTGTGCAAGGCCATGGAATGAACCTGCATCCTCATGGATACTAGTTGGGTTCATTAACCACTGAGCCACGATGGGAACTCCTGAACTTTTTTATGTATTATTGAATTTAGTTTTCTGATATTTTGCTGAGGATTTTTGCATCTATATCCATCAGAGATATTGGCCTATAACTTCTTTTTTTTTTTTTTTTTTGTAGTGACTTTGCCTTGTCTTGGTATCAGGATAATAGTGGCCTGGTTGAATGAATATTCCCTCCTTTTCAATTTTTTCAGAAAAAAAGGTATTAGCTCTTCATTACATGTTTGGTAGAATTCTTCTGTAAAGCTATCCAGTCACAAATTTTTCTTTGCAGGGAGTTTTTAAATTACTAATTCAATTTCACTACTAATGAGCAAGTCTGTTCAGATTATCTATTACTTCCTAATTCAGTCTTAGAAAATTGGATGGTTTTAGAAATTTATCCATTTCTCCTAAGCTGTTTAATTTGTTGACATGTAAAAATATTCTCTTATGTTTTTTTTTTGAATCTCTGTAATATTGGTTGTAATTTCTCCTCTTTAAATTCTTATGTTGTTTAGATCCTCTCTCTTTTTCTTGATGAAACCTGGTTAAAACCTTATCAATTTTATCTTTTTAAAAAACAGAGCTCTTGGTTTCATTGATCCTTTCTGCTGTGGGGTTTTTGTTTGTTTTGTTTTTTGCCCCTGTTTTATTTCCTCTCTTGGCTTTTATTATTCCCTGCCTTCTGCCGACTTTGAACTTTGTTCTTCTTTTTCTAATTCCTTTACATGGTTAGGATATTTGAGTTTTTCTTTTTTTTTTTTTTTTGATATTCCTATATTGCTTTAAACTTCATTCTTAGAACTGATTTTGAAGCAGCCCATAGGTTTTGTAAATTGTGATTTTTTATTTTCATCTGTCTCAAGGTATGTTCTGACTTCCTCTGATATCTTCATTGACCTATTGGTTTTTCAGTAGTATATGATATAGTCTCTGCAAGCTTGTACTTTTCCCATCTTTCTTTCTGTAAATGATTTCTACTTTCATACCCCTGTGTTGAGAAAAATGCTTGAGATAATTTCTATTTCCTTAAATTTGTTGGGACTTGTTTTGTGATGATCTTGTGATCTTAGCATGTGATCTATCCTAAACCAAGTACCATGAGCACTTGAAAAGAATACGTATTCTGCTATTTTGGGATGGATATCTATTAAGTCCAATTGCTCTAATGTGTCCTTTAAAACAACTATTTCTTATTGATCTTCTGTCTGGATGATCTGTCCTTTGATATAAATAGGTTGTTAAGGTGCCCAACTCTTACTGTATTATCAACTTCTCCCTTTATGTCTGTTAATATTTGCTTTATATATTTAGGTGTTCCTATATTAACAGCATATATGTAACAAGTGTAATATCCTCTTCTTGCATTGATTCTTTTATCATTTATCATTTTAATACCCTTCTTTGTCTTTTGATATAGACTTTGTTTTAAAGGCTACTTTGTCTGATATAAGCATTGCTATCTCCACTTTTTTGTCATTTCTATTTGCATGAAATGTCTTTTTCCATCCTCTCACTTTCAGCCTATGTGTATCTCCAGCTCTGAAGTGAGTACCTTGTAAGCATTATTTACCTAGGTCTTATTTAATCCAATCAGCCATTCTATGTCTTTGGATTGGAATGTTTAGTCCATTTAAAGTGATTACTAACAAGTCTGTACTTACAGCCATTTTGCTACTTGTTTTCTAGTTATTTTTGTAATTCTCTGTTCTTTTCTTCCTCTTTTAGTTCCTTCCCTTGTGGACTGATGATTTTCATTAGCAGTACATTTGTGCTCCCTTCTCTAGTGCTTGTGTATCTATTAAAGGTTTCTGATTTGTGGTTACTATGGAGGAGTTCATATATGTTTACCTATAGCTGTATCCACTTGTTTTAAACTGATAATGATTTAAGTTCAAATACATTCTAAAAGATCTACATTTCCTCCATTTTGTGTTTATAATTTCATATTTTATGCCTTCATATTTATCCTTTAACTGCTTATTATAATTATACTTTATTTTGCAATTTTGTCTTTTAATCTTCATAGTAATTTATTTAAGTGGTTTATCCCCAGCCTTTACTATATATTTGCCTTTATTGTAGGATTTCTCCTTTCCTATAAATTTCTACTTCTTGTTATAGTCATTTATCTCCCACTTAAAGAAGGCCTTTTAAGATTTATTTTAGGATCAGTTTAGAATTTATAAACTTTTTTAGTTTTTCTTGTCTGAGAAGTTAACTCAGACAACTTCTGGAGTAGAATGATGCTGAGCTCACCTCCCCCCATGAACACATAATAAACATATCCACCTGTGGAGAAATTATCACTAAAAACAAACTGGAGACTGGCAGAAATACTCTTATGCAACCAAGACTGTAAAGAAAGATCCACACATAATTAAGTAGGCAGGGAAGAGAAGCAATCAGGTCAGGACATGCACCCCTAGGAGAGAATATAGAAGATGAAGAGGATTATACAGGTTTAGAGAACTCCCTGAGGAGTGAATGGTTTGAACCTTTTATTGGGAACCCAAGTCCTGGGGTCTGACACTTTTTTCCATGGCTCCTAGTATCATGCCTTTGTAATTTCACTTTCAGTTAACAAAGGATTGATTGATAAAAGACTACTCAAAATCCCAAAAGCATATTACTGGAATTGTCATGGAACTTCTAGATGAACATTCAACATGTATCCCCCAGGGACTTGCACAATAAACTTGTCTTGTTTTCTTGGAATGACAAAGGAGATAAAGGTGAACACTAAGTATCTACTGGATTCATCTTTCTAAGAGGGCATTTCACTAGTCTTCTGCAAATATTAATATTCCATCAAAGGCAAGAGAGGATTAACTGTAAGTAGATCTCTTAAACAGCTTATATCTATTTTGCTTTTTCAAACAAGACATAAAAATATATAACTCCTTTAAATAAAACAGGCTCTATTCCTTTCTAGATGAAGGAATTAAAAGCAGGTGACATAAACAATAACATTGCATGACTCCTATTTAAGAGATAGTTTAGAGCTTCTGAAGAGTTAAAAGAAGATACTGTCATTCTGAGCTACAAGACAAGAAACATCTGAGAACAAAGAAATACAGAGACACAAAACTAGGAAGCTGCAAAATGAACTTGTGCAGAGAGTATCTGAGAGGTTGTTAAATGTGTATCGTGTTCAGAGAGATTAGCAGAAAAATACTAACCATGAATTTTGCAACTTCAGGCTAATAGGCATAAGCTAAAAAGAGAGAATACTTAAGTAATCTGTAGCAACCCACTAGTAAGAAAAAGAGAAGACACTGTTTAAAGGAAGAAACAGTTTATTTTGGTAACACAGTGTGCTCCTCATATTTAGAAATCAGTTTCTTCCAATTTCTCTATATACAATATTTCATGTCTAATTTATATTATCACTTTGGTAAACAACTGTAATTCTATTAGAAATAAAAAAAATATAACACAGAGGTATTATCTCCATTATCCATCCTAAAATTTAATCATTACCCTAAATAAAAGAACATATTAGCAACTACCACCCAGCCCACCCAAAATAAAGGACCTAAAGAAAATTTTAAAAGTCTCTCTTGCAAAAGGAATCCTCCTACACTTTTGGTGGGAATGTAAATTGGTGCAACCACTTTGGAGAACAGTCTGGAGGCTCCTGAAAAAAAATTAAAAATAAAACTACCAGATGATTCTGCAATCCCACTTCTGCAAAAATCATAATTCAAAAAGATACATGCATGCTAATGTTCACTGCAGTACTATTTACAATTGTCAAGTTATGGAAGCAAACCTAAATGTCCATCAATAGAGGAATGGATAAACAAGATGTAGTACGTGTGTGTGTGTGTGTGTGTGTGTGTGTGTGTGTGTACACATACAAATAAAACATTACCCAACCATAGAAAAGAAAGAAATAATGCCATTTGCAACAACATGAATGGACCTAGAGATCATACTAAGTGCAGCCATATAAAAGACAAGTATCATACCATATGGCTTATATGTGGAATCTTAATAAAAGATACAAATGAACTTATATACACAACAGAAATAGACCCACAGACATAGAAAACAAACTTATGATTACCAAAGGAAATGGGTGAGGAGAGGGATAAATTAGGAGTTTGGGATTAACATATACACACTACTGCATATACCATAGATAACCAACAAGTACTTACCATATAGCACGAGGAATTATATACTCAATATTTTATAGTAGCCTATAAGGAAAAATAATATGATAAAAAATAGATATATATATGTATGTATAACTGAACCACTTTGCTATAGACCTGAAACTAACACAAGACTGTAAATCAACTATACATCAATTAAAAATAGAGATAAATAAACAAATTAAATTAAAAGTCCCTCTTGGATTTATCCTGTAATCCTTAGTCTGAAGTGGTTTCTTAGATAGGATGCTCTGGTAAATTATGCCTTTACTACAGAGACTTGGAGTCTCAATAGGCTACAAAGGGTTAATTGATGTCAAATTTTCAATAAAGTTAAAATGCATCATCTCATGCATTTTACAGTTCATATTCTTCCTTAAAGACTCAGGTGAAATATCCACTTTCCTATTTCCCAGGCAGAAGTATACGGATTGCCACATCTGAGAGCAGAGCACTTAACCTCCTTGTGTTACCATGGATCCATCAGTTGCACCAACAGACAAACAGTGGCTCATCTGGGGTTGAAATATTGACATATTTAACCTCATATTTACCTGCATATTTAGGCATATTGCGAGTGCCTACCTCTACATTAGACATAGAAGCCCCTCAACAGAACTTTAGGAGTATGTATGTGAATTAATTCTTTAATTGTATAATTTTTAAACTGGACAGAGGTATTTAATTTCCAGGAGAGAAAGTATTTTGAAGTGTAGTAGCAAGAGCAATGAACCCAAGAATCCAAAGTCCAAATTTCAGTCCCACCTAGGCAACTGTGTGACTTTGAACAAGTTAGCCTCAGTTTATTTACCTATAATGCGGCAAAGTTGGATCTGATTCCTAATTACACTCCCAGCTATAAATTTATATTTGATGAACCTTTCCACAGAAAAGAAATGCACAGACTTGGAGAACAAACTTGTAGTTGCCAAGGGGGAGGGGGAGGGAGTGGGATGGACTTGGAGTCTGGGGTTAATAGATGTAAACTATTGCATTTGGAGTGGATAAGCAGTGAGATCCTGCTGTATAGCACCAGGACTATATCTAGACACATGTGATGGAACATGATGGAGGATGATGTAAGAAAAAGAATGTACCTATACATACGTGTGTGTGTGTGTGTGTGTGTGTGTGTGAGAGTGAGAGAGAGAGACTGGGTCATTTTGCTATACAGTAGAAAATTGACAGAATACTGTAAACCAATTATAATGGATAAATTAAAAATCATAAAAAATAAATAAATTTATATTTAGGTTGGGGAAAAATATTTATCTGTATAGCTTTTTATGAGTTTCTTAGAATTCTTGCCTAGAATACTAAACGCTGAAATGTTGACTTCAGCCAGGCAAACAAGAGTCCTTCCCAACTGCCAAAGAGTGGGGTGGATTATTTCCCAGCTGAAAATGGGGTGATTCCAAGAATAGAATGATGATGCTAAATGGGAAGCTTTTGTGCCATGCAAGGCTAGCTCCTTACTGCCTCTCTTCTCAAGGGAAAAATACAGAACAAAAGTAGTAGCATTCGGTATCCCCAAATACCTCAGAATGTGGTTTCCCTGCATAACAAATATGGGCCCCATTCTTCTATTCCATTCACTTACTCTACAAAGAGGTTGAAGACATGAAAATTTTTTTCCAAATATTAGGTTGGGTATTACCAGTGGAGTCATCACAGATAAAACAATTAGGTTAGAAAAATAAAAGTAAATAACACTCTTGGATGAGACATTGTGTGAGATCCCATGAAAATCAGGTTCCAGTAATCTACTTACATATAGAATGAAGAAATAAGTCTAGAGAGAGTTATGTGATGGGGACAGGGGGGAAGTAAATAAAAAAATTTTAATACAATTCAGCAATTTCAACCCTGTATATTTATCTGAAGAAAAGGAAAATACTAATTCAAAAAAGCATATGCAGAGTTCCCGTCATGGCACAGTGGAAAAAAATCTGACTAGGAATCATGAGGTTGAGGGATCAATCCCTGGCCTCGCCCAGTGGGTTAAGGATCCAGTGTTGCCATGAGCTGTTGTATAGGTTGCAGACATGGCTCGGATCTGGCACTGCTATGGCTGTGGCGTTCGATCCCTAGTCTGGGAACTTCCATGTGCCACAGTGTGGCCCTAAAAAGATAAATAAATAAATTTTGAATTAAAAAAAAAAACAAGCTCAGTTTAACCATAATGTTCCTGCTCATATCTACTGTCCTACGCTGCTTTGAGGAGCAAAGGACTCCACAAGTTGTTGGTCTCTAAATTTTTTTATTGTATATCAGTAAAATACGTGTATCATAAATCATCCATATAGAATATAAAATTACTTATGTATAATACATACATATACTACACATGCACCTATTGCAATAATATTCTAGTTGCATTATAAAACATAGGTCAAAATAGAAATTTTAAATTAATCAGCAATATTTTAAAATTGTGTTTATTTTTTATAAGAATTAAAAAAACTTTTTGCTCTTAATTTTAAAGTAGTATTAATAATAAGTCTGGGAATTATATAAACTTTTAATAAGACACATTTTTAAAATAACATACAAATTCAATTTTCAAATAGTCTTGATAATTCAGACATTTTTTAAACAGTATCAGTTTTCTTGGCAGTTTTTTTTTTTTTTGTACTTTTCTTTTATGGCCATACTTTTGGCATATGGAAGTTCTTGGGCTAGAGGTCAAATCAGAGTTGCACCTGTGGACTATGCCACAGCCATGGCAAAACCAGATCTGAGCCACATATGCTACAGCTTGTGGCAAAGCCCGATCATTAACCCAAGAGTGAGGCCAGGGATCAAACCTGCATCCTCACAGAGACAATGTTGTCCTTGACCTGATAAGCCACAATGGGAACACCTTGTCAGATTATTTCTACTGCATTATGTGACTAACAAAAGTCTTACACTACAAGATAAACTATCAGTTCTGCAAATTTCTTGCTGTACATTTGTGCTGGCATTATTAGAATTATATTTAATCTATTTATTTTAAAAATCCCTTTAAAACCACTTAGCTATGTACCTGTGAACTGCAATATGCTGAAATACATAAAATAAACTAACAGAGGATGGTACATTGTCAGTTCCTCCCAATTATAAAAATTCTTACCCTGTTCTTAGAATAAATTTAAAAAATGTACAAAACTTGAGATTGGAACAAGATGGTGGTAGTAGAAGGACTTAAGCTCAGCTTCTCTCAAGCAAACACCAAAATTACAACTACTGATAAACCATCAATGAAATACACTGGAACCTATAGAAAAAGATATCCTAATTCAAAGACAAGAAAGAAACCACATCTAGATGGTAGAAGGAGCAATTTGGTGACATAAGCAATCCCTTATCCACCAGGTAGGTGACCCACACACTGGAAAATAACTATATCTCAGAGGCTCTCCAATAGGAGTGAGAGTTCCAAACCCCAGGTCAAGGTTCCCCAGCCTGGGGGTCTGGAAGTGGGAGGAGGAGTCCCCAGAGCATTTAGTATTGAAGGCCAGCAGGGTTTGTGCACAGAAGCTCCACAGGACTAGGGAAAACAGAGGCTCCACTCTTGGAGGGTGCACACAGGATTTCAAGTGCACTGGGTCCAAGGACAAAGGAGGGACTGTATAAAAATCTGGGTCAGACCTACCTGCAGATCATGAAGGGTATCTTGGGAAAGCAGTGGGCAGCTGTGGCTTGCTGTGGGGACAGGACAATAGAGACAGAAGTCTTGGGAATGTTCACCAGCATGAGCTTTCCTGAAGGCTGCTATTTTGGAAAAATTTGGCCCCACCCATCAGGGCTAAGAAACCCCAGTCCAAAAAACAAGCAGAGTAGGAACATGGCCCCTACCACCAGCAAACAGGCTGTCTAAAGACCTCCTAGGCACACAGCCATCTCTAATCACACCCAGAGACAAAGCCCCACTCACCAGAGGGACAAGACTCAGCTTCACCTACCAGGGGGGAGGCATGAGTCCCTCCCATCAGAGAGCATGAAACAAGCCCCTCTATCAACTTTACCCACAAAAGGGCATACACCAGAAGCAAGAGAAGCTACAACCCTTTAGTCTGCAAAACAGGGACCACACAAAAAGCTACACAAAATAAAAAGACAGAGAAAATGAGCCAGATGAATGAACAAAGACAAAAGCCCAGAAAAACAGCCAGGTGAATTGGAGATTAGCAACCTCCATGAAAAACACTTTAGAGTAATGATAATAAAGATGACCCAAGACCTCAGGAAAAAACCTAGAAGCAAAGATTGATGAATTACAATGAAATAGAAGAATTTAAAGATTAAACAATCAGAGATGCAATGAAATAGAAGATTTAAAGATTAAACAATCAGAGATGCAAAACACTATAACCAAAATTTAAAATTCACTAGAAGGCAACAAAAGCAGAATATAAAAGGTAGAAGAATAAATAAGTGAAGCAAGAAGACTGGTGGAAACCACTGACACAGAACAAATTAAAGAAAAAAGAATGAAAAGAAATGATGACAGTCTAAGAGAAATCTGGGACAACTTTAAATGCACCAACATTCACATCATATGGGTGCCAGAGGGAGAAGGGAAAGAGAGAAAAGGCTCGAGAAACTATTTGAAGAAATAATAGCTGAAAATTTCCCTAACATGGGATAGGAATCATTCACTCAAATTCAAGAAGTACATTGAACATCATATAGAATAAACCCAAGTAGGAACACAAACAGATCAAAATTAAAGACAAAGAGAAAATATTGAAAGCAGCTAGGGAAAAGCAATAAATAACATACAAGAGAACCCCAATAATAAGGTTACCAGCTAATTTTTCAACAAAAAGTCTGCAGGCCAGAAGAGAGCAGCATGATACACTTAAAGTGATGCAAGGAAAAATCTCCAACCAAGAATATGCTACCCAATAAGGCTCTCATTCAGATTTGAAGAAGAATCAAAAGCTTTACAAATAAGCAAAAGCTTAGAGAATTCAGCACCACTAAACCAGTTTTACAACAAATACTAAAGTAATTTCTCTAGGTAGAAAAGAAAAGGCCACAACTAGAAACAATAAAATTACAAATGAAAAGGCTCACAAGTAAAGCAAACAAATGGTAAAGACAGAAAATAACTCACACTACAAATAAGATACCAAAACCAGCAATAGTGCGAAGAGGGTACACATGCAGGATACCAGAGATACATTTGCAATTAAGAGACCAACAACTTAAAACAATCTTGTATATGTATATATAGGTTCCTATGTCTCCTATGTCAAAACCTCATAATAACTACAAACCAAAACTCTACAATAGATACACACACAAATAAGAAAAAGCAATCCAAACACAACACTAAAGATAGTCATCAAGCCCCAAGAGAAGAGAAGGCAAGAAAAAAAAGGCCAAAAAAAAAATCCAAAGCAATTAGCAAAATGGTAATAAGAACATACATATCAGTAATTACCTCAAATGTAAATAGACTAAATGCTCCAACCAAAAGACATAGACTGGCTGAATGGATATAAAAACAAAACAAAACAAATACACACACACACATACTGTCTGCAACCCAATCAAAAAAATGGGCAGAAGATATAAAGAGACATTTCTCCAAAGAAGACATACAGATGGCCAAAAAGACACATGAAGCGATGCTCAAGATTGCTCATTATTAGAGAAATGCATTTCAAAACTACTATGAGGTGGTGCCACTTTACACGAGCCAGATCGGCCATCATCAAAAAGTCTATAAACAATAAATGCTGGAGAGGGTATGGAGAAAAGGGAACACTCTTATACTGTTCGGGGGAATGTAAATTGATCTAATCACTATGGAAAACAGTATGGAGGTTCCTCAAAAAACTAAAAATAGAACTATCATATGATCTTGCAATATCACTTCTAGGCATCTATTCCAAGAAAACCATAATTTGAAAAGATGCATGCACCCCGATGTTCACTGTAGCTCTATTTACAGTAGCCAAGACATGGAAGCAACCTAAATATCCACTGACAAAGGAATTAATAAAGAAAATGTGGTACATATATACAATGGAATATTACTCAACCATAATAAAGAATGAAATAATGCTACTTGCAACAACATGGATGGACCTAGAGATTATTATACTAAGCGAAATTGGTCAGACAGTGAAAGACAAACATCATATGATATCACTTATATGTGGACTCTAAAAAAAGGGGATACAAGTAAACATATTCACAGAACACAAACAAGACTCACAGACCATGAAAAACTTATGGTTACCAAAGGGGACAGGTGACAGGGTAATTGGTTTATGCACATTGAGGTATATGGAATGATTGGCCAATGGGGACCTGCTGTATAGTACAGAGAACTCTATCCAATATTCTGTGTTAATCTATGTAGGAAAAGAATTTGAAAGAGAATGGATGTGTGCATGTATACAATTGAATCACTGTTGTACAGCAGAAATTCACAATCTTGTAAATCAACTATACTTCAAAATAACTTTCTTTAAAAATGTATAATACTAATAATCTTCTGACAAGAGGACTGTGTACATAATTATCAGAAAAACTCTTCCACTCAAAGGATTTCTTTACACATCTCCTGGAGTACCTATACACCTTCTCCCACGCCCACTTAGATTTTAGAGATCACTGACCTAAATACTATAAAATCCACTGTTGGATTCAACCAGATTTGCAGAGGACTGTCTGAACTTAATTCACTGTCCAAACAATTGATTTTATTCAATTATGTTTTGATGTGACACTATCAGCTTAGACAAAGGAACCTGAGAAACTGCTTCTTACAGTGAGAAAATAGGAGAGCTAAAGTATGAATAAATTCAAAAGACCCTTCCTACATCATCTTTTACAGAGTATGGGTGAAAATCAAAAAGTAATAATCATCTTGCCAGGTGTCCTAACACAAAGATTCCTGAAAACAAGGAAGTTCATTCTGAGATTTATAAAGACAAAGATTCCATCAATTTTGGACAAAAACCAATTAATGCTCCCAGGTTTAATTTTGAGAGAAGCGGAACGTGAGCACTTAAAAAAATACTTTTAAGAGTTCCTGTTGTGGTGCAGCAGAAACAAATCTGACTAGGAACCATGAGGTTGCGGGTTCGATCCCTGGCCTTGCTCAGTGGTAAGTATCCAGCATTGATTGCCATAAGCTATAGCATAGATCGCAGATATGGCTCAGATCCTGCTCTGCAGTGGCAATGGCATAGGCCAGCAACTGTAGCTCCGGTTGGACCCCTAGTCTGGGAACCTCCATATGCTGCGGGTGCGGCCCTAAAAAAGCAAAAAAAAAAAAAAAAGGCTTTTAAATGATCCTCTACATTATTACCAATATAATGCTTGTAATGTACAAAATGAGTAGTTTTGGCAATTATATTATTTTCTCCTATGTTACCTTTTCTCTGCTCATATTTACTGAAATGTAATTTTATGTCTGTTTAATATAATGATAAAAATTGAGTTTATTTAAGAAAACTTCACTTATGTGATGGTTCATAAGAGGACTTACAAGCAAAAGAATTATGTATCTTTGTACTTACAACCAAAAGCAGTTGGAAAAAAGCAGAACTTCTAGTCATGCGTTATTTAACTTTATGACTGTGTACCTGTGTATGCACTGATTTTTATGCAGACATTCCACTGTTTTGATAATAGCACTGGGCTCATTTTAAATATGTAAAATGCCATCTAATTTATATTCTGCTGAGCCTCAGAGCTTCATTTTAGGGTATTCAGGAATAATTCTAATACCAACTAATATTCATATAGTTGGTATCATGCCTTCAAAGAAGTCAAGATGCTTGAGAAAGAAAAAATTTTTTGAACAATGCTTCCCATATGAAACATTTTCAGACCTTTATTTTCCAGGGGATTTAGTGACTCACGCTTTATTTTACTAATTCTTTTTTTTTTCTTTCTTTCTTTTAAGGGCCACACCTGAGCATACAGAAGTTCACAGGCCTAGGAGTTGAATCAGAGCTGCAGCTGCTGGCCTTCACCACAGCCACAGCAACACAGGATCTGAGCCACGTCTGCAACCTATACCACAGCTCATGGCAACGTCAGTGCCATGACCCACTGAGCAAGACCAGGGATTGAACCCACATTCTCATGGACACTAGTTGGGTTTGTAACCCAGTGAGCCACAACGGAAACTCCTATTTTACTAAATTCTTCTTTTTTTTTTTTTTGTCTTTTTGCTATTTCTTGGGCCGCTCCCGCGGCATATGGAGTTTCCCAGGCAAGGGGTCGAATCGGAGCTGTAGCCACTGGCCTACGCCAGAGCCACAGCAACACCGGATTCGAGCCGTGTCTGCAACCTACACCACAGCTCACGGCAACGCCGGATCGTTAACCCACTGAGCAAGGGCAGGGATCGAACCCGCAACCTCATGGTTCCTAGTCGGATTCGTTAACCACTGCGCCATGACAGGAACTCCTATTTTACTAAATTCTTACACACATCATAGATAACTTCTAAATCCAAGGTTCAGAGTGGTAGGGAGATTTATAATGAAATCACCACAAGTTAAGAACAGAGTTTAAAACTGTTTCTTATTGGTTTTCTTTCCACACAGTGTGAACTGAGGTCCTACAGCAGAGATTTCAGTACCAGAAAAGAAACTGAGCTATCCAAGAGTAATATTTGCATTTGAAAACATAGTTCAAATGAATCACAATGATAACATCTAATATATACTGAATACTTACTGTTTGCCAAGTACTGTGCTAAGGTATTATGTACAAAACCTCATTTAATCCTCAAACAATTCTCTGAAGTTCGTAAGATACAATCACCTGAAGAAATTAAAACTAAAGGGAGGATTAAAAAAACTCCCCAAGGTAAGGGAGTTGATAAGTGGCTGTTCTAGAGTTAAATTCAGACTGAAGAACTCACATGTTGAGTCAATATACTAGGTGGAAATAAAAGCTGCCTGACTGCTTGCATATTTCTACATCAAGGGACCACTATAATTCTTTTATTTATAAAAAGATGAAACAAATATCTTACTATGAATTATTTTCACACTCATTATCTTATTATTCAAGTATAAGAACAGAACACGGAGTTCCCGTCGTGGCGCAGTGGTTAACGAATCCGACTAGGAACCATGAGGTTGCGGGTTCGGTCCCTGCCCTTGCTCAGTGGGTTAACGATCCGGCGTGCCGTGAGCTGTGGTGTAGGTTGCAGACGCGGCTCGGATCCCGCGTTGCTGTGGCTCTGGAGTAGGCCGGTGGCTACAGCTCCGATTCAACCCCTAGCCTGGGAACCTCCATATGCCGCGGGAGCGGCCCAAGAAATAGCAACAACAACAACAACAACAAAAGACAAAAAAAAAAAAAAGAACGGAACACTATTCTTCTAGTCATGACACACTCCTAGACAAGAATTCCCAAAAATAACTCCAAGAAAAAAACAATGCATATATTACTAACCCCCTATTAATGATGGGGACACTGAGACTTGGAGGATACTAATAACTGATTACACACCTGGAAAGTCTCACCTAAGAGAGGCCCTCCCTGTCTGTCATATCTAAAGGAGTCCAAACCTGCCAACCTCATCACTGTCACAGTGGCAGCCAGTAGTTCGACTGCTAAGAGATAGTGCAGATAAAAAGTGTCCTGGGAAAGATGGAAGACCAGAGCTAGATTCACTAAATGGAAAAAAGGCAGGAGGATGGGGGGTGGGAAGGGGCACAGCTGGCCTACTGCCAGAGGCGAGAGTAGATGGGAAGTGTAAGAGAGAAGGGTTGAGAAGGAGATTACAGAACACCTAGAATTCAGGAAGGTTTTGTGGCCCAGGGACTGGATGTACATAATCCCAAATATCAAAGATGAGAACCAAAAACTGCTATAATGCCTGGTTCTAGATTAGGAATATCACAGACAGAATAGAGACAATCCTCAAACTGCTAGCCTGGCAAGATAAGCACAGAAGGAGAGAGAAAGAAAAAAAGAAAAACAAAATGGAAAAACAATTAAACTATACATACAACAAAGACAAATTTTAAAAGCCCAAGAATACATTTTTGGCAATATACATGACAAAAGATTACTATCCCTAATATATAAAATGACCTTATAACTTAATAAGAAATTGACCAATAACGCAATAAAAAAAATAGGCTAAAGAAACATACAATTCACAGAAGAAATTAAAAATGGCAAAGAAAGTAAAAAGATCTTTAACCTCACTAGTTATTAATGAAATGTAATTTAAAAACAATCCCATATTAATTACTATTACGGCAACACAGATTAAAGCAAATAATCAACATGAACAAAAGTCAACACTACTTTTGAGAAAGTCGATTTACCAAATGCATCCAAAAATTTTTTTTTATTTCATGTTTGGCCACCCCGTGGCATAGAGAGTTCCTGGGCCAGGGAGCAGATCCAAGCCACAGTCACAACCCAAGTTGCAGTCGTGGCAATGTTGGATCCTTAACCCATTGAGCCAGGGCCAAGAATCAAACCTGTGTCCCAGAGCTCCTAAGATGTCAATGATCCCGCTGCACCACAGTGGGAACTCCATGCATCAAAATTTTAAATGTTCATTCCTTTGACACAGCACTCAGAGGAAAAGCACAAAGACGTTTTTGCTATGATGTTCATCACATTATTTACAAGCATTAAAAATTAGAGACAATCATGATGCCTACTGATAGATCAGTTGAACAATTCTGAAATATCCACATAATAGTATAATTATAATGTAGCCATTAAAATGAATATGAACCTATGTTCTTTGATATAGAAAGGTGACTTACACAGTGACTTTACTATTATTTACAAAATACCATTAAGAAAGAATGTTACAAAATAACATACATATTGTTTAATATTGCTTTGTATAAAAATTATAGGGAGGGAGTTCCCATTGTGACTCCGTGGCAATGAACCCAACTAGTATCCATGAGGATGTAGGTTCCACCCTGGCCCCACTCAGTGGGTTAAGGATATGGCATTGCTGTGAGCTGTGGTGTAGGCTGCAGATGAGGCTAAGATCTGGCATTGGTGTAGGCTAGCAGCTGCAGCTCCAATTGAACGCCTAGCCTGAGAATTTCCATATGCGGTAGGTGCAGCCCTAAAAAGAAAAAGAGAACTGTATGTATGTGTTTCCTGTACATTTATGACTTCTGTGTATGTGTGTGTGGATAGAGAGATGTCTAGAATCAAAATATTTTCCTCTATTATAGTCATAAATAATAGTAAAGTCATTCTCATTTTGAAAAAACATATTTTGAATTTCAAGGGACTGGTTTCAGTAGGTAAATATTCAGATGCTTATACACACGAAACAATGAAGCCATTTTCATTAAAATCATGTGTAAAGCAGCTATTACCACTATTTTTCAATATTTTGGAAAGGTTTTTAGAAATCATAAGGCAAATTTTGGTAAAAATCTAGAAAATGTGTAAATTTACCTTTGTCTTTGATCAAGAGCTTTTCTTTACATCAGAAATGAGTTACAAAGAGAAAGAAATTCACTCTTAATATCCAAAAAAGTATAAAATATTATGGAAAAAATTTAACAAGAAAGGTACAGAAAAAATTATAAAATATTATCTAACAGCATAAAACAAGAATGAACAACTAAAAAGATAAACTGTGTTCTTAAGTGGAAGACTTAACATCAGAAAAATGTCAATCCTTCCCAAACTATGACATAGATTGAATGTAATTCCAATCAAAATCCAGTAATGAATTTTCTCTAACTAGAGAAAATTAAAGTTCATTTCAAAAAGTTATTATAGAAGGGAGTTCCCTTCATGACTCAGGGATTAATGAACCCAACTAGGATCCATGAGGATGCAGGTTTGATCCCTGGCCTTGCTCAGTGGGTTAAGGATCCAGCATTGCCATGAGCTGTGGTGTAGGTTGCAGACAGAGCTTGGATTCCGCATTGCTATGACTGTGGTGTAGGCCGGTGGCTACAGCTCCAATTCGACCCCTAGCCTGGAAACTTCCATGTGCTGTGAGTGCGGCCTAAAAAAGGAGAAAAGCTGTAAAAAGCCTTAGAAAAGAAAAACAAAGGCTTATAAGCCTTACCAGATATGAAAACAGTATGGCATTGGAACAGAAATAAAGAATAGAAAATTGACAGAAAATTAAATTCAGAAATAGGTACAAATATATGTGGGAATATAACATATAACATTATGATTATGCATTATAATATATAACATTATGATTCAGTGGCAAAAGAACATTTTATTTTAAAAAACAGTGTATGCAAAGCTGGCTAGCTACTTGGAAGAAAACAATGTCATATGCTTACATCACACAATATATAAACACAAATTCCAGTCATAGTAAAAGATTACAGCTCTAAATTAAAAACAGAATCAAAAAATAAATGGCATCCAAGGAGGAAAATGGTTTGCAATACATGTGACAAAGGATTAACATTCCTAATTCACAAAGAGCATTCACAAACTGATAAAAAACAGATTCTAACACCCAATTTTTTTAAAAGGCAAAGAACATGAATAGGTAATTCATAAAACAGAAAATTCAAATCACCAATAAATATGGGCAGAAAATTACAACAATGAGATAATATTTGTCACCTATTAAAAATATTGAAAAGTTAACTGGGTCACCATGCTGTACAGTAGAAAAAAAATGTATTGGGGAAATAACAATTAAAAAAAAGATAAAACTTAAAAAAATATATATTGAAAGGAATACTAATACCAAGTGCTAATAAGAATGCTAGGAAATAACTGCTCTCATACACTGCTAGTGGGAATGGGAATTGCTACAATCTTTTCTGAAAATTATCTGGCAAAATGCATTAAAATTTTAAATGAAAATCATAAAAGAAAAAATCAAAAACTGGACTTCATCAAAATTAAAAGTTTCTGCTCTTTGAAAAACCTCTAAAAAATTAAAAATACAAATCACAGAGGAAAAAACATCTGCAAATCACATACCTGATAAAGGTCTTGTAGCCCAAAACACACACAGAACCCTTCAAACTCAACAGTAAGAAAACAAAAGTCATTAAATTTTTTTAAATGGGCAAAAGGCTTGAACAGACACTTCACCAAAGAAGATATATAAATGTCAAATAGGCCCATGAAGAGATATTCGATAACATTAGTTGTAAAGTAAACTGCAAATTAAAACCATGAGATACTACTACCTATTCACTGGAACAGCTACAATTTCAAAGACAGCAATACTAATTATTGGCAAGGAAGTGGAATATCTAGAACCCATACACACTATTGAGGGAATGCAAAGTAGTACTCTTATAAGTCAAACAGGCACCACAAAATCAAGCAATCCCACTCCTAGGTACCTACCTAAGAGAAATGAAAATATATGTCAACACAAAGGTCTGAGAACAAATGTCTACAGTGGCTTTATTCATAATCACCAAAAACTGGAAATAAACCAAATGAATGAATAAATAAATTGTAGGATTATCTTAACATGAAATATTACTCAGAAATAAAAAGAAATCAACTGCTGATATTTGCAATGTGATAAATAAATCTCAAAAAAAATCATGCTAAGTCAAAAAATCAGACACATATAACTGCTTTATTATTCCATTAATACAACATTTAGGGACAAATATCAAATCAGACACAGCTAAGGACTGGAGGTTGGGAAAGGAGTGACTGCAAAGGAAGATAAGAGAATATTTACATTGATGGGAATGTTCTGTACTTGATGGTGATGACAGCTAACATAACCCTATAATATATTAATTTGTCAAAATTTAGTTATACTATAATACCTCAATAAACCTGAATTTATAAAATTTAAATTTACATATATTTTGGCCCAGATGTCAACTTTCAGAAATCTATTCTACAGAAATAAATGTGTAAATATGAATATAAATTAACATACATTAATACAGAAAGGATAAATAAAGTATGCCACATTTAATACTGTAGAATATAATACAAACAATTAAACAGACCTGGATATAGTCCTTTGAGCATTAGGGTTTGTGAGAACTGAAAGAACAGTCTTCATATCACTCACTTGAGCCCTTTGCTCAACTGAAGTTAGAAAGATTGGCCATAACAGGAAGTATGAGCCTCTTTCATTCAATTCATTGCTACAGTAATACAGTAAAGCTGATCACAGGAATGCCAGTCTACTTTGGAATCTAACGACTGAAAGAAGAGGTACAAAACCAAAAGTAGAAGATAATAATATGACACGAATTCTTATAAATGAATTCTGGGAAACGTCTTATGTAATACCATTCATTTATAATGGCTATGGTTCAAGGTGCCTGGAAACGAGTACTGACTAGATGACTTCACAATACAAATAATTTTTAATTTCAGGATCATTCACTATGTCCTACATACTGTGCAGAATGCTGCACAAACATGATACTCCTTCCCCTCCAGGAATCTCTGTTCTAAAGAAAATCCTATTAAGTGTATTGCCTCAAGGCTGGCTTTTAAACTTTTTATTTTCTGCTTTCTTTTGACTATAGAACAGACATATGCCACAAAAGTTCAACTTATACCTCAAAAGAGGAGCATTTGCCAGAAGAGGGAAGACAAACTAAAATCAAACCTATAAAAAGTTATTTAATGACGTCAAAATTACCCCTTAAAAGTACTCTGAGTGAATCCATTCATTGTATATACATCAGAACACTTTCAACAAACTTATAGAGCATTGTCAGATTAAGAAGCATAAGAGCACGAAGATATGGAACACATGATCCTCGTTCTTTCTTAAATCCCACCTACCCAACCTTCCCTCTCATTTAACATTCCTTGAGTAACATGCACAATGACTCTCAGATTCAGGAAGCTACAGGACAAGATTACAAGCATGTGTTGGTGAGTCAGTGTGGAAAAGTGTACCGTATTTAAAATAGTTCTATCATTAATATTCTCCTGGAATTACTCTATCACCTTCCCATAACCTTAGAGTTTACTTCAAAAACCTTCTAGATTAGGTGAAGCTAAGATTATTTCCACTACCATGTAAATCATTCACATGAAGATACTAAGACATGTTTAATACCATGAAAAAATATAATCCATTTTTTTAAATATGATATAATTAGGACTGTTTCAATAGACATATGCATTAAAGAATTGTTATTAGTTTCCATTAACTGGTTGTCACTAGGACTATAGCATTGTTTTCCTTTTACTGAATGATCAGAAGACCCTCAAAGCTAGTATATCATTTGCCCTCATCTGAGGGATGGCTGTTGAAGAGATCTTAAGCTACAATGAATAATATGAAGGCATACCTCTCACCTCAACACTGACAGTCACCTAGCTAAAGATGGAACATTTAAGAGTAAGGGCTTGCTTGTGAGGCAGAAGGCAACAACCATCATCTTTAACATGCTTTTAACCAGCTGCAATTTCAATCACTTTATTAACTTCTTACTATACTGATATTTCAATCATTTTATTAATTTTTTCCCCTATTGTGATCACAGTTGCCCAATTTTAAAATAAAGACTATACTGCCAACTGACCAGGAAATAATTACAATACAACGCTACCCATATACATGCAATTCTGTAAATAACTGGGGAGAAGGGTTGAGGGGAGAGGAGAAGCATGGAAAAAAAAGTGATCTCTTTCTGAGATTCTGGAGGCCCAGTTTCCTCATTTTCCTCATCCTGTTCCCACGTAAATACTTTCATTGCAGATATTTCAAACATTACACGAGAGTTATACAAAATAAGGGTAACATCACCACGCAGAAATCCTAGGGTAGGTGTTCTGGACATGTTGGTAAAGAAAGGCACTTCATTTGAGAGGTCTCTGCCCCTTCAACCTCACCCTCCTTACCAATATACATTCATCACTGAAAAGGGAAATATTTACAAAAGTTAGTTTAGTTATGTTTAAATATTATGTTTAGCTGTCTGGAGACCATGTTCTCAAAATTTATACAAGAAATCAAGGATTAAACTTCATAACAATTAGAAAACTACACAGTATAAAATCAAAGTCTTAGTTAAAGGATATTAAAATAGTTTTACCATTGGTGCTAAACTGAAATGACTCCATCTTTTCCCAACACCTGGAACCAAAACCTTTTGAACTTTCACATAAACAAACTAGGGTACACCAAATGCTCTGTCTGCAGCAAGGTATCACTTCTGCACAGACATTTGGGTGAAAAATGTGGAAAATGCCTGAGGACTCTTTGAAGCAGCTTGGGAGAAGTGAGAGCAGGAAAGAGGCTCTTCTCTAGGGTAAGTTTGTTTAGTAGAAAGTAAGCAAGTTGTCAGGGTAAAAGTTGACAATGTTGATTCCAACAGTTTGAACTGCGAATAAACATCCAAAGGGATTATGTTACTGAGAATTAGAAAAGATTCCACTGAACTCAATAGAGCACTTGTATTTTTAAAGATAACATGCCTTCAAGCCACACTCTGGATGCACAGTTTAGGGTTAGAATTACGCTAAGCCCTTTCTATCCCACATTAAAGAACACATGGTCTGACCTCTCTAATGTGGGCCTAAAAATACTAGAATAAGGATAGTTAAGAATATTTCATTTCCAATAACTGAATTAGATAATACTAAATAAGTACATGTACATTTGTACATCTGAGGTAGACTAAAGAAATTTGGAGGAAAAATCTGTTCTTCCTAGACACCTAAACTTATACAGTTTCAGTAACCAATTTAGGATTTATTAGCCATAAATCACTTTTAAGTTTTCCCTCCTAAATGACCCATCAAAGAACAAAAAATAGGGGCTATGCTTATGAAATCCATAATCCTCTTCTCTGCTCTCCAAAGCCACATTTAAATCTGGCTTTCATCTTATGCTGTTGGGTTTTCCACCAGGTACAAGATAAAAAGTTGGAAAAGACTGGTGCTTTTTCAGAAGCAAAACAAGTTGGTTGCCACTCAGCCACTCAGCAATTCCTGGTGAACTGCCAGGAAGCCTATAAAGAAATTTAAAATTTTCCTAACTTGGAGTTTACAAAAATAAATTCATAGCCTGAGATATTCATAGCCTGTCAGACATTCCATCTTTTAATTTTTTAGTATTCATAAACAGGGGAAAACACACATTTTGATTTTTTAAAGCTTATCTGAATCAATATAATGCAGCTCTGCCCTGTGTGTCCTTAAGAAAATGGAGATAACTTGGACTGCTCTTCTTAGTTCATCTCAAGTAATTCATGATTCTCATATTAGAATCTGGTATTAGAATCTTTTCCTAAGCTTGACAAAAGCACACAACTTGTATGCTCTTTACCAGCAAAGTTTGCAGCAACCCTGCAAAAAGTTGCTTCTCCTTTGAACTCCCACATATATTCACTTCCCTCCTAGAACCAAGGAGGAAAGGGGGTATGGCTCAGTCTCATAGCTTCTTTGCTCTTAAAAAGAAAATCAAATTCCCTAGATATTTTCAAAACCCACCAAGAATAGAACATTGTCAGCTATGCCTGTGGATCATTATCTCTTTTACATTTCATCTTTATATTCACTGAGTTCATAAAAAGGGCACACACAGAAAGAGGAAAATAGCTGCTTCTTAGACACCAAATTTAGAAATTTTCCCAAATCTATTGGCACGCATCTAAAAAGTCATACTTTTACAAGGCTTCATTAAGTTTTCATTGGTTCTCTCTTATGAGAACACACATGCTGAACTACCCATAACCTCAAGCCAAAATACATCTGCAAAGTATAACAAATATTTTTATACGAATACAAGAGTCATCATAACTTTAAAAGGTATATAGTGGGTAGAGACAAAGAATGTAGGCTCATCTGAATTTGCCTTTAGTGTTTCCCAAGTATCAAGCTGCTAACTGATGGAGGCCATCCATCTACAATGCTCTAAGAGTCCAGCTGACTCCAACAGCCTTACCTGTTAATATGAGATTACTGTAAGTATTGGAGAATTGCTCCTTTAGAAGAACCAGATGCATTTGAGCTGCCTTCTCCCGCTGGAGCTCCAGCATAACATCAGGGTGCTGGGCAATCTTGCAGCCTTTCTGTTTATCCAAGGCAACATCACTTCGAACAATGTCTACAAAAAGAAAGAAGGCTGGCAACAAAAATAAAAACAAAACCAAAACAAAACAGAAGCTATTTTCACCTAATATGACAGATTATAATTTATAAACAACCAGCTGAAGAGTTTTAGAAACCCGAAGGGTCTCCTACTTCATGATGCATCCTACAAGTTTCTCTGGTCATTTCCAAATTCTTTGGAGATTTCTGTTTCTTAGCTTTCTCTAGCCTCATTTAAAAGTCTCACTCTTCCACTCTCTCAGCTCACCTCAAGGACTTATTTACCTCCTGGGGCCTTAACATCTTTTACCATGGTGAAAAATAATACAGCTTTGCCTGAATGCTAGTGACTATGAAAGTCATTTCCTCTACTTCAGGCTACAGGCTGGATCACACCTCCAGCATGTGTATTCAGGATACTTGGAGTAGTTTCAACTTTAACTGCCCCACCCCCCACCCCCAGCCAGCCCATTCAGCTCAAATGAAAGCTGCCATTCTGTGGGTTAGCTGCTCAGGATTCCTACTGCAATTTTTCACGTATCTCTGAGTATATTCTACCTCATTAACTGCCCTTTAAATATATACACAGGTATTTTATGGGTCACTGAAAAAAGCAAGGGTAGGATCACTTTACAGATCTGCCTATTTCCTGATTATTTTCCCATTAGTGGTAGGCTGCCTTTTACTCAGTATGATTTTCATTCAAAGCATATGTATTCTCTAGAAAACAGCCTTTCTCAAAAAGAAATATTCACTTAGAATGCTTCCCAATAAGCAGGGATCTTTTATATCCTGAAGTAACTTTTTTATTTTTTATAAATTAAAAGATAATTCAGCTGATTAGCATAGAAATAAATAATATCAGCATCAATCTGAAGAACAACTCTGAAACTTCCAGTTTTACATAAAAAAAACTGAAGCATTTTAGGAAAAAGTGCTACAAAAATAAATAAATAAATAAACTGCTCTACCACTGCTGACACCCATGGCTTTGGAAAAGAAATACTAATGCCCATGTTGACGGTACCAATAGGAAATAGTTGGCTCCTTAAGCAATGTCACTTATACATAAGAGAAAATACAGCATGTGACATGAAGGCTGGAACATCATTCTAGACAAAAGATTTTCAAACATAGCAAACGAGACTTAAAAGAGAAGCCCAGATATAAAAACAAACCCTTGACAACTGAGTTAGGATATGTGGTTACAAAGATTAGCTAGATGTGGTAATGGTCTTCATTCATTCTTAGATAAAAACAGAGGAGCTGGTTGGAAATAATACAGTATTAATGCCTAAACACATTCATACTGATTTCTAGAATGTAGGCAATAAGGTGAACTCATTTAACAATCAAGTCAGTAATTTCATAGATTTTCTGAGTCTTGAATACAAAACCAGAATAAAGTCAAGAACACACTCCAGTTTTTAACATCAATAGAAGGTAAGATGACTAATAAATAGTTTACATTTACTTAAAATTTTTCAATGGGAGTGTATTATTGAACCCTTCCAACAATGGATGAAAGTTATATAGCAGATATTGATGACTAGTTGACCCAAATCCTAAATACATTCCTTTCTTCTTTGCCTTCCTCTACTATAGAGACTTAGAAGCTAAAATATACAATTGTCCAGCTTTTGTTGAAGCAAAGAGTGGTCAGTGGCCAGTAACATGGTTCCAGCCAATGAACTGCAAGCACACATCCCTAGGGAAATTTCCCTGGCTAAATTAAGAGACAGAATTTCACTAAGAGAAAAATCAGTCTTTTCCCTTCAGCCTTTTAGTCCTTCCTATATTTCATGCCTAAAACACAAACAAAAGGCCTAAAGTTATAGCTGCCATTTTGTGGCAATGAAACAAGAAGCAAGAGAGTAAAGGTCTTACTCAGACTGGTAACCAGGAAGATAGGAAGAGCTCAAGTCCCGAATGTCTTTACTGAGCTATCATAGCTACCACAATTGTGCTAGACTGCCTATCCTTTGCTTCCTCTTATGTGACCATAAAATACTACTGTATAAACCATTAATAGTCATTTTTTGTAATCCTAACTGATGACAAGTAATATTATCCCTAATGCACAGATGGAAAAACTGGGGTCCACAAAGTTTAAGTGACTTGCTCAAGTTCACATATCATGGTCAGTCCCCAAATCCAGAAATTTTCAAAGCCAAGTCCACCAATCTTTCCAGAAGTTACTCTATACAGATATTCATGAACTTAATAGTAAAGTATGGTAAACAATAAATGTGAGGAACTAAAAAGAAAAACTTATTACACTATATAGCAGCATACCATAATCTATCCAGAAAGGAAACATGGGTGATATTTTCCCCAAAAAAATTATAAAACTTGTACCAAAATAGTCTATAAAGAGTAAAGAGGTGTTTCAATTATCCCTATGTCTTCTGATAAAGTCTAATTTAAAGAGAACACCTACTAAACTCTCTTTTCTAACAAATGGCAGAAGAAGCAATAATTATAACTGATGTTCTCAACGTCATTCAAACCAGAAGCTTTAAATAAAGTGAACAAATAATACTAAGAACAGTAAGAAAAGAAAACAATGGACAGGACCAAACATATGTCCTAGACTTTAGAAAAGTACATTTCAACAATGATTCAAGAAATATAGATATGTAACATAGATTCTTTTTTATTGAGGTATATAGTTGCTTTATAATATTATGTTAATTTCAGGTCTACAACATAGTGATTCAAGTTTTTATAGATTACAGTCCATTTAAAGTTATAATATACTGACTGATTTTCCTGTGCTGTATAATATATTCTTGTAGCTTATTCATTTTCCACATGGTAGTTTGTACCTCTTAATCCCTCATATATATGTACACGACACACACATATATATACACATATATCTTCTTTATCCATTCATCTGTGGATGGGCATTTGGGTAGCTTCCATGTCTTGGCTATTGTAATTAATGCCGCTATGAACAATGGGGTGCATGTATCTTTTTGAATTAGTGTTTTCGTTTTTTAGGGCTGCACCTATGGCATATGGAGGTTCCCAGGCTAGGGGGTCAAATCAGAGCTGTAGCCACTGGCCCACACCACAGCCACAGGCACAGCAACAACAGATCCAAGCCACATCTGCAACCTACACCACAGCTCAACACAACACTGAATCCTTAATCCACTGAGCAAGGCCAGGGATTGAACCTACATCCTCATGGATGCTAGTCATATTTGTTTCCACTGAGCCACGACAGGAACTTCCTCAAATTAGCGTTTTTGTTTTCTTCAGATATGACATATACTCAGAAGCAGAACTGCTGGATCATTTTGTAGTCTCTTTTTAGTTTTTGGAGGAACCTGCATACTGTTTTCAATAGTGGCTGCACCAATTTACATCCTACCAACAGCGTACTAGGGTTCCATTTTCATCACATCCTTACATTGTTATTTGTGGTCTTTTGATGAATGACATCCTCACAGGTGTGAGCTGATGTCCCACTGTGGCTTTGGTTTGCATTTCTCTGATGATTAGTGATGTTAAGCATCTTTTCATGTGCCTGTAAGTGATTTGTATGTCTTCCTTGGAAAAATGTCCATTTAGATCTCATTTTTAATTGCATTGCTTTTTTTTTTTAATACTGAGTTGTGTAAGCTATTTATATATCTTGGACATTAACCCTTTATCAGTCATATTATTTGCAAATATTTACTCCCATTTGATGGATTGTCTTTTCTTTTAGGTTTTTTTTTTTTGTTTTTTTTGTTTTTTTGGGTTTTTTTTTGCTATACAAAAACTTTTGAGTTTACTTAGGTCCCATTTGTTTTTCCCTTTGTTGCCTTTATCTTTGGAGAGAGATCAAAAAAATAGCCATGATTTTGTCAGAGTGTTCTGCCTATGTTTTCTACTAGAAGGTCTGTGGTTCCTTATCTTCATTTATGTCTTAAATCCATTTTGAGTTTACTTTTTTATATGGTGTGAAAAAAAATGTTCTATTTTTTGTTGTTGTTCAGTTTTCTTTTGCATGTAGCTGTCCAGTTTTCCAGCACCACTTATTAAAGAGCCTGTCTTTTCCTCCTTGTATATTATCACCTCTTTTGCCACTGATTCCTTAACCATAGTGTGTGGGTCTATATATGGGTTCTATTTTTTTCTAAAGATTATTTTGACTATTCAGCATCTTCTGTGTTTCCATACAAATTTTAGAACTAAATATTCTAGTTCTGTGGGGAAAATGCCATTGGTATTTTGATACAGATTGCACTGAATCTATAGACTGCCTGGAGTAGTATGGTCATTTTAACAGTATTAATTCTTCCAATCCATGGGACATGGAATATCTTTCCACCTCTTTGTGCTACCTTCAATTTCTTACACCAGAATCTTATAGTTTTCTGAGTAGGTCTTAGATAGATTTATTTCTAGATGTTTTATTCTTTATTATGATTATAAATGGGAGTTTACATTATTTCTCTTTATGATAGTTTGCAGTTGGTGTATAAAAATTCAAGAAATATCTGTGCATTAATTTTGTATCCTAGAAATTTACTAAATTCATTGATGAGCTCCAGTAGTTTTCTAACAGTATCTTTAAGATTTTCTATGTATATTACGATGTTATCTTCAAACAGTGACAGTTTTACTTCTTTCCAATTTGAATTCCTTTTATGTATTTTCCTTCTCTGACTGCTATGGCTAGGACTTCCAAAACTATGTTGAATAAAAGTGGCAAGAGTGGACATCCTTGGTCTTGTTTCTGGTCTTAGAGGAAATGCTTTTAGCTTTTCACCATTGAATATGATGTTATAGACTTGTGGTTGCCAAGGGGGAAGGGGAGGGACTGAGAGGGACTGGGAGCTTAGGGTAAACTGATGCACAATGTTGCCTTCAGGATGGATTAGCAATGAGATCCTGCTGTGTAGCACTGGGAACTCTGTCTAGTCACTTATGATGGAACATGTATTATGAGAAAAAAGAATGTATACATGTAAGTGTAACTGGGTCACCATGCTGTACAGTAGAAAAAAACGTGTATATATATATAAAAATAAAAGATTAAAAAAAGTAAAAAAAAAAATATGTTAGCAATGGGTTTGTCATAAAGGGCTTTTTATTATGTGCAGGTATGTTCCCTCTATGCCCACCTTCTGGAGAATTTTTATCATAAACGGATGTTGAACTTTATAAAAAAAAATTTCTGCATTGAGATGATCAAATATTTTTTATTCTTCACTTTGTTAATATGATGTATCATATTGACTGATTTGCTAGTACTGAAAAATCCTTGCATCCCTGGGATAAATTCCACTCAATCATGGTGTGCGATCCTTTAATGTATTGTTGGGTTCAGATGGCTACTATTTTGTTCAAGATATTTGCACCTATGTTCATCAGTGATAGCGGCCTGTAATTTTTTTTGTTATATCTTTGTCTGACTTTGGCATCAAGATGATGCTGGCCTCATAGAATGAGTCTGAAAGTGTTCCTTCTTCTGGAATTTTTTGGAATAGTTTAGAAAGATAAGTATTAACTCTTCTGTAAATGTTTGGTAGAATTCACCTATGAAGCATCTGATCTGGAACTTTTCATTGCTGATTCAATTTCATTGCTGATAATTGGGTCTGTTCATATTTTATATTTCTTCCTGGTTCAGTTGAGAAATCATACATGTCTAGAAATTCGTTCATTTCTTCTTGGTTGTTCCTTTCAATGGTGTACAGTTGTTCATAACAATCTCTTATGATCCTTAGTATTTCTGTGGTGTCAACTGTAATTCTTTCTCATTTCTAGTTTTACTTATTTGGGCCCTATCCCTTTTTTCCTTGATCAGTATAGCTAAAAGTTTATTAATTTTTTAAATCTTTTCAAAGAACCAGTTCTTCTGGTTGATCTTCATTGTTTTTTAGTCTCTATTTCATTCATTTCAGCTCTAATCTTTATGATTCTCTCCTTGTACTAAATTTGGGTGTTGTTTGTTCTTTTTCTTGTTCCTTTAGGTGTAAAAAAGTTGGTTTGTCTGAGATTTGTCTTCTTTTCTGAGGTGAGCTTTTATCACTATAAACTTCCCTCTTAGAAATGCTTTTGCTATAACCCATAAATTTTGGATCGCTGTGGGTTGTTGTTTTCTTTTTAATGTTTTATGTTTGTTTATTTGTTTTGGTTTTGGCCACTGCATGCAGTGGCTTGGTGTGGGATCTCAGTTCCAGACCAGGGAATGAACCTAGGCCACAGTGGTAAAAGTGCAGAATCCTAACCACAAGGCCCCCAGGGAACTCCCTGAGTCAGTGTGTTTTCACTTTCATTTGTCTCCAGCATTTTTAAATGTCTTCTTTGATTTCTCCCATGATCCACTGGTTGTCTAGTAGGACACTGTTAACCTTCCTTATGTTTGTGTTTTTCTCTTAACTACTTACAATCAATACAGATGACATCTGATGACATTTTTTCACTTAGAAAAGTCCTTTTAATATTTCCATAAAGTTGGTTTTGTGGTACTAAACTCTTTTAGCTTCTGCTTGTCTGCAAAACTTCTGATCTCTCCAAATCTTTTTTTTTTTTGTCTTTTTTTTTGCCATTTCTTGGGCCGCTCCCGCGGCATATGAAGGTTCCCAGGCTAGGGGTCGAATCGGAGCTGTAGCTGCTGGCTTACGCCAGATCCACAGCAACACAGGATCCGAGCCGCGACTGCAACCTACACCACAGCTCACGGCAACGCCGGATCATTAACCCACTGAATAAGGGCAGGGATCAAACCCGCAACCTCATGGTTCCCAGTCGGATTCGTTAACCACTGTGCCACGACGGGAACTCCTGATCTCTCCAAATCTTAATGAAAGCCATGAAAGCCTTGCTAGGTAGAGCATTCTTGGTTGTAGATTTCTCCCTTTCATAATTTTAAATATATCATGCAACTCCTTCTGGATTACAGAGTTTCTGATGAAAAGCAGGCTGAGAGCCTTATGGGAATTACTTTGTATATAACTTGTTGATTATCCCTTCCTGCTTTTAATATTCTTAATTTTTGTCATTTTAATTACAATGTGACTTGATGTGGTCCTTCTGGGTTGGTTCTGTTTGGGATTCTGATTCCTGAACCTGGACGTCTGTTTCCTTTCCCAGGTGAGGGAAGTTTTCAACCATTAAGTCTTCAAATATGCTCTCTTCCATTTTCTCTCTCTCTTTCACCTCCTGGGGCCCCTACAATGTAAATGTTAACACACTTGGTGATGTCTCAGAGGCACCTAAAACTGTCTTCATTTCTTTTTATTTTTTCTGTTCGGCTTTCATGATTTCTACTACTCCATCTTCCAGCTGATTTATCTGTTCCTCTGTATCATTTAATCTACTGGGGATTTTTTGCTTGTTGGTTCGTTGTTTTTTTCTTTTTTCTTTTTAGGGCAGCACCTGCAGCATATGGAAGTTGCCAGGCTAGGGTTCAAATCAGAGCTACACTAGATCTGAGCCACATCTGAGACCTACACCATAGCTTGTGGCAACACCAGATCCTTAACCTACTGAGAAAGACCAGTCTTTTCAGGGAGACAACATCAAGTTCTTAACCCACTGAGCCACAGCGGGAACTCCAGGTTTCAGGGTCCAGAGTGTCCCAAAGGTTGTGCCAGCCTATTGGTGTGTAGACTGGATCTTGCAGGATGGCGTGGTCCTGAGGCTGGTGCTGGCCCACAGATGGGTGGAGCTGGGTCTCAGTGTCTCTGGCTGCAGGGCTGTGAGTATTCTGGGGCTGATGTCCCTACAAAGGTGTGTGGGGCCAGATCCTCAGCCCTCCAGTGGACATGAACTTGTCCCAGGGTGGCTGTGGGCTTAGGGGTTCTTAAGGCAGCCTGCCTGCTGGTGGATGGGACTGTGTCCCTGCCCAGCTAGTTGCTTAGTCTGAGGCATTCCAGCACTGGTACCAATTGGCTAGGGGTGGAGCCAGGTCATGGTGTTAAGAAGCTAAAGGGGGAATTCCAAAACGGTGCTTGCCAGCACCAGTGTCCACAAAGTATAATGAGCTCCTGTAGTGGTTTCTGCCAATGTCTATGTCCCTAGGGTGAGCTCTAGCTGCCTCCTGCCTCCCCAAGATCAGGAGGTGGGTCTGACTTAGGCTCCTTTCAAATTACTGTTTCAGCCCTAGGTCCCATAGTGTGTGGGATTTTGTGCGTGCTTTTTAAAAGTAGAGTTTCTATCTCTTGCAGTCCTCTCAATCTCCTGAAAGTAAGTCCCCCTGGCCTTCAAAGACAAACATTATGGGAGTTCATCTTTCCAGTATAAGATCCTCAAGCAGGGGAGCCTTATGTAGAGCTCAAACTCATGCCTCCTTGGAAAGAACTTCTGCAATTATAATTATTGTCCCCTCTGTGGGTCTATCACCCAGGAGTGTGAGTCTAGACTATACTGTGACTCCACTCCTCCTACTTATCTTACTGTGGTTCCTTCTTTACATCCTAGTTGAGGAAGATCTTCTCTGTTAGATTGCGGTCTTTCTCATCCATAGTGGCTCTGTAAATACTTGTAATTTTGGTGTGCCCATAAGAGGAGGTGAGCCCGGGGTCTTCCTACTCCACCAACTTTGTCAAGCTCTATATAGACTCTTTACTCAACTCTTATCTTTTAGAAATTGTAAAAGACTAAAAAAAACACAAAGCAAGGATAGTTATCAAAGATATATGGGTCACGGGTCTAGAAAAGAGTTAATATAATAGGCATTAAAATTCAAATATCAAAATTCAAAATTACCTTGGTAACCTTGAAACTAAGGCTTAAACCTCCAAGACATGAACACAAATTATTTCATTTATACTGAACGTTAATTACTTAAGATGGGAAGCCCAGACCAGATGAAAGCTTGAATATTTAAGATCTTATTTATACTTGTAGGCTTTAGACAAAATAAAATTAATATACATCAGTGTTTTGCTGCCAAATATGATATATCTGCCAAAAGGATTGGTGCAGTCTTAGACTAAATGAATAGAACTAGAAACCCAGAATACAGGAGATAACATAGCCACACTGCAATCCAGGCCAGCCAAGGACAGCATAGTGAAGAGTTGGAGTTAAACAAACCTAGGTTCAAATTCTGGCATAAAGGCACTTACTAGTTTCAGAAGTGACAGAAAAAAGCAAGCCTCAATTACTTCATCTACTTTTGTTGTAGTAATGTAGAAGACTTAGCACTACACATGCCACAAAATAAGAGCTCTATAAAGGATAGATATGATTACAGTTATTAGTAAACTACTTGTGGTATTTACTCCCAGCTATAATAGTCTCACCAGTATACTAATGATCTTGATTGCAACCAAAGAAAAGTACCAAGATGGGAAATAATTGTTTAAATAGTTGAAAAAACTGGGAGTGTTAAACCTGGCAAAGAAAAAACTAAAGAAGATTTGCTTTCATACATAAGAGATTTATTCTACGTAAATCTGGAAAGCCAAACATTACAGGAGTAACCAAAAGACATACTATTCAATTACACATGAAAAAAACTGTAAAAACAGAAGCTGTCCTATAAGAAAAAGAACTACTTGGGGATAGAGTGAGTTTCTCATCCCTAGAGATAGTCGAGCAGAGACTGTATAACACATGCACAAAAAAAATGATTTCAATAGAGTCATTAAAGCCTCCCAAGTACAGAGTTAGGTATTTTCACTGATATCATGTAAGGCAATATAACAGGCATTATATGCTTTCCTGAGCAAACACGCATTGGGGCTGTTGGTTGTTCCCCGAGTAGAGTTTAACTTTCCCGAATGCAGCTCCCAGGAACAGGCTTTGCATTCAAACAGATACAAGTTTGGATCCCAGCTCTACTACTATCGGAGAGCTACTGGAGAAATCACTAAATCTCTCCTTTATTAATTTTAAGCATATTTTTTAATTGTTAAGCATATAAAAATAGCATATTTTTAATGAGAGCAATAGAGACGTACTAGGCATTCAACAAGTGCTGGTTGTTTTGCTGGTTGCTAATAATAATTACATCAGAGAGTGATTATTGGAGGATACTGCTGTGATTTTAGGTCATTTTTAACTCAAGGGTTTTATGCCTCCACAAAAACGCTTTCTTAGGTTCTTTGTCAAACATAATAGAAAGAATAAAGATTCAAAGACAGAAACTAGGTATGAATTTCAAGTAATTTACCAAATAATCATGAAGATATAGACTACAAACTTAACATCCTTGTACCCTGTTTTTTTGCAGGTCTACCAAACTGAGAAGTTAACAGAGTGGATAATCTCTAAACGTCTACTTTCCCTCTACTAGTTCTCCTCTTCTTGCTGATATTCCTTGTTGTTTCATGCCAAATATCAATCTATCCACATGTCATCTCCTCATCTCCCCCTATGATACTCATCCTAACATACAGTTCACAGTTCAAGAAAAGACCCAATATATACCCTGAAGGAAAAAAACAAGGGAAAGAGCATATTACACCAAAGTTGATGCACTAACATCAAGATATTGCCTATCAATATCTTGGACACACCTGAGTATGGTAGTCTTCATATTTCTGTCCCTGCTTCTTTCTGCCATATGCATTTCTCCATCCTTTAATCAATTATACACCACAACTCTGCTAGCCTTAGGTTACATTTCTGATTGGGGCAAGTAGCAGGTCAGCCAATATTTTCAACAGGGAGATCCTAGAACTTTGAAAGACATAGAAATGAGGTTGTGTACACATGCATAGGAGACTCAGCATAGGGCTTTTCATACAAAACAAGCTAAGTGAAAGACTGCACACAAATAAAGGAAATTCAAGAGGCTAGGCGTAAAGTAAAAGGCGAGGCAGACCTAAAAATTACCACAAAACTGAACAAATTTACCAATCCGCACAGAAATCCATCAGCAGAGAGTAGAAGCCTAAAGGATTCAAAGGGTTTTCAGCACAACTTCCAAGCAATCACTGGCTGATCACTAAGCTATGAAAATTCAGAGGCAAAGCCTAGGAAGACAAGCTAAAAAATAAAAATAATAGCTTTTTTAAAATTGAGAAGAAACATCAGTAGTAAAACAAGACAGAAACTTTAAGTCCAAAAATTTACTTTACATAAAGGCAAAAAAACAATTCTCACGAGAAAAAAATTACAGGTTGGCTGTGATATATCTAAAATGTCCAATTTCGAACAGAAAACTATAAGTCATGCAAAAAAAGGAAAATGTGATCCATACTCAAGAATAAAAGCAATCAATAGAATTAATTCTATGTGAGCCCAGCAAACAAAAACTTCAAATAGATTACAAATGTTTTTTAAAATTAAAAGAAACCATGTTTAAATAATTTTTAAAAAATATGACAATGGCTCAATAAATAGAGGACTAAAATAAATAAAAACCTTTATTTTAAAAAAGAACCATATGGATATTCTAGATTTTAAAAAGTACAGTAATTGAAAGGAAAAAAATGCACAATTGAGCTTAACAGCAGATTTGAGAGAATAAGAGAAAGAATCAGAGAATACGAACACAGATGAATAAAAGTGACCTAACATGAAAAATAGAAAAAAAAAATCAGGGAAAAATGAGTAGAGCATCAGAGTATTATGGTACGAAATAAAGGAATCCAGCAGATAGATAATTACAGTCTCAGAAGGAGAGGAGCAATAGAAAAAGGATAGAAAATTATTTGAAACAACAACGATCTAAAAAAATCCAAATTTGATGAAAATTATTAATCTACAGATTCCAAAAACTGCAACAAACAAAAAGGATCATTACAAAGAGATCTACACCTACCCTACATCATAGTTAAGTCGTTGAAAGCCCTAGATAAAAAGAAAATCTTAATAATAGGGAAGGAAAAGTCAACCCAAAGAGGGAACCAGTAATACAATTAGTGGTTGACTTCTAATCTGAACAATGGAAGCCAGTAAACAGTGGAATGACATATTCAAAATACTGAAAGGAAAAATTTCTACTAAACAAGAATTATATACCAAGCAAAACTATCATTCAAAAATGAAAACAAAATAAAGACATTTCCATATAAAATGGACTGAACTTGTTACTAGCAGAACAAGAAATATTAAAGGAAGTTCTTCAAGTTGAAAGGAAATTATACCAGCTAACTCAAATATACAGAAAGAAAGGAAATACATTAGAAATGGTATATATGTAAGTAAACATAAAAGATCTTTTATACTCTTAATTCCTTTAAAATGTATAAGATTATATAAAGAAGAAAATATGCTATAGTTACAACATGTAATATAGAGAAATTAACATAAAAGAAGAGATAGGAAAATAAGCTGTATCAGAACAAAGTTACTATAACTTATCAAAATTAAGTTAGTATTAACTTGATTTTGACTGGGAAAAGTTAAGATGTATAGCGTAATCCCTGGAACAACCACTAAGAACATAACTTAAAATAACACAATGTAAAAATCAATAGAATTAAATGAGTAATATAAGAGTTCCCATTGTGGTTCAGTGGTTATAAACTCGACTAGTATCCATGAGGATCCAGGTTCAATCCCTGGCCTCACTCAGTCGGTTAAGGATCTGACATTTCTGTGAGCTGTGATATATATGATCCTGAGTTGCTGCAGCTGTGATATAGGTCAGCAGGGCAGCTCCAATTCAATCCTAGCCTAGGAACTTCCACATGCTGTGAGTGCAGCCCTAAAAAGTAAAAAAATAAATAAAATTAATATAAAAACAATTTTTTTTACACATACATGTACACATTCTATTTTCTCACATTATCATGCTCCATCATAAGTGACCAGGCATAGTTCCCAGTGCTATACAGCAGGATCTCACTGCTCATCCATTCCAAAGGAAATAGTTTGCATCTATTAACCCCAAATTCCCAGTCCCTCCCACTTCCTCCCCCTCCCTCTGGGCAACCGCAAGTCTGTTCTCTAAGTCCATGATTTTCTTTTCTGTGGAAAGGTTCATTTCTGCCATATATTAGGTTCCAGATATAAGTGAAATCACATGGTGTTTGTCTTTCCCTTCCTGACTTACTTCACTTAGTATGAGCGTCTCTAGTTCCATCTATGTTGCTGCAAATGGCATTATTTTGTTCTTTTTATGGCTGAGTAGTATTCCATTGTGTATATATACCATGTCTTCCTAATCCAATCATCTGTCGATGGACATTTGGGTTGTTTCCATGTCTTGGCTATTGTGAATAGTGCTGCAATGAACATCTGGGTGCATGTGTCTTTTTCAAGGAAAATTTTGTCAGGGTATATGCCCAAGAGTGGGATTGCTGGGTCATGTGGTAGTTCTATGTATAGATTTCTAAGGTATCTCCATACTGTTCTCCACAGTGGTTGTACCAGCTTACATTCCCACCAATAGTGCATGAGCATTCCCTTTTCTCTACACCTGCTCCAGCATTTATTTGTGGATTTAGTAATGATGGCCATTCTGACTGGTGTGAGGTGGTACCTCATAGTAGTTTTTTTTTTTTTTTTGTCTTTTTGCCATTTCTTGGGCCGCTCCTACAGCATATGGAGGTTCCCAGGCTAGGGGTCGAATTGGAGCTGAGGCCTCCAGCTTACACCACAGCCACAGCAACTCAGGATCCGAGCCATGTCTGCAATCTACACCTCAGCTCACGGCAACGCCAGATCCTTAACCCACTGAGCAAGGCCAGGGATCAAACCTGCAACCTCATGGTTCCTAGTCAGATTCACTAACCACTGAGCCACGACGGGAACTCTTCCCACGACAGGAACTCTTCATAGTAGTTTTGATTTGCACTTCTCTAATAATCAGTGATGTTGAGCATTTTTTCATGTGCTTGTTGGCCATCTGTATATCTTCCTTGGAGATATGTCTATTCCAGTCTTTTGCTCATTTTTCAATTGGGTTATTGGCTTTTTTGCTTTGTGTGTATACATTGTTTGTATATTTTAGAGATTAAGCCCTTGTCAGTTGCATCATTTGAAACTATTTCATCCCATTCTGTAAGTTATTTTTTTGGTTTCTTTTTGGTTTCCTTTGCTGTGCAAAGGCTTATCAGTTTGATTAGGTCTGATTGGTTTATTTCTGTTTTTATTTCTGTTGCTTTGAGAGACTGACCTGAGAAAATATTTGTAAGGTTGATGTCAGAGAATGTTTTGCCTATGTTCTCTTTCATGAGTTTGATGACATCTTGTCTTATATTTAACTCTTTAAAACATTAAAAACAATTTTTTAATCTAGAAAATTTGTTTAGCAAAAAGAAGGCCATAAGTGTACAAATATAAAAACTATGAAAATGGCATACATAAATTCAACCATATCTATGTCTGTATTAAATTAAAGTGAATGGTTTTAAAGTCTATTTTGTCTGATATGAGCGTTGCGACTCCTGCTTTTCTGTGATAGCATTGAGAACTTTGTCTAGATACTCATGTTGCAACAGAAGAAAGGGAGGGGTAAAAAATGTAATTGTAATGTATACATGTAAGGATAACCTGACCCCCTTGCTGTACAGTGGGAAAATAAAAAAAAATTATTTAAAAAAAATAAATAAAATAAAAATGCTTAAAATGGTAAAAAAAAATTAAAAATAAAGTGAATGACACACTAGAAGACACAACTAGTAACTAGAAGACACAAATAATCAAATTAAATTTAAAAAGCAAGATCCTTGGAGTTCCTGTCATGGTGCAGTAGGTTAATAGAGGCAGACTGTTGCCTTTGGAATGGATGGGCAATGAGATCCTGCTGTATAGCACTGGGAACTATGTCTAATCACTTCTGATGAATCTATACATGTATGTGTAACTGGGCCAACATGCTGAACGGTAGAAAATTGACAGAACACTGTAAACCAACTATAATGAAAACAATTTAAAAATTAAAAAAATTGAAAAAAGAACTCAACTACAGCAGCTCAGGTCGCTGTGGAGGTGCAGGTTCAATCCCCAGATCTGAGCCATGTCTGCAACCTACACCACAGCTCATGGCAATGGATCTTTTAACCCACCAATGGGGCCGGGGATCAAACCCACATCCTCATGGATACTAGTCAGGTTCATTACCAATGAGCCAGGATGCAAACACAAACTTATTTATTTTATAACTGGAAGTTTGTACCCACTTCATGCATTTCACTCACCCTCTGTTTCTGGCAACCACCTATCTGTTCTTTGTATCTATAAGCTTGTTTTTTTTTTTTAATTGAGATTCCACGTATAAGTAAGATAATACAGTATTTGCCTTTCTTTGTCTTAGTTCACTTAAGGTTGATCCATGATGTCACAATGGCAGGATTTTTATTCCTTTTTACTGCTGAGTAATATTCTAATGCATATGTTTACCACAATTTATCCATTCATCCATCGATGGATACTTAGGTTGTTTCTATATCTTGACTATTGTAAATTATGCTGCAATAACATGGGGGTGCATATACCTTTTCAAGTTAGAATCTTCACTTTATTTGGATAAATACTCAGAAGTGGAATTGCTAGATCATATGTCAGTTCTATTTTTTATTTCTTGAAGAACCTCCATACTCTCTTCCACTGTATGGAATTTACATTCCCACCACAGTGCAATACAGAGGTTACCTTTTCTCCACAAACTCAGAGTTCTTGTTTTTTTATTTTAGCCATTTTAACAGACATGAGGTGATACCTCATTCTGGTTTTGATTTGTATTTCTCTAATGATTAGTGATGTTGAGCATTTTTTTCATGTACCTGCTAGCCATCTGTATCTCTTTGGGAAAATGTCTATCCAGATCTTCTGGCCATTTTTAATCAGATTTGGGAGGGGGGTTATGATTGAGTTCTTTACATATTTGGGATACTGACCCCTTATCGGATACATCTGGAAATATTTTGTCCCTTTCAGTAGGTTGGCTTTTCGTCTTTTTTTTTTTTTTGGCTTTTTAGGGCCACACTAGCGGCATATGGAGGTTCCCTGGCTAGGAGTCCATTCAGAGCTGCTGCTGCTGGCCTATGCCAGAGCCACAGCAATGCCAGATCCAAGCCATGTCTGCAACCTACACCACAGCTCACAGCAATGCCGGATCCGTAACCCACTGAGCGAGGCCAGGAATCAAACCCACCACCTCATGGTTACTAGTCGGATTCGTTTCCACTGTGCCACGACAGGAAATCCTGTCTTTTCATTTTGTTGATGATTTCCTTTGTTGTGCAAAAGATGATTTTAATTTATTTTTTTTTTGGGGGGGGGGCTGCACTTATGGCATGTGGAAGTTCCTGGGCCAAGGATCAAACTCATGCCACAGCAGTGACCAGAGCCACAGCAGTGTTAATGCTAGATCCTTGACCCACTAAGCCACCAGGGGACCCCCCCCCCCAAATTATTTTTAAGACAAGAAATATTACTGGAGAGAAATGGACAGAATATAGTGATAAGAGTCAATACATCAAGAAGGAAGATATAGCAGCCGTAAGTGTATATGCACATTACAAGTGAGTTCCAAAGTACATCAGGCAAAATCTGACTAAACTGAAAGAGGAATTCAACAGTTATAGTTGGAGATTTCAGTACTCCACTCAATATTTGATGGAACTAGAGAAAAAACCAGAGTATCAAAGGTGTGAAAAATACTATCTGCCGATTTGACCTGCTGACATTTATAGAACATACCAAACAAAAGCAGATTTCACACACTTTCTAAGTACACATGAAACAACCAGATATTCCTATGCTAGAACCTAAATAATGCTTAGAGAGAAAAATTATAGTTTTACACGCCTATATTAGAAAGAAGGAAAAATAGCAAATTGATAGTCTAAGTTCCCCTTTGAACCTAGAAAAATTAAAAATTAACACAAAGCAAGCAGAAAGAAGAAAATAATAAATATTTCTATTGATATCTATTCTATTTGGGGGGTACTTTTTTATGTAAGTCTCAAATTCACGTTCTTTTTCCTTTTTCTTCCAAACTAAAAATTGGTAAATTAAAAAAAGAAGAAGAAGAAAGGCCAGAGCCACAGACAGGGGACAGGAAATACTCTCCCTCACTGCCCACTCTTCTCCCTCCTCTGGCCTTGGCCTCCTGGGACAGGGTCCAGCAGCCAGGCATTGGTTCGGAAGTGGCTTCATAGGTTTATGAAAGAGCTGTTATCCTTCCTGTTCTATTTGTGGTCTTCTGTTGGCTGTGTCCTGGGCTGGATATGCTTGAAGAACTGGATTGTGACAAGGCTAGGCTGCTGTACTTCAGGCCTGCACAATTTTCTTCTGAATTTGGCTGTTGCAATTAATGCTGCTGTGAACATGGCAGTGTATGTATATTTTGAATCAGTGTTTTATTTTTTTCAGATACATACCTTGGGGTGGAATTGCTGTATCATGTGGTAGTTCTATTTTTAGTTTTTTGAGGACCCTTCATACTGTTTTCCATAGTGGCCGCACCAATTTACATTGCTACCAACAGTGTACTTGGGCTCCATTTTCTCCACATCCTTGCCAAGATTTGTTATTTGTGGTCTTTTTGATGATTGACATTCTCACAGGTGTGAGCTGATGTCTCACTGTGGCTTTGATTTGCATTTCTGATGATTGGCAATGTTGAGCATCTTTTCTTGTGCCCATTGGCCATCTGTATGTCTTCTTTGGTAAAGTGTCTATTCAGGGCTTCTGCCCATTTTTTTCCCCTTGTTTTGGCCACAGCCACAGCATGTAAAAGTTCCCAGGCCAGGGATGGAACCTGTGCCATAGCAGTGACCCAAACCACTGCATTAACAATGCTGGATCCTAAACCTGCTGAGTCACAGAGCCTCCACCTACTTTTAACCAAGTTGTTTATTTCTTGAGTTGAATGAATTACTTATATATTTTGGATATTAACTCTTTATCAGTCATATAATTTACAAATATTTTTTCCCAGTCAGTATGTTGTCTTTTCATTTTGGTGATAGTTTCCTACATAATGCACAACTTTTAAGGTTAATTAGGTCCATTTATTTATTTCTGTTCTGATAGAATACACACAAACCAACCAAGGAAAACACTAGAGCCACTCCCTCCCCTCCTGGCTTCAATGCTCCACTCCAACAGCAGCAAGAAAATAAAGATCCTAACTATTCCTAAGACCCTTGAAAGAGTTCATAGGTATTACAAGAGCCTTTGTGCTGAAAGACTAAAGTATTCATTTGCCTCCCTCATCTCCCCCAATGGCTTATCCTTTACTTTCCTGACTTAGTCAACCACATATTTTCCTAATATGCTAGTCTCTGATCCTCCAATGTCTTCTATTCCTCTCTTTCTCTGTTTTCCTTCAAGTTAGCAAATTTATCCCCTTAGGCTTCAAAATGTCTCTTAGAGTTTCCCCCTTCTTTTCAATTCCAAATAATACCAGGTACCTCATATCTGGACAATTAAAACAGTGCAAGCCAGCATCCACAGATTCAAATTTATGGATCTCCAAGGCATTCAGCATACCACTTTTAGAAAAAAAAAATTTTCATGTTTACTTTGTTTTCATTATAAAAGGTTTCAAAGGAAAGTACAGAATACCTACCCATCGTGTATTCTCACTCAGCTATATCCTTTCATTTACCCATTTTCATCCCTCTTTGTATTCCAGACCTGAGCCAAGATTCCATGTTTCATTAGTTTCCATGTCTCCTTACTATCTTCTGAACTGTGAGAATCTCTCAATCACCTTTCCTTCTCTTTTTATGACTTTGGCAATGTTCAACATTACTGGTCAATTGCTTGTGAGGTTCAGGTAAACTGTCCCGCAGTTTGATTAGCTAAAGTTTTTTCATAATTGGAGTAAGTAATGGATTTAGGGGAAAGATACCACAGAGGTGTTTTTAGGTCTTACTAATGATGATATCAACCCTGATCACTTGGTTAAGATGGTCTAACATGTTTCTCCACTATAAAGTTACTATTTGCCTTTGCAATTAATGAATTTTTATAGGAGAAATGAGGTTTTCGATATTGAAATTTTTATACACTTCTACTCAATAATTTTAGCACTCATAAGTGGATATTTCCTATGGCAATTTTTGCTCTGGTATTCTAAAAGTTATTTTCTATTTTGCTCATTCCTTACACATTTATGAATTGGAAGATGTGCCCATTTTCCTAGTTTATTCAACCATGATTTTTTTTTTTGTCTTTTTGCCATTTCTTGGGCCACTACTGTGGCATGTGGAGGTTCGTTCCCAGGCTAGGGGTCTAATCAGAGCTGTAGCTGCCAGCCTATGCCAGAGCCACAGCAACGTGGGATCCAAGCCGCATCTGCAACCTACACCACAGCTCACGGCAACACCGGATCATTAACCCACTCAGCAAGGCCAGGAATCGAACCCGCAACGTCATGGTTCCTAGTCGGATTTGTTAACCACTGAGCCACGACGGGAACTCCCTCAACCATGATTTATATCAGCATGAATTCATCATATATTACTCTCAAGTCATCATATTTACCTATTTTTGTTATACAAGTTGTTACAGCTTTGGCTATGTGGAGCTCTCTCAGGTTAACTTCTACGTCTTTTTCACATATCATTCTTCTAAAGAACATCCTTACTTTCCAACACCACAAATGTTCCAGGCTCATCTTGTATTTTCCCTGTCCCAGTTCTGGAATCATACACTTCTCCAAGGAGCCCTGGTTCCTTCTGTTTGAGAATGGTATTTAAAAACAAAGATCTGGGCACAAACATGTGCTCATTGCTATTGAGGTGTGACTACTTCTAGGTCATCTCAGTAGACAAAGACAGAAAATGTGCATGTATATGCTAACTGATATATGCCCACATGTCTACATTTATTTCTGTATCATCTACCTGTGTAACCATTAAAAGGGGGAAAGGGGAATACATTAGTTCATATTGATGCCTCCAAATCCAATCCAGTACCAAAGAGTTCATTCTAGAATTCCCATTTCCTTGTCATTTCTTTCTCTAACAATGAGAAACCTGATTGTCATAAACTATACTTACTTATTTTTCAATGGTAATTAAAAATGCAGTTTCAAAACTGCTATTACACACCCCTAGGAGAAACAAATTTATCAACTACAGTATTTGTTTTTGTTCAGTACTTTTTCCATTAGCCTTACAAAATCCAGTCAAAATAAATCTATAGATTAGCATCTTTCTTTTCCAAGTCTTTGGTGTGGCTATGTCATTCACTGTAATAGAGTTAGTTAGCAGCATTTGTAAATCTACATTCAATTTTGAGTTTCCCCCATCATCCTGGTTGATTTTTTTAAATTTGAGGACAGTAAAATTCACATTCTGTGGTGATATTTCCATAAGTTTTGACAACTGCATAGAATCAAGTATCCACAAGCAGATCTCCACATAAAACTGTCTGATTACCCAAGAAGCTCCCTCATGCTACCCCTTCATCAATCCCTACCTCCATTCTCACCACTAGCAACACACTATTTGTTGTGTTTCTTTGGGGGGGGGCATAATTTTGTCCCTGTACATTTGCCTTTTTCAGAATGTCATAACAATGGAATCATGCAATATCTAGCCTTGGAATATGGCTTTATTCACTTAGCAAAATGCATTTAGGACTAATCCATGCTATTCTGAGTCAATAGTTCATTCTTCTTTACAGCTGAATAGTATTCCACTGAATGAATATACCACTGTTTTTTACCCACTCACCCACATACAGCTTTTTCTGTGAACATAAGTTTTTAATTGACTTGAGTAAATTTCTAAGAGCAAGACTACAGCATCACGTGACAAGTGTATGTTTAACTTTATAGGAAACTGCTAAACTCTTTTCCAGAATGGCTATAGTAATTTGCATTCTCACCAGAAATGTATGAGAGTTCTGATTGTTTCATATTCTCATCAGCACTTAGCACTGTCAGTTTTGGGTTTCTCTGTTAGCTATTCAAATAAGTTTGTCCTTGCACCTCACGGTGATTTTAATTTCCATTACCCAATGATAATGACATTGAACATATTTTCACACACTTATTTTCCACACAAATATCATCTCTGGTGAAGTAACTGTTCATATCTTTTGTCCATTTCTTAGTATTGTCAGCACTTAGTATTGGTGGTTTTGTTTTGTTGTGGTTGTTAGTTATTCTAATAGGTTTGTGGTGGTATGTCATTGCTGTTTTAATTTCCAGTTCCTAATGATAATGATAATGATGTTGAACTTATTTTCAGATACTTAGTTTCCCTCCAAATATCTCCTCTGATGAAGTATCTGTTCATATCTTTTTTTCATTTCTTAATTCAGTTTCTTTTTTAATTTTAAGAGTTCTTAAGTTTTGTATATAAATCTCTTATCAGATATGTGATTTTTAAAAATGTTGCTTTCAAACTAGACAAAGATACCATGAAAAAAGAAAACTATAGGCCAATATCTCTGATGAATATAGACATAAAAATTCTCAACAGAATTTTAGCCAACCAAATCCAACAACATATAAAAAATATCTCATACCACGACCAAGTGGGATTCATCCCAGGTTCACAAGGATGGTTCAACATACGCAAATCAATCAACATCATACACAACATTAACAAAAGTCAAAAAACCACTTGATAATCTCAATACATGCAGAAAAAGCATTTGACAAAGTCCAACATCCATTCATGATCAAAACTCTCACCAAAGTGGGTACAGAAGAAACATACCTTAATATACTAAAAACCATTTATGACAAACCCACAGCAAATACAATACTCAATAAAGAAAGCTGAAAGCCTTCCCACTAAAATCTAGAACAAGACAAGGATGCCCACTCACACCACGTTTATTTAACATAGTATTGGAAGTCCTAGCCACAGCAATCAGACAAACAAAAGAAATAAAAGGCATCCAAATTGGAGAAGAGAAGAGGTAAAATTGTCACTCTATGCAGATGAGATGATACCTTATGTAGAAAACCCTAAGGACTCAACCCAAAAACTACTTGAACTGATCAACAAATTCAGTAAAGTAACAGGATATAAGATTCACAGTCAGAAATCAGTTGTATTTCTGTATACTAACAATGAAATATTAGAAAAGGAATACAAAAATACAATACCTTTTAAAATTGTACCCCAAAAAATTAAATACCTAAGAATAAACCTGACCATGGAGGTAAAGAACTTATACGCTGATAATGTGATAAAACAGTAATCAGGGAAATTAAAGAGGATTCAAAAAAATGGAAAGCTATTCCATGCTCCTGGGTTGGAAAAATTAATGTTGTAAAATGGCCATACTACCCAAAGCAATCTACAGATTCAATGCAATCTCTGTCAAATTACCCATGACATTTTTCACAGAACTAGAACAAACAATCCAAAAATTTATATGGAACCACAAAAGAACCAGAATTGCCAAAGCGATAGAACATAATCAGAACCCAGAAATAAACCCAGACACCTGCAATCAATTAATCCTGGACAAAGGAGGCAGAATATGAAATGGGAAAAAGACAGTCTTTTTAGCAAGTGATGCTGGGAAAACTGGACAGCCACATGTAAATCAATGAAACTGGAGCACACCCTCATACCATGCACAACAATAAACTCAAAATGGCTTAAAGACTTAAACGTAAGACAAGACACCATCAAACTCCTGGAAGAGAACATAGGCAAAACATTCTCTGATATCAACCTTACAAATGTTTTCTCAGGTCAGTCTTTCAAAGCAACAGAAATAAAAACAGAAATAAACCAATCAGACCTAATCAAACTGATAAGCCTTTGCACAGCAAAGAAAACCATGAAAAAAAGACAACTTAGAAAATGGGATAAAATAGTTTCAGGAGTTCCCGTCGTGGCGCAGTGGTTAACGAATCCGACTAGGAACCATGAGGTTGCGGTTCGGTCCCTGCCCTTCCTCAGTGGGTTAACGATCCGGTGTTGCCGTGAGCTGCGGTGTAGGTTGCAGACGCGGCTCGGATCCCGTGTTGCTGTGGCTCTGGCGTAGGCCAGTGGCTACAGCTCCGATTGGACCCCTAGCCTGGGAACCTCCATATGCCGCGGGAGTGGCCCAAGAAATAGCAACAACAACAACAACAACAGTAACAACAACAAAAGACAAAAAAAAAATAGTTTCAAATGATGCAACTGACAAGGGCTTAATCTCTAAAATATACAAACAATGTATACAATGCAAAGCAAAAAAGCCAATAACCCAAATGAAAAATGGGCAAAAGACCTGAAGAGACATTTCTCCAAGGAAGATATACAGATGGCCAACAAGCACATGAAAAAATGCTCAACATCACTGATTATTAGAGAAATGCAAATCAAAACTACTATGAGGTACCACCTCACACCAGTCAGAATGGCCATCATTACTAAATCCACAAATAAATGCTGGAGCAGGTGTAGAGAAAAGGGAATGCTCATGCACTATTGGTGGGAATGTAAGCTGGTACAACCACTGTGGAGAACAGTATGGAGATACCTTAGAAATCTATACATAGAACTACCACATGACCCAGCAATCCCACTCTTGGGCATATACCCTGACAAAATTTTCCTTGAAAAAGACACATGCACCCAGATGTTCATTGCAGCACTATTCACAATAGCCAAGACATGGAAACAACCCAAATGTCCATCGACAGATGATTGGATTAGGAAGACATGGTATATATACACAATGGAATACTACTCAGCCATAAAAAGAACAAAATAATGCCATTTGCAGCAACATAGATGGAACTAGAGACGCTCATACTAAGTGAAGTAAGTCAGGAAGGGAAAGACAAACACCATGTGATTTCACTTATATCTGGAACCTAATATATGGCAGAAATGAACCTTTCCACAGAAAAGAAAATCATGGACTTAGAGAACAGACTTGCGGTTGCCCAGAGGGAGGGGGAGGAAGTGGGAGGGACTGGGAATTTGGGGTTAATAGATGCAAACTATTTCCTTTGGAATGGATGAGCAGTGAGATCCTGCTGTATAGCACTGGGAACTATGCCTGGTCACTTATGATGGAGCATGATAATGTGAGAAAATAGAATGTGTACATATATGAGTGACTGGGTCACCTTGCTGTGCAGTAGAAAATTGACAGAACACTGTAAGTCAGCTATAATTGAAAAAATAAAAATCATTATTAAAAAAATGTTTGTTTCCAGTCTGGCTTCACATTTTCATTCTCTTTACATGGTATTTCACAGAGCAAGTTTTTGATAAAGCATAATTTATCAATTTTTTCTTTTATGGACCATACATTTGATATTTTATTTTTATTTTATTTTATGGGTTTTTTTTAATTCTTATATATTTTATTTATTTATTTGTCATTCATTGGAAGACACAGAACTCTTGCATTTCTGCTTACCTTACAATCAGATACAAATCTGCCTTTGTTCCAGATTATCTTTTCAAAGATGTTTGTATATTGGACAGTCCTAGAAGATATAGTGCCTTCCTCCAGAGCAAAGGTCAGGCATGCTTAATGCCCAATATAATAAAGATAATATTTCCCTCTAGAATAAATGGAAGGCCTGTTTGCTTCCTGCTATAAACAATTCACATTCCCTAATCTCAGAGTTCCCCTCCTATTATACAACCCATTGCATGTTCAAGTGTCACCTAGCATTCTCCCTGCTGTCCTATGGGAACTGGCTCAGGAAAACAACACAAAAAAAGTTGCTGATACTGTAGCCATTGCTTTTGCTATAAAAATAAACTCCTTTGTGTCTGACACAGGAGTCTCATACTGTTTGCCAGCATCCATAAAACTGGTAGACTAAGTTGTTAGCTTGTAAGTAGGGTAAAAATTCAGACCTTCACAGTTCTTGAAATTATTCTATTGGCTAGAACCTCCAGTACAAAGGTGACGTGGTTATTATCTTCTTCCTGATTGTAAAGAAAATGCTTCTAACATTTTACCATTAAGCATAATTGATTTAGATTCTTGGTAGATATTCTTTTTCAGGTTATGAGAAGTGGCTTTTAAAAAAATGCTTGGAGTTACCACTGTGGCACAGTGGGTTAATGATCTGGCTTGTCTCTGGTGGTGCTAGTTGGATCCCCAGCCCAGTGCAATCAATGAGTTAAGGATCCAGCATTGCTGCAGCTGTGGCACAGGCCACAGCTGTGGCTCAAATTTAATCCCTGGCCCAGGAATTTCTACATGCCACAAATGTGGCCAAAAAAGAGAAAAAAAAAAATCCTAACCCACTTAACTGGGAAACTCTTGCCCTAGTGGCCTAAAAGAGTTGACAAGGCTTTCAAAAGTAGCTCTCCTTAGAATCAAAAATAGGAAAGGAATCCCTAGGAGGGAGCTGTTGGAATTTTACATAAGACAGTTCATTATGTCCTACCCGGAAGAACATTTGACATTCTTGGCTCCAACAAACCAGATACCAGCAGAATCCCTAGTCTCAATGATTGATCCACACCCCTCACTCACCACCAATTTTTTCAAATGTTCTCTAAAGCAGGGGTTGGAAGTCTTTTTCTATAAAGAGCTGGTCAGTAAATATTTAAGGAAGCAGGCCACAAGCCTCTGTTGCAACTACTCAACTCTGCTATTGTAATGCAAAAGCAACCACAGATGATACATAAATAAATGAGCATGGCTGTGTTGCAAAAAAGCAAGTGGTGGCAAGATTTGGCCTGCAGGCTGTACTTTGCTGACTCCTATTCTAGAGGGGTGGGTAGAGAGTAGAATACCCTAAAATTTTACAGATAAGGAAAACAGGGTCAGAGATGAAGTGATTTCCCCAGTATTTTGATTGCACAGCATTTTGCTTCAAGCAAAGATTAGAACCCAGGTCTCCTAACTGCTGGTGCTCTTCCCACTAGATCATCTAACAGAATAAATGACACCCTGGCAGAATCTGCCTCAGCAAGTATTTTTATCCACTTCTACTAGATGTATGCAAATATATATACAGATACTTGGCAGATGTCCATAAATATTTAAGTCCCTGCTCCAGCTCCCTCCTCTGTGGTCTGCAGTATTTCTCTAGTTTTACATCATTCCCAGATGAAGATACCATTGTTCCATCCTAAGAATGTTCATAAAAACAATGCAATGCAGTTGGATTGGAGGCTGAACACAGAAGCAGAGACTTCCCAAAACAACTCAGCATAAATCACTCATCTGTTAAATATTTCTAAGGCCATCCTCACATTATTGACCACAGTCCTGATTTTTCATCTGTACAATAGAGCTCATACCTAATCAACCTGAAGTCCATTTTCAAGTAAGAGTCCCTACAGAACTGCATCGAATACTAATAATCAATATAAAGTATATAAATATCTACTTTCATCTGAAATTGCTAAGATTCCACCCACAAAGATATTTTGTTTGGCCTGAGTCTTCACAAAGTGATAAGTAAATTCCCTCAAGAAAGGACTGTGTAATAATAAATAGCTAATAGTGATACACACAACTTGAAGTAAAGCAATAATGCTTAGAAAAGGACAGGGTTCAGACAAGAAGAGCAACATAATCAGCCTCGGTCAAAACTAAGGCATTTGCTGGTTTACTCAATATATCTGGGGCCATTTTACCCACACTTGATGTGACTCACACATTGGATAGCAGACTGTACTACATGAACTAAAGTTCTTCCAACTCTAAAATTTAGTTAGTTTAAATTCAGGAAAAAAAAGAGAGAGAGAATGTTACATTCTAGAGAAACCCTCATAGAAGATGAACTCAGCCATGATGGACAGAATTTAGATATGGAAAGAGAATACAGAAGTGCATGAAGAGATCAATGTAGCTCTGTACCAGTGGGCTCCTCTCTTATTCCTCTGGTCTAGGTAGTAAAGCCCACTCAGAAGCTCTGGAATTATCCCAACATCAGAAAGCCCCTAAAGAATCAATGGTCTGCATATTTGGTCACTGAGCAGTAATAATCTTAGAGGGCAATTTCTGTTGGAAATTGATATATGCAAATATTTTGAGCTAAATAAATAACAGGCAAGGACAGGAGCCAACAATTACACTTAATGCATGCTTTGGAAGTTGGCTTCCCCCATAATATGGGTAGACTAGCTAGGACTAGAATATTGATATCCTTGGCATATATCATTTAGGGACAAGTTCTCCAAAGAGTAATATGCAATCCAAAGCTGCATATCAAAGTCAACCAGAAAACAAAACAGAATTCTAAAGTAATTAAAACAAAGGTTTAGACATCTGAATTTTTGATAAGGATTTGGCAAGCATCATCAGTTCCTTGCCTAACTTGGAAGCAAACCAAATCTTCTCATGTGGATGGCTTTGGAGCCTCCTAGTGGCAACCTCAAGGGACCTACAGAACTAGGAGTCCTGGAAAGGACCAGGCTTTCAAGAAAGAGTGTTAGTTACATAGGCTGGTGATCAATTCAAACAAACATATCAGCTCCTACAATGTGCTCAACACACTATACCGGACACAAAGAATGCAAAAATGATTAAATGTTGATCCCCATCCTCACGGAGCTCACAGCTTACTATGATAACAAGTAAGAATAGAAATAACTCTTAAACAATGTAGTAAGCACTTAAAATTCACACAAATAAGGAAAGAGGATAAATTCAGGAGTGTATAATAAAGGAGGTTGCCTTCTTAGACAAGCTTTAAAAGAATAAGTAGAAATCTATCTGATGGAGAATCCAAGTACATATATTTTCTCAAGCCTTTGCTAATTTGGCTTCCTGTTTGGAACATTCCTCCTTTTCCACATATACTCTGAATACCTAAACCAAAGTGCAGTAGGGTGGAAAGAAACCTGGAAAAACAGGCTGGCAGCAAACTTATGAGTGCCTTAATAGTTCTATAGCTTTATCTTCCAGGCTGCTCTGAAGAGATGTCAGTGGCTCTGAATCAAGTAAGTGACCTATTGAAGGCTATTCATAAGAATAACCCTGATAGCAGTATGAAGAATGCAGAGAAACTATTAATCTGCCATTATACTCCAGGAACTCTGACAGCAGTATGAAGAATGCAGAGAAACTATTAATCTGCCATTATACTCCAGGTGGGGAGGTAAGAAGGGCTGGCAGCACAGCAGTAGCATGAAAGAGGATTCCAGAGTTAAAGACTACTGTATTTGATAGCCAAATGAAAACTGGAAATTAGGCTCAGAAAAGAATCAAAAGTAGTTCAAAGTTTTCATTAAGAGACAAGATAGAGAGGAATGCCTTTAACCAAGGTAATGAACACAGGAGAAGTCAAGAGGATGAGTAATAATGAGAAATCAGTAAATTTTATGTAGCATACAAATTAGTAAATTTTATGTAGTATTTGTTATAGAAATACTAGGAGAAATACTAGGAAGTGTCTGCAAATCTCCTAACTCTGAAAAAATAACCAACTCAAAATAAGCACAAAGAGATATAACCATTATTAAAATATGAGTTGTTGTTATCTCAGTGATATAGGAAAAAGAACGATCACTTCCATTTTCATAAATAACATCCTGAAATTGATCCAGTCTCAGATTAAATTCTCTCTAGACAATGAAAATTTTCTAACAAAGGTGAACATCTCATTCCCTTACTTTTGTCCACTTTGGCTTATCTAAAAATATCCATCCTTCAAGGAACAACTTGAGTTCCACCTTTGCCACAAAGACTTACTTATTTCTTCAGACCTTATACACTAATCTATTAGTTTAACATACCTAAAACTAAACTCTCATAGCACTTAGCATAAATATTCTATCACAGTTTCCTTTATGATTTGCTGGATTTTTAAGGAAATTTAGTTGTGTTTCCCCAACTATGCTTAAGTTCCTTAAGGAATAAGGCACTGGCCTACTTCTGCTCTCAGTTAAAGGCCAACCAATCCCTATTTACTAATCACCTAATCCACCGCTCTTATAATTTATAAATAATAAAACTGGGCCCAATCAAATTAAATAACTTGGTTAAGGTCCACATAGTTTGTGGTAGAATCTCAGACTGAGGCCAGGTACCCAGAGTTCTATTTTCATAACAGTTCTATGCTTTCAGGTGCTGCATCAATATTTAGTGAGCTACCTGTGCTGTTGCGCTTCCTTTCCTATGGGGCACATTTGCATCTTAATAGAATATTCAAATAACAAAAGATCCAAATTAGCGATAATATAATGGTGGAATTATAAGCTTCCTGAAAGGCAGGAAGGGAGATATTTGGGGACACAAAGATATTCTGGGAACTCAAAATCATATCACATATTTCAGTACCCAGCCATGCCAGAATAACAGAAACCAGACTAAACCTTTACCTTAAATTACTTTAAAAAGAACCAGGATACATCAAACAATGGATTCAGACACAAAAACAGAAAACATAGGACAGTAATGAACTGAAGAAGAAAAAAAAAAAAAAACAAGGTGAGTCCTATAATGCCCCATCTCACTACCTGCAGAGAGCCGTCAGGCTATAGTACAGAAGGGGGAACACAAAAAGACCTCAGCAGTCTTGCTGAACTGGGGAGACAGAGTTAAGAGTAGAAAGGACCAAGGAAACTAAAATTTATAGAAGAGAATGCAGGAGAGGAAGGAGCTACAAAAACAGCATGCACTCCAGAGATCCTAAGACGAGTCTCCTAACATCCTTGGGTATGTGAGAAAGCTACAAAGGCAAGATAAAAAACCACCAGGAAGGAATAAATAAAACAATCACCCCAATACAAACAGGACCAGGGATAATTCATGTTCTGACTCATGAAAAGACCTCATAATACACAAGGCATCAAGTAAAACGGTATGTATGTAGAAAGGTGCTACCTCAATAGAGAAGCCAAATGAGCCACAGATTACCCTAACCAAAGTTAAAAGAAAGCCATGGGGGAAAAAAATCAAACTAATCCCAAGGACATTAAATTCATCCCTCAAAAAGACAAATAATATTTAAAAGAGTATCAGGTCATGTAAGTGGTCGGCACAGAGGAGGGCACTGCAACCTGCTCTCGCACCACTGGGAATGCACACACCTTTACAGCTGCCACTTCCCAATGCTCTGGGTGCTGCTTACAATGTCTGAGGGTCGCTCCCACCTCCCAAGGCCCTGCAACTAGGAGAAGCCTGTGCCACCTTCCCGTGGGTCCTTGCCACTGTCAAGGGCCCATAAACCAGGAACTGGGTACTAGTCCGGCCCATTTCCACCATCTCCCTAGGGCATTCACAGCACCCTATCAGGGGATAACAGCCTACACACACTGAGGAAAGAGACAGCAAGCATCCAAAGCAAAATCAGCCCCAATGTCTAAAAGAGAGTAAGCAATCACAACCTACCCAGGGACACTCCCACATATAAAGAGCCCTCCAAGACTACACTAGTGGTTTTCCCTAAACTCACAAAACAAGAAAAATACAAGCAAAAGGAAGAAGCTCAGGAACCATTCCCATGTAAAAGAACAGGAGAATTCCCCTAAAGGCGTAAACAATGAAACAGACCTGTGCAGTCTAACACACACCAAGTTCAAAAAGGAGAGAGTGAAAATACTGAAGGAATTAAGAGTAAATATGAATGAATTAAGAACAGATATGAATACTAACGCAGATTACTTTAGAAAGGAATGAGAAAACATTAAGGAGGAGCCAGGAAAAATCAGAACATTCATTTGCAGAGACGCAAGCTGAGTTAACAGCAGAATGAATAATGCAGAGGAATAAATTAGTGAATAATGGAAATCACCCAATCAGGGCAGCAGACAGAAAACCAAATTAAAAAAAAAAGTGAAAGGAACATAAGATAACTGCGGGGTTGTGAAGAAATCACAATTGAAAAGTAATTATCTTATAAAGTGGGCCAATCTACACACAATAGGGATTTCAGAAGGAGAAGAAAAAGAAAAAGGTATTGAAAATATCTTTGAAGAAATTGTGGCTGAAAACTTTCCAAATCTAAAGGAAACAGATATCAAGATACAGGAAGCACAGAAGGCCCCAAACAAGTTGAATCCAAACAGGCCCACACAAAGACATATTATAATAAAAATGACAAAAGTTAAAGATAAAGAGAGGATTCTAAACGCAGCAAGAGAAAAACAAAGAGTTAATTATAAGGGAACACCCCATAAGGCAATCAGCCAATTTTTCTACAGAAACACTACAGGCCAGAAGAGAGTGGCAGAATACATCCATAGTTCTAAATGGGAAAAATCTGCAACCTAGATTACTCTGCCCAGCAAGAATAACATTAAAAATAGTAGATATAAAGAATTTCTCCAACAAACAAAAACAAAAATAGTACAGCAATGGTAAACCCATTCTAAAAGAAATACTGAAAGGGCTCATCTAAATAAAATATAAGTAAGAAGAAATAGGATGGAGAAAATCACAACTGGAAAGTAATTACTTAAATAAGCCAGTAAACAGATCTAAAAGGGAAAAAAAAAATGATTGTAAAAGCGATGATAAACACAGGAATGACAAAAGGATAAACATGAAGATGTTAAAAAAGAATACCAAAATCATAAAATATGGGGAAAGAGAGTAAGAAAATCTAGAAGCTTATTTTTTTAGAATGTGTTTGAGCCTATATGACTATCAGGCCAAACCAAGCAGATATAGGGAGGATTTAACATACTTGAAAAACAGAGCAACCACAAATCAAAACCAAACAATACATCCACAAAAACTAAAAAGAAGAGGACACAAGCATAAAATAAAAGAAAATCATCCAACCAAAAAAAGAAAGGAACAAAGGAGAAACAGAGAATCAACTGGAAAATAAGGTTTAAAATGGAAATAAATAAATATCAATAATTACCTTAAAAGTCAACGGACTAAATGCTCTAATCAAAAGACATAGAGGGGAGTTCCCGTCGTGGCGCAGTGGTTAACGAATCCTACTAGGAACCATGAGGTTGCGGGTTCGATCCCTAGCCTTGCTCAGTGGGTTAAGGATCTGGCATTGCTGTGAGCGGTGGTGTAGGTTGCAGACGTGGCTCGGATCCTGTGTTGCTATGACTCTGGCGTAGGCTGGAGGCTGCAGCTCCGATTCGACCCCTAGCCTGAGAACCTCCATATGTCACAGGAGCGGCCCAAGAAACAGCAAAAAGACAAAAAAAGACAAAAAAAAAAGACATAGAGGGCAGACTGGATTAAAAAAAAAAAAATAAGAGGCTACAATATGCTCCTAGAAGAGACTCACCTTAGGGCAAAGGACACTTATAAATGGAAAGTGAGGGGATGGAAAAAGATATTTCATGCAAATGGAAAAGACAGGAAAGCAGGAGTTCTAATACTCATATCAGACAAAACAGACTTTAAAACAAAGACCATAAAGACAAAGAAGGACACTATTAAATGATAAAAGGATCCATTCAAGAAGAGGATATTATGCCTGTCAATACATATGTCCCTGATATAGGAGCAGCAAAAACATACAACAAATACTAACAGACTTAAAAGGAGAAACTGATGAAAATACAATAATAGGAAACTTTAACACCCCACTCACATGAATGAACAGATCCTCCAGACGGAAAATCAATAAGGCAATAGAGATGCTAAATGACCCAACAGATCAGTTAGATTTAATTGACATTTTCAGGACATTAAATCCAAAAAAAATCAGAATATACATTCTTTTCAAATGCACAAGGAACATTCTCAAGGACTGACCATATACTGGGGCTCAAAACTAACCTCAACAAATTTAAGAGTATACAAATTTTTTTCAAGTATCTTCTCTGACCACAATGGCATGAAACTAGAAATCCACCTCAGGAAATGTAATGAGAAAAAAACTGATGACATGGAGACTAAACAACATGCTACTAAAAAACCAATGAGTCAACAAGGAAATCAAAGGGGAAATTAAAAAATACCTCAAGACAAATGATAATGAAAACACAACCATTCAAAATCTATGGGATGCCACAAAAGCAGTTCTTAGTGGGAAGTTCATAGCAACATAGGCCTTCCTCAAAAAAAGAAGAAAAATCAGGAGATCCCATCATGGCTCAGAGGAAACGAATTTGAGTAGCATCCCTGAGAAGGTAGGTTAAATCCCTGGCCTCACTCAGGGGGTTAAGGATTCAGAGTTGCCATGAGCTCTGGTGTAGGTCACAGACAGGGCTTGGATCTGGCATTTCTGTGGCTGTGGCGTAGGCTGGCATCTACAGCTCCAATTCTATCCCTAGCCTGGAACATCCATATGCTGCAGGTGTGACAGAAAGAAAAAAGAAGAAAAATCTCAAATCAACAACTTACCCTACAACCTAAAATAATTAGAAAAAGAAGAACAAACAAAACTAAAGTCAGCACAAGGAAGGAAATCATAAAGATCAGAGAGAAAATCAATAAGATTTCCAAATTGAAGTTTTGCACTTGCTTACTTGTAAAACTGGTTTACTGAAATTTTAAACTTAACCCCAACCATGCACAAAATTTTTATTGTCCACATTCCACAAACCTTCCATCACCTGTTGTATCTATATTATTTTGTCCCCATCTTTCCATTCAAAATAACAAGCTCTAAGACAGATTTTTTCTCTTAATAAAATGTAATTACATTCCTCTATTAAATCTAGGCACAATAAAATAATATACTTAATGTTGATAACACTAAAGCCATATCTATATTAGGTTAACAAACTTCAATATTAACATCTAACAATAAATATAGAATACTTATTGAGGAAATCAAAAAAACAATAGAAAAAATCATTAAACAAAGAGCTGATTCTTTGAAAGGTTGAAAAAAATTGATAAAATCCCCCAAGAAGAGGAGAGAAATAAATAAAATAAGAAATGAAAAAGGAGAAATCTCTATGGGTACTGCTTAAATATGAAAAAAACATGAGAAAATACTATGAACAATTATATGCCAATAAATTTAATAACCTAGCAACATAGAGCCAACCAAAACTGAATCAAGAAGAAATAGTCAACTGAACAGACCAACCACTAGAAATGAAATGGAGTATGTAATGAAAACACTCCCTACAAAAAAAAGTACAGGACCAGATAGCTTCACAGGTAAATTCTACCAAACATTCAAAGAACTTATATCCATCCTTCTTAAACGTCTCTAAAAGGTTAAAGAGGAAGGAACACTCCCAAGGACATTCTACAAAGCTACCATTACCATAATACCAAAACCAGACCAAGATACTAACAAAAAAGAAAATTATAGGCCATATATTTGATGAATATAGATGGAAATTTCTCAACAAAATTTTACCCAACCAAATTCAACAATGGAATGGAATAGAGAACCCAGAAATAAACCCAAACAACTATAGTGAATTAATCTTCGAAAAAGGAGGCAAGAACATAAAATGGGAAAAATACAGTCTCTTCAGCAAGTGGTGCTGGCAAAACAGGACAGCCACATGTAAATCAATGAAACTAGAACACACCCTTACACCAGGCAAAAAATAAAGTAAAAATGGCTTAAAGACTTCAACATAAGACAAGACACCATAAAACTCCTAGAAAAGAATATAAGCAAAACTCTCTGACATCATCAAGACCACAAATGTTTTCTCAGGTCAGTCTTCCTAAGCAGTAGAAATATTTATAAAAAATAAAAAAAAAATTTTGGAGTTCCCATCATGGCTCAGTGGTTAACAAATCCAACTAGGAACCATGAGGTTGCAGGTTTGATCCCTGGCCTTGCTCAGTGGGTTAAGGATCTGGCATTGCTGTGAGCTGTGGTGTAGGTTGCTGACGTGGCTCAGATCCCATGTTGCTGTGGCTCTGGCATAGGCCAGAGGCTACAGCTTCGATTAGACCCCTAGCCTGGGAACCTCCATATGCTACAGATGCAGCCCTAGAAAAGACAAAGACAAAAAAATAAATAAATATTTTTAAATATTTAAATAAACCAATGAGAACTAATCAAACTAACAACTTTTGCACAGCAAAGGAAACCATTAAAAAAAAAAAAAAAGACCATCTACTGAATGGGAGAAAATAGTTGCAAACAATGCAACCAACAAAGGCTTAATCTCCAAAATATACAAATAACTCATACAACTCGAAAGCAAAAAAACAAAAATAAAAAAAGCATCCCAATTAAAAAATGGGCTGAAGACCTGAATAGACATTTCTCCAGAGGAGACATACAGATGGCCAATAGGCACATGAAAAAATGCTCAACACCACTAACTATAGAGAAATGCAAATCAAAACAACAATGAGGTACCATTTCACACCAGTCAATTATTAGTGGTCAATCATTACGAATGGCCATCTTTAGTATGTCTACAAATAACAAATGCTAGAGAGGGTGTGAAGAAAAGGGAATCCTCCTACTGTGTTGCTGAGAATGTAAATTGGTACAACTACTATGTAAAACAGTATGGAGGTACTTCAGAAAAAAATATAGAACTACCCATATGATCCACCAATCCCACTCCTGGGCATATATCCAGACAAAGCATTCACTGAAAAAGATACATACACCCCTATGTTCATTGCAGCACTATTCACAATAGCCAAGACATGGAAACAACTTAGATGTTCACTGATGATGAATGCATTAAGATGTGGTACATATACACAACAGAATACTACTCAGTCATAAAAAGAACAAAGTAAGGCCATTTGTAGTAACAGGAATGGAACTAGAGACTCTCATACTAAGTGAAGTCATAAAGAGAAAGACAAATACCATATGATATCACTTACATCTGGAATATAAAATATGACACAAATGAACCTATCTACAGAAATTAAACTCACAGACATGGAGAACAGACTTGCGGTTGCCAAGGGGGGGAGGGAGTGTGGTGGACTGGGAGTTTGGGGTTAGCAGATGCAAACTGTTGCATTTGGAGTGGATAAGCAATGAGATCTTATTGTATAGCACAGGAAACTATGTCTAATCACTTGTGATGAAATATGATGGAGGATAACATAAGAAAAAGAATGTGTGTGTGTGTGTATACATATATAAAAAACTGGGTCACTGCTGTACAGCAGAAATTGACAGAACACTGTAAAGCAATTATAATTTTTTTAATTTAAATTAAAAAAATAGAAGAATGTCAACGTATCCGGCATCCAACAATGTAAAACTCAAAATGTCTGCTACTAGGCATACAAAGAAATAAGAAAATATGACTCATAAGCAAGGAGAAAAATCAGTAAATATAAACAGACACATAAATGAGACAACTGATGAAAGAAGCAACCAAAGGGATGAAAAACCTATTAAAATATATTCTATATGTTCAAAAAGATAAAAGAAAGCACAGACTGAAAATTAGAAATATAAAAGATATAAAAAAACAAATTTAATTTCAAGTAATAAAAAATATAATAACTGAAATGAAAGGTATACTAAATTAGAATATTAGTTACTCAGATGCTGCAAAAAAAATGATAAATGGAATTAAAGACACAGCAGTAGATACTATCCAAAATGACAGATATGAGGAAAAAAAGGCTTAAAAAACTTCAGTGGAGTATCACAGAGCTATGAGACAATATTAAGCAGCCTAACATACGATTAATTGGTGCCAAAACAGGATGGGAGACAAAAAGGAAAAAAATACTGGAAAAAATAATGGTCAAAACTTCTAAAACTAGATGAAAATTATAAACCCAAAGAACCTCAAGAAGGAGAAACAAGAAGAATATAACACCAAAGTACATCACAATCAAACTGCTGAAAAGCAGAGATTAAAAGAAAATCTTAAAGGTAGACAGAGCAAAAAGATACATTAGGTACAGCAGCAGACTCTTCATCAGAAATAATACAAGACAGTAAGAGAGGACAGGTCAAATAGGGATTACCAAAATGAAATGCAAAGAGGAAAAAAAGAACAGAGAACCCAATAGCAGAGGAACAATATCAAATAATATATCATACACATAACTAGAATCCTAGGAGGCAAAAAAATGAGACAACAGAGCTGAAGAATAATGGCTAAGAATTTTCAAAAATTAGTGACAGACAACAAAGCAAGGACTGGATCCAACAAACTCAAATAACACTAAACAGGATAGATAACAATAACCAAACACACACACACACACACACACACACACACACACACATACACACACCTAGACATATAAAGTCAAAATGCTAAAAACCAAAGACAGAGAAAATCTCAAAGTCAGTCAGAAATAAAAAAGACAGAAAGCCTACAAACAAATAAGAATTACAGTTGGGGGAGACATAAGTTAGGAGGTTAGGATTAACATATACACACCACTATGTATAAAATATATAGGTAACAAGGACCTACTTTATAGCACAGGGAAATCCATTCAATACTGTGTAATAAACTATGTGCGAAAGAATGTGAAAAGGAATGGACATATAGATAACTGATTCACTTTGCTGTACACCTGAAACATCAAAACTGAAATATAACATTTTAAGTCAACGCTACTCCAATACATTTTTTAATTAAAAAAAAAGAATTACAGTAAACTCCACATCAGAAACCATGGAAGAACATGGAATGAAATCTTTGAAGTGTTAAAATTAAAAAAAAAAAAAAAGATCAACCCAGAATTCTATACTACACAAAAATATCCTTTAAAAGGAAAGGAAAGGAGTTCCCGTTGTGGCGCAGTGGTTAACGAATCCTACTAGGAACCATAACGTTGCGGGTTCGGTCCCTGCCCTTGCTCAGTGGGTTAACGATCCGGCGTTGCCATGAGCTGTAGTGTAGGTTGCAGACGCAGCTCGGATTCCATGTTGCTGTGGCTCTGGCGTAGGCTGGGGGCTACAGCTCCAATTGGACCCCTAGCCTGGGAACCTCCATATGCCGCGGCAGCAGCCCAAAGAAATAGCAAAAAGACCAAAAAAAAAAAGTAAAGGAAAAATACTTTCTCAGACAAACACACTGTCAGTATACCTACTCTTCAAGAAATGTTATTCAAGTAAAAGGAAAAAAAGGAAAGTGAATGTTAAAAAAAAAAAAGGTTGAAGAATGTCAGAAAAAGAATAAATGAAGGTACAAAAATCTTTTTTTATTCTTAATCACTCTAAGCGATAGCTGTATGATTCAAGTAAAAATAGGAACAATGATTTTGTGTAAAGCAATGATTTTTATGTAAAGCATAAAGCAAATTATGATATTGATGGCATGAGGGATGAGAGGGAGAATATGGTATTTACACCATGCATGAAACTGCATAATATTAACTGAAAATAGATTCTGATCGTTTAAAAATGCATTTTGTAAACCCTAGAATACCAAAAATGCAAATTACCTTTTTTTTTTCCATTTCTGGAAATCAAGGATCAGATCTGAGTTGCAGTCAAGACCTAAGCCACAGGTGTGACAATGCCAGATCCTTAACCTGGTGTGCTGGGCCAGGGACTGAACCTGTGTCCCAGAGCTCTCAAGATGCCACCAATCCCATTGTGCCACAGTGTGAGCTCCCAAATTAGTTTTTAAATAAGTTGAACTTTATTAAAATTAAAAACTTACTTAATGCATAATATGTTGCCTATCATGTAGTAAGCACTCAATAAATGTTACTAATATTACCACCTGCAGTACAATGCATGCTAAAAATACATATAAAAACACAATCCAGCCCTTGCCCTCTCAAAGCACATGGATCATCCCACAAAGATAAGGAAAGAATGGCTTAGTATGATTTGGCAGTGAATTCAGCTCTGAGCTTCCTTTTATCCCCAAGGCAAAAGTAGAACCCTCAGTGACACATATCTGTCCTCATCTAATTGAAGGATGAACAGCTTTTCTCATTTACAGTTACTTAATTTTTATCTTTTGAGACCCCCCCCCCTTTATGCGTTTACTCTTCAAAAGATAAATTTTAAGAAACTGAAAAGGCAAACTAGATACGGGGGAATATTCAAAAAAACAAATGTCTGACAAAGAATTTGTATCCAGAAATATTAAAACTTTTCACCACTTAATAATAAGAAAAACAACCCATTTAAAGATGAAAGAAGAGAAATTTCACCAAAGAAAATATATAAGGCAAATAAGCATATAAAACAATGTTCGATATCATTAGTTATGGAAATGCAAATGAAAACAGTAAGTTACCACTGTACATTCACTAGAATAGCTCAAATTTAAAAGATTGACAATACCAAGCTTTGATAAGGATGTGGAGCAAACTGGAACTCTCATATTGGTGGTAGGAATGCAAAATGGTCCAATCACTTTGGAAAAAAGTCTGCCAATTTCTTAAAAAGTTAAACTTATCACACAATATAGCAATTCACCTCCCAAGTATTTACCCCAAAGAAATGAAGCATATATTCATGCAAAGATATGAATTTTCATAGCAGTTTTTTACTCATAATGGCCAAAAACTGAAATGAATACAAATTCCTATCAGACAGTAAATGGATAAGCAAAGAGTAGTATATCTGTTCAATGGAAAATACTTAACAATAAAAAGCAGCAAACTACTGACACACAAAAGGACACTAATAAAACTCCAAAAAAGGAGGATAGGGAAGAGGTACAGGAAGAGGAAATTTTTTACAGAATCATTTGCAAATCATTCACTTTCTCTACCTACTCACAAGGTAAATCCTCACCTAAATCTAATTGAGAGATCTACTTAATACTCTTGAAACACCAGCAAATGGTACAATACATTGGAAAAGAGCATGGTTATTATCTCCTACTACTTTAGGACTTCAGGTAAGGAAAGACTTTAAAAAACCACTGCAATGAGAGGTTTGGGAATAAAGGTAGAATTCAAATAGGACTTGGAAGGCAGAATAAATCTGGGATAGAAAAACAGCCCTTGGACAAGTGAAATAATTTGTTTAAATATTTTTGGAATATCGAAATGGAAATTCATTTGCAGAGATGAGAAGCTTTCCTTGGAAAAAGCCCCTGGATTCCTTACAGAATAATATGGACTAGTCTCTCCTCATGGCTTCCCAAGTTTGAGAACTGAAAGCTCCACATGCCCTTCTCTATCCAAGAGTCCTATCCTGCCACATGACTTTTCCTCCTTTTAACCTAACAAGAGACATCTATTTAACTTTTCTGCCACATGCAGCTGGCACCAAAGCAAACCAAGCTGTGGGGTGGCTGACCCAGAATTACTGATGAATGTTCAAAGTAAACATGTTTTCAGCCAATCTGGAATGGTATATTTCTAAGAGGACAGAGAGCTCTTAAAATTCATTAACTCATCTGGGCAAACTGTCCATCCAATGGAAGTTTTTCAGTAATGAATATCAGATCACAGATATTCCTGCAGCTGAGCTTGTTTATCATTCAAGAAGGCTGCTTCTGCATGTCTCATGGATAGCTTCGTAATTTTTATTTTCACTGGCTTCTGGCTTCTTATATTTATATAAACAGGCCAAGAAAGCAAAACACACTTGAGAGCAAGTTTAAATGCAAGATCCCACATTTTCCCAAAAGACAGAAACACTTACCTTTCATTTTCTACATGTCAGATAGACAAATGAGGAGAAAAAGACCCCTGTTGGGGAGGAGAGGATAGGCGTTTGTCAAAAGGGCATAACTTACTTAACGGGTTGTCATTGGTAGAAATTCTAACAAAGTGCTCCCTGCTGCAAAATCTAATGATTGCCTGTTGGGGGCTATACCAAAAACAACATTAGACCCACATGAAGAGTGCAATTAACTCTAAGTTAGGAAGTATTAAACTTGGTGTCCTGAAAGACTTCACTTGATTGCTGGTACAGATAATCAGTTCCATGTCAAGCATGATTTTTTTTCTGTTGTTTTGTTTACCTATTTGTTTTTGTTTAAGTAATTTTCTGAATGGGCTCTTACTGCAGCTCTAAAAGGTACCACATTTGGGTCTTTTTTGAGATAGTGGGAAAACCATGAAATACCCAGGAATGTCTTGCCTTCCTCTGAATTAATCGGCGACACTGCTTGATGGGGAGCTCTTGCTGTTTTCTTAGTCACAGGAGACCTAAGAGATGCTCTGGCCAGTTTAGGAAGCAAAGAGAGAGCCTCCAACTGAGAACCAGCTTAAGTAGATGCTTCTGTTACCCCACATGAATCTCTCCCATTGCTTGTCTCCCTATGGATTTTTTTCTAACTTCATTCAGTACAGAGTCCTTCCTGCCACTGATCACTTTATGTGGCAATCATGTAACAACTGATGTAAAATAAGAGAGTAACCACCATTTGTTAAGTATCCACTATGCACTGAGCACCATGCAAATACTTTACATATTATGCCACTTAATGTCATATTATATCATGTCATTCTGCAACTCAATGTGACAGTAAAGAATAATGATATTATAGGTTTGAGAGTCAGACAACATGAGTTAGATTTTTTTAACTTTGCCATTTACAAGTTGAATAACTTTAGAGAATTTACATAATCTCTTTGTTCCTTAGTTCCCGTATCTATAAAATAGAGTATGATGAGAGAGTCTATTTCACAGAATATCTGTGAAGATTAATTGAGGTGCTTGATAAATATTATTTATTATTTCTTTTTTACAAATATACAAACTAAGACCTAGCAAGATTAAATGACTTGCTCAAGATCACAAAAGCTAGAGTTCAAATATGAGTCTGACTCTAAAGCCAATGTCCTTAATTGCTATGCCACATTTATTTCAAAAAAAATATTTTCAGACCCAGAGTTTCTTAAAGCATGTTCTGTGGAACACTAGCCTCATGAAATATGTTTATCCCTTTCTTGGAGACTTACAGTACATATTAGTGTATTAAAAAAACATTTAAAAATCTACTTAACTTGCCTTAACCTAATGTTTAACAAACATATATGAAAATAAAACACTATTTCATAGACATTCAGTATCACGGAAACATCCTTTGCTAAAAAAGAAAAAAAAATCCAAGCAATTACCCCATCATAAATAAAATGTGAGTATATTGGCAAGAGTTATGTTCAAATGTCCTGACTTCTACAATTTGTATGTATACCAGTTACTAACTACAATCCCAGACTAACTCTATGGTAAGAAAGAGCAGTTATAAGTTGTTTACAAAAAAAAAATTGTTTACGAAATTCAAGTTTTAAAAATAAACTGTGAATTCCCGTTCTGGGTCAGAAGGTTAAGAACCCAATTAGTTTCCAAGAGGATACGGGTTCAATCCCTGGCCTCACTCAGTGGGTTAAAAATCCATTGTTGCCACAGTTGCAGTGTAGGTAGCAGACACAGCTCGCATCTGGCATTGCTGTGGCTGTGGTGTAGGCTGGCAGCTGCAGCTCCAATTCGATCCCTAGCCTGGGAACCTCCATATGCTACGGGTGTGGCCCTAAAAAGAAAAAAGAAAGAATAAACAGAGGCCCAGATATAATAAATTACTTGACTGAGGCAACAGAGCCAGAAATAAAACCCAGTCTTCTGAATTATGGTCTAACATTCTGTCTTCTATTCCAGTGATCTCCAAAATGGATTATGTGTGCACTGAGATTGTGAGGAAAAAATAAAGTGACATCTACTTATTAATTTTAATCAATTTTAATTTCTATTTTTGTTGATATGCTGTAATAGCACAGCATAAAATTAGTTCAATGATACAGATATATAATTTATAAATATATAAACACATAAACAAAATTTTTGACTGTACTCAAAGGATTTTACTAATAAAGTACACTGTCAAGAAAGTTGGGAGTCCACTATTTCAATCGCTAGACCCAAAGACTGGCAAGCTGCTGTGACAGTGGATAGAAGAGAATGTCTATGATATTCCCTGGCAGATACAGCTCTCCTTTTATAAGACAAAGAGGGGGAAAAGAGGTTGCCACAGACCACTCCCAAAATTAAATTATTTTCATCATGTTTTCAAATATTTAAAACCATAAAAATAAGGTTCTGCCTATAGTTCATAACAACTATGAAAAAAATTATAAGTCAAATAGAAACAAACTGCAAAAAAAACAAAAACAATATGAACTACCATCATCAATTTAAGGTGATGGCCTCATTCACTGAAATATCAAATCACTACAATTAAGCCTCAGTTTCCGCATACAGAAACTAAGAAAATAAAAGTGCTTAATTATCTCACAGAGTTATTTTGATAAGTCAATGAGCAAAAATCTAAAAAGTACATAGTACTTTTTGCACAGAAACCACACAAAAGTGTTAACTGTCCACAGAATCAGTATCATCATCCTTGTTAAGTCATCAATGTCATCATCATCTAAAACTTTATAAATATTTAAATGAAATAAACTACTAAACAATTAGCATATTGGCACAGAGTAAATGTTTGAAAATATTGGTTTCCATCAGTCTGAATGTCTTTACTTTCTCCATAATTAATAAATTTGTCTTTTTTTTTTTTGTCTTTTTGCCATTTCTTGGGCCGCTCCCGCAGCATATTGAGGTTCCTAGGCTAGGGGTCTAATTGGAGCTGTAGCTGCCAGCCTACGCCAGAGCCACAGCAACGTGGGATCCAAGCTGTGTCTGCAACCTACACCACAGCTCACAGCAATGCCAGATCCTTAACCCACTGAGCAAGGCCAGGGATCAAACCCGCAACTTCACGGTTCCTAGTCGGATTCGTTAACCACTCGCCACGACAGGAACTCCAAATTTGTCTATTAATCAAAGTATTAGTCATCTACCCATCTACTGTGTGGGTCCTCACCATTTTTCTTCTTTTTACAGCTGTACCTGCGGCATATGGAAGTTCCCAGGCTAGGGATCGAATCAGAGCTGCAGTAAGGCCTACACCACTAGCCACAGCAACACCAGATCCGAGCTTCATCTACCAGATTCTTAACCCACTGAGCGAGGCCAGGGATCAAACTCACACCCTCAGGGACACTACTTCAGGTCCTTACCCCACTGAGCCACAATGGGAACTCCTCTCCATCATTTTAAAAGCACAGGATATGGAAGAAATAAGAGACATGGACTCTACTTTCATAGATCTTACAGTTGAGTTAGGATGTCAAAAATAGTCATAGAGAGCATTTTAAAACCCTAATATATTCATATAATAACATTTAAGGCTTTATAGTATTTTTTTAAGATGGAAATCTTTTATTATGGTAAGAACACGTCACACAAGATCCTCTTAAAATTTTAATTGTACAATCCAGTATTGTTACGGCAGATATGAACACAATGTTATACAGGAGACCTCTAGAACTTAATCATCTTGCAATAACTGAAACTCAATACCCATTGAATAACAACTCCCAATGTCCCTTCCTCTAGTTCCTGGCAACTACCATTCTATCCTGCTTCAGTGTGTTTGACTGTTTTTAGATACCTCATATAAGTGGAATCACATAGTATCTGTCATTCAGTGACTAGCTTATTTCACTTAGCATAATGTCCTCAAGATTCATACATGTTATTGCTTGTGGCAGGATTTCTTTGCTTGTTAAGACTAAATAACATTCCATTCTATGTATGTACCAATCATCCATCCATGGACATTTATGTTGTGTCCATATCCAGATTATTGTGAATAATGCTACAATGAACATAGGAGGGCAAATATCTTTGAGATCCTGATTTCAATTATTTTAGATAAATACCCAGAAGTGGAACTGCCATAGGTATGGTAGTTCTATTTTTTCCATTTTTAAAAAAGTTTATTGAAGTATGTAGTTGATCTACAATGTTGTATTAATTTCTGCTAAATAGCAAAGTGCTTCAGTTACACATATACCTTTAACCCTTCTTTTTCAGATTGTTTTCCCATATAGATTATAATAGAATACTGTGTAGAGTTCCCTGTGCAATACAGCAGGTCCCCTTTGACCATCCATTTCATTTTCAATAGTACACATATGCCAACCTCAAACTCCCAATCCATACTTACCTGGCAGAGGAGATACCATAATCACAAAACTCCCAATCCATCCCCGCACCACCTTTCCCCTTTGGTAACCATAAGCTTGTTTTCGAAATCTGTGAGTCTGTTTCTATTTTGTATGTAAGTTCATTTGTATCATTTTTTTTAGATTCCACATATCAGTGATATCGTAACGATACTTGCCTTTCTCACTTACTTCAATTAGCATGATAATCTCTAGTTCCATCCATATCACTGCAAATGGCATTAGTTCATTCTTTTTATGGCTGAGAAATATTCCATTGTATAAATATACCACATCTTCTATACCCATTCCTCTGTCAAAGGACATATAGGTTTCTTCCATGTATTGGCTAATATAAACGGTGCTGCAATGAACACTGAAGTGCATGTATCTTTTCGAATAATGGTTTTCACCAGATATATGCCCAGGAGTGAGACTGCTGGATAATATGGTAGAGTAATTGAAATAAAAACAAAAATAAACAAATGGGACCTAGTTAAACTTAAAAGATCTTGCACAGTGAAGGAAACCATAAATAAAATGAAAAGACAACCCAAAGAGTGGGAGTAAATATTGCAAATGATACTACCGACAAGGGATTAATCTCCAAAATATACAAACAGCTCAGGCAGCTCAATATCAAAAAAACAAACAACTTAATCAAAAATTGGGCAGAAGGAATGTCCATTGTGGCTCAGTGGGTTACGAGACTGACTAGTATCCATGAGGATGTGGGTTTGATCCCTGGCTTAGCTCAGTGGGTTAAGGATCTGGAGTTCCAGGAGCTGTGGCATAGGTTGCAGACAAGGATTGGATCTGGCACTGCTGTGGCTGTGGCACAGGTCAGCAGCTGCAGCTCCAATTTGAACCCTAGCCTGGGAACTTCCATATGCCACAGGTACAGCCCTAAAAAGTAAAAAAATCAAAGTTAAAATTAAAATTAAAAAAAAAATTGAGGAGTTCCCGTCGTGGCGCAGTGGTTAACGAATCCGACTAGGAACCATGAGGTTGCGGGTTCGGTCCCTGCCCTTGCTCAGTGGGTTGGGGATCCGGCGTTGCTGTGAGCTGTGGTATAGGTTGCAGACGCGGCTTGGATCCCGTGTTGCTGTGGCTCTGGAGTAGGCCGGTGGCTACAGCTCCGATTCAACCCCTAGCCTGGGAACCTCCATATGCCGAGGGAGCAGCCCAAGAAATAGCAACAACAACAACAACAAAAAAGACAAAAGACAAAAAAAAAATTGAGCAGAAGATCTAAATAGACACTTCTCCAAAGAAGACATATGGATGGCCAAAAAGCACATGAAAAAATGCTCAACATTGCTAATTATTAGAGAAATAATGCAAATCAAAACCACAGTGGGGTTAATCACTTCACACTGGTCAGAATGGCCATCATCAAAAATTCAACAAACAATAAATGCCAGCTAGGGTGCTGAGAAAAAAGAATCCTCCTAAACTGTTAGTAGGAATGTAAACTGGTACAACCACCATGGAAAAGAGTTATCACAGTGTTCTATTTTTCTTTATTTATTTTACAGTAATTATATTTTTTTGGTTTTTGAGGAACCTCCATACTGTTTTTCATAGCAGCTGCAGCATTTTACATCCCCACCAACAGTGCACAAAAGTTCCAATTTCTTTTTTTTTTTTTTTTGGTCTTTTTGCCTTTTCTAGGGCCACTCCCGCGGCATATGGAGGTTCCCAGGCTAGGGGTCGAATCAGAGCTATAGCCACTAGCCTATGCCAGAGCATTGCCAGCTCCGAGCCACGTCTGCAACCTATACCACAACACACGGTAACACCAGATCTTTAATCCTCTGAGTGAGGCCAGGGATCGAACCTGCATCCTCATGGATCCTAGTCAGATTAGTTTTCAATGAGCCACAATGGGAACTCCTTTTGCCCGGTTTTTAATTGGGTTATTTGTGGGTTTGCTATTGAGTGAAGGAGTTTTTAATATATGTTGGATATTAACCCCTTATCAGATATATGGTTTGCCAATATTTTCTGCCATTCTGTAGACTGCCTCTTTATTTGGTTGTTTCCTTTGCTATACAGAAACTTTTTAGTTTGATGTAGCCCCACTTGTCTTTTTTTGCTTTTGTTGCCTGTGTTTTTGATGTTATAGCCATAAAATCATTGCCAAGATCAATTTCATGAATATTTTCCCACTATGTTTTGACAGGTTTTAAACCTTCATGTCTTACTTTGATGTCTCTAACCCATTTTGAGTTTATATTTTCTTTTTGGTGTAAGATAAGGCTCTGATTTTGTTCTTTAGCATATGGATATAGTTTTCCTAACAGTTTTCCTAACACTTTGTGTTGAAGAGTATGCTTTCCTCTTTGTATATTCTAGGCACCCTTCTTTAAGATCAGCTGACTGTATATGCATGGCTTTATAACTGGGCCCTCTATCTTATTTTACTGGTCCATATGTCTCTCTATGCTAGTACTGTGCTGTTTTAATTATTCTAGCTTTGTAATATATTTTGAAATCAGGCAATATGATGCTACAACCTTTGCTTTTCTTTCTCAAAACAGTTTTGGTTATTCCAGGTCTCTTGTTGTTCCAAATGAATCTTAGGGTAGTTTTTTCTATTTCTGTATAAAAATAGATGCCAAAATACCACTGGGATTTTACAGGGATTGCATTCAATCACTTTGGGTAATATGAACATTTTAACAATATTAAGACATCCAATCAGGATGTGTTTCCATTTATTTGTAACTTAATTTCTTTCATCAGTGTTTTATAGTTTTCACTGAAATATCTTTAACTTCTCTAGTTACATTTATTCCTAAGCATTATATTCTCTTTCATGCTATTGTAAATGGGATTGTTTTCTAATTTCCTTTTTGGATAGTCCAGTGTCAGTGTCAAGAAATCTAAGAAATACAAAATATGTCGATTTTGTATTCTGCAACTTTACTGAATTCAAACATTAGTTCTAAGATGGTAAATTGTATGTTATGTGACTCAGTATTAGTCACTGAGTTATTGAAATATGTTCAGTATGCAGCAAAGTGATAGGCAGATCGTAACTCATTACTGTTAGTTACTGACTTACTGAAATGTGTTCAGTGTGTACCAAAGTCTTACGCATCTAGAAAAATGGTGTCAAACATTTTGTAAATAATTCCTTGTCCCTATAACCAAATTTCTTTTTAGGAGATACAATAATTCATTTTTAGCTCTAAAACTGATGTCCCCACATGTCTGCTGGAAATTGAATTGGAAATATTTTACTGTATATAATAGAGCTTTGGAGTCAAAGCAGTCTGGGGTTCCTGTCCTAGTTCTGCCATTTACCAAATATATGATCTTGAACAAGCTATTTAAAATCTCTGAGCCTGAGTTACCTCATATGTGTCGTAATAAAAATGCACCTACACCATAAGACAGTTATGAAAATTGAATAAGATAACTGGTATAATGTGGATACAATGTCTGACTCACATTAAATGTTTAATAAAAGTCATTGGTAAGAAAAATATCTATATGTTGATGACAACAATGATGACAATGATGCCAATTAAGAGGGCCATTCACTCACTCACCTAATCCCTATTTATAACCAAGAATTATAACTGTAGGACAACAGGGCAGGTTTAAGAGTGAAGATTAGATACAGGCAAGATTTTTCCCCCTGTATATTAATTAGCTTCATTTATAACTGTCACAGAGACATGTCACAAATATGTGGGGAAGTCTGAAATACAAAGGTGTTTTCTTCCCACGTACTAATTAATACTTAGAAAAAAATTAACCCCATCTTCAATTATCTAATTGTCTGGCTTTATTTGCCTTTTGGGAGAAAAGTCAGACAAAAAAGGAAGATGTGAAAAGGGAGATTGTTTCCAGTTGAACTGACAGCAAAAACCTACTCTACACTAAATTTTTAAAAATTAAGTTTTTCTCATGCCAGTGCTATTAATCCCTCAATTTATACGCACTGTCTGATCCTAGTAAATATCTTTTTTTTAAAGACTCCCTTTCATGTTAGAAATGGAGCCCAAAATAATTGCAAAGGATATTATCCACATCAAACCAACTACCATGTCCTGTCAATTTTTCCTTTGTAAAGACTCTCTAACTATTTCTTTCTTTCTCACTACTGCTTCACTAATGTTATCTGTCCTCATCTCACTCCTGGATATCTCACTCACTAGCCCCTCCTTCATCCCTCTACAGCTAGGAATCTACCTCTGTTCTATTCTATTCTGTGAGGAGCAATGAAATAAATCTTTCTAAAATATCACATATTTTCTTAGGCACAATCTTTCCTTGATTCTCTGTTATCTAAAGGATTAAATCCAAACCCCTTAATTATTTCTCAAATAACACTCAGATTGTCTCCCATAATCTAATCCCTAAATCATAATCCAATTTCATCTCTTAAGGAATGCCTTTTATAATTGGTTCAAATGACCTTAGTATACTGGAAATGGTATTGGTCCAATGGCACATAATCAGTATCTTTAGTTCATCAATTCCCAAACATTAAGCAGTTACAAACAAACAAAGAAGATAAAATAATAACATTTCTTCATTTCCAAATACTCCTGACCATGACTAAAAACCCCAAAAAAGAGATTAAATTCAAATATTTGTAAAACCAAAACCCACCCTATATGCCTTCATTCTCAAGACTTTCAACTGTGCTCACAGTTATTTCCAGAGCCCTTCCAATTTCCAATAAACCAAGACTGCCAAAAGATGAGCATGACACTGATCTCTACGCTACTAACTCATCAGCCTACCAAGGTGTCATCAAGGTTTGACAATGCTCACTTCCATGCCTTCACCACAGCCCTCTCTCATATTAGTAAAGCAAGTGAAACTACTAGGGGAACAAGCCAAGGGCTGAGAGTAGCTAAGCAAATCAGCTGCCAGGATGGGAACAGAATCTAGGAATTCTACCCCCTCCTCATATTCAATTCCTAAGAGTTTGTCCATTTATGTTTTGTCTGTTTTTAGTTTCTCTCCACACTATTTTCCCTTCTAAATAAACAAGCTTGCTCTAAGACAACAAGTCTCTCAAGATGTGAGGGCTCCTTCTTCATATGCAAGCTGCAACTCCTCAAGATCTCTATTTTCTACATGTGAATATTTTATTACATCACATTCACAGATTCTCTGTAGACTCTAGGGTTTTTTTGGTTAATGGTGACTGCAAACACAGATCTAGAAACAACTACTGGAAGGGCAACTACTCTCAAATTATGTGAATTAAAGACCTCTGTTTACAATTTTGATGGATTCCAGACCACCACGATCTAACCCATTCATTATTCTTTCAGCAAATACTTATCGAGTACCTACTACATGCCAAGCCCTGTGCTTGGCATAGCATATACGGCGATTTAGAAAAACACCACCACAAACTCAAGGGTAGAAATACCAGAGACAGAGATCTACTCTAGGATGAAGTATGGGGTGAGTCCTGAGCATTATTATTTTATAGTAAGAGGATCATTAGCCCCTCTCTGGTTTTTAAACTCTGTAAGGGTTAAGTGTTAAAACAGGAATTCAATACAAATAAGCATTTTTGACCACCCACCGTAACCTCATCACTGAACCAGATATGATAAAATTCTAAGATGGACTGCAATCAACCATGCATTGTTGAAAAAATATAGATTTTCAGAATCATAAGCACTGATTCTGGCAAGTCCTACCTATAAAGCTAGGACAAGCTACTTAACTTCCCTGAACTTCAGTTTCCTCAACTGCCTGGTAATGCTGTTGTGAGGATTAAATGAGAATTAAAGTGCCTTGCAGAGCATAGGTGCTCAAGAACTGTTTATTGTCTTCCTTTCAAAGAAATTAAGGCCACTGACACCAATTAGGAGACTACCGCTTTAGTAGATGGCCTTTGACAGCAACAGTCAAAGCAAGAAAAAGCAAGCAATACCAAAGGCAGTTAAATAGGCAGGAAGGGGAAATCTAGCGATCTAGCATTGTATCAAAACTGTTTCATCATACTCATGAACTAAAAGAAACATCTTTTAGAGATGAAAAAATACTGTATACCCATACAGTGGAATATCATTCAACAATAAAAAGAAATGAACTACTAATGTATATTTCACATTATGCTCAGTTAAAGAAATTGTTCCCAGGAGTTCCCGTCATGGCACAGTGGTTAACGAATCCGACTAGGAACCATGAGGTTGCAGGTTCAATCCCTGGCCTTGCTCAGTGGGTTAAGGATCCGGCGTTGCCGTGAGCTGTGGTGTAGGTCGCAGATGGGGCTCGGACCCTGTGTTGCTGTGGCTCTGGCGTAGGCCGGCGGCTACAGCTCTGATTAGACCCCTAGCCTGGGAACCTCCATATGCCGCGGGAGCGGCCCAAGAAATGGTAAAAAAAAAAAAAAAAAAAAGACAAAAAAAAGAAAAAAGAAATTATTCCCAAAGAACCATCTATTGTATAATTTCATTTATATGAAACACCTAGAATAGGCAAACCCTTAGAGACAGAATGTATATTAGTGGTTGCCTCCATCTAGGAGTTGGGAGAGACTGGGGGACATAACTAAGTGATGCCAGGTTTCCTTTTGGAGTGATGAAAATGTGACTGTGTTGGTCACACAACTCCAAGAATATGCTAAAAGCCATTCAAGTGTAGACTTTAAATGGTATGTGAATTGAATCAAATGTGAATTACATATCAGTAAAGGTGTTTTAAAAAAGATTAAATATGACAATGCTTGTAACACCTTCGAAATGCTCGATAAATGTATGATGATGTTACTGACATTGTTTCCAAAAGAAAATGCTTTTAATCTCAATTTTTTTCGTGCAGATAATGGATGCAAATCATCTGCATGCTTAATCTCAAAATTATAAAACCACTGTGTAACAGAAAGGAAACATTCAGAAATCTCAGCAATGGTCTAATAATGTAAACTCCTATAAACATTCACAATAATAAGAAATAATAACATTTATAACAATTAGAAATAATAATGGTGATACGAATGAAGTCCTTCTCAACTACTTCAGGTAAACTTTACTGCTTCTTTCTCTGTAACTTGTCTATTTGTATTTCCACCATATCATTATCTCTCATATATGTAACTTTTTCCAGTTAAACGTGAGTTCTATCAGAGCAACAACTATGTCCCACTCATTTTTGTATCCCTTGGGAGAGCATACCACAATGCTGGTATCTAGTTAAGTGCTTATTGTGCATTTAATTGAAAATTCGTAGATTTCTTGAAATTTCTCATCTCTCTGAATTCCTGTTTCAGCTTCCGTAAAGAAGAGAAGAGGATTTTAAAAGGTGACCAATTTAACAATCACAACCCCCATCTCTACCTAACAAATGAAGACACCTTGACAAGGGAGGTTTTGCTAGTTTTGCTACAGTCTTGAATTTCTAAGAATCTCAGGAATAGGGAAATCATCTGAAATAGGTTATTTAGCCCTAGGAAAACCATGAAAACTTTATATAATCAGCCCATGATTCCTGCCACCATCACAGAAGTAAAATGGATGAGAAAGCCACTCTTAGCTCCCCATCTTGCTACTGCCTTTCAGTGAACATTTCCCCATTCTGGCTACCATAAGTACTAATATTAATAACTAGTAGCAAAGTTTTGCCCCTCCAAATATAGTTCCCAGACCAACAACATGGGCAAGACCTGGGAGTTTATTAGAAATGCAGAATCTGGGAGTTCCCGTCGTGGCGCAGTGGTTAACAAATCCAACTAGGAACCATAACGTTGCCGGTTCGGTCCCTGCCCTTGCTCAGTGGGTTAACGATCTGGCGTTGCCGTGAGCTGTGGTGTAGGTTGCAGACGCGGCTTGGATCCCGTGTTGCTGTGGCTCTGGCGTAGGCCGGTGGCTGCAGCTCCGTTTGGACCCCTAGCCTGGGAACCTCCATATGCCGAGGGAGCAGCCCAAAGAAACAGCAAAAAGACAAAAAAAAAAAAAAAAAGAAAGAAAAAGAAAAAAGAAATGCAGAATCTCATTTTTAGGTACCTCTTCAGGTGATTCACATGCACATTAAAGTTTAAGCTTCTCTTCAGTAGAGTTAGCTAAGCCTGGTCTCTAGATTCAGACTGTCTAGACTTCAACTCCACAGCAGACTCACTGGAACACCTAAAGCCAATCACATCACCCAAGGGTTCTTACCCTGGCGTACACTTTAGAACCAGGTGGAGAGATTTTGAAAAATCACAATGCCTTGGCTCCACCAGAGACTGATTTAATTAGCTTAGAACCCAATATTTTTTAAAGCTCCCCTAGCTAGAGGAATGCAGCCAGAATTCAGAATCATTGACTAACCTCTCTGAGCCTCTATCAAATGGGACAGTAAATACTTGCCTCAAGGGGTTGTGAGGAAAAAAATCTGACCATCTTTAGATCCTACTATACAGCACAGGGAACTATATCCAGTCTCTTAGGATAGAACATGATGGACGACAATATGAGAAAAAGAATGTGTGTGTGTGTGTGTGTGTGTGTGTATGACTGGGTCACTCAGCTGTACATCAGAAATTGGTACAACATTGTAAAACAACTACACTTAATAAAAAAATTTTTAAAAGTGCTTTTGGTTATGATAGAACATGATGGAGGATAATATGAGAAAAAGAATGTATACACATGTATAACTGGGTCACTTTTCTGTACAGTAGAAATTAAGAGAATACTGTAAATCAACTATAATAAAAAATTTTTTAAAATAAAATAAAATAGATAAGCAACAATGATACATAGCACAGGGAATTATAGCCACTATCTTGTAATAACTTTTAATGGAGTATAATCCGTAAAAATACTGAATCACTCTGCTATACACCTGAAATTAATAATATTATAAATCAACTAGTTCAATAAAATTTTTAAAAATTAAAAAAAAACAAAAAATAAAAGAGCTTTTGGCCCAGTATTTGGGATGTATAAGTGCTCACTAATTGGTAGTTACTTTATCAGACCTAGAAACATGGAAATGAATTGTTCTAGAGCAGGGGTGAAAAAGAACAGGCTCAAATGTACTAGTCTGGCCACATCCTACAGATAGGCACCTGCCAGACTCATGAGGTACAAAAGAAAGGACACAAAGAACACATTATCCCCAGGATGAGTTCTCCTAGCAGCCAGCTGTTGATTGAAGCTTCAAGGAAACTACAATGTGTCAGGTAAGGGGCACACCATCTCTGCAAGATGTCAGAAAAGACCAGCACCTTGATTTGGAATGTACTGATGGCGGGTGGAGGAGCACTATTTCAGCAGTTCTGTAACACAGGAAATCCCCTTACCACACCTTCCTGATTTATACTGACTCTTGACATACACATGTGTCCTCAACTCTCTTTTCCCTTCCCCCCAAATTTTCAATTGTTCTGTTCCACACTGAGGTGATGAAAACTTAAAACCTGTGGTTATAACTTCTATGAGAAATTTCATTCTTAAAGCTTGCTAAATTTCAACTTTATTGCCATGAGGAAAACAGAAGAAACAAAAGACCCTAGTCATCCACTAACACTAAAACCCCTAGTGAAGACATTTAATAAGTGTAAGTTTTCTGCTGCAAGTTGTTGAAAATCCTGACCTTTGGGTTAGGGTGCCAGTAACCTGCTTCTACAAATGTTCTATGAAACAACAGCATTTATTTTTCTAATGGTTTCAGATTACATGTATAGTTTCACCTATGGGTTTTAACTTGGCTAAGCCTGGCTCGTAGTTCCTTTTGAATCCACAGCTCAATGAATTTAACCGGAGTCCACTCTTTCACGAGGATTCATAATGGTCAGGCAAGTAAGTCCACAATCTGGTTTTTTTCAACAACTGCAAGGAAATAAACACCCACCCAGATGAAAATAGTGTACCTAGCAGGGCACTGAGAGATACACAAAGATTTATTTCAATGGTGATTATAAACATTTGTTAAAGTGTTCATGGTTTAATGACTATGTCACCAAAAGATCATATTCTATTTCCAGCTCCTCTGCTTACTCCCTGTGGGCCTCCTCTGTGGTAAATGTAACCCTCTCACTGGGTGTACTGTCATAGCTAATGAATGTCTGTACTTAAAAGGCTTGTAAATTCTTTGTTGAAAGTCTTCTCAGTGATTCTGGCATCCATAGAGTGCTCTCAAAAGTCCCCTCTGTGCCATTCTCTGGTCTGGTTCTAACCTTACCCTAGGTTTGGAGTCCAATCTCAGAGAGTCTGAGATTCAAGTGCTAAATCTCCAAAAATGGTATCCTGAAGACTGTTGAGAAATTTGTCAATGCAGAATACTTCAAAAAGAATTCAGGATTGAATTCCCCCAGTACACCCACAGCAAACACAGCTTCTCACAAAAAATGATAGACCCATTCTAGCCTTCCTATTTCAGACTGGCACACCACCGCAGAACACTTTTTCACTGAAACAGAGTGAAGGGATTATCATTAGCTGTGTAAACCCCGTTTAAGGGTGTCAGGCTTAAAGACAGAGGTACTGAGTTCTAATCCAAGTTTTGCCACTTAAAAGTTGTGTTACTTTGAGCAAATCCTTTAAGCGTATTTTCTCACTTATAACATGGAAATGCCAAAATTCAAAATAAATTTATTATATACATAGCTCCTCTGAGGGTCAGGGAAGTTTTTATAATCTTTAAAGCACATTACAAATAAAAAGTGTGATTATTTTCTCCTGCAAACAACTGATTAGGGAGCTATTCAAAAATGGCTACCTCTGCCTTAGTCTGTTTCTAACAAAATACTATGCCAAGTCTTTATATAACTCTCTCCTCTTTGGCCAACCAGTATTCAAATTCACAGAGCAGCTTTAAGAAGATGAGTGACATTCAAAGAGAATTAAGAAGTACTCAGCTGGGTTTTCTTTCAAATCACATAGTGCTATACTATTTGAACAAAAAGCAAAAATATTTTTATTGTCACTTTCCACCTGTATCCAAAACATTTTGGTTTTGGCCATGCCTGCAGCACACAAAGTTCCCAAGTCAGAGACTAAACCTGCACCACAGCTGTAACCAGAGCCACAGCAGTGACAACACCAGATCTTTAACTTACTGAGCCATGAGGAAACTCAGGTATCCTAAACTTTACAGAGCACTTGTCTTACTAATGAAAACTGTACGTTGACACATAGAGTTTGTTTTGCTATGGCTATTTTCTTGATATTTGTTCAAAGAATGTATTATGACTAAAAGATTAAAGTGGTTAAGGGTGTTTTTAAAGATGTTAGGGGGATATAAATAACTTAGATTCAATTCCAGTATGGAGAAAAACACACAATACTACAGAACTACTTTGTTAGAAACTATAGACAAATAGCAAACAGGGAAGTTCTTGCAAAAAAGTAACAACGAGTTAAAAGAATAGTTAAATTACAGCTCATCCACATATGAATTATTCTTTAGTCATTGAAAAACAGATCATAATTACTGACTAAAAAGGTATCTGGATAAACAAGTTGTACAACAATATAATCCCACTTAGACATTTAAAATTTTATATACATCTGTATACAAAGGGAAAAAAGTCTAAAAAGATACATGCCAGACTGTTAAAGTGGTTATATGTAGTAGGATTACGGGTTATCTGATATATGTATTATTGAATTTATGTTAATGAGCATGCATTTTATTGGTAATTAAAATAAATAAAAAGCCTAAAACATTAAAGGTAAAAATATGAATAAAGAAGTTAAGCATTGGAGTTCCTGCTGTGGCTCAGCTGGTTACAAACCCAACTAGTAGCCATGAGGATGCAGGTTCAATCCCTGGCCTCGCTCAGTGGGTTAAGGACCTGGCACTGCTGTGAGCTGTGGTTTAGGTTGCAGACACAGCTCAGATCCAGCATTGCTGTGGCTGTGGTGTAGGCCAGCAGCTGCAGCTCCAATTTGACCCCTAGCCTGGGAACTTCCATATGCCACAGGTGCAGCCCAAAAAAAGAAAAAAAAAAAAGTTAAGCATTAACCAGAAACATCCTATGAAATTTTTAGAAAACAGAAACAACTAATGGGAGAAAGATTATACCCTTTAGGGTATTAAACTACCCCCAAAGATGACAAATAATCTGTCAACAAGTATTTATTGAAGAACTACTAGGCAAAAGTCACCCTACCTAGATGTTATAGAAACAACAGAAATGATAAAGTCACTACTCTCACAGTGACGTAAAATCTAGGGGTAGAGCTAAGTCTACATGAACATACAGAAAAAGATACCTGAGAACATAAGGCAGAATATGAAAATAGTCCAAAGAGAGATTTTTATACAATAAATGCCTTAGAAATTCAGGCTCAATAAATGTTTCATGAATGAATAAATGAGAATGAAGAATTCATAGAGGACAAATTTGAGCAGGATTTTGAAAGGCAGGAAGAATTCAGAAATGGATAAAAAGTGGGCAGACAGATGATGGAGTAGGGGATCCAGAGGGTTAGAAATTAAGAGAAGAGCAGAGTGAGTGGGAGCTCTGTGACAGAAAGTTACACCCTCTGCTTGTAAACAAACTCAGGTTCCTATGGGGAGGAAAGAAGAAGCTGACCAAGGTGTGTGGGATGACGTGAGAGGGCCTTGGAAACAAACCGGAGGAGAATAAGGAGGACCTGAGTTAGCAGACAAGGGATAACCCTAAAGGTTTCTAGCTAGGCAGTGATAGAACATGGAGCTTCAGAAAAATTAATCAGCCAGGAGAAGAAGAGAGGCTGGAGAAAGCAAATTCAGTTCCCTTAAAAGTGACAGAATAGATAGAAGGTAATAACTGCCCATACCAGATGGAAGCAGCCACAAGGTATACAATACTTTTCAGTTATCCCCATTCTCAAACTTTCATATCCGACTTAAGCTAATATAACGCCCTGCCCCCCACAAGCAAAAGCCTTTAAAGCTATCTTGATAGAGCAATGAGGAACATTATGCTAGTATGCTATAATGGGAAAAGTGAAAATCACCAACTTTAGAGTGAGACTGGTAGCTCTGCTACTTACCAGCACAGATACTTGTATATAAATATATATAAGACTTTGTACAGACTTTATAACCTCTTTGCTCCATAATTTCTTCATTTTAAGTAGCTATAAAAGTATTCTCTACATAAATTTAACAAAATCTCAGTTCAAAGAGAAAGATTAGGAAGAGAGGTATGGATGGGTTTTCTTGAAACTTTACCCTTATCAATCCCCTTTACACTTCACAAGGTCTCTCTAGTATCAGAATTTGAAAGAAGAAAAATGCAGAGTATGGTTCCAGTCTACAAATAAAAATAATTATTAAATTGCCCAACAATTTGATGGTAACTTTCCAATGACTTTTTCAAATGTTCTTCTTTTTCTGTGGTTTTTTTTTTTTTTTTTTTGGCTGCACCTATGGCATATGGAAGTTTCTGAGGCCAGGATCCAACCCACCCAGGTGTTGACAATGACACTGTTGATCCATTTCAGGTAATTTTTTCAATGCATCTGCTTCCAAAACAGACCTCCTCCCCAGAAAAACTAGTAAGTTCTATCCCATATTGGATCAGCTATTGTTCTATTCTTTCAATATGTTGCAAAGTGTGAAAGACATCTTTCTCAATTCTTCATGTGTCTCTCTGTGATTATTCTTTTGTTGTTTTTCGTAACAACTATTTTGTGTCCTAACCCATGGGACCTCTGAACATCTTCATGGGAGGGTATATAGCATGTATTTTGTTTTTACTGCTCCACAATGCTTAGTACATGGCTTTTGAGTGCCAGATAGATTAATGGATGAATAAATGAAACAGTGAATGAATCAAAGACTGAATCCCTCTTATCTAAGCCTGGTGAAGAGAGGACAGGACTGGGTTCTAATCCTGGTTGTACTAATTACTCATTTTACGACCTTTAGCAAGTCACATGTCTTTTCCAAGTCTCCATTCCCCCCCACACACACACAAACACACACACTTCTTATTAGACTGATTTAATGCTTAAAGGAGATAACATATTAAAACACAGAACTCAACAAACAGGGAGTTCCCGTCGTGGCTCAGTGGTTAACGAATCCAACTAGGAACCATGAGGTTGCGGATTCGATCCCTGGCCTTGCTCAGTGGGTTAACGATCCGGTGTTGCTGTGAGCTGTGGTGTAGATTGCAGACTTGGCTCGGATCCCGTGTTGCTGTGGCTCTGGTGCAGGCCGGCAGCTACAGCTCTGATTCAACCCCTAGCCTGGGAACCTCCATATGCCTCAGGAGCAGCCCAAGAAATGGCACAAAAGAAAAAAAAAAAAAAGAACTCAACAATCAGTAGCCATTATCAGCATTATTATTTATCTACCCTTAAGGCTAGGTCAAGATCTCTCCTCCTAGGCACCTGTCCTGATCACTCCAGCTCTCACTTCTCTGAACCCCCTTCTCTTAACTCCTATAGCCCTTACAGCTTGTTCTATATCCTTTAACCTTTGAATGTATACTATCTTGTTCTCATTGCTATTATTTCTTGCATGTCTTGTGTGATTGAAAATATCTTTAACTCACAGAATCTTAGATATTACAAGTAAACAGTGTGGTCCATTTTCTTCATTTTATGGGCAAGGAAGGCTTCAGGAAGGTCAACAACTTGCACAACAACACATTTAGCAGAAAAACGGAGACTGGTACCAAAATCTCCTTGAGAAGTTCATTAACAGATGTTCCACTTAAGCCTTTGAGTTTAATGAGTGATGTCATTGAGTCCCTGCTCCATAACCCTTTAGCTGGATGGCCTGGGCAAGTTTTTAAACTCTCTGTGCCTTGATTTTCCCATTTGTCAAATGGGAATAATGCTATTTTTCTCATAGGGTTGATAAGAGGATTAAATGTTAATCTATGTAAATTTCTTTCTTTTTGGGGGGGTCTTTTTTTTTTTTTTTTTTGTCTTTTTGGCATTTCTAGGGCCACTCCCATGGCATATGGAGGTTCCCAGGCTAGGGGTCTAATCGGAGCTGTAGCCGCCAGCCTACACCACAGCCACAGCAACACGGGATCCAAGCTGCATCTGCAACTTATGCCACACTCACAGCAACGCCGATCCCTAACCCACTGAGCAAGGCCAGGGATCAAACCCGCAACCTTGAGGTTCCTAGTCGGTCGGATTCGTTAACCACTGAGCCACAATGGGAACTCCAATTTATGTAAATTTATTAAAATGGAACTTGACATATAATAAGCACCCAAAAATGTTAGGTAACATTATCATATTATTAAGCTGCAAGGGAAACATTCATTCTTTCATAATATTTCAAAGATAATGCCCAAAATCTGAGCAATTTAACTTTTCTCAGCTTTTCAACCTCACCTTCCATCTTTCAAGATATTTTTACCTTTCCAAAACAAGTGAAAAATAAGGTACTGGTTCAATCCCCAACTCCCTCAATACAAACATATAGATACAGATATGTACCCATCTTTCCAAATACGCAGCTTATATTTTTCACTCTTTATTCTTCACCATACAAAAAGCAAAACACATGCATTAAGGTTTGTAAATAATGTAAATACTTTGTTTGACTTAATGTGTCTGTTCCACGCCATGTGATGATAATGATCTCTATATGGATTTTTATGTTTTGATTGTAAATTCCTAGAGACAAAAATGGTATTTGCTTAAGTCAATCAAACATAAATTCTGGGACACTTGGACTAAATTATATCAAGTATTCAGAGCAGAACCTCAGAAAAATTTAGATAATGAGAGACTGGCCTTGCAGAAGGCTTAATGAAAGAGAAGACTTGGGCAGAGCGTTGAAGGACAAGAAAAATTTTTAATTCAAGACAGAAAATGAATGTTCAAGGTGGAGGGTGTAGTATGAGCAAAGCGGAGAGACCAGCCAAGATTAATCTGACCCAAGTAGAGAGATGATACTGGAGACCACTGAGAAATCTTCCTGATTATATAAGACCAGAGCACTTTGAGAGTACAGTTCAGGTTCTATTCCTCTTGGGTAGCTCACGTCTAGCACTAAGCTTGGCATATGCTAGAAATTGTTGAAAATAAAAAAAAAATTATTGAATTAAGCAACATTACACTGTTTTTCACTGTACTAAAATGAAGAAAACTGATCGTGAAACTAAAGGACAAAGGAACTCAACAAGGTATCTATACCTTCTACAGCAGTAGTCACTAGTCTGTAAATTTAATTTATTTTGCCTACATCACCAACTATGGACAAGTGCAACAAATAAAACACATCAAAATTTCTCACTTACCCACATTCTCATATTCTCTCTCTCTCTCTACCCCCCCTCCTCTCCCTCTCTCTCCTTCTCACTCTCTCTCTCACTCTTTCTCTCTGTCTCCTATACATACACACACTGTTCAGAATTCCAATCCATTGCCTCATGGACTGAGACAGCTGAAAACTTGATAAAGGTACTAAGAAGCACTGAAGTTAAGAGTCTTAATGTGGAGTTCCCGTCGTGGCTCAGTGGTTAACGAATCCAACTAGGAACCATGAGGTTGCAGGTTTGATCCCTGGCCTCGCAGAGTGGGTTAAGGATCCAGCATTGCCATAAACTGTGGTGCAGATCACAGACATGGTTCAGATCCTGCCTCGGATCCTGCATTGCTGTGGCTGCAGTGTAGGCTAGTGGCTACAGCGCAGATTGAATCCCTAGCCTGGGAACCTCCATATGCTGTGGGTGCAGCATTAGAAAAGACAAAAAAAAAAAAGATTCTTAACGTCTAGTCCATTTTGATGAGCTATTCTCAGAAGAGGCTCCTGACTCTAGAAGCACAAACCATGTGACAGGCAGGCTGACCATGGAATTTTGAAAGAAACCTCTTTTATTCCATGAGGTACCTATCCCACCAGAAGGCCTTGGGAGAACAGGAGAGAGAATGCAAATATACAGGGCAAGAGAAATAGTAATATTTGGTATTGGCAACAACAGCACAATTTGTGTTGCACAAGAACACACAACTTTCTGTGGATTAGCTTTGGCCCCAGTAACCAGGTAGTAAATTATACAAATGTGGTTGTGACTGAAAGGTTTATTTACTGGACTTTCTGATTCACTTAAGTTACTCAAGCCATCTCTACAAGCAGCAGATCAGAGTTTCCTGATCTCCACCACTTTAAGCACTATACAGATCCACAATGACTAAACTACGACTAAATGACATGATAACTCTATCTCTGTGAGATACCATATTCAATTCACAGGGATACAGTGAGCTGCAACTAGCACTCAGGACCTAGGTACCAAACTACAAAACACAGCATAAAATACATCCATTTTGTTTCCAAAAAGCAGAATAAGACATATACAAAGCTTCTGATGATTTTTGACACCCTTTAATACAATATTAAATTGTATTAAATCTTTCTAAAGTTGCTGGCAGACAAATCATGAAATGCCAAATGATGGCCTTGGAATGAAGGCTTTTCCTCGCCTAAAAATATCTAGAAACTGCTTTTGGATGATGCTGCTGAAGTGATAAGAGGTCAGGAATAAGTAATCTGACAGCTGTACCTGGACTTCATTCATCTTCCCAGCCTCAGTGTCTAACAAAAGGCCTGGAACTAGATGCCTGTTCAATGAGTAAATTCATGAGTGAATAACTATTATGAAACAGTAACCTGTTTTTACTTTATAAAAGAAAGAAAGGTAGCAAAAATTACCAAGCAGATTCTAAAACCTTTATTTTTATATACCCTATAAGAACCAAATTAATAATTTAAATTATCTCTTCTTCAAACATTCTTTATAACTCAAACCTGATCAAATGCAGTTATAACACACTTCCGCTAAAGTATGTAAATGTGTGCAATGATTTGGAAAAGGAAAATGGGAGAAGGCAAGGGTCACTGGCCATACTGAAAATGTTCCTTCCTCTCTCCAATGGAGTAAAAGAACTTATAACAGCCTCTATTTTCCTATAGGGCCAATTTTATTTTACTACGCTTAAAATACAATCTGATCTGGATTTACCCAACCAAGCTTTACTCTCACAAATGTATTTTCTTCTTTTTTAATTACATATTTTGGGAGTTCCCGTCGTGGCACAGTGGTTAACAAATCCGACTAGGGACCATGAGGTTGCGGGTTTGGTCCCTGCCCTTGCTCAGTGGGTTAACGATCCGGCGTTGCCGAGAGCTATGGTGTACGTCGCAGACGCGGCTCGGATCCTGCGTTGCTGTGGCTTTGGCATAGGCCAGTGGCTACAGCTCCGATTAGACCCCTAACCTGAGAACCTCCATATGTCGCAGGAGCAGCCCAAGAAATAGCAAAAAGACAAAAAAAATAAAATAAAAAATAAAAAATTAATTACATATTTTGGAGCTAACAAAAATACATCAGAACTTCTTAAAACCCAAATTAGATATAATTCTAGAAAAACAAGCTTTTCTTAGAAAAATTTGTAATATATACTTTTCATAATTTTTAAATTATAAACATTTCTGAATTACCAAAAAAAATATGCACATAGGCTTCTATTGAAAAGAATTTGAGGGAGTTCCCATCATGGCTCTGCTGTAGCAAACCCAACCAGTATCCATGAGGATGCGGGTTCAATCCCTGGCCTTGCTCAGTGGGTTAAGGATCTAGTGTTACTGTGGACTGTGGTGTAGGCCAGCAGCTGCAGCTCCAATTCAACCCCTAGCCTAGGAACTTCTATATGCCACAGGTATGGCCCTAAAAAGCAAAAAACAAAAAAAATCTAAAAAGAACTTGATATGGTTCTAGCAACATAAACTAAGGTAATTTCTAACATGTACCTTCTATGTAGCTAGAGTGGTCTCTTCACTGCCCAAACACATATTTAGGGTTTACCTCATGCTCTTTCCCTCGACCTAAATGTCCTCTCTCGTCTCTCTCTCTAAGGTTTATGCATCTTGAAAAGGCCCAACCTAACTCCCACCTAATTCTGGCCAGCATTTATCTCCACTTTTCCTGTTACACCCTAGCAAACTATTACGTTCCACTTAGCACTTCATTCTATATTGTCTTTGTGTTAATCTTCAGTTTTATCAGTATAAATGTTACCCCACTAACAAGCTATTAGACTACTGTTTAGGGACACTGACAGTAGGGACAGTGTCTTTTGAAGGAGAAAGGTCAAGTATTTCATAAATTATCCTTCACTTTGGGTTTGACTACTACTTTCCCATATTTAAAAAGAGTTACAGATTTGGGGGGAAAATATCACAAAGGTAAAGTGCTTTTCTCATCACATGGTATCAGGGAACACATGATTTCAACATGACCTGTCTCCTGAGGTTAACCTTGATCACTTTGTTGAAATGACATCTGACAATTTCTTCACTGTAAAGTTACAATTTTTCCCTTTACAGCCTCTCTTCTTTAGAAACAAGTTGTTGAATCCAAACCACACTCAAAGGGAGGAAAGAAATTCCACCTACTAGAAGTATCAAGGAATTGGTGGCCATATGTTAAAACCATCATAATAATTAATTAATATTATGAGAGAGATGCTTTGAGACCATGCAAATATCAGTTTTGCCTTAAACTTCGCCTACTTATTTTAACAATGATTAGTGGATCTTGCAATAATCACTGTTATGCTCTAATGTAGATATGGGATATCTTTTATTTATTTGATAATCTGCCATTCTTTGTCTATCATGAAACTAAAGACAGAGTAGTTAATCAATAAATATTTGTTAAGTGTAACTGAATTTCAAGAAACATTTATGTAAAATAAAAGTAAGATAGTGAAAGGTGAATCCATTCAAGGCAAATATTTATTTTGGCAGTTGTGCTGTTCTTATGTCATATTGTCTTGATTGATGGAATAGAAATATAAAGAATTAACTACCTCAATTCTACTAAAACTAAGAAAACTTCCTAGAGAAGGAAGAGAATAATAACAGCTGTACAGTGCCTTAGAGTCTACAAGGTACACTCCACATTCTTTATTTAGGATCTCAGAGCTCTTAGAAGAGAAAATTTTCAGGAGATGAAGACTAAAAAACCATTTAGGTTTGTGAAAAGGTACTATTAAATTGAGAATTGGAAAATTAGGCAGAGAAATTACATAAGGTTAAGCAAGAAAAGCATAAATAAAGACAAAAAAACAAAAAATAAAGATAAAAAAAACAGTGTAGGTTCAGCGCTAAGCCTTTAAATAAGGTTATAGAGTTGATTTAATGTATAGTATGAAACCAAGATACTTAGACTACCAAAGATAAAGAGTACATGCTTAAAATAATGAAGTGTGTCATTAAAATAAGTATTAAGACTTATTTTATTGGACTTCAAGGGAAAATGCATTGAAGGTGAAAAAATGAACAGAATCTATATGTACGTGTTTACTCATTTCTTCACTGGTCACCTCCATTTTTCCAGTGCCTTTAAAAGCCCTTAAACTAGTATGTATCCAAAAACATTTGCTGAAGTTCTACTAAGTGTCATACACAATGCTAGATATTTTGGGATATGCAATAATTAGATATGGTCCCTTCCTATAAAGAATTTGCATTCTAGGTGGAAAGGTAAAATGAATATATAAAATGAGAAAAGTTAAAAAGCAAAGCAAGGTAGAAGGGACCAAAACATAATGAGAAAGAACTTCAACATTCCAGAGAAAGAAGAGATCACTATGGAATCAGCTGTTCAGGAAAGGCTTGTGAAAAATAAGTGGTACTTGCAATGGGTCTTCAAGAATTGGGTGGAGTGGGGGGGGAGGGTGGGATTTGAACAGAGCCAAGAAAAAGGCATTCAAAGCAGAGACTGAAATGACTGAATAAAAGTGGCTGAAATAAAGGTGCTTTAAGGAAACAGTGAAAATCAAGCAGAGCTGCAATAAAAAGTATACAAAAACAGGGTACAAAAGGTAAGCTAAGATTGAAAAAGGCTTTGAATGCCAAGTTGAGGAGTTTGAGCATTTCTGTAAGCAATCAAAAAGTAAAGCTTTCCAGCAAAAATGACATGCTAAATATGATATTTTAAAAATATTAAGCTGGCTTCTGACATGCATAAAAATGGTACATATCTTGATTAAAGATATGGCTATGGCAGTAAAGAGCTAGGCATACAAATAAAGCACACTGAATATATAACCCAGAGGGGCAGACTGTAACAAAATAAATGAGAACAAAAGATTAATGCAAAATTTCTTTGTTAGGAGCAAGAAAAGCATAATATCACACAGAACAGAGTAGTTAGGCAGAGGGTAAGATTCCAAAGTATGAGGAAGAGTCCTATTTTTATTTCCTGTATCATCACCATATTTGAAATTCAAGTTGCCTAGGCAAAGGGTGGAATAGGTAACTGTATTAAAGGACTAACTAGAGAAGCTGCCAAAGTGATATATTAGCAGTGGCTTTAAAAAGAGAAAAGGTAGCTGCATTAAAAAGCTTTACAAATATTTGGAAAAGAAAAGCCATATGACTTGTTAATTGTACTATTAATTCAGAGGAAAACAACAACAAAAAAGATCAAAGTGCACTATAAATGAAGTAACCAGAAAAGTGTACTTTACTCAATCTGGAACTATCAGCTCATTTTAATGTTAGTATAAAACAAAACTAAAGATTAGTCTCTTCTCTCATTACCATACCAAAAAAAAAAAAAAAACCAGCCACCCTATATTCTCCTTCTCTGTTCCTTAAAGACAATTCTCTCTATATTCTCTTAATCTTAATCATCTCAAACAACTCCTTAATTCTATCCCCTTTCTTCTATATAAACTTTGGTTGCATTGCATCTTATTCACTCCTTAATCCCACTTTAAAATATTAAGCCATAAATTTTCTGAAGCTGCTTTTAATAAAAATAGAAATACTTAGCCTTCATACAGTATTTCATAGTTAACAAAATATTGTATACACATTACCTCTCAGAACTCTCACAGAAGCAATCCACAGCAGGTATTATCATCATCCGTATATATTATACAGAAGTAGCAAGCCCAGGGCCACACATTCATAAGCGATAGAGCCAAACTTGAAACACAGGCTTTCCGAATCCAAATTCCATATTCTTTTCCCTATAGGAGTTTCATAATTTGCCAGTAGGTGTATCTTATTATTCAAAATGTACACTATTATTTTGTACTATGTTTAAGCTAATACACCTTTTTTAAAAAACATAAGGTACCTATGCTCAAGTGACTATCACAGGGCCATTTACCAAGAAGATCTAATTATTTTAAGAACCTCATTTTGATGACAGTTATCACTGGATGAAAAATGACAGCTGAAGTATAATGTTTGCAAAACTGCTGAGACCATACCAAAACCATGTTTGCCTTTAATTCTGCAATGCAACATCCACCAACAAAGATAATATGGGTGATTTAAGGATATGTAAGCATCAAAGGGCAGAAACAGGGCATTCCTACTCTCTTTTACTCTACTAAGGCCTCAAATTCTGATATAGTTCAGAGCGTCTTATTACCACAGAGACATAAATCAAAAGGAGTTCAGCTAGAAGCAATAAAACAGATTAGTGTCTGGAAGGACTGACTTTAAAGAAAGTTTTTAAAGAATTAAATCCAGGTAGTCTAGATAAAACACAGCAATGAGGAAATCTTTTTTTTTTTTTTTTTGAAGCTGACACTAACACCAAAGACAAATGACAAATTATTCTGAAGGTAAATGACTAAAAAATGCAAAGAATAATCATCAAATAATCAAATATTTGGAGAATATACAGGGAAAACTGGAGAAGTTTACCAGCAAAAAACTATGGGACAAAAGAACTCTCTCCCACAGGAGTGGTGAAAACTACATTCCTAGAGATATTTAATACCATGTTGGACAAAACAAGAAAAGGATTCCATATGGAATGATCCTGTACTAGCCCCTGAAGTGGTGGGAGGATTGAGGATGACCTCTTAGATCTTTTCCATTTCTGATTTTTTTTTTAATTCTATGAAGTTTTATGGGGCAAGGCCCTCTGCCAATTTCCTTTCTCTCCATGATGCCAACTTTCTCCTTTTACAAAGGGAAATAAATTGTATCCTTCATTTTAAGCAGATCTTGCATTCTCAATGAATAGGTAATATAATCCTAGGTATAAATTTGGGAGAAAAAGGCTAATTCCTTTTAATAATCCTCTTTTCCCACAGTGGTTCCTTACAAGTGTTTCCACAAACTAAAGAGGAAGTAGTTCAAATGGACTCAAAGAAGAGCAGTCTCATCAGGAAAAACATTAATACTCTCTTTTCTTGTATCTGAACAGAGTTGACAGTGACCCGGGGAGCTATAAAGCTCTGGGTCAAATTACCATCAGAGCTGCTGTTTAGGATTATCTTTTACCTTTCAGCATTTTATGCTGAGTGACATCAAAATCTACTTGCAATCCACATGTTTATGGCAATGACATTTACCTTTGAAAAGATGTAGCCTTAAACACCTACACACTTGGCAAATGTTGTAAAAGGGTAAGTCTTACTCATGATTCAAACTCAAGAAACCTCAGCCTTGCCCTCTTTCTCCAGTTCGGCACTTCAAAAAAAAAAAAAAAAAAAGTTTCTCAGCCAACCTTGAAATAGATCCTAACTTTCCAGAATTCCCATTCAGTGAAAGCCCCAGCAAATACAACGGCATTTCCTTGCTTTGCTGATTTATAAGGACAAGATGTAACAAAATCCAGGGAGCTCTAAGAACCTGCCCCTAAGCTCTTTAAAAATAAAACTGTAGCTCACTTATAAGAAGGGACAGCAGGGCAGAGACAGCCCTCCAAGACTGGACACTAATGCCTCTTCTATCCAATCTAAACAACCTAAGTGGCTGAAGACCCATGGATTGCTATCTTGCCTATTTGAAAATCTGTCCCTCTACCCATAGAGAAACTTCATAGATACTAACACCAAAACCCATAAATGATATTTTAAATATAATTTTCATTTTAGGTTAGGTTAGACTGTTCAAACCTAAAAAGACTGGCCTCTCACAATGGAATATGATTTGGAGTTTTCAAAGCCTGCATAACACTTAACTCATCTAACCCTGGCAGGAAAGGCTGGCATTTATAAGTCCATTTTAAAACTGAAAATATATATGATTCTCAAATTAAAAATTAGGTGGTCTAAAGGAAAACCCACTGAGATTTTCAAACCTTCCCAAACAAGGGACCAATCTAAAAAGGGTTAGAAGGCTTCAGAATGGGTTTCATAAAAAGGCTAAAAGCATCCATTAGCCTCATCTCAGGAAAGCAAGAAATAAGAAAAACAAAAAGACATTTTTTTTCTATAATTTGAAAAAGGAATAGCGACCCTGATCCATCAGCAGCCTGTGAACCTGACTGAATTTTCTCAAAAAACCCACTGAACCTTCTCCCCACAGGGCTAGCATGCCAGAAGTTTTGGCTACTAGTTCTTGGCCTCTGAGACAGCCACCCAGAAGAAGGCAGGCAGCCTGAACAAGTATAACATGATGAGCTCCCTTTTCCTAAGCATGTCAGGAGTCCCACACTCCAGTGTCCCCTAGCCTACAGCTACCAATTTTTCAAGTGCTTCAACCTGACCCTCGTCCAAATCTGCACTCCCCCCCACACACACCGACTGCTCACTCCTAATCCCCAAACTTCCCCCACCCCGCAAGAGTGGGAAACAAGTTTCTCACCATCCTCATAGTTTTTGAGATAATAATCCGGGCCGGGGCCCCCGCGGCTTTTTGCCGGGTTCCTCAGGTTCTGGAACTGCAGAAAGTCGGTCCTTTTGCCCCCGAAGCGCAAAAAGGCAGGCGAAAGTCCCCGGGCCAGAGTCACCAGACGTTTGGAGCTGCAGGGGTAGAGAAGGAAAAAGGAAAAGATCCGAGGGACCGAAGAGAGGGCTCGGGGCACCAGCTAGGCCCTCTTCCCACTCTCTGCGGCGTGCCTGGCGCCCCAGCCCGCCCAGACTTGGGCCTCCGGACTTCGGGGGCTACGCCTCCTGTCCCCCGCCAGCCGCAGCCCCCTCCCTCAGGACCCGACGAAGCTCGCCAAAGGTGGTATTTACTAAGAGTTAAACTGCATTTGTTAACAATGTGTGCACAGGGTGGGGAGTACACTTCTGCTGAGAACACCGGGCTAAAGCGCAGTTGCTGGGCTTCTGCCCCTGCCAGGAAAGCGCTCCAGGAGGAGACGCGCAGCGCGAGGATGCCGGCTCCGACTTTTGCCAAACTTCTCGGCTTAAAGAAGGGACCTGCTCCTCCTCTGCCCCAGGAACACCGCAGCCTTTGTGGAGAAGGTGAAACCTGCCTTCCTTCAGAGACTAGGAACCTGAGTTCAAGTTCTGATTTTTTTTTTTTTTAATGCCAAAGTTGATTTTCCTTTTCCACTAACTTATAACAACCGCATGTTATCTCACAAAGCTCCTAAGCAAAAGAGATACCCAGGGTAAATCCTTGTCTTTATAAGAACACTCTCCACCCCCACCTTGCAGAGGAAAAACAGTCCCTCTTTGGCCCATGAAATAATTCAGCTCGATCCCTGGAAAGGTAACGTCCTCCTCTCCACCCCCTGAGTGGGGCTCCATCTTTTTTCCTTCCCACCGAGGCCCTCTGGAAGCTCGGGGTGAGTGAAGTTTCCTGAAAAGTAGAATCTGCTCCTCTAGGAAATTCGAGGAGCATCAGAACAATAACGTTTGCATCTATTTAGGTTTAGGATTTCCATAAATAGGTCTTTAAAAAGCCATGCTTTTAATTCAGGAAGCGGTAGAGAAGGAGCAATGCAGATGCTCTTAAAGCTAAGGGCATCAGCTGTTGTTGTGGATCTCTAGTTATCTTTAACGCTTTGCTGGTTCGGGTTCTTTAAATCCAAATCCAGATGGTACTAGTGAGTATCATAAAGGCTGAGGATAGGAGAGGAAAAGAAAAGAAAACAAAACAAAACCGAGACTCCAGTTGCGGAATTTGACAAACGTAGTGGCAGACCCGAGAAGTCCGGTAGCTGGAAGGACTCAGCTTTCAGGACCGCGTTCCGGGGCGGGCGCAGTCACGAGTCGTGTGGGCCCACGGCGGGCAGAGGAGAGGTCCGCGAGGGTCCCGCCCGCGCGGAAACCGCATTTCCAAACAACGGTCCACCGGAAGCCTGCACTGCCAATGCAAAACGCCCCGCCACAGCTTCTTCCCCGAAAAGCCTCCTTCCACAGTCTTTTCTGCGGCAAGCACTTAGCAAGAATGAGAGGTTTGTTTTTTGTTTTGGTTTTTTTGTTGGGTTTTTTTTTTTTGGGGGGGGGTGCTTAAGATCAGAAGAAAAAGAACCCCGAATGAGTCCGCGCAGCTCAAGAAGTGCAATGCAAGTGGGGCGTGCTCCCCCACCTCCGGACGAGCTCACAGACAAGCTGCTGCACGGAAGAGCTTCCGAGGAGGAACCCGGGCCGCGCAGAGCTGTTCCCGCCCTCCAGCGAAGGCACCGGCAGGAACCGAGATGCCTAGGCAGCAGCACGCACTAGTCCTCCCGCAAAGCTCGCTACACGTGGAAGGAGCGCTCCACACAGCTCCTCCCGCTACCTACAGCGTCCGGTGATCCGGCCAAGGCCAAGGGAGACTCCGAGAGCTGAGGAGCGGGTGCAAGCGAGAAGCAATCTCGAATTTTGCAGTGAAAGATACTCACGAAAGATGCGCGGCGAACGCAGCCTCGGTAAAGAAGTAAGATTGAGAGCGCTCGGAGCTCTTCAAGGGAGTCCACAGCTGAGGCTCCAATTTGGAGGGAATTTTTAAAAACTGAACACTTGGATTCGACATTGCAGACTATTTATTTATTTATTTATTTACAATGCAACTCTGTCCCTGTTGGGAAGGGATCGTGGTTGCCTAACTGCTGAACATTAACAACCCGAGATGAGGGTGAGCTCAATTAGACTCCAAGCCCTAGAGTAATGGAGAGTTGTTCATGATCACAAACCTCCCGGTTTGCTAATCCGCCGGTGCCGAGTTCGGACCTCGGAAACATCCCCGGAGTATTTCTAGGACCCTTTTCGCTCTCCTTATATATGCCACAATCGGAGCAAGTAATTTTTTTTTCCTTTAAAGAAAAACTCAACTATGTAGTTACCGCAGGAGATTCAAGGAGGAGGGACTGGGGGGAGGGGGGCATTCCGTCTATAAAAAGCATCTTACAACGTTCTGAAGTCTGAAGACATAGTGGAGGATATAAAATTAAAAATTAAAAATCCAATCCAACTTGCCCACCGCTCAAGCCTCTGCTTAAATTCGTTTTCTGTCTTGGGAATGTGAGAGAACTGACGAAACGATCATTCCGTGGAAAATTCCACTTTCGTGCGATCCCAGCTTAAACACTCACAGACACACGCAGACACGCACTGTCTCTCACACACACCCATTCCTCTCAGGTCTTTGTTGCTCGAGACCTTTTCTTCGCTTTTGTAACTGCCCTGAACCTCTTGTTTCTTTTCAGAAGGAGACGGGGAGGCTAATTGTGGATATATGTAAGCACAACATTTTTTCAGTCATAACTGATAAGTTTCTGAAATGCCTTCTGCATTGCAAACATGTGCATCTTAATAGAAAACATTGCTTTTCTCAATCACAGTTACAGCCTCACAGCAAATATTCCAGGAGGAGGAAAACCTTTCTTCTCTTTGAAACATCCACTTGGCTTATTTTCTTCTTCTTCTTCTTCCCCCTTTGGAATGGGGGTAGGAAGGGGTGGGGGTTGTTACTTAAAAAAAAAAAAAAAAATGATCTATCGAAGCCCCTGCCTTACCTTAAGAAATCGAGCCAGCCATCATGAATGATGGACGGATCCAGCTGCAGAGAGAGGAAGTTCTCATTGACTGTTCTGACTGGGTTCTTGGTGCTCACATCAAGTAGAATCAGGGTCTTTTCCTTCAAACCTGGAGCTCTGTCTACAGGCAAGGGTCTCCTGTCTCCAGCTTGGGAGGAAAGGGAGAGATGGAGCAACAGAGCCAAGAAGAGAGCCACCGGGGCTAGGCACGCAGGGGGGCGGGAGTTGCTGGAGGGCATGGCTTCAGGGAAGGCACAGAGCACCCTCATTAAACCCCTCTGATTTAAACCTCTCTTCCTACAGGGTCTCGCTGGTGACTAATTGTCCTTATCTAAAGTGTGTGTCTGTCTGCCTTTTTCCCCCCTTTTTTCCCTTCCTCCCCCCCCCTTTTTTTTTCTACAGTGTTTTGGTGCTGGTGGAGCGAACTCACGCCCCTAGCCAGCCTTCTCAGCGACTCGTGCCAAGAGTACTCGTTCACCAGCACCGCCCCTTTAAGAGATTTCGACTGCAGACATTTTTTAACTTTTTAAAGGTAAAGGGGTGGGTGGGAGAGGCGGGAAGAAGAAGGAAGGGGTGGCGTTGTACCCTCCAAATTTAACCCTCTAGGATCGGAAGCAGAGGGAGGAATCCAAACAGTACAGTTGTAACGTTTCGGGTACCGGGCGGGTCGTCTGTTTTTCCTTCCCTCCCGGCAAGGCTCTGGGGAAGGCGGTTCTAGCTCCAACCCCAACGCGAAAGCCCCTGCGCCAGGACTGGGCTTGCTGGAGTAGAGTCCAGCACCAGTCCCACGCCTGTTCGTCCAGACAGCTTCAGGCATTTCGCGGGCTCTGGCTCCAGGCTCTTCCCTTTGGGTTGAAGCAGCAAGATCAAGGTTGGTTAAGGGGTCTTGCATTGGCGACTGTGATTCCTGCCAAAGCACAGAGGGCAGAGGAAAACTCTATGGACACAACTATGGACTTCTGTGCTGAGCTGGGCAGCCACACAGAAGCTACTTCTGACCTTGATAAGTCAAAGGAAGAGTGACCAGAAGGAATACAGAGAGTGACCAGGTCAAAGGGCTTATCCGCCCATAGAAGCAAAGGGCCCATGCTGTGTGTTACTTCATTCTGTCTGCAGCCAAGGCGAAAGTGTCTTGGGAGATTCAATGTACGGCCAACTTTTAGGCCAAGTCAAAGCAACCGGCCTGTATTTGGGTAGTCTGGGTGGCGCTGTGCTCATCTGAGCCGCTTGGCTACTCCACTCCACTGCAATAGGAGAGCTGACCACCGCTCCCCAGCCCCTCCTTTAGGTCAAACTTGGGCTTACCCCTCCCGCAGGGAAGTGTGCTGTTCTGGTGCAAGAAGGGATCAGAGTGACACAATTTGGCTTTCAAACTTAGCCAGAATCTACCCACTCATAGCTCCAGGAGGTGCCAGAACAGCCAGGGGCTGCAAGGTACACCACCTGCCCTAGCTCATGGAGCCCAACCTGCAGCCCCCATCAGATGGAGCCCTGGTTCCCCAACTAAAGCCTGGAAAAGAGGCCAGGCCTGGTTTGCTGCATTCACACCATCAGCGCCACTTTCTGCTTTTTTCTGGAACAAAATGGGCCTTCTACTTGGCAGATGAAGAGAACTACTTCATGCAGTGTAGGTATGCATCCCAGGGCCTTCTGATATCAAACAGGCAAAACTCTTAAAACGCTGAGCCAAGGTTCTCCCCAAGGTTTCATGAGCCAAGGGCAGCTGCCAACAAACAAATGGCAACCTATCTCTACTTTCCTCCCCACAGACAGGATTAGGGAATCTGAAAAGAGCTGAAGTGGATAATCTTCAACTGAGGTTCCCTAAGGAGTTTCTACCAAACTAAGCAGCTGAGAAATACAGAGGTTAGGTTGGGTTAGACTGGGAAATGCCATGAGGACCTTCTACAAGTAGGACTGCATAAAATAAGGCCAAAGGAGAAAGAAAATCCAAAGCATATTATTTAAAGATGATTTTTTTTTTTTTAGGGCTGCACTGGTAGCATATGGAAGTTCCCAGGCTAGGGGTCAAATCAGAGGTGCAGCTGCTGATCCAAGCTGCATCTGCGATCTACACCACAGCTTGAGACAACGCCAGATCCTTAACCCACTGAACAAGGCCAGGGACTGAACCCACATCCTCATGAATACTAGTCAGGTTCTGAACCCACTGAGCCACAATGGAAACTCCTAAAGATGATTTTTAAAACCAAGATGTTAATATACTGAAGAATCAGATGTGGGTTCTAGCCCTAAGTAAGGCCTGCTTCCTTCAGTTCCTGAAAATTTCTAACATACCTAGATTCTTTAAAATGTGTGTGTTTCTATGTAGGGGTGTGTGGTATGGTGTTAAATTCCAGTAGGAATTATTATAATCTAAAAATGTGCACTGAACACCTCTTAGAGATGGTGACAGACTGGTTTTTATCTATCTTTGTATCTCCAGACCCAGACACATATTAGGCAATCAACAAATGCCTGTGAGCTAAATTAATGGTAAATCAAATCATGCTCAACACACTAAAATCATATACTGCTCTCAGGAAGAATGTGAAAATAAATACATTCATATTTGTATTTGTCACAGAAAACTTTTAGGTTTCTGTTCAGTAATTTGTTTTCCCATTTATTAGCATTTTCCTGGTCATCAGCTTTAGGAAATACTTATCTTGCAAATTCAGAGGCCATTTGTTCATTGCCTATATTCAGCATTAAAACTAATTACATATTTTTAACAAGGAGCCAGGCTCTCCAAGGGCCTAAACACCCCCTGCATTACAAGTGAAATGTACTTTTGGAAGCTACATTAGTTGAGGCCAAAGGAAGACCACCTGAATGAATGAAATCACTCACCCACTAGATGTCTGTAATTAATATGCCTTTCAAAAACACCTGCCCTTGTGACTAAGAATGAACTTGGGTATAAGAAGAATCTGCTTAATTATGAATTTTATCCACAGTTTTAGTAAAACCCAACCATTCTGTAATTGTTTGGTAGCCCAGGTGCTGTAACCAGTATTTAATGTTTTTCAGAAGAACCTATATGTAGTATAAAAATCAAACCCAACATAACAGTGCTTTTTTCTTAATTCCTGATGAAAACAATCTCTCTAGTCTGGCCATTGAAATTCTATGGTCACGCCCAGCCTGAGGACACTGAGGCAAATAAAGTGATTCAATAACATTTAAGGAGTTCTAGATAGCCCTGGTTGACTCTGAAATGACCTGATTATTTGGTCTTTTGGTCTAGTTTAGGTATAGCTCTCCACAGGGCTATTCTTTCCAAATAGCACCCCCTCCCATATCATGGTTTTTGTCTTCTCTCTCATCTAACCCGAAATTATATTCTGTAAATAGTCCCTTATTAATCTGTATACTAGACTGATGTTTCCATCCTATCTTCTGTGTCTCGGGTGACAACAATCTGTATCTATGTTCTACCTTAGATTGTAATTTCCTAGGGGACAAGAATCAGGCCTCTCTATAAAATATGAATTGTTGGGAACTAGATGCATTAAGGCTCCTTGGAAATGCTCTGCCTAGTGTTACTCAATGATCCTCATAGATAAATTCTTTCAATATCTAGAAGTCCAGCTTCCTGGATTTGCAAGAAATCTTTAAGATTAACTGGTTCAATGATTTCCAGACAAGAGGATTTCAATATAAACATTACTTAGTATGGAAGAACTGACATATATTTGCCAAATTTTTATTTTGTCTAGTAAGAACCTTAAAAAAATCTATCAACTACTTATCACTATTTTTTCCCCAAAGAAAAGAATATTTTAACAACCAAAAAAAAAAAAAACCCCAGCTGAAATGATGTATCAAAATAAAGAGCAAAGAGTTCCCTTCGTGGCTTAGTGGTTAACCAATCTGACTAGGAACCATGAGGTTGCAGGTTCGATCTCTGCCCTTGCTCAGTGGGTTAAGGATCCGGCATTGCCATGAGCTGTGGTGAAGGTTGCAGATGCAGCTGGGATCCTGTGTTGCTGTGGCTCTGGCGTAGGCTGGCAGCTATAGTTCCAATTAGACCCCTAGCCTGGGAACCTCCATATGCCGTGGGAGCAGCCCAAGAAAATGGCAAAAAAAAAAAGAAAAAAGAAATAAAAAATAAAGAGCAAGTGTTTAAACTAAATAAAATTAGTTTCATGAAAAGTCACTATAATGTTTTATCATTTCATCTCAGACCAACAGAAATATGCCAGTGATTAACATGGGCACTAGGATTAATGATATATCCTGTGTTTAGGGCCAAATTATACTTTGTAGCATAGAGTGTGCATGCTTTCTAATGATGGTCGTCTTGACTACAATAATTTCTTTCTCATTTTTTCTCATTTTTAGCTTGTTACAAACTCAGTGACTCCCTTTCCTTTTATTAAACATTCAAAGCCATGGTTATTTCTATGCCTGTTTTCCCCTTCTGAGGGAACTACACCTAAACATCTAATACCTAGAAAAAAATTCTTTCCACCCTGAGACTGGGAAGCATTAAGCCATAGTAGCCAATCCACTGTGTCACTGCTGCCTGTGTATTTGTCCACGATTACTGCTATTTATTGAGATCCTATGGTCCAGGCATAGTGCTCAGGACCCTTATCTTATGGATCTTCCTGAACAACTCTGAGAGGTAGATATAACTCATTATTACACCTGCTTTATATATGAGAAAATTGATACTGACTTGTCAAGCAACCTTCTCATGGTACACAGATAATAAGCAACAGCAAGAATTGAAACTCAGGGTCATCTGATTTCAAAACCTATATCTGTGTTCTTAACCACCACACTCTACTTTATGTGGCTAAAATACCGCATTCTCTCTAATAACTTGTCAACTTGTCCCAACTTGTCATGGGGGAAAACCTTGAAATAGAAGTTGTAAGACTTAAGTCCTGTCTCTGCAGATCTTAGTTTTGCAACCTTACATAATTCTTTTAAAGTGTTCTAAGTGATAGCTGCCTACTCTGTAAAATTAATATCTTAGAATAGAGTAAGACTTGAATAAAGTTATATACAGAGAGAGAAGGTGCTTTTAAGTCCTAAAATATTATACAATTGTGCTATTTTTTTCTTGTTATTTCTTATTCCTTCTCCACACTTGCCACAAATATATTCCCTTAACTGACAACTGGAGAAAGGATTAAGTTTTATATATAAATAATTTAGTGATAAACTTGAAAGAAAAGGTCAACTCTATCTAATATGATGTCAATAAATGCAGTAATGAGTATGTGCCACATATTTTAATCATGCAGGCTCTTCTGCCTGTAATTAGTATCTGATAAAGAAAGAAAAGTAGGTTTTACTTGCCTCCTTCAATTTTTCACTGGGAGAGAGGAGATAGGAATGGGAAAAGGACAGTGCTAGGGAATAACATAGACTGTGTCCCTGTCCTGCTTAGAGGAGGAGGGGATAGCGACACTTTCTCCATATGGAAAACTGAAAAGGAAAAGAATTTATAACTCTATTATTGTTCTACTTCATTATATAAGAAACCCTAGCTGGACGGTTTTCTTCATTCCCACTGCTGCTATCAAGCAGTAAACTTATGTGGGGAAGATCATAACCGTAATAGATGTAGTTGACTCTAATGAGTTCAGTTTGAAATCCCTTAACATTTTGCGGGGGTAGGGATAAGAGGCATTTGAGGAACTGCTATAGGTGGAAAAAAATATATTAAGATTTATTCATGTCTTTAGTCACACTCACTGAAGAGCTGTCCTAGCCCATTCTGCCTTTTATACATTCAAGTAAGTCCTGAAAAGCACCATGTGATACTGGAAATTGTATGGGCTCTACAGTCCAATAGGCTCTGATTAAAACGCAGTTCACACTGTTCTTTTTTTTTTTTTTTTTTTGTCTTTTTGCTGTTTCTTGGGCCGCTCCCGAGGCATATGGGAGGTTCCCAGGCTAGGGGTCTAATCGGAGCTGTAACCACCAGCCTATGCCAGGGCCACAGCAACGCAGGATCCGAGCCGTGTCTGCGACGTACACTCCAGCTCACAGCAACGCCGGATCGTTAACCCACTGAGCAAGGCCAGGGATCGAACCCGCAACCTCATGGTTCCTAGTCGGATTCGTTAACCACTGCGCCACAATGGGAACTCCCTCACACTGTTCTATATGTGACTTGTTTCTTCCCTACAACATGCCCAATACTCACTCTTCACTTTTCTCTACCTGTCCTTTATCCCAAATGGCTGACCAATTTGGACTTCCTTGCCTCTGCCTTCCAATTAAGTTCAGCCAATGAAAAACACAGGAAGAAAATTCTAGAGAAGGAATTGGGAAGGGAGGGTTATTTTTCTAACTTCATTTCAGTAAGTTTTCCAAGGCAACATATCTCTTCCACTTTTTTAATGGTTTTAATCCATTCATCTACTGATGGACATTTGGGCTATTTGTTTTTGTCTGTATGAACATTCACATACACTTTTTTTAACATAGGACACAATTTTATTTCCCTATGTAACTAACAAATAAATTATAAAAATAAATATAAATGAGGAGTTCCCATTGTGGCTCAGTGGGTTATGAACCCAACTAGTATCCCTGAGGACGCAAGTTCAATCCCTGGCCATGCTCAGTGGGTTAAGGATCTGGTGTTGCTGTGAGCTATGGTGTAGGTTGCAGATGTAGCTAAGATCCTGTGTTGCCGTGTCTGTGGTATAGGCTGGAAGCACAGCTCCAATTTGACCCCTAGCCTGGGAACTTCCAAATGCCACAGGTGCAGCCCTAAGAAGGCAAAAAATAAAATAAATATAAATGACACATTTATTTATAAATATAACTTACAATTGTTATAATTTATAATTTATAAATATAAATAAAATGAGTGGAATGATTATGTTAAGGGAGATATATGCTAAAATTTTTAAGAAAGTTCCACATTTTTGTATCATTTTTACATTCCCACCACTAATGTATGAGCATTCCAGTTTCTCCATATATTACACTAGATAAGGTCAGTATTTTTAATTATAATCATTCTAATAGGTACATAGTAATATTTCATTGTGGTTCTTATTTGTATTTCTTTAACGACTAATAAAGTTGAACTATCTTTCTATTTTCTTATCTTCTATCCATGTATGTTATTTAATGAAACATTTAATAAAATCATTTCCCTATTTGTTAAAAAAAATACCCAGTTCACAATTTACTGTCTGCTCATGTGACCTTTGATGAACAAATCATTTCTTCTTGCTGAACCCCAATTTCCCCATCTATAAAACAGGTATAAGTATACTCCCCTCCATGCGTGTTGTGAGAATTAAATGAGGTATTAGTTTTTAGCACATAGTTACTACTCAACTATCAATGTCAAAGGTTGAGTTTCATGGTGGAAATAAATGTAATTTGCATGGGTAAGGTAGGAAGAAATTTATAAACCTACACCTGAAATCTAAGGTTTCAAGATAGTATAATAAAAAAAAAAAAAAAAAAAGGAGTTCCTGTCTTGGTAAAGCGGAAACGAATCCAACTAGGAACCATGAAGTTGTCCATTCAAGCCCTGGCCTTGTTCAGTGGGTTAAGGATCCAGCGTTGCCGTGAGCTGTGGTGTAGGTTGTAGACTCAGCTCGGATCTGGCATTGCTGTGGCTGTGGCATAGGCCGGCAGCTGTAGCTCTTGATTATACCCCTAGCCTGGGAGCCTCCATATGCCACGGGTGAGGCCCTAAAAAAACAAAAGGCAAAAATAATAACCTATATACACAGAAAACTTATTTGTATACTATTCCATTTTATGTTCATAGCATAGATAGGACAAGCTTTATCCTCATAATTCAGGTAAGGAAATCAAGAGTCACAAAGTTCAAAATGCCACTTAATGAAGAACCAGAGACTAAAGCCAGTGCTACTCACTGAAAACTGAACTACACTTTCAGTATGTTTATTATTGAAAATACCTGAGAAATTTTACATATTAATGTCCCAGGACAAAAATTCAAATAGCCTTTCACATGTTTTATAGCTTCATTAACTATAGGTTGTTTAGATATACTTTCAAATAACCAGGAGTTCCTATCGTGGCTCAGTGGTTAAAGAATCCAACTAGGAACCATGAGGCTGTGAGTTCAATTCCTGGCCTCAGTCAGTGGGTTAAGGATCCAGCGCTGTGGTGAGCTGTAGTGTAGGTCACAGACAAGGCTCGGATCCCGCATTGCTGTGGCTGTGGCGTAGGCCAGCGGCTATAGTTCCAATTAGACCCCTAGCCTAGGAACCTCCATATGCCATGCGTGCGGCCCTACAAAAAAGACAAAAAAAAAAGGACAAACCATAAATTGTTTATAGTTTTCACTATACCACTTTCCTAAGTGAGATAATTCTAAAAGAATTAATGCTAAAGATAATTTCTAAGAAACTGAAAGATACAAATCATATATATTTATCTCAATATAGCTCCTATTTTAGTCTCAGCATTGAGAAGTTGAGCCTGTAGTAAAAGATTTACCTGTAACACAACTGTGTCACAAAAGTAAATAGCTGTGATTACATTTTTTTCCCTAGGCTAACAGCACACTTTGACCTTTTTAAATATCCTAACGTGTTTACTTCATAATAATGGGATTTAAACAAATACTGACAACTGAAAGCTTACCACAGGTTCACTCCTCAATAATCAAAATTGGTTGATAGACTCTATCTGTACATACCTACTCAACTGAGTACTTTGCCTCTGCCTGAACTAACATATAGATTCCTAATTCTTTGGAGTAGTTTTGTCCCCACATTAAGTAGATTCAAGTCCTTCCTAGTTCAGTGCCAGTTATCCTAAACCTTACCCCCCTTAAAGATTAACAAATTTTCCTAGAGACAGTGACATGCTGTGACTCTTAGAAACTATGTTTCATTTCCATCAGACACTTAAATTTTAACTTTCTCTTTTAACCTTCTGAAGCCTAGCCATCATAATACTGTGTTTAAATACTTAATGTTTTTCCCTTTCAGGAAGATATAAAATCAATTTGAGAATCTAGGTCAGTGATTCTCAGCCTTAGCCACACATTAAAGTCAACTAAGGAGCTTTTTAAAAATAATCATGCCAGGACCACCCCCAGATATTCTGATAAGTGATTTGAAGTAGGGCCTCAGCACATTGTGGATCCTTTGCTATACACCTAAATTTAGTTTCCAGTTTCAGGAATCAAATTTAGATGACAAGGGATATCACATTATTTGAATCTATTCGATTCCTAGGTTTCAGCTAATGAGCAGAGTTCAAATACTAAATGATAACTCAAAAAATTGAATCTATTCTGTTCCTAAGTTTAGATAATGAAAATTAAGATATTGAGAGACCATTCTCAAAGGGGTAAAACTATCGAAGTAAATACCATATATCCACTGCTTTAGTGGAGTCGTAATTGATTATTCCTTCATTCAAGAAATGTTTTCAGAATTACTGTTGTGGCTTATCGGGTTAGGAACCCAACTAGATCCATGAGGATGTAGGTTCAATCCCTGGCTGGGCTCAGTGGGTTAAGGATCCAGCTTCAGTGTAGGTCGCAGACATGGCTCGGATCCCACATTGCTATGGCTGTGGCATAAGCCAGCAGCTGTAGCTCCAATTCAACCCCTAGCCTAGAAACTTACATATGCCTCAGTTGCAGCCAAAGAGAGAAAGAGAGAGAGCAAGAGAGAGAGAGAGAGAAGACATACAGAAAGAAAGAAAGAAAGAAAGAAAGAAAGAAAGAAAGAAAGAAAGAAAGAAAGAAAGACAGACAGAAAGAAAGAAAGACAGACAGACAGAAAGACAGAAAGACAGACAGACAGAAAGAAAGAAAGAAAGAAGAAAGAAATGTTTTCACTTTATCTGATTGGCAAAATGTGAATACTGGATAATTAATTGTAGATGTGGGGAGATGGGAAACTTCCTGCATGCTGATGGGAGGATAAACTGATTGAGCCATTCTGGAGAGTGTCTGGCAGTATTTAGTGAAATTATATATGTGTATTCCCTAAAACATAGCAATCCCACTCTGGGCATAAATTTCCAAGCAACTCACAAAAGGCTCATAAAAAGACTTGAATAAGGATGGTTAATAAAGCGCTGATTTTAATATTAAGGAATTATAGGCACCTAGATATCCAACACAAGGGAAATGGACAGGCAAAATGAGGAAGGCAGCAGTTAGAAGCAACAAACTAAATATACATACAACAACATGAATGGGCTTTAAAGAGGATGGTATATGAGAAACAAAACCCAGGATAGTTATAGCATTATAACAATTAGTGCAAATTAAACATACACACATGAAACTATGTATTTTACAAGGATACAAAAATATCAAAGGACATACATCAAACACATTAGAGTTGATGCCTATAAGATAATCACTGAAAAAGGAAAATTAAACAAAAGGCTTTGCATGAACGAATGGTCATAAATATTCTCCTGTATTCAAGGCAAGACTTAACGGATTTTCTGGGGAGTAAATGGGAGAAATATTTACTAAGTGCTGACTATTAGTTAGGTAGTGTCTTTTGCTTCCCCACCTTGGAATTCAAAGAATACCTTTGCCCATGGAAACCTCACAGGTTAGCTCATAAAATGGACATGTTAACAAAAATCCATTTGATAAGTGCTATAAGAGTTTGGTGGAAAGTGCTGCAGAATACCGTAAGGAATTGGGACTTAATATATGTTTATATAGGGGTCTATTACTTAATACCTATGTAATTTTCCAATATAATGATGACTGAAGTATATCATACTTTAAATAAGGTGGGTGTTTGGGTTTTGTTTTGGGTGTCCCCCCCCCCTTTTTTCTTATTTATCTGATCCTTGTTTCACTTCGTTTCTACTTTGGGAGTAGCTAAGGCTTGCCTGCTATAGAAATGCTGCAGTGCCATCTGCTGGTAGAAATTTTTTTAATTCCCCCATCTACCTTAAAATCCATTTTCAAAAACAAAAATATGACAAAATCATACAGTATTTGGGCTTGAAGGAATCTAAGAGATCATCTATTTCAGGCCTTTAGTTTAGAGATTGGGAAATATCGCTTTACAAGACTCTATCTTATTTAAGATAAATGTGTGTGTGTGCATTTTCACATACCCCTTTCATCACCACTGTGAGTTTCCCAAACTCTATGAAGACTCACAAAGCTAATTTATCTTAATTTTCTCAGATATATAAACATATAAACCCCTTTTGAGTGGTGCATAAGACATGTTTAAGCATTTTTGTAAAGCCCATTTCCCAGGAAAACAATCAGGAAGGCAGCTTACTGCACTGCCAAACAAATGTGCTTTAAGGTGACAGCTACATTCATCTCAGCTTTACTATTTACTGAGAAGCCTTAAGTAAGCTGTTTAACTTCCCTTTATATGTGAAATAAGGACAGTAATCTAATTTATAAGGGTGTCGTAATAATTTGTGGGGAGTACATGTAAAAATAAAAATGCTTAGCAATGTCAGAAAAATATTTAACAGCTAAACTAAACCCCTAATACTAATTTAAATATGCTTCTTAATCTATCCTTAATGAAGCTTAAAACTGTAAATGAATCTTCCCCTCATTTATACTTTATATTTAATATAGATAATTTTCTGGCTCTAAGATATTCCATATAATTAATTCCCATAAATATGTAAATGGAAGGCAAAATGTGTTTTAACAGCTCACTGAATATCTAGGCAGATCATACCTCTGCTTTAGGGTACTGCTATTCATAGTGTAGTCCACAGATCTAGCAGCATTAGCGAAACCTGCCAACAGTTAGAAATGTGGAATCTCAGGCTCCGCCCAGACCTACAAATTAGAATCTACATTTTAATAAGTTCCCCAAGTGATTAAAATTCACAATTCAAGTCTGAGAAGCAGTACTTTATAGGACAGAAAATAGAACCTGAGCCCCATTATTTTAGGAGAGGTTTCTAGCACCAGCTCTGTTCTGTTCCTCTTGGCTAAATTTATTGATGTTTTAATGGTTAAGTGCTGAAACTTCAAAATTTTAGTGAAACTCATCTATTTATTCAAATAGGCAGACAAATAATAATACTTAAACAACTTGAGCACTTATTAAATACCAGACTCTAGCAAAGCATTTCTTTTTAGGGCCACACCCGCAGCACATGGAAGTTCCCAGGCTAGGTATACAATTGGAGCTACAGCTGCCAGCCCACTCCACAGCCACAGCAACACTATATCTGAGCCGCAGCTGTGACCTATAGCACAGCTCAGGGTAACACTAGTCCTTAACCCATTGAGCAAGGCTAGGGATGGAACCTGCATCTTCATGGATATTAGTTGGATTCTTTACTGCTGAGCCATAATAGGAACTCCTTGCAAAGCATTTTAATGCATTATTTTCTTTAATCTTTATGATAACTGAAGCTTAGAGAGATTAACTTGGTGGAAATCAATAACCAGTAAAAAGTAGCTTTGGAATTCAAATCTAGGTCTGTCATTATAGAAGTTAAACTCTTAATCACTTGGATTTCCTGAAACAGTCAATGTAACATGCTAGTAGTCCATATATTTAGTTAAGAGTTAATAAATATTTAAATAAATGTAGCATATCTTTTAACATTTTAATCAGCTTTCCCTCAAGCTAAATGACATGCCCTTCTGTATAACAGAAGACATTTCACACAGAATTAATTTTCTTTTTTCAGCAATATTGATACTTTGATTTTCTCTATAGATTTTGAATTTGATATACAACATTTACTAGAGTATAAAAACTAAATCTATAACTGTGATTTTGTTCACTTATACTGAGAATACTGTGGTTAGAGAGTAAGGCATTGAGAAATTGGTTCCTGAAGTCTTCTCAGAAATCCCCTGATTCATGTATGTGCATTCTTGTTTATGATTTGTGTATGTGTATATCTCTCTTACACACTTTCTCTGTTCTAATACATAGTCACTGGAAAGAGTGACAGGCATATGTGAAAACAGGGCAGAAAATCGGGAATAATTTTGTTATTATTCAACTTGTGGGTGGCTCAAGGATCCATAGGAAGTCTGAACAGCCTGAAGTACTCTGGGCCCTGTGAACTCACAAAACTAGCCAGCCAAAACCTCCTTCCACAAACAAAACCCCATAAGGATGAGAAATATTTGAGGGAAAGAATCTATATTGTACAGTAAAAAGACAATTGATGGAAAGAAAACAGAAAGCTCAGATTAAATTGGAGAAGGAATGGAAGTGCGGTCAAGATGAAAGAGTAGGAAGACCTTGAGCTCATCTCCTCCCACAGACACAACAAAATTACAACTATTCAAGAACAACTATCTTTGAGACTGACTTAAAGACAGCAGAAAAGATTTTCCACAACCAAAGATAAAAAGAAGGAACTATAATGAGCTGAATAGGAAGAGAAGGGGCATAAACACAGTATAGTCAAGATTCACAACCCCAGGTAGGCAAGCCATAAATGGGAGAATAATTATAATTGCAGAGATTCTCCCCAAGGAGCAAGAGTACAAGCCCCATATCAGGCTCCACAGCCTAGGGGTGCTGCACTGTGAAGACAAGCTCCTGGAATGTCTGGCTCTGAAGGTCAGTGCGGCTTGCATATAGGAGAGGCGGAAGGCTATAAGAAACAAGAGACTTATAAATGGTACACATAAAATCTCACATGCTTTGAGTCCCAGGCCAAAAGCAGTACTTTGAAGCGAGCTTTCAGCACATTCAACTGCTGATTTTGGAGAGCTTCCTGGAGAGACAAAAGGCAACTGATAAGGCTGAGTTATATTCTGTAATATATGTGTGTGTATATGCCATATATATATATATATATATTATAATTCTATATTATAAATATATATAAATTGTATAGTTTTATATGAATATATGCCATATAAAAATGCAGGTTGTAATTATATATTATTATTATAAATATATATTAATTATATAGATTTATATATAAATATATGCCACATTTTACTTATTCATTCATCTGTCAATGAATAGACTTTCTTGCAATTTTTGGCTATTGTGACTAATGCTCAACAAACATGGGGATGCAAATATCAAAAAAAAAAAAAAAGGCAACTGAGACTTCCCCTAGGAACATGGACACTGATGGCAATCATTTTGGGAAGCATATTCTACCAAAAGAACACTGGTGCTAGAAAGCACCACTTTAGGGTTCTCCCTCTAGACTAATAGTGGGCTTACCTAGTGAATCAGCACCAGCCCCAGGATCTCCCAGGTCACAGAGCCAGCCATGCATGGACCCATCCCCACCTACCAGCAGCCCAGCATCAGTCCCAGGTCCTCAGGGATACAGAGCCAGCCATTTTGAAACCAAACCTTACCCACTATAGGTCAGCACTAGCCCCAAGGTCATTTAGCCATCCATGCTGGGACCCAGCCTCACCTACCAGCAGGTCAGCACCAGCCCTAAAATGCCCTAGGCTGCACAACAAGCCACTCCAAGACCCAGCACTGCCCACTAGTGAGCCAGCACCAGCCCCAGGACCCCCTGGTTCACAGAGCCAGCCATGCCAGAACATGGCCTTGACCACCAGCAGGCTTGCAGCCACCACATGAGGTAGAGCCAAATTGGCCAGGGGCAAGGTACATACTAGTGTATCCACAGTAGTTGGCTCCACAACAGAACAACTCATGTGGCCCACATATGGGACATGCCTAAAGCATATAACTCATGGGACATCTTCTACATAGGGCCACTTCTCCAAGATTAGGAAACATAACCTACAACTAACACACAAAATAAACACAGAGAACTAGACAAAACGAAGCGACAAAAGAATATGTTCCAAACAAAGAGACAAGACAAGACCTCAAAAGAACTAAATGAAGCAGAGACAAGCAATCCACCTAATAAAGTGTTCGAGATTGCTCACTGAACTCAGGAGAAGAATGGACAAACACAGTGAGAATTTTAATGAAGAATTAGAAAATATAAAGGAGAGCCAGACAAAGCTAAAGAATACAATAACTGAAATAAAAAATATATTAGAAGGAATCAATAGCAGATTGGATAACACAGAGGAACAGATCAGCAAAGTGAAAGACAAAGAAGTGGAAATCACTCAAGTTGAACAGAAAAAAAAAAGAATTTTTAGGGGTTCCCGTCATGGCACAGCAGAACCAAATCTGACTAGGAATCATGAGGTTGTGGATTTGATACTTGGCCTTGCTCAGTGGATTAAGGATCCAGTGTTGCCATGAGCTGTGGTGTAGGTCGCAAATGCGGCTTGGATCCTGAATTGCTGTGGCTATGGCGTAGGCAGACTGTTGTAGCTCCAATTTGACCCCTAGCCTGGGAACCTCCATATGCCGCAGGTACAGCCCTGAAAAGCAAATAAACAAAAAAAAAGAATTTTTAAAAATGAGGATAGTTTAAGAGACTTTGGGGACATCAAGCAAAAAATGGTACCAGAAGAAGAGAAAAGGGGCAAAACAATTATTTGGAAACAGACATCCAGGTCCAGGAAGCAAAGAAAGTATCAAACAAGATGAACCAAAAGAAGTACACACCAAATACATTTTAATTAAAATAGCAAAAAAAAATTAAATTAAATAAAATAGCAAAAATTAAAGATAGAGGATCTTGGAGTTCCCTGGTGGTCTAGTGGTTAAGGATTCAGCATTGTTAGGGTTCAATGCCTGGCCTGGGAATTTCCACACGGCTCACATACAGCCAAAAAAAAAAAAAAAAAAGATAAAGAGACAATCTTAAAAGAAGCAGGAGAAAAGCAACTGGTTACATACAAGGGAACTCCCATAAGACTATAAGCCCACTTTTCAGTAGAAACTTTGCAGGTCAGAAGGGAGTAGAATGATATATTCAATGAAAGGAAAGGAAAAAAACCTACAACCAAGAATACTCTGCCTGGTAAGGCTATCATTCATATTTGAAAAACAGATAAAGAGTTTTACTTTTACTAAAGCTAAAAGAGTTCAGTACCACTATACCAGCTTTATAAGAAATGTTAAAAGACAAGCTCCCATTGTGGCTCAGTGGGTTAAGAACCTGACATAGCGCCCATGAGATTTGATCCCTGACCTCGCTCAGTGGGTTAAGTATCCAGCATTGCCACAAGCTGCAGCATAGGTCACAGTTGCAGCTTGGATCCAGTGTTTCTGTAGCTGTAGTGTAGGCCAGCAGCTACAGCTCCTATTCAACCCCTAGCCCAGGAACTTCCATATGCCACAAGTGTGGCCAGAAAAAGAAAAAAAAATGTTAAAGGGACTTCTCTAAGTGGAAAAGAAAATACCACAACTAGATATGAAAATTATGAAAAGAAAAAATCTCACTGCAAAGGCAACATACAGTAAAGGTAGAAGATCAACCACTTATAAAGCCAGCAGGAAGGGTAAAAGACAAATGTAGTAAAATAATCTATATCCACTATAAGAAGTTAAGGAATATACAAAACAAAAAGATGTAAAATAAGAGGCCAAAAACATTAAATAGGAGTTGGGGGGAGAAGTAAAAATGCAGAGTTGTTAGAATGCATTCAAACTTAAGAGATAATCAACTAAATATAACTATAAATACAAGTATATATCTAACTCTTGGTAACTACAAGCCAAAAAACTATAATAGATACAAACCAAAAAGAGAGAAGAATGCAACCATAATAAAATCACAAGGGAAAAGAGCAAACGAAGAATAAACAAACAAAAAACTATAAAAACAAGCAGAAAACAATGAACAAAATGTCAGTAAGTATATGCCTATCATTTACTTAAAAGAAAAAGACTAAATACTTCAATCAAAAGACAAAGAGTGTCTGAATGGATATAAAAGTAAGACCCATATCTATGTTGCCTACAAGAGACTCATTTCAGATCCGAAGATACACACAGTCTGAAGGTAAGGGGTAGAAAAGAGTATTTCATATAAATGGAAACAAAAAGAAAACTAGGTAGCAATATTTATGTCAGATAAAATATTTATGTCAAAACAAAGACTGTAACAAGAGACAAAGAAGGTCATTACATAGTGATAACGGGATCAATCCAATAAGAAGATATAACAACTGAAAGTATATATACACACAACATAGCACTTAAATACATAAAGCAAATATTAACAAACATGAAGAAACTGACAGTAACACAATAATAGTAGGAAAATGTACACCCCACTTACATCAGTAGACAGATCATCCAGATAGAAAATTAATTTTTTAAAAACTCTAGCCTTAAATGACACATTAGACCAAATGGACTTAGCAGATAAATGTAGAACATTCCAACCAAAAGCAGCAGTGTACACATTCTTTCCAAGTGCTCATGGAACTTTCTCCAGAATATACCATATACTCAGCCACAAAACAAGTCTTAATAAATTTAATAACACTGAAATCATATCAAGCATGTTTCCAACTACAACTATGAGAGCAGGCATAAATTAAAAGAGAAAAACTGCAAGAAACAAAAACACATGGAGGATAGACAATAAATACAGTACTAAACAACCAATGTATCATTGAAGAAACAAAGGAGAAATCTAATAATACCTAGAGACAAATAAAAAAGAAAACACAACAATCCAAAAATCTATGCAATATAAGAAGGGAAGTTTATAGTGATACAAGCCTATCTAAGGAAAGAAGAAAAGTCTCAAGTAAAAAACCTAAACTTACACTTAAAGGAAAAAACAAAGAACAAACAAAATCCAAATTTAGTGGAAGGAAAAAAAAAATTATAAACATCAGGGCAGAAATAAAGACTAAAAAACTATAGAACAGATCAATGAAACTAAGAGCTGGTTCTTTGAAAAGATTTTTTTAAATGATAAACATTTATTCAGGCTCATCAAGAAAAAAAACAGGGCTAAAAGTAGTAGAATCAGAAATGAAGAAAAAAAAAAGAAGTTATAAATGACACCACAGAAGTACAAAGGATCATAAGAGATTACTACAAACAACTTTACACCAATAATATGGATAATCTAGAGCAAATAAATTCCTAGAACAATCTCCTAAGACTGAATCAGAAAGAAAAAGAAAATACGAAGAGATCAATTTCCAGTAATGACATCAAATCAGTTTAAAAAAAAAAAAAAAAAAAAGACCAAAGGGCTTCACAGGTAAATGCACTAAACATTTAAAGAGTTAACACCTAACCTTCTTAAACTATTCCAAAAATTAAAGAAATGTTTCTGAACTCATTCTATAAGACCAGTATTGCCCTGGCACCCAAACCAGACACAACAAAAAATGAAATTACAGGCCAATATCACTGTTGAGCTTAGATGCAAAAATCCTCAAAAAAAAAATACTAGCAAACCAAATTCAACAATACATTAAAAAGATCATATACCATGATCAAGTATGATTTATCCCAGCAATGTAAGAAGGATCATAAGAGATTACTACAAACAACTTTACACAATATCCACAAATCAGTATGATACACATCAACAAACTAAATAATAAAAATCATACGATTATATCTATAGACACAGAAAAGACTTCTGACAAAATTCAGAATAAATTTATGATAAAAACTTTCCACCAAGTGGGTAGAGAGGGAACATACCTCAACATAATAAAAGTTATATAGGAGTTCCCACTGTGGCTCAGTGGTAATGAACCTAACTAGTATCCGTGAGGATGGGGTTTCGATCACTGGCCTCATTCAGTGGGTTAAGGATCCAGCATTGCAGTGAGCTATGGTGTAGTTCATGGACATGGCTCGGATCCCACATTGCTGTGGCTGTGGCATAGGCCAGCAGCTACAGTTCCAACTCAAGCCCTAGCCTGGGGACCTCCATATACTGCAAATGCACCCCTAAAAAGCAAACTAAAATAAAATAAATTAAAGGCTATATATGACAAACATACAGCCAACATCATACTCAATAGGGAAAAGCTGAAAGCATTTCCTCTAAGATGAGGAACAAGACAAGGATGCCCACTCTCACATTTTTATTTCACATGGTATTGGAAGTCCTAGCCATAGCACTCAGACAAGAAAAAGAAACAAAAGAAATTCAAGTTTTAAAGGAAGAAGTAAAGCTATTTGCAGATGACATGATACTATATATAGAAAAACCTAGATGCCGCCAAAAAAACTAGAAAAATGAATCCAGTAAAGCTGCAGGATACAAAAATAATATACAGAAATGTTACATTTATATACATGAACAACAAACTACCAGAAAGAAAAATTTTAAAAAACAATCCCATTTACAAATGTATCAAAAAGAATAAGTAAGGTATGTAGGAATAAATATAACCAAGGAGGTCAAAGATTTCTACTCAGAAAACTATAAGACACTGATGAAAGAAATTAATGACAACACCAGCAAATGGAAAGATATGTCATACTCAGGGACTGAAAATTAATATTGTTAAAGTGACTATACTACTCAAGGAAATCTACAGATTCAATGCAATTTCTATCAAAATACCAGTGGCATTTTTCACAGAACTAGAACAAGTAATTCTAAAGATGGATGGAAACACAAAAGACCTAAATGCCCAAAACAATCTTGAGAAAGAAGAACAAAGCTGGGGGATCATGCACACTGATTTCAAACTACACTACAAATCAACAGTAATCAAAATAGAATGATATTGGCACAAAAACAGACACACAGATCAAAGGAACAGAAGAGAGAGTTAAGAAATAAACTCACACTTATATTATCAATTTATCTACAAAGGAGGCAAGAATACGGAACAATGAAAAAACAGCCTCTTGGCGTTCCCGTCGTGGCACAATGGAAACAAATCCGACTAGGAACCACAAGGTTGAGGGTTCCATCCCTGGCCTTGCTCAGTGGGTTGAGGATCAGGCATTGCCGTGAGCTGTGGTGTGGGTCGCTGATGCAGCTCGGATCCTGAGTTGCTGTGGCTGTGGTATGGGCCAGCGACTACAGCTCCAATTGGACCCCAAGCCTGGGACCCTCCATATGCCATGGGTGCGGCCCTAGAAAAGGCCAAAAAAAAAAAAGGCCAAAAAAAACGAGTCTCTTCAATAAATGATGTTGAGAAAACTGAACAGCTTATGTCCAAAATATCAAACTGGACTACTTTCTCACACCATATGAGAAAATAAGCTCAAAATGTATTAAAGACTTAAATGTAAAACCTAAAAACCATAAAACTCCTATAAGAAAACATGGGCAGTACACTCCTTGACACTGGTCTTAATATTTTTTTGGATGTCTCCTCAGACAAGGGAAACAAAAATAAACAAATGGGACACTGAAAAAACTTATGGTCTCCAGAGGAGACAGTTTGGGGGGTGGGGGGATGTGCTTGGGCTGTGGGATGGAAATCCTGTGAAATCAGATTGTCATGATCATTATACAACTACAGATGTGACAAATTCATTTGAGTAATAAAAAAAATGGAAGAAAAAATAAAATAAAATAAAATAAAATAATAAACAAATGGGACTACATTAAACTAAAAAGCTTTTGCACAGAAAGAAACTCTCAACAAAACAAAAAGGCAGTCTACTGAATGGGAGAAGATATTTGAAAATAATATATCTGATAAGGGGTTAATATCCAAAATAAACCAAAAAAATCATACAACTCAACATAAAAAAAACAAATAACATGGTAAAAAATGGGTACAGAACCTGAGTAGACATTTTTCCAAAGAAGACTTACAGGTGGCCACCAGACACACGAAAAGATGCTTAAAATCACTAATAATCAGGGAAATGTAAATCAAAACCTCAATGAGATACCACCTCACACCTGTAAGAATGGCTATCCTCAAAAAGACAACAAATAACAAGTATTGATGAGGATGTGGAGAAAAGGGAACTTTCATGTACTGCCAGCAGGACTGTAAATTGGTGCAGCCACTATGGAAAACAGTATAAAGATTCCTCAAAAAATTAAAAATAGAATTGCCATATCATCCAGCATTTTTACTTCTGGGTCTTTGCCCAAGGAAAACAAAAACATAATTCAAAAAGATATATGCCCTCCAATGTTCACTGCAGTATTATATTCAATAGCCAAGATAAGGAAGTAACCTAAGTGCCCACTGATAGGTGAATGGATAAAGAATATGCGGTTTATACAGACAATGGACTATTACTCAGCCATAAGAATGAAATCTTGCCATTTATGACAACATAGATAAATCTAGAGGGTAGTATACTGGGTGAAGTAAGTCAGACAGAAGAAGACAAATACTTCATGATTTCACATGTGGAATCTAAAAAACAAAACAAACAAAACAAAACAAAAACATACTCATAGATACAGAGAACAAATTAGTAGTTGACAAAAGGGAGAGGGCTAAGGGAGTGGGTGAAACAGATGAAGGGAATTAAAAGGGACAACCGTCCAGTTATATAATAAATAAGTTGTGGGGATATAATATAAGCATAAGGAATATGATCAATAATATTGCAATAACTTTATGGAGACAGATGGTTTGACATAAATATTTTATCTGATATAAATATTGCTACCTAGTTTTCTTTTTGTTTCCATTTATATGAAATACTCTTTTCTACCCCCTACCTTCAGACCATGTGTGTCTTCAGACCTGGCTTGGTGGCAACAAATCAGACTAGTATCCATAAGGACCTGGGTTCAATCCCTGACCGGCGCAGTGGGTTAAGGATCCAGCATTGCCATAAGCTGTGATGTAGGATGCAGATATGGCTCAGATCCTGCATTGCTGTGGCTGTGGCATAGGCCAGCAGCTGCAGCTCCAATTCGGTCCCTAGCCTGGAAACTTCCATATGCCATGGGTGCAGCCCTAAAAAGACAAAAGGTGGGGGGCAACAAAGAAGAATCATAATCTCATGCAAAAATATTGTAAGAAAGTAAAAAGAAAAATAAACAAGTGGGACTTAATTAAACTTAAAAGTTTTTGATCAGCAAAGAAAACCATAAACAAAACGAAACGACAACCCACAGAATAGGAGAAAATATTTGCATATGATACTACCAACAAAAGATTAATTAATCTTCAAAATATACAAATATCTCATGCAGCTTTATAGAAAAACAACAACCCAATCAAATAAAGGTCAGAAGATCTAAATACACATTTCTCCAAAGAAGACAGACAGATGGCCAAAAGCACATGAAAATATGCTTAACATCAATTATCAGCAAAACACAAATGAAAATTACAAAATTACAATGGCCAGTCAGAATGGCCATCATCAAAAAGTCTACAAACAATAAATGCTTGAGAGAGTGTGGAAAAAGGTAACCCTTCTACACTGTTAGTAGGAATGTAAATTGGTGCAACCACTATGGACAACAGTATGGAGGTTCCTTTAAAAACTAAATATAGAACCTCTATATGATCCAGCAATTCCAATCCTGGGCATACATCTGAAGAAAATGATAGAAACCTAGCAAATCCTAAAAGGACTACCAGAGAAATGTTGGAGTTCATCAATGAATGTGGTAACACTGCAGGATACAAAATTAATACACAGAAATTTATTGCATTTCTGTACACTAATAATGAAAGATCAGAAGGAGAAATTAGGCAAACAACCCCACCTACCATCACATCAAAAAGATTAAAATACCTAGGAATAAACCTGCCTAAAGAGACAAGAACTGTACTCTGAAAACTCTAACACACTGATAAAAGAAATCAAAGATGACACAAAAACATGGAAGGATATATACCATGTTCTTGGATTAGAAGAATCAATGTTGTCAAAATGACCATACTATCCAAGGCAATCTATAGATTCAATGCAATCTCTACCAAATAATCAATGATATTCTTCACAGAACCAGAAGAAAATATTTTAAAATTTTTATGGAAACACAAAGACCCCCAAGTAGCCAAAGCAGTACTGAAAAAGAAAAATGAAACTGTAGGAACCAGGCTCTCTGACTTCAGACTACACTACAAATCTACAGTCATCAAAACAGAAATATAAATCAACTGAACAGGATAGAAAGCCCAGAAATAAACTCAAGCACCTATGGTCAACTGATCTATGACAAAGAAGGCAAGAACATACAGTGGGAAGAAAGATAGTCTCTTCAATAAGTGGTGCTGTGAAAACTTGATAGCCACATGTAAACAATGAAATTAGAAAGCCACACACAAAAATAAACTCAAAATGTATTAAAGACTTAAATGTAATGCCAGATACTATAAAACTCCCAGAGGAAAACAAAGGCAGAATGCTCTTTGACATAAAATGCAGCAACATCGTGTTTGATCCACTTCCTTGAATAATGACTATAAAAATAAAAATGAACCAATGAGACCTAATTAAACTCAAAAGTTTTTTGCACATCAAAGAAAACCATTACAAAAAAAAACAAAAAGACAATCTACAGAATGGGAGGAAATCTTTGCAAACGATGTAACCAAAAGGGCCTAATCTCCAAAAAAAAGAACAAAAAGTTTTTTTAAAACAATTTTAGAGAAAGCGACAAGAAACTAGGTTTTTAAAAATGGATCAAACAAGTGTATAATGGAGTTCCTAAAAAAAAACTGAAATAACTGAACAGAATAAATATGAAAAACCCTAATTCAGTAAAAATTTCTAGGGAAAAAAAAAAAAAACTACAACTGTACCACAGAATGACCAATACATAAACATATTCTAGTAAAACACTAGATAAAAAAGAAAAGAAAATATCCTTTGGCTCAAAAAGGCTGGGAAGGAAAAAAGAAAACATCCTTTGTTCTTGGGGAAAAAACAAAGTTACTTATAAGGGAAAGAAAATCAGGTTTATCATCAGTTTTCAGCAGCAACAATTCATGCTAGAAGACCATGAAACAGCAAATTTAAGATACTCAAGGACAGAAAATACTAGCCAAAGCTTTTATATCAAGCCAAATGATTTTAAAGTAAGCCACACAAAAACTGTTATAGACAAATAAGAACTCAGAATATTGTTCTCCTAAGCCCTTCCAGAGAAATCTGTTGAAGAATAAACTTTAGACAACCCAAACTACTGGAAAGACATTTATGTAAGAACCATATTAACTATGTTTTAACTATATATTTACTTATAGACCTAAGACTAAATGATAGTTATGAGGGAGAGAATAAACTAAGTCATGGCTACATGCTGTAACAAAGTAGACCCAGTGTAACTATCAAAAAATAGGAAAGGGTGGAAAAAGTAAAAAGTAAGTTTGCTAACTATTAACTGGAAATAAAAGGATATTACTTCAAATCAGATACTGGGGGAGAAGGAATGGGGAATGGAAGAAGTTATCTGGCTAATTTTAATACTGATTCACATAGGAAGCCAACAGAAAAAAAAAAAGTTCAAGTGGACTAAGGTTTATCATACAGATATTGCACTTTTTAAATTAGCTTGTTTTACTGATTTGACTTAGAACCTTATAAATAATTGATTCAATTAAAAAATAAAAAATTTAGGCAGCCATTAAAAATTGAAAATAAAATAAACCAAAGCAACCTAATGTGTATCCACACAGGGATAAAACTATACATGAAGGAACTATTTCAGGTGACTTTAAAGCTCAGTAATTTATACATCTATAATATTCATAATTGTTGGTGGTAGAGTTAGTATTATTACTTTTAGATTATTATGTTTGTAATGTGGGATAAGGAAAATTAATTTTTATGTTATATTCTATTTTTTCTATTATATCCAGCATCCATAAGAACCAGAGCTCTCAGCATAGAAGGGAAAAGAATAACATGTAGTATTAAAAGACAAAAAAGTAAAGAGACGGGGTTAAGAAAAATCCTATAGTACTGAATTTGAACTGGAACTATTACTAAATCCATGATGCACTGTATTTAAAAAAAAAAAATCATATTTCCGGAGTTCCCGTCGTAGCCCAGTGGTAATGAGACCAACTAGCATCCATGAGGACACAGGTTTGATCCCTGGCCTCATCCAGTGGGTTAAGGATCCTGCACTGCCATGAGCTATAGCGTAGGTCACAGATAGGGCTCGGTTGTGGCACTGCTGTGGCTGTGGCACAGGCCAGCAGCTACAGCTCTGATTCAACCCCTAGGTCTGGGAACTTCCATATGCCGCAAGTGTAGCCCTTAAAAAAAAAAAAAAAAGGGAGAGAGAGAGAAAAAAAAAAATTTCCTACCTCTATCCACTGAACAATTACAAATTGTTATTGTATCTGTAGCAATAAGCACCCTTAATGCACAGATTTCCCTAACAAGAGGAATTATGGATCTTTGGGAAAATATCACTACAAAAAGAAAGACAATCAGATATGATGTGCCTCCTGGTAGAAGAACACAGCATTATATATGAAGAAATATTGAAGAAACAAAAAAAGAATTTGGATCTCCAAACTCATCCGGAATTTACAGGAAAATATAGAGGGTAAAGGAATCCATTTACATCAAGGAAATGCAAGCAAGAAAATCCAGATTTGGAGTTCCCATCGTGGCTCAGTGGTTAATGAACCCGACTAGCATCCATGAGGATGCGGGTTTGATCCCTGGCCTTGCTCAGTGGGCTAAGGATTTGGTGTTGCCATGAGCTGTGATGTGGGTTGAAGATGCAACTCAGATGTCACATTGCTGTGGCTGTGGTGTAGGCTGGCAGCTACAGCTGCAATTCGACCCTTAGCCTGGAAATCTCCATATGCCTTGGGTGCAGCCCTAAAAAAGACAAAAAAAAAAAAAGAAAAAAAAAGAAAAGGAAATCCAGACTGAATTTCCTTTCTACAGAACAAATGATCTAGTTTCTTCTACACAGAAACATACACACACACACACACACACACACACACACACATACCCCAAATTGTAAAGGAGGAGGCACTTTAGATTAAAAGACACTTTTAAAATATGTCATCTGATGGACCTGGAGGGTATTATGCTTAGTGAAGTAAGTCAGACAAAGACAAATACTGTATGTTTTCACCTATATGTGGAGTCTAAAAAATAAAACAAATAAAAGAATATAACAAAACAGAGTCCAGAACAGAGAACAAACTAGTAGTTACCAGTGGGGAGATGAGTGGGTGGGAGGAGAGGGGATTAAGAGGAAAAATTACTACTTATAAAATTAATAAGGTACAGGGATGTAATGTACAGCAAAGGAAGTATAACTAGTATTTTATAATAATTTTAAATAGAGTATAATCAATAAAAATATCAAATCACTATGTTGCACATTTAAAACTAATGTAACATTTTTTTTCTTTTTCAGGGCCACACTCACACCATATGGAAGTTCCCAGGCTAGGAGTCAGATCAGAGCTATAGCCCCTGGCCTACACCACAGCCACAGCAATGCCAGATCCTTAACCCACTGAGCGATGCCAGGGATCAAACCAGCATCCTTATGGATATCAGTCGGGTTTGTTACCACTGAACCACGATGGGAACTCCCTGAAACCAATGTAACATTTTAAATCAATTATACTTCAAGTTTATATATATATAAATCACAACATGATTCAAATAAGACGAAAAAATCCAGAGTACTTATGAGGCAATTGGAAATTTGGTTATTTGATGGTATTAATGGCTTACTGTTAATTATTTTACGTGCTATGGTTCTACAGGTGATCTAGGTATACAATTATAGTTCTATTTTCTTAATAGGCCCTATCTCTTAGAGATATAAAGCAGAATATTTATTGAATATTTATGAAAATATCCTCAAGCTCTGGACCTGTGTCAGAAAGCCCTAGAAGAGTATCTGCTTACAAGCAAGATTAAATAATAACTGTAACACGGTGATATCAGGGCTAACCAGTTAGGGTTTGAATCATCGGATCACCTGCATCTAATTTTTTAAAAAAGGATTTACATTCACTTTAGAAATAACTCTCTTTAGAACTCCCTGGTGGCTCAGCAGGTTGAGGATCCAGTGTTGTCACTGCTGTGGCACAGGTTCAAACCCAGGCCCCTTGAACTTCTGCATGCCACGGACACCACTCAAAAATATCCCAATACCTCTGACCTTTGCTGCTGGTCTCTCATGCATGCCCCCACATATACACTACAACTTCCCCTTCATTCAAACCCAAGCCACAGCAGTGACCCAGGCCACAACAGTGACAATGCTTGGACCTTAATCAATAGGCCACCAGGGAATGCTAATATTTCATTATATTGTGCATCTACCCTATCAAGAGTTAGATAATTGGCCCCAAAACTACCAGGATGCACAATGCTAAGTACTTCTATTATTAAATGCCTTTTAATATGGAGGGTGGAGTTGGTATCTAAAGTACCCTGAGAAATGGAAGGGCTCGTAGAGATTTCACCTAGTGGGAAACTGACCACCTTCCATTATCCCATCTTTTCATGGCTTTATCCAGTGATACTGAGCTTACTAGTTTATAAGGCATCCATTTCATTTTTTTTGAACAGCTTTACTTGGTAAATTTTCTTTAAACTGAGCCCAAACTCTATTTTTCTTTGCTTAATATCTGTTGGTCCTAGCTCTGCTCTGCACAGCAAGAAAGAACAAAGTACTGGGTGCAAGCATCTCAGGAGAATGAGATCATCTACTTTTTAATTTATATTTTTGCATACTTTTAATGCATATTCTTTGGTACAGTAGTATGTGTATATAATTCATAAATTAATAATGTGTACTGATCTGTTAAAATATGGTCACAATTTAATATTTCTGTTCTCATCATGGAATCTTAACAATCAATGTAAATGGTTTGTAGTCATCAGTTTTTGTAGGTATCAGTACATGTATCACTGTCGCTGACTTAATAACCTCTCAGAGAATAGAATGTTGTTTCTAGTTTGCTGTTACTAACAGCATTATCCTATTTGCCAATTATGGGATTTTTAAGATTCTAAATAAAAATCTAGAATGTATAAACCAGAATTAAAAATACAATTTGGATGAAGTTAAGATTGCTCAGGTGAGAGCACAGGGGAACAGAAGGGGCTAATAGGCTATTTAAATTCCCTGGCCTGGGAACATCCCACATGCCAAAGGGTGGCAAAAAAAACAAAAAAAAACAAAACAAAAACACTTTTCATGGAGAGTTTCAAAAAGTTCTTGGAATAAAATTATATAACGAACCCCCACGTATCTATCATGTAGGTTCAACAATTACAACATTTTGAGAATATTTCCATCTATGTGCCTTCTCTCTTCTTTTTGCTATTTTAAAGCAAAATCTAATGTGAAACTTATAAATACATCCAAATGCATCATTAAGTCTGAATTTTTTTTTTTTTTTTTTTGCTTTTTAGGGCCACACCCGCAGCATATGGAGGTTCCCAGGTTAGGGATCTAATGGCGGCTACAGCTGCCGGCCTACACCACAGCCACAGCAACGCCAGATCTGAGCCGTGACTGCGACCTACACCACAGCTCACGGCAATGCCGAATCCTTAAACCTCTGAGCAAGGCCAGGGATCAAACCTGTAACCTTATGGTTCCTAGTCGGATTTGTTTCCACTGTGCCATGACAGGAACTCCTATTTTTTTTTAATTTTACTTTTTATTTTTTTTGCTTTTTAGGGCTGCACCTGTGGCATATGGAAGTTCTCAGGCTAGGGGGCAAATTGGAGCTTCAGCTGCAGCAATTCCAGATCCAAGCCACGTCTGTAACCTACACTACAGCTCATGGCAATGCCAGATCCTTTAACCCACTGAGCAAGGGCAGGGATTGAACCTGCACCCTCATGGATACTAGTTGCATTTGTACTGCTGTGCCACAAGGGGAATTCCAATTTTTTTCTCTTTTTTTAAACGTAACTATGACAGCCTGGGTTTTGTTCCATCTTTGATGTCCTGGTTTTTGCTTAAAGGGAACTTTCATAGTGGGAAAAGTATAAAGAAGGAATGAAGGGGAAGTTGTAGTGTATATGTGGGGGCATGCATGAGAGACCAGCAGCAAAGGTCAGAGGTATTGGGATATTTTTGAGTGGTGTCCGTGGCATGCAGAAGTTCAAGGGGCCTGGGTTTGAACCTGTGCCACAGCAGTGACAACACTGGATCCTCAACCTGCTGAGCCACCAGGGAGTTCTAAAGAGAGTTATTTCTAAAGTGAATGTAAATCCTTTTTTAAAAAATTAGATGCAGGTGATCCGATGATTCAAACCCTAACTGGTTAGCCCTGATATCACCGTGTTACAGTTATTATTTAATCTTGCTTGTAAGCAGATACTCTTCTAGGGCTTTCTGACACAGGTCCAGAGCTTGAGGATATTTTCATAAATATTCAATAAATATTCTGCTTTATATCTCTAAGAGATAGGGCCTATTAAGAAAATAGAACTATAATTGTATACCTAGATCACCTGTAGAACCATAGCACGTAAAATAATTAACAGTAAGCCATTAATACCATCAAATAACCAAATTTCCAATTGCCTCATAAGTACTCTGGATTTTTTCGTCTTATTTGAATCATGTTGTGATTTATATATATATAAACTTGAAGTATAATTGATTTAAAATGTTACATTGGTTTCAGGGAGTTCCCATCGTGGTTCAGTGGTAACAAACCCGACTGATATCCATAAGGATGCTGGTTTGATCCCTGGCATCGCTCAGTGGGTTAAGGATCTGGCATTGCTGTGGCTGTGGTGTAGGCCAGGGGCTATAGCTCTGATGTGCGGCCCTGAAAAAAATTTTCAAATTCCTAAAAAAAGGATGAATCTTTAAGATATCTATCATATAATACATCTCACTTGAAGAAAAATGGATATGTAAAACTCCAAACTTAAATTAGGAATAGCAGGGCTCTTCATAACACTTTGACAACGAATATGTGTAAAGAAATATGTATATCAGAAAAAGTCTGAAAGGTGGACGTGGCTATGTTTGGATTTACAAGAGATTTTTTTTATGTTATTCTTTTTATTTTCTGTATTTCCAAAATATTCTATAATAAACACATATTACTTACATAATTAGAGAAAGTAATAATAGTTTAAGAAATAAAATTTCAACTATAAGGCCAAAGAAGGATAATTAGAAACTTCCAAAAGGTAAATTTTATTTTGAGTATTATCACTGTTACTTTGCATAAGTTCAACTAAAGAGTTCTAGCAGAAATAGTGCCATTAATGCCAATAATAACTGACATTTAATAAATAACCATATTATTCTTATATTTATTACATATTTTGTTTCAGTATATTAAAATCTATACGGAAAAAGCTCAGAGGGCATTTCATTTAAAAAGAGAGAGCTCTTACCAAAGACTACACCATGCGATCACTTTATATGCTTAAGAATATAGGTTCTGGAATCTGACAGATTTTAATTCCAGTCCCAGTTTTGCCATAAATTAGCTGTTTTAGAGTGTGCAAGTTACTTAAACTTTCTAATCTCTAGTTTCTTCATTTGGTGAAGAACCAAGTGCAAGCAACGATGGTGATGATACCAATACTCATTGGATTGTTTTAAGAACTAATACAAGTAAAATGCCTAACCCAATGATGGGCACAAAGTAGTATGTCAGCCAAAAAAATTTAAAAAGGAATTGTCCCTCTGCCCTGGTGTATTTAATATGATTTAATTTACAAAACTTTGATTACCCTACCGTTTATCATAAATTCATCTGTTGCATAAATCAAGGCATTCCTGTAGGTTACAAATTCATTTTCAGTTATGAACTTCTTGTGACCGTAAGGCAACCAGTGTTTTTAAACTTTAATAGGCATACAAATCACCTAGGGATCTTGTTAAACTACAAACTCTGACTCAATAGGTCTACAGTCACACCTAAGATGTTACAGTCCTTAGAAACTCTCAAGTGACACCGATGTTCTAGTCTACCCACCACACTTTGAATAGTAATTCACTGGATTGTACTGAACTTCAAAAAGTCAGTCACTCAGCTATTCAAAACATGGCAAGCAGACCAGCCACACTGGTCTAGTGCAGTACTGCAGAATGGTTCTTGAAGTCTGTCTTAATTAGGAAGCTACATTCCGCTGCTTGTTACACAGACCTGACAAATGGGTTTTCTTCCCTCTCTCTCATTAACATAACCTGGAGGTAGGCAGTCCAGGCTGTTAGAGTAGCACCACATTGTCATCAGGTTGCAGACTCCTGTTTTTTTACTCTGCTGTCCTTAGCACTGGCAAACAGTTTCCATTCTCCAGGTTTCCTCATGTTCACAAGACAACTGCTGGAATTTCAGCCATTACATCTAATTTATAGATAGGAAAGATGAGAAGAAGAGCAAAAGACAACTCCCAGCTGAGTCATTCCTGGAAGTCCCATCCAATAATTTTCACTTATATTTCATGGCAACTCCTAGCTGTAAAGGAAGCTCAAAATAACAGCCTTTTGCCGCCTCAAATAAAACTGGGGTTCTGTTCATTAGAAAGAAGAGAGGATGAATACTGAGTAGGCAATAGGCATTCACTGCCACAGTATCAACAAATCTGGTTTAAACCCAGCCACATTATATGAACTTAGGCAAATTACTTGGGCATTCCAACCTTTTATTCCCTTCATTAGTAAAAATTAGTATTAAAAAAAAAACCACTTCATAAAGTTATCAAAGGGGTTAAATAAGTTAAAATATGTAAAGTAACTGTCACACAGTAGGTGTTCAATATATGAAAAGTTCACACCATTCCTTTACTGAAGTACAAAATGGGTATTCTGCAAAAGGTGAAGAGAGTAATAGTATATTTCCTTTTTTTTTTTTTAAGAGATGCATCTACAGCATATGGAAGTTCACAGGCTGGGGATCAAATTGGAGCTGCAGCTACAGCAACAGCAACACAGGATCCAAGCCACGTCTGAAACCTATACTGCAGCTCACAGCAACACTGGATCCTTAACCCACTGAGAGAAGCCAGGGATCAAACCTGTATTTTCATGGATACTAGTCAGGTTCATTACCACTGAGACACGACGAGAACTCCCATATTTCCCTTTTTAAATCCTGTTTAGCTTCTAGACTTCAAAATACCAAAGACAACTGATTAAGTCATCAAAATCACAATTTTTTTTTGTCTTTTTGCCTTTTCTAGGGCTGCTCCCTTGGCATATGGAGGTTCCCAGGCTAGGGGTCCAATCAGAGCTGTAGCCACCGGCCTACGCCAGAGCCATAGCAATGGGGGATCCAAGCCGCGTCTGTGACCTACACCACAGCTCACGGCAATGCCGGATCCTTGACCCACTGAGCAAGGCCAGGGATAGAACCCACAACCTCATGGTTCCTAGTCGGATTCGTTAACCACTGAGCCAAGACGTGAACTCCAAAATCACAATTTTAAAAACCATTCTTTCTCTCCTAGTCATTGAAATCATATAAATTCCCTTTCCTCATTTATCACCAGAAAAAAAAAAAAAACTCATTTCAGAACAACAGAGTTGCAATTGTTCTTTTAGATAAAAGACAGAACCAATTAGAAAGGAAGAAACGGCTTCTTTTCATGAAAAGGTTGCACTGCTTTTTACTAATACCATAGAAAGTGACAGCACATAAAGAAGCTCTCATAGAGAAATGCTATAAGTAAATTACACACAGAAAAGTAACGGTGATGCTGGATTTTTGGACCAAGAACATCCATCCATTCTGATAAAGAACATGCTGGTACTGGAAAAACAGAGGTAAAAGAATTCATACTTCTAAATAAGAGTCAAAACTTTTATTCTTTACCTAAGGGAGTACACTTAGCTAAAAGAGGTTCCTAAATTGCACAAAAACAAAAAACAGGTTCCAATTTCTTATACTGTAACGAAAAGACTAACTTGCCTTTGTCAAATACTTGGGTTCATCAGAATACCTAAGAAGCTAATTTTTGAGTGGTAGATTTTGGCAAGTTCTAAATTCAATACATATGGGAACTTCATAAGTAAATATGAATGAATGCCCAATATACATAAAACAGAAGCACTGAATAATTTCCAGCTATGTCCCATATGGGACTATCCAGGGCTCTTTTCATTATGGGAAATCAAGCTATGACAAATAAAACCCATGGGAAATATGAAATGTGTTCCTCCCCCCTCAGAGACTGGCAAGTCACTAGAGGAGAGAGACTAAATAAATCCTATATTTGCATACTGCTGTCAGAGACTACACTAAGTAAATAAAACAGACGTGACTTTCTTGAAAAATCCCATACTCTGTATATGAAAATTCACACTGGCACATATTTTGAAGCTGATGTCAGAGGAGACCCAGAGGCCCTCTCAGCATATCCTTTAGAGGCTGCTCCTAGCAACCCAGAAGTGAAGCAGAGTGGAGCTGTGCACGGAGCCTGAAAATGCAAGTGCAGAACTGGGTTCTTGACTTGCTTTGCCATTAACTGCTGTGTGACCCTAGCTTTCTAGATGAGAAGTTCTTCAAAGTCACTTTAAACTTGAAGATGGTGAGTTTGTGCATATTCCAGATTTTTTATAAGAGAGCTTGTAGTCTCCATTAAGCAGAGCTCAGGGAGGGGAGAGTGAAAGGTCTATTAGAGGGGCAGTGAATAAACCAGATCATCTGAAAAAGGATTCAATATGAGTAATAATGGGAGAAAAGGACAAAAAGGGAAGGTTGGCAAAATCACAAAGGGCATTCAATGCCATCGTATCTTTTAAAACACAGCTATATTAAATACATATATAACATCTGTAGTACAGTAAAGCCTCAAATGTCTCCAGTTATACAGAAAAGGAACAAAATGGACATTTGAGATTGACACACATTTCTAAAATCTCAACTATCTAATAATTACTTCAACCTCTCTTTCACATCTTTCATCAGCAGTAAATCACTGACAAAATTTCCTTTTAACCTTTTCCCAACTCTGGGGAACAAACATAATTTGAAGCATAAGAGCAAAGACTCTCTGACCAAATTTAGGAACAGTTCCTTAATATCATTACCTAACCTGCATATATAACACAGCTCTCTTTCTGCCCCCTGTGTTATAGTTAACTATGAGTATGCCAGTCTCATGTTGCAAGCTAGGAAGTTGTTAAAATTCCAGCTCTGTATCCAAATCAAAACTCCAAAACTTAAGAGCTCTGAGACCTTGAACAAGACACTGAGCCTCAATTTCTTTATCTGTTAAATGAGAGTTCATCACTCACTCAGCAAGAATAATGAAAAATACAAAACCTTTGTGCTCATGGAGCTTTTATTACAATGAAGAGACAGGTAATAAAATGGTAAAAATAAATAAATAAATAAATCCAGGATTATAGAGAAAAAACAGGGCAATGTGATACAGAGTAAGGGAGAGAGGGCAACATTAGATGGGAAGGTGAGAAAAGACACCTTTAAGAAAGTGACATTGGAACCAAATCCTAAATGTCATAAAGTCAGCACTTCAAAGACCTGGGAGAAATGTATCTCAGGTAAAAATCACCAGTTAAAAGGCTCTGAGGCAATTCAAGTTTGATGTGTGAGAAAAATCAAAAGAAGGCTGAGTTCTAAGATATTATGTTGGAGAAATATTAAGGCAAAACACTGCACACTTTATATGCCACTTGTTACAATTCTATTCTGCCCTTTTCTAAACCAACAGTTTTACTATTCTCAGGTCTCAGTACTCTGATTCGCTTCTCTCAGTTCTAATGGAATTCCAGTGCTTAGCCGTGCAGCTATGGTCCCTCGAAACTACTTGAGAAGGAAGTTTCAAAGAGACAGTAAAGAAAAATGTGCTAACAATATAGCTGAAAGAAAAATAAGGCTTTAAAGCATTACAAAAAGCTATATAGTTAACTTTTCTGTACCTCAATTCATCCTCTGTAAAACTATTTAAAATTTTTTTTAAACACACTTAAAAAATACCTAGCTCATAAATTATAGGAAGGATGAAGAGTTAATAAACATAAAGAAGTTAGAATAATACCTAACACATAAGTTACTTATCACTGTTATTTTTATAATTATTATATTTAACAGGCATTATACTGAAAACATTCATAAAATTATCCAACTTACTCTGCTATTTTCTGTGAGGATTTTGAAAACATAATTTCACCTATTTTCTGTTAAAGTATCATTCATGAAAACCTAAGAAATTGGTTAATTGTTGTTTGTCTTGTGAAAGTAACCTGTAAGTTCTAAAATTCTCCATTTATGATTGATTGTTTCATTTAATAATTTATTGCCCTTACAATAATATTTGATTTGTTATCTGTTTTCTGAAAAGTGTTAATACTTGGGAAGCTCTTTTTTAAGTAAGAACAAGAGCTCTGAAATTTCCTTTTTCTTTATCATTAAAAGTTGTAATAAATCTTGTGACTCTGATTCCCTATTAAAAGAGTCTATATCATTTAAATTGAGATTGATAGCAAGGAACAGATTGTATAAGCATCTGTAGATCATGTTAAAGAGTCTAGACTTTATACTACATGTACCACAAAGTAATTGAAGGGTTTTAAGCAGAAGAATGACATGATATTACAGATACTTATTAGAAGTGCTTGATTGCTGTGTTGGAAAGGATCAAGGCGAGGAGATAAGAATGCGAGTAAAGAGATTAGTAGGTCAATGAGAAATTATTGAGATTGGACTTGAGTAGTAGCAGTAACCATGCTAAGAAGTAGACTGAAATGTGATTTATTTTGGAGGTAAAGCTAAGAGGACTGCTTGATGCAGTGAGGGAACAAGAGATAATAACACTACTTAAGGCCATAGGGTTATTGTAAGAATCAAATAAACTCACATTTTAAATGGCTTAACACTGTGCTTGTCTTTGCTCAACAAATGGAGGCTGCCATTATTATTTTATTTTATATGTCTACAGAACCTGGAGTTCCCGTTGTGGCTCAGTGGTTAACGAATCCGACTAGGAACCATGAGGTTGCGGGTTCGATCCCTGGCTTTGCTCAGTGGGTTAAGGATCTGGCATTGCCATGAGCTGTAGTGTAGGTCGCAGACGCGGCTCAGGTCTGGCGTTGCTGTGGCCCTGGCGTAGCCCAGCAGCTACAGCTCCGATTAGACCACTAGCCTGGGAACCTCCATATGCCACAGGTGCAGCCCTAGAAGAGACAAAAAGACAAAAAAAAAAAAAAAGACTATTTAACAATTGATAACAAGTCTCTCTCAACTTGGTACTGAATTACATAATGTGTATACATTCAAAAAGTACTTTTAACTACTAAAACCACGATTCTTTCATTTCTTCCTCAACATACAGCCCGCAGAAAAATCAAAGAATGAAAAGCACATACAACTCACAGAAAACAAAAAGCTAAATGGAAGAAGTAACTACTTCCTTATAAGTAGTTACTCCAAATGCAAATGGACTGTAGAGTTTATCTACAATTAAAAGGAAGAAATTGGTATAATATACTAAAAAACACTTGATTTTTTATATATATGTATTCCATGTAAACAGTATCCAAAAGAGATCAAGAGTAGTTACAGTAATATCTGACAAAACAGACTTTGGGTCCAAAAAGTTACAAGCAGGAGTTCCTGCTGTGGCTCAGCAGTAACAAACCCAACTTGCATCCATGAGGAAGTGGGTTTGATCCCTGGCCTCGCTCAGTGGGTTAAGGATCTAGCATTGCCTTAAGCTGTGGTGTAGGTCGCAGATGAAGCTTGGATCTGGCATTGCTGTGGCTGTGGCTATGGTGCAGGCAGGCAGCTGAAGCTCTAATCAACCCCTAGCCTGGGAACTTCCAGACGCCACATGTGTGGCCCAAAAAAAAAAAAAGAAAAGGTTACAAGAGAATAGGGACATTATATATTAATGAAAGGTTCAATTCAGCAAGAAGATGTAATAATTATAAACATTTACATACCTATGTCAGACCATAAAAATATGTGAAGCAAAAACTGACAGAATTGAAGACAGAAATAGTTGGAGATTTCATTACCCCACTCATAATAATGGACTGAACAAACAAACAAAAGTAAGGAAATAGAAAACTTAAATAACACAATAAACCAACCAGATCTAACAGATACATACAGAATACTCCAACCTCAACAACATACATTCTTCTCAAGTACACATGAGACATGTTCCAGGATAAACCTTATATTAGGCCACAAATTCAGTCTGAATAGATTTAAAAATAAAAATGTCATACAAAGTTTCTTTTCTGACCACAACAGGATGAAGTCAGAAATCAATAACATAAAGTTGGAAAATTCACAAAACTTTGAAAATTAAACATCACACTTTTTTCTTTTCTTTTTTCTTTTTCAGGTCTGCACCTGCAGCCCATGGAGGTTCCCAGGCTAGGGGTCAAATCAGAGCTGCAGCTGCTGGCCTTTACCACAAGCGCAGCAACACCAGATCCATACCACATCTGCGAAATGCACCACAGCTCATGGCAACACTGGATCCTTAATCCACTAAGGGAGGCCAGGGGTTGAACCCTCGTCCTCATGGATACTAGTCAGGTTCATTACAGCTGAGGCACGACAGGAACACCAAACACCACACTTTTAAAAGAGCAATGGATTAAAGAAAAAAAATCACAAGGGAAATTAGAAAATTCTTAGAGATGAATGAAAATGAAAACATACCCAAACATCTATGAGACACAGCATAAGGGGTGCTAAGAGGGAAAATTATAGCTCTAAATCTTATGTTAAAAAAAATAAGAAAGTCTCAGAGTTTCCTTGTGGCACAGTGGGTTAAGGATCTGGCACTGTCACTGCAGCAGCACAGATTTGATCCCTGGCTCGGGAACTTCCACAAGCTTTTGGCATGGCCAAAAAGAAAAAATAATAAGAAAGATCTCAAAACAATAATCTAACTTTACAACTTAATGAACTAGGAAAAGAAAAAAACTAAACTAAAAGCTAGCAGGAGAAAATTATAAAGGAAATTATAAAGATTAAAGATAAATGAAACTGCATAGAAAATAATAGAGAAAATCAATAAGACAAAAAGTTGATACTTTGAAAATGTCAACAAAACTGACAAATCTTTAGCTAGATTGACTTTTTAAAAAGACTAATTACTGAGTTCCCGTCGTGGCGCAGTGGTTAACGAATCTGACTAGGAACCATGAGGTTGTGGGTTCAACCCCTGGCCTTGCTCAGTGGGTGAAGGATGCGACGTTGCTGTGAGCTGTGGTGTAGGTTGCAGACGTGGCTTGGATCCCACATTGCTATGGCTCTGGCATAGGCTGACGGCTACAGCTCTGATTAGGCCCCCAGCCTGGGAATCTCCATATGCCGCGAGAGCAGCCCAAGAAATGGCAAAAAGACAAAAAAATAAAAATAAAAAAAATAAAAAGACTAATTACTAATATCAGAAATTAAAGTGGGAACATTAGTATCAATTCTACAGAAATAAAAAGGATTATAAGAGAGTACTATGAACGAGTGCCCAAAAGTTGGATAACTAGATGAAATGGTAAAATTCTAGAATCACAAAAACATACCAAGACTAAATTATAAAGAAACAGACAATCTAAACATACCTATAACTAGTAAGGATATTGAATCAGTAACCAAGTATATCCCAACAAAGACAAGCCCTAGACCTAATGACTTAACTGGTGAATTCTACCAAATATTTAAAAAAGAACTAATACTAATCATTCTCAAACTTTTCTAAAAATTTTAAAAGAGAGAACACTTCCTACCTCATTCTACGAGGCCAGCATCACCCTGATATCAAAGGCAAAGACACTACAAGGAAATAAAACTACAGACCAATATCCCTATGAACATTTATGTAAAAATCCTCAACAAGATACTAGCAAACTTCAGCAGCATATTAAAAGAATTATTCACCATGACAAACTGGGATTAACTCCTGACATGCAAGCATGGTTCAACATACAAAAGTGAGTGTAACAATACATTACAACAGTGGGTCAAGGAGCTGGCATTGCCGTTCGTGAGCTGTGGTGTAGGTCGCAGATGTGGCTAGGATCCCATGTTGCTGTGGCTCTGGCGTAGGCCGGCAGCTACAGCTCTGATTAGACCCCTAGCCTGGGAACCTCCATATGCTGCTGGAGCGGCCCTAGAAAAGGCAAAAAGACAAAAAAAAAAAAAACAGACTATAAAATGGGAAAAAAACAGTCTTTTTAGCAAGTGGTTCTGGGAAAACTGGACAGCCACATGTAAATCAATGAAACTGGAACACACTCTCAAAAATAAACACAAAATGGCTTAAAGACTTAAACGTAAGACAAGACACCATCAAACTCCTAAAAGAGAACATAGGGAAAAAATTTTCTGACATCAACCTTACAAATGTTTTCTCAGGTCAGTCTCTCAAGGCAACAGAAATAAAAGCAAAAATAAACCAATCGGACCTAATCAAACTGACATACTTTTTGCACAGCAAAGGAAACCATAAAAAAAAAAAACAACAACAACTTAAAAAATGGGAGAAAATAGTTTCAAATAATGCAATTGACAATCTCAAAAACATACAAACAACCAACACAACTCAATAGCAAAAAAGCCAACAACCCAATTGAAAAATGGGCAAAAGACCTGAAGAGACATTTCTCCAAAGAAGATAAACAGATGGCCAACAAGCACATGAAAAAATGCTCAACATCACTGATTATTAAGAGAAATGCAAATCGAAACTACTATGAGGTACCACCTCACACAGGTCAGAATGGCCATCATTATGAAATCCACAAATAACAAATGCTGGAGCAGGTGTAGAGAAAAAGGAATGCTCATGCACTGTTGGTGGGTACAACCACTATGGAAAATAGTATGGAAGTACCTTAGAAAACTGCATATAGAACTACCATATGACCCAGCAATCCCACTCTTGGGCATAGATCCTGACAAAACTTTCCTTGAAAAAGACACATGCACCCAGATGTTCACTGCCTAACTACTCACAATTGCCAAGACATGAAAACAACCCAAATGTCCATCAACAGATGAATGGATTAAGAAGATGTGGTATATATACACATAGAATAGAATACTACTCAGCCATAAAAAGAATAAAATAATGCCATTTGCAGCAACATGGATGGAACTAGAGACTCTCATACTGAGTGGAGTAAGTCAGAAAGAGAAAGACAAATACCACATGATATCACTTATTTCTGGAATCTAATATACAGCACAAATGAACCTTTCCACAGAAAAGAAAATCATGGACATGGAGAACAGACTTGTGGTTGCCAGGGGGAGAAGGAGGGAGTGGGATGGACTGGAAATTTGGGGTTAATAGATGCAAACTATTGCCTTTGGAATGGATAAGCAATGAGATCCTGCTGTATAGCACAGGGAACTATATCTAGTCACTTATGATAGAACATGATAATGCAAGAAAAAAGAATGTATATATGTATGTGTGACTGGTCACCTTGGTATATAGCAGAAAATTGACAGAACACTGTAAACCAGCTATAAAGGTAAAAAATAAAAATCATTAAAAATAAAAAAAAAATTTAATGTGGGCAAAGGACCTGAATAGGTATTTCTCCGAAGAAGACATACAAATGGCCAATAAGCACATGAAGAGATGCTCAACATTACTCATCATCAGGGAAATGCAAATCAAAACTATAATGAGATACCACCTCATATCCATTAGAATGGCTGATATTAAAAAAAGAAAGAAAATAACAAGTAGTGTTGCTGAGGATGTAGAGAAGTTGGAACCCTTGTTCACTGTAGGTGGGAGTGTAACATGGTTCAGCAACTGAGGAAAACATTATGGAGGTCCCTCGAAAAGCCAAAAATAAAATTACCGTATGACCCCCAATTCCACTTCTGGGTATATACCCAAAAGAACTGAAAGCAGAGTCTCAAGGAGGCATTTGCACATCCATGATCTATTAACAATATATTAATAATAGTAACAGTATTATTAACAATAGCTAAAACATGGAAGCAATCCAAACAAATGGGTAAACAAAATGTGGTATATAAAATAAAAATTATTCAGCCTTTGAAAAAGAAGTAAATTATGCAATATGCTTCACTACAGGTGAACCTTGAGGATATTATGCTAAGTGAAATAAGCCAGTCACAAAAAGACAAATATGATAATGATTCCATTTAAATGAATTACTTAGGGTAGTCAAAACTATCAACACAGAAAGTATAACAGTGGTTTTCAGGGGCTGGGGGAGAAGAGAATGAGGAGTTATTGTTTAATGGGTATAGTTTCAGATTTACAAGATAAAAAGAGCTATGGGGGTGGATGTGATAGCTGCACAATCATATGAATATGTTTAACACCACTGAACTACACACTTAAAAATGTTAACACCTCGTCACTTTTGATGGAGCATGATAATATGCAAAAATAGAATGTGTACATTCTAACACATACCCAGTATGTGTAACTGGGTCACCATGCTGTACAGTAGAAAAGAAAATTGTATTGGAAAAATAACTATTAAAAAAATAATAAAAAAATGTTAACAGGGTAAAAATTTTTTTATGTATATTTTAACGCAACTTTTTTAAAGGGAAAAAACCAACTGTTGAACAACCATAAGTAATTAGAGTTAAAGTGAACCCTAAAGGAGCCCCCTTCTTATTTGTATTCTGTTTCCCAGAAGTAGTATTACGGAGGAAAGAATAACAAGTAGAACCAAAGAGTAAGAGAATTTACAACATTGATGTTCGAATAACAAAGCAGGTAAGGTCATAAAAGGTAGGTCAGTTTCCATCCTGAATTCACAATGATCTGATCTTTCTCTTTCTGCCCTCTGGTTAGTGATTAGAGAATCACTGTATGTGAGTGACAGAAGGGACCACAGAACTCATCCTATCTCCATAATTTTTCTAATGAAGATATGAGATTCCAAGAAGGGATTGCCCAAAATTACACTCCTAGTAAGGACTAGGGCTGGCACCATCACCCAGATCTTCTGACTGTGTTTGTGCACTTTTTCTTCTTTGCCTCACATTCTATTTCTCTCTCTTGTTCTCAATTCCATTTAGTTATTTAGTTATAAAAGATAATAACCTGTAGAGGGTTGTGAGCTGCCAAGTAAATCACAATGTAGTAAGTAAGCCCCAATAAGAAAGGCCTGTGCAGGTGTCTGTGTAGAGAGGGAGGAAAGTTAGACCTTTTTCCCAGCCTTTGGCAAGCTCCAGTGAACTCTAACTGAAAATGTGCAAGGATGAATGAAATCTAGAAACAGGAGGGGACTAACTAAATGGCTTTAGAAGGAATAAATAAAAGGTTTTCAGGACCTACATACCATACTGGCTTGAAGATGTCCAAAAAAGAAGAGTTTGTAGGGCAGGGAGAGGGAAAAGGAGAAGAAAGGAGAAAGGAAAGGGAAGGGAAGGGGCAAGTAGTCAGATATACCACATTGGAAAATTCTGAAAACCAGCTGGGAATTAGCTAATAACAGAGGAAGTGAACATTTGGGAAGTTTCCATCAGAAAGCATTATTTTATTCAGTCATCTAATAACAAATATGTTCTGAATGCCTACTATGTATGTAATACTCTACTAAGCCTATGGAGAGGTATTCAAAACATTAAAATGCAGTCCTGAGTCCTCAGAAGCTTGTAACCTTTTTGGAGGAAAAGATACATGATTATACAAGTATTCAGAGAGTGCTTACCATGTGCTCAGCACTGTGCTAGGTGCTAAGTATTAAGAGATGAATGAGACAGCCCCTATACTCACAGAGTTTCCATTCTAGAGCAGTACTGCCCAACAGAAATACAATGATAACCACAAATATGAATCACACATGTAATTTTAAATTCTCTAGCAGTCAAATCTTTAAAAAGGTAAAAAAATGAGTAAAATTAATTTTAATAATGTATTTACTCAATACATCTAAAATATTATCACTTTAACCCATAATATAAAAATTATTTATATTTTTACATCTGACATTCTTTTTTTCACACTTAGTCTAAATCCAGTGTTTATTTTATACTTACTGTACACCTCAATTCACTCTAGCCACATTTCAAGGGCATTTCAAGTGCTCAAAAGCCATGTGCAGTTAGTAGTTACCTTCTTGTAGAGTACACCTCTAGAGTGATACTTCTCAAACTTCTTTTGATAAACCTAAATATCTCACTCGCCATTGAAGTTTCTGATAGGTATGTTCCCTGTTCCCACCTCCCCTCAACCCTAGTTGGAGAAGGAATTCCCTCTCCATTTTCTCTTCTATTTCCACCCACTTGGTAATCTCTACTTTACTGGCTAAAGCAGGAGGCCAGAAGTTTGGCTTTTCCAAGATGTGATCCTCTTCATCTGTAAAGTCTGATAAGACGCTACCATCCCCCACAACTATCACCACACACATACAACACCTATCTGAGAACCACTATTGATCTAAAGGGCCACAAATACAAAATAAAATAGTGCTACTATAATAGGAAGTAAACAGAAAAAAAAATGGCAGACTATGTAAACTATGTCACAAAGCAGTACATGATTATATAGCAAATGTTAAGTTGGGACAGAGAAATATTGGATAGGCCAGAGCAATCAAGTGAGGCTTTATTGAGGGAATGGGTCTTGAACTGCGTCTTGAAAGTAAATAAGGCACATTGAAATAAAATAGAAAATATTTTGCCTTTGTCATATAAAAACAGTAATTTGAAAACTTGAGCAAGCCATGACTTCAAATGCATTTTAAAAAATTCTAAGGAGACTGTGGACCCACTAGTAGAATATATTTTAGGGAAGGGGATAGGAACATTTTGTTCTTCCTATAAAAGGGGCAAGGGTTGGTGGAGTCAAATTAAAGGTCATACTCAAATGAAAAACAACTTTTGTTTTTTATAGCTGCCAATTTTATTTTATTTTATTATTTTATTTATTTATTGGGGGGGGCTTTTTAGGGCCCCACCTGTGGCATATGGAGGTTCCCAGGCTAAGAGTGAACTGGAGCTACAGCTGCCAGCCACAGCCACAGCAATGCCAGATTCAAGCCACATCTGCGACCTACACCACAGCTCACGGCCACGCCAGATACTTAACCCACTGAGTGAGGCAAGAGATCAAACCTGCAACCTCATGGTTCCCAGTCGGATTCGTTTCCAGTGCTCCACAACGGGAACTCTCTATAGCTGCAAATTTTAAAAGAGAACATGGATACTGGAAGAGCACTTTTTTAATCTTTAAGCAATGTAGAAACGTATACAGCCATAGAAGAATAAGTGAAAATTTCATCAAGAAAACAGAAAACTAGATTTCAATTAATATGACAATTATGATCTTTAAAAATTCAGCCTCAGATTATAGCCAATTAGAGGAGACAGAAATGAGAGGGAAATATGATCACAGAAAAGTAAAAATGTCTTACTCTCTCAGTCCAAATCCTGGCTATCCCTGTTTTTCAAGCAATCTGGCACCAAAACGCTTGCCAACATGACTGGACAAATACTTGTCCAAGTCCACTGCTAATGGGCAAGGCTAACACCTTAAACTCCAAATGAGGTTCCAGGTTACCCTCTTAGTCTTCACTCCTGACAAAACTTTTTAGAGCAAGAATACTCCTAAGGATATACTCTAGGGATAATTTTCTTCAGGTGAATGCAATAGTATGGTCTGATCAGTGGATTATGTTTCTAAAATTATATCCAATAAGAGTGTACCTTAACTAACAACTTTCAATACTTAAAATGGGGAAATGGTAAAGAATACAGACATGAGCATTTATTTGCAGGGTTTGAATCCCCATTCTGATTGAACAAGTTACTTATCCTCTCAGAGCTTCAGCTATACATGTGTTAAACAGTGATAATATTACCTCATAGGCCTTGTGGAATTAAAGAAATTTCAGCTAAAATTATAGTTGGAACAGGTCTATAGGGGAAGCTCTACATACCTTTCATCAATTACTCCAAACAGGAAGAGAGGTACACTTACATCTCCCACAGGAAGGTGTTGTCTACTTTACTATCCAATAGGAAGAAGAAATCTACTCTCCACCAGAGGACAGTCCGTCCAGAGATTATACCAGCCCAAACAATGAGAAGCCTCCAAACTCTGGTCTCCTAGCTTCTTCCAATGGACTCTTTGGTTACTACAGCCCTTCTCAACTTCCCCTTTCCCTTAAGAGCAATGTGCTTCCTTCCCTTCTTTGTTCTCTGGACTTGCCAATGGTCCACATAATTCCTCTGGCTATTCCCAAATAAACTCACTTTTGCTAGCAAAATAACTAGCTATTACATTATTAAAGCTGACAGCCTTAAATAACACAATAGGCATAAATTATTTGTCATATAAGGGACCTGCACCCAGTAAGTGTCAATGTGATTTTATTTTCCCACTGACATGATGACATCCAGCGCAGAGACAGACATATCAAGCAACCTAGTGACATACAACATTTGCTTGGTCTACCAACTCCCCTTGTTCTGGGTCTATGCTCAGAAACCATGCTTCCTACATTATAGAGCTATATTTATAACTGAATATAAATCTTCTAATTAAAGTGTGTGTGTGTGTTTGCGTTTGTGTGTGTGTGTCTCAAGGAAAAGCTACGCTGTATTTATTACATTTTACCAATAGCACTCACGGAACAGAGCTATAATCATTCTAATGCTGCAAGTAAGAGAATAAACTGGAAATTAGCAACACACTTGGAAAGCAATTTGATGAGCTATTTAAAGTGCTTCAAAAATACATTTTGAGAGTTCCCTTGGTGGCTCAGAAGTAACAAACACAACTAGTATCCATGAGGATGAAGGTTTGATCCCTGGGTTAAGGATCCGGTGTTGCTGTGAGTTGCAGTGTAGGTCACAGAAGCAGCTCAGATCTGGCATTGCTAGCTACGAGAGACTGGCAGCTACAGCTCCTATATGACCTCGAGCCTGGGAACTTCTATTTGTCGCGGGTTCAGCCCTTAAAAAAAAAAAAAATACATTTTGACTCAATAATTTCACTCCTGGATCTATTTTAAGCAAGTAATCAAAGTCCCACAAAAATCCATAAGAACAGAGATTTTGCAATAGCATTATTTATCAGATGAGAAAATGGAAGTAACCTAAATATTTATCAATGGAAAATTAACAGTAGTTATATCCTTTCTTTAAATAGCATTTACTTTGTATTAAGCAATATTCAAAGAGTTTTTCATGTGTTGACTTATTTAATCCTCTCAAAAGATGGGTACTATATTTCAGTTTTAAAATGAAGAAATACGTGGTGGCTTAAAACAACACAAATTTATTATCTTACAATTCTGCAAGTAAGAAGCCCAACACAGTCTCACCAGGCTAAAATCAAACTATCAGTAGGGCTACACTACTTTCTGGCGGCTCTTGAGAAGTATCCATTTATATGCCTTTTACAGCTGCTGGACGCTGCCCAGATTTCTTTGCTCATGGCCCCTTCCCCCATCTTCAAAGCTAGCAACATTGCACCTCTTTGACCATTCTTCCATAATTAAATCTCTCTCTGAATACAGCCAGGAAAGGGTCTTCCACTTTTAATAATTCCTGTGATTAGACTGAACCCAGCCAGATAATCCAGGATAATCTTTCCACATCAATTAAGCCTTTAATTTAATTATATCTACAGAGTCCCTTTGCCATGTAAGGTAACATATTAACAGGTTCCAGGGATCAGCACATGGACATCTTTGGGGCCATTATTCTACCTATCACAGAGGCTTTAAGATCCACCCCCTTGGGAGTTCCCATCATGGCACAGTGGTTAACGAATCTTACTAGGAACCATGAGGTTGCAGGTTCGATCCCTGGCCTTGCTCAGTGGGTTAAGGATCCAGTGTTGCCATGAGCTGTGGTGTAGGTTGCAGACGCGGCTCGGATCCCGCATTGCTGTGGCTCTGGCGTAGGCCGGTGGCTGCAGCTCCGATTAGATCTCTAGCCTGGGAACCTCCATATGCTGCGGGAGAGGCTCAAGAAAAGGCAAAAAGACAAAAAAAAACAAAAAACAAAAAAAACACCCCTTTATAGATCATAGTGCTCTGCACAACTCATGATGACCATAAACCGTCCATGGGTTTTTGAGACAAGAAATGTTCTCAACCCCAGTCTTCAGGCTATTAGAGAGGTAAATATTTCTCTCAGAAAGAGACGATCTTACAGATCCTGACCCAGTAATGCCCCATATAGCCAGCTGCCCATTATGCACTGGGTCATAGAAACAGCACCCACAAACTCAGCATGACTACTGAGGTCTCCTTGCTAAAACAAAAATAGAACCAACAACATAGAACCAAACCTGGGCCCCTGACACATCCCACCTCCAAGAGGGGGTGGCCTCACCTGTCCTTAGTCCCTTGACAGACACCACAGTGCTAGAGAAGGTCACTTAACTCTCAGATGCCTGGGGAGTCCCTTGGGATCAACTGAGTCCACAGTAAAGGGAGTTCATGGTGGTTTACAGTACCACCATCACACACGATGGAATTTATTGGAGAACTGCTGTTTTTCATCCCTTGATGGGACATCTCTGATAAAGGATAGAACCCACAGATCAGCAAAACTGGCCAAACTTTAGGAAATCAATTGCAATTTAGTACTAGATGCCCTAGTCAACAAGCCTCCCATGTCCACATTTTTACAGACCCTTAGGCCACTGCAAATGGTAGGAACAATTTCTTACCCAAGGTTGCCCCATTTGGGGTAAAGAACTTTCAGATCTGACGCCTTACTGACATTCAAAATATATATCCCATTCACACATATCTCTACAGACACTAAAGCCACACTACAAGGCCTCACCAAGATACTTATTGCCTTTAGTATTCCAAACATTATTTATAGTGGCCAAGACACTCATTTGAATTCTCAAAATATACAATAACGGGCTCTTTAACAAAGTAGTCAACAGAATTTTAACTCCCTTGCCAGCCTCAGGCTATACACCTCAAAAAAAGCCAGATGGGTGAACAATGAATTTGGAACCATGAATTAATGCAATTAAATGAAACACAGAGAGTTCCTGATTAGTATCCATGAGGACACGGGTTCAATCCCTGGCCTCACTCAATGGGTTAAGGATCCAGCATTGCCATGAGCTGTGGTGTAGGTCACAGACAAGGCTTGGATCCAGTGTTGCCATGGCTGTGGTGTAGGCCTGCAGCTGTGGCTCCGATGCAACCCCTAGCCTCCATATGCTGCCAGTGCAACCCTAAAAAAGACAGATAAATAAATAAATACAACACAGAACACTTCAGTTGTCAAATGTCAAAGGTGAATTATAATAATCTGTCTCCCGTTTTTGATGTTTGACTACTGATGGGTTTCAAACTCCAATAAAAAAGCTGATAACAGGAGTTTCCATTGTGGTTCGGCAGCAAAGAACCCAACTAGTATCTGTGAGGATTCAGGTTCAATCCCTAGTCTTGCTTAGTGGGTCAAGAATCCGGCAGTGCCCTGAGCTGGAGCAATGGTTGCAGATGTGTCTTGTATCCCACGTTGCTGTTGCTGTGGCATAGGCCAGCAGCTGCAGCTCCGATTAGACACCTAGCCTGGGAACTTTCATATGGAACAGGTGCACCCCTCCCCCGCAAAAAAAAAAAAAGAAAAAAAGAAAGAAAGCTGATAACATCATACATGGGCTTCCTCCTTTGGTACAGGTGGGATTAAAATCTCACATATGAGAACCCTCACTCCAGTCCAACCCCCCAACCACAATAAAAACCAAAAACAATCACTTCTTATTCTTGCAAGTCATTTTTTTGACCTGTTGAGAGCCTGCCCTGCTCTCCCTAGAAAGCCTTATTATGTAAGTAATAACTCTTTTCATATCTTCTTAATCATCATCAGTCTCAATAAATGTGTTGAGGGTCCCCACAACCATTCCCAAGTTCAAAGATTTTCATGAAGGTCTCAGAGGATTCAACTTATAGTCATATTCAAGGCTATAATTTAACCCAGCAAAAGGGTTCAAAGCAAAATAAGGGAAATGGTATATGAGGCAAAGTCTAGAGGAAGCCAAGTACAAGCTCCCAGAGTTTCTTCTCCATGGAGTCACACAAGACACACTTAATTCTTCCAGCAACAAGTTGTGCCAACACATATGAAGTGTTATTTACCAGAGATTCGAGCATTAGAAAAATGATAAATGTAGTAATTTTAATAACACTATATGAAGTCAATGACATATGTTGTAAGCTCTAAAATAAAGAAAACTAGGAGTTCCTGTCATGGCACATCGGAAACAAATCCAATTAGGAACCATGAGGTTGCAGGTTCGATCCCTGGCCTTGCTCAGTGGGTTAAGGATCTGGCAATGCCTTGAGCTGTGGTGTAGGCAGCAGATGCAGCTTGGATCTGGTGTTGCTGTGGCTGTGGCATAGGCTGGCAGTTGTAGCTCCCATTCAACCCCCTATCCTGGGAACCTCCATGTGCGGTGGGTGCAGCCTTAAAAAGCAAAAAAAAAAAAAAAGAAAGAAAGAAAAAAAAAGAAAATGATACAAGAATATATAATTAACTGATTAATACAGGAGAAAAATGAAATAAAAATATTCAATTACAGATTATTTATGTTTTTCAAGAAAGTTATTTTATCCAGCTTTTAAGATTAATTGGAATCAAGTTGTTTGTAGTATCCTTCTATTTTCTTTTTGAAATGTCTATAGGATCCCAATAACTTAAACACAGAATTATTACATCAATCAGAAATTCTACTTCTAGGTATACATCCAAGATAAATAAAAATATACTTCCATACAGAAACATGAACATGAGTGTTTTTAGCAGAATCATTCATAATACCCAAAAAGTGAAACCCAAATGTCCATCAATGGATGAATGGATAAATAAAATGTGACATCACTATACAGTAGAATAATTTTCAGCTACAAAATGGAAGGAAGTACTTGTACACACTACAATTTAGATAAACCTAGAAAACATACTAAGTGAAAGAAGCCAGACACAAAAGGTCACATGTTATATTTTATATGACATATTCAAAATAGGCAAATCAATAGAGACAGAAGGCAGATTAGAGTTATTAGGGGTTGGGAGGAGACTAAAATGGAGAGTGACTAATGTGTACATGGTGTTTTTATGGGGTCATTAAAAGGTTTCAAAACCGGGGAGAGCTGTGTGGCTGCACAACATTGTGAATACCCTAAATGCTACTCAACTCAACTATTTAAAATGGTTAATTGTGCATCATGTGAATTTCACCTCAATGAAAAGATAAATAAAAACAGAAGTAAACAAGAATCAAAGTAATTCACATTAAAAAAACAATAAAGTAAAATCATATTCTTGATAGCTGAAGAAAAAGAATTTGATAACATTTAATTGACATTCATAAATAAACTGTTAGCAAACTACTAATAGAAAATAATTTTCTTTTTTTTTTTTTTGTCTTTTTGCTATTTCTTTGGGCCGATCCCCCGACACATGGAGGTTCCCAGGCTAGGGGTCGAATGGGAGCTGTAGCCATTGGCCTACGCCAGAGCCACAGCAACGCGGGATCCGAGCCACGTCTGCCACCTACACCACAGCTCACGGCAACGCCAGATCCTTAACCCACCGAGCGAGGCCAGGGACCGAACCCGCTCCTAGTCGGATTCATTAACCACTGCACCACGACGGGAACTCCGAAAATAATTTTCTTAATCTGATAAGAAGAAGAATAAAAAAAATTCACTATAAACATCATAGCACATGAAGCATGGAGAAAGATTCTCCCCTGAGATCAGGAATCAGTAAGCATGCCAACTAGAAATATTCAACACTGCTGATGAAATAAGCTTAAGTTTAAAAAGCAAAGGACTGAAGGAGTTCCAGTCATGGCACAGTGGTTAACAAATCTGACTAGGAACCATGAGGTTGTAGGTTCGATCCCTGGCCTTGCCCAGTGGGTTAAGGATCCGGCGTTGCTGTGAGCTGTGGTGTAGGTCGCAGACGCGGCTCAGATCCCGAGTTGCTGCAGCTCTGGTGTAGGCTGGTGGCTATAGCTCTGATTAGACCCCTAGCCTGGGAATCGTCATATGCCGCGGGAACAGCCCTAGAAAAGGCAAAAAGACAAAAAAATAAATAAAGCACAGGACTGAAAAGCAAAAGCAAGGAAGTGATAATTAGGTATAAAAAGCAAAAGTACTGAAAAGCAAAAGCACTGAAAAGCAAAAGCATTGAAATGATAAAGTTGTAATATTCACCAAATGATTGCGATGTACAAAATATAAAGGAATTTTCAGATAAACCATTAGAATTAAGAAGTGAATATAGCAAGGTGTCTTTACACAAGTTCAGTATCTTAAAAAAATCAACTGTTTCTCTATATGCCAGCAACAAGCAAAGAAAATATGAGGCCTTAAGAAAAGATGCTATTTATTATAGCATCAAAAATGTCACATACCCAGGAATAAGTTTTATTAAAGTCATGCAAGTCTCTTAAACATAAAACAGAGGGAAATATCATATTCATGAATTGGAATCATTAAACATTAAATTGCCTGTTCTCTCCAGCCCAATCCATAGATTTAACACAATCCAAGTTAAAATCTGACCAGTTTTTTCATTGTTATTTGTTTGTATAACAGACAAGCTGATTCTAAAATTGGTAGGAAATACAAAGGACCGTTAAAAGTCAAGGTAATCTTGAAAAAGAACAAAATTAGGGAACCATCAGATAACAAAGCCTACTATAAAACTCTAGGAATTAGGACACTATAATATTGGTATAAAGTATAAATAAAAACTACTGTAATGATACATGCTACAATGCAGCTAAAAGTAGAAAACACCACTAAATAAAAGAAGCCAGACATAAAAAGTAAGATTTTCTATAATTCAATATATATGAAATATGCAGAATGAATCATTGAGTAAATCCATAATGACAGAAAGCATATCAGATAGACAGTCATCAAGAGCAGAGAGTAAAGGAAAAATGAGGCGCACCTTCTCAATGAGTAAGGGGGCTTATTTTGGAGTGATGAAAATATTTTGGAACTAGACAGGGATAGTGGTTGCACAACACTATACATGCATTAAATGCCACTAGATTATTCACTTTAAAAATCATTAATTTTATATTACGTAAATTTCACCTTAACTTTTGAAATTATGGCAAATGATTTTAAACTACAAAGAGCAGCTATGAAATACAGAACTAAATGCATAAAGTTCAAAAAAATTTCATTACTATTGTAACAAAACAAAGAGCCCAAAAACAAAGAGACTCACATATATGTGGTCACCTAATTCAAGAAAATAAGACGATAGTCCAGTAAGAAAAAAATGAATTGGCTATCCACGTGGAAATAAAAGTAAATTTGTCCTCTAACACCTAAAAATCAGTTCCAGATGGATTACAGATCTAAATGTAAAAAGTAAAACAATAAAGCACTCAGAAAAAAAAAAAAAGCATAGGAAAGTATCATCGTGGTGCAGTGGTTAACGAATCCGACTAGGAACCATGAGGTTGCGGGTTCGGTCCCTGCCCTTGCTCAGTGGGTTAAGGATCCAGCGTTGCTGTGAGCTGTGGTGTAGGTCGCAGACGCGGCTTGGATCCCACGTTGCTGTGGCCCTGGCGTAGACTGGTGGCTGTGGCTCCGATTGGACCCCTAGCCTGGGAACCTCCATATGCTGCGGGAGCGGCCCAAGAAATGGCAAAAAGACCAAAAATAAATAAATAAATAAATAAAATGAGCAAAAGGCAACGCATAAAAATATAACATATGAAAATCAGTGAAATAAACCATATAGGGAGAATAAAGGACCATAACCATATCAACATCTCAGTAGAAAACATTTGACAGATTCCGACAGCTTTTCATAATAAAAGCACTCCACCAACTAGGAATAGAAGGGAACTTCCTCAACATGATTAAAGGCAATTACATAAAATGCAGCACTAACATAATTTTTAATGGTAATAGTCTGAAAACTTTTTCCCTAATAATCTGAAACAAGATAAATATGTCTGTTCTCACCATTTCTATTCAACATTTTACTAGAGGTTCTAAACTAACCAGGACAACTAAGCAAGAAAAAGAATTTAGGGCGTTCCCTTGTGGCACAGTGGGCTAAGGATCCGGTGTTATTACTGCAGTGACTCAGGTCACTGCTGTGTCATTCATGGGTTCAATCCCTGATCCAGGAACTTCTACATGACACAGGCGTGGCCAAAAAAAAGAAAAAAGAATTTAAAAGCATCCAGATTAGAAAGGAAGATGTAAAACAATCTCTATTCACAAATGACATGATTTTATATATATATATATATATGTGTGTATGTGTACATATTCCTAAGAAATCCACCAAAAAACAATTAGAATTAATGAAAAAGTTCAGCAACATCACAGGATACAAGATTGACAAACATGAATAGGTAGTACTTCTGTTTACTTGCAACAAACACCTAAAAATGAAATTAAAACAATTCCACCCATGATCACTTTAACAAGAATAAAATATTTAAGAATAAATTAACAAAAGATGCAAGAGTTGTACACTGGAAACTACAAAATATTGCTAAAGGACATTGTAAAAGCCCCAGATAAATGGAAGGACATTCCTTGTTCTGATATTCATGGATTGAAGAACTTCGTATTGTTAAGTTGGCAATACTCCCCAAACTAATATACAGATTCAATACAATCCCTATCAAAATCTGAGCTGTCTTTTTTGCATTACCTGACAAGCTCAATTTCATTAGTCATCATATGATAAAAACCATAATGAGATACCAGTACACACTACCAGAATGCCAAAACAAAAAGAACAGAAAATACCAAGTGTTGGTGAAGAATAGAGAAAGGGTCAGCAAACTAAGACCCACCACCACTTTATTCATAAACAACTGGCATGCACCCATGCTCATTTACTTCTGTACTGTCTACAGCTTCTTTCATGCTATAGTTGAGTATCTGGACAAGTCTATATGGCCTATAAAGCCTAAAATATTTACTGTCTAGTTCTTCAAAATCTAACCCCCAACTCTTGATGTAGAGCAACCAAAACTCTCAAACAGGGAGTATAAATTGATACAACCACTCTGGAAAACCATTTGGCAGTATCTACTAAAACTGAACAACTGCGTACACCATTAAACCTTTTACTGGAGTTCCCATCGTGGCTCAGCAGTAATGGACCCCACTAGTATCCATGAGGACTCGGGTTCAATCCCTGGCCTCGTTCAGGGGGTTAAGGATCCGGCGTTGCCGTGAGCTGTGTTGTAGCAGATGCAACTTGGATCTGGCGTTGCTGTGGCTGTGGCATAGGCCAGCAGCTGCAGCTGATCTGACCCCTAACCTGGGAACTTCTGTATGCCTCTGGTGAGGCCCTAAAAAACAAGACAAAACAAAACAACACAAAAAACCCTATTACTAGTTTCCCATGGTTGTTGCAACAAATAGCCATAGCTTTGTTGGCTTAAAACAAAATAAATTTATTTTCTCATAGTTCTAGAGACTCAGAATATTTAAAAAATTCTTCTGAATTTACACTGTTATTATAATTAGTATTAGCACCCAATTGAGCAATAGCATCAATATAATAAAATATATACAAATATTAAGCATAAAAAATTTTATTGGTATATCTTAGTGAGGTGAATGTGGCTTTCATTTTATCTATGCTTTTACTGACAATAATAGTCAATGTACAAAATCAATCCATTTCCTATAAATATAAATTCTGAGAAAGCTTGTTTACATATATAGGTAGTCAGGAATAATAATCATTTTGCTATGGCAACAGTACATAATTGTTCAATCACTTCCAGAGTTATATGCCAAAAATCTTACAGTGACATATTACTAAAAATTACTTTTAATTATCTATCAATTAACAACTACATTAGGTCCTCCTTCAGTTTTGTTGAAAGAAATAACTGGAAGCCATCCAAATTGGGAAAAGATTTGTGGCCCACTGATTTGGGTCATTTACTTTCTCAATATCAATCAGTACCAATTTTCCTTCTACGCACTATAGTAAGATCAGGAATGGATAAGAAGTACCCAAAGGAAACGAATTATATTGTACTATAGTTGTCAATTTTTTTTTTTTTTTTTTGCTTTTTAGGATCACGCCCACAGCATAGGAAGGTTCCCAGGCTAGGGGCCGAATTTGAACTGCAGCTGCCGGCCTATGCCACAGACACACCCACGCAGAATGCCAGCCACATCTGTGACCTATACCACAGCTCACAGCAATGCCAGATCCTTAACCCACTGATCAGGCCAGGGATGGAACCCACATCCTCTTGGATATTAGTCAGGTTGGTAGCTCGCTGAGCCACAACGGGAATTCCCTCAAAAAAAAAAATTTCTTTTTTTTTGTCTTTTTTTTGCTATTTCTTTGGGCCGCTCCCGCGGCATATGGAGGTTCCCAGGCTAGGGGTCTAATCGGAGCTGTAGCCGCCAGCCTACGCCAGAGCCACAGCAACACGGGATCCGAGCCGCGTCTGCAACCTACACCACAGCTCACGGCAACGCCGGATCGTTCACCCACTGAGCAAGGGCAGGGACCGAACCCGCAACCTCATGGTTCCTAGTCGGATTTGTTAACCACTGCGCCACGACGGGAACTCCCAAAATATTTTTTTAAGTTAGTGACATAGTACTAAATATGTTTCAACGTTACTGCATTGAATAAAAAATCAGGAGGCTAATAGCTCATAATTTCATAATAGTGAGCAAAAATATTTCTAAATACCACGATGTGAATGACAATATCTGTGATTTCTCCAGTGGCAAAGGATACAGGTACTGTTTATACCACTTGATTCATATTGACGACAGTCACCAGTACTGCTAATACGACTGTTTTAGGATTACTTTCATAACTAATGAAGATGCGAATTTTTATTTAGATGTTAAACAGTATTAAAGATGTGAATTTCATTCCATGTAGTTAGAGGACCACCAGAACGCCTGGCTTAATGGAAGGAAGGAGGAAGTGATGAGGAACAGATGAAGCAAAGGGAGGAGGGGAGGAAAAGGAGGAGGAATGGAATGAGAGGGAGCATGAAATAAATACATCTATATCTGGATTCAGGCTAAGCAAATAAGGTTGGAGATTTCGCTGCCAGTGCTGGAGTTACTTCTATGGTGATATTATATTAACATTTTTTAATAACCAGCTTCTTCAGCTGAGTTCTACGCATTCAGTTCCATAAAGAATCACCCTACTGCATCACGTGTACATCCAAATACCACTGGTATTTTCCACGGACTTCCAGAATGGGTAGTATAAACCTGATCCCTTCAGGGACATACCCCAAGTCCTGGGCTCTAAGTCCCCACCCACATCACTAGCAGGGACTCCATATCTTCTCCCGATACCCCCTTCTCCGTCAGTCCCTCCAGAAGTCCTCAAAAGGGGGTGCTGCTCACCTGTCTTCTGAGACACCACCTGCTGCTCTCTGACCTCCGCCCAGGGTCCCTCAGCTCGGGGTCTGCAGTCGGGTTCCATGGCCTCCTCCATAACTGACCCTGCCTGGGACGCTTCGCCATTGCTGGCCGGGAAAAATAATTCCCTCCTGGGTCCCCCTTTTTGGCTCCCTGACATCAGTTTTCCCTTTCGTCCTCAGCCCTCAGAGGGCACAGGCCCCAACTCAGCCTGAGGTGGCCGCCGGCGGCGACTTCCACAGGCCTCGGCCGCTCCCTCGCTTGCAAGGATTCTTCCCCTCAGGGGCTCCTGTCAGGAGGCCACTATTCTCCCGCAGGCTTCCCCAGTTCCAGTCTGATTTTCTGGGTCCCACAGACAGTCGAGCAGGAGCGAACACGTGTCGAAAGATCCCTGCACATTCGACGACCAATGAAAAGTTCCTGAAATTTCGAAGATCCCTGAGAAACCACATCAACGTGACCGGGAGGAGACAACGCACTGCTCTCGCGAGCGTTGATGAGACACCGCGGTGTTTCCAGCTGCGTGGAGACTCCCAGCGGGCCGCCGCCTTCCCAGCGCGCACAGACGCCCCCTAGGGACGGTGTGGCCCCACCCAGCCAAAATAGTGGAAAGAAGGGCCATGGAGAAGAAAACCCTAGGAGCAAAGCTGCGCTAGTTTCCACCCATCCCAGATCTCTATTTCTCTGTCTCTCCCGAGCATCTCCACTGCCTTTGAGTTATTTTTAGGTTGTGCTTTCAATCGCCCCTGTAAGAGGTCCAAATAGGAAAATGACTAAAGTATGCCCTTACCAACCCCCAGTATTAAGTTTCTAAAAACTTGCTGAATAGGAAAATACACTAGTAAGGAATTTAAATCTTCTGTTCGTTTATACAACAATACGTTCCCAGTGCCGACTCTACTGCAGACACTAGGGATGTAACGATAGATAAGATAATCCAAGTCTCTGAAATCAAATTCTTGTCCTAAAGGTAAACAAATAAACTGGCAGTTATAGTATAATGAATAAGTTATATGTCCGGGAAGAAAAAGGATTTATAAGACTACATGGAGGAGCTTCTGACCCAGACTAGGGGAATTATGTAACTCTTCTTAGAGAAACTTCGAACTAATATCTCAAATATAAATAAGGAGAGGTTTTCCAAGCCAAGAGAGTAGACAGAAAAAATTCCAGACAGAAGCAATACCATGTAGCAAAGCCTAAAGACAAGACAAATCATAGTTCAAAGGAGACAATTAAAGAAATTCAATAAGGTTGTCTGCTGGGACAATGCAGGCAAGCAATTAAGAATATTGGCTCTGGGAGTTCCTGCTGTGACTCAGCAGTAATGAACCTGACTAGTATCCATGAGGACTCAGGTTCAATCCCTGCCCTTGGTCAGTGGGTTAAAGAATCCAGTGTTGCCCTGAACTGTGGTATAGGTTACAAACGTGGCTCAGATCCTGTGTTGCTATGGCTGTGGCATAGGCAAGTGGCAACAGTTCCAATTCCAACCCTAGCCTGGGAACTTGGGTATGCTGCAGGTGTGGCCCCAAAAAGAAAGAAAGAAAAAAAAAGAATATTGGCTCTGAGGGAATTCCCTGGGTAGCCTAGTGGTTAGGACATGGTGCTTCTACCAGCGTGGCTAGGGGTTCAATCCCTGGTCTGGGAACTGAGATCCCACATCAAGCCACTGCACACCATAGCCAAATAAATAAATATCAAAAAAAAAAAAAGAATATTGGCTTTGAGATGAATGGATAAAAATGTGGTACATGTATACAATGGAATACTGCTCAGCCACAAAAAAGAACAAAATAATGCTATTTGCAGCACATGGATGCAACCAGAGATTATTGTACTAGGTGAAGTAAGTCAGAAAGAGAAAGACAAATACCATATGATATCACTAATATGGGGAATCTAAAATATGACAAAAGTGAAAAAAAAAAGTGGAGTTCCCATTGTGGCTCAGTGGAAATGAATCTAACACCCATGAGGATGCAGGTTCAATCCCTGACATTGCTCATTGGGTTAAGGATCTGGCATTGCCTCAAGCTGGGGTGTAGGTTGCAGTCACAGCTGGAATCTGACATTGCTGTGGCTGTGGCGTAGGCCAGCAGCTACAGCTCCGATTCGACCCCTGGTGTAGGAACCTCCATATGCCACAAGAGCAGCCCTAAAAAGCAAAACAAACAAACAAACAAACAAACAAAGACACAAATGAACCTACCTACAAAACAAGGAAAACTCACAGACAAGGAGAACAGACCTGTGGTTGTCAAGGCGGAGGGGATTAGGGAAGAGGTGGACTGGGAGGTGGGGTTAGCAGATGTAAGCTATTATATTTGGAGGGGATAAACAATAAGGTCCTACTTTAATACAGAGAACTATATTCAATGTCCAAGAATAAACCGTAATGGAAAAGAATATTTCTTTTAAAACAATGTATAGGTGTTCCTTTGTGGTGCGGCAGGTTAAGGATCTGGTATTGTCACTGCGGGGGCCAGAGTCACCGCTGTGCTGCAGGTTCAATCCTTGGCCTGAAAATTTCCACATGCTGCAGGTGCAGCCAAAAAAAAAAAGAAAAAAAAAAGGAGTTCCCATTTTGGCTCAGCAGGTTAAGAACATGACATTGTCTCTGTGAGGATATAGGTTCAAACCCTGGCCTCTTTCAGTGGGTTGAGGATCTGGCATTGCCATAGGCTGTGGCAGAGACCTTCACTGCAGCTTCAATCTGACCTCTAGTATGGGAACTTCTATGTACCACAGGTGCAACCATAAAAAAGGAAAAAAAAAGAATATACATATATATGCACCCAATGTTGGATTTGCTAAGTATATAAGGACTCATAAAAGAAGAAGCAAAATTGTCTCTGTTGCAGAGGATAGTGTCTTATATGCAGAAAATCCTAGACTCCACCAAAAAAAAAATTGTTAGAACTAATAAAGAATTTAGCAAAGTTAGGGGATTAAAAAAAAGTCAACCTACAGAAACCAGTTGTGTTTCTTTCTTTTTGTTTTTTTTAAGCAAGCATTGCATCACTTTATTAATTGTCATGGAATTATTTCTTTGGCAGGATAAATGCAACAAGTCAATTTACTCAAACTTCTCTTAATATGCTTATGACTTATAAATAACTGACAAAATCTATAAAAATGACTATAAGACATATCAAAATAATAGAAGTGATGAGCTGGGGGTTTGGATGGAAATGCTATAAAATTGGGTTGTGATGATCATTGTACAACTATAAACATAATAAAGTTCATTGAGTAATTACAAAAAAATAACAGTAGAGTCTACCATCAGGTATTGAGGCTACATTTTAATACTTTCAATACAGTATAATTTATCTGTGCTTTCTAATATTTTATATTGAGTAGGTACAAATTTTTAAAAATATACAGAATCTAAGATACTATATATCATGATACATATACATAATGATACATATACATACACACATTTATACAAATTATATCATGTATAAAATCTTTATGCTAAATAATGTATATTATTTAATTATACATTATATTTAATTATTAATTATATAATATTAATTATATATAATAGTATTATATATAATTATAATTATTTAATTATACATTAAATTATTGTTTAATTTCATTTACTTTTTAAAACACTCCATGTTCAACACTTATAAATACATAGAAGCAATGCCTGCCCGTCCTATTATATAGTTGTGTTTCTTTCTATATGTTAACAGACTACCTGAAAGAAAAACTAAGAAAGCAATTTCATTTATAATAGAATCAAAAACAATAAAATACTTAGCAATAACTTAAACAAGGAGGCGAAAGACTTGTACACTGATGGACTATAAGACATTGATGAAAGAAATTGAACAAGACACAAATGGAAAAATATCCCATGTTTTGGGTTGAAATAATTAACATTACTCAAATATCCACAATACCCAGAGACATCTACAGATTCAGTGCAATTCTAATCAAAGTTCCAGTGATACTTTTTACAGAAGTAGAAAAAACAATCCTAACATTACTACAGAACCATAAAAGGCCCCAAATTGTCTATTTTCCGACAGAGGAGCACCAGGCAGCTGAAAGTCCTAGATCCTAGCTTTGGCTATTCCATTAACCTCTCAGACCCTGTGCAAGTCACACTGCCAAGATTCAAATCCTGGCCCTGCCACTTACTTGCTGTTTAACCTTAGGCAAATTAGATAGCCTCTTTGCACTTCAGTTTCTTCATCTGTGAGGTGGAGACAATCATAGTCCTATCTCATTGGGTTGCTGTGAGGATTAAATGACCTGATACATGTTAAGACCCTGAAAAGTTCAGAAGTATAGTAAGAACTCAATATGTGTGAGTTATTACTTCATGCAAGGCACTGGAAATATAGGAATGGGTGAGATAGAAAAAGTCCTTGCTCTCCTGGACTTTACATCCTAATAGAGGGAAAGATAACAGATGAGTAAGTAAATAAAATTATTACAGGTTGTATAATAAACAGGTCGCAGACTAGGCTCAGATCTGCTGGAGTGGGGGTGAAGATTTTAGATAACATGCTTATAGAAGGAAGAAAGATTAGAAGGAATCAATAACACAAGGAGCTGGAGGAATAAACAGTAAATGCAAAGAACTAGAGGCTAGAAAGACCTTAGAGAATTCTAGAAACAGCATGGGAATCACTGTGGCTGAAGATTGTTGAGCTCTGGGGAGAGTGGTAAAGTTAAGATTTAGCCAAAGGCTGGAGTTCCCGTCATGGCACAGCAGAAACAAATCCAACTGGGAACCATGAGATTGCGGGTTCAATCCCTGACCTCCCTCAGTGGGTTAAGGATCCGGCGTTGCTGTGAGCTATGGTGTAGGTCGAAGACTCAGCTCAGATCTGACATTGCCATGGCTGTGATGTAGGCTGGCAGCTGTAGCTCCAATTGGACCCCTAGCCTGGGAACCTCCACATGTCACCAGTAGGGCCTTAAAAAAAAAAAAAGATTTAGGCAAATGCTAGGTTTTATAGAACAATATGGGCACTGATAAAAGGCTAGATTAATTCTAAACACAGTGGGAATCTGTTGGAGGGTTTTAACCAGGAGAATAACATCAGATATATGTGGTAAGAGGACCCTTTCTAGATTTCTATGGAGTGCGTAACCCCAAAGCAAACTGCCCAGCTAAGAATTCTGGCACTGCCCAGGATCTAATTACAGGTCATCAAAATTCATCTCCAAAGTCCCTCCTAGCTCCAATAATCAGTGGATCTATGCTGAAATTCAAATGAAAAGACTTTTGATTTCTCAACCTCACAATCTCAGTGCAGTTTCATCATTTCTCTTTCCCTCTGTGCCTTTGTTTTTGAATGGTTAAGTTGTATCAAATGTATGATTTTAATTGTTCTTGTTTCTTGCCTCCAAATTCCCAAATGCTAATCAACAATTTTCCACTAATGAAGTGTCCAAAACTAAAAACAGCATCCCAGGTGCTATCTTACTAGGGCCAAACAGAAAGGACCATTATCTCCTTGCTTTGTGACAAGAGGCCAGTGTCATATTTTTCTCACAATATTATAAAAGACATGTATCTAATTTGCCATTTAGTATCACCCTTGGGCCTCTTACAGACACTACAATTTTCCAGGTGTTGCCCTTCCTATGAAAATTTTCTTTCCAATTACTTTTCCCTAGATGCCACAATTTGAAATTTTTCCAAGTTGAATGTCATACTCTTTGCCATATTGCTAATGTTTTATATAATTTCTTTGGCTTTCCTGGTGTTTGGAGTATATCCTCTTTTGGGGTCATCTGTAAATTTCATTAGTACATCTGTGGACAGGATGTAGTTGGAAGGGAATTGTTGAGGGATCCATCTTCTGCTCCTTTATTAGTTAGGAACTGGTTCTAGAAATTGATAAGGAACTCTTTCCTCAAAAGTAGGAATCACCTCTGCTCTTTTCTTACACACCCATGTACACAAGCACACACACGCTTAAAAATATTTTCAATTCTATGAATCTCTCTCTCTCTTTAAAACAAAACAACAACAAACTCCTTGCCGTGATATAGAACCATACCCCTATATCAGGTGTCCCTAATGTAAGGATCACAAATGGACATGATGCCACTGGGGTGGCATGAATGCATTCAATTTTATTCACAACAGATTTACATCATTCTGCCCTTGAGTATATGTGCAGTTTTCTAAGGAAAAGTCCCACAGTTTTCATTAGAAATTCATGGAAGTAGTTCTTTTCATGGCTCAGTGGTAAGAAATCCGACTAGTATCCATGAGGACACAGGTTTGATTCCTGGCCTCGCTCAGTGGGTCAAGGATCTGGAGTTGCCATGAGCTGTGGTGTAAGTCACAGATGTGGCTCAGAACCCATGATGCTGTGGCTGTGGTGTAGCCTGGCAGCTACAGCTCTGATTTGACTCCTAGCCTGGGAACTTCCATGTGCTGTGAGTTCAGCCCTGAAAAGAAAAAAAAAAAAAAAAGAAGAAGAAATTCATGGAAGTGTGTAAATCCAAAAACAATTAAAAAACACAGTTTTATATCATTGTTTTCAAAAAAGGAACCAAGAGTCAGCTGTATGGGAACCACATGAGTTGCTTGTTAAAATGCAGATTCTTGGGTCCTATTCCAGACCCACAGAATCAAAACAGAGGTAGGAATGTGCATTTTCAAATTAAATGTAAGTTATTTTTGAATAGGAAATGAATGTTAATTGTACAAAATTTAAAATATCAAAAAGAAAAAGTCTCTCTCCTATCCTTGTTTCCCAGTTACAAGTTTCTCTTAGACAGCTACTGTTAGAAGTGTCCTATATATCCTTCTAGAGTCTGTTTAAGAAAAAAAATTGAGGAGTTCCTATCGTGGTGCAGTGGTTAACAAATCCAATTCGGAACCATGAGGTTGCAGGTTTGATCCCTGGCCTCTCTCAGTGGGTTGAGGATCCAGCGTTGCTGTGAGCTGTGGTGTAGGTCACAGACGTGGCTCAGATCTGATGTTGCTATGGCTGTAGGGCAGAAGCTTTAGCCTCGAATGGACCCCTAGCCTGGGAACCTCCATATGCCACAGGTGCGGCCTCAGAAAAGACAAAAAAAAAAAGAAGAAAGAAAAAAAATTCAAACCTCACAAGTGGTTTCTATGATTTTCATGCATAAAAAAATTGAGAATCATTGCCCCATAAAGAAAAAAAAGTAATGTTTCCCTCATTAAAGCCTGTCTTAATAAGACTAACCTCTCCACCCCATCTTAGAACCAAATTACCCCAGAAAACACTCAAGCCAATAGTATATGAATAACTTTCAATTCCCATCTTCTCTCCAATGCTTTTGTTTTTCCTGTCTGATTGGAGGTCATTGCCTCTGCTGCCAGCTCTTTGTGACCCAGGCTGGGACCCCTTACTAGATTACCTGATTGAGGTGTTGAATGAACTGATTAGCTGGTGATCAAGTTCAGAAGGACTCACCTTCTGACCGCACAGATGCTGGGGACTAATCATTCCCCTAAAAAGCTCTTGACCTTTATTGGGCGGTGGGTGGGGAAACTTCCCTGCCCTAGACAGAAACTTTTCTTCGTAACTGTATCTGAGAATGCTGTGCACACCATCAACTCTTTTTTTTTTTTTGTCTTTTGTCATTTTAGGGTCATATCTGCAGCATATGGAGGTTCTCAGACTAGAGGTCAAATTGGAGCTGTAGCTGCCGGCCTAGCCACAGCAACAGCAATGCAGAATCTAAGCCGCATCTGTGACCTACACCAGCCACAGTTCAGGGCAACGCTGGATCCTTTACCCACTGAGCGAGGCCAGGGATCGAACTTACATCCTCATGGATAGTAGTCGGATTCATTTCTGCTAAGCCACCACAGGAACTCCACAATTAACTCTTTACTGTAGACATTAACAAGTCCAGGCTATTTTACCCCTGCTAAATCTGGAAGCTCCATCTCCGTGCTTCTGACTTAGTCCAGAGCCTCAAGCTAGGTAAAGTATGGGTTATTGTTTTTAGATATGAAGTTCTGTTGAATATACATCCTATAAAAATGTAGATGTACTTTAAATGCCAGCCCAATATTTTAGCCCCACTCCACTCAATTTCACACCTGAAAATATACCACCAAACAAATATATAAAGTCATGCTTAAAGCTGTTAGGAATCAGAGACATTTAAATTTTTAAATGCGATAGCTCTTCATGACCAAGCTGTCCAGATTTGGAAAGTGAATAATACTAAATGTGGGCTAGGATGCAGGAAAACAGGAAACTTCAGGTGCTACTGGTAGACAGTCATTTGTTTGTTCTGAGTGAAATTAGGTATATGTGTACACTGTGATCCTACAGTCCCACAGTGAGCACATCCCAGAAGAATCCTCCATTGGCTCAGTAGGGAACAGTAAGGATGTCACTGTGGCCATGTCGGTGGTAGTGGAAAGTTGATGGTAATGTAAATGTCCACCTCTAAGGGAATGTATGAAAATAATGTTGTGGCTATATACTGCGGAAGCCCACCCAGGACTTAGAACCATCAAACCAGGAGTTCCCGGCATGGCACAGTGGTTAATGAATCTGACTACGAACCATGAGGTTGCAAGTTCCATCCCTGGCCTCACTCAGCAGGTTAAGGATCCAGTGTTGCCGTGAGCTGTGGTGTAGGTCACAGACGCGGCTCGGATCTGGCATTGCTGTGGCTGTGGTGTAGGCCAGCAGCTGTAGCTCCGATTCAACCCCCTAGCCTGGGAACCTCCAAAAAATATTCTGGAATTAGGTAGTGATGACCACTGTACAACTTTATGAATATGCTAAAATCCACCTAATTGTGTAGTTTGAAAGACTGAAAGTTATCGTATGTAAATCGTATCTTATAAAAAGAAAACAAACACAAGCCAATGTGGTGTATTTTAAAAGGATACATATTTGTTTTAAGGACATATCAAAAAGTTGGAAAGGCTGCCTGAAAGGGGAGGGGATGGAACTGGGATCAGGATGGGGTAGAGGAGTCTTTTTCAAAGCCCATGAGCTGAGGAAGATGATTAGCTCAATCCTCTGTGCCTGTGGTAAAACCAACAGATAAACAACAGCAATAATAACAACACAGTGGAGTTCCCATTGTGGCTCAGTGGTTAATGAATCTGACTAGGAACCATGAGGCTGGGGGTTCGATCCCTGGCCTTGCTCAGTGGGTTAATGATCCTGCATTGCTGTGAGCTCTGGTATAGGTTGCAGATGCATCTTGGATTCCGCGTTGCTGTGGCTGTGGTGTAGGCCAGCAGCCACAGCTCCGATTCGACCCCTAGCCTGGGAACCTCCATATGCCATGGGAGCAGCCCAAGAAATGGCAAAAAAAAAAAAAATAATAATAATAATAATAACAACAACACAGTATAAGGGTAGGGAAGAAAAAGGAAAAAAATACTTACTTACAAATAATGACAGAAAATACACTACAATGATGAAGGAAAAAAATAGACTACTACACTCGTAGGAACATTATATCTGCAACTATGTAAGATGATGTCCGTCAATGGGCAGAAATATGATAGGTATTGTGTAAAATAGTGTGGTATAGTGGCAGTGCCTCTGCCCTGATTGTATAATCTTGGCCACCAAGGTACTTAGTATCTCTGTAGCTTAGATTCCTCAAGTGGAAATGATAATAATAGTACCTACTTCCAAAGTCTTTTATGAGAATTAGATGAGTTGATTTATGCCTGATACATAGTGAACCTTATATAAGGGTTAGCTGGTATTATTTTCTTATCTTTTTAAACTGTAGTCTCTGGACACAAAGTGTGTATCCAAGCAGGCTCCACCACCCACCAATGATGTGACTTTCACAAAATTACTCAATCCCATGAGTAATTGAGTAGATGAGTAGTTTCTCATCTACTGTGAGGATTAAAATGGATAATGTACTTGGCACATGGTAAGCATTCAATAAGTGTTAACGGATTATATTGTTAGGGATATTATTAATACATTGTCATAGTTTGAAAAGTATTACAAAAAGAGAGTAGAAGGTACAAAATACATTTTCCTGTTCTTCCGAATGCACAAATTCTTCCATTTTCATTTCATTTTGGGTATAGAGTCTGCCCAGACCCTCCTTTCTAAGTAAGTCCCCAGATTATGTATTTGCATGGCAATTTGAACATCTCTTTCATAGGAATAATTGATTTATTAGATAGGTAAACATTTTCTGGTTCACTGTCATCCTCAGTGGAACCTAAACTATTGGTGGCAAGGGTGGTTTCTGTCTAAGCACATCTAGCACAGGGCCTTGCCCTTGGTTAACAAGTATTTTTTTTTTTTTTTTGAATGAATGAACAAGCAATGAAATAAAAGCATTTTAATATGTACCTTCTGAGAGGAGTTCCTGTGGTGTTTCAGCGGGTTAAGAATGCAGCTAGTATCCATGAGGAAGCAGGTTCAGTCTCTGCCCTCTATCATGGGTTAAAGGATCTAGTGTTGCTTTGAGCTGCGGTGTAAGTTGCAGATGTGGCTTGGATCTGGCGTTGCTGTGGCTGGCAACTGCAACTCCAATTTAACCACTAGGCTGGGAACTTCCGTCAGCTGTAGGTGGAGCCCTAAAGAGACCAAAAAAAAAAAAGTACATTCTGAAATAACATACTCATGGTATTAAAGGCAAGAATCACCTCTTCTGTCTCTCTAGGAAGTGAGGAATTGCCTATTTTGAAAACTAGGAAGATAGTCAACATTCAGGTTCTGGGGAGTTGTTTTTGGCAGCTCTTCCTTACTAGAATCACACTGCCTGAACTGGTCCCCAGGAATCCTTTCAGCTACAGCAGAGCTCTGGAAACCCAGTACTTTTCCAGAAACTGCTCAGTAAAGGAAAAGTACTCAATCTCTCTAGATTATCTTCAGCCAGGGTACATTAGCCCTTACTCACTGACTCATTAAAGGGTAGAGGCCTTAAAATTGTCTTTCATTTCACAGATGAGGAAATGGGCCCAGAAAAGTGGATTGACTTTCCAAAACATAGCACTTGTTAATTATAGAGCTGGTGCAACTAGAAATATTTCAGATTCCTTTCTGCTGCGCCACGATGGGAACTCCGAAATGGTATCATTCTTATAGTTCTATCTCTCTCTCAATATAATATGTATAATCCAATAATGTAATGGTATCATTCACTAAAAATTCTTTATGAAAGAATTTTTATTATATTAGTGAAAATGTTCTGGATGTCAAGTGACAGAAGCAGACTAAAATTGTATGCATAATGTGCATTCAGTTAGATATGTGCGTGTGTGTGTTTCTCAGTTATCTATGTAGAAAATGAAAAATGCTAACAGAATTTATCTCTGGTTAATGGGGTTATGGCTTATTTTTATTTAAGCTTTTTTGCATTAAAATTTTATTTTCGGAGTTCCCATTGTGGCACAGTGGAAACAACTCCGACTAGGAAACACAAGGTTTCTGGTTCAATCCCTGGCCTCACTCAGTAGGTTAAGGATCTGGCGTTGCCATGAGCTATAGTGTAGGTCATAGACTTGGTTTGGATCTGGTATTGCTGTGGCTCTGATTTGACCCCTAGCTTGGGAACTTCCATACTTCCATCTGCCATGGGTGTGGCCCCAAAAAGCAAAAAAAAAAAAAAAAATTATTTTCAATGGGAATGTAGTACTTCATATCAGAAATTTATGTTTTTAAAATTCTAATCAAAAAATATATATGTGTATATATGTACACACACACACACACACACACACACATATATATATTTGGCAGCACCCACTGCACTTGGAAGTTCCAGGGCCAGGGATCAAACACAAGACACAGAAGCAACCTGAGCCACAGCAGTGACAGCACCTAACCTCTAGGCCACCAGGCAACTCCCCTAATTGAATATTTTTGAAAGCTTCTATTGTGGTACATGTCAGCACTGTGGAGTGAGGGGGCATCAACCTAGAGTCCAAAGAAGTTTTACCAGTCGTTTCACCTGATCTGTAAAATGAGTATATCTACTTCACAAACTGCATGTATATGTATGAAATAATAGATATGATCCCTTTGAAACTCTAAAGCTTGATAAAGGTGTTTGGGTGGTATTACAATGATGATAAAATCCTGTGACCTAAAAGAGACGGGAGAACTCTTAGGATGACAAGGTAACTTTGTGCTGAGGCGCTTGGGCTGGGAGAGGAGAGAGGTCTAGTGTCAGGATAAAAATGAGATCATTTTTTGTAAACACTTGAGATAAACAATTACATGCCTGATACCTCTTCCCCCTTTCCCCCATATTTCCAGTAAATGCCTGTTTCCTCTTCAGATTAAACCTTCCTTCAGTCTCTTAAGCAGCCCATGCAAGAAACAGCTTGTAATGGATAGGATCTAGTCTATTTTAACACAATGGCAGGTTTGTTACACACTCTTTGCAGAATGTGAAAGGCAAACTATGTGACCAGAATGTGACCAGAAGCCTACTAAGGCCTGTATAGCCCCAAACTAGGAACAGGTTATTTCCATTCTGGATGGTCAGAGTTTATTATGAAAAGAAGGTAACGTTTAGCTGGAACTGTTTGTACTGAGATTTATCCTTTGAAGTCTTTCTCAATCTATGTCTTTGGAACTCTATGAAAAATAAGATTTTACATATGATTTTTTTTAAATTAGAGGTGCCAAAAGTAGTATGCCAAATTATAGTTACTTTTACACAGACCTATGGTAAATTTACACAAAGAAAAATGAAAACATATGTTCACATGAAAACCTGTACACAAACATTTATGGCTGCTTTATTCATAATTGCCAAAACTGAAAATAACTCAAATGTTATTTAACTGGTAAATGGATAAACAAATCGTGATACCTCCATGTAATAGAATACTACCCAGTCGTTAAAGAGGAAAGATCTATTGATAACTACAACAGCATGGATGACTCTCAAATGCGTAATGCTAAGAGAAGCTAGATCCAAAAAGCTACACATTGTATTATTTCACTAATACAACATTTTGGAAAAGGAAAACTATAGGAGAGAACATATCAGTAGCTGCCAGCAGATAAAATGGTGGGGGGCGGGGAATTGACTACAAAGAGACAGTAAGAGGGAATATTGGAGGATGATGGCACTATTTTTTATTGTGATAGCTACATGAATATGTATTTGTCAAAACTCATAGAACAATACATCAAGAAGTGAATTTAACTATAGAGATATTTTAAATAAATGTATAAAAGTAAATTAATAGGTCTATGGTAAATTCAGATAACACAAAGAATTCAGTAAAAAGTCTCCCTCCTAGATCTTCATGGTGACAGAATAGTTCTGCATTTTGATTGCAGCAATGTTTATATAAACCTATACATGTGGTTAAAAAATGAGATAAAACTATACACACACATTGTACCAGTGTCAAATTCCTGCTTTTAGTATTGTACTATGAACCCACTCCCCAGAGATGAACATTATTACAAATTTCTTGTGTATCCTCCTCATATTAAATCTAATATTTTATATATGTATATATGTAAATATACATTTATACTCACATACCTTTAATGCAAACAGTAGCATATTATACACATTCTTCTGTGTCTTGATATTTTTCAACCATTACTTTGAAGATAATTTTCATATCACAAACTCATGGATCCATATCATTATTTTTTCCTGCTGCATAATATTTCACCACACAGTGGTATTGTTATTTCAAAAGTTTCTTATTAATGGACATCTGGGTCTTAACCAATTTAACCTAAGCGTTTGGAAATTTTTGAAACATGAAAGGTCAGCTAGAGTTGAGACCAAACACAATGATTCAAGAATTGCCTCTAGAATATCTTTTGACCAGAAGGGGGAACGCAAGAGGCAGGAGGAGAGGCGAAAGGCTGGGAAATTTCCCCAGCCAATGGTGAAGCAGAGGGCCAGCAGGGAATTACTGCCGGGTAGGAGTTCGCTGAGGGGCGTCCTAGTGTTGGAGTAGGAGGCCATGCTCCAAGGCAATCTTTCCCTAGGCGGCAACTCTGAGGTACCAAAGTGCGTCGGGGTTATGCGCGAAGTAGTGATGGGGTGACCATCTCCCGATTCCCGCGGGGACCCACGGGCGGGGCAGGGTCTGAACCCCCTTCGCCTACTGCTCACGCGGGCCGCAGGCGTACACGTGGTGACCTGCCTGGGGCAGGGTTCCAGGCTCCGGCTCCTCCTCCCTCCAGCTCTCGCTCGGCTTTCTGCAGTATCACGTGCAGCCGCGCCGAGTGCAGGATGGCGGCGGCCGCAGCAGCGGTGGGTTTCAGGCTCCGAGACTGCTGCAGCCAGGGCGCTGTACTCCTGCTCTTCTTCTCCCTGTCCCCTCGGCCCCCGGCCGCCGCCGCCTGGCTGCTGGGCCTGCGGCCCGAGGACACCGCTGGAGGCCGCGTGTCCCTGGAGGGGGGCACCCTGCGCGCCGCTGAAGGCACAAGCTTCCTTCTGCGCGTCTATTTCCAGCCAGGGCCCGCGGCGCCTGTGGCGCCGGTGCCCGCACCCACCCTTTCCCCGGGGGAGAACGGCACCGGTGACTGGGCACCGCGGCTGGTGTTTATCGAGGAGCCCCCGGGCGGGAGCGGCGTGGCCCCCAGCGCTGTCCCCACGCGCCCCCCGGGGCCGCAGCGCTGCCGCGAGCAGAGCGACTGGGCGTCGGACGTGGAGGTCCTGGGGCCCCTGCGCCCCGGTGGCGTGGCGGGCTCGGCTCTAGTCCAGGTGCGGGTGCGGGAGCTGCGCAAGGGCGAGGCAGAGCGTAGCGGCGCGGGCGGTGGCGGGAAGCTCTTCTCGCTGTGCGCCTGGGACGGGCGCGCTTGGCACCACCACGGCGCTGCCGGTGGCTTCCTGCTGCGCGTCCGCCCGCGGCTGTATGGCCCGGGCGGGGACCTTCTGCCCCCCGCGTGGCTGCGGGCGCTCGGAGCTCTCCTGCTGCTCGCCCTGTCTGCCCTGTTCAGCGGCCTGCGCTTGAGCCTGCTCTCGCTGGACCCGGTGGAGTTACGGGTGCTGCGGAACAGCGGCTCAGCCGCCGAGCAGGAACAGGCGCGCCGAGTGCAGGCCGTGCGCGGCAGGGGGACCCATCTGCTCTGCACCCTGCTCCTGGGCCAAGCCGGAGCCAACGCGGCCCTGGCGGGCTGGCTGTACGCCTCGCTGCCCCCGGGCGTCGGGGACGCCGGGGAAGATTATGGAGACGCGGGGATTCACTTCCCGTGGCTGCCGGCGCTGGTGTGCACAGGCGCTGTGTTCCTGGGCGCCGAGATTTGCCCCTACTCTGTGTGTTCGCGGCACGGACTGGCCATTGCCTCGCATAGCGTGTGCCTGACCCGGCTCCTGATGGCGGCCGCCTTCCCCGTGTGCTACCCGCTGGGCCGCCTGCTGGACTGGGCACTGCGCCAAGAGATCAGCACCTTCTACACGCGGGAGAAGCTGCTGGAGACGCTGAGGGCCGCGGACCCTTACAGCGACCTGGTAAAGGAAGAACTCAACATCATTCAAGGCGCCCTGGAGCTGCGCACCAAGGTGGTAGAGGAGGTGCTGACCCCCCTTGGGGACTGCTTCATGCTGCGTTCCGACGCAGTGCTGGATTTCGCCACTGTCTCTGAGATCCTGCGCAGCGGTTACACTCGCATCCCCGTGTACGAAGGTGACCAGCGGCACAACATTGTGGACATTCTGTTTGTCAAGGACTTGGCCTTCGTGGACCCCGACGACTGCACGCCGCTCCTCACCGTCACCCGCTTCTACAACCGGCCCCTGCACTGCGTCTTCAATGATACCCGGCTGGACACGGTGCTGGAGGAGTTTAAGAAGGGTGAGCATGTGGTGTATCTCCTCTCTCAACCCCTATCCCTTTGGAAATATTACCCTTTCATAAACATGTGAGGCTTCAGGTATGCAAAGCAGCTTCTCCCCTGTGGTACCAAAAACTCAAGGAAGGCCCTGCCTCAAGGCTCCCTTCCTCTTTTCATTTCTCCCTCCTTTCTTTGAAGGCTCTTCCCCTTTACTTGGCTTTCAGGATGCACCGTATTCCTCATTGATTCCATTCCAGTATTTTTTCAGGGCCTACCAATTGCTAGGTGTTGTGCAGATAGGACTCAGGTTATAGCCCTTGGAGGGCTCTGCATAGCTCCCCATCATAGGGGCAACCTTCCAGGATTCCCATAATAAACAGCCTTGACCTTTTTAAACTCCTCCCTGGGTGGGAAGCTTACCATTCCCAATTTCAGGGCAGACTAACTCCATTGCTGGACAGCTCCAGCTGCTGACAGCTCTTTCTTACAAGAAGCAGAAGTTTGTGTCTCCAGCGCCCCACTTGGGGCCCTAGTTCTGCCCTTTGAATCACACAGAGTAAGTCCCAGACACCTTAGACATTCTTCCCCCATATTGATCTTTCCATCAGCTATGCCTTGGACACCCATCAAGTACCCTGGTTGGAGATTAAAAGTTGACTAAAACAGTGAGGTCCTTGTACTCCTAGGAACTGTGGTCCCATGACATAAGATAGATTTAGACCTGAGGAAATATTCTGGTAAAGAGAACCACTAGAAAACATGCCTATCCAAGTGAATGGGGCTTCCTTCAGAGCGGTCACATCCCTTGCCTTTGATGTCATGTCTATAACATGTTTGGGTCTGCCTTTGGAAACTGGCTTTGGGGGTTGAGTAGAGTTCATTCCAGAAAAATCAGCATGGATATTTTAGGGTCAGTCCTCTTTACAGTACACAATTTGACTGGCTCCCCTAGTTAAACAGGGTTGATCCAGAAGGACCCTTTGTTGTTTTTGAAAATCAAATCTACCTTCAAGAATTGTCATTCTGAGGAGTTCCCGTCATGGTGCAGTGGTTAACGAATCCGACTAGGAACTATGAGGTTGTGGGTTCGATCCCTGCCCTTGCTCAGTGGGTCAAGGTTCCCGCGTTGCTGTGAGCTGTGGTGTAGGTCGCAGACGTGGCTCGGATCCTGCGTTGCTGTGGCTCTGGCGTAGGCTGGCGGCTACAGCTCTGATTCGACTCCTAGCCCGGGAACCTCCATATGCCGTGGGAGCGGCCCAAGAAATGGCAAAAAAGACAAAAGAAAAATAAAAATAATAAAAAAAAGAGTTGTCATTCTGAGCTGTTAGAAGACTATCTCACAGACCCTGACAACAATTCCAGAAATGATTTGAGAACACTGACGTGGCTAGAATAAGTGTAGAACCTTCCAGAATGACTGTTTTGAAGGAGGCATTCATCTGTACATATGAGTTGTCATGTCTTGAAAACAAAACAAAAAATAAATCCCCTGACTTTAGAATCCAGTTTCAAATGTAACTTCTCTGTGGCTAGCAGAAATCCCTTTTTTGACTGTGTGTTAATACATTTTTTGTTTAAATTTCAATCTTCTTATCAGTACAGGTACTCTGTATATAAATACTTTGCATGCAGAGAGACATCTGGGGTCTTCCTGCCACAATATATTTTTTTCTTTTAACGGCCAAACCTGTGGCGTATGGAAGTTTCCAGGCTAGGGGTCAAACTGGAGTTACAGCTGGAGGCCTACACCACAGCCGCAGCAACACTGGATCTGAGCAGCATCTGTGACCTACGCTCAGCTTGCGGCAACACCAGATAGTTGGCCCACTGGGCGAGGCCAGGGATGGAACTCATATCCTCGTGGCCACTGTGTCAGGTTCTTAACCCACTAAGCCACAGGAGGAACTCCAAATATTTTCAGACAAGTAACATCATGTTAAATACCAAAACGTAACCTGAAAAGGGGAGAAAAGTAAAAAAACAAAAAACAAAAAACTACTTTCAGTCTCAGATGTGGAGAGAGACCAGTCCTACACTTTGTGTTGGTATCATGAGAAGGAGAGGGAAATGCATCTATGCTGCAGCTGTTTTAGCCCAGTCTGGACAACTGTCTCACCCTCTTCTGTCTCCTCTGTCTTTCCAAGACTCATTCCCATTGCACTTGGAGGTTCATCCATCCACTCTTAGAGTTTTTCTTATATTTTGTGTACCCTGCAGACAGGAGTCTTGGTCCTGGGCAGAAAAGCTGTGAAAATCTGTATCAGTTTGCTAGGGCTCTCATAACAAAATACCATTGACTGGCTTAAACAACAGAAATGTATTTTCTCAGTTCTGGAGGCTGAAAGTCCAAAGTCAAGGTGTCAGCAGGTTTGGTTACCTGTGAAGCCACTCTGCTTGGCTTATAGATGGCTTCCTTCTCGCCATGTCCTTACATGGTTGCCCCTCCATCTATGTATGCTCATGCCTGGAGACTCTCTGTGTGTTCTAATCTCTTTTTATAAGGACACCAGTCAGACTGGATTAGGACTCACACTATCAGCCTCTTTTTAACTTAACCACCTCTTACACATGATAGCTAAGAGAGTGTTTCATTGTCATGTGCTGCCAGACAACATTTGTTTTAATTGAAGTATAGTTGATGTACATACTATATAATTTTCAGGTGTACAATATAGTGATTCACAGCATTTAAAGATTATATTCAGCTTATAGTTGTTATAAAATATTGGTTATATTTCTTGTGTTGTATTATATTAGCTCGTTTATTTTATTTATTTATTTGTCTTTTTAGCTATTTCTTGGGCTGCTCCCGCGGCATATGGAGGTTCCCAGGCTAGGGGTCCAATCGGAGCTGTAGCCACCGGCCTACGCCAGAGCCACAGCAACGCGGGATCCGAGCTGCATCTGCGACCTACACCACAGCTCACGGCAACGCCGGATCGTTAACCCACTGAGCAAGGGCAGGGACCGAACCCGCAACCTCATGGTTCCTAGTCGGATTCATTAACCACTGCGCCACAACGGGAACTCCAGCTCGTTTATTTTATATACAGTATCTTGTACCTCTTAGTCCCCTACCCCTATCGGCTACCCCCCTTTCCTTTCCCCAGTGATAACCATGAGTTCTCCATGTCTGTGAGTCTGTTTCTTTTTGCTGTATTCCCTAGTTTGTTTTATTTTTTTTTTTTTGATTTCACATGTAAGTGTTATCATATTGCATTTGTCTTTCTCTGCCAGACAACATTGTTAATGAAACACCTGGGACCTCATTCATTCATTCATTCATTCATTTAGTATTTACCCAGCATCTATATGGTCCTAGGCAACAGGAGAGACAATAAGATTACCTTCAAAAGTTAATAGTCTACAAGGGCAGACAGCATTAGAATAATGGCAGTCTTCTGAAGCAGAAATTTTGTCTTACTAACCCCTCCATCCCTAGCACCTTGCACATAATAGGCTGCTCAAAAAAGTCAGTATTGACTGGAAACAAGTCCTGTTGCAGAATTTCTAACTCTGGTCTGAAAAAGGCTTGTTAGTGTTCTTTTAGTAGTTGGTTTAGAGTTAGGTAGATCACTAAAGAGAAGCAGTTTGGTTATATCAAAACCAAGGAATATATTTCTACTTCCTTTCAGAGTCTTTCTTCTTCAAAGTGTGGTCTGTGAACCAGCAGCATGGGCCTCACCTGGGACTTTTTTAGAAATGCAGATTTTGGAGTTCCCTTCGTGGCTCAGTGGTTAACAAATCCAACCAGGAACCGTGAGGTTTCGGGTTCAATCCCTGGCCTTGCTCAGTGGGTTAAGGACTGGGTGTGGCCATGAGCTGTGGTGTAGGTCGCAGACTCGGCTTGGATCCTGCATTGCTGTGGCTCTGGTGTAGGCCGGTGGCTACAGCTCTGATTGGACCCCTAGCCTGGGAACCTCCATATGCCATGGGAGTGGCCCTAGGAAAGGCAAAAAGACCAAAAAAAAAAAAAAATCAGATTTTTATGCCTCACTCTAAATCAACTGAATAAAAATCTGCATTTTAACAAGCCCCCAAGTGACTCATTTGTACATTAAATTTTGAGAAGCATTGCCTGCAGAGAACCTCATTAACAATGATTCGTAGATTTACTTAGAATAGAATAAATACAAGGAATAATTTTCGAGATAGGTGTTCTCTGGCTCCAAGCCAAGAGACCAGCCAATATGGTGGTCATTTTCTTTTTTTTTTGTCTTTTGTCTTTTTTGTTGTTGTTGTTGTTGTTGCTATTTCTTGGGCCGCTCCCGCGGCATATGGAGGTTCCCAGGCCAGGGGTTGAATCGGAGCTGTAGCCACCGGCCTACAACAGAGCCACAGCAACGCGGGATCCGAGCCGCGTCTGCAACCTACACCACCACAGCTCACGGCAACACCGGATCGTTAACCCACTGAGCAAGGGCAGGGACCGAACCCGCAACCTCATGGTTCCTAGTCGGATTCGTCAACCACTGCGCCACGATGGGAACTCCTTTTTTTTTTTTTTTTGGCTTTTGTCTTTTGTCTTTTTTGTTGTTGTTGTTGTTATGGTGGTCATTTTCTAGAAGAGTTATGTTTGTACCATAGGTTAGGAGAGGAAGACTGAGTTGAACTACTTTTTTTTAACCTTATAAATAGCTTTTTAAGCAAGTCATAATAGCCCTTCCATTGCCCTCACTTCCTGTACTTAAGTAACTTAGCCACCTAAGTAAACTCCTCCCGAGGTAGGAGAGAAAAATGGGAGTTTTAATAGGAACAGTGGTTACCATTAATTGAGTAACAACTCTGCCAGGCACCACGCCAAGCCCTTCACATACTCAGAACAACCCTCCTGAGTAGGTATTATTAACTCCATTTTACAGATTAAGAAACTGAAGCTCAGATCAATTGTATGACTTGTTCAACTTTCCATAGCTAATAATTGAAATTATTGTGATTTGAACCAGATCTGTAGGACCCCCAAAATCCGTTCTTTTTTCTACTATACCAGTCTTATTTCATGCTTCATCCCAAAACTACCGTCTGTCACCCACAGGGTTCAAAGCTGACCTTTCGCTTCTGACTTGCTGCCCATGATTGATTTACCTCTAGTTTCTGCCGGTTGGAAATGTACCGTACCTTTCATAATTATAGTAATTGCTAACATGCATTTTGTATTTTACAAAACATTTCTACTCATCATCTCTTATCTGATCCTTAGAAGAACACTGTAGGTATAGGTGAGGACCCTAAGAACCAGAAGGGTTACTTGGCCTGCCTAAGATCATCACTTACCTGGTATATTCCAAGGCCCAGATTCAAGTCCAGGTCTTGTGACACCAAAGTTCTTCTCTATCTAGGATTTTCTATATATATTTCTTATGAGCTCCAGGTCTTTTGAAGTCGGGGAAAAGGAAAATGGTCTTTCCAGCAAGCATGCTAGCTTTACAAAAAGGAACCGTATTTCTCCCCGCTGGACTGTGAGTTACTTGAGGGCAAAACAATGAATCTTACTTACTTTGTATGTTCAGGACAAACACAGTGGCCTTTATGGCTAGAGGACGAATAAGTATTTATTGAATAAATGGTCTTAAAGCAATAATTTCAATTATATTTCAATGTTTGAGTGAGGTGATCCTTAAGTACAGGATAATTAGTGTTGTTCCATTGACCATAACCAATTTTTCCTCTTCCCAGGTTCTTTACCCCAGTTAGTGGCACCACTGTTCCCCCAGTCTATCAGGCTAGAAACCTGTCCTTCACTCCCCATCCTTATCCTACTATTCAATGTCTTAGTCTTTTTGGGCTGCCACAACAAAATATCATAGACTGAGTGGCTGAAACAATCGAAAGTTATTTTCTCCCTGTGCTGGAGGCTAGAAGTCCAAGATCAAGGTTCCAGTTGATTTGGTTTCTGATGAGAGCTTTCTTTCTGGCTTGCAGACAGCTACCTTCTCACTGTGTCCTCACTTGGCCTTTCGTTAGTGCACACACACAGGAAGAGAGACAGACAGCTCCGGTCTCTCTTCTTACAAAAACACCAATCCTTTTTGGATTACAGTCCCACCTTCATGATCTCATTTAATATTAGAGACCCATTGGGGGCTAGGGCTTCAACATAGCAATTTGGGGAGGAGAAGGGACATAAACATTCAGTCCATAATAACCTCCAAAGTCTACCAGATATTTGGAACAAAGTCTGCAAAACATTTGCCAATAGTGCATCTAAAATATTTCTTGTATGTACCTATACATAGTCCACTATTTCTTCCACCTAGTTTATTCATTAGTTTTGTTCAACAAATAGGTACTATATACCTATTGTGTTGGCACAGTGGAGAACACCATCAGTAAGCTCCCTGTCTCAATGGAGCTTTCATTCTAATGCAGAAGATAGAAATTAAACAAATGTGATAGGAATTAAGAGCATAAGCTGGAGTTCCCGTCGTGGCTCAATGGTTAATTAATCCGACTAGGAACCATGAGGTTGTGGGTTCGATCCCTGGCCTTGCTCAGTGGGTTAAGGAAGGATCTGGCATTGCTGTGAGCTGTGGTGTAGGTCACAGATGCAGCTCAGATCCCGAGTTGTGGCTGTGGTGTAGACCAAAGACTACAGCTCCGGTTAGATCCCTAGCCTGGGAACCTCCACATGCCGTGCATGCAGCTCTAGAAAAGACAGAAAGACAAAAAAAAAAAAAGCATAAGCTTTGGTACCAGACTGCTCTGGTTGCATCCTAGCCTTGGGCAGGTTATTTAACTGTTTTGTCTCATTAGCTGTAAAACAAGGATAATAATAGTATTTATTCATAGGAATGTTTGAAATATTAAGATAATATTGCATAATACTGCTTATTTAGTATATAATAAGCACTAAATAAATATTAGCTCTGTGTATTAAATATAAACACAAATCATTTGTGCAAATGCCTCCTAAGAACTTCTACTTCCTCCAGTTTTTGTCACCCTCAAAACCATCCTCTCCAGGTGCTCTGGTATCATCATCCTCTGCTTAAAACCTGTCTGCACTCCCTACTGCTTGCAAGATAAAGTCTAAGCCATGCCCTCGTGGCCTGCTCCCTGCCTTCCCCTCCAGACGCATCACTCATCACTCCCACAGCTTTATGCTCCAGCAACGCTGAACTCCTGTGGCCACCATCCCTATTTCTTGCCTCCAGCTCTTTACTCATGCTGTCCTCTTTGTCAGAAATATGCCTTGTCACATGAATCCCTACTCTAGCTCCTCTTTTAACACTCAGGACCACCTCCTCTGCGAAACTTCTGTAAACTCCATTTTTGGCCAGCTTAATTGTTCAGTATCTCGATTATTGAACTAACAGGCTGTATTATTAGTATCTGTTCAAAAGTGCCGCCCATCCATATAATGAGCATCTGGAGGACAAAAGCTGTCTTATCTACCTTTGTAGCTGTAGCACCTAACAATGGATATGACACAGCGAGTTTTCAATAAATCTTTGTTAATAACTGAATAAATGACTGAAGGAATTAAATGTTAATATAATGGACGAGATCTGCAGCACTCTAGTAAATGAATCATTCATAATCTGCAGCCCAGTCATTTTGACCATGCAGAAGGGCAAAGTCAAATCTTAAATGTCAGAAGAAAAGTGTTACATATTATTGTTTCTTTGCTTCTTTAGGTAACAACTATTGAGCCCTTTTCAAAGCATTCTGCCCAGAGTGGGGTGTCAAAGATACAGTCCCTGCTCCCAAAGAGCCTTCAGCGCAATAGACTGGCTTTCCCCTTTTAAAGCTAGAAGGCAGGCTAGACTCACCTTCCCCCCAACTTCCCACAATGTTACAATTCACAAGTCATGGGTCAGCATATAAGTATGTAGCTAAGACAGACCTGTACATAAATCACTAAAGCAAACATGCAATAATAGAAATATTAAAATATAGTGAGAACATGGAGAAGAGGGTAATTATGATAGGGTTATTTTGTTTTTATAATATTTTTACTGAAGTTTACAGATTTTTCTACTGCATATTCATTATAGAAAGTTGAGGAGTTCCTGTCGTGGCGTAGTAGTTAACGAATCTGACTAGGAACCATGAGGTTTCAGGTTCCATCCCTGGCCTTGCTCGGTGGGTCAAAGATCCGGCGTTGCCGTGAGCTGTGGTGTAGGTTGCAGACGAGGCTTGGACCCCGCGTTGCTGTGGCTCTGGCGTAGGCTTGGCTGCTACAGCTCCGATTAGACCCCTAGCCTGGGAATCTCCATATGCCGTGAGAGCAGCCCCAGAAAATGCAAAAAGACAAAAAAAAAAGTTGAAAAATATAGAAGAGATAAAACATGAAAATCACCTGAAGATTATCGTCCTACTGTCCTGAAATAACTTATACTATTTTGTCATGTTAAAAATATATTGCATAAGGCTCAGCCGGTTAAGTATCTGGTGTTTTCACTACAGTGTCTCGGGTAGCTCCCATAGCTCAGGTTCACTCTCTGGCCCAGGAAGAAGAACTACATGCTGCAGGTGTGGCCAAAAATGTGTGTGTGTGTGTGTGTGTGTGTGTGTGTGTGTGTGTAGCATGCAGTAGCAACCTTGATTACATTCTTAAACAGAAAAAAAAAAGGACAAAACCCATACTCTTGCCTTCTTTCACAAATCAAATACCCCATTCTAATCCCAAGAGTGGTTTTTTTGATGTGATAGTATTATGTTCACAGTAATGTCTTTGAAATTGAGTTCCGTATTTTGGGAAAACTAATTTATAAAATGCAGCCTTAGAGGTTTATTGAACTTAATTTCTAAAGTTTACTATTCTATTTATTGGATTGTTTTTAGGAGAAAACCAACCTTGTATAGACGACAGGGGGAAGGAATAAAAGCATTGTTTTGAAGTCAAAGGCCCCTAGGCAGTACAGCTCTGGTATTTAATGTAAGCAATATAGCACCATCTTCCTAAACAAAAGACAGCATAATCATATAATGTCGGGTTACCCTATCTGTAAACTAGCAGAGCCATCTAAAATTATGTGAAGTGGCCTGTTGCAGTTTTCATACTCAGTCTTGGCCCATTGATTCATTCATCCATTAATTCGGTAAATATTTATTGAACTCCTGCTTTGGGCCAGGCACTGAGGTGGGACCTGGGAATATGGCCATGATCTAGAAAGACACTGAGTGGCCATTACAGGGCTGAAAGGCATCCACTTCGATTTTTGGTTCCATTGCATGTGGATTGTTCCCTAAAGTACATCTACCCAGCCAGTAAATGCTCCTGGCACAGACACACAATATAACATTTTCACTGAGGAATAATCTGGATGAAAAGTCACTGTTTTGCTTTATCACTCCAAATTCTGGTGTGAGCTGTTTTAGCAGGAAGAATAATCATCCCACTGCTTAATTCTGTAAAATGCTGCCACAATATTAGTGCTCCATTCTTTGTCTTCTATAACAGGAAGCAAAAATTTTTCATTTTTCACTCGAAGTTATATTTCACTGGTATAATTAGATGTACTATGCTTTAAAATGTGTTAAACATTGCTAAGTAATAATAGTAAAATTTAGAATGTGATGTTTATCTTCTAAATAATAATTAGAGTAAATAATAAAGCATAATCCATCATGTACAGGGAGGAAGAACAGAAGGAAACAAGGAAAAGTGAAAATAATGAATTATGCAAGGTGTTAAAATTGCTGTTTGTATTTTTTTTCTCTACAGTTTTTCATTATGTTTATTGTTAGGCAATTATATTATGCAATAATTTTTCTTTTTCTCAGCCTGGCAATAGAAATACCAGGTACCAATAGAATGTGAGCTGGAAGGGGCCCTGAAAAACCTGAGAGAGAATCTAATTCACACTTTTTTTTTTTTTTAAGATTTAGTTATCTTTTCCAGGGCATAACAGCCTTCATTGTCAGACTACCTTTTTATCTAATCCAATTCCCATAGACTGCAGTCAAATTCCATTTCTTCTTTTTATCAGGCTTTGTGAGTCCTCTTTCATTTGAAGAATATAGTAGCTCACCTCAATTCCATTTTTTTTAACAACCAAATACATTTGGTTGTGTTTCTGGCTCCCTTAAAGAATCTGGGTATTGCAGAGTGGGGGTGGGGGTGAGGGTGTCTGTGTATTTTCCTAGTACTTTCTTAAACTGATTTACCTCTAGGCCCATATTTGGCGACCCCTGGGCCTTCAATAGTAACTCTCAATCCTCTCTTCTCACTTCATCCCTCCATCCCTCGCTTCCTTATGATATCATTCTGTGTAAGCCCTCCAACCTTCCTGGTGCTTGCCATCAAATAGGGAGATGTACACGAACCAATAATTACAAACAGTGGCAAGTGACTTGAAGAAAATGTCTAAGGGATCTATGAGAGGATAGAATAGGGGGGCCTGACCTGGTCTTGTAGGTTAGGATAGACTCCCCCATCCCCAAGTGATGTTTGACCTGAGTCCCAAAGGGTGGTGAGAACAAGTTCACCAGAGGAAGAGCTTTCCAGGAGAAGGGAACCAACATGCAATGGCTATGAGGAAAGAGGGCCATGTGGATGCCATGCAGGTTTCCCTGGGCTTTAAGACCCTTGGGGGAAAGTGCCACCTCTGCCAACCAGCCTTCCCTTAATGTGATCTGAGCAACTGAACGGACATTCACGGAGTGCTGGGTTACCAGGGCTCCGGGAGATTGACATGGATATAAATATGGAAAAGACCCTGCTCTCCAGGAGCATGAAGTGGGGAAGGGCCCCAATGGAAATGATACAAAGCAGCCTGGGGTACAGGCAAGGGCATCCAGACATCCATGGGGGAAGGAGGGAAGGGAGAAACAACGCCCTGGAAGGGTCTGGGAAAACTTCTCTGAAGAAGTGAGAGGAGAGGGTCTCTGGTAAGCAGGTTTGAAGGGCAAGGGCATTCGAGCTGGGGCAGGAGTTGGAGCTAGAAAAATAAAGGCAGAAGGGAGCTCAGAGGACATTGAAAAGCTGCTAAAGCTGTGATCATAGTGTTGCTTTTCTCCCTGCAAAATGGGGAACTAGACAGAATGAGGCCTTTGTCAAAGATAATTTATGTTCCCTGCAAGTACCAAAACTGTATATTTTAACCATTTTTAGTGATGATATTTCTAAAATGTTTTATACCCGTTCCTGCCTTGCTTAACAAAGGTTCCTAAATATAACAATTTCTTCTTAATGACGCAGGATCATGGTCACGAGAATGTAGTTATTTTATGCTCTATTATAAAGCAGTTCTCTGTCTACTTTTTAACTTTTCTCTGTCCCCTGGCTGTCAGCTGCTGGTTCTCTTTGAGTCTGCCCTAGGCAAACCCCTGCCCCCGCCTCAGTCATCACAAAACCACTCTTTCTGTGCAGATTTCAGAGCTTCCATTTAACTGAGACACCAAGTAAATACATGTGTTGGGAATCATGTGCCTGGTGTACAATAAGCTTCAATAAGTATTTGTTGAATAAATGATTAATTAGGCTTTGACTGGGAGCCTAGGGTATGAAGTTGGTGTGCAGACCTGGAATAGTTCCTTCTGAGACCCGATTCAAAGCCGTGTCAAGTCAGACCTCCAGAAAAAGGGTCGTTACTCTGCTATTTTTGCAGTGTTGCCTAGCAAGCCAAACTGCCAACCGGCTTAGTGTCTAGTGACTAACAACTATTTTTTTCATGCCCTGGTGATGTTGGTTACCATGGTGTTCTGGGTGACACAGCTGGTTCTTTTTTCATAATTGCTGTTTGGTGGCTCAAGAAATCTTTTCGTAATAAATGCATTGATTATTTCTGGTGAAGGAGAGCAGGATTATATAAAGTACAGCTTATTTTTTTTTCAGCTAGCGAAAGGGACTGTTTTCTTTTTCCAAATTAAGGTGGTTGCTATAGGAGTGATAGAATAACATCTTTTGTGTTTCTCTTCCTGATTTGATAGAAAGTGGTTTGTTATGATTGTATAATTTTTTAAAAAAGTCTAGCATGTATCAAGGCAATTTTCTCAACTTATTCTTTAATATTAAAATACGGACATTGAGTTCAAGCTCCTCTGTAAACTCAAGAGGCTGTAAACTGTTTTTGTTGTTGTTGTTTGTTTGTTTTTTCATTTTTGGCTGTCCCATGGCACATGGAGTTCCAGGACCAGAGATCGCATCCGAGCTGTAGTTGCAACCTAAGCCATACCTGTGGCAATGCTGGATCCTTAAATCACGGTGTGGGACCAGGGATCAAACCTGTGACCTAGTACTCCCGAGAGGCTGCTGATCCCATTGTGCCACAGCAGGACCTCTGTAAAGAGAGTAAACTGTTGACACTGTTAAAATTTGTTTGTCATACGTCATCACAAAGAAACATCCTGTTAAACCGAACTGTTTCTGTAGCTCAGGACTGTTTTTAGTCTTACAAAGGTATAGCATTTTAGAGCCAGAAAAACCACCTTGGGGGAGTTCTCCCTGTGGCTCAGCAGGTTAAGAACCTGACACAGTATCTAAGGATACGGGTTCCATACCTGGCCTTGCTCAGTGGGTTAAGCATTGCCGAAAGCTGTGGTGTGGGTTGCAGATGCGGCTTGGATCTGGTGTTGCTGTGCCTATGGTGTATCCCTGCTGCTATAGCCCCAATTGGACCCCTAGCCTGGGAACTTCCATTTGCTGCAGGTGTGGCCCTAAAAAGAAAGAAAGAAAGAAAACCCACCTTGAGGACCAGCTGATCCTTTCCTTTAATTTTAAGGTGGAGAAAACTGAGGCCCAGAAAAGACGAATATAAAAATTGAGATGATAATCCCTTATAGTTGCAAAGCATTTACATTTGCACTGGTCTTTCCAAATGATAACTCGTTTTGTGCTCACCGTGCATGTGAAATCAATAGAATTTATCCCATTTTGTGTAAGAGGCACTTGGAATCTGGAGACACAAGGCTCCTGCTCAGTGTGACTGAAACAGAACCAGAAGCCACATCTATGACTCTCAGATGATGAAGCCACAGACAGAGCTAGTTCCAAATACCCGGGACCACCTCCTCTGTTTATTAGCAGGTCAGTCTAGTGGGGCAGGTCACTTCATCCCTCTGAATGAGGCTTACCTTCCTTCTACTTAAAATGGAAAATATATTGATACTACATTGTAAGTTTACTGTGGAGGCTAAAGATAACGTCTGTGGAGCCCTTAAGACACTCCACCATTTGCCTCTCCTCACTGATCTAGTTGAATGCATTCTATCTAGGTAATTGTTTTGTATAAGTGCTTTCTCTGATCCAGCCCATGTAGATGTCATTGTATATAATAAGAAAACAAAAGTGAGAGCTTTTTACTTTGGATAGGGTCCAGGAGATCAAAATTGATTGTGGAAATTTCCTTACGTTTCTTTTATCCTGTCATCAGTTAGGTTTCCTCCTCCATCACTCTGCCCTTCCTCCAACATCCCAGGCAAATAAAAAAAAATAAAATAAAATAAAAAAAGAAACAAATATCACAGCCAGAATCAATGGAACCCCTTAGAGCTGCAAGCAGTCCACCAAAAGGACACATCAGGCTGGACGTGGGAAGGGTTGACCTGAAAGGCAGAAGTATTGTGGGGTAGTGGGACAATGATTCCCCTTTCCCCTTCGCAGTCTAACAACCTTATCCTCTCTTGTGAGATGCTAGATATTAGCTCTGCAGACTTTCATGTGGGCTTCGGCCATTTACAAAATAAGTTCCCGGAGTTCCCATCATGGCACAGCAGAAATGAATACAACTAGCAACCATGAAGTTGTGGGTTCAGTCCCTGGCCTTAATCAGTGGGTTAAGGATCTGGTGTTGCTGTGAGCTGTGGGGTAGGTCGCAGACATGGCTCAGATCCTACATTGCTGTGGCTGTGACGTAGGTAGCTCCGACTGGACCCCTGGCCCGGGAACCTCCACGTGCCTCGGGTACGGCCCTAAAAAGCAAAAAAATAAAAATAAAAATAAAAATAAAAATAAAAAAGTAAGTTCTTATTGCTCCTAACACATTTAGCACAGGAAACCTGAAATTTGGCCTGAAATATAGAGTCTGCAAGGTGTGTTGGAAGACGCACAGGCTATGGAGGCCGATGGACCTGGGTTGTTTCCCGTCTTTATCACAAATTGATTCTTGGCCTTGGGTGAGTCAGTTTATTTTTCTGAGTCTCAGTTTCTTCATCTTCACATTAATAATAATAATCCCCATTTTGCAGAAAGATGATGAAGACCAGAAATGACACATGAACCCAGTGAACAGTAGGTATAGCATCACCATTATGGCAAAACCTGGAAAATGGGGTGGATGTTGACCTGTGCTCTTAAGAGTCAGCTTGGTTTAGGTCAGAAATAGTCTGAAGAACACTGGAGTAGCTGTAGGCTCTCTTCACCTGGAATGAGAACCTTCAAAATGGCAGTTTTCAGGTCACCTCAGATGTCTGGCTCACTTCAGATAGAGCCCCCCAGCCCAGGACTACATCTCCCTTTTCCTAGGAACTAGCCAAGTTTGACCATAGCCCCTGGATGGCTCAGAACTAATCAATCTTTTGGATGGAAGGCCAGCCTTATGTTGTCTTTCGTTGTGTCTTCCTCATCTCTGAGGTTGGTTTGTGGCCTGAGAATGACACCATCTGTCAAAGCTTAGCCAAGTCACTCTGGGTCATGGTGATTTTTTAAGTAGAGGATCCTTGTAACGTTTAGCTTGAACTTGAAGAGGGTCAAACCGGCCCCACCGGCAGCCTCCAAAACCAGATCTGTGCCCGAGAGGCCTGTGGTTAACACATCCAGTCTCATTTAGTTTCTCTCAAAGCCTCCACAAACCCTAACTCGGTAGGTCCCCTGCAGTCCCCCAAGTTCAAATTTTTACTCCACCGTTTATTTGGCTGAGTATCCTTGAACCAGTTATTTTCTGAATGGGGAACAAGCACAATCTATTTTGAGAGAATAGTGGGAAAGAAGGCAAGATATACCCCAAACCCTAGAGACCTCTAATGGCAGGAAGAGTTCAGAAATGCTCCTCCCTGGTAACCAGTCCATGTTATTGAGATGGGAAATGACCTCATAAAAGTAGTGTTTGGGGGTAGTCAGTCTGGTTTTATTGAATAGGATGGATTAGAACAGGAAAAAACTAATAGGATGGTTATTAGTGCAGTTGCCTAGGATATGATGAGGGCATGGAAATTAAGGACTATAGACTTGCAATTAGAAGAAGGCGAATATGAAACTTTCTTACCTTCTGAAGTCTTCTCAGTCTCTTTTTTTTGTTTGGTTTTTTTTTTTTTTTTTTTTTGGCTATTTCTTGGGCCGCTTCTGCGGCACATGGAGATTCCCAGGCTAGGGGTCCAATTGGAGCTGCAGCCACCGGCCTATGCCAGAGCCACAGCAACTCGGGATCCGAGCCGAGTCTGCAACCTATACCACAGCTCACGGCAACGCCGGATCGTTAACCCACTGAGCAAGGGCAGGGACCGAACCCACAACCTCACAGTTCCTCGTCAGATACGTTAACCACTGCGCCATGACGGGAACTCCTTCTCAGTCTCTTTTACTGTTCCTCCTACATCCTGTTCACTTATATAGACCTACCAATAGCAGATGCTCACATTCTTGTGGCATGCATGTCTCGTTTCTGTAATCTCTAAATGTTGGAGTGCCCAGGACTGAGAAATGAGTCTCTTTGTCTACTCTCACTCCCTTGGTTATATTGTTCATTCTCCCCAAGTCATTTACATGAACTCCAGAGTTCTATTTCCAACTGCCACTTGACATCTCTACTTGGAGATCTAAAAGGCATCTCAAACTTTAAACTCTCCAAAATTGAGCTTCTGCTCTCTTTGCTGAACCTACACCTTGCACAATATTCCAAAACTCCCTAAATTGCAGTTCCATTCTTCCAGTTGTTCAGGCCAAAACTTCTCTTTCTTGCCCCACATCCAGATCCTCATGTGGGCTCTGCCTTTAACATCTATAGAAAATCTGTCTACATTTCACTACCTCTACCACAACCATTCCAATTCAAGCTACCAGCCATCTCTCAAAGGATGCCAGAGCATTCTGTGAGGACTCTTGGCTTCCACCTCTGCCCATTTTGTATCCATTTTTTTTTTTCCCCACATCCACAGCATGCAGACATTCCTGGGCCAGGAGTCGAATCTGAGCCACAACAGTAGTCATAGCCATGACAATGTCAGATCCTTAACCAGCTGAGCCACCAGAGACCTCCACTTTGTGTCCACTCATTACAGCAACTAGAGAGTTCCTTTAAAACATAAGTCAGATCATATCACTTTTTTGCCAAAATCAAACACACACGCAACACAAAACTCTACAACGGTTTTATCTTAGAGTAGGAGCCAAAGTCTTCCCAAAGGCTTTCCAGGCTCTATTGCTGTGGCACATACCCCACCTCTTACCTCCCTGACCTTGGCCCCTGCTACTGTCCATTCTCACACTCTGCAACCACCATACTGGCCTTCTTGCCTTTCCTCAAGCACATTGGTTACATTTCCAGCTCAGGGCCTTTGCATCTTGCTCTACTGATATCCCGCAGATATCCCTGGGGTTCCCTATCTCATCACCTTCAGATTCCAACACTACCTTCTTAGGGAGTTCATTCCTGGCCTCCTCTTCCTAAAACTGTACCACCTGATCACTCACTCCACACATTCCCCATCAATCTTCCCTGTTTGCTTTTCCTGTAGCATGGAGCTATAGCGTTTGCATATTTATCTGGCTTATTATCTCTCACCCCACATACTGGAATGTAAGCTGCTGCAGGAGGAAAGTGGTTTTGTCCCTTGCGTTCATTGCTGCATGCCCAGTGGGGATTTTTTTTTTTTTCCTAAATAAGAGCAAAGGAGAAAAAGATAAAAATTGATTCTCGGGTTATGACTCTGTGTGACTATAGAGTTGATAGTGCCATTTGCTGTGGTGGAGAGGGGGCAGAGTGGGGATAGGGTCTTGAAGGTCACGTGTTCCTATTTGCACAAGTGGTTTTGACAAGAGGACACCTCCATCAAAATGTCTAAATCAGGATGAGAATTCAAAAGAGACATTGACATTAAGGTATAAATTTAGTTCTCAGGAAAGATGTGGTGGTGATAGTTAAAATGATGCGCTCTAGAGAGGAGAGAGGAGAGCAGAGGATCAAGGACTGGAACAGAGGTTCTCAATTGCAACTGCCCACCTTGGAGTCGCCTGAAGAAGTTGTCAACATCCCAATGCCTGGACCTCCCCCCACACCAATTGGATCAGAACTTTGGTGGGTGGGACACAAGTATCGACAGGTTTTAAAGCTCCCTAGGTGATTCCCACATGCAGCCAGGGTTGAGAATCACTGAACTAAAGCCTTTCAGAAGTACGTATCTTTAGGTAAGAATAAAGTAAAGAAACCCACAGTGGAAACAGAAAAATGTCAGTCCTAAGAGACATAAGAAAGAAAAATAGAGTAGTCTTGACCAGTTCTTCTCATACTCAGATATGCATAAAAACCATCTAGAGAGCTTAAGGAAATACAGATCCTAATTCAAACTGCTGGGATGGGGGATCAAACTTCTGCATCTCTCACAAGCTCCCAGGCAATGCCATTTCTTCTGGTCCAAGGGCCACCCTTTGAATAGCAAGTGTCAAGAACAGTGCTTCTCAAATTCTAGTGTATCTAAGAATCACCTGGAATATCATTAAAACAGATATCTGGGCCCCCCCATCACCACCCAGGATCCTGATTCTGTAAGTCGGGGGTGTGACCCAAGAACCTGCATTTTGAACAAGTTCATTGCTGCTGATCAAAGAACACACTTCAAATGGTAGAGGGTCACCAAGACCAAGGTAAGAAAGAAGAGGCACTCAGTACTGTCTACCAAATGAATAAAAGATGCTGTAGAGACACCAGGGAGACTAAGAATGAAGCAAAAGCCACTGTATTTTATAAGGTGAAGGTCATAAATGAGGCAGAAACCATAAAACCATAAAATGATTCTGCTTTCCTTAGTTCTCTATTTCCAAGCAATAAGCTTTCTTCCTAGCTTTTATATTTTATCTTGGGAACAATTACCTTACCAAAGTGCTGTCGCTATTTTTGAAAGAGAAAGAACGCGAATCAATTATCTCCCTTTTTTTTTTTCTGGGCATAGGAGGTATGCTAACAGGGTCCTTGGGAGCTCTTCTCTGTGGATGTGCCTAGGCCATCTAGAAGCTGTATTTATTAAAGACCTTTGGGAGCATATTTCAACTCCTTTAAATATCAAAATACCAGTTGTGATATTGCTGCCACTTCCTAACTTTTTTTTTTTTTTGAGGAGGTAATTTTTTTTAATCCAGATTTCACAAACTCATGGTGCAAAATGGGTCCCACAGCTTCCTCTGGAGTAATAACTGCTTTTCATTGCTTGTTGGATGCCTGTGAAAATGTGATTGAAATAACTCAAAAGCTACTACAAAACTAGTCATATCCACACATGCTGTTCTGGCCACCATAGGCAGCCCCGTAACAGCCACTCAATGGACTGGCTCTCAAGGCCACTGTATGTGGACTGGATTGACACCCCCATGCCTTGCATCATCTGGCTGCTATATGCCCCATTACTGGCCCCTGTTGTGGAACTCAAGAAAGGTTCTATGTATCTGTGTTGCGTGTTGGCCCTGTCTTTGGACATGGCTGCCACAGCTTCATCGTGGGTGGCAAACTCAACATCAGCTTCGCCCGTCACTCTTCCATCAGGGCCAATCTCAATATGGACTCTCAAGGGGTTGAGTGGAGAGAAGAAGTTGTAAATGTTGTTCTCAGTGGCTTTGTATGGCAGCCCCCTCACACTTCCTAGTTTTTAAAGCAAGGTTGCCAACCTCAGCACTTTTGACGTTCCTTATTGTGGGGCAGTCCGGGGCATTGTAGGATGTTTAGCTGCATCCTTGACCTCTTTCCACTAGATGCCAGTAGCATGTCCTGCTCCAACCCAAACTGCATCTCCTGCAGACAACCCAGACTGTCTGCAAGCATTGCCAGATGTTCCCTGGGAGGCAATCAGCCTCCATTGAGAACCACTGCTTCAAAAACAATGTCTGCAAACCTAGTCACCCTTCTAAAAAATCTGATTTGTAGTTTGGGTATGTCGATGCCAGGTAGTAATAAGATAGAGCACTGTCAGTAATTCTAGGGGCAATAGCAAAGATGAGTTTGACGTTCAGTAGTGGGAGATTTTATTGACCTCAGACACACCAAGAGCCTAATAGATAATGCAGTACCTCAAACTACAATTGGTAGCAAAAGCTACAAGAAATCCCTTTACAAGCTCAGCACTAAACAATCAGCTACTACTCTCTGCCCCAGACCAAAATAGCATAATCACCACGACATGAGAGAATGTGTTCATCAGCTTGCATGTAACCACCCTTTGTTCTAGGAAGTTCTTTCCTAGCTTTTCATGAGTTCTTAGCATCTTGTGATTTAAACTAGATATACCAAAAAGGCAAGGATTTTGTTAGAAATCTCAGTGCTTATTTCTCTTCCTCAGTGTAGACCGTCAGACCAATAACCAGAGTGCCATAGAGCCTACCCATGAACCAGTGGTTTTCAAACTTTAGCCTGCATCATAACCAGCCATAAAGCTTATTAAACCATGGGTCACTGGACTGTACCCCCCCTGAAATTTTGATTTACCAGGACTGGGGTGGGGCCTGAGTATTTGCATTACTAACCAAGTTCTCAAGTGATGCTCATGCTGCTGGTGCAGGGACCACATTTTGAGAACTGCTGCTCTAAACTGAGTAATAGTTCTCAGTCTCAGCTGAACATTTGTATCGCCTGGGGAACATTTTCAGCTATTAATGCTATGGCCCCATCCCAAACCAATGAAATCAGAATCTCTGGGCGTGGGATCCAGCCTTTCGAGTGTACTTTGTTTCTCAGCTGATTCTTTGTATAAGCCAGTGTCTTTAGAACCATTGAACTAGGTGAAATGTGTTCCAGAGCATTGGGGTGGAAGGGCTCACCAGGTGTCCCTATTTAATGGCGGGCTGAACTATGACTTAATCCCATAATCTGTCCCTATGTGCTTCACTGAGGATTACTTCTCCAGGTCCAACTAAAAGCATCCGAACAGTGTGGTCCAAACGGTGCTCAAGCCACAGGTGCATGTTCTCTACTTTGTGTCTTATCAGGCTGTAGACAGCACTGGAGCTAGAGATTGTAAACCAGAGGCCGGGAGGAAGTAGTCCAGGCTAGAGGGAAGCAAACCAAGGCTTAAGGAGTCTGCAGCTTCTAGAAGCCAGGAAAGGTATGTCTGCAAGCCAAGCCATCAGGACAGGGCTGGGGCTTTCGCTGGGGCTGGACACCAGGCACATGGCAGGGTTTGAAGCCAGAGGCCAGAGAGTCCAATGTACCAGTTTAGAAGTGAGCCTGGAATAAAATTACTCTTTACAGCAAGACAGATGTAGCCTTAATTTTTAGAAAGTGCATTGCCATAAAATCCACTGCTTCCTTATCGTTCAACTCAACCTAGAAATTTCCCATCTGTTGGTGTTCAACACCACAGTAGTATGGGCAAGGGACATGTAAAAATACCTCAAGTGGTAACGTTCACAAGTTTTCGATTTAAAGAATTACCTTTTGCCTCATTATAGCTGAATGAGATGCAGCAGGCCCTTGGAATCAGCAAGCTTAAAGTTTGTCACTTGGACTATTTTTAGCAAATGGAAAGATGATTTTTCCAGGGCGCCAATTGCTTTGGACTCACCTATAGGCTGGGAGTGTGCCGGGCAAAGCACTTAGCAGCTCCTTAACATCAGCAGTTCGACGCAGCCTTGCTGTTTTCCATGTGCCGTATTGTTTGCCGTAATGATCCTAAAGGCAGAGTCTTCCTAAATTCTTCTTCACAGAGTCAATAATGAAGATGTTTTCCTAGGGATGATGTCATTAGGTAGTTAGCAGCCTATGTAGAGTATGTGTGTGGGGGGGTGCCTGTTATCTGTGTGTGGGCAGACACATATGTATACACACATGCAAGTGAGGGAGAAGAGAGACACACAGACCAACCAAGATCAACACAGCTCCAGTTGAAAGAGATCTTCAACTAGGTGCTCAAGTTCTCCATGCCTGAGGATGGAAAAGTGAATGTCAGGAGTGTACCACGCTTTGATTTTGAAAGTGACTCAAAACATTTCGGAGGGGTATATGTGACCTCCAAATAAATAACACACGTTCTGGAATAGGAAAGTGAGAATAAAGCCTCTTTGCTACCAAAAAATAAATAAATAAAAATTGGGGGAAAAAATCTTCAAGGAAAGTGGGCAGCAAATGAGAGAAAATCTTTCAATGGAAGTTGAAAAAGAGGCTAATCTGGAATTCCCTGGTGGCTTGGTGGGTTAAGGATCTGGCTTAACCACTATGGCATGGATTTGATCCCTGACCCAGGAACTTCCACATGCTATGGGGATGGCTTGGGGAAAAAAATAAAAAAGGAAAAGAACCAAGAGGCTAACTTGCTTAAGAATATGCATAGAGAGGAGTTCCTGTCCTGGCGCAGCAGAAACGAATCTGACTAGGAACCATGAGATCACAGGTTCGATCCCTGGCCTTGCTCAGTGGGTTAAGGATCCAGTATTGTTGTGAGCTGTGGTGTAGGTCACAGACGCAGCTGGGATCCTGTGTTGCTGTGGCTGTGGTGTAGGCTGGCAGCTGTAGCTCCGATTCGACCCCTACCCTGGGAACCTCCATATGCTGAGGGGGCTGCCCTAAAAAGCAAAAAAAAAAAAAAAGAATATGCATAGAGAAAAAAAAAAGAATATGCATAAGACACATGCATAAGCTAGCAATTTCTACTGCCTCTCAGTAGATTCTGGAGAAAGCTGGGGACCTGTCCAGACATTTCTAATTCACAAAATGAGGGATTCTCACAAGTCTCGGGAATGTCTCCACAAGCTCTGAGACTCTCCTGTATCCTACATGAAGCCTGTTGACAAATAGTTAAGTTCTATATAAATGTTAATGATCATCTTTAGCCTAAATTATTTCACAGACATTCTGCTTTTCTGGTAAGTTGGAAGGAAACTGACTTATCAACGGACCAGTAGTCATGAGAAGGACCTTGAGAAATTCTGGTCTGTAGAGGGACAGCTCAACAGAAAAGGCCACAGTTCCCATTCACAAAACCTCGTAGAAGAGGGGATTACTATAAATCAACTATAAGGAAAATATAAAAATCATAAAAAAAAGAAGACGGGATTAAGTTGAAATATAAGCAACTCCCTCAAGGATGCTGTTAGGATGCTATTACTCATCCATGAGAGGAGAAATAAAGCACAGTATAAACCAGCTTTTGCCCAGAAAAAGATGAAACTTGAGGCCTCAATTCCCCAGTTTACGAGTTTGAAACGCACATAAGTCATCCCTTGGAGTTGATAAGATCTCTAATAAAAGACATGAACCTACTATGTCCCAGCTCCACAGCCCCCCAACACTTCTGGGGCCCAGGAAGAGGGGAGTACTAGGAGGTAAGTCTCGTAAAGGCCAGGCTTTTGGAGAGAATGACCTCAGGTATGTGTGTCATGGAAACAGCTGGTTTTCTTGTCCCTGTGACAGCTCAGAACAGGGTTGTGTGATTGCTGATTCCTGTTCCAGCCTATCCCCAAGAAACCATGGTTTCATTTGTCTGTAGGTCTCTACAGGCACTTGAGGGAATTGTAAAGACTGATTGTGAATTATAAAGTGTTTCTAAAGAGATTACCTAAGTACATTGTCTTGAATATTACATAATTAGGATCTAAAAATCTCTATTCCCTGGTGATCCCATAGTGTGTCCTCAAACTGACCTTATAAGGTATATATAGATCAGTGGTGGATATTCACATGGAAGTACGGGTACTCTTTGTGAAACAGCATAAAATATTAATTTAACCCCATTATGCAAACTAATCTCAGTGGCACAGGAACTATGGCTCTATTAGATATATACCTTCTGGGCCCTACATCCTAAAAATTATCCGATAATAGAAAGTAATTTTAAGATAGCACTTTTCCAATTTTTTCCATTATGCTAATGATCTGTTTTGTCATCTGCTAGCAGAAAAGTGAGAACAGGTACCAGAAGTTTAAGAACATGTGTTTAAAAAAACAACTTTAAATTGAGCACATTCTAACAACATAATCTAACTTAAACTACAAAACACCTCAGTCCAATTGGGCAGGATGTAGTTGTTTCAAAGGATAATTTTAGAACCATTGATGCTATTTAAATGTTAAACACATTCCGTTTTGTTTTGTTTTTTTAAGATTTTAGGGTCTGCTTTCAATATCATCTCATATCAACTATGGGTTTTTATTCAGTCTCAGTTCAGTTCATCAGGCACTTATCGGATGCCTGCTGGATGGAGAGAACCCTGTCTAAGCCTATGAGCCTTTGTCCTGAAGAAGCTTACAGTCTGAGGAAGAAATGTGGCCCAGTAGAGGACACACATGTTGCAAGTTACAAGAAGAAGCAAATTGTGATAAATTGCTCTGGTGGAGCTACAAAGGGCTTAGAAACACAGGCAAGGAGAGATTGATTCAAATTCAGAAGGGGGCAAATCCGGGAGAGCTTTCTTGAGGAGCTGGCACCTGAACTGGAACTTGAAGAGCCAGTAGAGAGAGGGGGAGAAGGAAACAGTGTGAGCGAGGACTCAGAAAGTGGACGTGGAGGAAGTTGAGGAGCTGAAGGGAATCTGGTGCACCTGGAGCACAGTGTGATCAGAAGATGTAGCAGGGCATGCTGTTAGAAAGACCGTCTTGATAATGCCAAACTTAGGAGCCTAGACTTGTGTCTGTGCACACTGGGGAGCCATGGAGGGTGTTTGAACATGATCACATCAGTTTGGGAGTAAGTTGAAAGATAGGTTGAAGGTGGAAAAGAAATTAGAGACTATTCTTTAGTGATATAAATGCCGTCTTTCCTGTTAAAAATCCCAATATGTAGCTATCTTGAGATTTGAGGTATTTGATGCAAAAGTTCATGTGTTTAAATTTTAATAGTTAATTATACCTCTAGCCAACTAACTACTCCTCTTATCTGATATATTTTAGCAATGGCCAAGCAAAAGCTTATAAAGGTTAGTACTGGTAAGGCACGAAGTTTTTTTTTTCCCAGGGGGAGGGTGGGATAAGTATAATACCTGAGTCAGTACCCTAGTATTTTTATTTATTTATTTATTTATTTGTCTTTTTACCTTTTTTAGGGCAGCACCCTCAGCATATGGAAGTTCCCAGGCTAGGGGTCGAATCAGAGTTGTAGCCGCCGGCCTACTCCAGATCCACAGCAACGCAGGATCCGAGCCGCGTCTTCAACCTACACCACAGTTCAAGGCAACGCCAGATCCTTAACCCAATGAGCGAGGCCAGGGATCGAACCCACAACCTCATGGTTCCTAGTTGGATTCGTTAGCCACTGAGCCACAACGGGAACTCCCACTAGTATTCTCTTTAAATGTCTTTTAGCCAAGGAAAAGAACCACCCAGATTTACATTTCAGAAACAGGTCCGGGAAACACATCTATTAGCAGATGAAAACAAACCAAGGTGAAGCTGGACTGTTGGTTAAGACTCAGTCCCTGGGTTAAGACTGAACCCGGTTACCTAGATTCACAATCCAGGTCTGCTGCTTATGGGCTGAGTAACTGTAGGCATGTTGCTTAACCAATCTGTGCTCAGTTCTTTCACTTGTAAAATAGGAATAATAGTGGTACTTGTCTCAGGTTGTTAGAAGGATTAAATGAATCCATACTTGTAGTGCCTGCCATGTAGTTAAAGCTCAATAAATGTTAACTATTATTATTCAGTTGTTGGGCAATAAAAATTAACTGCCAGAGTTCCCTTTGTGGCTCAGTGGTTAACGAACCCAACTAGGAACCATGAGGAGGCAGGTTCAATCCCTGGCCTTGCTCAGTGGGTTAAGGATCCAGAGTTGCCATGAGCTGGGGTGTAGGTTGCAGACGTGGCTTGGATCCCGCGTTGCTGTGGCTGTAGCATAGGCTGGCAGCTGTAGCTCCATTTGACTCCTAGCCTGGGAACCTCCATATGCCATGGGTATGGCCCTAAAAGCCAAAAAAAAAAAAAAAAAAAAAACTAACTGCCTAGACACGTTATAGTTTACAAAGCACTTTCACACATTCAGTAGGTCATTTGCGCTCCACTGTCACCTATGGATACTGGTTGTCCTAGTTACCGTTGCCCCTATCAAGCCACCCAAAACTTGGAAGCATAAGACAACAACCATTTTATGATGCTCACAGATTCTGTGAGTCAGAAATTCAAAGTACAGTGGGAATGGCTTATCTCTGCCTTGCAGGTGCAGCTCTAATTTGACCCCTAGCCTGGGGACTTAGAGCCCCTAAAAAAAAAAAAGCTAAATCATGTACTTTCTAAGGTTCTATTAAAGAGCAGAAAGCCCATTAAAATTGTCTTGAATGACATCGTGCCCACCATTTTTGTTTCATACCCAAAAAATACAGTAAAATAAAATAAAATTGCCATCCTGGTATTATTCCCTAATTCTGGATAAGAAGACTGAGACTCCGTACAAGTTAAATGATTTGTCCAGGGTCAGGTGCACAGATAATACCTGGGATAGTTAGGGGGTGAGGGACAAGAGAGTTTGCAGAAAGGGAAAGGCTTCTAACCTAATTCTTCTGTCTCCAAATTCTTGGTCTTTCAATTAGATTATTCATCTCCTTCAGCTTGGATATACTTGCCATTGTATGAAAGTTAAGGAGAAAAAACATTTAAATGGCTTTGTGTATATCAAGTAACTCTCTTAAAAAGAGACAGCGATATAAAAGTGTGAAGTTTGCAATTATAAGAGCTTGCACACAAACTTCGTATTTTAAAGAGGTCCTGGAATGGGTTCAGTCCCAAAATTGGTTAGAGAGCAACTTAATATATTTTTCTCAAAAGGAAAGTTCTCTGGGAGTTCCCGTGTGGCTCAATGGTAACAAACCTGACTAGTAGCCATGAGGACTCAGGTTTGATCCCTGGCCTTGCTCAGTGGTTGGGGATCTGACGTCGCTGTGAGCTGTGTTGTAGGTCACAGACTCGGCTCAGATCCAGCGTTGCTGTGACTGGGGTGTAGGCCAGCAACCGTAGCTCCAGTTCAACTTGTAGCCTGGGAACTTCCATCTCTCAAACCTTTGGCCCTAAAAAGCCAAAAAGAGGGAAGGAAGGAAGGAAAGAAGGAAGGAAGGAAGGAAAGAAGGAAGGAAAGAAGGAAAAAGAAAGAAAGAAAGAAGAAAGAAAGAAAGAAAGAAAGAAAGAAAGAAAGAAAGAAAGAAAGAAGAAAGAAGAAAGAAAGAAAAAGAAAAAGAAAGAAAGAGAATGAAAGTTAGTCCTCTTGTCCCAGATGCTTAACTGTGATTTCCTCTGTCTCCAGGAAAATCTCACCTGGCCATTGTGCAGCGGGTGAATAATGAGGGAGAAGGGGACCCCTTCTACGAGGTGATGGGCATTGTCACACTGGAGGATATCATAGAGGAGATCATCAAGTCGGAGATCCTGGATGAAACGGACCTCTACAGTAAGTGCATGGCCTTGGCTGTTGTCCAAGGTCATCGTGTTTTCCTCTGACATTCTCAGAGCTGGCTTGGTTTGGTGGACCGTGTGAAAGGAGGTTAGGACAAGCCCCAGGCATTGCTTTGGGTCAGCCCCCTCCCGCCAGGGCCTGGCACGGCAAGGTGCCCTGGCCCGAATCACCCCTGAGTCACTGAGAGTGTGCTAGCTAAGTGTTTATCAAGAGGGAACCTTCAGGAAGAGAGCCAAGTCAATAAAAATGAGACCTCCTGGCCTTTGGATGGAAAAGGAACCAAAGGATAAAGTGCATCTCAGCCGACCTCTCTGCCCTCGTGCTGTTCCTGGTTTGTCTCTTTGTCCACCTACACGCAGACCCCAGCATCTTTTGGGGTTCCACTTATGACCCACTCACCCAAAACAGCAGTGTGCAGTGGAGATGCATGAGGTCGCCCACCACGACCTAAGCCAAACTTTAAGTTGCCCTTTTATTTATTTATTTTATTTTTTATTTTATTGTTTTTGTCTTTTTAGGGCCGCATCTGCGGCATATGAAGGTTCCCATATGGGGTCGAATCGGAGCTGTAGCCTCTGGCCTATACCAGAGCCACGGCAACGGCAGATCCAAGCCGAGTCTGCGACCTACACTGCAGCTCATGGCAACGCTGGATCCTTAACCCACTGAGGAAGGCCAGGGATCGAACCGGCAACCTCATGGTTCCTAGCTGGATTCGTTAACCACTGAGCCACGATGGGAACTCCTAAGTTGCCCTTTGAGACGCTGCTCTTGTCCCTTGCGCATTTGCAGCCCTATTGCCTAGTTTCTTCTTCTCCCTTCCCACCTCCCTCCTTTCTGGCCTCCTCACCCTCCTTCACACTCCCCCTCAGGAACAGCATGGACTCCAAACAGATAGTTGCTTTTGGCTACTGAGTCTTATCAAAGCTTTGCCTGTGAATGTTACAAAGGCCGCTTTCCTCTGGGATGGGAGTGTTATGTAAATCCATGGGAGTCCCTCAGCCAGGAAGTGAGTCCTCCGAAATTCATTGCCTAGGACAGCAGTCCCACATCCCCCCTCAGATAACCCATTCCAGACTCCTGGCTTTAGTTTGCCAGAGGCAGCCGTTCAGAGCCTAGCTCCTGGAAGAAGAGCTCTGAGACTCTAAAGCAGTGAGGTGCAGAAAGAGTGCTTCCCTTGGGGGTAAGAAGAGATCAGACCTAAAAGGTGAGCCAGGCCTTGACAAAACATGGCAGATCTATCCCAGTGTCTGCTCTTGCTGCGGTGCCCTGGCCAGGCCTGTCTTCTTGAGATAGGGGTTGATCTCTCCCTCCCCCATTCCTTTATCCCCTTCTCCATTACTCCTAGTTTTTTGTTTTGTTTTTGTTTATTTTGGCCCTGCCTGAGACATGTTCCCAGGCCAGGGATCAAACCTGCGCCACAGCAGTAACCAGAGCCACAGCAGTGACAATGCTAGATCCTTAACCCACCAAGCTACCAGGGAACTCCCCTGCCCATCACTCTTGAGTTAGGATTCCCAAATGTCTCAACAGACACATTGGGGAAAATATTTACAGTAAAATGAAGTGGTTGATAGAAGTGACAGTGGTCTAAATGAGTAAGATCTTCCCTTTGTTTTGAACAACTTTATATTCCAAATACTATTAAAATAGAAGGAATGAAAAGGGAGATCAGAGGACAGATTCTCCAGTGATGAAATGTTCCATGGCATTCTGATGGGGGACGGAGAGGGGATATTTAGACAAACATACCATGCAAATCAGAAGGTTACTCCCTAGTAACACAGAAAAAAAACTCGTCTAATATGTATATTTGCTGCTCTCTTGCTAAATCATCCTCTCTCTAAAGGAGGGGGTTAGGTTTTTCCCACTCTGGCATGATTCCTTAAGAGCTGTGAAAAAGGCTGAGGAGCCAGGAATACTGTGTGGCTTCTCCCTTGACCCCCACCTACAGGACAGCTGGGCCTGGATCTCACCACTGTGGCCACCAGGCACAAGGAATGTTAAAGCCGGGGCCCAGAGTCCAAGCCAGGCTCCCAAGAGAGCGATGCAGTGGAGGGCACCTTTCTCCCTTCTAGAATGGAACCCAGTCATGTGACAGAACAATCTCCATAGGAGTGGCGGGGGAGGGGTCCAAAGGAACCTCTGTTCCTGGTATTCATTCCCTTTTATTTCCTCTACGTCCGCGCATCCTCTCTGAAAGTTCCATGCAGCCCTGTTTTTCTCTAGGCCAGCTTTGGAAAAAACCCAAATCCCTTAGTCTGCTCTCCTTAGTTAAGAGAAGCTAAAGTTTCAAAATTTTACTCAAAACTAAGGGAAAGCAAAAGAGACATGCCCAAAGAAAACATTCCCCTTACCCCTTGCAAACATATGTTTTTAAGACAGCTTAAAAGAAAAAAAAAAAAAAAAAGGCACGGAGGAAAAAGCAGAGATTTTTCCCAATCAATAATAGCAGTCCTGCCTGAGGCCCCCACCTAGAGAACACACCTTTATGTATTATAGAATATTCCCATTTTTTTTCCCTTTTTTTCTTTCCTTTTTTCGCCCCAGTTCTCTCCCCATGGAGGGGCTGGGGTTGAAGCAGGAGAATGATGAGTGGCAAGAGGGGGTGGCCGCCCTCCTCCCTTGGGTGGTATGCTTCAGGTACTGCTCAGAGTGTGGTTTAAGTCAGCAGAAAGAGACCAGGTGAGCCCAGCTCTGGGGATAGGAGAAGGGCAGAAGCAGAAGCCCCCTGGGCTCTACCAAAGCCCTTGATGTGAAGAATGCAAGTCCCTCGTGTTTGAGCACCTTTTTGTAAGCATGTCACAGATATGTTCTGGTTGGAGTATCATAATAACTGTCGGAGATGAGCAAAAGAGTTATGATGAATCACTAACCCTGTGTAGATTGAAACACACAAACGCTCTGATGCTTGGAGAGGTTGCACTGCCCCTAAGCGAGGGAAGCCAGCCCCAGAAACCTGAACTTGGGAACCTCAGGCCAGTGTTTCCCCTTTTCCACTTTTCACCACCTCAGTGCAGATAACGCTGAGACTCAGGATCCTGGGAAAGAGATGGCATGTCACCTCCAGTTGACACTTCACAGAAATCCCCATGGTCCCAAAGGGTCTGTCCCAGGTGACTCTGGGACAAGCTCAAAAAATCAGCAAGGATTCTGAGAGAGCTGCAGTCTGTCCCCTGTCCCCACAGCTGACAATCGGAAAAAGCAGAGGGTCCCGCACCGGGAGAGGAAGCGGCACGACTTCTCCTTATTTAAGCTTTCCGACTCGGAGATGAGGGTGAAGATCTCTCCGCAGCTTCTGCTGGCCACGCACCGCTTCATGGCGACAGGTATGAGGGCTCTGCCCGCCCGTGTCTCCACCCGGAGGCCCAGGCACCAATCCTTTTTAGTACCTTGCGACCCAATTCCCATGCTGGGACTGAGAACCACTGTTCCAGCAGAGGAGGTTCTCTTGGATGAGGTGACTGGATGCCACACACCGTGGTTTTCAGCCTCAGGTCTGATCCTCTAGGGGAAGTGAGTACAACACAACTCGGCTTTCTCTCTTCTACTCGAGAAAAGAGCTGGGGAATCCACTGCTGCACTGTTGCCTTCCTCCACCTGCTTCCTGGCAGGAGTTGGGGTACCCCAGGGGCTTCATCGGGGAGGGGAAGACGATGTCCCGCCCAAGTGCAAAGGCCGAGGAGCCCAGGACCCTCCAGGGACCACGTAGGCCTGTGAGCTATGAGTCTTTCAAATATAAATGTGGACTGTGAATCCTGGAATCTTGAAATAGGAAATTCCAGGCTGTCTGATTTCCTAGAACAAAGCAGCTCTGGTTAATATAATGATATACTGTAATATAATATAATAGTAATGGTATAGTATAACATCATGTAACATAATATGATATGTAATAACATCTATTAATATGTAAATATGATGCAATAATGCTTCTCCCTATTGAGAACTTCCCGCTTACATAATTGTTTCTGTTAACTTGGAATTTCATTTCATTCCACAGATAGATGTCATACAAAGAAGTCAGGTTAAGTTCTCTGTATTTCATTTGCTTATAGCTTTAAAGCCCTTTTAGCCAAGTTCACATGACTTGCTTATCCATGTCCAACTCTCTCTTTTTTTTTTTTGTCTTTTTGCTATTTCTTGGGCCGCTCCCGCGGCATATGGAGGTTCCCAGGCTAGGGGTCCAATCGGAGCTGTAGCCACCGGCCTACGCCAGAGCCACAGCAACGCAGGATCCAAGCCGTGTCTGCACCTACACCACAGCTCACGGCAACGCCGGATCGTTAACCCACTGAGCAAGGGCAGGGACCGAACCCGCAACCTCATGGTTCCTAGTCGGATTCGTTAACCACTGCGCCACGACGGGAACTCCTCTCTCTTTTTTTTTTAAACCACTTTATTGAGGTATGATTGACATACAAAAAATAGTACATATTTAATTATACAACTTGACCTGTTTGGAGATAACCATATACCCATAAAACCATCATATAAACATACCCATCGCCTCCAAAAGTTTCCTCTCACTCTTTATTTATAATTTGTGTGTTTGTGTGTGTGTGTGTGTGTGTGTGTGTGTGTGATGTGTGTGTTAACAAAAGATCTGCCGTCTTAGCAAATGTGTAAGTATGCAGTAAGTATTGCTAACTATAGGCTCTCTGGGCTATGCAGTAGACCGCTAGGATTTATTCATCTGGCATAACTGACACTCTGTACCCTTTGACTAATACCTCCTCATTACCCCCTCTACCAGTCGATTCTACTCTCTGCTTCTATGAATTTGACAATTTTTATTTTATTTTATTTTGTCTTTTTAGGGCCGCACCCGCTGCATATGGAGGTTCCCAGGCTAAGGGTCAAATCGGAGCTACAGCTGCTGGCCTACACCACAGCCACAGCAACGCAGGATCCAAGCTGTGTCTGTGATCTACACCACAGCTCAAGGCAACGCCAGATCCTTAACCCATTGGGCGAGGCCAGGGATCAAACCCACATCCTCATGGATACTAGTCAGGTTCATTAACCACAAAGCCATGAAGGGAACTCCAAATTTGACTATGTTAGAGTCATCCTAAAGTGGTATCATTTAGTATTTGTCCCTCTGTGTCTAGCCTATGTCGCTTAGCATACCATCCTCCAGTTTCATCCATGTTGTCACAAATGGCAAGATTGTCTTCTTTTTTGTCTATGTGCAGCTTTAAGTAAAATCAAGGAGAAGACTAATAACAAAACTGACATTGCCAAAATGATGACCTATTTCCCTTGAGGTGCCAGTGCAGGGACAGACATCCCCAGAGGGCATGGGGAAGGTGCACACTTGGGTTTAAGATTCCCCCCACCCAAGGGAGTTGCAGGAACCTATCCAGCTTGGTACCTGGGAACGTGAATGGCCAGGTCATGCCCACTTTTGACTCGTCCCAGCTGCTGATTCCTCCTGCCTCTCACTCTCCCCTAGAAGTGGAGCCCTTTAAGTCTCTGTACCTCTCGGAGAAGATCCTGCTCCGGCTCCTAAAACATCCTAACGTGATCCAGGAGCTGAAGTTTGATGAGAAGAACAAGAAGGCCCCAGAACACTACCTCTACCAGCGCAACCGCCCCGTGGACTACTTTGTGCTGCTTCTGCAGGTAAATGGGAAAGCCACGGACTTTCCAAGGGCAAGACAAGGACATCTCATGGCTGGAGAGGATTGGCCTTGCCACCTCTGTGCCACATTCCAAGACTCAGCTGGCTGCCCAGGGAGCAGGGCTGGTTAGGGTGGGCATTTGTTCATGACCCACAGAAGGGGATGGGTGTGAGTGGCGGGCGTCCTGGAGTGGTGGGATTTTGATGGCATTTAGTCTGACACCAGTGATGTTGGTGATGTGGTGCAGTAGGTACCTGCCAGCAGCAGGGTTCTGTTGCTGAACTTGCTGCCCTGCAGCATCCCTAACACCTTGTCTCTGCTTGGCCATGCCTGGGAATGGACCTGGGCACTGCCTCCCAAACTTCAGACACTTCTTGTTTCAAGCCTGTCTCTCGGTAGAGCTGAAATCTCACCCTCTCTGACGTCCACCCACTTCCTTGCTCTGCTCTCTGGAGGCACACGGAGCACATCCACTCTTTCTGCCACACTTCACCCTTTGCAGTCCCTTCATCTTCTCCTTAAAGGGACTGTGAAGGGAATAAATGGGCAGATGAAAGAGGTACAGCATCTTTCCAACACTCATATAAGTACAGTCACCTTCTGCCCTGGGTGCCTGGATAGGCCAGTAAGTAAGTGTCAGGCATGGTTCCAGCACTGGGTAGGGCTGGAGACCTGGCCTGCCTCCACCATTAGCTCTGTCGGTACTCCCCATCTCTTCCCTACAGAATCTGGTGAGCCCTAAATACAGTGATTGTCTTAAAGGTTTTTTTTTTTTTTTTTTTTTTACTGCTGCACCTGTGGCATATGGAAATTCCCAGGCTAGGGGTGGAATTGAAGCTGCAGCTGCCAGCCTACACCACAGCCACAGCAACACCAGATCTGAGCCATACCTGCAACCTACAAAGCAGCTTGTGGCAACACTAGATTCTTTTTTTTTTTTTTTTTGTCCTTTTAGAGCCATACCTATGGCATATGGAAGTTTCCAGGCTAGGGGTCAAATTGGAGCTGCAGCTGCAGGTCTGCACAATAACCACAGCAAGACCAGATCCAAGCTGTGTCTGCAATCGACACCACAGCTCACAGCAACCCTGGATCATTAACCTACTGAGCAAGGCCAGGGATCGAACCTGTGTCCTCATGGCTACTAGTCAGGTTCATTACCGCTGAGCCACAATGGGAACTCCCATGGCAACATTAGATTCTTAATCCATTGAGCGAGGCCATGGATTGAACCTGCATCCTCATGGACACTATGTCAGGTTCTTAACACACTGAGCCATAGTGGAAACTCCTTTAAAGTCTTAATTAAACTCACATCTTAGAAAGGACCTCTCTGATACAGTCCACCTGCAGCCTGTCTGCCTGGCCATGGTAGTGTGCCTCACACCCATCCTTCCAGAGAGCCTCAATAAAATGCCCTCTTCTCCAAAAATGGAGTCGCATTCTTTATTGTTGGAACCTGAGAAGGGTCCTGTTACATTTTTTATATAACACAACAAACACAGAGTCTTAGGCCTACTATATATTTAACCATTTTCAAATAAAACTTGGAGGTGTAAAATGTAATGTCAAGAGTACAGGTTTAGAAATTGGAAAGATCTAACTTTAAAATTCCAATGTTACTACTTTCCAACTAACCTTGACTGAGTTATTTAACCTCTCTGAGCCACAATATTGATTCATCTGTAAACTGGGGATATAAATAGTTGAGGCCTCACAGGGTGTGGGATGGATTGAATGAGAATCCATGCAGTGCACATCCAAGGTTTCAGGTGCGCTGAATGCTGCATATTATGGATCATTATTAATGGTGATGAATTAAAGAAGCTTCTCACAGAATCAGGCTTTATCCTCAACCAGACTTAGAGACAGTCTAATCTCAGACCAAATCAGTGGGGCGCTACACGGGGTCCTGGCCCAGCCTGGACCCACATCATGGAAGAGTTATTACGGTGTGCCAGGAAAGCTTGGATGCTCATGACAGATGCTATTTTACGCATTAAGCAAGTCATTGACTGCAAAGGGCTCCTGAAGTTGCAGCTGCCATTTCTGAAACATATCCTGTCAGAATTCACATTCCCCTGTGTTAAGATTTCAAGTCCACTTACTATATGAGCAGAAGTGCTTAGGGTTGAAGTCACTAATAGAGGTGGAAGTGCCCGTCCACACCCTTTGCACACTTCCTTCTTTCTCCAGGGTAAAGTGGAGGTGGAGGTTGGTAAGGAAGGCCTTCGCTTCGAGAACGGAGCCTTCACCTACTATGGTGTCCCAGCCATCATGACCACTGCCTGCTCAGGTATTCCAGTTTCCAAGCCATAGCCTGTGGGGGAAGCACTGGGATAGCACAGCAAGTGCATCTGGGTTCAAGTCTTGACTCCTGTTTTGGACCCTGGACAAGCCTTGTAATTACCTTCCAGGGCTTTCGAAGTGGAAGTACATGGTAGAATGTAACATTATCCATGGTTCGGGATGGATAGTGGTAATTCCCAATATGAAAAGACAAGTTTATTTTACTTTTTGCACTTCTCCTTGATTGCCCTATTTTTATAGGACTGATTGGCGCCGTGGGTGGGGTGGAAGAGGGAGAATTCCTTTAAGAAGGTGTGTTTTCCGAATTGCCTCTGAAACACACTGCATCCTTCTGTCCTTAGATAACGATGTGCGGAAGGTCGGAAGTCTGGCTGGATCCTCTGCCTTTCGTATGTATCTCTCAAACCCCTCCCTCGTCTTCCCTGCCGTAGTCCTGCCTCAGCTCACTCTGGGGATCTGGACGGAGCCCTCTCAGCCTGGGCTGGGGCTAATGCACATGCTGGCAGCTTCTTGGTGTGCTCTGCCAGGAACACTGCTTTCTGCCAGGTACCCACGAACCATGGGAGGGGGGCTTAGTTTCTCTGTGCCTGGAATGTTTTCTCCTGCTTCTCTGCTCACATGCAAATGATGAATGACGGGGTGGGAAAATTGTGAAGGGAGGCGCCATTGATTGTCACCTGCCAGGGGTGGCGGGCAGGTGGTTTGTGTGCTCTGGTGGAGGTTCAGCCTTCCCTTCTCTGCTGTGATAATTCAGAGATTTACTTGCAAACCCTAATATGCTGTTACTGCGTCTGTGGCGGTTAGTGAGATGTGACTGCCTGCCGGATCTTAGGATGGCAGTCCCAGGCTGGTGCAAATGTTGCTCTTCTGCTTCTCTTGCCTTGGTTTACCATGTCTTGGCTGGTGGAGAGGTGTTTACCGCTGGCCGTGCATGCTGATGATGGGGGCTGGCACTGGACTGTTGGCGGGTGCGCTCTGCCCCTACTATACCCTACCTTCTCTGTTTCTTGCATAGTTTTTGCACTTGTGTTTAGAGGGCATGTCATTTATTGTCATATAAGTGTGATGCAGAAAGTGTTATTTCTCTACAGGTCTTTTTCACTCACTGGTTTGAATTTTGCACTGCTTTCAGCTCTAAGTGTTTATGTGGCCATTTTAATGTCAAATGGGGTTTTTTCTCATCATAAAAAAAGATTTTACAGGAGTTCCTGTTGTGGCTCAGCGGTAACCCGACTAGGATCCATGAGGATGCGGGTTTGATCCCTGGCCTTGCTCAGTGGGCTAAGGGATCTGGTGTTGCTGTGAGCTGTGGTGTAGGTCACAGATGCCATTTGGATCCCAAGTTGCTCTGGCTCTGGTCTGCCGCTATAGTTCTGATTCAGCCCCTAGCCTGGGAACTTCCATATGCAGAGGGTGTGGCCCTAAAAAGACAAAAAAAAAAAAAAAGATTTTTACATAGTGCTTTATATTGGAGGGTGCCAAATATAAACTGATATCACAATCCCTGGCACATGAAAGGTCGATACCATTCTGACACAGAGACACTAAAGAAATGACTTGCTCCAAATCACCCAGCAAGTTAGTGATTTACCTAAGTGCATTCCGGTGTCCTGACTATTTCAAACAGCACAATGAAATACAGATTTTAGATCCATCATGTTCTAGAATGGTATCCCTATATGGGCATATTGGAACAATTTACAGCATAATTTCACATCCTCACCCAGCAGAGGGCTGAAGTGAGATAGAAGTGGTTGTTCAAGCCCAAATGGTGCTCCAACAGGAGTTGAAGGAGAACAGTAAAATTAAAAAAAAAAAAGGACCCTATTATATAAGCCAATAAATCTTAATTAGGCTTGATAAAGTTAGCATCTGTTCTCAGAACACAAAGTCCTAGATGGGAAAGAGATGGTCTACGGGGCCAAGTAATCCTTGGTTCTCTAGAGGAGATTTACACCATTTGTCACTTAGGACTTGTTCAAGGTAGATTAACTCCTGGGCGTCAAACTGTTACCTGGGCATGTTGACCCTGTTCTGGCTCTTCCACAGGCCCCAAGGAGGTGGGAACTCTAGGGGGAAAGAGCTACTTAAAGTTCCCAAGCCCAGGAACTGAGTTAGATGACTTTCTTTCCTTAAAATAAAAATATTAGGCATTCCTGTTGTGGCTCAGTGGTAACAAATCTGATGAGTATCCATGAGGACGCGGGTTTGATCCCTGGCCTCGCTCAGTGAGTTAAAGGATCCGGTGTCGCTGTGAGCTGGGGTGTAGGTCACAGACACGGCTCGGATCCTGCATTGCTATGGCTCTGGTGTAGACCAGCAGCTACAGCTCCAGTTCAACCCCTAGCCTGGGAACTTACATATGCTGCAGGTGCAGCCCTACAAAGACAAAAAAGAAAGAAAAAAAAGAAAACTATGAAGTAGTAGGAAGATGTTATCTGGGTTCCTCCTTTCCGTCCTTCCTTTCTCTAGTCCTTTTTATCAAAATCCTTCCATTTTATCAGTGAGACAGAATAAACCCGAAACACTAATCTCTCTTTCCAAACTGGTTAACTGAAAAATATTAAACTCTCTTTCTCTCCCCACACATCTGAGCATCTTTATCAATCTTCAGGAGGAAAGAGAAATCAAATTAGCCTGTAGGGGTAGAGAGGCATTTTCCATCCTCCCCTAAACCCTCCCCACTTAGTAGAGTAAAGCAGACCACCCACCTACACACACACACACACACACCCTTGTCCCAGGTGCACTCTCAGCCAGGGCCAGCCACCGGCATCTTTCACTGGCCACGAACCTCACCTGTAGGTCAAGGGAGGACTTAAGCCTGAGGCACAGGACAGTAAACTCTTATAGGGGCTCAGTCTGCCAAACTACACCTGTCCTTGATGCCAGCCTATAGCTTTGTCAGCCTTTGAGCGATAAATGAAATGATGAGTTTTTCAGAACACTGGCCCTGTGACCAAGGCCTCAAACTTGAACTTCAGGTTACAAGTAAGTCCCTCTGGTTTTCCCGAGCAGGGTGAAGGGCACACAGCCTGCACTTCCACCTTTACCTTAGTTCTGATTACCAGGAGGACTGTGGCACCCTGGCACCCTGGAGGAACGGGGCCTGAGCTCAGGGTGGCCAGAACAGATGCCCACAGGGGTGTGCAAGTAGGGGGAGAACAGGTCTCCCATCCAGTACTTTTAATTTACGACCCAGAAATGCTGGGATTTTCCTCTTGATACAGTGGAGTTTCTTATTCCAGTGTGTCTTGCAACACTGGGAGCCCATTCAAATATTCTTTGACATCTCCTGTCAAAGTAAATAATTGTCAGGTAGGTATAAAGTCCTCCCCGCCCCCACCCCTGCACTATTGGGTAATTTCAGGCAAATCATCGGATGCAGCAATCAAGACTGTGGAAGCCACCTATTTCAGTGTGCGGTCACCTACAGACCAATTTCATTTAGTCTTTGGAAGGGACTCTGGGAATGATCGGATAAGAGAGATAAAGACAGATTCTAGTGCAGAAACACTGCTTGATCAGGGTCAAAAGCAGGGAAGGACTGGAGTATGATACTCCACCCCACCCAGGTCCCCAGCAATAGCCAGCACCATTTCAGACCCTGTGGGGAGAGAGAGGGGTGGGGGGAAGGGATAGGAAGAGAGGTGCTCTGGAGCACTTACACTTGCTAAGAGGTGACTGTGATTTAGTTCATAAAGTCGAGTCACATGAAGATCACTAGACACACTGCCCTTCCTATATCCTAAGCCTCTAGCCATGTGCAGTTCTTCCCCAGCACCATAACCACAGAGGGAGCTCCTAGGAGTCTGAGGCAGGAGACAGCTCCCTGGAGAATGCCCCTAGGAGGAGCATGCACTCTGCTTTCAGCCCTCGCCCAGGTGAGCAGGAGACCTGAGGCAGATGGGCAAGCCTGGCGGGGGTGCAGTGCTGGACTTCTAGCACAGTTCCTGGCTCAAGAAAGTGACCTCAGGGAGTTCCCATTGTGGCGCAGTGGAAATGAATCTGACTAGTATTCGTAAGGATGCGGGTTTGATCCCTGGCCTCGATCAATGGGTCAGGGATCCGGCATTGCCGTAAGCTGTCGTGAAGGTCACATATGTGGCTTGGATCCCACATTGCTATGGTTGTGGCATAGGCCGGCATCTGTAGCTCCGATTCGACCCCTAGCCTGGAAATTTCCATATGCTCCAGTGCAGCTCTAAAAAAGCAAAAAAAAAAGGTGACCTCAGACAGAACGCTGCCCACCCACGCTTCCTGCTGGGGCACTGCCCGTTCTTGTCATTGGTAGGTCCAATTCCCTCTAAGATTACTGTGTTTCTTTTTGGAAGACCTTCAGCAGAGTATTTTATTTTCTTCTTTCTGGAGAGTGACTTTGTGAGAGGATGCGATTTCCACGTTTCCAGAGGCAAGATTCCCTTTGGCAGAGAAATGCGATGTTGTGAAGATCCAGGAACAGACTGTCTCACCCACTTTGCTCTTTGTCTCTCTCCTTTTGTGTTTATCTTCCGCTTCGCAACTCACAAATCCTTGACTCTTTAGTGCCCGTCTCTGTGTCTCGTACCTTCGCCTTCAGCAGAGGGGACTCTCTGGCAGGCTCCCCAGGTAAATATGCATGGTGTCTCTGTCTCTGTAGATCCACGAGGTTAACGAGAGGCCTTTGGTCTCTGTCACTGTCCTGCATGGAAACTAGTCTCTCCCATCAGGCATTCCCAGGACTAAGGCATAGCACGTTGCACTGATAGCACTCACTTGTACTCAGTGCCCAAGCATGGCTGGTTCAATGGTGTCACTTGTGAACTTAGCTCCCAGGGATATATCCGTGTACACAGAGGGAGAAATGGCGGGGTGAGGGATGGTGCAAGTTTTTCCTTATTTGTCTGCCTGAAGAATGAAGGGATAAGGGGAGCAGCAAAAGAAAAATAGGAAGAAACAATGAAAGACTATGCTTTATTCCTATTTTTCCTCCATCTTTTCTTCTCTGTGGTCTCTGCCTTTAGCTAACTGCTAACCCATCCTCATCTTCCTAGTCATGTCACTGTGCAGTGACCACATTCTCTCTGACTGCTCATACAAAGATGTGTATGTAAAATTTTCAAATCAACTTTTCATAAGTTTAACCTTTCCTTTTTTTTGTGTGTGTGTGTGTGTGTTTTGAGGGCCACACCCGCAGTACATGGAGGTTCCCAGGCTAGGGGTCCAATCGGAGCTGTAGCCGCCGGCCTATGCCACAGCCACAGCTGTGCGGGATCCTTAACCCACTGAGCAAGGCCAGGGATCGAACCTGCAACCTCATGGTTACTAGTCAGGTTCGTTAACCACTGAGCCACGATGGGAACTCCTAACCGCTCTTGCTAATTAAGGTTACTAGACTTCTTTTTAATTGGGTAAAGCAGCTCCTCATAGGAGCCACACAGTAACTCAAGAACTGAGTAGACTGTAATACATATGAACAAGCAGTTAAGTATTTGTATTGTTTTTATCTCTGGAAGCTGATCTTTTAGATCGTGGAGCAAGCAATGACCAGACTAAGGATTTATTTGTAAGTTACCCTGAAGTTAGAACACAGCCTAGTTTCCCATACCCTCCACATCTGTGTCCCTTACCCCAGTGCTGTGGAAATGATTCTGAGGCCCCACCATAGCCTCAGTCCTTAAGAATCCAGTTATGGGTGCTCCTGCTGTGGTGCAAGGGGATCGTCAGTGTCTTGGGTGTTCTGGGACACAAGTTCCATCCCCGGCCTGGCACAGTGGATTAAGGATCCAGCATTGCCACAGCTGCAGCCTAGGTCACGACTACGGCTCAGATCTCATCCTTGGTCTGGGAACTCCATATGCCATGGGATGGCCAAAAAAAAAGGGCAGAAAAAAAGAATCCAGTTATGTTTCACTGTCTATAGAGTAGACCCTCAATATTCAAAAAGGCTGTGTGCTGAGACCTCAGACCCCCAAGTTTGCAACTTCAGAACTGTTTATGTTGATTTCTACTTTCTTGCAAATCACATTTTTCCATCAAAACCCATCTGGTTCCCATGATTATCTGCACAAGATGAGTTAACCACCTTCTCAAGTTTCACCAATGTTTTCTCTCTTACTTAATAGTGACTTTCCACCAAGTGATACTTTTTTCCTTGCCTTTTGAGTGCTCATGCCTTTATGATAATTGCAGGAATAAAGTACACTCAATAAGAGATTCCAGTCTGGTGCCTCCACCAGCTTAGAGGTCATTCCCACATGCCAGTGTACTTAGAAATAACCACGTCATGGACCTTCAAGGTCCTTCACTTGCAGGGAATCTTACTGAATGAAGAATGTGCGATGAAATTTCAGCCGAAAAGGAAGATGCACATTTTAGAAAGGTTTTCAACCAAAAGGATCAAAGCATTAAAAAAAAAAAAAGAAAAAGAATGAAAGCATGAGAGTAGGGGTATAGTTTTTAAATTAACCCTCAGTTAGCCAGACAACCTAGTTGATTGTAACTTCCTGGTTAAAGGAAGGTGACTCATTTCTGTTGTGCAATCCCCCTAGGAGGTACGGAGTCTTCTAATTCAACTCCTGCTGGTGCCATGTGCTTCTGAGAGCTCTTTTAACCTTCCTCCCATTTCCCATGACTGTGGGTGTTCAACCCAACAGAAACAGGTGAGACCCAGGCCAGCTCTTTCCCATCCTTGGTTTAACTCTGCAGAGGAGCAGGGGCAGGCACAGGAGGAGAAAATGAGAGGCAGGAATGTCTTGCTTCTCCTTTGTCTCTTTTCTCCCCACCTTCTTTTGTTTGGTCTCTATCTGTAGCCAACCACGACTGAGTGACATCCCCGGGACCTATATTTTTGGTTTCCCACTGTCGCTCTTGCTTCTGTTACATGTCACCAGAAGAAGAAGCCTCGGTCATTGCATTTTTGTGGAGAGCAGTCCTTGGCACGTTCTGGCCCCATGCTTGACATATGAAACATTAGTCATCTATAAACATTAATTGACATATATAATGTCTTGACCCCATCTTATACAGGGGAAAAGATACACCTGGAAAGTCATAGGGCCTTTAAGTTTTAAAAAAGCCCCTTGTTATTGTATTTGATTGCACAATCACTTTAGGAGATGCTGGGAAACAATAGGTAAAGAAACAACTCCAAGAAATTAAGCCATTGGGCCAGTATCAGAGGTGTAGTGAGAAGGTAGAGGGTTGAGAACAGGAATCCATGTCTCTTAGGTCCTGTTAGGGGTCTTGCTGCCCTTCCGAATGTGGGCATGCTGTGCCCTCTAGAGGGCTGTGACTCTTTTGCATTTGAAAGCATCTGTGCTAATGAAGTAGGGTGTCACACTGGATTGAGGCCAGCGGTCCCTATACCAAATATTGCCACCATTACCCACAGGGAGTTTCCTTCTGTTTGAGCCATAGTTTGAAATAAGGAGAGCAGAGTGGTTTGTGGATTACCTCCAGAGTGTGGTATAATTAGCCAGCTTTGCAGGTGCTTTCACTTAAAAACGAAACCGCGGGAGAATATGTGGCCCCACTGCAGTGATCATTCCCTCTCCTCAGATTCATTCCTTCTTTCTTCTCCTGATAGTGGAGATGATTTCAAGCTCCGCTGAACCCACAAAAGCACAGAGGCTGGAGAGAGGTCGTCGGCAAGGGTCCTTTTTCAGTGCTTGACTGTCCATCTGTAATGCACTTTGAGATCCATGAGGATAGTTTTTTCCCAGAATATAAAGGGAGTTCCTAAAAATAATCCTTTTACTTTGTGAAATGTGGGAAATGGAAATATTCCTTTGGGTTGGCTCATGCGTAGAAAACATTTGGGACCCATTAAAGCCCCATGTAACGTGAGCGAGTTCATCTGGGCTCCTAACTTGGGCTGATTGGCAGAGTTCACATTGTAGCTTTGACAGAGAGCTTTTGGCATTTGGCTGTCTGATGTTGAATATTACCCTGGAATGATGAATTTTAATAGTCCTAGTTTGTATTCGTATGAGCCTCTGTAATTGAATTCCCCCGTCCAGTTTGGAAAACACAAGTGGCCTGTGGCACACTGATGATGGCCTAAGTGGGCTGACCCTCCCTGTCCCTCACTGATGCGCTGGAAGACCTAAGTGGGCGGCCACCGAACTCTCTTTCCCTCTCAAATCCCCGGATTGGAAAGGGGACTGCGGTATTCTTTTGTATCATGGGTCCTGCTCCTGGGATAGAGTTGTGAAAGCTCTCCAGACACAGGTGTCATGAGTAAAGCCAGAGTCCCAGCAGTGCTTGAGGTTTTCAGGACCCCTGCGTGTCCACACAGCATGGGAAGAGATGCCATCCAGCCCTGACTGCAGTGTAAAATCGCCTTCCATCCCCCTCACACCCACTTTTCCCCCAGTGTCTTCTCCACCCAACCTCAGTAGCTTCAACTTGCCATCTGAGACCGAAATCTCTTGCAGGCTGACCACACAGAGTCTGCAGGAACGAGGTCTGCCACCCTACTCCACAGTGGGGGGGGGGGGTGTCTCCAGCAGAAATCCCTGCCCTCTGCCACCCAGTCCCTCCAGGGCCAGCTTGAGGGGGTGCCATAAGAGCAAGAGTGGGCGAGGGATATGCTGGTGGCTCGACCCGCCCCCTGTTGAGGGGTCCTGTGGTCAGTTGTATGCATCACTGATTCGTCCCCTCTTAGACCTCTTTGTCCTGTGTTTAGTATTTTCCTTCACTCCCCCAAGCTGTGCCTCTGTGCTCTTAGGAAATGCCAAGGGGAATTAGACAACTTGAACTAGTTTACCATGCTGCTGGGACACTCGTCTGTTACTGATTTCTTCTCTCTTTTTTTATTAAAAGCATTTCCATTTCCCTCTCTCAGAAACCTCTGAATGTATGTGCACAATTACCAAAATGCCGAGTCATCAGCATCCTACCTATTGAGGAATGTCAGGCTCTAGGACATGAAACAACCCTCAGATGAGCTGGGACTTTCTTTCATGAAATGAGGGTTCCTTTTTCATTTAAAAATTGCTTTTATAGACCCGACCTTTGTAAGACAGTTGTGTCTTTTGGCATTGGGAATCCTCTGAGATCTTATGAATTAACCTTCCATAGCATTGTTTTTATTTTATCTTATTTTATTATTTATTTATTTATTTATTTTTAGGGCTACACACGCGACATATGGAGGTTCCCAGGCTAGGGGTCAAATTGGAGCTACAGCTGCCGGCCTACACCACAGCCACAGCGACGCCAGATCCGAGCCACGTCTGCAACCTACACCACAGCTCAGGGCAACGCTGGATCCCTAACCCACTGAGCAAGGCCAGGGATGGAACCTATGTCCTCATGGATGCTAGTCAGATTCGCTTCTGCTGAGCCAGGACGGAGAACTCTGGCATTGTTTTAGTTAAAAAAAAAAAAAGACCCATTTTACTTCCCAGCACAACAGTGATGTCACTTGTGTTTGACATGTGAGTTCCCGTGAGTGCCAGCAGGGTGACAGGCCTGTGCTGGGTACCAGCGAGGATGAGAACTTTGGGGAGAAGAGGAATGACGCTGTCGCCTCTGTTTCCAACAGGGAGTGGAAGTGATTCAGGCAGAAATTGTTTAGTAGGTGTGATAGGGTTGTGTTTCCTGATCAGCCTCCCTAAACTTATCTTGGCTTGTGATGTAGGGAGGAGGATGCAGAGCAGCAGAGGTGGGGCGTGTGAAGCACACATGTCCCGCTAGGCAGAGCGGAGGGTTATCAAGGAGCCGTGGCTATTTCTCAGGGTAGCTGAAGCCACAAGGCCCTGATCACCTTCTCTCTCCTTGTTCCAAACTGATAGAGGACAAGACCCACCAGATCAATGTGTGGGGTTCCAGACTCTGCTCACACCAGCGAAGCCCCACGCCTGCGGGACTGCCCCCCTTTTCCGCAACAACCAATCCCGAGGAGCGCCACAGTCAGACACAGTGGGTCTAGGCAAGCCAGACCTCACTGGTTTGTTTCCAAGGGACCAGGACCGGAAGTGAAATGGATATTTTCTGCCCAATACTTCTGCCATTTACAATCACCTTGGTGTTTCACTCTATTCTCTGTGGCCCCACCACTGTCCCTTGGGGTCCCTGGTCACTCTGTTGTCTCCTAGTGGATAAGAAGGGCCCTAGAGACCCCACTCCAGGACCACCCATTTCACATGCTCTTATTAAACAAAAGAAGGTCCTGATGCTCCCTGTGGCCTCTTCCTCGAGTTCCGAGGCCAAAGCCTGAGGCTTCTGGTGTCCTCGGATTGTCACCACATGCTCTCTAACTCTCTCCAATGCGTTTCTGGAGTGTCCTCCGACCCACACCTCACTTCTCCGAGAAGCGAGCTTCCCCAGAATGACTTAGGTTGCAGGGGAAAGACCTTCTGACTCCAGGATGATTTGAGAGTCCTGAAACCTTTATCAAAATGTAGATTCTAAATAAAAACTCCTTCAGAGACTCTTAGCTGCTGATTTGTTCATTCTCTGCATTTTTATTGAGCGCCCACTCTGGGCCAGGCCCTGTGCTAGACAGTGAAGGTACAACAATGACAGAAAAGACAAAGTCTGCCCTCATGGAACTGAGGAGAAGATGGAACAAAGAAATGCAAATGTGTAATTAATTAAAACTGGTGAAACGTGGCTTAAAGGGATGAACAGGGGACAGTGACAGAGGAAAGTAGGGAGAATCTTCTGCAGGTGGTCAGACTAGGTCTTCAGAGAAGGTAGTGTTTCAGCTAAGACCTAAGGACTGAGAAAGAAGGATAGGGTAGAGGGGCTTGAGTAGGAAATGGGGGGTATGGAAGTGAAATGAGGCGGGGGGGCGGAGCAGGGGAAATGACTTCTACTGAGGTGGGGGGTGTGTACATGATTAAAAACCCCCAGGGTGACCAGTAGGCTGGAACAGAACAAGCAGGGGAGGGGAGGCAACCCCAAGATTAAATTAGAACAAGCAGGGGAGGGGAGGGAACCCCAAGATTAGCTCAGACAGGAGAGCAGGAGTCAGGTCATGGGGGGTTTAGGGATCCTAACAAGGAGTGTAGATTTTATTCAGATTCATTAAGAAGTTGATTTGTGTTTTTAAAATGTGCTTTGACAGCTGAAGGGAGAACAGATTATAAGTGGGGAGACCAGACTGTCATCCAGGGGAGGGTGAGGATGACTGAGACTCGAGTGGAGACAGTAGAAGCAGATGAGTTTATTGTGTCAGCAGTAGAGATAAGAGGCCTTGATGGGCTAATGGACTGGCAGGAGTCAAGGGTGAGTCCCAGGTTTCCAGTTTAAGTAATAGTGTACATGTGAATGATACTTACTGAGAAGGGGGAGCCTGGATTGGAAGCTTTAATTCTACAGTGTGATCAAGGCAGTGATTATTATGGCTCTAAGGAGAAAATGATTCAACCTATTGTCATTTGAATCTTTCCGCCACACTGGTTTGCCAGGCAACAATAATAGCTTGGCAGCTAAACAGATCTTTGGCTCTCCAGAAGTCACTCCAAATGGATGCTAATCAAACAGTTTGATTGATGGCAGTGTTATCTTAAGAGACAGAATTAAATTCCCAAGGTTCTTTTCTGAAAGAACCAGGAAGAAGGATCTCTGAGAAAGTGGACTTTTCATTGGAGTCTCTGAACTGATTCTGTGTTGGGACAGGCTGACAGCCTCTCGTGTCTCCTTTTTGGGAAGAAATGCAGGGTGACATCAGTTGGGAAGCAGAGGGGTGGAGATGGGGCTATTCCGTGGTTGAGTCACTGCCAGGGTCACATAAGAACCTCTCTTCTGTTGGCCCTGGGAGGGTGGTTCACACAGTCCATTTTGAAAACAAATGATGTGGTCTTAGTTGCATTTTCCCAGGAAGTGGTTCTTGAAAATGGAAAAAGAAAGCTGACTCTGGGAGTTCCCATGTAGCTTGGCCGGTTAAGAACCTGACCAGTGTCTGTGAGGATGTGGGTTCAATCCCTGGCCTTACTCAGTGGGTTCAGAATCAGCATTGCTGTGACCTGTGGCATAGGTCACCGACGCAGCTCCGATCCCATGTGGCTATGGCTGGGGTGGAAGCCAACTCGACCCCTAGCCTGGGAACTTAAAAAGAAAAAAGAAAGCTGACTTGGAACATGTAGGAGGCCTGTGACAAAAGGCCTGGAGGATTATTCCGGCTTTGTGCCTTTGGGCCCAAGGACAAGGATAGAGCATATTTTACCAGTTTACTGATGTGATTTAACTATCCATCCATGTGGTTTGTGGGCCTCTGCTGTGCCCGGCCCTGCCAGTGTTGGGCAGGTCTGAGTTGGCTGCACCGAAACGCCTCGCTGCTGTGAGGACTGGGTATCTGTGCAGTGACAGGTGGTTTTGAGGGCAAACCTAAGGCCTCAGCCTTTCTGAAAGAATTTTTGCGTGGACTGTGTATAAAATGACTCACCCCGGTAGAAGGTCTGGCGTTCTGGGGTAGCAACCCACACTCACGGCAGGGTCCTCCTCTCCTGCCCTTACCCCGCAACAAGAGGGGGTGGTGGACCCCCTCTGCCCAGCCCTTGCTGATAGAGGTCATGGGGAGCCCGAGGCGCCTGGGCTGAGTGGAGCCCTTAGGTCTTCGGCCTTTGCCCTGTAAATGGAGCAGCTGGCTGTTTCCCTGGGCGCCGATGGGAGGGGTGAGGGCCTGGGTCCGCCTGCCTGCATCGCCATCACCTAAAGATCCTGTGGGACCTCAGTAAACAGCACTTCTCTCTCTCCCCTCCTCCTCCCCATCCTTGCCTTTTCTCCCTCCCCTCTTTCTCATCCTCTGCAGTCAACCGATCCCCTTCGCGCTGCAGTGGGTTGAACCGCTCTGAGTCTCCCAACCGCGAGCGCAGTGACTTTGGGGGGAGCAACACCCAGCTGTGCAGCAGCAGCAACAACCTCTACACGCCTGACTACTCCGTCCACATCCTCAGCGATGTGCAGTTCGTGAAGGTAACACTGAGGCAGGGCGGTCCCCTCGCTCCCAGGGGGCAGAGCCTTGTCATTAAAGAGGGGAGCTATTTCTTTATTCCCCTCATTGAGCTTGATATTGAACAGAAACATTCTAAGATTTCCTCCTTGCTTGCTTTGAAAGGTTTTATTTGTCTTGTTTGCTGGCATCCCACAAACCATTACACACTTGGCCAGAGATCAGAAGGGGGTACATTTTCCCAAGCCCCACTAAACACCCAGCAGCTATTGTCCCGGTTGCAGGCCACTGCCGGGTGACAAAAGGTGTATTGAAATCACAAAGGTGAGAGAAGGCCCTTTATTTCTGCTCAAACACTCGCTGTGATTATTTGAGGGCAGTGTGTGCTGGCTGGCTTTCTGTGTTCCAGAACTCTGCGGACACCCTGGGCTAAAACACGTTGCAGATAAAAGTAAACATGGAAAGTTACTGGGGAGGGGGACGAAACTGGGGGGGTAGGCTGGGATCATGACCGTTGATCAGGTGCTCTGTGCCCCGCACTTTGGTCAGAATTACCCACTTAGTCCTACAACCACCTTAAGAGGTAGGTACTAGGTCATCCCCATTTTATAGATGAAGCCAGAGCCTCAGGCATGTAAGGTCCCATGGCTGAGAAGTGGCAGATCGAGTCTTTCTGTCTCCAGAATCCAAGCCCTCAAGTCCCTGGGCTTTTTGAGAATTTAGGGAAATCAGAGCTGACAGAGCCAAGGAGAAGTGACTTTAGGAAGTAACCCAATAACACACATGACGTGTGTGATTGTGGACATTTAATTAGCCTAACGTGACAGGTTAAACGTCAGAAAAACCCAGCCCAAGATCTTCTGGCCCGGAAGCCCTCTCGTTGCAGACCTTCCTCAGAAGTAGAGGAAGAAAAAAATGGGAGAAGAGAGACTCTCCTATACTAACTCTTTGTGGAGCGGTTCAACAAATATTTACCGACTACCTGCTCGTGCTCAGCACCATCTAGGCATTGGGGAGATACCGTGATGAACAAGACAGCAAGCTCCTGCCTTTCTGGAGCCTCCATGGTCTTAGGGGGAGAAAGATGATAAACAGTTAACCACATAAATAACCTAGCTAATTACAGGTGGTGATGGAGGCTCTGAAGGAAATAAACAGGATCGTGGGATAAACTGATTGGGCAGAGCTGGCAGCGATGCTGCTTTAGAAATGGTTATCCGAGCAGGCTGAGAAAAGGATGTTTTCTGTTGAGACTTGGAAGGGGATGGGAGAGAATGTTCAAGATAGAAACCACAGAGGCAGGAAAGAGCTTGCTGGCCTGAGGATACGAGTGCTGGTGTGTTATGTGCAAAGACAGAGCCTGATGTGAGTCGGGAGTGAAGTGTTGCTTGTCATCTCTTGGCCAGAGTATGACGTCTGGATTCTGTTTTTGGTGCATTGGGAATTTCTGTTAATGTTTCTCAGGTCTTTCCACATGTCCTAGTCCATTTAGGCTGCTATAACAATTCAGTTGGGGAAAGAATAGAAACTGGTTAAAGCATTATTTAGAAACCTCTTTAAGCTTCGGCCTCTAGTCTCTTAAAAACATCAGTTGTAATGAGTCATTCTATAGACGTGAACTTTGTAAGTTCTTGCTTAACCTAAGGGTTGAATTCTCTCTTTTTTCCTTTTTAAGGCCACACCTGCGACGTAAAAGTTCCTGGGCTAGAGATTGAATCAGAGCTGCAGCTGGGGCTTACTCCACAGCACAGCAGCAACAGAGCCCAGATCTGTCTGTGATGTATGATGCAGCTTGTAGCAATGCTGGGTCCTTAACCCACTGAGCAAGGCCAGGGATGGAACCTGCATGCTCACAGATACTTTGTTGGGTTCTTAACCCACTGAGCCACGATGGGAACTCCTAGATTTTCTCTTTTGTTTTTTAATGTAAGTTAAGATGATACGGAGAACTAAAGTTGAAATTTTTCTCCTTTGGATGAATGGATTTTCAGGGCATATTTAGGCTGCTCTTCACCTCCCCAAGTGCCCCCACCCCCTTTTTTTAACATGAAGAGAGTTTTTGAGGGAGCTCGAGGGTGATTTCACTGGCCAAAGCTCCTATGACTGGCTTCAGGGACGTTTCCTGTAGTAACAGACTGAAGTTCCAGAACTCTTCACTAAGTCCAGGAAAATTTGACTTCAAGATAAGTTACAAAAATTATGGAGTTCCCGTCGTGGCTCAGTGGTTAACGAACCCAACTAGTATCCATGAGGACGTGGGTTCAATCCCTGGCCTCAGTCAGTGGGTTAAGGATCCAGCATTGCCGTGAGTTGTGGTGTAGGTCGAAGACGTGGCTCAGATCTGGTATTGCTGTGGCCGTGGCATAGGCTGGCAGCTACAACTCTGATTTGACCCCTAGCCTGGGAACCTCAATATGCCAAGCGTACAACCCTAAAAAGACAAAGAAAAAAAAAAAAAAAGATAAGTTACAAAATTAGATAGAAAAGTGTAATTAAAGATTATCTGGGGATGGTATTAAAGCCATGATTAATAGTAGTTAATAAATTTTGAGGGTATCAAAGAATCCTTATGAAGTTTTTTGAAATGTGTTCTATAAATATCATTATTAAACTAAAGAATACTTGGCAGATGTCTCATAGCCTGAATTGTGTAATTGTGGCCAAGATGTCCCATCATCGTCTGGTGGCAGAATCTCTAAATTGCAGAATCGTGTTTCGAGGGATGAATAAACCACCGGAAAGTCAAAAATGTCAGCAGAACACCCTAAACTGATTGGAGACATCACTTCAGCCAGTTAACCTTGACTAGATACATTGGCTCCCAAATCAAAAGGTCCCAAAGCATCAAAAGTACCCTTAACTTCTGTTAGTTTCCAGATAAACAGATCTCCATTTCCTTTGTGACCAAGAGGATGTTTCAGTTCTTAACTGGTCGGAGTCTAAGAGAAGACGGCTTGAACTCAAGCTATTGCTAAGAAATGGCATCTACAGTATTGAAGAGAGAATGAAAAAAATAAGGGTGGGGAAGGCAAGTAAACATGGTGTGTTCAAGGAATGTGAGAGAGGAGCCGAGCTGGACCAGAGATTCTGTGCTGGCGAACAGTGGCAACACCTTGGCCACGTAAAACTGGATTGTCAAAACTGGGCAGAACAATTTAGTTGATCTGCTAGACCGGTGCTATCCAGTACAACAGCCAGTAGCCACATGTGGCTGTTGAGCACATGAAATGTGGTTCCTCCAGATGGATGTTCAGTTAAATGTAAAATACACATTAGATTCCAGAGACTTGGAGTTCCCGTCGTGGCGCAGTGGTTAACGAATCCGACTAGGAACCATGAGGTTGCGGGTTCAGTCCCTGCCCTTGCTCAGTGGGTTAACGATCCTGCGTTGCCATGAGCTGTGGTGTAGGTTGCAGACGAGGCTTGGATCCAGCGTTGCTGTGCTCTGGCATAGGCTGGTGGCTGCAGCTCTGATTAGACCCCTAGCCTGGGAACCTCCATATGCCACGGGAGCAGCCCAAGAAATAGCAAAAAGACAAAAAAAAAAAATAGATTCCAGAGACTTGATGTACGATTCCTCATTCATACTTTTATATTGGTGATATTTTGAAGCAAAGTTATTTTGGGTATGTTGGGTTAAATGAAAGACATGTATTATTAAAATTACTTTCACATTTTTATTTTTACTTTTTTTTAATGTGACAACTAGAGAATTTTAAATTACCTCTGTGACTTACATGTGATATCTCTTGGACAGTACTGTGCTAGGTAGAAAAGGCTTCACAGGTGAACAAGGAGAGGGAACTGTCAAAAAGCAATGCTGGAACCTAGAAATGCAGCTGGGGAGAGGTTGTTTCCCTGAATGCATCTTCCTAAGTCATGCCTTCTCAACGATTTCTTCTAAGGTGACCCACTGACATGGTATTAGTTTGTGTTTGGTTTTTGTTTTTGTTTTTTGTCTTTTTGTTTTTTGTCTTTTTGCCTTTTGCAGCATGTGAAGGTTCCCAGGCTAGGGGTCTAATTAGAGCTATAGCTGCCAGCCTACACCACAGCCACAGCAACGCAGGATCCAAGCCGTGTCTGCAACCTACACCACAGCTCGCGGCAATGCCAGATCCTTAACCCACTGACCAAGGCCAGGGATGGAACCTGCAACCTCATGGTTCCTAGTCGGATTCATTAACCACTGAGCCACAACGGGAACTCCTGTGTTTGTTTTTTTTAACTTAAAAAGAGGAATGACAGAATGATATGGTAAGGTTGACCCTTTTCTCTGAAATATATACCTATTATAAAGTTGATTTGTGAGAGATGGGTAAGGACGTGTTTTAAGCAATCAGTCATTCCTCACAGTTGTAGGGTACATTGACTCATGTAGTCTCCTTATTTCTGGGCCTCTTTTACAATCTTAGAGACGTTAATGATTTGGCCAAGGTTACCCAGCTCAGAAGTGGCACAACTGGGACTTGAACATTTGTCTTGAATAGGCAGTGTGTTCAACACCATATTTTCTAGGTGAAGGGTCATTTGTCTTCTTTAACTAAACTGGAAGCCAAATCTAAACTAATTAGTTTAAAAGAACCCAAACAGGAGTTCCCATTGTGGCTCAGTGGTTAACAAAACCAACTAATATCCGTGAGGATGCCGGTTCAATACCCAGCCTCACTCAGTGGGTTAAGGATCAGGCATTGCTGTGAGCTGTGGTGTAGGTCACAGATGCAGCTCGGATCTGGCGTTGCTGTGGCTGTGGTGTAGCTCTGATTGGACCCCTAGCCTGGGAACCCCCATATGCCACGGGTACAGCCCTAAAAAGCAAAAAAATTTAAAAAAAATAGAATAAAAGAACCCAAATAGGAGTTCCCTTGTGGCTCAGCAGGTTAAGGATAGGGCATTATCACTGCTCCCTGAGCTGGGGAACTTTCCCTTGCCATTGGTGTAGGCAATAAATAAATAACTAACAGAGTAATGTGAAGTGCCTTGTTAGTCTTAATCAGGTGTGACATAGGAAATTTTCCTGCCCTTCAAGCCAGGAGAACCTGCAAGACTCCAAAGAAAGCTTCAGCTTCAGAAAACTGAGAGCATAGTAGAAAATTGGATTTTTTTATATTACTCAATGAATTTTATTACATTTATAGGTGTACAACAATCATCACAACAACATTTTATAGCAAGAAAATTGGATTTTTTATATTACTCAATGAATTTTATTACATTTATAGGTGTACAACAATCATCACAACAACATTTTATAGCAAGAAAATTGGATTTTGATGATGACCTTAGTTTAGACCATGTGCCAGCTTCTCTTCAGTCACCTGATGCTGACAGACCCCCAGAACAACACAGCAGTTATTGGGGGGCCTCCCCCAAAGTTGTGTGAAAGGCAACCTACGTGGTCATGTGAGAGGCAGCCTAATGTGGCCAGGTGTGTTTGCAGTGTGCAGAGCCGGGCTCAGATGATTTCCCTTGCAAAGCAAGAGTAAAGGTCCCCCCCCCCCTTTCTTTTTTGCTTTTTAGGGCTGCAACTGCAGCATATGGAAGTTCCCAGGCAAAGGGTTGAATTGGAGCTGTAGCTGCCAGCCTACACCACAGCAATGCCAGATCCAAGCTGCGTCTGTGACCTACACCTCAGCTCACAGCAACACCAGATCCTTAACCCACTGAGCGAAGCCAGGGATGGAACCCATGTCCTCGTGGATACTAGTTGGGTTCGTTACCTCTGAGCCACGACAGGAACTCCCTGGACCTCACTTTCTTATCTGTAGAATGGACCTCACAAGACTGCTCCTGCTTACTCCATGCAGTCATTGTGACCAGCAAAGGAGACAACACATTCCTAAGTGCCCTGTGAACCATAATGCACTGTATGATGGAAGGTTCCATCCTCATATCCAACCCTCTATCTGCAAAAGCAAGCTTTTCTACGTAATATTTATACTAGCTAGAGCTTTCACCAATGTCTGAAAGTCTACTCATCAGTTCCATCTCTTTAGGATATTTATAGCACTTCCAGTAATATATATGATTTCCAAAAATGAATAAATAATCCAATGATGTTTTCAATAAAAAATTGAAAAGAAGTTGCAAACCAATTTGGTGAAAAAGATATTAGAAATGAATTTGTTACTGCAAGTAAATGGTAAATTTATTTGTGAGCTTCCTGGTTATGAAAGCAAAAAGGAGAAACCAAGTAGATAGTTGAGTTCTCATCCAACAGAAGTAAGTATATAAATTCATCTAGAGGAAGGAGCTTCTTCCTGTCACTAATTGAAGGCTTTACCAAATGGATTCCTCGGTGACTAAGGAAGCCATCAGGAAAAAAAAGAAAAGAAAAAAAAAACAAAACCTATTGGCTTCATCTGTGGTTTTCCCAGAGGGTATCTCTTCATATGGAAGTTTCTTCTTTCAGCTCTCTGCACCAGCTAGGGGAGCCCCGGTGACTGACTCTTAAGAAGATGGCCTTTGGCAATAGGATAAGGCTATGTTTTAAACCTCCCTGTGCGCAACCTTCCTGTAACTGAAAATGCCTCCCTCCTCTCCTGAATTGTGGGAGAAGACTCGGCTCCTCCAGGTGTAAGAGTCCAGGGCCAATTAAAGTGAACAGAGCGAACTTTGGTGGCAAACAAAGGGTCCCCTCACTGTCCCTTAACTCCTAGGCTGGTATAGCTTGGGTAAGGCTGCCAGATCATGGATCCCAGGCCACAGAGGTCACGGGTTTCAAAGCACCTTAGGGGGGCTGCTACTGAGCTCAGGAAGGCGGGCTGCATCCAGCGGGGCTCTGCCCAGCTCCTCCTGAGCTTCTGCCCTCTCTGCCCCTTCTTCCAGGTCACACGGCAGCAGTATCAGAACGCACTCACCGCCTGCCACATGGACAGCTCACCCCAGTCCCCGGACATGGAAGCCTTCACTGACGGAGACTCCACCAAGGCCCCCACGACCCGGGGCACACCCCAGACTCCCAAGGAAGACCCTGCCACCACCCTCCTGAGCAACAGGAACATCCTGCCGTGTAAGTCAGTTGGGCTGATGATGGGCTGGGTGGCTGTGGGGTAGAGCCGGCCGTGCCTTCCTTCCCAGCCCTGCCCAGAGCTGCCATCGTGTCCTCGGGGAGCCCCAGGTCTTCTCCAAAGCGGAGACGTGACACACTCGCTGTCCTCCCCAGGCAGCCACTCCGATGGGCTGAGAAGCCCCGGCGAGGTCGTGTACCTGAGGATGGAGGAGACGGCCTTCGCCCAGGAGGAGATGACGGACTTGGAGGAGCCGAGCACACAGCAGCTCTCACTGTCTCCTGCAGCCGTTCCCGTGAGAGCAGGTCAGGGAGGGCAGCTGGGCCCGCGGGAGCGAGTGGGTTGTGGCCGTCAGGCGCTGGGATGGCCTGGGGTGAGCCGGGTGAGGGAAGACTGGGACCCCAGCCCCCACGTACAACTGCCCACCTCCTTATGCCAGCAGCGAAGGGAAACTAAGGCTTACTGCTCACCTACCTACCGCTCATCAGACCCATCTTAACTCATTCTCCCAGGAAGACAGCGTGTAGGACAGTGTTAGCTAGGTTTCAAACCTGGACTCAGACCCTGGCCTCTCCATTGAAGAGCTACGCAGCTTTCAACAAGTTAACCTAAGACTCGATTTCCTTATGCCGATAGATGTAAATCATGAAGCAGCTTTGAGCATAAATGCGATAACCTCTTTAGGAAGGCACCTCACAATGCTTGGTTCCATGCCCCCTAAACAGTTATTATCAGGCCTAGTTTACAGATGAGGAAACGGAGGTCAGCTATCGCTCTTAATGGCAGGGCTCTTCCCTTCCTTCGGCCCCCAGAGACTGGCAGTCATCTGTAGACTCTGTCCTAAGGTCTGGGATCACAGCACCTCTCTTGGAGACACTGAATGCTTCTGTCTCAACAGCTATGTTGCTGTGAGCTCCCAGCAACAATCCCATCCTGAGATTATACATCCCTAAGCATTCAGCAGCCCCCTCCACCAACACCCCCAGACCAGTCCTTACCCCACTCGACCTTCCAGATCTGCTCCAGTCCACAGCCTGCCATCCCTCAAGTCCAGAGCAATGATCTGACAAGTGCTCGTGGATTTTTTGAAGTCAGTGGCCAACTCGGAAAATCTGGGACGTGCATCATCACCATTCCAGGACCTGAGTTCAGAACCAATTTTTTTTTCTCCTGCACATGTAGCAAGACGTTATATGAAAGCAATGAGGGTGGAGATGTTGGCAGTCCATCCTCCCCGTATGACACATGGGGGCCCTAGGCCTGGAGGAGAGAAATGGCTTGCCCAGTTTACCTCATTAGAAGTGGACCCAGCAGAGTTCCTGTTGTGGCTCAGCAGGTTAAGGACCCGACGTTGTCTCTGTGAGGGTGTGGGTTCAATCTCTGGCCTCGCTCAGTGGGTTAAGGATTAGTTGCTGCAAGCTGTGGCATAGGTCGCAGATGCGGCTCAGATGCAGTGTGGCTGTGGCTGTGGCATAGGCCCCAGCAGCAGCTCCAGTTCAGCTCCTAGCCCAGGAATGTCTATATGCCACAGTGCGGCTGTTAAAAAAAGAAAAAGAAATGGGCTCAGCCTTGTGGCTTCAGGGGTGGTGCAGTTTCCACCATACCACCTTGCCTCCCCTCTTAGGTTCACGAGCATTGGCGGTAAGGGCCTGGGTCCCTTCCTGGCTCTGAGAGTCAGTGGCTCTCAGAGTCCCCACTATGTTCAGTGGGAGAAGAGAGGGGGCATGTGCCTCGTTATTGAGCCCTGAGATTTTCCAGAGCCTGTGCAGGTAGAGGAAGGAGACGCTTGACCCATCCCCAAAGGTGATCTTCTTTTTGTTCCTTTTGTGGCACTAAAATGCCCCTTGCTAACCAATTAGAGCCCTCAGCTTCCTGGACATCCCTCCCCTTGTCACAGCCACCCCTGCCTTGGCTCTGGTTTTGAACTTTCACGTGCTGAGGAACATGAACCTGAACCGCCCTCTCCCTGGATCCCTGAGTGTGTAGGTGGAAAGGCTTGTGTTCTTTCTTCTTTCCTTTCTCTCAGGGTCAGATAGTGAATGTTGCCACATCAACCTGGACACAGAGACCAGCCCCTGCAGCAGCGACTTTGAGGAAACCATGGGCAAGAAGTTGCTGAGAACTTTGAGTGAGTTGCTCTTCACCCAGATGCAAGCTGCCCACCAGCTGGTTAGCATAAAAAACGTGTTAGGATCTTACTCCTGGAAGAGGAACCATTGACTCCTTTTAGGAACCCTAATGAGGTACCATCGTGGAAATCCATAACAGGGCTTGGGCTGGTACTGCACCCTTGATGGTTTGGGGATCTGTCCCACTCAGCTGGTGGTCATGTAGGACAGGAGTCTGCAACCCATAACCACAGGCCAAATCCTGACCTCCCTCTCCTGCCCATTCCTGTAAAAATGAAGACTTTTGGGTTCATAGAACCACTTGTTACGGATAGCCACAACGGCAGAATTTAGCAGTCGGCAGCAGGAACCAAGCAGCCCGCAAAACCTATAATATTTACGATCTGATCCTTTAAGGAAAGAATTTGTGTTCAGGAGACTCAAGAAAAAGGATAGCAATATCCTTGGTGGAAGGAAGTCCGTGGCAGAGAGAACACAGTGGGAAATACTCCTTCCTCAAAACAGCAGAGCTAGGAAGACAGGGCCCTTTCATTCTTAGAGACAGTTATGTGGTTACCCCCATGTGTCCCACTACAGAACAGCGGTTGCCCCTGATCTAAAGAGTATAGGTCCATGGAGATGGCTCCCAGCTATATCCACCACCCCTGGCTCAGGGACAAAGGCTGTGAGACCAGTCCCCTCAGTGTCTGGCAGTCATTAGAGCTGGGGCTGGGCTGGCATGATGTGGGATTCACCCAGTCCCCTCTAGGAAATCTCCACTCCATTGGGGCTAGCCTAGGTGTGCAGCGTTTTGGAGATTCATCTCAGGTGGAGTGCATCCTAATCCTTCAAGATGTAAATATGGGAGTTCCCGTTGTGGCTCAATGGGTTAAGAACCCAACACAGTGTCCGTGAGGCTGTGGGTTCCATCCCTGGCCTCGCTCAGTGGGTTAAGGATCTGGCATTGCTGTGAGCTGCAGTGTAGGTCGCAGATGTGGCTTGGATCCAGTGTTGCTGTGGCTGTGGCATAGGCAGGCAGCTGCAGTTCCGATTCCACCCCTAGCCTGGGAACTTCCATATGCTGTGGGTGTGGCCCTGAAAAGAAAAAAAGAAAGAAAAGATGTGAATGTGCTGATATCAGGTTATCAGCCCCAGGAGAGAATGCAGATTACTTCCTGCCAAACTGTCAAGGGCTTTGTCTCCCTTTCTGCTGCTATTTGGAAGAGAGCTTGGACCACCAAGACAGTATCACCGTCCTCCCGGTCTGACAGATTGATCCTTACAAACCGTGTTTTTCAGGTGGTCGAAAAAGGAAGAGGTCACCAGATGGAGAAAGAACTTCTGAGGAGAACTCCAACTTAACGCCTCTCATCACATGACGGGCAGTGTTCGCTGGGTGCGTGAGATTGCAGAGCTTTGGGGAGAACCTGTCCTCCCGTTGTGTTCCTCCCCAAGGCCTCACAGGTGACAGAGTGTTCTGCTTTCCTTACCACCTCTTCACCCCTAGCTGTCAGTTTGGCAGATTTTCCTTTGTTGCCTCCAGTATGACTCAGAGCCTTGCTGTGGCCATAACAGAAGGAAGTGCCTCCAGTGGAACATGCTAGAAATGGTCTTGTTCACAGCACAGTCTGGCATTGGAGAAGAAATGACCCAGGCTGACAAGGTCACTCTAGGACCCCTGATGCCCTTTTTAATTCTTTGGTGTCCCCTGGCGCCATATTTCATGCTTAGCTTAGGTCAAAAGGTGCCACCGGCAGACGGTTACTAGGATCTGGAGCAGCAGATAAGGAGGTTAATTCAGGAGATGCACTAAGAATTCTTCCAGAACATTAGAGCAGTGGGACTCGATCATGTTGGCATGTGAAGTTACAGTACAGAAAACTGTTGGTGACCAGTTTCCTGTTAGTTGAGGGTTTCGGCAGCTTAGGAGCTTTGTCTCAGCTGGAGTGGAAAGAATCCGAGATAGAACCTCAAGTCACTGTATTTCCCAGGGACACATCTGTTTTGGCTCCTGATCTGTAGTCATCAATTCATCAGTAAATCTGCTCTGGAAGAGGAGGATCAGGAAGCAGAGAAACCCATTTGGGAGCCAGAGATGGAACTTCAGGTATTAAGTTTTTAAAAAATTAGGTGGAAACATTTTTAGCCATGACAAACCAAAGAGTGCCCAAGTCGGCCGAGAAGGATGCAAGCTCTCATGGGACTTCAATGTGCATTACACAGGAACATTGAAGAATCACTCTTCTTTTTTCATCCATTCGCTCACCCCGACTTCTTACTACACTCCAGCAAGTCAGTTGAGTGTAATTTATTCCAAGAACATAGGAGAGCCTCTGGATTTTCACCTGATGTTGGGGGCAGATGCAATCCCAAGCATAACCACCAGATGGCAGGATGACTGAAAATAGCTAAAACTTGTTCTGATGGGGAACCACACAGCCAGGTTCTTAGGAAAAAAATGTGGAAGTAAGTGAAGGGTGTCTTCCGGACACCTGCTTCCCTTTCTGATGTATGTCCCTCCTCTTGGATTCCCTGGGTCAGGGATCCAGTGATTCAGTGCTTTCTGCTGAATCTCCAAGCCATTCCCTAACTTTTCTCTGGGGTATACCATTCAGGCTTCGCTTCCTTTCCTCCAAAACCATGACTTCCATATCCCCACCCCCATTCAATCAATAATCACATGGGGAGTAGGGAAGCTGATAATTCCTCTGGGTTATTTGCATCTCAAAAGAAAATGCTTACCCACAGGAACCTTTAACTCAGGGGTTCTTAACTTGGGGTCCATCACTCCAGAGGGTCCATTGTTGGACTTCAGAGGGTCTGTGAAACCCCTGTTAGAATTTAGTGTCTGTGTTCTTATGTGTGTTTCCCAGGGGGCTAAAGCTTTCATGTGATTCTCAGAGGTCTCAGACCCACATGATGTTAAAACCCACTATTTTAACTAGTGGAACTTTCAGCCCAAAGTTTCTGCAATGCAGAGTGAAGTGAATACCAGGTAGTCAAAAGATGGATTTTTAGTTATAAAGTGGTCTTCTCAAGTGTCCATCAAATCGATGGGGAAAGCTGACAGCCACCAAGTGGAAGTTGTCAGAAATTCTTGGCACACCCTAGGGTATTGTACAGCCTATACCCCCACGTAATTCGGTCCCCCTCTTCCACACCAAACCAGAGCAGGTGTTGCAGACAGGAGGGGCACTGCCTATGGAAGTGGACTTTCTAGCTGGAGATGCCTTTTTCAGCAATGTATTACTGACTTCACATCCCTTGCCTGGCTCTGCCTGAGGCTCAGCAAGCAGTGCATGACTTCTTGTACATAATTCACGGCTACCAACCTCTCCCAACACCTACTCTTACCTGTTAGAAATAGGCAAAGTGTCAGCTCTCAGTGCTAGGTGCCTCAGACCCAAACCAGTGAATGGTGAGTTTCAAGCAAGGACTGCCATCATGCAGTCTTTTTACCCAGCTGGCCACTGGCCCAAGGGGGCTCACCCGCCTAGTCTTCCTTTCATTACCGCTTAGGCCACTGCTGTTGTATTACATTCCTCCCTTTGCAAAATCCCTAAGGAGCCTGTCACCACTCCCCTCCCTACTGTCCGCCCCAAACCAAGATTTTCTTCAGGTTAAAAAAAAAAAAAAAAAAAGTAAAAGGATTTTAAAATAAAGCATTTATGAAGGCTGAATATATTGTAAATAGTTTTTAAATACAATAAAAATGCTTTTCCTGGAATGTGGCTGTTTTCTCTGCCCCAGCATCTCATTGTTCCTAGTGGTTTCATTTGAGATGCAGGGTGGGTGGGGCACACATATAATGAGCTACCTGAGGCCCACCTGCCTGAAGATGCAGGTAAGTTTTACAAGAAAGCCCTGGTGCTCTGCTTTGGGATGACAGTTGGATATGATTTTGGGGAACGAGTGCCAGAAATAGAAAGTAAAACCCAAATGAGAAGCCAGAGTGTGACTTTAGACAAGGAAGGCACACTAAGATGATAATGAGACAGGCTGGCATTTGGTGCAAGGTGCAAGGCACTGGGCTGGGTAACTTCCAAATTCAAAGTCTTCGTGGCGTGACCCAGACCAGCAGCTGAGACAATGTGCTGGTCATACTGGCTGACTTTTGCAAACCCTTTGGAGAGGAGCCAAAGTGGCCTAATTCCAGTGATTTCCAAGCAAAGCCTGGGAAAAGGAACAAAGGAGCAGGCAGGGATTATCAGTTTTAAACACAGGAACGAGGGGACAGCCAGACAGGTGGTGGGGGGGGGCTGGGCAATTAACATCTTTGTAGAAGATTGGTCTGACGCCTACCACTTATTTCTCCAACCAGCACACAGGACAATTATCGAGTGACCTATACCAGAACATCCAGAAGCCTTCAGAGGCTAAGTTCATTAACACTAATGATAAATGATGGTAACTATTTTGCTGAAGGTTTTATGTGTCAGGTCTTGTGCGAAGTATATATTAGCTCGTTTCTTTCTCAAATTCACCCTTATGGAGTTCCCTTGTGGTGCAGTGGGTTAAGGATCTGGCATTGTTACTGCAGCAGCTTGGGTTGCTGCTGCTGTGGCACAGAGTTTGATCCCTGGCCCAGGAACTTCCACATGCCGTGGATGTGTCCCCCCAAAATACAGAAACCAACCACACCCTAAGGAAGTGGTTTTACAGCCTGACCCTGTTCTACAGTCTATGAAATAGGTGGTGAACAGTTAAGTGACTAGCTCAAGGATCCACAGCCAGGAAGAGGCGGAGCCCGGAGGGTGTGAGTGCTACCCCCCCCACAAAGCCCTTCTGGCGCATGCACAGACCAATCCCGCCTCTGAAGTGCAGAGTGCGCGCCTGCCTCTGAGAGGCACTGGGAAGCCCTGTGGTTTAAAGAAACTGGACTCGCTAAGCCTGACTTTTCCCAGACACCCAGAGAACACTCATGGGAAACTAGAACACGCTGTGGGGGATATGTGTAAGAAGAGAATGAAGGTCAGATCCCAGTTGAGATTGGGGCTTTTTAAAATGCTAGAAACATCAAGCACTTTGCTGATACACTTTGGCTTAAAGAAGTGTGTGGTTGGGGGTTTTTTTTTGGGGGGGGGGGTGCCTTTTTTTTTTTTTTTTAGGGCCACACCTACGGTATATGGAGGTTCCCAGGCTAGGGGTCTAATTGGATCTATAGCTGCCAACCTACACCACAGCCACAGCAATGCCAGATCCTTAACCCACTGACTGGGGCCAGGGATCGAACCTACAACTTCATGGTTCCTAGTCAGATTTGTTTCCCCTGCGTCATGACAGGAACTCCCTAAAGAAGTGTTTTTAACCGTTTTCATTAGCAGCTCCCCTAAAGAGAAAAATTCAAATTCAACCTCACAAGAGACATTAAACACCCAGGAATAAGATTTCGTCAAATACGATTGCGGTTGGGAGGACCACAAAACCACTTCAGTATCTTGGACTCTTTTGGCCCCCAAGAACCAATGTTTGCCCCCTTACAGGTACTGTCATCCTTGTCAAGAATTCATAGTTTAAAGCTGTGCTTGGGAGAACGATAGAAGACTGGACAGAAGGTTGAATCATTCGACTCCTGTTTTGCCTGTCTTCCCTTAGGAACAGCCAGCATCTTTAAGTAGGAAGAACAAATGCTGATAGGAAAAAAAAATAGAATGAAAGTAATGAAGAGATAAGTGCAATGTCAGCTCATCACTTGAAATCCGTTCCCATCCGCCAGGCCCAATCACACACCCGCACAGTGTTCTCTGAAGGACTGCTGGGGAACGAGCCAGATGGTGAAGGAATCTGTGTGGAAACACTAAAGAATGGTAGAAGAGTTTCACATGGAAAAGCAAAACCAAGGAAGAAGGTCTGCTACTCTTAAATATTTGAAAGGTCATCAATTAGAAGGAGTCTGTGGTTTAAAGGAAGGGAGGAGTGGAACAGGGGGAGTAGGACAGATAAGAGATCAAATTCTGGGTCAAGGTAAAAGATTTTTTTAATGAAAGTGCTCCATCAGTAGATGGATCGATCCATCAGTAGAGTGGGATGTTTCTCAACAAGCACTGAAATAGTCCACCCCCCGACTCCCACCCTGGTTAAAAGGGATGGATGAGTCAGGGACAATTCTTTAGAGACTTTTGCACCAGGAGAGAGAGTTAATGACTTCTAAGACCCCAATCACCCTTCACAACTATAGGATTTTATTTCTTGAGGTTGGGTAAGCACAGGGCTTTCAGGCCTGTGGGGTGTAGCCCAACATGGAGTGTTCCTGATTGGCTGATTTAACAAGATTTATAGGACAGTGTCAAGCACCTATGCTCAGGGTCTCCAGTTTTTGAGCCTCAGAGTGGTCCCCAGAATGAGGTGTCGGATGCTGCCGCCCCCAGCCCAGAAGCCTCCTGCTTTAAGATGGCCCCGTGACTCTGGCAGTCATTTAGCTATTTCAAGCCTCAGCCTCATGTAATCAGCAGGTGTGAAGTCCCTCACCTTGTGGTGGTTATGCGGGCGAACTAAGATAATGCCTATGAGTGCTCAGGAAATTAGATTCCCAGATTCCAGTTACTTCCCACTGTCCTCTGTTCCCTCCAGAACCCTCCATCGTGACATGAGATTCTGAGAATGAAATCTGTCAGAACAAGGTTTCCAGCCACTGTTGGTAGGGTATGAGGATTGGAGAGCTCTTGCCTTGCCCCTGAGGGACACTCTGGGAGATGCTTTTTTTTTTTTTGCTTTTTAGGGCCACACCCACAGCATACGGAGGTTCGAATCAGAGCTACATCTGGCAGCCTACTCCACAGCCACAGCAACTCGGGATCCGAGCCTTGTCTGCAACCTACACCACAGCTCATGGCAACACTGGATCCTTAACCCACTGAGCGATGCCAGGGATCGAACCCGCAACCTCATGGTTTCTAGTCGGATTCATTTCCGCTGCGCCACAACAGGAACTCCAAGACTCTTAGTATATCTGGATTATTGGGGAAATATCTGTGGTCCTACTTTTTTTTTCTTTAAATCTTTTTACAGCCGCACTTGTGGCATATGTTAGTTTCCAGGTTAAGGGTTTCCAAGCTGAGCTGTAGCTGCTGGCGTACACCACATCCACAGCAACACCAGACCCTTAACCCACGGAGCGAGGCCAGGGATCAAACCTGCATCCTCTCAGACACTACGTCGGGTTCTTAACATGCTGAGCCACAACAGGAACTCTTGCAGTCCTATCTTTGAAAGGCAAAAGGGCTGTTGTGCCATTTGCCAACTCAGGGACCAGGAGGAGACATATGGTGTCCCACTGCTGGCAGATCCTGAAGGAATTGGTGAGGAGGGTCTGCCTTCTTCCTGGAGGGAAGAGTGGAAGACTGAACAGACAGCTGTTAGGAGGAGGGGAGAGGCAGGTGTAGGAGGAGGGCCTGGATGAACATGGCCACCCTGTACCTTTTGGAGTCACAAAGGAAAGTTTCCAGATGAGGCTTCAGAACGACTGCATTTTGACAGAGAAGACCCAGTAGCCTACTCTGCCCTTGCCACTGAACAAGTCACAGGCCACATTCTGAGCCCTGGAGAACGGCTCTGTGCTCACCCTTCCTGCCATTACAAGATTCAGAGAGAATAAGGCCCAGAAACAGGGTAGAATAATAAGTTAAACTTAAGGACTCTGGGGAGTTCCCGCTGTAGTGCGGCGGAAACAAATCTGACTAGGAACCGTGAGGTTGCGGGTTCAATCCCTGGCCTCACTCAGTGGGTTGGGGATCCGGCATTGTCTGAGCTGTGGTGTAGGTCACAAACTTGACTCAGATTTGGCATGGCTGTGGCTGTGGCGAAGGCCAACAGGTAGAGCTCCAATTGGACCCCTAGCCTGGGAACCTCCATATGCCATGGGTGGGGCCCTAAAAAGAAAAAACAAAACAAACAAAACAAAAAAACACTTAAGGACTCTGGAGCCAGACTTCCTGGGTTCAAATCCCTATCACCTATTAGTTATGTGACTGATATGAGTATTAGACAAGTTGACTTTTTTCCTTTGTAAAGGGTGATGATAACATCAGTGCCTACTGCATTGATTTACTGTTGAGGATTTAAACGAACCAATACTTATAAAGGGCTTCAAATAGTGCCTGGCAATGCCAAATTGTATTCAAGAAAATTAATAAAGTCTTTCCTCATATTTCCTTTAGCTATAGAATCTTAAAAAAATATTACAGGAGTTCCCGTCGTGGCTCACTCAGCAGTTAATGAACCAGACTAGCATCCACAAGGATGCAGGTTCAATTCCTGGTCTCGCTCATTGAGTTAAGGATCCAGTGTTGCTGTGAGCTGTGGTGTAGGTCACAGACGTGGCTCTGGTGTAGGCTGGAAGCTACATCTCCTATTCCACTCCTAGCCTGGCAACTTCCATATGCCGTGGATGCAGCCCTAAAAAGCAAAAAAATTAAAAAGAATTTACAGTTACAGATGGAGTGCCTCACCATCTCACTCCCTTTCTCCTCACTGGCAACCACTTTTCTGAGATTGAATGTGTACCTTTCCTATCTAATTTTTAAATTTTATTACATATGTATGTATGCGTTCATAAGCAACTACAGTATGTGGCACATTTTAAAGAATGGTATCATAAATGGCATCTTATTTCACCTTTTTTTTTTTTAGGGCCACTCCCTCGGCACATGGAGGTTCCAGGCTAGGGGATGCAATCAGAGCTACAGCTGCCAGTCTACACCGCAGCCACAGCAACACCAGATCCAAGCCGCATCTGAGACCTACACCACAGCTCACAGCAATGCTGGATCCTTAACCCTCTGAGTGAGGCCAGGGATCGAACCCACAGCCTCATGGTTCCTAGTTGGATTCATTTCCACCGCACCACAATGGGAACTCCATTATTTCACCTTTCTTCCACTCACATTTATGTATGGGCTTTGTTGCTGACACACACATAGCCCTAGGCCACATCCGGTCTTGTGACTGTACTGGGCGTAGCGTATTGATGTGTCCCCTACTGATGTAACTCTTTGCTGTTACACTGTGCCCTGATGACTCCCATGGTTCACATGTGTCAGCTTCTCTGAGGCATATATGTGAAATGCATACAATCCCTTGATTCTAAAGAATACACATCCTCAGCTTTTCAAAATGTTGCCAAATTGCTCTCCAGCACAAAGTTGTGCCGTATTTCCCATTCTGATAAGTGGAAAGTGGTATCTTGGGACTTTCATTACATTTCCATTATTTCTGGTCATGTTCAGAATCTTTTCATTGTGATTTGAGATTTTCCCTCTGAACTACCTGTTCATATCCTGTGTGCATATTTCTATTGGGTTATTTGTATTTTCCTTTTCATATGTAGAATTTTTAAAATGAAAAAAAAAATTCTAGATAGTACTCCTTTATAATAGTAGCTCTTTATAACAGCTCCAATTCGACTCCTAGCCTGGGAACTTCCATATGTCACAGGTGTGGCCCTTTAAAAAAAAAAAGAGTAATCCTTTGTCAATTACATGCATGGCAAATATATTCCTCCAGTCTGAAAAACAACAAAAAAAAGAGACTTTAGGATTTCATAACAACTCAAAAGCATCCTAGAAAGGAGCAGATCCTGTTAACATAAGAATTATTTTTCAATGTTTTAAAACTCCCAGTAGTGGCCCTCTGGTTTTAAGTAAGATTCATATTCTACTAAATCATCATTTGGAGAGTCCCCTGAACTCCCTGGAAAATGTTTTAAGTGGCTCTAACTATCTCAATGGACTAGGAGGTACTCCAACCGCAGTGAGAGGGGCTGTGTTCTAGACTCACCCTGAGTGATGTCAATTCATGATGTCAATTCATGAATCCATGAAGTCCAGTTTCTTAAATAATCTATGAAGATGTCTGGCCTCTGAAGGATAAGCCCACAAAACTGACAAAGGGCTGTGGTACCTTGAGTTCACAAAAAGGAGGCAGATTCCAAGAATACATAGTTTTTCCTTTGGCAACTGGTAAATCCCGCTGTAACATTCATTTAAACCATGGGTACAACTACCTATTAGTGGATCACAAAATCAAGTCCATGGGTCTCAATCAGCACTTTTATTTCTTTAGTGAAACAATAGAATAGAATAGAATAGAATAGAATAGAATAGAAAATACCAGAATGTACTCCACGTAGTAAGGGTAAATTTGACTCTGTGAAACTTTTATTTCAGTTAATGTGTGGGTAAAATATAAATATATTTCCTACCTTGACCACCCTAAAGAACTCAAGCTTAGGGCTAGGGACAGAGCCATGCAGAAAGAGCAGGGAGACAGACACTCTGGGTCCAGAGGACAACTGTTAATGACACAGCCAATATCCACAATCACACTTTGCTCTTCAGACAACTTGATCTTTGGGACTAGACTTTGTACAGAGTAAAACACACAGGAGCACGTGAGTGACACAGGCAATACTCCTGCTTCTAGTGAGGGGGCAAGACATCTACATCTCATGATCAAAGGACCTTTTTATTCTTTTCAAATAAAAGCCTGAATTTGCTCTGGCCTCCAAAAGGGCTCTATTCCCTGGCCCCCATTTCTTTTCAAGAGATGTTCTCTTCCCGTGGGGCCAATTTAAATAGCAGCTACCTCACCAGAGCAGCCTTTTCTGTCCCTCGGTAGTCTCTAATACAGTTGTGATGTATAGAACCAGGTTTGTGCAGGCAGGGAACACACGAGACAGAGGACCGCTTGGGTGGCGCTGGCTTGGGTGGTGTTGCTTCACTGGATTTTGGTGACAGCTTCATGGATGGAGGTGGCCACATAATCTAGATTTTTGGTGGTTAAGCCACACATGTTGATCCGACCACTTGGTAGCAGATAGATGTGCTTTTCGTTGATCAGATATTCAACCTGCTTGGCTGTTGAAAACCAAGAGACATATAATCAGAGCAGTAGGAATCCTTTGAGCAACAGAAGTCCAGAAATTCCATTACAATTACACTCCTTCTTTCCCCCTAACACAGAAGCAAAACAACAGGAGCCATTTTGTCCAGTTGACACAGTGAGAAATACTCGCAATAGATTCTGGAAACTACTCTTATGAGCTAACTTTTCTTTTTTTGGCCACACCTATGGCATATGGAAGTTGCCAGGGATTGAACCCGTACCACAGCAGCAACTCGAGCCACTGCAGTGACAATGTAGGATACTTAACCCACTGCACCACAAGGGAACTCCCCAAGCTAACATTCTAATCCCCAGAAAGTTTAACATGGCTCCTCCCGAAGGGAATTTTAATCCGGGACTACCTGTCACCCAAACCTTGGAGGTTACATTCTCCAGGACACCCTATCAACTCAACCAAACCCACAAACTTAAGAACATTCCATTGATATGAAAAACTAGTTATGATGTGCTTTGTTTATCTCTTCCTTCACCTGTATTTGCTGAACTCTGAATACCTAGAGCAGCTTCCCTTGGCTATTGCATTTTCACAGTACATGGTACAAAGTCCCACAATGAGAGTTGCTGGGTAAATACTGCAGGTGTGAACCAGCAGGCTGAAAAACTACAGAGGCCTCTCGGGGCTGGCGCATCTCAGCCCTCATTTACTCCCATGCAGGAGGGCTTTCCCCCGAGTTTGCAGAAACACTGGGTATGAAATGGGAAGGGACTGCCGGTACTCCCTTTCTGCCACAATCCCTACAGCTTTTTTTGCTTTATCACAAAGCCATCAGAGAATTTTAGCTGATTTTTCCCCCTTGTTGTTAGCACCCTTTAAGATACCGTGAGTTTGCGAGAATGGGAGAATAATGATTGTTATGAACTGAATGTTTGTGTCCCTCCAAAAGACATGTGTTGAAACCCTAATTCCCCCAATGACCCAATGTGATGGTATTAGAAGGTAGAGCCTTTGGCAGGTCATTAGGTTCCGATGAGGTCATGAGGGGAAGCACATGTCATGGAGTAACGCCCTTATAAGAGGAGATCCAAGAGCTTGCTGTGTGTGAGCTCTCTCCAACCCTTCTTTTTTTTGGCCACACTCACGGCATGCAGAAGGTCCCAGGCCAGGGGTCAAACCTGTGTCACAGCAGCAACCCAAGCCACTGCAGAGACAATGCCGGATCTTTAACCCAATGTGCCGTAAGAGAACTCCTCTCCCCTTCTCTTTCTCTCTCTCCTGCTCCAACTCTTACCTCCATGTGAGGATACAGCCATTTGCAAGCTAGGAAGAGAGCCCCCTGAGGAAACTTAGGGTGCCAGCCCCCCGATCTCAGACTCCCTAGCCTCTAGAACTGTGAGAAATAAATCTCTGTTGTCCACGCCACCCGGTCTATGGCATTTCATTATAGCAGCCCAAGACGACTAAGATGGTAATAAAATCATAATCATCAGAGAAACAAACACGATGTGTCAGGCAGTGTTCTAAGCACATTATATTAGTTCAGTTAATCTTTCTCATGATCCTGGCACCTCCATTTTACAGATGGCAGAGATGGGAGTTAAATGACCTTCCCAAGGTCACCCAGCTAGTCAGTGGTGGATCTGAGATTTGAAGGCAGGCAGTGTAACTCCCGGGTCTAAGCTCTTAGCCAGGAGACCACGCTGCCTCTGTATGAAAGTGAAAAACCTAGGCCCTGTACTCAGGGGTACCCATGGGCCCTTCAAACAAAGCCACCTTTTGGGTAGCCTTGACCAGCTTTAATTGTGTGAATTATAGCCATCCAAGGTGATAGCACCTAACCTCACACACCAACAGAGCCATGGGCACAGCACATTTGTAAAGCCTTGCCCCAGAGGCAGAAGCTGGGGTTACAGGGCTCCCGCCCTGCTTTTTGAAACAGAAATGAAACTTCTCTACTTTTGTGGGGGAGGGAGCATCACCATTGAGAAGCTGGTCAAAGTTAGGGATTCTTTCCCTAGAAAAAAAGCCAATATACACATACACAATTTTTAAAATGTCATTTCAGGATGAAAGCCCCTGTTCTGATAGACAGGCTGTGGTAAAGGAAGTACTGTAACATGAGAATTGTAGAAACTAGATGGTGGGCACATGGGATTCACTGTACAATTCCTCCGACTTTTCTGTATGTTTAAAATTTCTCCTAATATTGAGAGAAAAAAGAAAAAAATCTGTTTTTAAAAAGGGTAAATGATACCAAGTTCTAAAAAAATAACTCTGTTATAAGCTCAGGCCTATTCTTACCATTTGTCTACTCATAACAAAACTAACGTCCTACTCTGGAGAGCGGGACCATCTGGAAATTTTATGGGAAGACATCCCCACCTTGTGAGCTTTGAGAATATTACTCCTCAACACCATTTCCATTACACTTAATATCTTAGCAATTGTACCAGGATGATCTTTCTTAATCAAGTGAGCTAATCCCCCACTCCAGAATCGTGAGGACACCTATGGCTAACTGAGCTGTCCCTTTATCTTCTTGGGCAACCTATTTTGCCCTGAAGTATCTACAATATGCAATCTCTACCGCCTTTCTTTTGGCTTTTTCTGAGCCCATTTCAAACAGGCACTCTGATGGCCCCAGTTTATAGTCCTCCCGGCACCTCTGATGTTCCACTTGTGACCTAAAGGCACGCATCTGTGTCCACAGCCACTCAGACAGAAGATCCACATGCAAGTGAGTGGTCATATCTGCACTATGCCACCAGTGGGTTTGGGTTGAGGTGCTTGTGAATTTGTGAATTACTTTTCTTTTTTTTTTTGTCTTTTTTTTTTTGCTATTTCTTGGGCTGCTCCTGCGGCATATGGAGGTTCCCAGGCTAGGGGTCCAATTGGAGCTGTAGCCACCGGCCTACGCCAGAGCCACAGCAACGCGGGATCCGAGCCGCGTCTGCAACAGCTCACGGCAACGCCGGATCGTTAACCCACTGAGCAAGGCCAGGGACCGAACCCGCAACCTCATGGTTCCTAGTCGGATTCGTTAACCACTGCGCCACGACGGGAACTCCTGAATTACTTTTCTTGTTTTGCTTTTTAGGGCCGAAAGTGTGGCTGGCATATGGGAGTTCCCAGGCTGGAGGTCAAATCGGAGCTACAGCTGCCCGCCTCCACAGCCACAACGAAGTGGGATCTGAGCGTCATCTGTGACCTACACCACAGGTCACAGCAACGCCGGATCTTTTAAACCCACTGAGCAAGGCCAGGGATCGAACCCGCATCCTCATGGATCTTGGTCGGGTTTGTTATCACTGAGTCATGATGGGAACTCTGGGAATTACTTATTAAATGAATCAATGCTCTATCATCAGAAGGGATGGCCTATCATTGATATGCCCTATGGACAGCTGACCAAGATCGTGCATGGCTGCCTGCTAGACTTTCAATTGGTTTTTAATTCCAACTACTAATCTTAAGTTTTTATTTATGAAATTAAGAGAGAATGTTGTAACCTCTTTGAAGGTAATGCTTGGAGACTAGGAAAGACCTGTTAAGAAATTAGATCCCCAGAGTTACCTTGGTGGCTCAGCAGTTAATGAACCCACATCCATGAGGATGTGGGTTCAATCCCTGGCCTCACTCAGTGGGTTAAGGATCCTGCGTTGCTGTAAGCTGTGGTGTAGGTCACAGACATGGCTCGGATTCCACATTGCTTTGGCTGTGGCATAGGCCAGTGGCTGTAGTTCTGATTGAACCCCTAGCCTGGGAACTTCGATATGCTGCAAGTGTGGCCCTAAAAACTAAAGCAAAAAAAAAAAAAAAGAAAAAAGAAAAAAGAAAGAAATGAGATCCCTGGATAATCATACATAATATTTATAATTAAGATTAGGGAGAAACCAGAAGGTACCTGAACACTTAAAAAAGATGTTTCATAAATCAAGGCTCCAAAGTATAAATCCTGTTATTTCCCAGCTGGCTTTGTGGCCAGGGTGGGTAGACCACAACCACGCTGAGACCCCAGGGGCCCAGGAGATAGGTGGGACACACTGAGGAAATCTAACTTGCTCTGGTCCAAAGTGATGGCTGACCAAATGGGTGACAGCTAAGGGAGCCAAGCCCCAGAACACCGACAGAGGAGTGCTGTGTCCAACGGCGAGCGTTCAAGGCGGGGGCTACTTACGGTTCAACCCAGTGAAGCTGAACATTCCAATCTGGTCCGTGATGTGGTTCCAGGTTCCAGGGGTCTTGAGGGCTTCTAATCGTGCCCTAAGCTCAGATCTCATGCTCAGAATGCGATCAGCCATTGTCTTCACGTTACCTGTCCTGAGAGGACAGCAGTATGAGTACCAAGCAGACAGGGGAGATGGGACGAAAACACATACATTTAAAAAATGTAATTTGATCTGTAAGCTGAAAATGGGATCACGACCTGCCTATTAGGCTATTTGGATGCCTGGACGGGTGATAAGGAGATCAGAGAGACTGACTGACTGGGCAGAAGGAAAGGACTACATGAACTGATGGAGTTTGTGTCTTGGCTCTACCGGCTGTAACACCATTTATGTTTACCTCAGACTTCACCTAGGTGCTGACTGAGACAGGAAAATATATATTTTATCAGTCCTAATCAAGGAGAGATTGCAGATTTGGCTATTACACAAAAATTGTTTCAAAATAAGATAAAATTGGAGTTCCCCTTGTGGTGCAGCAGAAATGAATCCGACTAGTATCCATGAGGATGCGGCTTCGATCCCTGGTCTCATCAGTGGGTTAAAGGATCCAGCGTTGCTGTGAGCCGTGGTGTAGGTCACAGACGTGGCTTGGATCCTGCGTTGCTGTGGCTATGGTGTAGGCCAGTAGCTGTAGCTCTGATTCAACCCCTAGCCTGGGAACTTCCATATGCTGCGAGTGCAGCCCTAAAAAGCAAAGAAAAAATAATAATAATAATAAAATAAAATATATACAAATTAGATAAAGAATGAAGAGACCCAAATTGTTGCACTAACTTGAAGTTGACTATTCTATCAGAAATTTCTCCCTGTATTTCCTAACTTTCAGGGGAGGAAGCCAGGGGTGGGATGGGGTGGTGGGAGAGTGGGGGGAACTCCATTCACCAAGTGCACACCCAGTGTTGTGTTACACACGTGTGTAGGTGCCAGTCCTATTTTATAGAAATATCTGACACTCAAAGAGGTTCAAGTGGTTTTGTCCTGCCTCTGCCAAAATAAAACAGACAGTTAAATGTAATGCGACAATCGCTGCTCTGTATCCCCACCCCTCGCCCACCGGGCGTTGAACCCCTTACCATTCATGAAAGAGCTCAGGGTCAGAGAGCGTATGGGCCACGATTCTCGCTCCCTGAGCAGGGGGATTGGACCACGTCACTCGCACGATCTTCTCCATCTGGGAAAGGACTCGCAGGATGCTATCAGGTTCTTTTGCAACCACGGTCAGGTTCCCCACGCGCTCATCTAAAAAAAGGGATGAGAATCAGCCTTGGGGTTCTGGTGGGGGTGGGGTGGGGCAGCTGGGCTGTAACTCAGGAGAGCACTCACTGTAGAGCCCGAAGTTCTTGGAGAAGGACTGGGCACAGAAGAGCTCGAACCCTTCAGACACAAAATAGCGAATGGCCCAGGCGTCTTTTTCTAGGTTGCCAGATGCGAAGCCCTGATAGGCTGAGTCAAAGAAGGGGAACAGAAACCGGCGCTGCGAGGAAGGAGAGTGAGTCAGGCAGGAAATCCTCCTGGAACCGACCTCAGACATGGCCTTCCTTCCCCAATGGGTGCCTGGAAGGAATTGCTCGCCCTGTTGGCTTCTCCTGCCTTTCCTTTCTGCATCCAACTCCACTTTACACTTGTTTCTCTGTTCGCCTACGTACCAACCAACAAATCGAAACTTTATTTTTTTAAAGCATATGGTCCTAAAGTGTCACGATGCTGCTTTGCCAACAGGATGTATCTGATGATGTTACTCTGTGACCTCAAAGATTGCCAGGGGCTCCACATGGTCCTCGGAATAAAGTCTGAGGCCTCAGCCCAGGACCTGGCCTCCCATTTACCTCTCAAGCCTCATCGTTCACACTCCCCTCGCCCCTGGAACTCTAGCACATACCAAGAATTACTTTCCTTTCCTCAAATGGACCATGACCTTTGCCTTGGGCTTTGGACCGTGCGCTTCCCTCTGCAGAGAACATTCCTTCCCTTCCAGCCCCCACCTGTCCTCCTCCTTCAATTCCCAATATGGAAATCACTTCTTCCAGGAAGGTTTCTTCTTCACCCTTCCCAACACACACACACTCCCCAAAGTCTGGGCTATGTGCCCCATAGCACCCTTCAACACAGCAGTCTTGTGTAGAAGACTGTACATGGCTGTCTCTCCAGACATGTTCAAGGGTGGGACCACCTCTGCTTTGCTCACCATTGTGTTCCCAGGGTGCCCAGTGCATAATAGTTTATCGAGAAGTACTCTATAAACACATTAATGAGAATATATACACCTTGAAGAGGTCCCGTCTCGTGGCACAGCGGAAACCAATCTGACTAGCATCCATGAGGATGCAGGTTCAATCCCTGGCCTTGATCAGTGGGTTAAGGATCCTGAGTTGCCATGAGCTATGGTGTAGGTCCCAGTTACAGCTCAGATCTGGCATTGCTGTGGCTGTGGTATAAGCCGGCAGCTGTAGCTCTGATTGGACCCCTAGCCTGGGAACCTCCATATGCTGTGGGTGCGGCCCTAAAAAGCAAAAAAAAAAAAAAAAAAAAAAAGAATATATACCTCAAGCTGGGAAATTCCAATGTGGGAGTTCCCATCGTGGTACAGCAGAAAAAAATCCGACTAGGAACCATGAGGATGTGGGTTCGATCCCTGGCCTCACTCACTGGGTGAAGGATCTGGTGTTGCCATGAGCTGTGGTAGGATGCAGACATGGCTTGGATCCCGCGTTACTGTGGCTGTGGTGTAGGCTGGCAGCTACAACTCTGATTTGACCCCTAACCTGGGAACCTCCATATGCCACAGGTACAGCCCTAAAAAGGCAAAAAAAAAGGAAGTTCCAATGTAGAAAGTTATCCCAAAGAAATAATAAAAGGAGGCTTATTACATAAGTTGTTCACAAGAGTAAGAAACCTGAGCTCTAAATGTTCACCAATCAATCTGTAATATGACATAACCACACATGGAAAACAACACTACAAAACATTTTGAATGACATGCTAAGGAGTTCAAATGAAAGACAAAGTACGTGACAAAACCGTACAGGTTTTGTCTTTGTAAAATAAATACATGTATGTGTATAACTCACTTAAAAACATTTTTTTAAAAGAAAAGAGCCTGACATTCTATATATGGAAATATTAACAGTGGCTTTCTTTGGGGAATAGAATGTGTAAGTTACTACTTAGTTCCTTCTTGGGGCTTTTGTCCATTTTCCAAATTCTTCAGCAATAGGCACTGCTTTTGAATACATCAACCATTAATACACACGATATTAAAAGATTCTCTGAAAAGGCAGTTACCTTCATGACAGAGGCGATCTGCTTCCACTGCTCCGGAGTTGGGTCGGTCCCTGTCGGGTTGTGGGCACAGGCGTGGAGGACAAAGATGGAGAACTCAGGAGCGTTCTGAGGAGAAGGAGGCTCTGTCAGCTCTGGGGCCAGCAGGGACATGGGGGAACAGGGGCACACAGGACGGGTACTCCCACCTTATGTGCCATTTCAGAAACCCGCCATCTGCTTTGAGCAGGATGTCTCAGACTCTCAACTTATCAACTGATCCAAAGACTTCTCCCTGCTCCTCCCGACCCCACAGCATTCTGTTTACTTTTTCTTTTAATCACCCACCTCCAGATCACTCAGGAAACCCTGGAGATCAAGTCCTCTCTTCTCGGTATCCCAATAGTGATAGGACCGAATGTCTTTGAATCCAGCAGTAGTGAAGACTCCATTGTGATTTTCTGCAGACAAAGGGATAACAGGTTAAATGTTCTACAAACACATGGAGGCACAAATGGAAAAGACACAAGTCAACTTCCAGGGTCCTTGCAGGCGTAACATCCCTAGGTGACGTGGCAGTGAGGGGTTAAGGTTAAGATTGGGAGGAAGGACTGTAACAGGAACAAGCTTGACCTGTCGTAGCCATGCTGACAAACATCCTACTACAGAGGGACCGCCCTCCTCTAGGAAGGTTCAACTTGCACTAAAACACAAGGTCAACAAGAGTCTTGTGGAAAAGTATTCCTAATCTGAATTTGAGCATCAGGTTACTCATGTGCTGCTATAAGCCACTATTCAAGCCACTCCCAAATGTCAGTTGACCCAGGGCTGGGTTACATTTTTCATGTAAACAGTGAGACTCCTGAGGATATTTCCACCGGCTTCTCAGTTTCTCCCCTCGTCACAGCTACCGGACTCACCCCAGGTTGGTGAGGATACGTAGACAGGCGTGTCTTTGTTGTTCGTTCCATTGTACCATCGTGCCAAGAACTCAGCTCCAATTCGAAGTGCACCCGTTCCCCCCAAAGACTGCACCCCTCCCACCTGAAAGAGAAGAAACAGGGTCACTAGCTATTTCATGGAGGTCAGACAAATTAGGGAGAATACGGTAATGACAAGCATTGCCTTTGGGCCTGCTCCACGCTAAGCCCTTTAAATGTGTCATCTCTATAAAACATCATAACTACACGAAGCAGTATTATTTGCCCAGGACTACAAATGAGGAAACTGAGGTTAAGAAGTGAGGCACTTTGCTCAAAGTTACCAGCTACTGAGCAGTAAGACCAGGTCTTTACCCAGGAAGTTTGGGGAAGTCTGACCCCGGAGGGCACGCCCCTCTGAACACAGAAGTGGAGGATGCACCCAGGCCACATTAGAGTGTACCCTGCAAGGCAAACCTACCCCTTTGCACCCATCTCAAGATCAAAACTGCCCTCCAATAGAAGACTGTAAAATAATGTTCCAAGCTTGCCATCAATATCAATCTGCAAAGCCCCTTCTCACTGATATATTTGTTATTAATTCTTAGACATGTTTTAATTCGAGTCTCCATTGTGGATCAGTGGTATCGAACCCGACCAGTATCCACGAGGATTCAGGTTCCATCCCTGGCCTGGCCTCGCTAAGTGGGTTGGGTGTGTAGGTCAAAGATGAGGCTCAGATCCTGTGTTGCTGTGGCTGTGATGCAGGCTGGTGGCTGCAGCTCTGACTGGACCCCTAGCCTGGGAGTTTCCATATGCCGCAGGTGTGGCCCTAAAAAGCAAAAAAAAAAAAAAAAAGAGTTTTAACAAAACAAAGGTGACATGCAAATAATACATTCCTCTCCTGAAGCCTCTTAAAATGGCCTCACCTAAAGTGCTATGTTTTACCCATTACGGAATACCTTCACACAGCTTATTGATCTTCACATAGTCCTGTAAAGTAAGTTCCAGATTCCTAATTTACAGATGAAGAAACTGATTTAGAGAAGTGGCTTGCCAAAGGATTCACAGCTGGTGAGTGGCAGAGCTGAACACAAATTCAGGCCTTCTCGCTGGAGATCTATTCATGAAGCCCTACCTCTGTTGTTCTGCCTAAACATCTTTGATTTTGCCCTTTCACAATTCTAATTAGATTTTAGCATAACTCTTTCAGTAGAGAAATGTCATAAATTATGTGTTGCTTAATATGTCTAAAGGAGAAAGAAAGAAACAGATCACATAAGAAAGTCTAACTCCTGGGCATATATCTGGACAAAACTGTAATTCAAAAAGATACATGTACCCCTATGCTCACAGCAGCACTATTCACAATAGCCAAGACATGGCAACAACCTAAATGTCCATCGACAGATGAATGGATTTAAGATGTGGTACATAATATACAATGGAATATTACTCAGCCATAAAAAAGAACAAAATAATGCCATTTGCAGCAACATGGATGCAACTAGAGATTCTCATACTAAGTGAAATAAGTCAGAAAGAGAAAGACAAATACCATATGATATTTGAGAATAGACTTGTGGTTGCCAAGGGGGAGGGGAGAGAGAGTTGGGATGGACTGGGAGTTTGGGGTTAGTAGATGAAAACTATTACTCCTGGGATAGACCATGATGGAAAAGAATATAAAAAAAGAATATATATATATGACTGAATCACTTTGCTGTACAGCAGAAATTGGCACACTATAAATCAACTATACTTTAATAATAATAATAATAATAAAGTCTATCTAAAAGGAAGGACATATACCAATGTAATAACAGCAGCAACTTCTAAGGAGGGGCCTAAGATGTGGGAATAGCAGTCAAAGGGACTTTGACCTAACGTATAAGTTGTCTTTTAAAAATATGGAGATGGGAGTTCCCATTATGGTGCAGCAGAAGCGAATCTGACTAGTATCCATGAGGATGCTGGTTTGATCCCTGGCCTTGCTCAGTGGGTCAAGGATCCAACATTGCCATGAGCTATGGTGTATGTTGCAGTCACAGACACAACTTGGATCTGGTGTTGCTGTGGCAAGGGCCGCCAACTATAGCTCCAACTCAATCCCTACCTGGCAACTTCCATATGCCGCACCTGTGGCCCTAAAAACCAAAAAAAAAAAAAAAAGAAAAGGAGAATGAGGAGTTTCTGCTATGGCACAGTGGGTTAAGCATCCCATTGCACTGGCTCAGGCTGCTGCAGACGCACAGGTTCAATCCCTGACCCTGCACAGTTAAAGGATTTAGCATTGCCACAGCTACAGTATAGCATCAGCTTGGATTCAGTCCCTGACTCGGGAACTTCCATATACTGTGAGTGCAGCCATTAAAAAAAAGAAGAAAGAAAAACTAAAGGTAAGGAAAATGTATTTATGCATTACTAGGAATATTTTTAAATAATTAAAAACCTATATTTAGATGTCTGGGATCTGCTATAAGTAATTCAGCTCTGGCAGGAAGATGGGGGAATATACAAGAATGACCAATTACAAATTGGTGTTGAAGCCAAGTGATGGATACATGGGGGTTTGTTCATCACACTGTTTTATCTACTTTTGTATATATTTGAAATTTTTCACAATAAAAAGGTTAAAAAAAAAAAAACCTTCCCAGACAAAGAAGAAACGCTTCCAAAATCTTTTTTTTTTTGTCTTTTTTTTTTTGCTGTTGTTGTTGTTGTTGTTGCTGCTATTTCTTGGGCCGCTCCCGCGGCATATGGAGGTTCCCAGGCTAGGGGTTGAATCGGAGCTGTAGCCACCGGCCTACGCCAGAGCCACAGCAACGCGGGATCCGAGCCGCGTCTGCAACCTACACCACAGCTCACGGCAACACTGGATCGTTAACCCACTGAGCAAGGGCAGGGACCGAACCCGCAACCTCATGGTTCCTAGTCGGATTCGTTAACCACTGCGCCACGACGGGAACTCCCAAAATCTTTTTTTACAGAACAAACATAACACCAATGCTGAAAGATGACAACCGAAAAAAAGAGACCTCTTTCACGAATATTGATACTAACTTTCCAAATAAATGTTAGTAAACAGTATGATTTCAACTGCACATTTAAAAATATCCTTTTGGACAAGTAAATCATCTGATGAATGCATGATTATTAGAAATACAGAAGTGAGTCCGTTTTCCTGGGTCTCTCCCATGTATACATATTGTTCAACTTTGATTTTCTCCTGTTTAAAAAAAAAAAAATATATATATATATTTATATATCTCACATTTGTCATCGTGTTAGAGGAAATGATCACCCAAATGATCATCCTAACAGGTGAGAAAAGTACAGCTTCTTCTGATACCAATGCTCAGTGAAACAAGAAACAATAGAGATTAGATTCAGCCATAAAGAATAAGTCGGCTTCATGATGAATTCTGAATCATGAGCAGAAATACACTTAAGCCAGACACAAGGCAATGAGACCAATTATCACCACTACTATCCCCCCCGGCCCTGCCCTCACCACCCACTGCTCTATCCGAGCATCTGTGAAAGGACACTGTTGAAACATGGAACAGAAGCAAAGCTTAGGGTTCTCTGGTGGCTCAGAGGGTTAAGGATCCAGCATTGTCACTGCTGTGCTGCAGGTTGGATCCCTGGCCTGAGAACTTTCACCCTCCATGCACAAGGAAAACAAAAGAAGCAAAGTTGACTGATAGGGAAATGAGGAACTGAGCACAGCTGCCATTGGCTGCAGAGAGAGGAAAAGGCAGTGGGGCTGCAGAGGAAAAGGTCATTGCGGGTCAGATGTGGTTCTTCACTGCAGGCCCCCTGCCCCAGCACTGGTCCCTTCCCATTCCTTTTTTTTTTGTGTGTGTTTTGTCTTTTCTAGGGCCACACCTGTGGCATAGGGAGGTTCCCAGGCTAGGGGTCTTATGGGAGCTATAGCCGCCGGCCTATGCAAGAGTCACAGAAATGCCAGATCTGAACCGTGACCTATACCACAGCTCACAGCAATGCTGGATCCTTAACCCACTGAGCGAGGCCAGGGATCGAACCCGCAACCTCATGGTTCCTAGTCAGATCCATTAACCACTGAGCCACAACGGGAACTCCCCTTCCCATTACTTTAAAGGTTTGGCCTTCACATTGTGATCTACCTGGATTCTTTATGCAAACTGCTACCAAGGTGATATAACCCAAATGAGCATTTGTCTTTCATGGATTTGTCACCAGCTAAGCTGAATGTCAACTTTATTCATTACTTTACATTTCAAACACCTCAGCAATTTGTATAGGAACGTTGATACTTCCTACAAGAGTGAACACAGTTTCCCTTGAACAAGGTTTTAAGTCATCAGTGGATATGTGACAGGTACACGTGGTTATCAGTGAAGACATTGCCAGGCATAGTTTTTCACTTTCTGTGTTCAGCTTTTAACTCCACCCTTTCTTCCCCTCTCCAGAAAGCCAAATTCATTCATTAAAAGAACTCAGAAAATCAGCAGACTAAATTGAAAATGTGTTTGGAAAAAATAAACCCACTTTACCTACATTAACTAATCCCTGACATTCATGATGTATCTGACACGTGACATATCAAACTCTCAAGAAATAAGCATTCCCTCTAAAAATATATTGTACACCAGACGACTTCGGTGAAACACAGCTTGCTCTATACCATATCAGCAACTGGCAGAAACAAATTCTTGGTGAATCAATAATATGTCAATTTGGTCATTTTGTGAACTGATTTTTGGCAAATTGCTCTAAAGGCCAAGAAAGGCCTATATTTAGGATGAAGGGGGAAAAAATCATAACAGCAAAGGAAATAAGTACAAACTTCAAAGGGAGCCAGGCCCCTGGGCCTGGGTAGCTAAACAGGGCTTTCCAGAACAAAGGAAACCTAGTAAGACTCAGTGAGAAGCTATGCCAGTACACAATCCACTCCCAACTTAGTCACGCTGCCTGAGGAAATCCCTGTCGGGCTGTCTGTCTAAGATCACAATTTGCTGATGTGATGACTTCACTGTGAGTAGCAGAACTGGATGCTGCATGTGCCAAGGCTAGGAGGCACTGATCTGGGTGCCCCCAAGCAATTCACATAGTTATCTGGCAAATGGCACTAAATAAACCTAAAATAAGCAAAGACAGTGTTGAAAAAGTGAAAGCCACAGAGAAAGCCCCAAGTTTCCCAGAGGTGATGGTCCAAGCAGGAAACTAGGGCACCCTCTCATGGCCCACAAGCCCTCCTACCTATAGTGGTTCAGTAATTTAAGAAGTTGAAATGTTACCAGGCAGGAGATGAAAAACGGACATTTGGCCTGGATCCTAAGATGTGAAAATGGAGAAGCAGTAGGAGGCACTGACCGTCTTAGAAAATAGGTCTCCTCAAAATGGCTGATGGACCTGGTAATGTTAAATCTTGAGAAGAAAAATTGAGTTCCTGTCGTGGCTCAGCGGAAACGAATCTGACTAGGAACCATGAGGTTGTGGGTTCGATCCCTGGCCTCACTAAGTGGGTTAAGGATCCAGCGTTGCTGTGAGCTGTGGTGTAGGTCGAAGACGTGGCTCGGATCTGGTATTGCTGTGGCTGTGACATAGGCTGGCAGCTGTAGCTCCGATTCCACCCCTAGCCTGGGAACCTCCATGTGCCACGGGTGCAGGCCTAAAAAGACAAGAAACAAAACAAAATCCAAGGGAAGACATGATTACTGTTTGTTTTCTAGTTCATTCTTTCATTCATGCCTCACCTTCAAGTTTTGGCTCAAATGTCATTTCTATTTCTACCCTAGTTCAAACTGAATCTGCTCTTCCACTCTCAGCACTCCTAATATGCCTTTTCCTGCTCCATTTTTGTAGCATTTATCACCTCTCGATGTACTATCGTGTTCCTCTTTATTATGGCTATAGTCAGTCTCTCCTCACACAAAACTGTAAGCCGAGCAGAGGATCCAGGGTGTTTTGGTCACCGTCGTGCTCCAGCATCTACAACAGCACCTACCCCTAGTAGTGAGCAGTCCGGTGACTGAACAAATGAGTGAATTCAAACATCTGAGATCTCTGAGGTACCAGGGAGGAGCTAAATGCTGAAGATTTTTGAGACAACTTAGGAAGCCATCATCCCTGACCTGGAGGAAGCTATGGTCTTATGGGAGAGACAGACTCACAAAACTGTACATTAAACACAGTAAGTACTGCCATTCCCAAGCAGTACACAGTCCCATGATGACTCAGAGGACTCGAACAACCAGCTCTGCCTGAGGAACTCAGAATCCAGCATGGAACTGAGCCTTGGGCCCTGAAGGACTTGGAGGTGGGGCCCGGGGAGTCATAGAAGCGACGGGGGCATTCCTAGCAGAGGGAATGGCTGAGGCAAAGGCGCCAAGTCATGATAGCACCTGATGGGTCTAGAAAACAGCAGGCTCTTAGGACAGCAGGACCCTGGGGGTATCGGACCAAGAGTAACCAAAAGAATGGGATGAAGCTTGATTACAAAACATGCTGCATTCCCTGTTCCGCATCTGGATTTTTTTTTTTTTTTTGCCTTTTCTAGGGCTGCTTCCCACGGCATATGGAGGTTCCCAGGCTAGGGGGTCTAATCGGAGCCAGAGCCGCCAGCCTACACCAGAGCCACAGCAACTCGGGATCCGAGCTGTGTCTGCAACCTACACCACAGCTCACAGCAATGCCAGATCCTTAACCCACTGAGCAAGGCCAGGGATCGAACCCACAACCTCATGGTTCCTAGTCAGATTCATTGACCACTGCGCCATGACGGGAACTCTGGCATCTGGATTTTTACCCTGTAGATAGTGGAGGAGCTACTGTGTGTGTGTGAGAGGGGAAGCAGGTGACACAATTAGTTTTGTTTTGTTTTTGTTTTTTTTGCTGAGGAAGATCATTGTAGCTGTACTACGCAGAATGACTCAAAAGAGGAAGAGACCAGAAGCAAGAGGCTATTATAAGAATCCGAATGAGATGATAGTGGGCTGAACTAAGAGAGTAGCCTGGACAGTCCAGAGAAAGAGAAAAGGCTCAGTACCAACTGGTACCTAGGGAGTTGTAGATGCCAAGAGAGTATCCTAAACCATTTTAAAAAGAAGGAGGAAAAGTAGAAGAAGAAGAAGAAAGTAAAAGTCTTCAAATATTTAGATGGCCACCAAGACTGCCATTTAAATTTGTTCCAAGATTTAAAAAAAAACACAACACTAAGGATGCTGATGAACTACACTAAGAGGGTGGGCTCTGTTCCACAAGCAACAGCCCCAAGTCTCAGCACTAAGTGATCAAAATGGGTAGCACTGGGCAGAGGAACAAGCATCCATCTGCCGACAGAGTTAATAAGTGTATAAAGAATGTACAGTCTTAGAGGAAGCTCCCCAACATAGAATCTGTTTTCACTTATCAACAATGGAATTCCAACAAATTTATCAACAGCATCTCAGATGATCACCCCCAGCTGCCACAATTCCCCACTCTCGAACTTCACCAGGACTCCCCTCTCCTGCTATGGAAACCCTAGATTTTCAAAGCAACTTCTCCATGCCACCCCTAATCTCTAAAAATCTACCATTTCTACCTGTATTTCTGTGGTTCCTTGAGGCAAGCCAGTCACAGTCTCTCATACCAATCCAGACAAAACCCTCATCAAGTTAATTACTTACCTAATCACTGATCTAAGTTCCAAGACCTTCACTCAGAGACTCTCTGTCTCCTGATACACGTGAGAATGTGCCCGTGTGCAACCTCCATTCTACCTGCTGCTCTTCTTATCAGGGCATCTGGGTAACCGCATAAGAATAAATCAGTGCCTCCAAGATGTGGTTCCTTTCCTGCAATGAAGGCTACTTTGCTGGGCTGACGCTGGCCCAGCAGGGCAAGAAAGGCAGGTGGTTTCAATTGCACAATACCGACTGGATTACTGCCAAAACTTGAGCTCTTTCCTCTCCTGTTCATCCAACCAGGTTCATCTTCTTCAAACACTCTTATTGGGTAACTCCTCTGCTCAGACCTTCAAGGAACAAATACCCCTCGCTTTTTCTTCCCCTGTGCTTTGTGGTTCTCAATCTTGGCTAAACTTTGGAATCACATGGGGAGCTTTTAAAATCTACCCATGAAGGGAAGGGAATTGGTGGGAAAGGCAGTAAAAGGGCAGAACAGGGGGATGCCTTCCACGATCCTGATTTAACAGGCCGGGTATGGGGTCCAGCTACTAGCATGTTTTTAAAACCTCCCAGGTGATACTAATGTACAGTCAGAGTTGAGAGCCAGTGTCCTGGCCTCATCCCCTAAGGTTCAGCTCAAGTCCCATCAGTCTCTCTGAATTCCTACAACAGTGATAATCTCTCTCATACCACTTCCTGCCACATACAGCCTCTCCCCAAATGTGCTCTCCTTCCATGTGTCTCTGGTTATATGTAGTCATATTATACTAGGAGGTATACTAGGAAGCACTTAAGTGAGAGAAGTTAAGATCAAGGCCAGAAGAACCATAGAGCAGAACTGACAGGATCTTCAGAAAGCATCTAGACTCTTGAACTTTCAGGGGCCAGAGGTCCCTTCAGAAAATCTGATAAAAGCATGAACCTTCTCTCCAGAAATACGCATACACACAGAATTATTTCAGGAAGTTCAGAAGTCCCTTAAGGAGTTCCCGTCGTGGCGCAGTGGTTAACAAATCCGACTAGGAACCATGAGGTTGCGGGTTCGGTCCCTGCCCTTGCTCAGGGGGTTAACGATCCGGTGTTGCTGTGAGCTGTGGTGTAGGTTGCAGACGCGGCTCGGATCCCGCGTTGCTGTGGCTCTGGCTTAAGCCGGTGGCTACAGCTCCGATTCAACCCCTGGCCTGGGAACCCCCATATGCCGCGGGAGCAGCCCAAGAAATAGCAACAACAACAACAACAACAACAACAAAAAGAAGCCCCTTAAATGATCCCCTATGCAGCTGCTCCTAATGGAACCATGAACCATAAACCAGTCTCTCTCTAACGTGTAGATGTGATGTAGAGACTGGTGGGGCAAATGATTTGCCTTTGGTCAAAGTCCTGGCAGAGCTGGGTCCAGACCCTAATCTCTTGATCATTCCATTAAATTCCCTTGCCTTAGCATGTCCACGGACTGCTTCGAACCCAGAAACTAAAATATGACCACCTCGTGGGCAAAAGTGGATACTGAAGAAGCCCTGCTTTATTTATTTATTCATTTATTTATTTAAGGCTGCACCCTCGACACAAGGATGTTCCCAGGTTAGGGGTTGAATCGGAGCTACAGCTGCCGGCCTGCACCAGAGCCACAGCAATGTGGGATCCCAGCTGCACCTGTTGACTTACACCACAGCTCATGTAATGCCGGACTCCTAACACTGAGCGAGGCCAGGGATCGAACCCACAGCCTTATGATTCCTAGTCAGATTCGTTTCCACTGCGCCATGATGGGAACTCCATGAAGGCCTGCTTTAAATGAAAGCATGTCATTTGCACCATCAGATTCCTGAGGTCACACTAAAATCCTATTCATCGACAGTTCAACAGACATAACATCTAAGATTTTAAAACAAATTTCTGGAGTTCCCTTGTGGCACAGTGGGTTAAGGATCCAGCATTGTCACTGCAGCAGCTCAGGTCACTGCCATGGGACAGGTTTGATCCCTGGCCCAGGAACTTCCACTAGCTGCAGGCATGCCCTACTCCCCACCCCCTTACAAAGAAAAATATAAAGCAAATTTTTAACCTCTTTTTGTCCTCACAGTTTCTAAAGAGAAAAGAGGTCCTCACCCCAAACTCACCCGCTTCTCCTGAAGAGCTGGGCTGTCATCTCCAAGGGCAAGGCGGGAAGCACAGGTCCGGAACTCTGCCAGGCCCAGGATGGGCAGGTACTCGTGGTTTAGGCTGCTGTCATTAGCAATCCTCTGCTCCACCTTCCTCACGACTGGCAAAACCCAGGGCTGGCAATCATCGGTGCGATAAGCTGGGACATGGGAAAGAGACATACAACGGAGGAGTCTTAGGCTTTGTTCAAGGAAGAGTTTGGAACTGTGAACAGGAAGAGTTCTACCACCTTCCAATCAAAACTGTCAGGGAGAAGTTCCCACTGTGGCTCAGCAGAAATGAATCTGACTAGGATCCATGAGGATGCAGGTTTGATCCTTGGCCTCGTTCAGGGGGTTAAGGATCTGGCATTGCTGTGAGCTGTGCGGTAGGTCATGGACATGGCTTGGATCTGGCGTTGCTGTGGCTGTGGTGTAGGCCACAGCTCCAATTCAATCCCTAGCCTGGGAACCTCCATATGCTACGGGTGTGGCCCTAAAAAAAAGACAAACAAAAAACCTGTTAGGAAAGTTAAAGCATTCAGTTACTGACTGCCTGCTTTGCGCCAGGCACCGGGCTAGGTGCTCGTCAGGCAAAAGGACAGATATGGTTCCTACCCTGATGGAAATCACAGCTCCTAAGTATGTGACCTCCAAGTAGAATGCTGAAATGAAAATGGGACATCACAGAGCTTGACTGAATGAAACAGTGCATGCAAGGCACTCTGCAAAGGAAAAATACCTAACAAATGCTATGTCAATGTTACAAATGCTATGCCAAAGTTGCTAGGGCACTGAGGTCTCTAGAGCCCCTGGCCCCGCAACTGCCCCAAGAAAAAGGCTCAATGCTCCTTCAGATGAATGCTGCGTCTTCAAACATAAACATGGAGGGGGTGGGGGGCGGAAGGAGGCCCACCTCCTCCTCTTGTCCTATAAGAAAGAAATGGGACAATGGTGAGCAAACACCCTTGACTGAATATTCCAACAACTGGTTACACAATCATCCAACAACCAATTTAAACACATCTTTGTCCTCTTGCTGTTTTGTCATCAGCCAGTGTTTACCATTTTGACTGTTCCTATCACTCGCTTCCTCTGCTTCACATTCGTATTGATCTAAATTTACCTATTTCATATATTTACTCTTGATTACAACAAATTTCTAAGCATTTCTTCTACACTAAAAATAATTTTAGTCTACTTTGAGTTATCCTATCCCCGATTTTTTTTCCCCCTATACTACCCTATAGTCATTTTGAGATTATAAGCTTAAAAGGGCAGCTGCGGAGTTCCCATCGTGGTGCAGTGGTTAATGAATCCGACTAGGAACCATGAGGTTGTGGGTTCGATCCCTGCCCTTGCTCAGTGGGTTAAGGATCTGGCGTTGCCATGAGCTGTGGTGTAGGTTGCAGACGTGGCTCGGATCCCGCGTTCCTGTGGCTCTGGCGTAGGCTGGCAGTTACAGCTCTGACTGGACCCCTCCATATGCTGTGGGAGCAGCCCAAGAAATGGCAAAAAGACAAAAAAAAAAAGGGCAGCTGCTTTGGGCTTACATCCAAACCAATGACCTGAGTAGGATTCCTTACAGAGGTCATTTGCTCCTGCTGGAATGTTTAGGACTCCAATAAGCCTATGCTTTGGCAAGTGATTGTGTAACTGAAAAACTTTAAGTAATTCTTATCTTGTTGATTTCTGCCCAGTATTAATCCCTGACTTTTTTTTTTTTTTTAAGTCACTTTTTAGGGTTTTTGATGCTGTTTACTGAACAACACATGTTGACTGTAGAAAATTTAGAAAAACACAGAAAGAAAATAATAAACACGATTAACATGTAATTCCAGCAGTCAAAGATACAGAGTATGAAAATTTTGATATACAACCTTCTAAGCTCTATTTTCCCTGAGTATATATTTCTTTATAAAATATATATCATTTTATGTATAGGAGTTTCAACATGCTTTTTTCCATTTATCACATGTATATTGTGACTATTTTCATCATCAACTATTTTTATCTGTGCACACAGAGTGTCTTTGTTCTTCTTTAGAGCTGCATAATTGATAGACACACCATAATTTGAATTGCCTGTTGATGGACATTTGAGTTGTTTCTAATCTCTGGCTGTTAGAAAGCAATACTTCAAGCAATCTTGTCCATGTGTCATCTTACATGTTTCACTGATCTCCATTTTATAACACATGGTCGTATCACAAATTTGGTTAAAACAATTGATTGGAAGAATACTGGTGGCAATCAATGACAAATTTGAAGAATATGATCCCTTTAAATGTAAATGTATTACTTTCAGGCATACTTCGTGTATTTGTAGTTTTGACAAATATATCCACCTTGGCTTTTTTATAGGGGTTTTATCAGTTTACATTCCTATTATGTATAAGAGTGTCTGCTGCCCCATAACCTCATCTAGTGAGTGAATTTTTGCCCATTCAAGAGCACAAAGGCTATCTCAGGGGAGTTTAAATTTGTATTTCTCTTATCATGATGCAACTGGGCATTTTTCATATATATGAGCCATTTATAGTATAATTTTAGGGGCTAGACAATATTCTTTTCTATGCATAATTTATTAACTATTTGTGTTACCTTTGATTATTTGCTAATATAAACATTGTTACACCCTTACACATATTCCTGAGTGTTTCCTTAGGAAAGATTTCTACATATAAAATTACTAGGTAAAAAGCTAAACAACAAATAAGACTTGATAAGATCATTTTGACTTTGTACCTGTCTTCTATCAACTAATTCTACCCTCAGGGATGTGTCATCTGCAAATCTGATAAGCATATCAAGCTAGCAACAAAAATGTGGACAGAGCTCCGAACTGACATACCACTAACCAACCAACCACCAGTCTCTGGGTTGGTGAATCTGACTCAAAATACAGTCACACCACTCACATCCCACCTACTTTATCTGGAGAGGATTTGGTCTGGTTTTTCAAAGAGACGCACACTTTCAAGTAATCACTGTCCCTGAAGTAAATCACCCCATCTATGATCACAATGTTACCACTGTTGAAACGATTCTCGGAATTCTTCTCTTGGAATTGTTTTTAGAGGCAACATCTCATTACTTTGAATATCCTCAATGGCCCCAAATCTTTGTCCTTTGAAAGTAAATTTAATTTGGGGGAACAGGACTTGCATCATGTCCAGCAAAGCAGGTGGGTGAATGGACTGGATAATATGAATGGAGAACAGTTATAAAAAGATAGTTTCCTATGTGGGTCTAACGTGCTTTGAATGCTATTCCAAAAGAGAGCTGCCAGAAATCTTTGCGCAGTAGCATTATATATGGACCACACCACACAGAGGAGATACTATTTAGAGGTACACGAACATGGGTGTTTATGGAAAAAAATTAGTTCTGTTATGCTTCACATCTGTTTTTGGACATTGTATGTATTATATAATTATGCTAAATGTCATATTTATATGTCATTTGTAAATCACATATTATAAATAAAATATGAAAAATAAAGAAAAGGCCATAGTACCACAGTTCTTAACTAGTAACATATGCTCCCTGCCACTAAAAAATCCTATAACATGACTGGAGGCAGGGAGGTATTGTGTCTGTACTGCGACAAGAGAAACTGCCCAATTGACACTTCTGCTTCCTTCTTTGCTGCTCAGTTTCCCCACGGGTTCAGCTCCAGATTTAGTTCCAGTGCCTTGTCTAACTGCCCTAATGAAGCAGAACTGCAGTTACTCCTGGGTGACTGGAGCAATAAGGTCATGCACTATCAACAACCACTATTTCTACTCTCCCGGAGGGGTTTTATTCCTGTTTGTTGGACCCATGAATTTCTCATTCATTCTTTCATCATCTCACTCATTAATGGGAACTTACTGAATCCAGCATGAACCAAGTACTGGCTAGAAGCGATGGATACACAGAGATGGATAAGATAGAACAAGATACTGTCTCTCCTCCAGGAAACAGAGGACACAGGTCCTTTATTCTCCTGTGAGGGGTCAGGAAAGATTCTAGAGGATGAGGTATGGAAGATAAAAGATAAGACAAGGAAAGAAGGAGTTTCCACTGTGGTGGAGCGGAAACGAATCTGACTAGTATCCATGAGGATGTGGGTTCAATCCCTGGCCTTGCTCAGTGGGTCGTGGATCCAGCATTGCCATGAGCTGTGGTGTAGGTCGCAGATGTGGCTCGGATCCTGTGTTGCTGTGGCTGTGGCATAGGCTGGCAGCTGTAGCTCAGATTGGACCCCTAGCCTGGCAACCTCCACATGCCTTGGGTGCAGCCCTAAAAAGCCAAAAAAAAATAAAAATAAAATATTGAATTTGAGGGGGTTGTACGATGTTTCCAGCAAACTGTAGCACATATGGGTTTGGCGTTCAGGGAAGAAATTCAGGATGGAAGGAAAGATTTAATAATTATAGACATCAACATAGCTGAAGCCATAACGATAAGGATTTACTGAATACTTAGTACACACAGGACACTGTGCTAAGTACCTCACATTTTTAAAAACTCTCATTTAGTTCTTCTAACAACTCACCAAATAGCTATAATTATGATCTCTTTTTAGAGATCTGGAAAACTGAGACAAGAAAAGTTTGCCCTAAATCACAAGGATTCTAAGAGCTAGGCTATCATACTATTAAATTCATGGATCTCTGTGTTTTTTCTAAAGAGCAAGAGATGTCTACGGATACTTTAGTAAAAAATTTAGGAGTTCCTGTTGTGGCTCAGTGGTAACAAACCATACTAGTATCCCTGAGGATGCAGGTTCGATCCCTGGTCTCGCTCGGTGGGTTAAGGATCCGGTGTTGCTGTGGCTGTGGTGTGGGCTGGCAGCGGCAGCTCCAATTGGACCCCTAGTCTAGGAACTTCCATATACCTTGGGTGCGGCCCTATAATTAAAAAAAAATTTTTTTTAATTAAAAAAAAAAAGAAATGACAGTCTTAGAGGACACTCTCCCCCCCAAAAAAGAGATGTCTAGGGAATGCCAAACCAGTAGGCCCCAGAGGACTGACTGCATGAGGGGCCTTCCTGCAGCTCCACACACCAATGCCCTTCTCTCTGAGGACCAGCTCTGTTACAGGAGTCACACGTGTTTTAGGTGAGTCTAACAGTCTTGATTTCAGGAAGAACATGGAGAATTAGATGATCAAACCATAACCCTTTTTCTCCTAAGTTCTCCACTTCCCCCTCCATTCCCACCTAGGAGCCCACGCAGATGTGCCTCTTTAAAGCTGTTTTCCAACTAGGGTCCTGGGGAGAGGGCCGGGGGTGGGTACTCAGAAGCACCTGACACAGCACATCTGTCCCACAATTTTATTTGAAGATGCTAGGAATCCACATTTACAACAAAAAATATCAAAGCAAGGAGTTCCCATCGTGGCGCAGTGGTTGACGAATCCGACTAGGAACCATGAGGTTGCGGGTTCGATTCCTGCCCTTGCTCAGTGGGTTAAGGATCCAGCCGTGAGCTGTGGTGTAGGTTGCAGATGTGGCTCGGATTCCGCGTTGCTGTAGCTCTGGTGTAGGCCGGTGGCTACAGCTCCGATTCGACCCCTAGCCTGGGGGCCTCCATATGCCACGGGAGTGGCCCAAGAAACGGCAAAAAGACAAAAAAAAAAAAAAAAATCAAAGCAAGCACAGTTTATTTGAAACAAAAGAAAGCCAAGTTTACAGGATAAAGGGACTGCAGTCTATAGAGAAATGTCTTGCCTTGGGCTGCATCAGGCTGGCCTTGTCTCCCCTGCCCTTAAAGTCACTTTCTGAAGCTTTGAGAAGCACTGAAATGGTCAACTCAGAGAAGCGTTATATTTAATGGAGCAAAATGGGATGCTCTTCTGTGTTTAACTATATGGAAATTATGCAAATAGTCACAGCAAGAAGAAAATCTCTGGGGAGACTATCTCCAAGTAGGAACGAGCTAAGGAGAATAGAGTTGCGTTTATTCTAAATGTCCATCATCACTAGAAGGTGAGCTGAATATTTTCCATTAGGCTTTCTCTTAAATCAGGGGAAAAAAAAAGTACCTTCCCCAAAGCCAGAGATTAATTACATTTCCTTCACAAAGGATATACTTTGGGATGTGTATAAACAGAGCTAGGACATATGAAAGCCGTAAAGAGACCTCTTATTCTACTATACTTCAATGAGGCCCTTATCTGAACACCTGTCAGCACACACACACAAAAAAAGATGTCACGGGAATCATCAAAAATAACTTTTATATAACAATTTTCATATAATATCATATTTCCCACGAAATTATTCATTTAATTCTGTCAACTGATGAGGTCAGTAACATTATATCCTATACTGCAGTCATGTAATGTGCTAGTGAATCTTAGAGAAGAATTTTAGAGAGGCGTCATTCCATTCTGGCTCCTTATTTAAGAGATTAAGTCTGGGGATGTTAAATAATACTCCCAAGGTCACCTCACTGGGCTGCAGGCCTGGGCCTGTACCCAGGTCTCCTGGCTCCTCCCACTACAGTGCCCTGGCTCCCTCTGGACCACCTGAAGGTGCCCAAAATAGAGGAGAGGGCAGAGACCCAAGGACCTGAGAGATGTAGCCTGGAACCCCAGCTCTACCATCTATAGTCATATGTTGGGCCAAAAGGCTTCATCAATCTGGGCTTTGGCCTCCTTATCTCTAAAACAGTAATAGTAATAAACAACCCTCCAAGAGTCACTGTAAGCACCAAATGCATAGATCACTGGCTTGTAGTAAAGAGAAAGAATTCCTTGGTTCCAGAAAAACATGACAAAGACACTGTCACGGTTGAAGTGACCACCATCTGGGCTGCAGAGTATGCTTCTGAGCCAATCATTCACTTCTGTCTGGGCTGGCAGGGTGCTTTTTCTCTGCATGAACAATTTATTTTGGAACCAGTGTTAGAAATTATTTTATTTTGCAGTTCTTGAGCTGAAAAATTTTATTAAACATCTTTTATGTGACCCCTCCAAATACCAAAACAAGAGCAATATCTAATACTTATATAACTCCTACTTATGTGTCATACACTGGTCTAAGCACTTTAAATGCATTTGATCCTCACCAAAACCCTGAAAGACAGTTTAAAGGTAATTGAGACAATAAAACCTGAGGTTTTAAAATAAAAGTATTTAGATTAATATCAATATTAGTTCTTCCTGATAAATGGAGCCCTAAAGACAGATTAAGAGCTTGAAGAGCGACCATTCCAACTAAATTCAAGGCAATCTTTCAATGTTACTCTATTCTGCTGGTTGCTAAAAACATTACCTTCCCTCTGTGGGTGAAACTATGTAGAACTGGCTTTTTAAAAATGCTTTATTATGGAAATTTTCAAATATATACAAAAATTATAAAAATAATATAATGGATGCCCATGTACCCATTATCCAGCTTTCAACAAACCAAGAACTTTCTAAAGGCTTTCTTCTCACTCATCCCCCATACTCCTTGGTGAAGACTTTAACAGGTCCTATGGACAGACACAGTCACTTGTAAGACACCTAATTCTGAACCTCCTTCTCGCCACTGCGTCTCTGCTACAAAACAGTTCAATTTTCTCTTTTCAAAATTTCTAGTCCTTTTGCTCTAAGTTTGTTCCCTAGCACAGAACATCATCCTATTCACTCTCTTCTCCCTGGCTGGTCTTTGGGTGTTGAGTGTCTGTGTGGCTTCAAACATCCAAATGACAGTGACAGAAATAATACATTCACCAGAGAAGATTAAGATTAGAGTTAAATTTCAGAGGCACTCCAGTCCAAGTCTTTTTCTTAGCAGTAAGGCAAATTGAAGGACCATGCTCTGACCTATCCAAGGTCCAAGAAAGACAGCAAGAAATAAAGACAAAGATGTGTGCAGTGATGCATCGCACTCCTTTTCACCATCTATATTCTTTCCACTCCTTTCACCATCCCTACCACATTCTTCCCAGATCGTCCCAAAGAGCATTAACGTGTCTTGAAAGAATTTTAGATCTCTATTTTATCACTGCTGATTTTAATCTCCTTGGAGCCAAAACCAAGCCTCAGTCTTTTACAGGGTTTGGTAAAGTGCCTGATTGACACCTGGTAGTCAGTCAAATATTTACCGACCCAGATCAGCGCTTCCTAGGACTAAGAGTTCTCCTTTATCCAGGTCTCCAAGCCTGATATCAAGCGTTCTATTTTCCCCTCTCTCCTTTCAATCATCCTTTCCCTAGGGAAAGGACGCAGTATAACACACACAATAGAGAATCGGAAAAACTGAGTTTGTGTCCTGATTGCTACACCTTCCTGTGTGTACACAGATACGTCTCCCTTTTTCAAGGACTCCATATGGCCATCTGTAAAATGGGCAGGTGGAACCAAGCCTCGTGGATCTTGCCACCTCTCCGACAGAACCAAGGTGAGCCTCGGCATCTCCTACGGTTCCCACAGCCCAAGTTAGGTCCGCTCCACTCCCAGGTTGTTCACACACTTGGGCACTGCATCCTTACCTCCCACTCCTAGGTTGACCTTGCGGGGGTCCGGATCCTCCCGGAAGTCAGCAATGAGCTTAAAGACAAGGACCGGCTGGGCCTGAGGAACCTCGGCAAAGACTGATGGAGGTGCCATAGCTAGAGAGCAGGAGTCCGCCGGGAGCTTTCACCTCGCGCCTGGAGCCGCTCGGTACCGTCCAACCGCTCCAACTGGAGGAGACTCTCACCTTCACCTAGTAGGCGGGGGCGGGCCCACGGCCTCCAATGGTCGAGCCGTGTCGGGAGTTTGGCAAAGCTGTTAACCAATCGTGAGCTTCTGACAAAAAGGCCAGGAGGGAGGGGATGCTATTAGCCAATCCAAGAAGAGAACCTTGTCAGAGGCCGGTAATGATGCAACCAATGCACTGTACGCCGGCCGAGATGGGGCGGGTCTATGGCTGATTGGCAGAGCGCCCTCCTATCACTGAGGCTGTTGTTCCTTGGCCCTACCGGTGCTGAAGGAAGGAGCCGAGCGGCGGTCGTACAGCGAGGCGGTTTCCTCGACCTTCAAGGGCCAAGAGATTAGCAGGCGGTGGCCCGCGGGAATTCCGGAGGACCGGCCTTCCGGTACCCACAGAGCTGGTGTTCTAGCTGCCACGCCGCACAGTGCGTACATTCCTGACCCATCCTGGCCTGGCTCAGGCTAGCAGCCAAATCCGGCGTCTGCACTCGGGACGGGAGTCCTCTGCCAATCGTGCCGATCCGGAGCCCGCGCGGGCGACCTTGACCTTCTCTGCCTGAGAGAAATGTGGGTGGGCCACCTGCCTTGGTTTCAGACAGGAGGCAAGACATGAGGAAAGGCAAAGCAAGGCAAGATAAGAGGAAGTGTCCAGGAGTTCCTTTCTGCCACTCTTCCAATTGCGGGCGTTTTCTCCCCTTCCTACCTGAGAGGGCTTGATCCTCAAGGATCTTGAGAATATGGGCGCAGCCGCCCCTCCAGCTTTTCTCCCACACAGGCACTCAACCAGATCTTGCTGCCATCAGTTGGCTGGTACCCAAACTCTTCTTTTAGTCTGCCTGTTCCTTCCCCAACCCCTCTCTCCACCTATTGACCTTCAAGATCCAGAACAAATGCCTCCTCCATAAAGCTATGCCTTAACCCTCATTCTGGTTAAAATTCATCTCTCTTTCCTATGCTTCTGTATCTTGTTGGCAATATTACAGTTTTAGAAAATGCCCAGTTAAGAACCTAGCTCTGGAGCTAGACAACCTAGGTTTAAATTCTAGTGCTGCCATTTACTAATCTGGGCAGATCTAGGCAAGCTACTTAACCTCTCTGTTCATGCTCCATATAATGGAGATAATAGTACTTCCCTTATGGTTGTTGTGGGGATTATGTGAGTTAATATGTATGAAGTGTTTAGTTGCATATAGTAAGCACTCCCGCAATATTAGCTATTGTCATTGCATATCTGCCACACCCCTTGTAGATGGTAAGCTCCTTCTGGCTAGAGAACTTGCCCTGTATTGGTCTCCTTCAGTTTCTTGCACTTGGTAAGTATTCAATAAGTAGTGGAAGGCTTTTCAGAAAAAAAAGCAATATCTCAGTCTCTATTCATTGGATAACACAACAAACCTCAAACATTCATGCAAAGTAATAAACGTAATCCAAAAGACCTTTGTGCAACAGGTGCCAACCTTTGTATCATCTGCATCTTTTCAGAAACAGCCTGTTTTTAAAGATAACTGTTCACAGTGTTGAATTAACATTTTCCTCTAAGATTGCAACTTCAATGCTGAAGGTGAAATGACAGTGAACTTTCAGTGCTTCCATAAGCAGAGGCAAAGGCCAACTGCTGAGTGGGATGTTCTATGTCCCATCCTTCCTGGAGGTTTTTTGTTTTTTTTTTGTTTGTTTTGTTTTTTGTCTTTTCTGGGGCCTCTCCCGAGGTATATGGAGGTTCCCAGGCTAGGGGTCCAATCAGAGCTGTAGCCACCAGCCTACACCAGAGCTACAGCAATGCCAGATCTGAGCCGCGTCTGCGACCTACACCACAGCTCACGGCAACACTGGATCTTTAACTCACTGAGCGAGGCCAGGGATTGAACACGCAACCTCATCTTTCCTAGTCGGATTTGTTAACCACTGCGTCACGACGGGAACTCCCCCGGAGTTTGATTCAAAAGTATGATCACAGGGTTGGCCAACAGTATCATGGTCACTCTTTACGTCATTCCCTGGAGGAAAAGCAACCCTGGGTTACCTAAACATTGTTAACTTAGCTAAGTCCAAATAAATATTTATTGGCAACCGAAGCAGCTCCATAACCAAGTCAGTGCTAATAGGAGCAAAGAAACTACCATTTGCAGTTTTTCTTCATGTCTCCATGATACCTGTTCTGAATTTTAGAAAGGAGCGAACAGTTACCGGATTCCCTTTAGGGGAAAGGAACTGCAGACTATGTGGGATCCAGGTCTGGAACTTTTGTCCTCAAAAATATGCTTCTTGGAGATTAAGTTCTGTACCTTTCTGTCTTGAGCCCTGTCCCTCTAGCAAAGTGCCCATCTTGAAGTAAACAAAATGTTTTCCAGGCCATCGCTACTTTTAACACTTTGACTTAGAGTGGACACAACACCTCCTCCCTGCCGAATGGATAATTCAAGCAAAAGATTGTTGAGAGGCAAAAGTTGCCCAGACAAGTAGGCAGCCAGGTAAAGTGATTGTCTGGGGAAAGAGGTGTCAGGGTCAGAAGGAAGAGGGGCAGGTAGTCCCCTGCCTCCTGACTTCATTATGACTATCTGTTCAAGGGACTCTGTCCCTACCATTTCCCTTCTGCCTTCTTTTTCTCTTTTCTTCAAAAGAATTGGAAGGAAGGAGCTGAGAACCACATAACAGCTTGATTGGTAATGAATTCCTTTCCCTTATACTTGCTTGGAAATCCAAAACCTTCAGGGCTAGGCTGACGGCCCAATAGCATAAAGGCAGGCCACGGCAGCAGTGGGCACTACACGGACCTCTGAGCAAATCCGCACCTGCTTACTGTACTTAATCTTGCCCCTGAGGGGTTTCCTGTTATGGCTCAGCACAAACGAATCTGACTAGTATCTATGAGGATGCAGGTTTGATCCCTGGCCTCCCTCGGTGGTTTGGGGATCTGGCATGGCAGTGAGCTGTGGTCTAGGTCGCAAACGCAGCTCAAACCCCGCATTGCTCTAGCTGCTATAGGCCTGCCACTGTAGCTCCGATTCAACCCCTAGCCTGGAAACTTCCATGTGCTGCAGGTGCGGCCCTAAAAAGCAAAAAACAAACAAACAAAAACACAAAACCTTGCCCCTGATACCCAGATGGTTGATACTCAGCAACAAGTCAAGGTAGGGAAGAGTTTATCACACGTTGCCCTCAAGGACAAAGTGCTTTGGAATGGTTGTATTTGGACTGTCCCCATTTTGGCTGTCACTAAAGGTAGGATATTGTTTAGAAGCTGAGTTGTGTGCTCAACATGTTTCTTTAAAGACCAAAGCTGTAAGAAGAGGTCTGTTCAAGAATCACTGTGTGGCTAAATAGTGAGAAATAGGCGTAGAGCCCCTATGCTGGTGCTGTCCTCTCACTACACTGAGGTGACTTTTGCTGAGGAAAGTGATTCCTTATCAACCTCTCCTTTCAACTTAACTGGCTTGTTTCCTGGATGTGCCTTGGTGGAACCATCTTCCTTTGCATCTTTTCCCTCCCTTCTCTCCTCTGCCCTTTATGTATAACTCCTCTCCCCACCCACACACATGAATTGGACCAAGTGAAGATCTGTTGCTATTTCCTATTTCACAGACGGGCACATCCATGGAGCCCTGGAGTGGACAAGGTCTAATGTTAGGTCTTAAACCAGGCACCTGCATGGGCAGAACTTTTTTTTCAATGCCCTAAGACCTTTGTATAACAGAGACATCAGCAGAACTGACAACTGTCAATGGTTTCATAAACTTTTTTTTTTGTCTTTTTGCCTTTTTTAGGGCCTCTCCTGCAGCATATGGAGGTTCCCAGGCTAGAGGTCCAATCAGAGCTGTAGCTGCCGGCCTACACCACAACCACAGCAATGCGGGATCCAAGCCGCGTTTGTAACCTATGCCACAGCTCACAGCAACACCGGACCCTTAACCCACTGAGCGAGACCTGGGATCAAACCTGCAACCTTATGGTTCCTAGTTGGATTCGTTAACAACTGAGCCATGATGAGAACTCCCTCATCTACTTATTAATGTAATTAAGTTCCAGGGTACCATTTAGACATTGTAGTACCATATAATTTTTGTATTTTACTTAAGAAGCGGTATAGCATAATGGTTAAATCAGGGCCTCTCGAACGAGATTTCCTCTGTCTGCCTCAGTTCCCTCACCTGTAACATGGAGACAGTAATATTTCTACCTCATGCTGTGAGGTTTAAATGATTTGCTGTTATTAAATGATTGATTCTAAAATGCTCTGAATTGTACTAGACAGAAAGTACTCAATATGTTTCCTATCATCATCATCATCACAGATGTTGTTTACAAGCACTTGCCTTTGAGATTTGTTTAGTTTGTTCATTGACTGATGAGCTGCCTAGTAGAACAATGCATAGCTTTCAGTCAAATTCTAGTTTTACCTCTTACTAGTTTTGAAAGTTTGAGCAAATTATGTATCTGCGTTTTAGTATTCTTATCTGTAAATCAGGGTGGGGGAGATGTTTTTTTGGTGTTGACACACACACATACATTGAATACAGTTGTAGAAATTATTATTGTTGAAATTACAATGTTGTCTCTGAGTAGTTATAGGGTAATGATTAGACTAACTCTAAAAGTCAGCTGTGGCCTCTTGAGGGCATGTACTCTGAAATATTTTTAATGGAAAAGAAAGCAGAGAACATACTTCATAATATCTTTAGCCCTTCAAGAAGTCTTTGTTGGCGTTCCTGTAGTGGCTCAGTGGTTAACAAATCTGACTAGGAACCATGAGGTTGTGGGTTCGCTCCCTGCCCTTGCTCAGTGGGTTAAGGATCTGGCATTGCCATGAGCCGTGGTGTAGGTCGCAGACGCTGTGACACTGGTGTAGGCCAGTGGCTACAGCTCTGATTAGACCCCTAGCCTGGGAACCTCCATATGCCATGGGAGCGGCCTAAGAAATGGCAAAAAGACAAAAAAAAAAAAAGTCTGTTGAGGAGTTCCCTGGTGGCTCAGTGGGTTGAGAACTTGGTGTTATCACAGGTCTCTGCTGTGACAAGGGTTTGATCCCTGGCCAGGGGCATCCACATGCCATTAAAAGAAAAAAAAATCTTTGTTGAGATTTATAAAATCTCAAAGCAATTTAAAGGTAATAAGATATTTAATAATTAATATGTAGTGTGTATTAATAATAGGCCTTCATATTTCTATATTGTCTTTTTCCGAAGGGTAGAAAGTGCTTTGGGAACAATATTCCGCTATTCTCTTAACATCCCCAAGTGACTGTCATCTCTAGTCAAACACAGAAATGGAAGTAGATCACATTAGCAAGAAGCAAATGAGGACACTCCAAACAACGGAAGATCAGAAGGCTACAGACTAGAAGTCAGGAAATTTCCTCCCCTTGCCCTCTTTCTCCCAAAATGCATCAAAACACAGCCTCTTTCCTCTAGAGCAAGGTCTCAAGCTTTCCCTCCCCCAGAGTTGTAATATCCTTCTGTTGTTGTCGGGTCATGTCCTAAAGTCCTGTCCTTTGGTACAAGACGAAGGTAAGTGAAGAGATAATGCAGGCAACAAAGTCAATGTGTTTGCCAAGCATACATTTAAACAACTCCTAAAGGGACAGTGTAAAATGTAACAGGTTGTCATTCTGTCCCGCATCACTGGAGGGGGATATAGAGGTATACTGTGAACATTTCAACATCCTACAGTAGAGGGCAGCACCGCCCTTCCTTTGCAAAATGTTGCACACTCCTGAGAAGGAAAATGAAAAAAGCAAAGCTCTTGATCACTGTGTGTGTTTACTTTTACCTACTACTTAAAATAATAATAATAATAATAATTAAGAGTATTTTTCTTGTTTATGTGATTCTGTAGAAAGAACGTCAGAGCCTGTATTGCCTTGAAGTAATTGGTGAAAAAGGCAGGTTTTAGGATATGGGTTCTGCTCAGGATATGGGTTATATCTGGCAAAGATAAACAGTAGCTTGACCCTGGGCAATCAGATAGGGTTATTGTGTGAACAGACCTAATGCTCCTGCACTTTCTGGGTAGAAGTCAATCCATTGAACGGGCAGGATGTGGTTTAAAAATGTGCGTAACTCCTGAGGTCTCAGCCCTGATAAGTGCTTTTAAATTCTGATTCACTGACTTTACTCAACTGGCTGTGTCAGTTCCCCTTTCTGTCGCACCTGGGGCAGATCAGGCCTATCTTAACTGTACCACATGTATGATGACTTGTCAGGCATGATGGGTAAGGAACGCCTGTCTTGGGACGGCAGTCGACTAAACAGTTGTGTGTATATAACAGCGAAATTAAAGTTTTTCATGTAAGTCCTCATTCTCCTGCAGCTTGGTTTGAGTTCCTCTGTGCTGTAAGTAGCTAGGGAAAAAAAAAAAAATCTCTTATTTTGTACTAAAAGTGACTTGATGCTTTTTTGGTAGGATGACAGCAAGGAGAAAACAATCCTAATCCTAGCAAACACATAACCACAGCATCCCTAACATTTGGATTCTGCTCTAACCATCAAACTTTTCTGGCAGCAAATCCCCAGGGCCAACTTAAATAAATGGCACCAGGAGTAAGAGCTGGAAAGACATTGAGCCTAGTTCCCAACTCTGCCCTGTGAACTTGGAAAAATTACAACCTCTGAGGCTTTGTTTCCTCGCCTGTTAAATGGAAATGTGTGTCCTAGATCTAGTAAAATAGCCAATTTGGAAAAAATATATTAAAGTGCTTTGCAAGCCATTTAAGTATTTAACAAATGTTTCTATCCCTGTAGTCAGTCTTGCTTTTTATAAACTGTAAGATTTTGTCTGTCTTCTCTTCATTTGGCATCATGACATTGCCTGAGATTGTACGCTTTCATTCGGGCTTAATTTTTTCCTCCAACTTGATTGCTTGTTAGTTCCTTGAGAACCGAAACCACCAATTCTAGTTCCCGGTATCCTCCACCGAAACAAGGTATTTGGTATTTGGTACTAATAGATACTCAGCTATTTATTGATTGAGTAAAAGTATACCATAATGCAGAATTAACTCTTTTGATTTAAGATGGTTTAAAAAAAGAGCATTTAAAACTTACTGTCTTAGACATTTTAAAGTACAGAGTTCGATACATGCACATTGTTGTGCAACAGATCTCTAACTTTTTCATCCAGAATTAATTCTTAATAACTGTCTTCCAAATCACCTGCTTTCCAAAGCACTTCCATGTTGACTGGGCAAAAACAGGGGAAAAAATCTAGGACTTTCACTCTGTGGCTAGTGATGCGTAGAATAAGGTAATCAAAAGACTTCCACTCTTTAAAAAGTCTTGCTCCCCTCAAGCTCTGCCCTAGTCTCTCTTTAACCATTTTCTCAGCCATTTTCTATAAACATGGGAATATATGCCAGAAAAGAGAGGCGCCTCTATAAAATGCTTTCACGAGTCATTTATGTCTAGCATATAATTAAACATTTATATGAAGGAAACTGTCGTGTTTAAACGTAAGCTTACTTGCCAGTTATTTGATTTTCAGAATATGTGATTTCTGCTAATTATTGAAAACGAAGTACTATTTTTAATCATTATTTCTATCACAGTAGCATTTTTTCAAGATTTAAATATTTTAAGCTACAAACAAGGTAGGGAAAATAGTGACAATTTTTGAAAGTGTATGGGGTGGAATAGACTTTCCCATTTGTGACACAATCTCAGAAGCCATAAAGAAAAAACTTGATGGTAGCCATCCTAAATAAAAATATGATGACTTGGAAAAATGTTTGCAGCCTGCTTATCAGTCACATCTATTAGACACTCAGAGCTTCATTGTATTGATATAAAAATGAAGTAAGGTAAAGAAATCAATCAGGAAAGAATAAATACAAATTGCCGATAAACATATCAAAAATCATCCTCATAGTAAAAATTAGAACCACACCAATTTGTCTATTTTTGCCCATCAGACTGACAAAAATATTTGTAAATATTGATAAAATAGTGTTGTTGAGAGTGCACAGGGGGAAGGCACTTTTGGTCAGTGTCAATCAATATAACCTTTTCTTAGAGGGCATTTTTGCAATATCAGTCAAAAAGTTAGAGTGCATGTACCATTCCACCAAGCAATTTCCTCTCAGGAATATATCCTAAAGAAATTTATACACAGGTTTACAAAGATAGGTATAGAAGCATACAAATATGTATTGCAGGGTTGCTTTAATAAAAAAAAAAATAAACAGTGACATACTTTCCAACAAATGTGTTTTATGACCTAAAAATCAAGTCTTCGTTGAAAAAAAATAACAAATTTGAAAGATGCTTCACCAGAATAAAAAACGAAGGTAATCTCTAGCAATGAAAGTGAAGTAGAACAGAGTGGGGGAAATAGCTCTACAAAGCACTAAAAATGTACTAATTTAAAACTTCAGAAGTTGTAAGAATATTTTTTAATAAAGGTTAAGGTGGTACACAGTTTAGAGCTGATCTGGAAACTGAGGGAGCTGTTAAAAACCAGTAAAATAGTAATTTTAAAAAACCCCATAAATCCCAAGACGCTGCGTCTCAGGACCTAAAACAGCTCCTGACATCTAGTGGACACTCAGTAAATATTGGCTGAAGGAATGAAGGATGAAGTCTCCATCAGAGTTGTCACAAAAATTGATGCAAAACAGATCAGTGCTTGAGACATAGCAAGTGTTCAGTACATATTAGCTCACTACTTTCCTGGGAGGCTGTTGGTGCTTAATATCTGCTGGGCACATTATAGGAGTTTATTTAAAACTATGTACGTAGTGCTAACTACATGCCAGGTACTATTCTAAGTGGTCAATAAAAACTGACATGCAAAACAATGACATCTTACTGTATAACACAGAATATCCTGTAGTAAACCATTATAGAAAAGAATACAAAAGGGAATATATATTTACATGTATAACTGACTTTTCTGTACAGTAGAAATTAACAAGACTTTGTAAATCGACTATACTTCAATAAAATTTTTAAAAACTAACTCATTCGTATTATCGTGACAGCTGAAGTGGGTGGTCGTACTATTCCATTTAATACATGAGGCAAAAGCACTTGAGCAATTTGCCCATATGTCACAGCCAGACACTGGTGAGGCTATGAATACAGACAGTCTAGCTTCAGGGTCCCTGATCCACTGTGCCATGTGGCCTCTGGTGTCATAAAAGTTTATTGAATGAAAGGGTGAATGAGATGTCCTGGTTTTAGATATTATATTTTGCTTTTATTCCAGGGATCTCAGAGTATTTTATGGTAATGCATACCTGAAAATCAGTCCTACAACTTCTCCTTAAGGTAGAGCCTATTTTTAAAAAGATTTTGCTTTATTTTATTTTTTTAATTTTTTTTTTCGTCTTTTGTCTTTTTGAGGGCCGAACCTGCAGCATATGGAGGTTTCCAAGCTAGGGGTTGAATTGGAACCGCAGCTGCTGGCCTACACCACAGCCACAGCTCAAGGCAACACTGGATCCTTAACCCAATGAGCGAGGCCAGGAATCCAACCTGCAACCTCATGGTTCCTAGTCGGATTCATTTCCACTGTGCCACGATGGGAACTCCTAAAAAGATCTTAAAATGTAGTATTGGTCCACTAATAGTGCTTAAAAAGACCCCAGGAGGTCCTTGCTCCTGTGAAGAGGCCACTGTATTTGCTTTCTGACATCATATTAATTTTCATACAAGAGTTCCATGTTCCGGGAGCTCCTGTCATGGCTCAGTGGTTAACAAATCCAACTAGGAAACATGAGGTTGCGGGTTTGATCCCTGGCCTTGCTCAGTGGGTTAAGAATCCGGCGTTGCCGTGAGCTGTGGTGTAGGTTGCAAACGCGGCTTGGATTCCCCATTGCTATGGCTCTGGTGTAGGCCGGTGGCTACAGCTCTGATTGGACCCCTAGCCTGAGAACCTCCATATGCCTTGGGAGTGGCCCTAGAAAAGGCAAAAAGACAAAAAAAAAAAAAGAAAGAAAAAAAGACAGTTCCATGTTCTGAACAGAGAAATATCCTGCCCTAGAAATGAAAGAGGCATAGAGCTTACAAAGAAGAATGATGTAACAATGGCAAAATTATTTAAAGGATTAAGGTGTTGTGTGAGAGTTTTAATCTTCCACATGCAATGTGTCTCCAACTTTCCCAGTCAAGAATCAGGAATCCTTCTTCCAGAGCTAAGATTTATAGATTTGAGGGCTTTTTTTTTTTAAGTTTTAATTTTAGTTTTAACCTTAATTTAACTTCATCTCATAACATAATACCAGTTTCTTTTTCTTCATGATTTTTCCATCCATTTATTTATGCACTTTATCAATATCTACTGACCATCTACTCTGAGGCAGGTATTGTACTATGTACCAAAGATAACATGGTGAACAAAAGACAAAGTCTCTGTCTTCACTAATTCTCTAGAATAATGGGAAAGACAGACAGTAAAAATAAAGTCCAAATTAAATTACTAAAATTATAGCCATGGTAAGTGCTGTATATCCTTTCATGGGAAAGGCACATGAAAGCATATAATAAGGGGAATTCATCTGGCTGAGGCCAGTTTGTTCCCCCTCAGAAAGTTCCCTCCAGCATGGATAACATTGCCCTTCTAACTCCCGCCCCAGAAGCACCTCAGACCCAACAGCTTGCACATATTGATCTCAAATTGTTGGAATCTGTTTTGGCAGTCCATGTTTTCAAGAGAAAATGGCCCATTAGAATAATACCTTTAGGAGTTCCCGTCGTGGCGCAGTAGTTAATGAATCCGACTAGGAACCATAAGGTTGCGGCTTCGGTCCCTGCCCTTGCTCAGTGGTTTAATGATCCGGTGTTGCCGTGAGCTGTGGTGTAGGTTGCAGACGCGGCTTGGATCCCGAGTTGCTGTGGCTGTGGTGTAGGCCGGAGGCTACAGCTCCGATTTGACCCCTAGCCTGGGAACCTCCATATGCCGCGGGAGTGGCCCAAGAAATAGCAAAAAGACAAAAAAAATAAAAATAAAAATAAAAATATCTTTAGTTTACTATTTTATTAATGCTTCTCTTTTGTTCCAAACGATAAGAACACAAAAACACCATTTAAAAAAAAATCTAATTTCTATTAGTAAGATACAAGTAAATATATATGTATGTTTTTGTCATTAAGTTGAGAAATGTGAAGCCAGTAAGAAATTTACTCTAAATCACATAGATCTTTATTCATTTAAAGAAAAAATAAATATCAAGAGAAGGGAGAATCAGAAACCTGTACTTTTATGTTTTTTATTTGCATCCTACGCAGGACAAGAATCTCTAAAGGATGAGAGGAAAATTGATAATAGGCACAGCCCAAAGCCAACAGCCCTGTCACAGGTGGCTGACAGGGCCACCTTTTGGGGGACCCTGGGGCATCCGAGTCGTGTTGGTGAGAACAGTTGGGCAGGGCGAAGGAAGACGAAGACCTGTTGCTCTTTGTGGAGGTGAGTGGACTTGGGAATCTCACCCTGTTCGCTCTGATGAGAGCAGGAGTGTGGAGGCAACGATCAGCCTCAGCGCCATGTGACCTTCTAGGCGGTACACAGTGCAGAGCAGGCAGGTAGGCTGACACAGCGCCTGGGCCATGCAGACCCGTGAGTAGATATTGCCAAGAGACTTGCAGAGTCTCCTTCAAGTCTTTTGGACATAAGAGCCAGGGCTGGGCAGCAAAGTCTCCACTGGAAGACCATTGAACCAAGAGAGTAAGTGGTGGGAAGAAAAAAGACATGATCAGGGTTGGAGGCCTCTGGTTCCCAGGGAAGAAATAGGTTGTAGATGAGGTGAAAGGCAGTGGGATAAGCCCTGCAGGACCCATGGGCTACTGTCAGGATCCCCCAGAAGGAAACAGAGACAAGAAACACTATGGGGCAATCTCCGGGACGACAGATGGTATGGCAGCCAATAGGCAAGGTGTGGAATGCTTTTAGTGCCAGAGTCAGGTTGTGCTTGTTTAGGGCATGGGATTCCAAGATGAAAGTCATCCTTGTCTAGCTGATGTAGAGGAAGAGCTTCTTTGCCCTCCATCCTTCCACCCTCCCATATTCCCTTCTCCTTTCACTCCTTTCTTTGTCATGTCAAGGGTCCATCACTTTGCTGACATCCAGTTTCTTCTATTGGATCGAATTCTCCATTATATTTAGCTCACTCACTACCTTTTTTATCCAGGTGCTTACTAGTGAGGGTGGTCCTCAGATCAGCAGCATCAGTGTCTTGTTAAAGATACAAAATCTCAGACCCCACCCTTGATTGCCTTTTATGAAGATCCCCAGATTTCTCCCTAAGTACATTATTTTTACTTTTTTTTAATTTTTATTTTATGGCCGCATCTGTGGCATATGGAAGTTCCTGGGCCAGCGGTTGAATCTGAGCCTCAGCTGTGACTTATGCCACATCCTTTTGAAACAATGCAGCTGGCCAGGGATGGAACCTGGGCCTCCACAGAGACCTGAGCCGCTTCAGTCAGGTTCTTAACCCACTCTGCCACAGTGGGAACTCCTGTTATTTTAATTTTTTAAAATTTTCTTGGCCTTTTAATTTCTTTATTCTATGGACTGTAAAAAAATTTGTTTATTGTCCCTAAGCATATTAAAATTGAGAAGCATCATTTTACCCCCAACAGCTTCCTGGACTGTTAATCAGACAAGGTCAATCCTGACTCACTTTGCTCACAGCTTTGAATTGAAGATGATGAGCTAAAAAAGGAAAGCATTTCCAAAGATAAAAATGCTCTGCAATTATTAAACATCAAATTTATTTTCACCTGGATAACTTGACTCACTCAGGCTGTTTTCAGAGTGAACAATTACAGATTAATCAGTGACTATTTGACTATCTCTGATTGCTTTCATAATAATTGATTGTACTCTCTTAAAATGCTCTAGCATTCCGTTTTCTGTTGTTTACTGATAAAAGAAAGACTTTGGCTTTGTCATTGATCCTGCAGTTCGGCTTCCAGGAATCTATCCTACAAGACTCTGTGGACGAGGATGTATGTGCATAGAGGTTTACGGCAGTATTTGTAACAGCAAACATATTGGAAACAATTTTAAAGTCCACTGTTAGTGAGGGAGTCCCTAAGAAGGACACATCCACATAATGCAGTACCGAGCTGGTGTGGAAATGAATGAGGAAGATTTATCTGTTCTGCCAGGAAATTATCTCCAAGAGACAAACATTTCAGTTTTGTTAAAGTTACATAATGGTATGGGATATATGATCTCATTTATGAGAAAAGATGAGTGTGCATATATAGGTACATGTGTATGTGAATGTTTAGAAAGAAGACAGAAGGATACTTATCAAACGGTTGACAGCGGTTACCTCTGGGAAGAGGAATGGGAGGGAAAGGGACTTTTTGCTGTGTAAACTTCTAAATATTTTGCAAGAATGTATCCACACACAGCTTGTGTAACTATTCCAAGCGCATTCCAGGGCTATTGGCTGTCATACCATCTGTAATCCTGGCTTACAGACTATTTAAGCTAATTATTATTTTAATATTATAATCTCAAATTTATAATAAATAACAGAGTGGCTGACATAAATAAATCATTAATTCCTACACCCCAAAAAACTCTCACTAGGGCACCCAAGGTTTGTGTTGTTAAACCTGCCTATTCCCTTTCAACTCTGGGATCACTGGCATTGTGTGGCTCTGACTTCTCCAGATACCCTCCCATCCAATGTCAGACCTGGTATTGACTCTAACAACCTCTCTGGTTCCTTGGATAACTCAACCATATGGGCAGACCCCGCTTCTAGAAGGATCTCTACCTTAGCACTTTGGTAAATTCTCCCTTGACCCAGGCCCTAAGAATCACTAGGGACAGCAGGCCACCTACAACTCAGCCTTGCAGAGAGCCAGCTGTCCCCCACTTCAGGCAGTTGAGAAAAGCACACTGATTAAGCTATCTTAGGAGGACTTTGCATCCTGTCCGGGGCAAAATTCTCCAGGTCTGCTGTGATAGCTCTTCTTCTTTGAGATGGTGATTAAGCACTGGAAGTGTATAATGAGGGAAATTACTTATGAATCTGTGCCTTTCAGCCCCAGGCCACTTCTCTTTCTCTGAGGGAAACTCAAGGATTTTTACCCTAATAGCGTTGGAACAAAGTCAGGGCTCAGGCAGGCTGGTGGGGCCCTGCTGACAGCTCATTAGAAGCTGTCCCTCTCCTGCTCCCCCCTTTCATTTCTTCAAGTTACAAAGCCTGACAGAGTTTGATGGGAAAACCAAGGCGGTAACATCCCCCACGGCAACCAAGTCCCTGCTCATCTATCTTTGACAGATGAGAGTGATGTCACCAACAAACACCTCCCTCCCTGGACAGCCCTGTTGCCCTCACGGGACCTCCGGAGGAACCCAGACCAGGCCCCCTACCACAATTGAGATTTCTCTCTGCAGAAATGGTTTTAAGCAGACACGTCCTGAAAACCAAATGCCCTTGCTGGTTGTCCTCAGAAAAGCGCATAACATCTAATAACGCAAAGGAAGTTATGCTTTGACTTACAAAAGTCTTTTCCGAGTTACACTCTCCACCTGGTCTTTGAGGGCTGGTGACCGTCTAAGTTTGAGAAGTCAGTCTAAGTTCCGGGCAGATGGCCAGGAAGGGGAGTGTGACAAGAAACCAAAAACACCTCTCCACTCCAGGTGGCAGAGGCGGGGACACACTGGGATCATCTCAATTTTCTGTCAGTGATTCTCTGGCTTTAATATGCCTCAGGCAAATCTGCAAAGCATGTTGAAAATGAAGATCCTGATGTGATAGGTCTGGAGTAGGACCAAGGATTCTGCATTTTAACAAACTTTCTAGGTGATGCTAGGTGTTGAAAATGAAGATCCTGATATGATAGGTCTGAAGTAGGACCAAGGATTCTGCGTTTTAACAAACTTTCTAGGGGTCCCACTTTGAGAAGCACTGCAGCTCCCCGATGCTGCGCGGCAGTGCCGCCAGCAAGGGCTTCTATGGGCGCTTCCAGCACACCTCCTGGGTGGGGTGGCGTGGGGGATGGGAGGTGGGGTGGGTTCCTCTTACTCTCCCCCAACAAGCCAGAGGAGGTCCTCAGCAGTGGTTCCTGTTAGAGGAGAAGCCAATCATTTTTAGGACTCTCCTGAAGGTAGCAATAGTCCCCAGCAGCGGAGGCATCTCCCAGACACCAATCTCTCAGAGTCCTTTCTAGAAGGCAACTCCAACAACGTCCTGCTGAGCCTGATGCTGCCACCTGGTCAGAGTAGTTGTAAATGGTTGCGTGTTGCGTATTGTTGGCTCACAGGTTCTTAAGCCTCAGCTTAACATCAGCATCACCAGAGGATCTTGGTAAAAGTCCATGGACCCAGGCTCCATCCCAGAACCACCTAGTCATAGAGGGAGTTGATCAGTAGTTTAACAAGCTCCCAGAGGATGCGGACGAATGTTTGAGAACTGCCATCTAGAACAAAAGCCACAATCACAGAGACATTAAAGTCCAACCACCGTATTGCAAAAACTGAAATCGAAAACATTAACCCTGAACACACTTGTTTCTCCTTCCTTGCTCTCTTGCTGCCCCTGATAACATTCCCCCCAAGTAGTCAAACACTTTCCTAGAGGGAAAAGCTAGTAGACTACCTGACATACTAAGTATAAATATGCTGCTGCTTAAAAACCAAACAAACAAAAACCCACAGAAACTTAAACTTTTAAAACTAATTAGAAATTATTATTATTATTTGTCTTTTTGCCATTTCTATGGCCACTCCCTCGGCATATGGAGGTTCCCAGGCTAGGGGTCTAATCGGAGCTGTAGCCACCAGCCTACACCACAGCCACAGCCACAGCCACAAGGGATCCGAGCCGCGTCTGCGACCTACACCACAGTTCATGGCAACGAAAGATCCTCAATCCACTGAGCAAGGCCAGGGATTGAACTTGCAACCTCATGATTCCCAGTCAGATTTGTTAACCACAGAGCCACGACGGGAACTCCAGAAATTATTTTTATCATTACAGAACGTTATAGTGATAATAACCAATATTTATGATGTTCTTATATGTGCCAGGGATTGCGCTAAGCATTATATAAGTGTTAAAATATCTGATATTTACGGAGCACTTCCTTTGTAATGAAAATGATTATTTCATTTTGTCCTTCATGTCCACTGAACATTTTAGATGGGTAACAGATGAAGCTGAGGCACAGACAAGTTAATTACATGCCAAAAGTTGCATAGCTGTTAGACAGTAGACCTAACATTTTAAGCCGGAGCCCAATTCTTCGCCATTACATCACCTCGCCTATATTAATAACAGTAGTGCTTTATTTAACAAATGTCTATAGTAAGACTATTAAGTGCCAGTATTGGAGATTGTGTTCTAATTATACAGTGACAAAGCAAATATGATCCCTGCTTTCTGGGGGTCATGATCTGGCCGGCAATTCAGATGTGTATACAAGTCATTCCATGCAGTATGGGGAATGCTAGGATAGGCACTAGACACCCAGCCTAGACCAGGAGAACCAAATAGCTGTAAAAGCCCAGAGTTCAGGGAGCACATAATCACAGTTAACTGAAGAAATGAGAAATGGTTTGGTCTGATTGGAACAGAGAGAGAAGACGGAATGTGTGAGTGATGAGGTTGGAAAGATAAACTGGCCCTGGATTTTGAAGGACCACGTAAAGCATATTAGAGGGGTTTAGACTGTGGGAAATTGGGACCCTTTAGAAGGCATCAGGCAGGGCCTAGAGCTGAGGAGAGAAATTTGGCCTGATTTGTTGACTTGTGTGTCATAGGCACACGGTGGCAACTGAAGCCATGGGAAGAAAATATCACCCAAGGAAGGGGGACCAGGGCTTGGGACAGCAGCCTTGGGAACAGCAGTATTTCAGGGCTAGAAAGAGAAGGAAAAAGACCAACCCCACCCCCTGCCAAAAAAAAAAAAAGATTCAGAAGAAGGAGGAACAAAACAATGAGAGGTGATAGAATTTGCCCAAGATCGCAAAAACAGTGAGTGGCAAACTCAGAATTCAGAATGTCTCTATTGTTCCAAAGCCACGTTCTTGACCTCTACAGCTCTTAAATATTGTTTTCCTTTGCTATCTAAGGATGTAAAATTTTTACTTATATGTGTTTTCCCAGGAGTTCATTTATATAAGAACAACAAATTTTCCAAGGAAAATTTTCAGTGCATCCTCCTTTCAGTGCATTAAAGAAGCAATCATGATACACACATCCAGTTGCCTCCGCATTGCTCTCCTGTGTGTGCCCTGCCACATCTCAGGTTGGGATACGCTATGGCATAGCCAGGCACAGTTCACTGTCAGATACTTAGGATTTCTCTCTCTCTCTCTCTCTCTTTTTTTTTTTTTTTGGTCTTTTTGTCTTTTTTATAGGGCTGCACCCATGGCATATGGAAGTTCCCAGGCTAGGGGTCAAATCGGAGCTGTAGCCGCCGGCCTACACCAGAGCCACAGCAACGCAGGTTCCAAAGCGCATCTTCGACCTACACCACAGCTCATGGCAACCCCAGATCCTTAACCCACTGAGCAAGGCCAGGGATGGAACCTGTGTCCTCATGGATGTTAGGCTCCTTAACCACTGCACCACGACAGGAACTCCAGGATTTCTCTTTAGAGGTCCTTCCATGTGGCACAAGAGGCACAAACAAATCCAGGAATGACTCTGCGGGTCCATATTAACTACAGGATATACAACAGCTCAGAAATTAAAAATAAAAACATTATTCTCTTCCCCTGTCTCTCCCACCCTTTTGCCTATAACCCATTCCCAGAAATGTCTTTGTTAACAATTTAGTATATATCCTTAACAGCATTTTTCTACACATATACAAATATGTTTTTAGTGCAAAGGAGCACATTACCTGTGTTGTTCTGAGACTTGCTTCTTAAACTACACAGTGGCCATCTCCTCATGTCAGTGTATGTAGCATCACCTACCTAACTGTCCATCTTAAGAAGGTGCCATTATCACTTTAATCAGTCCTCTGTCAATGGCCATTTGTATCGTTTCTGGGTTTGTTTTGTTTGGGTGCTGCTTTTATTCTACAGAGCGTGAGGGGCCCCAAAGAATGTTGTTTGGGCTCATTTTTGGACAGAGTGTTTTTCTGAGTTTACCATTCATTGTTTGTCCTTAACTTTTATCCCTTTTTGAGCTTGTTGGGTGTTTCCCTCCTGCTGTTCCCTCTAATCTTACTAATGCTCATTTCAAGGTATGTTTGTTGCTTTAAAGATCTTACAGAATCTAGGACTCTTTGGAGGAGGTAAGTTCAGCAAATAAACAAACTACCATCCTGACTTTAAATTCTTATTCTAGAGGATATTGGAAACACTGGAAGACGGTCTCTTGTTCTCTGGGAACCTCAAGTTATGTTTGAACTGTGCTTCTCGTTTCCTTTTAAACAGCATCATAGATTAAGATTGACAGAATATGTTTAACTCAGAGGCATATCCTATGACTTCAGAGTTTACCGGCTCATATAGTCTGTTGAGAGGCAAAATTAGTGTAAGAAAAACCGTTAGAGGACAGTTGAGTATTAACTATATGTTATAAGCCTCTGGGAAGTTCAGGGAACAGAGCTGGAGGTCTCTGCCTCCAAGGGGAAGATGGAACTTGAGCTGGGATGGGAAGCAGAAGGTCACATTCTGAGAATTCTAGAAAGAAGATGGAAGGCTTTTCGAGAACCTGCCAACATTTCATACCTCTTTATTATCTGAAATTTTTAAATTTTTTGTTTAGGCTCTCTTTACCTGCTCCCCCAAACATAAGATGGATGAGGGCAAGGGTGGTGTCTTATCACTATTGATTCCCCTGTTCCTGGTACAGTGCCTGGCACATGGTGGACAGTGGATTCCTGAATGTATGAACCAATGTACAAGCAACCATGGGATATGTGAGGAGCAGTGAGAAGACTGAACTATTGGGTTTTTCGTTTGCTTCCTTGTTGTTTTTGCTTTTTTTTAGGGCCGCACATGAGGCATATGGAATTTCCCGGGCTGGGGTGGAGTCAGAGCTGCAGCTGCCTGCCTACACCACCACTCATGGCAACACCCAATCCTTAACCCACTGAGAAGCTAGGGGTCGAATCCACATCCTCATGGGTGCTAGTCAGGTTCTTAACCCGCTGAGCCACAACAGGAAATCCCTGGACTACTTGGAAAGAAGTGTATTTCCTTGAGGAGTAGAGGAATCTCTGATTCTCCATCGGATGGGCAGAGGAGCAGCTAAGTGGACCAGCATGAGATTCCAAACTCAGGGGCAGGTAGAACCAACTGAACAGAGTATGAGGACTGCCAAGGTGGACCCTGTGTAGACTGCCATGGGGCACTTGAATCTGATATTAAACCAAAGCACGAATTAAAGAAAATTGATCCTCCTGGGCTCTGCTTAGTCAGCACTTATACTTAAAGAGAAAAAAAATCAAGATTTGTTCAGTTCTACCCTTTCCCTGCTAAAAAGAAGTCAAATATTAATGTGATCACAATACTTTTATTAATACCTACTATGGTTGTATCTATTCCTTAGGCAGAGAGGTTCATTGTTGTCTCATATTGAATCAGTTGTGGACCCCCAAAAATGTTTTGTTTGTTTTATTTTGTTTTTACATAAACTGTTGTTTTGTAGGTCTTTCCATCCTGTACTCATGCCGTTGATTATTGGACCTAAATGCAGTGCTTCCCATTCCTGGCACATTCTATCTTATTGATTTTAGACCCTCTTTCTCCTTACAGAATGCATTTTAAACCTTGATCCTATCATCAATCACAGTAGTTCCTCCTCTTAGCTTGGTGTCATCCGTATATATGATCTGCAAATCCCCAAGGATTTGGATGCCTAGAGAGCATCTTGCTCTGCAGAGCGAGGAGTGTCGACCAGCTGATACACCACCAGCCACGTATCAAAAAGAAATGACATCTGGTGCGGAGGTGCGATTAGGCTCCTTCCTGGATATATGGGGGCAAAACATGAGGGCAGTTGGCAAAGGAGAAACTATTGGAATTCCAGGTTGAAGCAAGCCAAGATCAGAATCTCCACGTTCAGCAACTACCAAGTTTTCCTTTTCTTATTTATTTATTTAATTAACTTTTAAAATGGTTCTTATTTAGTTGATTGACAGTGTTCTGTCAATTTCTGCCGTATTGCACAGTGACCCAGGCATGCATATATATACATTCTTTTTCTCACATTATCCTCCATCATGTTCCATCACAAGTGATTAGATACAGCTCCCTGTGCTCTACAGCAGGATCCCATTACTTATCCACTCCAAAGGCAATAGTTTGCATCTACTCACCCCAAACTCCCCGTCCATCCCATTCCCTCCCCCAACCCCTCCCTCTTGGCAACCACAAGTCTGTTCTCCAAGTCCATGAGTTTGTTTCATTTTTGTAGAGGTTCATTTGTGTCACATATTAGACTGCTAGGAAGCAGCATTTTAGCGAAAGAGAAGGAGTAGCTTGACAAGTTTTGAGGCAGGTGGCGGAGAGGGAAAGGGCATGTTCAGTTTAGAAGCAAAATTGGGGGTGAGAAAAGGACGATTAGCCAAGTCGCCCTGTAAACCTCACTCCCTGGCAGGCAGGTATGAAATTCACTTAGAATCATGGACCACTTGGGATCATCTTCCCTGCCCGCTCTCAGGAATTAATCTTACTTTGGGGGTTTAAGATGTTTCTCTTCCTTTAGCCACCCTCCAGGTTTTTCACTGGAATTCTGCATCCTTGAGACTCCTCTGTATACCTCTGTTGTAAAATCAGTTACAATTGGCTCACATCTCCAGTTCTGGGTACATTTTCCATCTGCTCCAAACATGCGCGCCCTCAGACTGCACCATTCCCCACTCCTCCCACCTCCCCCGCCCCCTGCCTTCTCCCCATTAACTTTATCTTCTTAAGCAGCTCAGGAACACAGATGTTTTCACCCTGTCGCTCCAGCACAAGGGTATTTTCCCAGTGTCTCTCTGTGTGTATGCTCCAGGCACCGTCTCTCTGGGGAGAGAGAGAGTAAATGTTTTCATTCCAAACCCTCAGGGTCAGGTCTTGTTTGTCTAAACTGTGTTTGTTGCCATAATTATCAGATTAGCTGATCTCTGGCAGCAAGTTGGGGGGCAGGGGAGGGGGGAGTTTTAACCCTTTGTCGGGGGGGGGGGGTTGCTGGGCTTTGTCACAGGGATACTGTCATTTCTCTTCTAACCTGGAGGCTTTGGCTAGAATGCTTTTCACCAACCCTAATAGGCCTCAGTAACAGTCTGCTCTGAGTCAATCCACCCATCCAGTGGAGTCCACTGCTGGGATCCAAAAGGCATTTAGCAGAGATGGAAGGTTGAAAGGGCATCTCTCCAGGGATCTGCTGGGGAAAGAAAGAAATGGAGCTTAAAGAGGATCTGGATAAGTAACTCAACAAGGGGTATCAGTGTCTCTCAGGCTGAATGAGGAAACCAGGAGTGTGCACTGGATGTCTCCAGCCGGTCCCCCCACCTCCCACCCCCTTCGCATAAAGCCAGTGAGACTACCAGGCCCCATTTAGGTTTGTCTGGGGATTTTCTGTTGTTGCAAAGAATACTAAGATCTTTTTCCCCACTGCAGTTTTAACAAAACCAACGCCTCCCCACGCCCCCGTAAAGACATTCCCTTTGTCATCAGACTCAAATGGTCACTCTTTCAAGATTTTCTCATTTTCTCTTGACTCCCACTGAACTTCTATCTGGTCTCCAAAGAGACTATAAATACAGGGAGTGCTCTTTCCTCTCAACTCTAAGGGTAATGATGCCTTTGAATTTTAATTATGTCTTTGACAAATGAGTAAGTCTTACCCCTCAAAAGTATGGTAGGCTTTTGAGGACAAGAATATCCTTGGAGTTCCCGTCATGGCTCAGTGGTTAACGAATTCGATTAGGAACCATGAGGTTGCGGGTTCGATCCCTGGCCTTGCTCAGTGGGTTAAGGATCCGGTGTTGCCGTGAGCTGTGGTGTAGGTTGCAGACGCGGCTTGGATCCCTCGTTGCTGTGGCTGTGGTGTGGTGTAGACCGGCGGCTACAGCTCTGACTAGATCCCTAGCTTGGGAACCTCCATATGCCGTGGGAGCCGCCCAAGAAATGGCCAAAAAAAAAAAAAAAACCAACAAAAAAAAGAAAAAAAAGAAAGAATATCCTTGAGTCCCATATGCTGCTTAGCTGGTAGAGGACGTAAAAGTACAACTAGAGGGTGCTTGGTAAATACCTGCTGTTGATAGCATTTTTCTAACCTTTTCTCCCCCATTTTTCACCTCTGTTCCTCTCTGATTTGTGCTTGATTTTTGGTGTTTATTTGTTGGATTGTTTACAAATCCTTTATTTCTGGAAAGGTCCTCCAGTTCATCCACATCAACAGTAGTACCTCTTCACTCCAAACACACACACACACACACACACACACACACACACACACACAGGGGGAAACTAACATTTGGGGAGTGTCTATATATTTAACACTCTGCAAACTAATTCCATGTGCTTTTCAGATATATCTTGTTTGAAGCCCACAATGGCTTCTGAGATAAATGCTGTCACATGGAAGGAAACGGAGACTCAGTTAAGTCACATACATAAACTCCCACAATTTTAAATGGCAGAATGAAGATGGAGCCCCAGTATGTGTGACCCTAAAATACAGATCCCATCTTTCTAGTTATAGAAGTGGAGAAAAGTTCAGGCAATTAGGGAAAACATACTTTTGCCCAAAATCTAACTAAAATCTCTCTTTGGTATTTTTTTCCCCAACAAATATAATATCTGTATTAAAAATAAAAGAAGCTCGAACACAATACACAAATTCTGAACAATATTTATACAATAAAGTAGTTTTGGAATTGCCTTAGCATTGGTTATAAACTGAATCTGACTCATATGTCCATGTCCATACTGTTTACAAAGCTGCCATTGCTTGAAGGCAAATATGACTTTAAAATAGTCTATGTAGCCCACACATCAATGCACCAAACACTGAAAAAAACGGCTGCTGACAGAGAATTTTTCTGCGTTTTGAGAGAACAAAAATCTTTCTTGTCTGCTGCTGTTGTCAGATGTGTTTCCATATATAGATAAGGCAGAGACGGAGGTTCTTGGGAAGAAATGTGCACGGCCAGAATTGGGCGGGAATTTCCCATTCTGTCCCAGGAGCAGAATTCAGGTGAACTTCCATGGAAGTAAACAGTCAGGGACCCAGATCCCTTCTCCCCTGCCAGAGAGGTGCTCAGTTCAGCATGCAGCCAGCTAAGCCTCTATCTGTCTCCTTGTTCTATCAGGGTCCTCCTCTCCTGATACAAGCTCTCCCACTGCTTCTTACATCCTTCCCTGCAAGCCACACAGGAGAAAGATCCAGAAGATCTTGAATAGGTCAATTGAACTGTGTCTGTCAGTTGTTCTGATAAGAGTCAATGGCAGAGATCGAAAGGATTCTGTTCCTGATTCAGAAATCTCACTGACCTGGAAAGAAATCCACTTGGCTACATTAGGAAAGTTTTATTTATTTATTTATTTTATTATTATTATTATTATTTGTCTTTTTGCCTTTTCTAGGGCCGCTCCGGCGGCATATGGAGGTTCCCAGGCTAGGGGTCGAATCGGAGCTGTAGCCGCCAGCCTACGCCGCAGCCACAGCAACGCGGGATCCGAGCCGCGTCTGCAACCTACACCACAGCTCATGGCAACGCCGGATCCTTAACTCACTGAGCAAGGCCAGGACTCGAACCCCCAACCTCATGGTTCCTCGTTGGATTCATTAACCACTGAGCCACGATGGGAACTCCCCAGGAAAGTTTTAAAATATGCTAGGAGGAGTTCCCGTCGTGGCTCAGCAGAAACGAATCCAACGAGGAACCATGAGGTTGTGGGTTCGATCCCTGGCCTTGCTCAGTGGGTTAAGGATCCAGTGCTGCCTTGAGCTCTAGTGTAGGTCACAGACATGGCTCGGATCTGGTGTTGCTGTGACTGTGGCATAAGCCGGCAGGTATAGCGCTGATTCAACCCCTAGCCTGGGAACCTCCATAAGCCACGGGTGCGACCCTAAAAAGGAAAATAAATAAAATAAAATAAGATATATTAGGAAATGGAAAGAGACATGATACAAGTGTCTTAAAGGAAACTCAAAAAAAGACTTACTTTAAAAGATAACAAGGTAGGAAAGGTGATTTGGGCACCTTGTGGCAGAGTAGTAGCCCCATGTAGAGCAAATCAAGGCAGGTTTTTATGAAAAAGAATCTCAGGTTCCTAAAATATCGTTCTTGATGCTGGCTTTGAACAGCGAGCTTGATATTGTTAAGTGCTTGAGATTCACTCGACCATTAGTAGCTGTGTGACCTAAGGTAAGGCACACACCCTTTCTGGGACTCATAGAGAATGTTGAAGATTGGGCTGGATGACATAGATTTCTTCTTTTGTTGATGTGTTATCAAATTCTGGACCCCTATAGGGAAGGAAATAGGAGAAGTTTAGAGATATCACACTTTCGTGGTTTAATATATGCAAAATTCTTAGAATAATGCCTGGCACACAGTAATTCTCTAGAAGTATGAGCTATTATTATTACACATGATGATAAGGCTGATAAGGATAGATCCATGCACTATAAACACATTTTTACCTCCACATTTGTAAATTTTAAAAGAATAAATAATCTAACATTCTGATGCCTCTAAAGCCCTTTCTCTTGCAAAGACTTTGATGGGGTGAAGTGACCTAGGGCTACTGAAAGTTCAAATAACCATGATTCATGGAAGGATAGTTTGCTAAGCAAACAGTCACCATGACCAAATACATGAATGTTTTCTTTGAAAATGCAACTTTCTTATTTGGTCATGGAACAGATTAGGCTGCCTTGGGAAGTAGTGAGTTTCCCTTCCCTGGATTCAGAGACACAGATGTCAGGTGACTAGATGGACTACATTGACTTTGCAGAACTTTTCTGCCCAAAGTCAGGCCTATCCAGAATTACAAAGTGTCCCCAGCCTCTGGGCAGTAGAATAGCAGAGGCTGGACTTCAGCCAGATTACCTGGTCCTATAAGAGCATAATATCAGGAGTTCCCATTGTGGCTCAGCAGAAACAAATCTGAGGAGCATCCATGAGGACGCAGGTTCGATCCCCAGCCTTGCTCAGTGAGTTAAGAATCCAGCGTTGCGGTGAGCTATGGTGTAGGTCACAGACGTGGCTCGGATCCTGCGTTGATGTGGCTCTGGCATAGGTTGGCAGCTACCACTCCAATTTGACCCCCAGCCTGGGAACCTCCATATGCTGTGGATCCGGCCCTAAAAAGACAACAACAACAACAACAACAACAAAAGAGCATAATATCAGCCTGGAACATCTTACACTTTAAATAGTAAAGCTGTGCCTTCTGAGCCCTTAGTTGAAAGGTAATTGGTGGAGTGCATTACTGAGCAGTATCCTGGGTCATTCTCTCTTTCCAGGGCTGAGACTATAATTTAAAAGCGCTAAGGGAAGAACAGAGCCACACAATAAAGGAAAGGCGAGAGCCCAGAGCTCTGGGGTGTTTTTTGTCTCTAGTTTTTCTCCCCATGAAGAGATGGAATTATCTTGGGCTGAAGACCTAGATGACTATGGGTAGAAACTCACATGCAGTCTTAGAGCAAGACAAATGGCAAGTAAAACAGAAAAGGAAATAAGTAATCAGAAAGAACAGAAGGGCAAAGGGCAGGAGATAGAGAGTTAGAGCGGCAGCGGCAGAGAAAGTAAGGAAATGAAGGGACTTTTTAAGAATTTTTATACTTTGAATGAAAGACAGAAGTAGAGAAACAACACTTTAAAGAGAAAAGGGATTGCCAAGAATGAAAGGTTGTAACATCAGGTACTACAAAATCTAAGTGGAGGAATTCCCATCGTGGCGAAGTGGTTAACGAATCCAACTAGGAACCATGAGGTTGCGGGTTCGACCCCTGGCCTTGCTTAATGGGTTAAGGATCCGGCGTTGCCGTGAGCTGTGGTGTAGGCTGCAGACACGGTTTGGATCTGGCATTGCTGTGGCTCTGGCATGGGCCGGCGGCTACAGCTCCGATTAGACCCCTGGCCTGGGAACTTCCACATGCCGCAAGTGCGGCCCTAGAAAGGGCAAAACAACCAAAAAAAAAAGCTAGGCAGAAATGAGTAATTAGGTTTGGAAAAAGTCTATTATAAGTTATCCTAGCTGATACCATCTACATGAGGTGCTAGGCGCCTCTTTGCAAAAGGGATGCCCAGCCAGAGACCTCAGGATCTGGGGAAGAGACCTCCTGTCTACTCCCCAGGGATCTCAGCCTACCCCCAACATGGCATAGACCAGTTGTTAACACTGGAATTAGAAGCAGAGCTTCTGTTGAACCACCTTAGAAGCGGTAACATGTCTTTCCTTGGGGGGCTCCTGTTCTTTCTCCCTTCATTTCTCTATTCCCTTCTTGTCCTCGCTGCTACTTAATTCACTGTGGAATGGTTGGTCTGGCGGGACTTCAATGCCTTCCAGCCCTCCACGGAGACAATTCTCTACTTCTGCTTTCATTTTCCTTTCTTCTTGCTTTCTATGCGGTCTCTTTTTTTGGGATCTGAGGCTTGGGGAGTAATGTTAGGATAGCCAATGGGCGCAGGGATGATTCACAGGACAGCTTAACAGTGTTGCTATGGCTCAACTCTCTCTTGTTCTGGTGGAAAAAACCTAGAACAGTTGGTTCCAAGTCCACAGAGCGGTTGCTTGGTATCAGGTATTAGTCACCATTGGAAGAAGAAGCCATGTTATAAAACAGCTGACTGTTAATTTATTAACAATCATGATAGTGAACTAAGCAATTTAATGAGTACTAAAGAGAAAACCATAGATCCTGGAGTTCCCGTTGTGGCTCAGTGGTAACAAACCCCACTAGTATCCATGAGGACATGGGTTCAATCCCTGGCCTCACTCAGTGGGTTGGGGATCTGGTGCTGCCATGAGCTGTGGTGTAGGTTGCAGATGTGGCTCAGACCTGGCGTTGCTGTGGCTGTGATGTAGGTCGGCAGCTGCAGCTCTGATTGGACCCCTAACCTAGGAGCTTCCTTATGCCAGGGGTATGGCCCCACATAGACCCCACCCCCCCAAAAAAAACGTCCTGCCCTTGAGGGGCTAACAAATCAAAAGTCTAGGTCCCTGCAGCTCAATATTAACCATCACTGCCTGGTACTGAGCACTGAAGTGCTTAGGTGCTGGGTACAATGCTGAGTATGTCATCAAGTCATCAAGTTATTTAATCCTCATAACATCCCGAGTGGCAGGCACTGTTGTTGTCACCCCCACTTTGAGGAAGTGGAAGCCTAAAGATTAAATGATTTACCAAGATTGCTTAACATGTGACAGACCGGGATTCAAATACGCTCGGAGGCATGTTGTTAGAGTCCCGTTTATGCATCAGCCAGAATGCATTTAATGACTCAAAACTGACTACAAGAGTAAGGTCCCCAGATTCAGCTCCCTCCCATTTCAACAATCATTTTAAGGATTCATGCTTCGGAGCCACTCCCGTGAGCCCATTCTCACTGTATCACCTGGGATCCAACCTGCCGTAACCTGTCTGTTCTCCTACCTGTCTGAACCTGCAGATGCCCACCCAGAGGGATCCTTGGCCCTGCGTTCTTCCTTCTCTTTCCCCCTTTCCATCAATTCATCCACAACACTAACCGCATCAAGCCTTCCCAGCAATGGTGGTGCTACCCTCAACTTACTGACCGGGCCTAAGACCTCTGCAGTTCCTACTTGAGCTGCTTGTCCCCTTCCTAAATCAAATGAGTCAAGGAGCATAAACCTCCTTCAAGACACTCCTTCCTGCTCCCTGGAATCCTGTCCTCCCATCCAAGGTGTGGTGTCTTCTTTTCAAGTACTTTCTGCCCATAGCAACAGTCCAATAAAACCTTTACTTGGGAGTTCCCGCCACGGCGCAGCGAAAACGAACCAGACTGGGAACCGTGAGGTTTCGGGTTCAATCCCTGGCCTCGATCAGTGGGTTGGGGATCCAGCGTTGCCATGAGCTGTGGTGTAGGTCGCAGACAAGGCTTGCATCCCATGTTGCTGTAGCTGTGGTGTAGGCCTACAAGCTACAGCTCTGATTAGACCCCTAGCCTGGAAACCTCCATATGCCACGGGTTCTGCCCTAAAAAGCAAAACAACAACAACAAGAAAAAAACAACCTTCACTTGGACTCTGCACTAGTTGGGAACTTAAAATGACTAGTTTTGGGAGATGATGCAAAGTATACATGCAACCAGGATTTGAGACCAGAAGAGGACAGAAATGTTTTCACATAACAGCAACTAATGCGATTATTACAAATCATATTATCGGTTTTCACTTTCTCTAACAGTATCTTTTTAACCCTGTTTGAGGTTTCCAATTATCTGAAAATGATTTTGAAATTTATAATTCAGACTTTTAATGTTTTTTAGATTTAAAGTTTTTTTGAACCAACTTCCCCATTCCTCCAATACCCCCCCATTTCTGCCTTCCCCACTCCCTCCAGGCATCCAAAATGGTACAATATATATGAATAGGGCCAGAAAGCATATGAATACTCAGTAAATATTAACTGTCTAAATGAATTAATCTATTAGCCTCTGGTACAGTGCTTTTTCTGTCTCTCGAATTCAAATCATTTCCTCTCCTTTTACTAACACGGGCATTCATGCATTCAGTTCAAACCATTGTTTACTCAAGGCTGTTCTGGCCTCTGCAAATGCACAGCCTGGTAATGGTGCAAGAGAGCTTGAGAACAAGTACCCACATGAGGGTCACCGCAGTGGGGAGATGAAAAGAACGTGAGCCTTGACCACAGCAGACCTGAGTTCAAAGGCCGTCTCATCTGTGAGACTGGGGTATTGACCCAACTCAGAGTTGTTAACAACGGCAAACATTTTGGGAAGGGCTGTTGACTGCTGTGCGCATTCAATTCTCCAAGCTTCCCTGAAACCCTGCATAGGTGGGAAATGGAATTTGAAAGGGTAGAAAGATTTGCTCAGCCCAAGGTCTCACGGCTAGTTAGTGATGGACACTGCTAGAATTTGAACACTTTTTTTCCCCCCACACCCATGGTATATGGAACTCCCAGGCCAGGGATCAAATCTGAGCTGCAGCTGTGACCTGTGCCACAGCTGCAGCAACACCAGATCCTTAACCCACTGCACCACAGCAGAAACTTCTTGAACATACTCTTAACTCTTACTTACAATACCTTGTTTGTGGGAGTATCCTTGAGGATTAAACTCCTGTTCTGTTCCTCTCACACTATAAGTGCAGCAGGTTCATTTGCTCGACTCCAAGACAGGAAAGAAGGACACTGGGTTCCAGGTATGGAAATAAATTAGTCGTGTTACGTTAATGTTGGAGAGATGTGACAGTTACCTTGGGAGGAGCTGGGGGGGGGGCAATGGTCAGGTCAGCCTCGGGACCCATTGTTGGGCCACAAATGGTGAAGGAGATTGGGATTCTGCTCCCCCACAGGGGGTGTGGGAGTGAATGTGGGGAGTGGATCTGTAGCCGCTCTGGAAGGACCGCAACTCATCATGGAAAGGATGCTCCCTCTGTCAGTACTTCCACTTGGATGCTTTTTGTTTTTTCAGGTTACACTTTGATTTGGCTTCATCTTACATTCATAATAAATGTTCCTTTACTTTTGAAAAGTGCTACACTTGTTTCTGCTTTAAAAAAAGGGGGGAAGCAGGGGATTTGCCTCCACCCAGTTTGGCTCAAGGAGAGGACAGTGTGTCCTTTGGGTTAAGTGTGATGGCAGCTGGAGACTGGGGGAAATGGGGAGAAGCTGGAGTGGGGAGGGATCGGGAGGGGAGTCAGAAATCTGGGATGACGCATCTCTTCCCGCAGGGATTCCACTACCAGCCTTTCTAGCCCACTTTTTTCAATTCCCGTTGCAGGTCTGGAAATGTCCTCCTTTCTGGAGTAGAAGGAAAAGACTGAATAAAGGCAATGTAGCATAGAAAGAATGACATGCAAAACTTTGAAAGACACTAACTATGAGCTTTGAACAAATTAGTTAACATCTGAGTGTCTCTGTGTGTAATGGTGAAGATATACAGACCTCTCAGGGGAGCTGGGACAAACCAAGGAAATCTTGTTCATAAAAGGCCTGGCAGAGGAGGTGACACTGAGTGCCTGGGAGAAGACGCAATACTCAGGCTGCAGGTCCAGTTAGTGGGAGAATTTGGCTTCTGCTGAGTCCTCCCCAAAACGTGGTTGGGCTAGGCTGCTCCTCCCAAGAAAATGTGTAATGATGGTAACGCTAATAGCTCCTTAAGTTAACTAAAGTTAGTCCACTGGGGAGAGAAAAAAACAGCTGCAAAAGAACTCCATTATCAGGGAGCGTGAAAATGGAAAGGGACATTTTGGAAGAAAAAAGAAAAGCATGGTAAATCTAGAAAGAAACATCTAGAGGAGCTCAATAGAAGATCTAAATTTAACCTTAAAAAATGTCTTTCAAGCGACTGAGAAGGGGCAAAAATTGGTTGACTGTTCAAGCAAGATGTTTATAATAAAAACAGAAGGTTTTTGGTTTTTTTTTAATAACGGTGAAAATAATGTTTAAAAAAGGAAATCCAGCCGTTCCCTTCATGGTTCAGTGGTTAACAAACCCGACTAGTATCCATGAGGGTGAGGGTTTGCTCCCTGGCCTTCCTTAGTGGGTTAAGGATCCCACATTGCTGTGGCTGTGGTGTAGGCCGCCAGCTGCAGCTCTGATTAGAATGCTGGCCTGGGAACCTTCACACACCATGGGTGTGACCTAAAAAAAAAATATCCAAAAGACCAAAAAAAAAGGAAATCCTACAAATGACTCTCAACATTTTAAAAATTGCAGTAAAGTACACACTAGCATAAAATTTACCATTGTAATCATTTTTACATATACGGTTCAGTCCTACTAAATACATGCACATGTTATGCAACCATCACCACCATCCATCTCCAGAGCTCTTCGTCTTGCAAAGCTAAAACTCTGTACCCATTAAACAATAACTTCCCATTTGCTCTCCCTCCAGCCATTGGAAAGCACCATTTGACTCTGGATTTGACTACACTGTGTACCTCCTGTATGTGGAATTATACAGTATCTGTCCTTTTGTGCCTGGCTTATTTCACTTAGCATAATGGACTCTCAATTTTTAAACTACATAAATTCCAAATTCATCTGCAAAGTGACTTAAAGTGAAAATTCAGACCCCACCATGCTGGCATGACACAATGCCAATCTCCATGTGGAAGAGAAATAAAGATGGCTCTACCTAGACCTGGAGGAGGGAGTGAAATGTGACCCATGAAACCCCAAATGCAGGTTTTGGGGTCGGGGGCTTCTGTTCCTTTCTTGAATTTCTTTGTGTTGCCGCAACATAAGCGTTCAGAGGGGTCTTGGCCTTATATTCACAACTTTTCCCTTTAGTTTTCTGTAGGGTCCACCCCATTATTACCCCCTCCCAGGATGTTCACTATAGCTCATGATACACAGGCACATGGTCGGTTAGTTCATGTTACTTCGAACTTGCCATGTACCAGACACAGTCAAGAATTTAAAGTGGATAATTTTAGAGAGAAAGTTGTAGTGGGCAATATAGTCACTTTCCAGCATCTCTGCTCCTTTCTTTCCTGGGTTCTGAAGCCGCTGTGGAATTTCGATGGGTTGAATCTTCCTCCAGTGCTTGACATGAACTCTGGTGGGCTGAAGTGAATCAGTAAAGCACATCACACTGGCCATGGTAATTGGTTTGGGAATGGGTCCACGCCATAAGGCCAACTACTGAGACATGTTCATTGGAAGTGAACTAAGAAGCACGGAGTCCCAGACATCCTACATCGGTCTTACTGTGAAGGCAATGCTGTGGACATCTGCGTCCTTGATAACACGATTCAGGCTCTGGATCAATCTACCCAGAGAGATCATGAGGGTGCAGCCCCCGTGATGGGATCAGTGCCCTTCTTAGAAGAGATGGCAGAAAGCCTCTTGCTCTCTCTGCCAGGTGAGGACATGGTGAGAAGGCAGCTGACCGTAAGCCAGGAAGAGAGCCTCACAGAACCTAGCCCTGGCAGCTCTGAGCCTTTAAAATGATTTGTGAGCAAGCTGCCTTTGGGCGCCTCTGTGGGTGACAACATTACCTAAATAAATGAAGACAGCAAAGGAGAAAGGAGGAGGAGAAGGAGAGAAAGGCAACATGGTAAAGAGCAGGACTTCTCCCCATTTCCACCAGAACAGCCCAGAACAATGAAAGCCCACCATCAGGAGGCCTGGGGACATGGCCAGAAAAAGGGTGCCACTATCTTTTTTTTTTTTGTCTTTTTGCCATTTCTGGAGCCACTCCTGCGGCATATGGAGGTTCCCAGGCTAGGGGTCTGATCGGAGCTGTAGCTACAGGCCTACACCAGAGCCACAGCAACACGGGATCCGAGCTGTGTCTGCAACCTACACCACAGCTCACGGCAATGCCAGATCCTTAACCCACTGAGCAAGGCTAGGGATCGAACCCGCAACCTCATGGTTCCTAGTCGGATTCATTAACCACTGAGCCACAATGGGAACTCCTAAAATCTCATATTTTATTGTAAAAAGTCATGCAGATTCTGCATTCTACTTCATAATGTGCTGTGTACACTTTTTACTTCAAAATGTTTCCCTAAAACCTTTGAGAAGTGCCCTTTCACAGCAAGTCTTTGAAATGATCTCCTGGCCCTGTCCTACCTATCCTGGCAGGATTACACCCCAGTATGAGTCAAAGAGAGCACTGTATTGGCCTTCCCTCTGAGTCTCGGGTCGCTACGGAGGTGAGGGCTGGATCCCTGGCTGGCGCAGTGGGTTAAAAGAATCTGACGTTGCCTCAGTTCTGGGCTCTGATTTGATCCCTGACCCAGGAACTTCCATATGCTGCAGGTGTGGCCATAAACTTTAATAGGAAGGAAGGAGGAAGGGAGAGAGGGAGGGAGGGAGGGAACTGGCTCCTTTTTCTGATTCCAACGCCTTATAGCCATATAAATTGCAAAATCACTCACCTTCTTTAAGCTTCTCTTTTGCCATAAGTAAAAGGGAAGGTGATGTCTCTTCTGCCTTTCTCACATGGCTGTTAAGCTCCAAGAAGTTAAAGGAAATGGAGTTCCTGCCATGGCTCATTGGAAACAAATCTGACTAGCATCTGTGAGGACGCAGGTTCGATCCCTGGCCTTGCTCAGCGGGTTAAGGATCCGGCATTGCCGTGAGCTGTGGTGTAGGTTGCAGACGCAGCTTGGATCCAGCAATGCCCTGGCTGTGGTGTAGGCCAGCAGCTAGAGCTCCGATTCGACCCATAGCTTGGGCACCCCCATATGCCGAGGGTGCAGCCCTAAAAAGCAAAAACAAAAAAATGAAAAAAAGAAAGAAAGAAAACAAAAGAAAGAAATGCAGCAAATATTGAATATTGAAAGCTGGAGGTTTTTCAGAAAAATCTCAAACACGAGGGTTCTCATCCTTTGGGGCATTTACCAATTCAGTAATAACAGCTTATGTCTTATTTTTCATCATATGAAGGGCCAACTCCTTACTTGTGATAGGATTGACTAGGTTAACTAAATGTCAAATTTCTTTCCTTTTGGGTAGTATAGTATCAATCCATTCTCTAAGCCTGGGTGTATTATGCTAGTCACTACGACTTACACTTGCTAAAATCGCAGAAAATTTGGGGATGTTACTGGTCAACCTGACAGCCCAGCATTGGTCTCCATGAACAGCTGTGGACAGAAATACAGAGTGAAAACCTAAATTAATGACTGGCTGTGGGAAACGACACTTAAAAAAAAAAAAAGTTGTGGTGATTAAGAGGTTGGGAATCACTGTTCTAATGAAATCTGGAATCAATATAACTGTTTCAAATCCTACCCTATATTCCTGAGAACTCTAGGGGTTTCAGATTTGGGTGGAGACTCCATGAGTTTATTTCAAAATACGTATTTCTATTTTAGTTTAGCGTGTGTTGCTTGAGACGTTTGAAAAATAACAAACAGCTTCCATTATATAATTAAGTATCTTTTGTTGTAGAATTTTAAAGGCTTTAGCACTGTATACACACACAGCATTTAAGCTTTGGGGAATTTATTTTACCACATCGGTACTTTCTGTTTGCTTGAAAGTAGGCTCTTTTGGGTCAAAGGCTAGGTTGGGGTGTAAAACTGTCAATTCGCCTTCCTCTGCTTTTTAAGCAACTAGATTTCCTGGCTGAGTAGAGCATGCTTATTTAGTTTTGGTCATGTCTTATGCTCCAAGAGCTACACAACAATAAAAGATGCAGTAATTAAATAGTTTTGGAATTTCTTTTTTTCTTTTTTATATTTTTGGTTTCTTTGGGGCCTACGGTTCATCTCCATGTCCTGAGCTTTCCTTGAAAATGAATTCTTACATTTTAAGTAATAGGGAGCCACTAAGGAAGGGGCTGTGAGATGGGTCACCTCTCAGAGAAAACCAGCCATGGAGAGTGACGTGCTCAGGTTGGGTGGCCTGTGAGGGACATGAGCACAGAGAAGACACAGGCCCCTGGGTCTCTCCGCAAAGCCATGACGAGGTGGTATCTAGTGGTACTTTCCTGCTCCCCACTTCCTTTTCCTCATTCTCTTAAACCTTCCCCCCCTTCTTTGTCTCCCTTTCTCCTTTCCTTTCCCCTTTGCGTTTCTTTCCTGTGCCTTTTTTCCCTCTATTTTCCCTTCTATTCTGCTTTTTATTGTCCCATTCTTTCTGTCTTCCCTATCCCTTCATTTCTGTCCTAGGGCCCATCTTCTGCGGTTACTGTGAAGATCATTTTCCGCTATGACATCAGACTGCATTTCCTAAGGTGTGTTCCACCATGCACCAGGCCCAAGAGATGCTCTGTGGAAAATAAAAAAAAAAAAAAAAGATGTGGTTAAATTGCATACCTGTCTCCCCTTTGGAGCTTCAGCACCCCCATTAGCATTTTATAGGTTCTGAGAAATCCTGCGGTGAAGAAACTGGTCTAGCCTGGCTTATCCCACTGTTCCCCAAACCTCCTGGACCTCGGTGTCTTTTCCCTCCAAATAAACGAATCTCATTGATAATATAATCTGGGGAAACCCTCAACCCCACCCAGTGGTAGAGCCTCTTCTCTTGGCTGAACTTGGGGCTTCAGAGCACCAACTTAATCCAGTCTTACCTGATGTCAAGGCATCTTCTCACTCATCTGAGCCTTTCCGAAGCCATCACTGGTCTCTTCTTCAGTCTATCCCCTTCGGTGCCCAACATGGCAAAAGACGTGTTGCGAAAAAGACGCAGACGTGCAAAAGTCCTATCCTATACTGCTCACCTCTAGTGTTAAATGTTTAAGGCTGGTGGTTCTTTTTTCTTTCTTTCTTTTTTTTTTATTCCTTTCTTTTATTTATCTAGCAAATTGTCAAAGACTGATTTTGAAGAATAACACAAAGCATGGCAGACCTTCAAGCAGGGGACCTGCTGGTGGCAATGTAAGTTGGTACCATCACTCTAGAGGGCAATCTGACAATATGTAACCAAAGTCTTAGAATTCTACTTTGGAGACTTTATCCTAAGAAAATAATTGAGGATGTGAGCAAGGATTTAGCTATAGGGATATTTATTTATTTACTTATTTATTTATTTATTTATTTATTTTACTGGAGTGTTATTCTATTCATAAGAGCAAAAAAAAAAAAAACTGGAAATGACTTTAATATCAAACATTGGAAAACTAGTTGAGCATACTATGGCATGTTCATATGATGGGGTATTATGTAGTCTTACAAGTAGTTTTAGGAGAGTATTTACTGACAAAGTAGATGCCCCAAATCAGTTCTGTGTAAAAAAACAAAAACAAAAACAAAAACATGGATTTGTACAATGTGAGCCCATTTGTGTAAAATCAACATTCATTGAGTGTTATATAAACATATAAATATGTAAAAGCAAGAAAGAATATTTACCAAAATTTAGCAGTAATTGTCTCTTACTGGGTCGTAAGATCTCAGCAAGCTTCTTGTTTATCTGTGCTTTCTACTTTTTATATAAAGTTCATGTGCCTTCTGTTATGAAAGAAAACAATAAGTTAGAAAAAATTAACAAAAATGGCTGGTGAACCCATACAAGTTTTGTTAGCATTTGAACTCCCAGCTTACTCCAAATAGGGTCCTGTCAACACCAACTGGGACTTTTCTGTCTCCTGGGGGGTAAGAGTTCCATGAGGAAGGTCAAAGAGAATGTCAACCTTCCTTCTGCTATCTGAGGAAATCTGGATACAAGAGCCAGTTTCTATGTTGTGATGCTGCAGTTTACTGGGGGGAAAAAAAAGATCAACACACCCCACCATCTATTTATTTAATATTAAAAATAATATTTCACTGAGTTTGGCTGGCGTCAACTTGAGCAGTTACTCATACAGGAATTCAAACAAAAGCAGCACTGGCCCCGGGCCAGTGGGCTGGTGCTGGGTGGTCCATGTCCGTCCTTAGCTCAGAGGAGCTCCTAGGCTGCTTTCAGACCTGCTTTGGGTTGAGAAGATGATGTATTCATTTATTTATTAGAAATGTTTTAACAGGAAATGCTAATAGTTTGCATTTAGGGAGAACTGCCCTGGAGACAGCTGGAGGAACCCAGCAGACGGACGTGGCTGGGGAGGAGACTGCTCCTCTGAGGCTTGCACTCAGATCAGGGCCTGTTGTAAAAGTCTGCACTGGGTTCCCAGCACACAAGTTAGCCCAAAAGATCCAGGTTGCTTTGCTTCAGGACAGAAGTGGATGGAGCAGGGCCATTCTTTCCGCTGCCCCGTTTCCCTTCTCTCTTGCCATTTGTTTCTTAGGCACCTAAAGGTGTGTTTTCAGCGCAGCGGTGATCACAGACATCAGCGCTGTGTATACACACCTCCAGGTGGGCGTGTGGGAGCCAGGGGTAAGCAAGCACATGTGTAACTCAAACGGATTTTTAGTGTGACCACGAACTGGTGGAGTCGTGTGTGAGTTCAGGGTTTACATGTGCGCATCTTTTCAGTGTATGAGGATGAGTGAAAGACAAGTGTTTTCAGGGGATGTCAGGCGTGTCCTCAAGCTCCAGGGTACATTCCAATGTTGGATCATATTCATGGGTGACTTTGTAGAGCCCAGGAAGAAAGAAAGAAAGAAAGAAAGATGAGACGAGATCGGAGAGAGAGAGAAGGGAATGGGAAGGGAAGGAGGAAGGGAAGGGAGGAAGGGAAGGTGAAGGCGCACCATGGGAAGCGGAAGGGAGGGAAGGGAATATCGGGAAGGGAAGGGGAAGGAAGGAAGGGAAGGGAAGGGAAGGAAGGAAGGAAAGGAACGGAAGGAAGGAAAGGAAAGGAAAGGAAAGGGAAGGAAAGGAAAGGAAAGGAAAGGAAAGGAAAGACAGACAGACAGACAGGGGGAGTAGAAATCAAGCCCAAATGTATGTGTATGAGAGGCACATGAACAGGTTTGTGTATCTTTAAAAAGCCTCTTCAGCTATTTTGGAAGACGGCAGGACTTTACTTGGGGCGGGGGAGGGGGCGGGATTACAGTGCCGTGGGGAATGGAGTCCAATGTCGAACCCAGTCTGGCACGACAACAGGACTGTTCCTGTGTTTCCAGATAACAATAGAGGTGAAGCCTAACCCTGGAAACCAGTCAAGATTCCCAGAGATAAACCCTTGGGCAGCAAGAATACTGTCAATGAAAAGAAACTGACCTTTCGCCTTCTGGAGTCACAGAATTCCCACAAATGCTGCGTCCTCGTCAGCGCTGGCAGCCTTACCACCGCAGCCCCAGACTTCGACGCCAATTCATAAACAGCACGGAGGGGGCTGCCAGAGCCTGAGAGGAGGAGAGGGTGCTAGAAGCCAGGGCTTCTCCAGTACCCCAAAATAACAGGATCCCCCCCCGCCATTTTCTCTAGTGGTTAACCTTCTCTCCAGGCTCACAAAGCTATGAGAGACCCTCTTAATGGGTTTCCTCCGATAGCGTGGTCTGGTCTGCTGCTGCTGAAGAGCCTTTAATCTGTCAGAAAGGTGTTCTAAAATCTTGGAATTCCCTGGTGGCTCAGAGGGTCAAGGATCTGGCATTGTCACTGCTATGGCTCAGGCGGGTTTGATTCCTGGCCCGGGAACTTCCACATGCCATGGGCACAGCCAAAAAGACCCTTTTTTCCTAAAAAGTTAAAAAAAAAAATCTGCCTTGCCGTACAGCAGAAAGTGGCACAACATTGTAAATCCACCACACTTTAATAAAAAAAAATTTCTGAATGGAGAGCCTTTGGCAGATTGCCCAGCCTTGGGAGTCTCAGGGCAGGAGTAGGGCAGGACTTGGGCTGCCGTGGGGAGGAGCCGGTGAGGATGAGGGAGAGGAGTGTGTCTGTGGCACTGAGAGGTAAGCATGAGGTGGGAAGCCATTCAGTTTCTTGTTCAAGGTCACACAGTTAGTCTCTTGGTGCCCTGGGTTCCTCAGCAAAATGAGAATGGTAGAGTTTCTGGCTTCTAAATCCAAAAAACTAGGACTTCATTCCTTACCAACTGCTTTCCCCCACAACCCTGAAAACCATTAAGCATCACATAACCACCAGAGCAGTGGCTCTCAACCTGGCTGCACATGGAATTGCTGAGGAAGGTGTCAACGATGTTAATTCATAAAGCCCACTTCCAGAGATTCTGGTGGAATTCATCTGTGTGAGTCCTAGACACCAGGACTATTCTTCCCTGAATTCACTTATTAACTTCTATCCTGAAATGTAGGTATTTTCCACACTTCCATCCTTAACTCTCATCTTTCTCTTTATGTCCTCTATATTTCTCTTCTCCCTCGTTCCTATACCTTCAACTATCACTCCTGTAGGGATAACGCCCAAATCTATCTGAATTCCCAATCAATTTGTCCAGGTTTCCATCTACTTATTCCTTGAATGATACTGTAGCTCCAATCCATGTTCAGTTCCAATCTCAACATCTTGCCCCCAAAGGTCTTCCATTCCTTGGTTTCCCTATTTCTGTAATGACATATCCCCCATTATCCCATCACCAAGGCTCAAAATATTACTCTTATCTTTGATGATTTAAAAATGTATTAACATGAGAGTGTTCACACAGAACCTCTCTGCCACAACATAAACCCCTCTACCACCCACCATGAAGAGAATATTATCTTTGATGGCTTTGCTAAGCCTGACCGCTAAGGAAATTCCCGCCTTTTCCAGGATGGTCTCTAGGCTTCATGATTCAAAATGAGGGGTATGGATAAGAAGAGAGAAGACTGAAGAGTCAGAAGGAAAGGAGGAAAAGAGGAAAGGAAAAGAAAAGAGACAAGGGCTTCATGTCCATTTCAGAACAGAAGAAATGGAAAGTGAAGGGTTAAGAGAATGACAAGTACCAGAGCTGATGAAATGTAAGAATTAGGAGAGGAAAGGGAAATTTAAGAATTGTTCCTAAAACTTTTGCTTTTTAATGTTCTTGGAGAATGGCAAGCAAAATTTTGAATTGTTTTTAAAATAGTTTTGGTTGCTAGACTGTTTATCAGTTCATTGATGCTTTGAGACTGAGCCATTTGGATGCCCAACTTATATTTAGGTTATACGTGTCCCCTCTTTCTCCCTCATTTGCCATATCTAAATAGCTGCCAGACCCTGAGATTGTTTTCCCTTCTAGCCTTATCACTACCATCCCAAAACATCATACCTGCCACTTGACTTCCTCACATCTCCAACTTTTTTTTTTCTGTGAACTTTGCTTCATTCTATTTCCTACACCCAGAATCACTGCCTAGTTTCATCATTATAAGTTCTATACTTAAAAGCCCAACTCAGATTCCACCGGGTCTCAAGGAGACCTTCCCTGTTGGTGCTTTATACATTCTACATGCCCTCTTGCCCTTGCTCATGTAATTCTACAAAACAACAATAATAATGATGGGGTGGTACCAATGACTAACATTTATACTGAGCTCATTGTGTCCAGGCACTATTTGCACATATCATTTCATTTAATTCTTGCAACAACCCCGTAAGGTAGCACTGTGGGGACAAGACAGGAAGGGTAAGTGACTTCGCCTAGATTACACAATTATAATTGTCACTGATAGGATTTGAATCCAGGCCTCAGAATGTGTATTATTTGTACAGTGTACTTACATTTTATGACTTCAGTACATGCCTGAATGTATCCTTGTCATTCCTCTCTGTCTACAGGCAGTTTTCATTTGTTACTACTTCACATTTTGCACCTCCCCCTAGTCAGCACTCTCAAATAAATGCTTGTGCTTCACTGTCGTCAGATTTACATAGTCACTTAACAATTCCCACTGGTATCCAAATAGAAGACATCAGCATGTGCAAGATCAGGATTTTGACTTACAGGGATCCACTTTAGGTTGAAGTCTTCAGGGACACTTAATCTAAGAGCAGGGAGCATATGTTTATAAATCTTACCTTTGAGTTTCATCTTCTTCCTCATAATGTCTTTGACGTGTCGTCTGTAAAGCAAACCACAGAATGGCCATACTTGAGTGAGGCGAAGATTTAATGCTGCTGCTCTAGTTCAAGTGGCTGTACCTAGAACTACAGTTGTGTTTTGCCAGTCATTGTGAAATACACACACAGTGATTTAATGCAGCTTGGTTTATATTCAGATGCAGCTCTGTTCTAACGGAGTGAGCAATGGGGTTGCTTTTAAAGCAGAGGGCAGTTCACGTGGTCAGAACCAGTTTTCAGATGAAGAAAACTATAGTTTTAGTTGAGAAATATAGAAACCAATTATTTTAATTCTATAAAATACATAAATACTTTTTAGCATAAAAGCATGCTTTAACTTTTAAATGCAAGCTTCCACTGTGGACCAAGATTAAGGACTGGTTTACTCTCCCACCTGAAACAATCCCCCATATTGACAAAATATCTGAAACAACAGTTTGAAAGGTACTGATATCAGACAAAGAGGGAGAGTTATTCCTGAGAGATGTGACACAAATGGAGTAAGCACTAGAACTGTCCCAGCTTACTGCCTTGGGAGAGTATCCAGGCCATAGCTCAGAGAGGGGGCACCCAGGCAGCGCTGGGCAAATTCAGTGAGTTGAGAATACAAGGCTGAGAGTCTGAGGAGACCAAGGCTGCGGGAGTTCTTAGGAGAGATCTGAACAGAGAGAAGAAGTTCTAGAAGTTTGCAGGAGGTTCCCACTTGAGTATTCAGCTGAGGACTGATCAGCACATACATATAAGGAAACTATCTGAGGCCAGAGACAGAACTGTCTAAAAAGATTAGCAGTAACTGACTGGCATTCACACAAGACTGAGAATAGTGTCTCTTCTTACCAGCCAGACTTGAAAAACCTTAAGATTCATGGGCAGGGGAGGGAGAGTGGTAGAGTACACAGAAGGATACTGCCTCTGCAGCAAGGCCCCATTAATCCTGGGCTGAACACTGCTCCAGCCCTACCTAACAAATCTTAAAAACAAGACCTAAAAGCATTCAACTGTTTCCAAGTAATTTAACCAAATCCTAGAACAAAGCTCCAGAATATCTATGGGAATATGGAAAAGGCAGTGTGGTCTGGACTACTAGAATTAATGAGTTTAACGAGGCTGCATGATACAAGATCAATATGCAAAAATTAATGGTATTTCTAAATACTGGCAATGAATAATCATGTTAAAATTAAATAATACTATTTTCAGAACAAAACATATAAAATACTTAGGCATAAATCTGACAACAGGTATGAAACAACTATACACTAATATTGGGAAACATATAAAATATAAACATATAAAATACTTAGGCATAAATCTGACAACAGGTATGAAACAACTATACACTAATATTGGGAAACACTAAAGATGTAGATTGTGTTTTCAACAAAAGTTGATGAAAAAAATGAGGTATCTACATACAAAAATGGATCACAGATTTAAATGTAAGACCTAAAACTGCACAATTTCTAGGAGAAAACATTTGTGACCCTGGCTTAGGTAAAGATTTCTTAAATACAACCTCAAAAGCACATTCTATAAAAAAAGCAAATTGTAAAATTGGACTTCCTCAAAACTTAAAACTTCTGTTCTTTGAAAGACACTGCTAAGAGAATTGAAAGACAATAGTGATTGAAAGGAAATATGTGCAAATCATGTATATGATAAAAATCATATCCAGAATAAAGAACTCCCAACATAATAAGAAAAACACTCAATAACAAACAATTAACCCATTTAATAGGAAAATGGCAAAAGATTTCAACAGACACTTGATCAGAGAGGACATATAGATGACAAACAAGCACTTGAAAAGACGCTTAACTTCTTTAGACATTAAGGAAATGCGAATTAAAACCATAGTGAAATACTACCATGTACCTATTAGAATAGTTAAATTGAAATACAGGGAGTTCCCATCGTGGCGCCACGGAAATGAATCCGACTGGCAACCATGAAGTTTCGGGTTCAATCCCTGGCCTCACTCAGGGGGTCGAGGATCCAGCACTGCCGTGAGATGTGGTCAGCGGCTACAGCTCCGATTGGACCCCTAGCCTGGGAACCTCCATATGCCTCGGGTATGGAGACGAAAAGACAACAACAGAAAGAAATAAATAAATAAATAAAGAAAGAAAGAAAGAAAGAAAGAAAGAAAGAAAGAGGGAAAAGAAAAAAGAAACGAAGAAAAGAAAGAAAGAAAGAAAGAAAGAAAGAAAGAAAGAAAGAAAGAAAGATGATACCAAAGGTTGGTGAAGAGGTGGAGGAACTAGAATTCTAGTCCCCTGTTGGTAGGCATGTGTAATGTCCAACCTCTTTGGAAAACAGTCCAATAATTTCTTTAAAAATAAAACATAACCCCTACATGATCCAGCAATTCCTCTCCTAGATATTTACCCAAAAGAAATGAAAGCATATATCCATACAAAGATTTGTACATGAATGGTCATAACAGGCTTATTTGTAATAACCAAAGCTGTGGTTCCACCAACGCTATCAATATCACCTGGGTATTAGAAATGCAAATTCTGGGAGTTTCCATTGTGGATCAGTGGGTTAAGAACCCAACTAGGATCCAAGAAGATGCAGTTTTGATCCCTGGACTCGATCAATGGGTTAAGGATCTGGTGTTGCCATGAGCTGCAGTGTAGGTCACAGATGCAGCTTGGATCCCACGTTGCTGTGGCTGTGGTGTAGACCAGCAACTGCACAGCTGCAGCTCAGATTCGACCCCTAGCCTGGGAACTTCATATGCCACAGGTGTGGCCCTAAAAAGCAAAAAAAAAAAAAAATATATATATATATATATATATATACATATATACATATATACACACACACACACACACACACACATATATATGCAAATTATCATACACCGCCCCCTGCCCGGACCTACTGAATGAGGTGGTTTGTGGGTTTACCATTTTCCATTTGGACTGGGAATTGTCCTGGTAACATGAGATTAACAAACCCTTCAGGTAATTCTGATGCAAAATAAAGTGTGATAACCACAATCCCCCCAACCCCAAACATCCCTTACCTCAGATGATGCTAGTATCCCAATCACACTTTGAAAACGGCTACTTCAGAACAAGGCTTCTCAAACTTCAATGTACACATGAATTGCCTGGAGATCTTGTACAAATACTGATTCAATAGATTTGGGAGGGTGGATTCTAGAGATTTTGCATTTCCAATAAACTGCCAAGTAATACTAATTCTGCTAATCTTAACCTCAGTTCTTCTCTTCTAGAGAATCCATTGAGTGTTGGGATAGAATCTAGCCTTCTTTATTCTTTTCTGCTCCAGTATCTACACAGTTTAGGAAGGAAATTCTTCCAGCAGAAAGGGACTCTGTTCTGGAATATTCTCTTGGCCGCCATAGATTCTAACATTCCTTTAGAGCCTAGCCCAGATGTTCTCAACATGAATTCACCTATGAATCTTTTTAAAAATACCAATGCCTGGGAGTTATTTTGTGATGCAGAGGGTCAAGGATCCAGCATTGTCCCTTTAGTGGTTTGGGTTGCTGCTGTGGCTAAGGTTCGATCTGTGGCCAGAGTACTTCCAAATGCTGCAGGTGTGGAAAAAAAAAAATAATAACAAAAAACCGGAGTTCCCGTCATGGCACAGTGGTTAGCGAATCCAACTAGGAACCATGAAGTTGCGGGTTCGATCCCTGGCCTTGCTCAGTGTGTTAATGATCCGGCGTTGCCGTGAGCTATGGTGTAGGTTGCAGATGCGGCTCGGATCCTGTGTTGCTGTGGCTCTGGCGTAGGCTGGGGGCTACCGCTCCAATTGGACCCCTAGCCTGGGAACCTCCATATGCCATGGGAGCGGCCCAAAGAAATAGCAAAAAGACAAAAAAACAAAACAAAACAAAAAAACCAATGCCTATACCTTGGCGATACTGTTTTGATTGGTCTGATATGGAGCCTAGGCATCAGTTTTTTTGTTTGTTTGGTTTTTTGGGGTTTTGGGTTTTTTTTTTTTTTGGTCTTTTCTAGGGCCACACCTGCGGCACACGGAGGTTCCCAGGCTAGGGGTCGAATCGGAGCTGTAGCTGCCGGCCTGCGCCAGAGCCATAGCAATGCCATATCCAAGCAGCATCTGCGACCTACACCACAGCTCACAGCAACGCCGGATCCCTAACCCACTGAGCGAGGCCAGGGATCGAACCTGCAACCTCATGGTTCCTAGTTGGATTCGTTAACCACTGAGCCAGGACGGGAACTCCCAGCATCAGTATTTTTAAATCTCCCCTGATGATGATCCTATACGGTGAGCCAAAGCATAGAATCACTGACTAGCTGACTAGGTTACATGGACCTCAGCCCTCCCCCTCTAATATTCATTCAACAAATACTGATAAACCACCCTCTATTTCCCAGACTCTGAGCTAATGTGCTGGGCATACCCAGATAAGGAAGCCAGGGTTGCTGCCCTCAGGTAGTTAAATCTAGTGGGAGAAACAGCTAAGTCTACACAATTTTCGGTACCTATGATAATGGCTACAACAGAGGTATTTCATTCACCAAATAGATATTCATTGAGAATTTACAAGTTTTGGGCACTAGAAAAGAGCAAGACAGACACTACCCCTACCCTCATGGAGGTCACGTCCCATGGGAACTCCAAGACACAAGGGACACAGAAGAGGGGCCCCTAACTCAAACTGAGAATGCTCAGGAAAGGACCCTCTGAAGCTTCCTTTGAAACTTAAACTTTCATATCACCCAGGTCCCAGAAGAAGGAAGGGTACTCCAAGCAGAGAGGACAGCTCTGGACAGAGAGGTATGTTAGAGCAAGGCACATTCAGAGAATCGGCAAAACTATAGCTGAGGGGGCTTCCCATACGCGAACCCTTGGACTCAAGAGCTTCTCCCTTCCCCCACCCCAAAGCTGAAGGTCGCCTTTCCCCTTCCACTTACTAACACCCCTCAGGGGTCAGTCAGACACACACAGTTCTCTTCCAGCTCATCCTATTAACCCAGAACGCACACCGTTTATGAGGGCGTCTCAGACTATAACCTTTCTCCTCTCTCCGGTCTCTGGGACCCCCGCCCAGAGGCACCCCGTTTCCACTTTTCTGCGCCCACCGCCAGAAAAGGCCTCCAGGTGGCGCCCTTTCACTCAATTCTGCTACTGTCGGACACACCCGTTTTCTGCTCCCACCTAATTTCCTCTCCACTCAATTTCCTCCCCACAAATCCCAGGGCTGGAACTTCAATCTGAGGAAGAGGATCACAGGAAGCGAACACAACCCAGTTGAGTTGCTCGGTTTGCGCCTCTCCCTTTCTTCAAGCAGCTCAGGGTCCATTCTTTCTTTGCTCTCTCCTCACTTCAGCTTCCGCTGAAACCCATTCCACCCACTGTGAACTTCCCCCACTCCACCCACTGTGAACTAGATGGTCCCCACGCCCAGGTGAAGTTTTTTCTTTTCACCCAGACAATGCGTGCTCAAAGAGTCGGTCCCCGGATAATCTGATATCTGGGCACCGACGAGGGTACTGTTTTAAGGGAAAAAAGTCAAGATCCCAAAGATCCAGCATGCTTATCCCATCCCCTGCTGTCCACCTAGGAGAGACCCAGAATGAGGTTCCCTCACATAGAGGCTGCTGTCAAGAAGCAAGTTTCAGATTACCTTATGGAAGAACCACTTGAACCTGTTTTAACCATCACAGCAATGATGGCAACTGCTTCCCCTTGACCATTTCCCCTACCCACCATTTTTCGTGTCCTGCTTAATACTGAGGCTGGAAAATAAGACCCCAGCAGAAAGGTAATAAGGAATTGTTATCAACATTCCTGAGAGCAGAAGCCAGGTGTAAATCATCTTGGTGATCCGCACAGTACCTAGCACAGTGCCTTATCTAGTCTAGGCAGATTACTCTGTAATAAATACAAATATGGCAAAAAATATGTGATGGATTCCAGCCTCTTTGGAGACTGGATGCTGCAGCAGTACAAGGCCAATCCCAGGGCTTACCCTAAGGTCCAGAGAGATATTCACTATTTCCCTATTTATTTCCACTGCTAGTATGGGTTGAGAAGGTGATTCAATTGCTCTGTCAGAAGGTGATTCAATTGCTCTGTCATTTATTGAGCATATGCTGCCTTCTGGTGATGTGAGATTGTGACTGGATGACAATTCTCATTGGGCCATTCAGATGTAAGGACTTACCCTACTAATGATATAAATAACATGTCTAACAAGCTTTCTTAACATGCTTATCCATGCATCTGGGGACAACCAAACTGCAGGGTAGTTGTCATGAATTAAGGATACCTGTCAGTTTTTTGCTATTCTCCTCTTATGACTTGGAGTCTACCTCTTTCTTTGAATCTGGTAGCCTGCATGACTTGTTGGATAAAATGTGATGGAAATGAAGTTCTGGGACTTTCAAGACTAGATTGTAAGAAGCCTTGCCGATTTCACCCAGGCCCCTTAGAACAATTGCTATGGAGTAAGCTAGCCACCACACAAGAAACCTGATTACCCTAAGACTGCCCCCACTGCTGGGAAAGCTCACGTGGAGAGATGCTTTACCAGACCAGCTTTGCCTGAATGAAGACACCTTCAGATGCCTCTAGACTTAGGTATCATCTCATAGTCACCAAATGAAGGACCCAAGGTGAGAACTACCCAATTGAGCTCGTCAACCCCTAGAACCATCATAGATAATAATACAATATTTGTTCTTAGATACTACATCAAAAACAAACAACTATGGTTAGGTAAGATATTATTATCAGAGTAAGCTGAGTGAAGTGTACATAAGACATCTCTATTTTACTATGACTTATGAATCCTAAATTAATTTAAATTATTAAAAATAAATAAGGCAGTAATGCCTTAACCTGGGGAAGATCTATTTTGCAAGAACTAAAGACAGCTGGAGATTTTCCCTGAGCCACGTCCCAGATGCTGACCATGCCAGCACTAGCTGCAGCTAGCAGGTGTGTGTAACTACAGCCTAAGTGCATTTGTTGGCTTTGAAAGTTCAGGGGAAGGTTCTGAGCCCCCCCCCCCCCCCCCCCGCCATGCCAGTGACTCAGCCTCAATCCTAATGTTTCAGTCATCACATTCGGGTCTCCTACTGGGGGAACACCCAGTTCTTCCTTTTGTCTAGTGGGGAAAGAGACCGCATTAGCTCTTCATTTTTCAAAGTCTGACATAAAGATATGAACAGGCATGAAATGTCGCCCAGCCGAAGGAGAGATTTTCTCTGCTAGTGTTTTTTTTAAAAAATACCCCTTTTCTTTGGTTCCAAAAAAAAAAAAAAACTCATAACAAACAAGTGAATTCATGTTCTCACTCTGCGGTGCTTTAGAAACATCTTCCCTTCTCTCGCTCTCAGGGCGTCCACGTCCCTCATGGATGGTGACCCCAGAGACAGACCCCAGCCTCACTCCCCACATGCAGTTTCTATCACAGACGTCTGGGGAAGAGCAGATCTTCCGCTTCTGGGGCTTTGCAGACGCATGGTTCATGACAACTGGAAACAGCCACTTTGAGTTGGGGGCAGGTGGGATATAGGAAGAAAGATGAGGATTTGACAAGGTCCGTAGAGCAATCCACAAATAGTTACTGAAGTCTAATCGCGACTCTAAACCAGGCACTGCTGGTTATGTGACAGTGTGCGATTGAGACAAACGACTGTAGTAAAAAAAGCTTTGGACTTCAAGGACCTGGGCTAACATCCCAGTTTTGCCCTTTGCAGTATGGCCTTGGGATAATTCTTTATTCTCTCTATGGGGACAAGAAAATTCTTAGCAACCTCAGGGGCTTGTGGAAATCTCGAGTGCAATGCTTTGTCCACCAGTGGACTGATGAAAGCTATTATTATCACATACCATTGTGTAGTAGGAGGTCAGAGAAGGAAGAGGGAACTGGGCAGGAGCTGTCAGGGAGGACTTGATGGAGGACGTTGGTCTAAAGTGGACCTTGGAGGAAGGAAAGGATTGGGAAAGGCAGAAAAGGCATTCCTCCCAAGAGGAACTGAGGAATGGATTATATCCTGTGGGGGAGGGATAAAATAAGGAAACTCGACCTAACCTGTAAGAAGCGTTTTGATTGGGGAACCATGTGGAAAATAAGTTTAGAGAAATAAAAGATCCTTTGATTATGAAGGACCTAGATGAATACAGGTGTAGGAAAGGGGAAAGATACCAGGTAAAGATGCTCACCAACGTCCTACCTGCACTGTATCACAGGATACATCCAGGGCACTATTCGTCTGAAAGAGTCATTGTTCTGGTCTATACTGAAAACCCCCTGAGTGAACCATGTTGGATGATGGAAATTATAACAATAACAATATACTCAAACAGTTACTTTGATGGATGCTATATGTAGTAGGAGGCTCTTGGAAATTTATTCTTTATGCTCTCGGAAACAACACGATGTTTATCTAGTTGGAGGTCTTCTGAAAATGTAACAAAGCATCTTCCTAATCAGAAGTTTCTAAGAAAAAGGAACCCCGTACCTTTCTTTTCTTTTACCCTAATCTACCCCCAGGACTACATCAGCACACTGAAAAGAAAAGGCAGCCTGTGTCCCTACACAGTCTTTCACCAAGATTCAATCCAGCTAGGGTCCCACACCTCCAGTTTGTCATTCTCTGACCAGGGACGTCTTGCAACTATTTTTAGATGGGGCGATTACCAAACAGTAAATAAACCCCATTACAGGGTAAAGACCATGAATCATGAAAGGATCTCATTTTGGTTTTTTTTTTTTTTTTTTTTTGTACAGCTGTTCCTAATGTTTCTTTGGTGTCTTACTACTTTTACGGGGCTCTTTTTACTTGACCTAAGCTTCCTCCTCAAAAGGAAATCGCTGGAAGACTCTGGCTGAATGCTAGAGAAATTCAGGGCTTGACAAATGTAGGAGGAAATTCAGCTATATGGTGGCTAAAGATCCTTTGAAAAGAACCATGTTAAGACCCCAAAAGCTGCAGTCTCTCCTGTCCTTGTGAGACTAATCCAACAATTTTTTTTTTACAAATTATGACTATTTTTTCTGTTCAAATTACTGCTTGCAAAACTACAAAGCCGCAAAAAGTAAAATGCTTTGCCTCAAGACTTGAAGTCTGAGATTTTGTCTTGTTCTTTTTGTAGTCCTGTTACCTAGCTCAATAGGTGTTTGTTGAATGAATAAAGGAATACAATGAGTATGGTCTAATGGTCATTATGAAAATAAGAAAAAGAGATAAACTTCTAGATCCAACACGAAAAGCAAATGAAAATGATCAGTGAAGAAATTCTTGTACACAATGCGAGTGAAATCATCACTGGGAACAAATATATATTAACTTCCTACAATTCAAAAATAACTAGCTAGTCTAGAAAGCAAAATATTGTCATAATTCCTCTCCTGAGGGAGTTTACAAATTAATGGAGGAAACAATACACAAACTTATTCCACAGAAATATTTGAAAACAATTATCTGCAGACTGGCGTGAGAAAGATGGTGTGTCAGAAATTGTGCTGGCAAGTTGGAGACTAGGTGGGGTTATTCAGGAAGCATGAAATTCCTTATCATCAACGACCATTTATTGAGACTGATTCTCCCTGATTGTGCAGAGAAGAAGATGAAGCTAAGAATGAAGTTGAAATTGAGAATAAATGTGAAGATGAAATGAAAATGACAAACAGCAGTGAGGGTGGGGGCTGAGGGGGTGAAGCAGAGACTGAAGCTGAGGTTAAGGGATGACTAGGGCTTGGTCACCTACACATTCTGAGATATTCTGCAAAAGCAATGGGGACTGGATTTCCTTTCAGTACTTTGAGCAAATTCCTCCTCCTTGTAGACTCCTAATTTCCTTTTTTGGTAAAAGGAAACAATAAAAAAGTCATCCCCCACAGAGTCACAACCCCATATGTTTCTGTGACCTTGCATGTGGTGATATGCATAAAGCCCCTCTTACAGGGCCTAGGACATAGTAGGAACTCAACAGATTGTGACTGCCTTTCTCATATATTTGTCTGATGTATCTTTTTCGATAATGCTACAAGTTTTCTAGGCTGTGCCTAGCCTCATTCCTTGTCCATGGCTCTTGGTCCTGTTCCAACTCTGCTGCTGATTCACCAGATGACCTTGGGTGAATCTCATATCCTCTCTGAGCCTGGGCTTTCAATCAATGAAATGGGGACAAAAAATATCTGTCCGATACAACTCCCGGGCTGGTTATGAGGCTAATGCATGTAAAGCACCCTGAGTTGCATCAAGTACCAGCAAATCTAAGGTATTAAGATTAAGCCCTTATATGTATCACTCCCTGAAGTAGTATGTTTATGCCCTGAGGCTGGGGTGAGGCTGAAGGACTGGGTAACTAAGGGAACTAAATGCTGCACAGACCCCTGGGATGCTTTCATTGGTGAATCTGTGGGGAGATTTGGACATCAAATGATCCACAAGTATTAGCCACAGAGACCATTGGACATAATCATATTCTTGTATAAATGAAAATTTCTCACTTGCAGGAGTTTGGAGGTGATTCCAAGTTGACAGAAAGACAAGGCCACTGACTGTAAGTGAACACTCACACATGTACACAGGCATCATATTTGGAGACATGGAAGGGCTAGGCTTATTTGCAGGCTGATAAACCGGTTCAAGATCCCAGGAAAAAAATCTCCTGTCAAATACCCCAGGGGGAGGAGGATTAAACTGTGATGAACCTAGAATTCTGTTTTTGGTCCTCTACCCCAGGCAAGCTGAGAACAAATCATGAAGTTGATTTTTTCCGTGAATTCTGGCTTTGTTTTGTTTTGTTTTGTTTTTTTATAGTACAGAGGTCTCTCTCTCTCTCTCTCTCTTTTTTTTATACCTACTATGCAGTGAATTCATAAAGAATAGGTTCCAGCAGCTCAGGCCCTTTTCCATTGGTTCTCACGAGTGTGCTTCTCTGACGGGAGTGGGCTAGCGCTGTGGCTGAACCCATGTACAGCTCTCTTTGGGACCCTTCTTTTTCTGATCATTTTCCTTCAAGTTTCAGGAAGTTATCTCAACTCTTAGAGTGTTTGCTTGAGAGTCAAGCTCAAGGAACCTCAGTAAGGTCGACTTCAGTAAAAGGATGGTTTGGGATGGATCATTGTGGTAAAGGAAAACAGATAAAAAGCCCTTAAGAAGGACAAGGAAGTAGGAAGTAGGAAAAGCCTGGGAATGAGTATCAGACCTTATTTTTAGTCATGATTTTGTCTTTAACAAGCCGTCTGACCTTAGGCAAATTATTTCCCTGCTCGGATCCTGGTTTCATTGTCTGTATGATAAAGACAGAGGACTACGGACATGGTTTCTAGGTTGCTGCATGATTAGACATAAGTTTCAGGAGGGTAGGGACATTGTCTTTTACTGCTGTGACTCTAGTAGCAAAATGCTAGCACTCAATAAATACTTGTTGAATGAATGAATAATCTAAGCTCTCTTCTAGCTCTGAACATTCTATCACTTTTGGCAGTATCACCAATGTAATGCTGGTTCCTCAGCCCCTGCCAGCCCCAAGTGAGTCTTGACCCAAACTATGCTCTTTGCTACATAACCCATGTCCACCCACCAAAACCACTGAGACAAATATTTCCATTTACTCAAAAAGCAAAACAGGCTTTAGCCTCCTAAGAGAGCCAAGGGTGAAGGACAAAATGGGAAATGATCTGTCCCTATAAGTTATTGTGGCAGTAAAATTCATGACCTATAAGTCTTCTAAATGGGGTAAGTATACTTAGTGGACAAATGAGGCTAAAAGGTCAGGTGTGTGACCTTCTAGAGTTACTGAAATGGTCATAGGCAAGATTTCCCTTGGCGGAACAGCTTTCATTCTGAAACTTTGGCAGCCTCTCTCACATGGCAAAAGGTCTTATCCCAAAGGTTGCAAATTCATGCCTTCAGAGTCTGGAGAAGTCATGAATGAAGGGGGCTGAGAATTTGCCAACACAGAATGTGAGAAGTGTGGTGAACTGGATACATCATCGTTAAAATAAAAATTTTCTTAAAAGTTTTTAAATTTAGTTTTTTTTATGGCTGCACCAGTGGCATATGGAAGTTCCAGGGCCAGAGACTGAGTCTGAGCTGCAGCTTCGGCAATGCTGGCCACTTTAACTGATGTGCAGGGCCAGGATCAAACCTTTACCTCCACCGTGACCCAAGCAGCTGCAGTAGGATTCTTAAACCACTGTGCCACAGTGGGAACTCCATAAATTTTTAAATTTTAATTCAATTCTTTTTTTTTTTTTTTTGCCTTTCAGGGCCACACCTGGGGCATATGGAGGTTTCCAGGCTAGGGGTCAAATTGGAGCTGTAGCTTCTGGCCTTCACCACAACCACAGCAATGCCAGATCCAAGCCACATCTGTGACATACACCACAGCTCATAGCAACACCAGATCCTTAACCCACTGAGCAAGGCAGAGATTGAACCCACATCCTCAAGGATACTACTAGTCAGGTTCATTACCACTGATCCACAATGGGAACTAATTCAATTTTTAAAATGGTATTCTGGCAAAATATATATACATAACCTATATATACATAACTTCCAGAATTAAGCCCCTGGGTTGCCAGTTTGCAATTCAGGCATTATTTCATGATTGTATTCGTGGAGTTCCCACTACAGCACATTGGGTCAAAGGATCCAGCCTTGATGTATAAGTATTGACTTATGTATTGACTGTGTAAGTCGCAGCTACAGCTTAGATTCAGTCCCTAGCCTAGGAACTTCCATATGCTGTGAATGAGGCCATAAAAACAAACAAAAAAATTTTTTTTAATTTTAAATATTATATTCATGGTGGTGGGATCTTCTCCAGTGGCTGGTCTTTGAAAAGCCCTGAGCACACACACACTAGGACCTTAATGAATACTTTTGAATTAATAGATTGTGGTTTTGTTGGGTTTTATTGGGCTGAAAAATCTGGTGGAGTGAGTCTCTTTTATCTTCTCTTCGCTCCACCTTGCCTCCTAGTAAATTGCGTGCCCCAAGGCCTCATTTCCACACTTTCAGCCTGGCCACCTTGAGTCAAACTTGACTTCAGTGGGCTCAAAACACTTTAATTCGTTTGTCATCTCTGTCTCCCTCCCTCCCTCTCTCTCCACCATTGCAACAACATGGATGGACTTGGAGCATTATGCTCAGTGAAATAAGTCAGAGAGAGAAAGACAAATACTGTATGATATTGCTTATATGTGAAATCTAACAAATATAACAAACTAGGGAATATAGCAGAAAATAAACTCACAGATATGGAGAACCAACAAGTGATTACCAGTGGGGTGAGAAAAGGAAGATAGATAAAGGGGTAGGGAATTAAGAGGTACAAACTATTTCGTATAAAATAAGCTACAATGATATATTGTACAACACAGGAAATATGGCCAATATTTTTATAGCCATTGGCTAGAAATGGAGTATAACCTTTACAAATTGTGAATCATGCTATTGCACACCTATAATTTATATAATATTGTTCATCAACCATACTTCAATTAAAAAATAGTATTACCCATTGCATAGGTTGTCAGAAGAGTGTAAAGTGTTAATACATACTAAATCCAAGAAGAGAGCTTGGTACATACTAAGAATTCAGTGAGCGTCAGCTATTATTGTCTGCAAATTGGGGGCAGCCTCTACTTCACAGGGTGGGAGAATTAGAAAAGTACCAGCATCAAGGCACCTAGCACAGTACTTAGCACACAGTAAATGCTCAAAAATTCCTACGGTTATTAAAGGGAATGATAGTCTTTTACAGTGATAGAATTACAACTCTCAAAACTATCCAGATCCTAATCTTTGAAACCTGTGAATGTTACTATACATGGGAAAAGAGATTTTGCAGGATCTTGAAAAGGGGACATTACACTGGATTATCCAAGTGGGTCCTAAATGTAATCTCAAGTGTCCTTTAAGAGTGAGGCAGAAATACAGCAAAAACAAAAATAAATAACTCAATTCAAAAATGAGCAAAGGCTCTGATTCAACCCCTAGCCTGGGAACTTCCATATGCTGTGGGTGTAGCCCTAAAAAGCAAAAATAAATAAATAAATAAATAAAATAAAAACTAAAAATATGAGCACAGGACTTGAATAGACATTTCTCTGAAGATGATATACAAATGGCCAATAAGCACATGAAAAGATGCACTGATCACTAGGGAAATGCAAATCAAAACTACAAGATATCACCTCACTTGTACGCATTAGGAGGGCTATTATCAAAACTACAGGAGTAGCAAGTGTTGACGAGGATATAGAGAAATTGGAAAAAGGAATTAAAATGGTACTGCTGCTGTGAAAAACTGAGGCAGCTTCTTGAAAAATCAAAAATAGAATTAACCATATAACCCAGCAAATCCCCTCTGGGTATATCTCCAAAAGAATTGAATGTAGTTTCTCAAAGAGGTATTTGTACATGTGTTTACAGCATCATTCACAATAGCTAAAATGTGGAAGGAACCCAAGTGTTCACTGACAGATGAATGGCTAAGCAAAATGTGGTACATATATATAATAGATTTTTTTTTTTTAGGGCCGCACCTGTGGCATATGGAAGTTCCTAGGCTAGGGGTTGAATCGGAGCTCTAGCTGCCGGCCACACCACAGCCACAGCAATGCCAGATCCGAGCCGCATCTGTGACCTACACCACAGCCCACAACAATGCTGGATCCTCAACCCACCGAGAGAGGCCAGGGATTCGACCCGCATCCTCATGGATCCTAGTCAGGTTCCTTAACCGCTGAGCCATGAAGGGAACTCCATACAATTGAATTTTATTCAGCCAAAAAAACGAAGGAAATTCTGACATATGCTACAACATGGGTGAAGCCTAAGCACCCTATGCCAGGGATAAAAGTGAAATAAGCTAGTCACAAAAAATATAAACAGTGGGAGTTCCCGTCGTGGCGCAGTGGTTAATGAGCCTGACTAGGAATCATGAGGTTGCTGGTTCAATCCCTGGCCTTGCTCGGTGGGTTAACGATCCGGCATTGCCGTGAGCTGTGGTGTAGGTCGCAGACGCAGCTCAGATCCCGCGTTGCTGTGGCTCTGGTGTAGGCCAGCGGCTACAGCTCCGATTCAACCCCTAGCCTGGGAACCTCCATATGCCACGAGAGCAGCCCAAGAAAATGGCAAAAAGACAAAAATAAATAAATAAATAAATAAATAAATAGTGTACGATTCCACTTATATGAGATACTCGGAGTGGACAAAATCATAGAGATGGAAGTGGTGGTTTCTAGGAACGGGGGCTGAGGGGAGGGCATAATGTGGAGTTATTGCTTAATTAGTGTAGAGATGAGTTTCTCAAGATGAAAAGAGCTGTGGAGATGGATGAGTGTATTTAATACCACTGAACTGTACACTTAAAAATAGTTAAGATGGCAAATTATGTTAGTTACCACCACCACCACACACACACACAAAAATTGAAAAAACAAAAGAGGGATGCAGAGGGAGATGAGACTACAGAAGCCGAGGGACACAGATGCAGAGAGTGAAGATGCTATGATGCTGACTCTGAAGGTGGAGGAAGGGGCCGAAAGCCAAGAAATGCTGACCAACGCAAGAACTGAAAGAGGCAAGGAGTGGATTCTCCTCTGGAGCCTCCAGAAGGAACCAGCCCTACCAGAGTCTTGATTTTAGCCCTGTAAGTCTCAGTTCAGACTTCTGGACTCCAGAAATGCAAGTGGATAAATTTCTGTTGTTTAAAGCCACTAGGTTTGTAGTCTGTTCCAACAGCCGTAGGAAACTAGTACAGAGAGCTCATTATCCCACGCCTCCTTTATAGACCAGAAGGCTCTCCAGGGAAGTCCAAGGAACAGAATCCTTAGAGATGAACAGATAGTAACACTCTTCCAGGAAAACATATTTTCCAACCTCTCTTGACCACAGGGGGAATCCAGTTAAGCTTTCTTTTGCTTTGGGTTTGGAAAGAGGCAAAGAGCTGGTAATTCCCAGTCTATTTCTAGCAAAGAAAGAATCAACAGGCAAACGTGTCAATTTTTTTTTTCAGTTTTTTAAAACAATAGAGTTGGTCATTTCTTTTCTAAATGCATCAGCGGGGCCAGCGGAGAAGTTCTGGAAAGCGACAGCTAAGATTAGCCTCCAAGCTCCCTACGGAGACCTTGAGAGGCTGTCAGCTCTGCAGGGAACAGCAGCAAACCCTCACGCAAATGGCCTATAAAAAAGGCCTTGTCAGAGGCACCTTGACCTGACGGGGCTTCTCTGGTACTCAGATTCCCAGCGGCCCTCCCAGGGTTACGCTCCCTTGCATGATGTATTTCCCCTGCCTTTTTTAGAGCTGCATTATGCTTGCTCCAGGAAACAGCCTCTTCCTTCTCATAAACACAGCCTTGGGTTCCTGACCAAGCACCCTGCCACTCCACAGCTCCTTGTCCATCCATCACACCTTGCTGTCACTCTGGCTGCGATTGTGGAGAACTGGTCCAATTCCAGAGGTGAACCTGGGGTGGGCAGAAGGAAGGGGAAAGCCCTGGGAGCAGCTGAGGGTCACACACACCCCAGCTCCAGCCTGCTGATGAATTCCCTGGAAGCTGGCTGGCCTGCACAGTGAACAAGCCTTTCCGACGACCCAGCGAGCTTGATGGAAAAGTGTTAATAAGGTCAACACCAGAGCTAGTCTTTACATCTCCACTGCCTCCACTGAGTGTGCAATGCCCAGGGCTGGGATAGAACAAAGACCCCATGAAGAGGCTGGGGAGATGTAGTGAAAAGCTCCTTGTAAGCAAGGCGGAAATGGCTAAGGGTGGGTTTTAAAGGGTCAACACAACCCGCTCCCAAATGTATGTTCCACTGGCAGTAGTGGTGCACTTGGAATTCCTACCCATGGAAATTTCTCTTTCCCAGAGTCCAACAAACTCCTAAATCCTTTTCACTCTTCCTCCAACTTCTCCTCCCCCAAAGCAGACTCTCATGTGCTCACCTCCAACTCCAGGTAGAGTAAGCAGAGGGTGGTCTTTGGAAAGTAAAGTTCTTTCCCAAAATATCTTCCTCCAAAGCCCAGAATCCCACACCATCTATTCATCACTGTGTGTAAAGTATCACCCTCTCCTGCAGTCCTCTTTTAAGAAGCAAAACTCCTTAGAGGAAGAAGTATTGGTTTTAAGAAAGAAGAAAGATGAGTTAGAGTCCCATCTCTGTTCACAACTGTGTGCCTATAGCAAGTGCTTAACTTCATGGAACCTTGGTTTTCCTGTCTGTCAAAAAAAGGATATAATATTTTCCCTACCTACCTCACAGCTAATATTACTTTAGAATAAATTTTTAAAGACTTATATACTCTTCAATATTTATTGGGTTTTTTTTTTAAGTTCCCAGCAGCTTCATTTGAATGATTTTGTTGGGTCCCAGAAAAAGGACAAGGGTGCCAGGTCCTTCAGGGCCAGGAGCTGGTCTGTTTGCCATAGAGAATTGTTGTAATTCAATTATGTAGTTTCTTTCTTTTTTTTTTTTTTTGTCTTTTTGCTATTTCTTTGGGCCACTCCCATAGCATATGGAGGTTCCCAGGCTAGGGGTCGAATCGGAGCTGTAGCCACTGGCCTACGCCAGAGCCACAGCAACGTGGGATCCGAGCCGCGTCTGCAACCTACACCACAGCTCACGGCAACGCCGGATCCTTAACCTACTGAGCAAGGCCAGGGACCGAACCCGCAACCTCATGGTTCCTAGTTGGATTCGTTAACCACTGAGCCACGACGGGAACTCCTGTAGTTTCGTATGTATGTGAAAAATACAACATGTACCTAAAAATATCATAACTGTACATATAACATCACGGTTATATTTGTGTATGTATGTATGAATATATATAAATATATTAAATCACCTGTAATAATAACAGATTAAGGAAGAGTAGTTTTACTAAAATCTAGAAAAAATGTATAGGCAGTAAAATGTTACAATGGCCAGAAAGTATGTTAAAACACGCAGCAGAGAAAAAGAAATAAATGAAGTGAAATAAGAATTTCACTTCATGGAGTTCCCGTTGTGGCGTAGTGGTTAACGAACCTGACTAGGGACCGTGAGGTTGTGGGTTCGATCCCTGGTCTTGCCCAGTGAGTCAAGGATCCGGCGTTGCCGTGAGCTGAGGTATAGGTTGCAGACGCAGCTCGGATCCCTCATTGCTGTGGCTCTGGTGTAGGCTGGCGGCTACAGCTCCGATTAGACCCCTAGCCTGGGAACCTCCATATGCCGTGGGAGCGGCCCAAGAAATGGCAAAAAGGCAAAATAAATAAATAAAAATTAATAAAGAAAGAAAGAATTTCACTTCATTTTTAAGTCTAGGTTGTGTGTATACGGATGTTCATTGTGTCTAACATTCTATTTACTTTTATATGTTTCACACTTTCTAAAATAAAAAATTTTAATGTTTAAGACATGGAAGTAATTAATTACATGGAAAATGTTCATCATATATTATTAACTTTAAAAAGTGAGTTAAGGAACTTTACACTAATATGTTATCATATTTTTATCAAAAAAAAAGAGAGAAAAGAAAAGGAATATAAATTGTATCTCTGGCAATAAATGCCCCCTAAATTGTAACTTCGTTTCAATTATGTTTGCTTTTTAAAAAATGTTTTATTTTTCTTTTCTCTATTTCATGAATTTTATCTACTAATCATTTACCTTTTTGTATAATTAGATTGTGGAAAATGTTATTCGAAACTGAACAGATAAAGCCTATTAGATAACTATTTCAGAGATTGAGAATAACCTATGTTGGTGAAGCTGTGAAAAAATGTGCTTTTGATTTCATAAAAACAGTTTTATTAAAATATTATGAAGTAGTATGGAAGTATTATGACATATATAAAAATAGCACTATTTAATGTATACAATTGGATAATTTGGACATATGCATATAGCCATGAAGTTATTATCACAATCAAGAGACACAGTCACCACTTCCAAAAGTTTCCTTGTGTGTGTGTGTGTGTGTGTGTGTGTGTGTGTGTGAGAGAGAGAGAGAGAGAGAGAGATCTACCCTCTCAACAAATGTTTAAGTGCACAATACAGCATTGTTACCATAGGTGTTGTGTTGCACAGCAGATCTCTAATCATCTTGCATAAATTAAATTTTATCCCAATTAAGTGACAATTCCTCATTTCCCTTCCTAGCCTCTGGGGACCACTGTTCCATTCTCTGCTTCTGTGAGCTTGACTGTTTAGATCCTTCATAAAGGTGGAATCATGGAGTACTTGTCCTATGACTGGCTCATGTCACTTAACATCTTGTCCTCCAGGTTCATCGTGTGGTCACAAATGGCAAGATTTTCTTCTTTTTGAAGGTTGAATAACATTCCATTGTATGTATCTACGCATTGTCTTTATCCATTCATCTGCTGATGGACATTTGGGTTGTTTCCTATTTTGGCTGTTGAGAATAATGCAAAACAGGCACTTCCATACATCTGGTGGGAGTGGAAATTGCTATAACTTTTTTAGTGTGGACTTTGGGTATAACTTATTAAAATTCTTAATGTTTATAACCTATTTTGTTAAATAAAAATAAAAATTTTAAAGACGAGTGAGGGGAAAGACTAGGAAATAAAACCTTCAAAAAAAGAAGAGTCAGCTGAACGTCTAGGACATACATAATTAATTTGATTTTTGCATTCTCTTACACAAGTCTGACCCTATCTGAAATCAAAATTGCATGTTAGGATCCAGACTTTAAACTTACACCATAGTCTCGTCTTTATTTGTTCTTTAGTTTTTTTCACTTGCCAATTATAAGAGTAGGGACTTGTAGCAGAATCAAGAAAACCGAATCCAGAGTTCCCGTCGTGGCTCAACGGTTAACGAACCCAGCTAGTATCCATGAGGATGAGGTTTGATCTCTGGCCTTGCTCAGTGGGTTAAGAATCTGGCGTTGCCGTGTGGTGTAGGTTGCAGACGCAGCTTGGATCCCGAGTTGCTGTGGCTGTGGTGTAGGCTGGTAGCTACAGCTCTGATTAGACCCCTAGCCTGGGAACCTCCATATGCTGCAGATGCCGCCCTAAAAATAGAAAAGACAAAAAAGAAAAGAAAAAAAGAAAGAAAGAAAGAAAACGGAATCCCGAGCTAGCAGTGAGGAAAGCTGAGAATCAATCCAATTCATACCATAGAATCCTCAAAATCTCAGAGCAGGCAGCACCAGGCAGGAGACTAGAAGATTCTTCCCTGAGAATTTGACCAGCCCAAGAGGAAACACCTAAAGATTCTGACATCAGGGGTTCTGCAACAAACAGCTCACCCAAATCACCACACCGTGAAGCTCAGCGTCCCAGGCTTCTCTCCTGTTCTCAGAAGATCTGATCAGCATTTTAAGGGCTTCTTCTTCTTCTTCCTTTTTTTTTTTTTTTTTTTTTTTTGCTTTTTAGGCCTGTACCCACAGCATATGGAAGTTCCCAGGCTAGGGATCCAATCGGAGCTGTAGCTGCCAGCTTCCGCCACAGCCACAGCAACACAGGATCCAAGCCACATCCTTGATCTATACCACAGCTCACGGCAATGCCGGATCCTTAACCCACCGAGCAAGGCCAGGGATCAAACCTGCAACCTCATGGTTACTAGTTGGATTCGTTTCTGTTGTACCACAACGGGACTCCGTAAGCACTTATTCTTAATCATGAGCAGACATTCAAGTATTATCAGACATCTGAAGAAATTTATATCATAAAATATGCAAGGAAAAAAGTAACTTGGAAGAAACAGCCATGACGCAGAGAAGAAACCAAAACAAAATTATCAATATTACCTTCAAAGAAATGAGAGAAGATATTGTAATCATGAATTAAGAAATATGTGTGTTTCAACAAAGCAGCAGTCAGAGGACAAAATTCAAAGGAGCTCTTGAGACTTAAAATCATGAAAGCAACGATTAAGCCATTGAGTAGGAGGATCCCATTAAACAATCTCCCAGAAAGCTGAGAGAAAGAAGAAAACAGAGGAGAAGAAAATCAATTAAATAATCCAAGAACAATTTCACAACATGATGGACATGAATCAATAGACTGAAAGGATCCACCAAGCACCTGGCACACTCGATGAAAATAGACCCACTGTAAGGCACAGGTTGTGGAATTTCACAACATTGGGGGAAGAGAAAAGTTTCTACAAGATTCCATAGAGAAAACAGTTAATTTAGAAGGGATTAGGACCTCTCAACCTTAACATGGAAAGCTAGAAGGCAATGGAGCAATTTTTCCAAATTCTGGAAAAAGAAATTATCTAGACAAGAATTGTAGATCGACGATCAATCAAATATAAGGGTAGAATAAAAATCATTTTAAGATAGTCAAGGTCTCAGATTGTTGACCTCCCATGCACCCTTCCTTTTCCCCAAAAATAAAGTAAAATAAAATAAAATAAACTCTTGGAAGTAGTCCTCCTAGAAAATAAAGCAATAACTATGAAGGACCCATGGGCTACAGGAAACAGGAAAGCCAGCCAGGGGACGAAGGGAATCCTTTGGAGGGTGATTAAGAACCAAGAGAAGAGTTTGCCCCCATTGGTGAGGACAGCCAGTGCAGACAGGAGCATCATGATCATGATCATGATCATTTTTTGACAGTAGGACAGAGTGCCCAGGTAAGCCTCGTTTAGATTCCTATCCACACTTATTTGCGCTGACCATGAGTGGATCAAATTCTAGATCTTTGTTCCGTGCCAGCTAAATGGGCCAACGGAAGACATTCGTTCCACCCGCGATGTCTTCTTGGATCAACGCATGAGCTTTAGAGAGAATCGATATAGGGGCTTAGAAGTAAAACATACAGAGCGGCCCGCTCCCTCCGACCACATCTACTGGACATGCTGTCTCTTTCCCATACAACAGCCCTGTTAGATTTCCCTGGTTCCAGAGCCCTAGACTTCAGGACTTATTTGTGGCTTTGCCCATCGACGTTGCCCAGAGGGTTCAGGTAAACTCTCAGGAAAGCCTCAGAAGGACTAAGACCCGGACACTGTTGACCTTCCCTCTTTCTGGAAGCCTTCATCTAATAGTGGCAGTATTGTCCTTTTCTCATATAGCTCGATATTGGTTTGAACTCAGTTTTTTTCCCCCAAATTAAGCCATATAGTGGTTTGGTTTTTTTTGTTTGTTTGTTTGTTTGTTTTGTCTTTTTGCCATTTCTCGGGCCGCTTCTGTGGCATATGGAAGTTCCCAGGCTAGGGGTCCAATTGGAGCTGTAGCTGCTGGCCTACACCAGAACCACTGCAACGTGGAATTAGAGCTGCGTCTGCAACCTACACCACAGCTCATGGCAATGCCGGATCCTTCCTTAACCAGCTGAGCAAGGCCAGGGATCGAACCTGCAACCTCATGGTTCCTAGTCAGATTCGTTAACCACTGAGCCACGACGGGAACTCCAAGCAATATAGTGTTTAGGGATATATGCATAGGTTGAAAAACTCTAAGGAAATAATTAACAATACTATTTGGGGGAAAGGGTATACAAGTGGGGAGGTGCACAGAGGGGACTTCGAAGTACCAGCAAGGCTTTCTTCGTTACCTGGGTGGTGAGTTCATATGTGTTTATATTATTGTTGCTATTAAAACTGAACATATGTGTTTTATACATTCACTTCTGGGTATTTAGTACACACACATGCTACTATATAGAAGGAAAAAAATCCATCATTTCAACACATGGATGCAACGAATGTTAACATTGTTAAGTATATCCTGCCATCTTCTTTTCTGTGCATTTTACATAACTGAGATCATCCTGTGCATACATTTTGAGAGACTGGTTAACATATGAGCATCTTATGATATCAAATTCTTTGTATAGGTATCCTTTAAAAAAACATGGTAAGATTGCTTTTAAATGCTTCCCTGTTTCCAAGAGCACAGCTGCTGGAAATAACAAGGATTGACTCTTCATGCTGGTAGAAGCTGGTATTTGAAAATGCTTTCCCAGGGTTACTGTCGTGGCGCAGTTGAAATGAATCCGACTAGGAACCATGAGGTTATGGGTTCAATCCCTAGCCTCCTTCAGTGGGTTAAGGATCTGGCGTTGCCGTGAGCTGTGGTGTAGGTCACAGACACGCCTCGGATCTGGCATTACTGTGGCTCTAGTGTAGGCTGGCAGCAATAGTTCCGATTAGACCCCTAGCCTGGGAACCTCCATAGGCCACGGGTGTGACCCTGAAAAGACAAAAAAGAAAAGAAAATGCTTTCAGGGTGATCCAGAATGTCCTCCTACCACCATATCACCCTGTCAAATCCCACCTTCTCCATGAAGGCTTCCCTGACCATCCTCCAGGGAAACGTTCTTTAATCTTCCAGGGTACTGGTTATTTATTCTGCCTCTTCATGTAGCTATTTGGATTCATTTCTTTCCTCCTTGGATACACTATGAATTCTTGGGGACTGAGACCTGTCTCTAGAGGGCCTGGAAAATACTAAGTGTTCCATAAGTAATAAGTGAATACATTTGAAATACTGCTTTTTTTTTTCAGTCTTTGCTTTAATATCTTGCATTACCAGTAGTGTTTGTCTATATAATTAAGTCACTTACGGGCTTTCTCCCAAATTGAAGGTTTGCAAATGGAAACACATTCTGTTTGTCCATAATTGCCACATGCAGAGATCAGGAACATGGCCACCCCTGCCATCACTGACAATAGATTTGCTATTTGCTTTGAAGTCTGGATTAAGAAATCTTTGGGCTCTAAAAATAACAGTTTGTGTTTATGGAGGGCCTATTATAGCCAGATACCAGCCAAAGTAGTTTGTGTGCATTTGTGATTTAATTCTCATGGAAACACTATGAGACAAAGACTAATTAGTTTCCTCATTTTATACCCTAAGAAACCGAGTTACTTGCCTGGGGTCAACCAGGTTGTTGTGTGGAGGAACCAGGACTCCAACCCAGGTCTACCTGTCTCACAGTCCTCACTTCCAGGCAAGGTTGCCTTCCCAGAAATCAAACCATAAAATCTAATCGTGATCTCCACCCCCAGTTCTATATTGCAAAACTTAGTTCTCCATCAAATGGATAACACTTGTGAATAAACACTTTTATTGATAAATACAAAAGAATAGAGAAGGTTTAAGAGAGAAACAAAAAAGAAATCCATAATTTTTCCACCTAATAGACTCTCATTTTGGAGACTCTCTTCTAGCCTTTTTCCACATGCGCACCTTTAAAAAGGAAAAAAAAAAAAGGGAAAAAAATCTTCAGACAGTTGTGTTATGCTTCTAAGCAGAGGAGTCTGTTGAGTGGTAAAGACGAGAGGAGCATCAAAGACAAACAGCTCTCCCCCAGCTTTGCCTGGGACTCATCTTGCATCAGACGGAAATCTGGAAATATGACAAAGATAAAGCATAGCTAACTGGGAGCTGATTTCCTGCACACTCAAAGATAGCCTGCCAGTAGCAGGAGACTCCTGGATGAGATGAGGGGGCAGAAGTTAATAGCACTTGTCTGTCCTTTGAGTGTCATATGCTATGTCCACAGCTGCTTAATATGCAGCAAAAAGTAGAAGATAACTTATGAGAAAATGTTGAACTTTAGCTGCATTCTTATTTCTTAATTGTTCAGGCTACTGGAAGTCCATTTTTCCAGGAAAGGTGCCAGGCCAGTGTTTCCTCTCCTCCCCCTCTTCTTTTCCTCCTCCATCCCTTCCTTCTTCCCTTTTCTCTTTCCTCCCCCCTCTCTTCTCTCCCCTCTAGCCCTCCTCCCCCTCTCTTAGGCAGAATAATGGCTAAAGATGCCCATTCCCTAATTCCTGGTGAATACGCTACCTTACATGGCAAATTTGCATTGTGATTAAGGGTATAGACCTTGATATAGAGAGATTTTCCTGGATTATCCTGGTGAACCCAACCTAATCATTTGAATCCTTAACAGCAGAGAACCTTTCCCAACGGTGGAGCAGCGAGATGGCAGCTGAGGACTTAGTCTGCTATTGGCTTTGAAGATGGAGAGGCGGTGGGGGGGGGGGGGATTAGGCACAGAGTGTGGGCAGCCTCTAGGCGCTGGAAAAGGCTAGGAAATGGGTTCTCCCCTAGAGCCTCCAGGAAGGCTACCGCTTTGGTTTTGGTCCAGCAAGACCCGTGTCAGATTTCTAACCTATAGAACAGTAAGAAAATAAATTGGTGTTGTTTGAAATTGCTAATCGGGGGGGTAATTTGTTCCAGCAACAATAGAAAACTACTTCTGTTTTGTCCCCTGCTCTCTCTCTCCTCTTCCTCTTTCTCCTTCTGAGATTGTGTCTTTATCGACCAGTGCGTGTGACTATGCTATGCTTGATTCTCCAGTCCTTTGTTTATCCTTAAAGTCCTCAGAGACCATCTTCCCGAGCTCAGTCCCTGCAACAAGTTCCCTCAACTTCAACCGCCAGGTTCTTGAATCCACTCATCTCAAATAGAGAACAGGAAAAGAAACAGAAACCCCGGGTGTCACTCTGCACTAGCTATAGGGACTAAGGACAGAAACCTCGTCTGTCTTGTTGAGAGCTGAAACCCCAACACTTAGAACAGTGCTTGGTACATAGTAGTAGCTCAATAACTATTTGTCGACTGGTTGCTTTGTTGATTAATTTAATTTAGAAATGTGTATCTCTTCTGCTGGAGCCATGTGCTGCCACTGACCCTCTGAGTCTCATCATGACCCTGTCTTCTTCAATGGAGAGCGGCGAATGCAGGGGGGCTACTGGGGTAAAACTGAGGTTGAAATTGACCCAGAAGAAGCTCTGCTTGGCCAATGAGGGCTTTGTTAAGTAGAGCTTAGGCAGTGGCTGGTGACACGTATAGGAAGTTTCCTTCATCAGTCATTCAAAAAAAAAAAAATTGAGGAGTTCCCATCGTGGCTCAGTATTTAACGAATCTGACTAGCATCCACGAGGATGCAGGTGCAATCCCTGGCCTTGCTCAGTGGGTTAAGGATCTGGCATTACCATCAGCTGTGGTGTAGGTCGCAGACTCAGATCCTGCATTGCTGTGGCTGTGGCATAGGCCAGCAGCTACAGCTTCCATTCAACCCCCAGCCCAGAAAACTCCATATGCCGCAGGTACAACAACCCTAAAAAGAAAAGAAAAGGAAAAGAAAAAAAATTTAAGAGTCTTCCATGTGTAGTACTCTCTGCCCTGTTCTAAGGACACAATGATAAACAGGACACAGTCACTGCCATCCCAACATTGACAACCTAGGAAGCCACTGGCTGCCTTACTATGTGGTGGACACTTTTACATACAATGATCTCATTTAAATCATATAACAGTGATTCAGAGAAAGATACTATTATTTTCCTCTTATAGATAAGAAAACTGATCCCAGAAAATTAAATAACTTATAGAAATGGCAAGTAAGTGATTTGCACCAGGCTTGGAATCCAGGTCCATCTGGCTCCAAAAGCATATAATCACTACTGACATTGTATAGTGACTTGTATTTACAAAGCACTGTTATCACACATTATCTGACTTACTCCTCCCAACAAGTTTATGAAATAGGCATTGCGATAATCATTTTGCCAAAGAGCAAATTAAAACTCAATTGTTTCCCCAAGCCATGAAGTTCTTAAGTGACAGAAACAGAACAGGAACCCGAATCTTCTGAATCTAGACCTATTCCCTTTCCACTCTTCCTTGTTGCTATTAAACTTTGAATTCTGCACAGGGATCTACCTGTTACGACAATAGGATTTAAAACCCTGTTGAATACAAAGTGAGGTAAACAGTACTGCTACAGCTGAAGCTTATGCCAAGTGGAAATTTGTTAGTTAGAGCTCTGTTTACTCTATGCTGTCAATTATAATCACTTGCTTGATCTGGGGCCAGTAATTTCATAACTATTCTCAAATGTCATATTGGGTGTATCTTGCACATTTCTTACATTTAGAAGAAGCCTCACTTTGTTGAACGTTTTGACATTATAACTGTGTTCATCAAAGCTCACAGTCTATCTAGTTACCTTTCATAATAGAAAAGACAGGTCCCCAACTAATCAATACACTACAAGCTCTTCCTCCCTTCTAACAAGACTTTTTTGCACAAACGTCATAGCACGGCTGGGTCAAAAGAGGTTTGATACTTAGCAAAGTTTACTTATGATTGCTAATGATGAGAGAGGGTATCTGTGGAAATATTTTAAGGGCAGTTATCACCTCTTTACTCATTTCTCTATCTTCATAGCATCTAGGACGAGGCCTGGTTCATGGTATCCATTGAATGAATGAATGAGTGAGTGAATAAATGAATGAAGGCTCCAAAGATGCCAACACAGAAAGACTCTGCAAAGGAGCTCAGAACTCAGAGCACCTGAGAGCAGAAAGGAAACCAGTGCAAGAACTGATGGAGAAGTTTACATAGGGTCATAGGGACGTATTTGCTACTGAACCAGTTAATTTCTGAAGTTCTTCCGGAGCCTCTGCCAGCATATTGGTACCCTTTACCCATATGTCCCATTCCAGCTTTCTTCTCTGGTGTTCTTCCGTGACCCAGCTGACTTTGCCCACCAAGGTCATGTGTACCACCTCAAAGTAGACTCCGTGGAAGATCTTCTGCCTAGAATCCCTGCTTTCCCAGCCCACCCCTCAGCTCCCAAGGACCTTTCATTATACAAGCAAGCAACCAAAGTGCTAATGCTAATCTGTCAAGTCCAGATGTGGTGATTCTCATACTTTGTATGAAAATGCTCCTCTGAGAATTCAGTTTAAAATGCAGTTTTCTCAACCATGAGATACCACCTCACAACAGTCAGAATGGCCATCATTCATAAATCCACAAAGAACAAGTGCTGGAGGGGCTGTGGAGAAAAGGGAACCCTCCTGCACTGTTGGTGGGAATGGAAACTGGTACAGCCACTATGGAGAACAGTTTGGAGATACCTTAGAAATCTATACATAGAACTTCCATATGACCCCGCAATCCCACTCTTGGGCATCTATCCGGACAAAACTCTACTTAAAAGAGACACGTGCACCTGCATGTTCATTGCAGCACTATTCACAATAGCCAAGACATGGAAACAACCCAAATGTCCATCGACAGATGACTGGATTAAGGAAGATGCTGTATATATACACAATGGAATACTACTCAGCCATAAAAAAGAATGACATAATGCCATTTGCAGCAACATGGATGGAACTAGAGAATCTCATACTGAGCAAAATGAGCCAGAAAGACAAAGACAAATACCATATGATATCACTTATAACTGGAATCTAATATCCAGCACAAATGAACATCTCCACAGAAAAGAAAATCAAGGACTTGGAAAATAGACTTGCGGCTGCCAGGATGGGAGAGGGAGGGAGTGGGAGGGATCGGGAGCTTGGGCTTATCAGACACAGCTTGGGATAGATTTACAAGGATCCTGCTGAGTAGCATTGAGAACTATGTCTAGATACTCATATTACAACAGAACAAAGGGTGGGGGGGAAAATGTATACATGTAAGGATAACTTGATCCCCTTGCTGTACAGTGGGGAAAAAAATTATATTAAAAAAAAGCAGTTTTCTGAGTCCACCCACAGAGTAGATCTTAGCAGAGGCCCTAGAATTTTCTAACAAACACCCCTAGAAGATTCTGATTCAGGTGATCCGAAAACCACTCTCTGAGGTCAAGTGGTCTAGATTTTGACCCTAGATCAATGGTTCAGAACCTGGCAGTTTATAGGCTTCCAAAGGACCTGAGGATAGAATTCAAGGGGTCCATGAACTTAAAGGCAAAAGACATCTTTGTTTTTACTAGCTGTAACTATCAATTAACACTTCCTTCTGTTGAATGTAAGCGACAAACCCAGTAGTATTAGTAGTGCCTGTATTTTTGTCACCAGCAGAAATCACTGATATTGTCAGAGCACGTTCCTGCTGTGTGACAGATACTTTGAAATGCCATTTACACTCATCACTACTTTGAAATTATGGCTGTTGTTAGACTTGCCGATAGATTTTTGCTATTTAGTATATTATTAAAGAAGCACATATATTACTATTGGCTTTTTAAAAAAGATTTTGATAACTATATTTTGATATCATTGTATTATTTTATTTTAGCCATTAAAAATATTATTCTGAGAGGGGGTATATAGGCTTCCCCAGACGGTCCAACGTTATCCAAGGGGTCCTGGGCACAGAAAATTAAAGTGAAAAGTCCCTGCTCCAGATAGAGTCAGTTATGGCAAAGGACCAAAACTAATTTCTGGCATCCTTCTGCTCCCTGTTTTTTCTCTATTGCTTCTTCCCTAAAGCCAACCCTTCCACCAGGTGGAAGCTCTCACAAGAATTACTGAATTCTCAGGGCAGAAAAAGAGCAGCCTCCCGTCACGGACTACATCCTGAAAGTGACCTTGGAAAAGGTTAGGAGGGGTGGGCTTCTCCTGAAGCTTCCCTTGGCATAGGGAACCTGTTCCTTTGTTTCTCAGTCAAACCGAGACATGTTTCCTAGTTCAAAATCTACTGTTTTGTCAATATAAATATTGATTTCAGGGAAAAAGAAACATCACACTCTAGATGAGCAGAAACTTCCTAGAACAGATCACTAGACATTCATCCAAAATTGAAAGTCAGAGAGGGGGAGAGCCAGGTCTGTCTACTCTGTGTACCAGCACCCTTACTTGATTTCATATATAGGCTGGCCCAAGAGTAAAGGTGGGCTTTTCCTTTTGGAAAGAGAAGCAAAACCAAGGCCATAGAAGCGGGCCAAATGAAAGCCCCAGGTCACAGGGTGTCTGGGCAGTACCCACAAATTACAAGTCTCCTGGGCTTTATAGACTCCTAAGTAGCTGCTGAAAGCACTATCCAGTTTACAAATGAAGAGGGAGCCTGGAACACAAGCATCCTGGCTGCTAGCACCATCTACACTGGTTGCTCTCAGCTAAGAGCTCCTGCAGAGCTGCAGAGTTTATGCATGCATCCAGGGCGGGAACAGAATCAGCATTCCTGGACTTGCAACTTACATAAAACTAATGACTGGGCAAGACGCATCCTGGGGACTCCCTCCTCTCAAACTCCTAACACCCTGGGCGGGATTTCTAGGCCAGGGGGAATGCCCCACCTTCTGGCTTTGGTCAAGACTGGGATTTCTTAGAAGGTTGGGGGCCCAATCAGCAGCCATAAATCTTGAAGAACCTTCACCATTTTACAAGGGAGTTCTCGGGGGCTGCTCTTCTCCCTGTCGCGGTCTATTTACAACGCCAAAATCTCCGTGTTAATGGACCTAGGATAATGGTGTTTACTTTACCGCGATAAAGCGCTCAGCTTCCTGGGGGAGCGGCTGTAAAACGTCTTGGAGGTAGAGGTGGAGGGGGGCGCCCTAAAAGCGGGCGCTGGAAGGGCCAGGGCACCAGGTTCTCTTCCAGGCCGGCCCCCGCCCCTCCACCCCCTAGGCCCGGCTGAGCAGCCCAGGCCTCGAGGGTGAGGACGGTTCCCACATAAATCACCAGCGCCAGAGTCTCGGGAAAAGGCGCATTTTTCATTGCTGGCTGCAGGGCAACTCCCGACAGCGAACGAGAAACAGAAGTTGTCTTTAGATAAACCATTTACCGGAGCCCGCGTCCTGGCAGCGCGGCCCACTGAGCACAGGGCAACGGGGTCCTGGCGCTGCGCCCCCAGCCAGTCGAGCACCTCGCAGGGGCCCCAAGGAAAACGGAGATCCTGCAAAGGGCGGGCCCATGTCCTCTTTCTGGAGGAAACGGAGAGCCAAGAATGGAGGAAAAGGAGAACTTCAGGATCTGGGGAGACCGGAGAAGTGGAGTGCACGAAAATTCTAGCGTCCAAAGACCTGAGAGCCCCACTCCACCATTTACCGGCCGTTGGATCTCCAACAAGTGACTTTACCTCTTTGAGCTTCAGGACTCTTCAGTTATAAAATGATATGAAAAGGATTACTTCACTAATCTATGTTCAAAATTAACAAATTAAATCAAATGAACTTGTCTAACCTGTAAAGCCAAAGTTATTCATCAGAGGTCCATGGAGTTCCCTGGTGGCACAGTGGGCTAAGGATCTGGTATTGTCGCTGCTGTGGCTCAATCGCTGCTGTGGCGTGGGTTTGATCCCTGGCTCAGGAACTTATGGATGCCGCCAGCGTGGCCAAAAAAAGAAAAAAAATTTTAAATAAAAAGAAATCTAAATAATCAGAGGTTGGTAGAAAGGCCTGGGGGGCTCCATGAAGCTCCTGGAATTATTGACAAAGGGGTGCATTCTTCTGGAGGAGAGGTCCATAGCTTACATCAGGCCTCCAAACGGATGCATGAACCCCAGAATGTTAAGAACTCCCTGCCTAGCTCTGTAGCTTGTCTGCATGGTTAGAGTCGTAGCTCTGACACTAGCTGTGAGACTTTGCCTAAATTACTAAAAACCTCCTGTTTCCTTCTCTGTAGAATGAGGTAATAGTTCCTAGGATGGCTGTGGAGAGTAGAAATGCTTGGCGTGGTGTCTGGCACGTAGTAAATGCTAACTAAATGTTAGATATTTTTACACAGCAACTCTAGCCCTGTAGCAAAGATGCTTGGCTCCCAAACCAGGAATTCCAGGCTTAGCCTTTTCGAGCTGAACGCTGCCAAGATCCCAGACACCTGCCAAGCTGCCAGAGGATGGGCCTTCCCACTGTGCGGGGGTGGGTGCCCAGACAGCGTTTTGCTCCAGAGTGCGCAGGGAGCCCACCTATGGCCAGGTGCTGTGGGGCCTCCCCAATGTGGGGAGCTGCAGCCTCGCTGGGTCGGCCACCCTTCGAACGCAGCTCTAACCTCGCCGGCCGCCAGGCGCCCGGGGCTCAGCCGTAATCCGGATTTGGAGGCCGAAGCACTAAACTGGCCGCCAACGACAGGGTGACTCAAAGCGGCTCCCATCCTGGTAGCTCCAGGTCTTGTTTGCTTGTTGACATGTGCTCATCCAAGCGGGACGACCTCGAATTTGCAGTCGGCCTTGAGAGAAGAGAGGTAGGCGCCCACCCCCACCCCTGCCGAGGGAGCCGGCACCTCCAGCCTCCATCCCACCGGAGGCCGAGGCTTCCTATCGCGGGCAGACACGTTTCCTTCCCTCCTAGGGTCAGAGGTCAAGCCCAGGAGAGGCCTGCTCCCTCCTCCCAGGAGGCCCACCCCGTGCGGCGGCCCAGAGCCCCGTTTCCAGCCGCGCCTCCTTCCCCCCTCCCAGTTCTCCATCCATTAGTGTAATCCCCTGTCCAAACACTGCGGCCAGAACGGCCAGACGTTGGTGTAAACAGACCCGGGGGGACAGTTCTAACGATATAAATAAAATAACCATTAATAGCGCAAATTGTTCGATGAGCCGGAGGCCGAGCACCCAGGACTCCAGTCCCCCTGGAGTTTGTGTACACAGCGTGGACACCGCGCATCCGTCAGGTAAACCGGAGGTTCTTGTCCCGGCAGAAATCTAAATCGAGTGCAGGTGAGGTCCCCGCAGTCGCGTCAACTGGACCGGCTCGTGACACGCACAGGCCTCGACCCGCACGCGGCTCCGGACCGACAGACGCACATGCCGAGAACGCCGCGCGAGTTCACGTAAGCGCCCGAGCCCAGCCCCAAACACTGCGCCACTGGGTTACCCGGCTCTTTTCCAAAAATTTGCGCGCTCAAGTGTCCAGCCATGGCCCCGGGGCGCCACCCAGCCGCGTCCGCAGCCTCCGTGCGCACAGGGACGCGAAGCTCACACCCAGAAACGGAAAAAGCAGCCTCCGCTAAGTCCCGGGGTTAATCATAATAAACTAACATTTATTGAGCGTTTATTGTGCCAGGCACCGCACTAAGTGCTTCACAGAGGTAATCTCCTTTAACCCCCAGAGCGATCTAGGAGGTGGGTACTTAGCGTATTCCCAGTTCTACAAATCAGAAAAGCATGGCTCAGAGACAGAGTGGAGACAGGATTTGAACCCATTACTCTGGTCCAGGAAACGCAGCTCGCACACGGAGGTACAGGCATTTGTTCACGTTCGGACTGGCTGGGTTTCCAGGGGCTGGAGCCTGGCTCCAGCGTGTCCCCTGTCCCGCCGGGCTGCTGCGTTGGTTTGCTTTCCAGTGGGAAGTTCCTTCTGCAGAGGGCGTGGGCAGAGTGGCCTGAGAGGTCAGGATAGAGAGGGGGTGGAGGGGAGCCACCTCGAAAAGCCCTGAAGCTTGTTCCCAGGGACAGGGAGTGGGGGCTTGGGGTCTCCCGGAGGCTTTGGCGGGCCTGCTCAGACATTGGGGCTGCAGACGCCACTCCCAGAGCAAGGACACCAGGGATCCGGAGGAGCTGCTCCCGCAGTGAGGTCTACAGACTATCGGGTCACCTCAGGGCCCCACTAGCCCTCCAGGAAGGTCTTCCCAGAGCAAGGACACCAGGGATCCGGAGGAGCTGCTCCCGCAGTGAGGTCTACAGACTATCGGGTCACCTCAGGGCCCCACTAGCCCTCCAGGAAGGTCTGGGGGGCGTGTAGGTTGTCCTGGAGTCCTGGTTCTTGGGGTCAGGCTGGGGCAGGACATTCTTGGCTGCCCACCCAGGAGGCGGTGGGGAGGCTGCAACATCTAGCTCACCGGTCTTGAAGTCTTGCATCCATCCCTCACCTGCTCTGTGACCTTGGACAAGTCATTTCGTTTCTGCATGTCTCAATGATCAGTGTGGTTCTAATTTGAAGGGGGAGGAACGAAAATATGTGTTTCATAGGGATGTCCTAATGATCATGCATGTGGAACACTTTGTTTACCCGGCGGGAAGTGTATTATCACAATTAGTATTAACTCCGTGGCAAGTGCCTCAGAAGGCAGAGAAGAGGGCTCACAGCCCCTCTTCTTTTTGAAGAAACAACAAAGAAAGAGGGAGAGGGCAAGAAAGAGGCAGCTCATTAGGGTGAGGAGGGGAGGTGGCTCCATGCGGCTCCACCCCAACCCCAGCTATGTTTATCTTCAAGGCAGTTTCTAGTCAATCCCACCACAGAGACACATTCTTTTGGGGGGCTGTGGACTAATGTCTGGGTCTCCTAGGAACATTTGGGGAGGGGGAGGGTTGGGGAGTGTCAAGCCCTGAGCAGGAATTTGCAAAAACAGGGAGAACAGTGCCTGGGAGGCCAGTCCGCCGCACACACACACACACACACACACACACACACACACGGTGCTCAGCCTCGTAACCTTGGGGCTGCCCAGGGAAGGGAGAGGGGCAGAGATAGGGAGCTGAATGGGCAGTTACCTCACTTCTCAGCCTTGGTCTCCTCCTTCGTAAAATGGTTACATTAATAGTGCCATAGACAGGGCTCAGTTGCAAGAAGCAGAAACAATAACAATGGCGGACCCCAAGGGAGCTTCCCAAAATGCTTGGTGCTGTTCTCTGATCTCCATACCCAGGAGTCTCCCAGCCCTACCCAGTTGGCTTGCCCACTGTCTGACAGTTTACTTAGGAACTGGGGAATGGGGAGGCTCCTAATTACTGAGCCATACCACGTGCTGGTAGGAAAGCCATCCATGAAAGGTAGCTAATATTCATCAATATCATCATTGCTGGTGGGAGTATGATTGTTGCAATTATTATTGGCAGTATTATTTCTATTATTATTGCTGCTCATTCCCATCTCTGAGAGGTAGTCTTCATTAACTCCCCTTTAGAGAAAAGGAAATAGGTTCAGAGAGGGTAAGTGACTCACCTGAAGTCACACAGCAGATCTGGGACAGAGACTAGAGATTAGAAACCATGTGAATTTGAAGGCCAGACTTTCTTGCACACATCAGAAGAAGGAGAGGCAGAGTGCTAGCGTTGCTTGGGTGGGAGAGGGACGCCCACCACTGGGGTAGGTCCAGGGCAGCAGATTTATTTACATTCCAGCAAGGACACTAATTGGCCCGATCTTTATCTAAACATGATAACAATGACATGAGACTTTGGGATCTGTTTACTGCAGCTAAAAATGATGCATTTATGGGAGCGGGAAGCTCCCTGGGTGCGGGATTTGTTTGTGGCAGCTCTAGAGTGTGGGAGTGAGAGAGAGGGAGGCAGTTGGCAGTTCTGAGAGCATATCCTAAAACTTCAATGATTAAGAGAACTCATTCCCTTGTTTGGGGAACCAAAAAAAAAAAAGTACAAAATTTGATTGATAGTTAAATAATGCTTTTTTTCTCCCCATGTGAGAAAAGTGCCTGGGAATCCTGCTCCCTGATCTCTGCTCATTGAGGCTCAGATTCAGAGCCTCCCATTCCCTCACACTTAACCACCCCTCACACCCGCCCTCGGCCACATCACAGGAACATTTACTACACAAGAGGGCTCTGTGAGCACTCTCCTTCCCTCATTGCTTTAATCCTTACTGCAGGCCTGTAAAGTCCACACCATTATTATCTCCTTGTATAGGGAAGAAAACTGCTGCTTAGCAAGGGCAAAGGACTGCCTCAAGGTCACAAGACTACAAAAGCAGCAGGACTGAGCGCCAAACCCCTCTGGTGGATGCCAGAGTCCACGCTTTGGCCCAAAACAGAGGCATGAGGTGTGATTATAATTTAGAGAAAGCCACGTCTTCCCAGGACCCCGCCCCGAACAGTCTCCTCACTCTGTGGGCTCTCCCTGTGCAGGAGGCTGTCATAGGTGCCAGCTCTTACACACACATGCTTGTCAGGTTTGTGTACAGCCATTCACATACAAGCTTACAGGCTCATTTGTTCTGGGAGGTGTAAAACCTTCATATGTGCCCACATCCATGCTTATTCACTTTGTGGGGGGGGCACAATTTTGTACACACACAAACACAGGCCACCCTCCCTACAATACTAATGGGTGTGTGTGTGGGGGGGGTTAAAGTAAAATTGCAGAATAATTTCAGCATGGTTTTATAACTTTCAAGAACACCCACAGTCGTTACAACTCCGGTAATAAAACCTATTCCCTCTTCCCTGACTGCAGCTTAGACAGGTCTTTATGGGACCACTTTGTACAAGACTAATTGTAATGATCCCATAAATTGCCTGTATGGAAATAGTGCATCCGATTGTCATGGAAGCAAGTTTTCATCTTGGGTCATATAAACATTTCTCTCCAACTCCCGTGTCACTACCAGTAATTCACATTGTTGTGAGGAACGAAGGAGGGAAGGGGATTCAGAATGAACATTAGCCTAGTCCTCCTGTTTTGACCACACTCTCTGAAAGAGCTGAGCTCTACTGGGGAAGCTACATTCCTGGGGAGTCCTGAGTGCCTTCTTCTCCACGCCTATCCACATGTGCCCACACGGATGTGTTCACATGGGAAACTGCCTTCCTTTTCATTCAAGGAGAAAGAGGAATCCACGGAAACATATATGTCTAATCTGTGTCCATCTGTTGGAAAGCCGTGTTTATCAGGGTAAGGCAACCTTAGAAATGTGGTTGCAAATGGGAAGTAAGAAGGTAGAGGTTGGCTAGTTGCCTGCCTTGCAGCTGGGGAGCCTGACTCCTCTTTGGAAGCCAGTGACTCAGTTGCCCCACTGGCCTTACAGCAGTGAGGTGGTCTAGGAACCTGTAAAGAGTGCTCAATCCTTGCTCTTGCTGGCTGGTGTGAGTGCCAGGGACCCCACTGCCCTCTCCCAGATTTGCCCCCTGCATAAAGGCAGCCCCTGAAACACTTCCCAGCTGGGGTGATCTCAAGGCTAAGGGGCCCCTTCATCTAAAATGGGACTGGCAGGAAAGAAAGAGAAGGGAAAGTCAGTGCAGTCTGCTCTGGCCTGTGTGGAGTGGGGGAGGGGGTCAGCCCTGTCCAGAGGCCCCCATCTGTCCTCTCAAGGGATGCCTGGGGCCGAGGTCTTATGGTCACCTTCAGTGCCGCTGTGATCCTCTCCGAACTGCCACAATAGAAGGAAACGGAGACTCCGCAGGATCTGCCTGGAGCGGGGATTTCCACGGGGAGGGTGGCCAAACTTGCCACCTGCAGCCTCGCAGACCCCTCGGGGCTCCTAGCGGAGGTTGCTGGGGGATTGCTGGGGGGTTGTGGGGCTATGAGGTGGGAAAGGGGCTACAGGCTGGAGCAGGGTGTAGAGGGGCGTCCCTGTCACACACCTGAGGGTGCCTGGGCATTTTTATGAGCAGCTCCTGAGAGAGTGAGCACTGGAGTGGAGACAGGGAGAGGAATCTGGGGCTCCGGTGCAAGAGGGATACGATTCCTTCCATATCAAACGCCCTCAGACACCAAGGACAAAAAACAGGATCTTGGAGTTGAGAGGAGGGGGAAAGGGAATGAAATAAGACTCATTGTAATGATCCCATGGGGATCATTTCTTTTCCCCATGGGGAAAGAAAGGAGGGAGTGAAGAAGTAAGGGTGAAACAGGTGGGGGAGGAGTGGAGACTGAGTAAGAAAGGGGGTGGGGTGGGGAGAGGAGGTGTCGCAGAAAGGAGGTGGGGGGAGGATGGTGAGGAAAAGGGGGGAGTGAGGAAGGGAAGGGGACATCAGCAGGCTTCGAGGGGGAGGAGGAAGGCCATGGCTCTGCCGGGTCTCTGGGCCCTGCGAGCCCCAAGAGGTAAGGAGTTCCTTCTCTCGGGTTGGCGGGAGTGCGGAGAGGTCGAGCGGAGTTCGAAACCTACGGACAGGTTCAGAAACAGAGGCCCAGTCGCCGTCTCCCCGGGGCTCCTCGCTAGCGCCCCGGGCCCTCTCCGGTCGCCAGCCGGAGAGAGACGCGGCTGGAGAGACGTTCGGGACTCCTGGTCCCAACGAGCGCGGACAAAGTGCACGGACTTGGAGACGCGGCGCCCTTGACTACCTGGCGGAGCGAGGCCTGGCAAATTGAAGGTTCCCGCAGCCTCGAGGCCCTCGGGCTCTTGACCTCCAACCTGACTCACCTGCGTCTCTGCAGGGTGAGGCTGCCAAGTCTGGAGGCCTCAAGCTGTGGCCCTGGACCTGGCTCCCCCGGCGCGTCACGCTTTCTGTCCCGCTAGCTGTGCGCCCTGGTGCGCCGCGGCCGCTGGAGCCTCGGTCTTTTTCAGGGCAGGTCCCCGGCTGGTTCCGAGCAAGGCCAGCAGTCCACGCTCTCCTACCCCCGACATCCCCGCAGGGTCAGGCAAGTTGGGACTATCCCAGGGCAACGGTAATTCGTTAGGTGCTCTCGAGCTTCAGAGAACCAAGGGCAAGTGGGCAGCTAGGCCCGGGGCTACAGCCGCCCGCCCGCCGACGGAGCGAAGGTCCCGCAGCACCTTGGGAGTCGCACTCGGTGGCGACCAAAGACCGGGAACTCCAGGCTGGACACAGCGAGGGCGAGATAAGGAGTTACTTAAGCGTCAAGACCTCGGCAAACGTTTCTTTCCGAGTGAGAAAGGGGTTTTTTCGTTCTCAAACGGTTTGAAGTTATCCGCGCCAACCTGACCCCCAGGGAGATTTGGAAAAACAGTTCTGCGCCCGAGGAGGCCAAGGTCCCTCGATTTGCGGTTGACAACAGAGTTGAGAAGATCGCGCTAAGAAGTCAGGAAGAATCTCTGCTTCTTGGCAAATTAACCACATCCCTCCCTGACTTCCAACACGAAACCTTCGTGCTCAGGGCAGGCGCTCTGGTTTAAGTGAATTAATTCGCCAAAGACTGCAGTCAGATTATATTTTAAAAGGTCTAAAGACATTGAAATCTCGATACAGGAAGTTACATTCACACTGGAAAAAAAAAAAAAGCTAAGGAATGCATCCAGAATTCCAGTTTAATCCCCAAGTCAAAACTGCTCACTGCACTCCCAAATAACACACGCAAATGGTACAAATAATGTCTCTGTATAGGCATCTTTTATTTAAGTGTTTTCATTTGGAAAAAAATATTGACGTTCATTCGACAAAGCTTTTTTGACTTGTGTGTTTTATTGGTAAAACAACTGTTTTGGTGACAAAAGCTGTATTCACATTGTTAACTCGAAATTTTTTGGAGTGGGGCAGATACTCAAAGGTAGATGTGAAATGTCCTATCCCTGAGAAAGTGAAACTCACTTCCTCAGCAAGGGCCTGTAATTTACAAAGAACTAGGGGATTACTGAATTTGGTCTAATTGTCTCCTAGGAAAGGGAAGTGGTGAGTTGTTTAGAAAACTCAATTTTCTACACAAACACAATCTGGGAAAATCTGGCAAATCTTGCATACAAACACATGCAAAACAAGCTAAAATGCTCGAAAGGCCATTTTAATATTTCTCTTACCAAATTACTGAAATGAGGGGAAAAATCCCTCTCAAGGAATTAGATCCATTTAATGCTTTCTGGGACTGACATACCTAGTTGTTATTTCTTTAAAAGTGGAAAATGTGTTCACCCTTCTCACAAAATACTAGCTTCTGGAATTCTCAAAAATTTGGATAGCTTTCTAACATCTCTCAACTAAAATCCAAACCAGAACACATACACACCACAACCAGCAACTAGAAGATGAAAACCCATTTATTGCTCCTGAAAAAGAGGAAATTTTTCCTTGCTTGCTTTTGTTTGTTTATAAGATGTCATTAAAAATAAATTTCTAGAAGAGCAATAAAAAGAGAGCAGAAGAAAGAAGGAAAAGAAGAAAGGGAGCAAGAAAATTCAATGAAAAAACATTCACCTGAAATATTATTACATAATTTTGGCTAGCTGAGGTCATTGCACCACAGTTTTTTAATGCCTTAATAGAAAATCATTTCTGATTGTGGTAAGACATTTAGATTAGAAAGCCACAATAACTTTCTTTTTTCTTTTTGAAGCTATGGTTACATAATTAAAGGACTACTTAAACAGGTGAAGGATAACAGAATAAGCAGTGGCATATATAACTAAAACGATCGATTATCTGCCTATATTTATATGTATATAATTAAGCAACTTGTGTGTACAGAATAATTACTTATGGGAACACGTTACAGCTTTCAAAGAATCATCATATTTTTCTTTGATAATTTTTGTAATGATTAACATGTGGCTTTCCTCCCCAAAAGGTATAATTTTATTTATCACCCATGTATCTATATAGCACTTCCCCTCAGATAACTTGCCATCATTTTGCTATGACCTGTAATCACAGATGGGAGGAGGAAGACGTATAAATGTATAATGTGACAAAACCGAAAGTACACAGATCCACTGGGTGAAAACAAAGTCAAATGCTTCCATGGATGCAGATATTTACTTTATCTGACAGTAATTAGCTAAACTGTCTGGAACGAAAACCTATTATTAGTTGAGCACCGCTCTGAGATTTCAAAGATCCTCTTTTCCTGCAAGAGAATTCAAATCCCCCAGAACGCGATAGTAACTTGGATACGCGCTGGAACCAGATTGCACATTCTGATAAGTGACTCCCGAGATCCGCCGCTGTAGTGTAACTACCCCTCTGGTGTTTTCGTTCCAGACAGTGGCTCGAAGCTGGCGGCGCACAAGCCAGCGGCCGTCGGGGCTGCGGGAGCAGGAAAAGCAGGCTGCCCAGAGGTGACTGGTCTGGCAGGGATTCCGCAGGGAAGCTCCACTGGGGGGCAATCAGACTGTCCAAAGGGAGTCTGAACATTTCAGGAGATGCCCCGAGACCCTGCAGGGCTCAAGGCCAAAATCTTAAGGCCAAGATCTTTCCCTCTCACAAAATCAGCCCAGTGCAGAGCTGGGGGTGGGAAGAGAAAGAGGGAACAAAGCTTATAAACCTCCTGCTAGGCCCCTTCGCCTGAGCTCCTCACTGGCCTCGAGGCCCTCCGGCCTGTACTGAGTCGAAGAAGTCTGGTCAGGGTCCTCAGGAGATAATTATTCAGGCCTGGGCCAAGGGTACCTGCCGGGGTAGTAGTGGCAGTGAGTTTGGAGGAGAGCAAACGGCCTAAGCCTGAGGGTGGGGAGGAGACTGCCTTCGGTTTGCTAAGGAAGAAGGCGACTCAACTCGCAAGCAGCTGTAGCGGGTGTGTGGGCGTGTCTCTGTGTTCCCCGCACCCGAGCCAAGGGTTCGAAGACAGAGGGATTCTTGAGCAAGAGCCTAGGGAAGGCCTAGGAGGAAAGCGCCATGAAGAAGCAAGAGAATGAAGCAAGGAGAAATGTAGGTTTCGGTTGGAACCTGTAGAGAGCTATTGTCCGTGGCTTATGTCTTTCTCTTTTTTTCCTAAATCTCGAAATCACTTAAGAAAATCGCCCACGGAGGCGATCAATCAATAAATAAAGGACCAGTGGGGAGCAGAAACATTCCCAATGATAGTCTAGCCCTCGGGTGCGGGTGGAAGAGAGGGGCTGGAAGAAGGTTCCTTCTTTGATGCTTGCCTGCCTCCCGGACGCAGAGTCAAGGAACCCTACCCGGCAGTGCCGCTCACTCACCCCCACCTCTCCCTGAATCTTTGCGGCCCGGGCGCTCGCGATCCACAGCCAAAGCAGGCACATTCTTCTCGCTGCAGCTCCACGGCCTGGTCTGGAGACGCCGGCTCCGCTCGGGGCGTCAGTAGCCTCAGAAATCAAAGCAGAAAAACACCGGGCGCCCCTGCGGCTAAGGGGTGGTCGTCTCGGCGGAGCAAAGGCCAGTTCACGGAAGGTCTCCCCCACCGCCTGCCGGCCGCCACCACCTAAGTACTGCCGGGCGCACGTGGCCCGCGCTGCATCCCAGCTCCCCGGGCGGCCCCAGGGGCTGACTCCCCGCACCATTTCCGCTCCCTCCGGAACAGCCCCGCCTCTCCCCCCTCCCGACTGGCTGTTCCTTCTCATCTCAGCTTTGGGCACCCAGTGCTCCCGCTGTTGCGGGGGCCCTCCCTTGACAGCTCTCCGCTCCTGCCCTCACTTCCATCCTGAGTCTGCCGCCGCCCGGAGGCGTTATCCACGGTCCCTGCACCTTCCACCTGCTCCTTCTAGCTTAGGCCCGTGCTGCCCCAGCTCCTCCATGCTGACAGCCAAAAAATGCTTGGGGCTGCTAGGGCCAGCTGAGGGGCGCCACGGTTAGGCCAAACCAGTCCTCCCCTCCCCCCCCCCTTTTTTTTCAACGCCAACACTGCACATGGTTTTTTTCTGTGGGCCTCACAGCAGCGCCAGCTGCTCCTCACTGGGCTAGACGTGGTGACAAGCTAAATTCTATTTGTGTGGGGAGCTGATCTCCACCAGTGCGGAGTTTCCAGAATCTCAGGGGACCCCATAGATTCGCCCACAAAACAACCAGGGCCGCAGGAGGGCGCCAAAAGGCGTGTGGGTTGGGGAAATTAGAAAGGTGCCTGCGAGGGTCAAGGCCTAGACTCAGGCGCCGGATTTCAATAGGCGGAAAAGACGGCCTCTACTCTACGGCTAGGTCACCTCCCATGTGAAGACAGATCCTGCTCTCAAGACCTAATGAAACTACCCACCGTGCGTGGCACTCCGGTCGGTCACGTCATCACCAATGCAGTCAACAAACACTGCTTGATCACCGATGTGGAATAGTGGTAGCTGACACGTACTGAGCATTAACACGCGGGCCCTGCACTAAACTCCTGGAGCGTTTTGCCTCATTTATCCCTGGTAACAACCCTGAATAAGGTATTACTGTCTTTTTGTAGACAAAGAAATTGACGCTTAGAAACGCCCAAGGCCATACACTGTCTAGGCCAGGATTCAAACCAAGAGCTGTAAGACAACAAAGTTCAGCAATAACTCCATTGTTCTGTCCCTCACATACCTGGTTAGTGCTGTCGCTGGAAAAGCTACAGGAAAGAGCAACTGCAACCGGGACCCTGCCCTCGGAGGGCTCATAGTTTACCCGGGGAGACCAGGCAAGCAATATATCTACAGTACTAGGCGGTAAGTGACAAGGGACACATGTCCTTTTCTAACACGCGCTGCAAGTTCAGATGCGAGAGAGATGACTTCCGGCTGGGCGATAAGGGATGCTTTCTTGGAGGAGGTGGTATTTGAACAGAGCCTTGAAGGACAGCTTTTGACTCATGGAGATAAGAGCGGTGAAGACATTCTGAGTGGAGGGAACAGCTTGAGCAAAGTCAACAAGGCGGGAACGCACGCGTCGCCCATCCGTAGATATATAAAACATTCCCCCTCCGTGGGGACCCAGTGCCGGGTATTTACAAGCCAGGAAGTTTTCCTGCCCCCGCAGCAGCTAGAAAAAAAAAACGAGCTCGTGAGCTATCCTTCCTGGCAATTGGTTCGCGGACAGGAAACCTCCCAGAATTGGCTTTGGCCGAGAAGATGCGGCCAGACAGGGTGGAAATCGGTAGTTTGCCGGTCCCAGGCAGTGCGGCCTCTTCCCCAGCGACTCTGACTTCGCGACTCTATACTAGTCCTTGTCTATTTCTGGTAGCTCCACAGCACCCCCTCTCAGTGGATGCGCGGGGCGTGGTCCACTGGAGCTGGAGCCAATGGGGAGGGAGGCCTAGGCGAGAGCCCCGCCCCCGACGTGACGCAGGACCCCCGGCCTCAGGCTTCGTAGCCCCGGCCCCAGTCCCTGCAGTGGCTGTAACAAAACCCAGACCCCCACGTCCAGGCCAATGGAGGCGATTTAGACTGGAGCGGGACCGCGTCTGTCAAAAGCCCGACTCGGGAGCAGCGGCGGAGTCCAGAAGGAGAGCTGGAGCCGCCGCGCTGCCTCCCCGCCCCCGCCGGGATTTATTGAGTATTTGGACTGGACAATTAAGTGGCTCTGATGATGTTACCAAGCCCGGTCACCTCCACCCCTTTCTCAGTCAAAGACATTTTGAATCTGGAGCATCAGCAGCAACAGCACTTCCACGGTGCGCACTTGCAGGCGGACTTGGAGCACCACTTCCACTCGGCGCCCTGCACGCTGGCCACCGCTGACGGGACGCAATTTTCTGACGGAGGGGAAGAGGACGAGGAGGAAGAGGGAGAGAAATTGTCCTACTTGAACTCACTAGCTACAGCCGATGGCCACGGGGATTCCGGGCTCTGCCCCCAGAGCTATGTCCACACAGTCCTGCGAGACGCCTGCAGCGGGCCTAAGGAACAAGAAGAAGAGCCAGAGGTCTTGAGGGACCGGAGCCAGAGTGAGTAGAAGGGGAAGGGAAACAAACCCGCACATCTGGAGCAATGGCTGGATGCCCACAAACTGCCCACAAACCTTGCCAGTAGGGTTGCCCGCCCCTTTAACCTTTGGCTGGGGTCATTCCTGTCCCTGGTCAACAACAACTCCGTAAAGCGCAGGTGCCTGGGAGGGAGCCGAGCCCCTGCAAAGGGAGAGAAGGACGAGGTGACTCCACCAACTACTCCCCCCAGAGGGGGGAGGCGATGCAGCCCCTGAGAGAAGGGAAAGTAGTTATTGCTGCCCTGATGCTGATAAGCAATGGGGGCTCAGCTGCTGGGTGCTGACAACTCATGGTATTTTTGATCTTCCCAAGAGCTGGAGGGGCACCGAGCTTGAACTTTTCCCACTTTCCCTCTAGCGTGAGACAAGTTTTCTGAGGCCAGGGCAGGCGCTCCTTCTTCTTGGAAAAGACTGTCCAAGCAGGTAGTGTCCCTAGCATATGCCGGTTACAGGAACTTCGGTAGAGTTCAGCTGAATGATTTCCTCAACTTCTCCGCTTAGAATTCAACGTCCTCGCACAGCACCCACGGCACCCGGCAGAGAGGAAAGGGAGGGTGGATGAGTGCATGGGAATACAGTCTATTCTGAGGGAGTACCGCATTCAACCCCTGAGCCACTGCCCTTTTTTGAAAATTCTTAACGTTTTGCTTTGTGTCCCAGCTGTGCGGCTTTGGCGGAGTGAAAAACGCGCGGAACTTAGATCTCCGCAGCTCAAGTAGGATGGGGGTGAATTGGATAGGGAAAATAGGATAATTGAATAAAGCCTCCAAGGACCTGTTTGTTTCTTAGAGAGGCAGAGCCAAAGAACCTCTTTCCCCAAGAGGAGGTTTGATGTGGCGGAAGCCAAGGCCTATGCTCTGACAGCTCCCCTGGGCCTAAAATCGACAAGAAACTGTCTAAATTAGCCAGTCAATCAAATTTCTTTTTCTCTCTAAGGTAACATAGATGTCCTCACGCAGACATTTAGCTGTAGGTTTGTAGGCTTTTAAAAGTAAAAAATAGTCCCTAGGCATTACATGAACGTTACACTCAGACATTTCTGCGCAGAAAGATTTTTGGCGCAACTCACGCATACCGGCCCCCAAATACCAGTATGCCTCACACCTTCAGCCATTCACGAACGGAGTGTAAAGCATATGAGCTTGCAAATACTGGGTAGTTATGTAGTTGCAAACTTTCATCCTGAAAATCATTAGCACGTCGATTCGCACGTGTAAAACAGGGTAATCTCCCGCAGGAGTTCAAGTTCTAAATAAATGCGCACTAACTACCTCTCGCTATGGAACGTGCCTCTGCCCGCCAAAGGTATTCTGAGGGGCCTTGGACTATCGCAGGGTTCCAAGGCTCCAGGAGCCACAGACTTTCCCCAAAGTCGAGGCAGTTATTACCGCATGCTCCGCGCTGCCAGCAAAAGGGGCCACAGTGCTGTGGGACCGGAGCGGCCGTGAGGCCGGGAACAACTGAGGGACGCTGTTGTTTTGCTTCTTCCGCAGAAAGCTGCCAGCTGAAAAAGACTCTGGAGGCGGCCGGAGACTGTAAGGCGGCGGAGGAGAGCGAGAGGCCGAAGCCACGCAGCCGCCGGAAGCCTAGGGTCCTCTTCTCGCAAGCCCAGGTCTTCGAGCTGGAACGCAGATTCAAGCAGCAGCGGTACCTGTCTGCGCCGGAGCGCGAGCACCTCGCCAGCAGCCTGAAACTCACGTCCACTCAGGTGAAGATCTGGTTCCAGAATCGCAGGTACAAGTGCAAGAGACAGCGGCAGGACAAGTCTCTGGAGCTGGGTGGGCACGCGCCCCCTCCGCCCCCGCGCCGCGTGGCGGTGCCGGTGCTGGTGCGGGATGGCAAGCCTTGCGTCACGCCCGGCACGCCAGCCTACGGCGCGCCCTACAGCGTGGGTACAGGCGCCTACTCCTACAACAGCTTCCCCGCCTACGGCTATGGGAACTCGGCAGCTGCGGCTGCGGCCGCCGCCGCTGCAGCCGCCGCCGCGGCGGCCTACAGCGGCAGCTATGGCTGTGCGTACCCGGCAGGCGGTGGCGGTGGTGGCGGGGCCTCTGCGGCAGCCTCAGCCATGCAGCCCGCCTGCAGTGCGGCGGGAGGCGGCCCCTTTGTGAACGTGAGCAACCTGGGAGGCTTCGGCGGCGGCGGTGGCGGCGGCGGCGCGCAGCCGTTGCACCAGGGTGCGGCGGCCGGGGCCGCGTGCGCGCAGGGCTCCTTGCAGGGCATCCGGGCCTGGTAGGGACCAGGCAGGTCAAGCGGTGGGCCCCTCACAGCAGCCTGGCGCCACGGGACTAAAGCGCGAGAAAGGCTGGATCCCAGGAAGGGCCAAGTCCCCTCGTTAAAAATATAAATATATATGTATATGTCTCGTTCCCCAAGGCCCCACGCGAGGCCTGGGGAAGGGGGCTCAGGGGCGAAGAGGATGCCCAGGAGCGGTCACGGAGACTCTCTCTGAGGCAGAAACACTGGCCAGTTGCCGGGAGGATGATGGCCCCGAGCCTAGCCCCGAAAGGAGTGTGAGAGGTTGGGACTGACTCTGGCTGCAGCTCGGTTCTCCTAGAGAAGAGTTTCTCTCCCTCGGCCTTCCCGCAGCCTCTGCGAAGCGCTGGCGGAGAACCCAAGGACAAAAATTAAAATGAAGGAGAGAAAAATGGGCGTCGTGACTTGAGAGATCCCCAGGTCTTACCGACCCTCTGCCCTCTTTGCGGGCCGGCGCGCCACACCACAGTCCATTTTCCTTTTCCCAACTGCCTGCTCTCTGCAACAGATACCTCGACCTGGATCTCCGGATTGTCAGGGGGCGTAGACTCTGCGAGAAAAACCAGCGGAGCGAGATCAAAAGTTGGGGGGTTTGAACAAATCCGGGACCTGATGGCCCACCGGAGGTGTTACCGGGTTTCCTTTCTGTTTCATATTCTGTATTCATCACATATATAATATATATATATCCACATGCCATGTACACACCCGCTGCCATACACTACAGGAGTCAATAAACAAGGTGCAATATTTTCAAACCGTTGGCCGGCTACAGACTTTGTTTAGCCCATAAAAGTGAGAAGGGATTCTTAACAGGGCAGGCAGGGAGGGGAAAGAGGTGCAAGGGAAAGTAATTCCCGCAGGGCGGTCGTAGGCTTGGTCTTCTCCCCTTCCTCAGTCCCCAGGGTGAAAGTCTGCTCTCCAAGGCTTTGTTCATTCATTTCTCTTTACTGCTGGTAGGGAGGACAGGTCGGAGACTCAGGGCCTTTGGGGGACCTGAGCTTTATAGTAATCCCCTCAAGTTTCACCCAGATGCTAGGGCTAGTATCTGGGACTGCGTTGGATCAAGGCTTGGACTCTGCTCCACCTCGACGGTCACCAAGGAAAATGAGACCTCGGCCCCAGACCTAGCCTTTGGCGGCGCAAAGGCGGCTCCATCTTCGGCCACCGCCCGGGCTTCCTGCGCGCCCGGGGGCGCTGCGCCCCGCCGCGGTCCTGTTCTCCCCTCCCTTCTCCCCCGGCGGCCGCGGCTTTATGCGGCTCCTTGTCACTTGCGGAGAATGCCTGTGCGAGGCCTGTGCTGCCACACGGCCGATTGTGAGCGTGCCAAGGCGGGTGAATGGGGAGGCCTCAGAGCGCCGCGCCATTGTGGGGCCTGGCCCCGCTGAAAGGCGGCTCCGGGCCGGGAAGGTGCGGAAAGAATGGCTTTTTATTGGAGTCCCGAACAAAAGGTGTGGTAGGAAGGCGAAGTCCCCTGCGCGAACAAAAACCCCAGCGCGTCGGGATTGACGTCCCCCCCGAGCTCCCCATTGCTTCTCAGAGCGGGGGCTTTGTGCAGCAGTCTGCTCAACAGAGGGACGGAGAAATGCGCGGGGGTTTTGTTCCCCACTTTTGTGCTCTGGGGGAGGGGGCGGCAAAGGGGAACGGGGGCTGGGCGGGCAGCAGGGAGGGGCGCGCTGATTAGGCCGAGCGGGCCGGGGCGCGGAGACGTTCAGCGGGAGTCGGCGGCCTGAATGCAGGGTCATTATTGCTACAAGTTTAGCAATTTCGCCCTTACTGGAGGGGGCGGGGGCTGCTAGGTTGCTGCGGGGGCCGCCGGGCGGGAGAGCTGCAGAGCCTCGGAGGAGGAGAAGGAAAAAAAAGAGGAAGGGAGAGAGGGAGGCCGACAGGCAAGGGAATCCACCAAAACCCACTGACCGCCCAGGATGAGGCTTGGACACGTCCAAAGGACCTAGCGGGCGGCTGAAAAGGCGGCGCCTGGGGGACGAAGACCCGCCCTCCCCTTGCCTCTCTGGAAGCAGAAAGACCCCAGAGCTGGGAGTGAGTTAGTGCACCAGATTGCTGGTCCTTCAGCTCCTCACCGCCAGTTCCCTCCTCTCAAGGCGCCCGCCCGGGAGTTGGGACACCACCTCCCACCACCGCTTTCACCACCATGAGGCCCCAAACCCCCTTCCTGGAGAGCCCTTTCTCTGGAGCTGTCATCTTCCCCTGAGGTGTTTGGGCTAAGGACCGGGAGGAAATTCTTGTTTTCTAATACGTTTCTCACTGTCTGTAGCCGCGAAGGATTCATTCATCCATTCATTCAAAAAAACGGATACTGATACTGCTAATATATGTTCACTTTACTGTTCTGGTAGCTGGGGACAGTGAAAAAACCAGTGTCAGCAGGCTTAGGAAGTTTATTTGAAGGGGTGTGTATGGCGGGGAGACAACTAACAAATAAATGCGAAAATATGTAGTAAATTCTAAAAAGAAATAGAATCAGGTACTTGAGAGAGTGTTCTTTTTGAGTAGAGAAGAAATTAGATCTAAGCTGATGCCTGAATGAAAAAAAAGGAAGCCAGTCCAAGCAGCACTTGGCCGTTTCAGCCTCCATGTTTCTGCACTTGTCCTCCCGTCCATCTGGATGCCTTAACACCCCCATCTTTCTGATGAACTCTTGCTCCTCCTTCAAGGCCAAGCATTTTTCCTGAACCACCCAAGTAGGGGTAATCACTCCCTCATATGTGCCACCAGAGTCTTAGGTACTTTCCAATATCCCAACATCATGTCATGCAAAGATTTATTTGTCTCTCTCCTTCCACATGAGGGTCTAGTGAGGCCATAGGGGACCAGGTTGGCATCTTTTCCCTCTAGGACAAATAGCAGATCATAGGGCTAGGCTCCTTCAGCATCGCCTTTCTCAATGCCGATGGCCCTGGTGGTGTGGAACTTTGGCATTGGGTGCTGGCTGCAAGGGAGCTGCGGATCAAGACTCTTGGCCCAACTGGGCAGAGCAGGAACACCTGAAATCATCCTCAGAAGATGTGCAACCCATCCCAATCCCAGATGAAGGTCCCATCTTAGGTACCCCGTGGTACCACCTGGAGACACGACTTCCCTCAAAGGATTTTTGCCCCTTGCCCTACCTCTCAAAACCTCAAGAAAAAGAGGCTGAGAACTTACTTGGTGATGACCTTGACAGGAGGACACAAAGCTTAGGGTTGGGAAAGACGCAGGGATACGGAAGTGTGGGGCGGCGGGGAGGGGGGGGCGGGAGGGGTGAAAAGTGGGGTTGATAAATCTGAGACCTGCAACTGGGACCCAATTCAACTTTCCCTACTTTTACTAGGTGAGGCGTATGGTTTGTCCTGATCAAGATGCTGCCTGGCACTGAGCGCTCATTTCCAAGATGGGATTTCAGCGCTGGTGCACTAAGAGCCCAAGGCTGGGGAGCAGACTCCCTTGCTCCACTGGGGGTTTCCTAAGTAAGCAACTCCTTTTTCTCCCTCCTCATCTGTATCCTGCTGGGCCATGGCCTCGAAGTGCTCCCCAGCACCGGATCCCCACCTTCCTTGCTTGGCTTCCTCCTGGCCCACATTAATCTTCCTTTACTCTGCATCCATCCCCTCCTGTTATGGAAAAGAGGCATGTGATTCTCATAGAGGAAACAACGCTGGTTCTATGGGTTGGCTTCTGTGTCGTTTGCGTGTCTCTGGATACTTAAAGCCCGTCTAGACCAGCCTCCTCCTTGCTCCCTATCCTTCCCCAGATCCTGCAATCTCTTGGTATAAATAGCTCTCATCTCTGAAGGATTTCCGTACTGCTCAGTTGCTAGTGTTCCAGTGCCTTGGCTGTCTGAGGATGAAAACACATCTGAGGATGAAAAAACCTGACTAACAGCTACCTCTTCCTTGAGCTGCTTCTTCAGGAAAAAAGACTCTCTCCCAGGCTCAAACTAATGCTTCACCGATTGTCCTGTGAGTCAGGAGGAACTGTAAAATACAGACAAACTTGTTAATGTCCCATGAGACTTTGAACAGGTAAAGTAAGTTGTCCCTTAGGGCTCTGGTTTCTGAGCTCTAATGGAGATAAAAAGATGGACTATGTGATTTCAGACATCACGTCTTGTTCAAACCCTCCTTGCTTCCATGAATGAGTAGATAAACCCACCCCTCCCAATGACTGGTGTCGCCTTGGACTTAAGGAGTCGGTAGGCACTACTAGTGGGGCAGGTGGAATAGGCTCTAGAAGGCCAGCATTTTTTTTTTTTTTACCCTGCGGAGCCTAATCTTGAGGGGTTAAGAGGATGACTGTGGACTCATGCTACGTCCATTCCAATTTTAGCATCTCCACAATCAGCAGTAGAGGACTTGAGTAAATTAGGAGCACTCTGAACCTCAGTTTCCTCCTGTGTAAAATGGGTATGCTTATCACACCTCTCATAAGTTTTTTTTCCCTCTTATAGCAAAACACACAAATATTGTGTACAACTCAATGAATGTTTACATATGTAAATGTTCATGTGCCAATCACCTTGGCTTTGAAAATTAAATGCGATGATCCATGTAAAAGCAGCTCTAGTGTCTGGTATGCATTAGGCATTGCATCCATGTTACAAGCCAGGCTGGTGCTAGGCACTGTGTATAACCGAAGAGGGCGGGACTATATTCTGCCTTTGGGGCAGCCCCAGGTGTGCAGGGAGAGTCCGGCGGCCCCGAGGATTTGGAACCCCATCACTGTGGGAGCTCGACACCGAAGAGGTGGGTCGGAGCTACTGTTGGTAAGCCAGGCGCAGGGGGGCACCCGGCGGGGTCTGAGGGACTGGCAAACTTCTCAGAGGCCTGGATCTGGGGAATTCGACCAAAGGGGAAGGTGAGAGGAGGTTTCCAGGCAGAGATGAGAATCCCCTCCAACCCATCGCTGCAGGGAAGAAAGGGTCGGGGGTGGGGGTGGGGGTGGGAGTGGGGGTGGGGGGTGGGGTGGGGGAGGGGGAAGTAAATTCCAGGCCCTCTCGGTAGGGCCTCTTGGGGTCCGGAGCCCCGCGCGTCCCGGGTGCCGCCTGGGTGACCTGGGCCGGCACAGCTCCGCCGGGTGGGGCCGAGTGGGCGGGCGCTCGGCTGGAGAACGGCGCGTGCAGGAGGCGGGCTGGTTCAAGGCCTCCGTCGCGGCCTCCTCCTCCTTCGCTTTCTGGTTCGGGGTCCAGAGGGGACGTCCCCGGCGCCTTCTCACAGCTCGAGGGGCCCGAGCCCGAGAAGAACAGCGGACTATCGGTGACCAGCGTTCATTGCTCCGCGGCAGCCCGGCGCCGCAGGAACCGGAGGAGCCTCGGAACCTCCGCGGGAGGCGCAGGTGCCGCGGGGCCGGGCGCCGCGTCTCAGACGGGCCTGGGGCGGTCCGAGCCGCCCGGGCAGGGAGCGCGCCGGCGAGCCTCGGCAGAGCTTGGCCAGCTCTCGGGGTGAGAGTCCGGACTGGAAGAGCCAGCCGTCTGGACGGTCGCGACCCGGGCGCGGAGCCAGGCCCAGCGCGCGGCATGGAGGTAGGACGCTCGGCGGAGGGTTCGGTGAGTCCTTAAGGCCGCTGGGCAGAGTCCGGGAGGCCTGGGGTGGGAAGGGGGCGCTGACCTCAAAACTACGCTTGCTTTATGGAAAAGACGCCTCCCCCTAAAACCTAGACTGCAGGTTTAACCTAGACGTTTAATAGCAAAGTTCTCCAAAAGGGTGTTTAGAAAATTTATTGAAGTATGAAATACACCCAGGAATACGTACAGCTCACGGAAATCTCCATAAACCGAATGCTCCCTGTGAACACCGCCCAGGTGAACAAACAAAACGGTACCAGCCCCCTACCGCCACCCCACGTCCCGTCAGGCTCCCTCCCTCCTTGTCACTACCGCCAGGGGTAGCCACTATCCTGGCTTCTAACAGGATAGATTAGTTCTGCCTGGTTCGGAACATTATGTACACGGAATCACAGTGTATACTCTTAGGCGCCTGGCTTTGCTCATTTGTGATACTTAACTATATTGTGTGTCCTAGGTTGTGCGTTGCTTTAGTTTAGATTGTTCGCTTGTGTGACTGTGCCACAATTGATTTATCCATCTTGCTCTTGATGGGCAGCGTTTGTGTAGTGTCTAGTTTGGGGCTGTTGGGAGTCATGATGCTACAAACATTCTAAAACAGTATCCAGTAGAACTTGCTGCAGTGATGGGAATGTCCCCATCTGTGCTGCCCAGTGTGGGAGCCACCAGTCACCTGTGGCTGCTGAGCCCTTGAACCCTGGCTGGTGTGACCGAAGGAATTGGATTTTTAATTTTCTAAACTTCTAATTAATTTAAAGAGTCATATGTGTTGGACAGCACAGCTCTAGTCTGCTTTCTTGGTGACTGACTATTGCACATTGCTATTCTGTACATACCAAGGGGTGTATTTGCTTTGTCATAGGAGAGGAATATCAGCTTTAGTAGATTCTGCCAAGTGGTTTTCTAAAGTTGGTTGTACCAGTTGACACTCTCACCAGCAGGAACACATGCTTCCCAGGACTGAGTATTTTCCTTCCATTTCTCTTTCATTGTCGCCGCTCTGGTGAGTATGTAGTTAAAAGAGGCTTTTGTAAGAAAGGCTATGAACATTGCCCTTTAACTCCGGTGAAGAGGAGGATGGTGATGGTTGGAGGATTTCTGGGGGACAAGGAAATAATACAGGGGTCTAAAGCTTACCCTTTATACCGCTTCTCTTCGTCAGCCTTCTGCCCTAGGGACTAGACCAAGTTTAGCAGAGCAATGGCCAAGAGGCTGTTTGTTTGGAGGTGACTGCTCTCCCCCATCTGTTGTTACGTTTTTCCTTCTTAAAATCAGCAGCCGACTTCTTTTATATTCCTTCTTATAACTGGACTATCCCACCAGAGGACATGGTGAGACTGCCTAGCAGGCTGCAGCGGTGGCCGAGAAGCCAGGTTTTGTGCCAGCTGCAGTTTTGAGTTCACAGCTTGGCCTTGTATAAAAAAGCATGAATATGCCTGGGTGTCCTACATCACTGACTTGCTGAGAAGCAAAGTCAACCCTGTGGAGGCAGTAGGGGAACTCCTTACTGTGTCAGGCCGTGTGTGCGTGTGTGTGTTTGTGTGTTGCTTTGTAGACATTCTGTCTAATCCTCAGAATAACCTTGTGAGTTCTTACATGTGGAAACTGAGGCTCAGAGATGTTACATCGTTCCTCTCAAGGCCACACAGTAAACAGTGGTAGCAACCCCAGTAGGACTTTCTGCCCAAGGCCACTGAGATGTTAGAACATTTCTGGCGTTTTCTACCTCCCTTCCCTGGTAAACAGAGACTTGGTTGGTGCAGATCTTGAAATTCTGGATCAAATTAGATAGCCTCCGTTAAGCATCCCTATGGACAAACCCAAACCAACCATTGATGAGTTGAATGTGGTCAGTTAAGCAGAGGAAGTGTTTGTCATGTTGTAATACCAGTGGAGTTCACTTTGAGTGACACATGGGTTCTTGCAAAGCTGTGTGCAGAAGAGCTTTTTGCTTGTGGGGAATGGAGAAAAACTGAGTACATTTTAAGTTCATCTCTGGAATTTTTTTCTTAAAAGTATCCCAAAGTGAATTGTTTTGTAAAGTGAAGGATTCTTTTGAAATATGAATAATAACCCAGCATTTGCTTTGTAAGTTTGGGTTTTCAGATAATAAAGGTGAAGAGCAACTCAAAACAGGATTCAGCAATATTCCACACAATATTTCTTCTTTCATTGAGAAGGATTTTTTTGTTTGTTGTTGTTTGTTTTTTGTTTTTTAGGGCCACACCTGTGGCATATGGGAGTTCCCAGGCTAGGGGTCGAATTGGAGCTGCACCTGCAGGCCTACAACACAGCCACAGCAACGTGGAATCCAAACCGCGTCTGCCACCTACACCACAGCTCATGGCAATGCTGGATCCCCTACCCAATGAGCAAGGCCAGGGATTGAATCCGAATCCTCATGGATACTAGTCGGATTCATTCCCGCTGTACCACAACCAGAACTCCTGAGAAGGATTTTAATGAACGTTTCACTGGATCATCTTTTTTTTTTTGGCCACACCTGCAGCATGCAAAAGTTCCTAGGCTAGGGATTGAACCTGCACCACAGCAATGACCCAAGCCACTGCAGTGACAACCTTAGATCCTGAACCTGCTGAGCCACCAGGGAACTCCTCACCTGGACCATCTTGACAGTGAATTCTCTGGGAGGTCCACAGATTCGTTCTCTATCCAGATGATAAATTACTGGAAATCCAGTGCCCTTGGTGGCTGCTGGTAGATTTGGGCTTAACATGGGTGTGTTTTATGATCCCTGATCACTTGGCGAGCCCCTCACAGATGGGGCTGAAGAGTCAAATGGGTTGTTAGATTAAAAGACCTTTAAGGTCCCATCCAGTCTTGAGATTCTCTAAATTAAATGTGTTAGATGCCTGTAGATTCAGAGATTTCAACTGTGCTGGTGGGAAGGGCCTTGGTTTTATTTTAATTTTTTTAATTTTTATTTTATATTGGAGTGTAGTTGATTTACAGTGTTGTGTTAGTTTCAGGTGTACAGCAGAATGATTGTTATACGTATATCTATTCTTTTTCATATTCTTTTCCCCATATAGTTTGTTACAGCATATCAGTAGAGTTCCCTGTGCTGTACAGTAGGTCCTTGTTGATTATCTATCTTATATATGGTAGCGTGTATATGTTAATCCTTCATTTATCCCTCCCCCTCCCCCTTTCCCCTTTAGTAACCACACATTTGTTTTCTAAGTCTGTGAGTCTTTTTCTGTTTTGTAAATAAGTTCATTTGCATCAATTTTTTTTTTTTGCTTTTTTTAGGGCTGCACCCACAGCATATGGAAGTTCCCAGGCGAGGGGTCTAATCGAAGCTACAGCTGCCAGCCTATGCCACAGCTCACAGCAATGCCAGATCTTTAACCTACTGAGTGAGGCCAAGGATCAAACCCACAACTTCATGGTTCCTAGTCGGATTCATTTCCGCTGAGCTACGATGGGAACTCCTGTATCATTTTTTAAGATTCCACATATAAGTGATACCATATGATATTTACCTTTCTCTGTCTGATTTACTTCACTTAGTATGATAATCTCCAGGTTATCCATGTTGCTGCAAATGTCATTATTCCCTTCTTTTTTATGACCGAATAATAGTCCATTGAATATCTGTATACCACATCTTCTTTATCCATTTCTCAGTTGATGGACATTTAGGTTGCTTCCATGTCTTGGCTGTTGTAAACAGTGCTGCAGCGAACATTGGAGTGCATGTATCTTTTTGAATTGTGGTTTTCTCCAGATATATCCCTAAGAGTAGGAATGCAGGATCATATAGTAGTTCTATTTTTTAGTTTTTTAAAAAACCTCCGTACTGTCCTCCATAGTGGTTGCACCAATTTACATTCATACCAACAGGGTTGGAGGCTTCCCTTTTCTCCACACCCTTGCCAGCATTTATTGTTTATAGATGTTTTGATGATGGCCATTCTGACTGGTGTGAGGTGATACTTCTTTTTAATTTTGATTTGCATTTCTTTTTGTTTTGTTTTGTTTTTTTGCCTTTTTCTAGGGCCGATCCCTCGGCATAAGGAGATTCCCAGGTGAGGGGTCGAATCGGAGCTGTAGCCACCAGCCTACGCCAGAGCCACAGCAACGCGGGATCCGAGCCGCATCTGCAACCTACACCACAGCTCATGGCAACGCCGGATCCTTAACCCACTGAGCAAGGCCAGGGATCGAACCCGCAACCCCACGATTCCTAGTCGGATTCGTTAACCACTGGGCCACGAAGGGAACTCCTTGATTTGCATTTCCTTAATCATTATCGATGTTGAGTGTCTTTCCATGTGCATTTTGGCCATCTGTCTGTCTTCCTTGGAGAAATGTCTATTTAGATCTTCTGCCCATTTTTTTGATGGGGTTGTAGAAATCACCAAAGTCCAACTCTTTTCTGAGGCTGAATCCTGCTGGAGTATCCTGGGCAATAAACTGTCCCTTATCCCCTGACACCACCCAAGGGAGAACCACTCACCTCTCTGCTCCATACGTGTGAGAAAGTTCAGCCTTGTGTTCACGTGGAAGCTGCCTCCTGAAAATTCCATGAGCTACTACTCCTCCTGTTCCCACAGATATCTCCTCCTTCTGCATGTCAGTTCCTCAGATATTTGAAGCCAGCCATGGAATCCCATGTAGACCTTCCCTTCTCCAAGTGAAATAGCCTCGGCTTCTTTGAGTGTCCTCAACCCCCGGTCGTTCTTCGGTGGCTGTTCTCAGCTCACCCATTTCTTCTGCGCCTGGGCTGTTCTAGTGTATTTCCCATAGGAGGGGCCCATCTTCCTTAGCCTTTAAACCTTTCCATCTTTCCATACTCTTTTTTTTTTTTGCATTTTTTAAATTAGAGTTGATTTACAGGGTTGTGCCAATTTCTGCTAGACAGCAAAGTGACCCAGTAGTGTGCGTGTCACACACACACACACACAAACACACCCCTATGCATATATACACATACATTCCATTTCTTATATTATCTTCCATCGTGGTCTGGTCCAAGAGACTGGATACAGTTCCCTGTGCTTTACAGCAGGACCTCATTGCTTATCCATTTTAAAGGTAATACTTTGCACCTCCGAACCCCACATTCTGTCCTCTTCTAAGAAGGCGGAGGACCACTGGGAGGAGCTCCCTCATGGATTCCACTCTCTTCCATTTATGTTCTTATTTCCTAGTCTTCAAAGGAGCAAGTATCCCTTCTCTCCAAAAATAAAACTCTCCCTTATAGTCCAGAAACAAACTCTCGTTCCTATTTCTAAAAACAATGCTTCTTATTTTGAGGTCTGAAGTTCCCCCCACCGTACCATTTAATATTCTCTACCCTCCTTCCTCTCACCCTCAGACCTGTAGCAGTCTTCCCCTGTTATCCTCTCTTAACACTGGTGTCCCTTCCATGGATATCTTTTCTTCCCCTTTCGGGTCAAATGGCTGCATCTTTGTCTTGACAACTCCTTCCTTTTCCCTCAGCCTGAATGATGCTAAGCTCCCAACTGGTGACTACTGATGCTCAGTTGGAAGTGACCTTAGTAATCAGCTCGTTGGACGCTTTCCCTGATGTCCGGTTCCCTTCAGCACCACTCCTGGGGTATTAAAGTCCTCGTTAATTACCTGAGACTCATTCTTTGAGATAAGATGGCTTCTCTTGTGTTTGTGTTTTATTACCTCTCCTCATTGTTTGGCATAATGATATTTTTTTTTTCCTGAAAAGTCTGGAAAATTTTTGACACCCTGTACTATTCTGATCATTTTCTTTCTCAAAGAGTAACTAGTCCTGGAGTTCCCATTGTGGCTCAGTGGGTTAACTACCCAAACATAGTGTCCATAAAGAGGCAGGTTTGATCCCTGGCCTCGCTCAGTGGGCTAAGAATCCAGTGTTGCCATACCGTGGACTGTAAAAAGACAAAAAAAAAAAAAAAAAAAAAAACCCAAAACAACAACAACAAAAAAAACCCAGTAGCTTCTCATCCTCTTTCTTCAGGCCTGCAAAATGGAACCCTCCCAGTCTCCAGGACTTCTTTGTACTCTTGCTGTCCTAAAGTTTGTCATTGCACACACACAGTGTCAGCCAGCCCTTTTATAATAAGAGTCCCTGAATCTATAGCTTTAGCTTAGTCTCTTTTAATGTCATATTTTCCGATGCCTGAGGGATAATTCTACTTGTGCCATTGTCACCTCAAGCTCATCACCACTCCGCCAGCCTACTCACATCTCAGCCTCTGCCAACAGCATCACCTTTCCTGGTTCTCTTCCCTTGGTTTGGAACCAATCACACGTGGTTTCCCTGAGAGTCTGTCTTCACTTAGAGTGGAAAGGATGGGAGAGCTAACACTGTCTGAACACCTAAACATCTCACCCTCCGGGTTCTGTAGATCCTGACCTGTTTAATGCTGGAACCATCCTGAAAAGCAGGTGCCATTATCTCTCTCTTTAAGGGTTAAGAAAGCAATTTTGGGAACATAAATATCTTGCTTTAAGAACCCTCAGCTCTTACGTGACAGAATCCAGGGTTCAAATCCAGACTGTTTGATTCTAAAACCCAAGCACTCTACTATAATGGCCCTCTAACTTGTCACCTTGACTTAGGCATATCACTGATAAACTCCATCTTCCTCCTGGCACAGATTCATTTTCCCCAAATGCCTCTTAGTCAAAGGTACCTACATTCTCTCAACTATACCCTGGCCCCTCATTGTATGTAGGATCACATATATTCTCAAGACTACTAGTGAACCCTCATTACCATACCTGATCAACCAAATTCCTCATTATTTTTTAGTGATCTGTGCAGTCTCCTACTGTTCCTCTCCCTCAACCTCTCTGACTGCCATGCTCATTCCTGGAGGAACCTTTCAGCCCCTCCCAGTCAACCTCCTCCTAACTTGTAAGTCTAATGCCTCCCAATTATGAAGGCTTTTCCAGTTACCACAGCTCCCAGGAATCAGGTATCACATTCTCTTAGTATAGATGAAATAGCTTCATCTGCAAAATTTAGCTCTTGATTCAAGGAGTGGTTTTATTTACTGTCTCATTATTTCATCCTCAATTTAAAAATAAGCTTCTGGAGTTCCCATTGTGGCTCAGTGGGTTAAGGACCTGACATTGTCTCTCTGAGGATGTGGGTTCGATCCCTGGCCTTGCTCAGTGGGTTAAGGATCTGGCATTGCTGCAAGCTGCAGCATAGATTGCAGATGAGGCTCAGATCCCATGTTCCCGTGTCGACTCCTGGCCTGGGCACTTCCATATGTGGAACATGTGGCCATAAAATAAATAAATAAATAAATAAAAATAAGCTCCTTCAGGCTTCTTTTGTATTTCTTACAAAGATAGATATAAATGAAATAATTTAGGAGAAAAATGCTTAGAAAAGTATAAATTGCACTATAAACAAAGTCTATTATTCTTAAAATTACTAGTGTTATAAACATTGGCAAAATGTATTGGGCCCAGATTCAACAAATGCAGAAACTCGAGGGCTTGCATAAATAAGTCAGACTCAGAGTTCCTCCCCCTCCTCCTCCCATTTAATCCTTAACAGTGCCTTCCTGCTCTCTCAGACTCTAAGAATGAAAGGAAAGGCACCCACGTTGCCCACTAGAAGATTGACTTTTTAAGGACAAGGAATACTTGTCCATTGAGTACAGTGTCCAGAATATGCTGGGTGTTTGATACGTGTGTGATAAAAGAATGAACAACTGGAGATAGGACCTGAACCAGATGTTGGGGGCCTACATTCTACTTCTTTGGGATTCTTTTCCTGTTTCCCCACGTGGAGTGAGAAGCGTCAGAGCTGGAAGGGATCGGACCAGCCTCCCCATTGTAGAGATGAAAAAACAGTTCTAAAGAGGAGACCATCTGTAGGAGTTCCCGTCGTGGCTCAGTGGTTAACGAATCCGACTAGGAACCATGAGGTTGCGGGTTCGATCCCTGGCCTTGCTCAGTGGGCTAAGGATCTGGCGTTGTTGCCGTGAGCTGTGGTATAAGTCACAGAGGTGGCTCAGATCCCATGTTGCTGTGGCTCCGGCGTAGGCTGGTGGCTACAGCTCCGATCAGACCCCTAGCCTGGGAACCTCCATATGCTGCAGGTGCGGCTCTCGAAAAGGCAAAAAGACAAAAAAAAAAAATAGAAGAGACCATCTGTCCCCAGGTCACCCTTCCTCTTTGTGGCCTTCTGGCATTCTCTCCAATCCAGTGTCTCCCCCACTGCCATTCTCCATCTCCCTCTTCTCAATGTTCTGCCCCCCACATGTCCCCAGCCCTTCTTCCTCTATTGCAGGTGCCCTTTTCCCATCTCCTCACCCCGCTCTGCACTCTGCATGCTCCCAATTTGTGTTTCATACTGTACATAGTGCTCTTATGAATGTGTACAAAAAACTACCTCTGAGGTTGTCAGCATACACGCTTTAAAAACGTGTGACCCTCTGGGAGAAACACAGCCTCCACCAGAAGTTTCAATTCAGAATCTCTTTAGAGGCTCTCCCCAGGGCTCAAATGCCTTTTCAGAATTTCCTTGAGTCCAGAAACATAGTAGAATTTTTAGAATAATCAAACATAGCCTAACTGCTTCAAGTGCCAGGCAGTGTACTGGACATTCTAGAAGGCTCATGATAACCCTGCAACCCCAAGGCTAGCAGCCCTATTTTGCAGATGAGTAAACTGAGGTTCAGAGAGGTAAAACAACTTGCTCAAGGTCACACAGCTAGTATCAGAGCAGGAGACTGAACTGATCTATTTGCTTTCTCCAGAAAAGTCTTTGAGACACACTGACCAACTATCTACCGCTTCACTTTGAGGTCCACTTGCTCCTCAATGGCTGTTCTTGGTGAGTGAGGTCTCTCATGTAAGAACCGCCCCCATACCTTGGCTCTGTCCCTGCTCCCTTCTGCTCTCTGGAGCCATCTGAAGCGGTGCCCTGTCTGCGCCCTCTAGTGGTCACAATGGGATGCACAACTCTCCCTCTCCCTCTCCCTCTCTCTCTCTCTCTGTCTTTTTAGGGCTGCACCGACGGCATATAGAGGTTCCCAGGATAGGGGTCGAATCGGAGTGGTAGCCACCGGCCTACACCACAGCCACAGCCACAGCAGATCCGAGCTGCATCTGCGACCTACACCACAGCTCACGGCAACGCCAGATCCCTAACCCGCTGATCGAGGCCAGGGGTCGAACCTGTGTCCTCATGGCTGCTCGTCAGATTCTTTTCTGCTGAGCCACGACGGGAACTCCGGGATACACAACGCTTTATGGTGCCCCTCTGAGGACCTCTGGCAGCACCCTCTGGTGTTGCCCAGGGACCCAAAGTCACATAGACTCAGGCTTCAGAGGGGTACTTGTCTCCCAGTGTGGAAGGCGAGCTGTCCCTTGAGGAGGGACCTGCATTTTCCGAGTCCCCTACTCCTGATAGTCCTTTAAGGAAGACCCACCCGTGTCTGACAGTGATCAAAATCAGATAAGAGAGGGACTTGGCAACAGCCCCAAATTCCTCTTCAGCAAGTCAGCAAGAGCCTATGACTCAGAGTCTATGTAACGGATGTCTGTTCTTGACTTCCACAGTCCTTTGCTCATGGACATCGCTATGCCTAGTATTGTGCTGAGTTCTCAAGTTTACACGCCTTTGGTAGGTCTCAGTCTCGCTAAGCAACAGTGTCCTCATCTGAAAACAGGGAACACCTGCCTCACCTCCCTCCAGGGGGAATGAGGATCTAGCCAGAGAGAAAATGTAACATGGGTGTGAGGTTTGAGATAGTCCACTCTCCTCTCTCGCTGGAAACAGTGGAGCCCATGTGCAGATCAAGCCCCCAGAGCTGCCCACAGTCTTGCAGCCTCTTTCAGATAAATAAGCAATCCAATTGAACTCTGGTCACCATAGGACCATGGGTGCTTTTGGGCAAATTAGCAAAAGGCATCACTTCCTCCAAGGAGACATGGCTTCTGCCAGCTGCTGGGCCTAGTGGAAGGATATGGGTATCTCTTAGACCAGGCACTCTTGTTCAGTGAACAACCCACACAGCCAAACATGGAAGCTTTAGCGCCATATGTATCTATTAAACCCTCTCCTCACTCCCCGAATAATATGACACTGAATGGATATGCTGACCACATTTACTGTACACAAAAACCATCACTATTTGAGGAAAAATTCAGCAATAAATAGGTGAGTTGGCTTCTACCTGTTGGAGGAAAAGCCTTGCCCTCTCACCATGTTTGCTTGATTTCCTCAGGCACTGGGATAAACATTCCTCTTGCCATTGTCCCTACAGCCTAAAGAATTCCTCCCTTAAATGACCAAGGTTCCTACAGTGGATTTAATCCTTAAGTCACTAAAAGTGCAGATGAAGACCTGGCTTGCGGACAGTGATGAATTAGAGACTCACACTCGAGGGCAAGTGAGAACAAATAACCCTGTGATGAAAGATGACAGCCCTGGGCAGGAGCAGGGCTTCGAAGGACATTTAGACGCCGTTTTCATCTGTTTCCCCTGATGCTCTTAGCTCTCTCCATCCACTTCTCCTTCCCCTCCCCTCCCCCTCCTCCATCCTCCTCCTGCCTCTCTCTCTTTCTCTGCCTCTTCCTCTTTAAACCTCTGCTAGGCATTCTATCTTCCTCTCTCCTTCTCCCTTCCTTCTTTCTTCCCTCACTTCTCCCTTTCTGTACTAACTGACCTATAATTTGAAATGAAAGATTATTTGATAACTTGGAGTTCCCTGGTGGCTCAGAGGGTTAAGGAGCTGGTGTTGTCACTGCTGTGGTGCAGGTTTGATCCCTGGCCTGGGAACTTTCTCACACTGTGGGCAAGGCCAAAAAAAAAAAAGAATAAAATAAAATAAAAAGGGAATATTTGATAGCTTGATGTGGTCTATTATTCTATTATTTGTATTGAAAAATAAGGCAATTCAATCATGGAAACAGCAATTATATTAAATTGCCTTTTTATTTGTGTATAAACTATAGTACTTTTTCCCGTGCATCAGTGATCTTTCTCTTTCAAAGGATAGAGAGCCCCCCCCCCACACACACACACAGTTTATCCAATGCAAGCGAGCCAGCAAGGTAGCACTCATTTGATTAACATCAGGAGGAAATGCTCAGGATACCAGCATCAAGAAAGTTTTCAAATCCTACGCCAGGCTCCTTGCTTTGTTCCCAGCCTGCCCCCGCCCTCGCATCCCTGGAGTTTTCTGGAGAAAGCAAATAGATCACTTCAATGCCCCCAGACAGAAAATGGAGATCCAGAGAAACTGCATGCTTTCTCCAAAGTCACCCAGCCTGTTCATGGCAAAACCTTGAGTAGAACCTATGTGTCAAGGACAACAGATACATTACACTGGGTGTATCATGTTAGGGTATCATCAGAAATAGAAGAATTCGAGCAGCATGATAAGACTCAGTTACCAGTTAAGTGGAATTGTGACCTCCAGGGAGATGCTAGATCATTTAAGCAACACTCATCTACCAGGTGGACCAAAGTCTATAGATTACATGTCAGATTCACGTTCACACACAATAGGTCACTCTAATGGAGGGGTCAGGGATATGGGCCATGCACACAGAAGATGATCTGTTTTCCTTTCAGCACTCAGTATGCACCCAGCACCTCCGGCGCTGACATGTTGGGCAACAGCTCACCGCAAGCAGCTGTTCCTGTTAGTGTCCGCCCCCTGCATCCTCTAAGTACCTTCTGCAATCTGCCATGTGACTCCTCTTCCCAAGAAGGCTATGATCTGCAATTAGCAGGCAGCCTTGCTGACTGCTTTGAGGTTAAGTCTTGAATTTCTGAGAACACTTTGTTCTCTTCCTCTTTTCCTCCCTCCCTTCCTCCCCTCCTCCCTCCCTCCCCTCCTCCCTCTCTCCTTCCTTCCTTCCCCTCTCTCTCTCCCTCCCTTCCTTCCTTCCTTCCTCCCTCCCTCCCTTCTCTCCTTCCTTCCCCTCCCTCCCTTCCTTCTTCTTCTTTTTTTTTTTTCTTTTTACAGCCACACCTGCAGCACATGAGCAGCAGCAGCTGCCGGCCTGCACCGCAGCTACGGCACCTCCAGATCTGAGGGATACAGACACAATAAGCCAGGTCCCTGACCTGCAGTTTGTTACCGTCTCATGGGGGCAGGGGAGGGGGGTGGAGGGTGCACATTCATGAAGAACAGTTTCCTGCCTTGAGGAAGGGAACGAATAACTTGTGGGTCATACAGGGTGTTATTGGCCCAAGACGGGGAGGGGTGGGTGGCCAATCAAGACAGGCTTCTGGGAGGGGGTGACACATGAGCCAAGGTTTGATGAATGAATAGGAGTTGGCCAGGCTAAGTGAAGAAAGGGAAAACTAGTTCTGTCAAAGGAAAGGTGGGAAGCTAGTGGGAGAGGGGCTTGAGGGAGAGCTCGGGGCAGGTTGTACTGCTGGTGTCACTTTCCCACACTGAAGCCATCTCTTTGTTTGGGGGGAGAAACAGGGAGAAAGGCATAGGCTTTATTTTGATTCTAGGAACAGTTTCCTTTGGCTTTAGAACTTAGGTTGGTGTAATGGGGGACGCTGTGCAGAGGAGAGGGGTATATGGGAACTCTCTCTTCTGTCTGCTCAATTTTTCTCTAAACCTAAAAATGTCCTAACTAAGAATGAGGTCTATTCATTTAAAATTCTATGTTGGATTGTTTAATTAGTTAGTTTTTGGAGGGGGTGGTCAGCCAATGTTCTCTCTGATATCGTTGAGAAGGTGAAAAGCCATGGAGGTCATGCTAAGGTATTTTGCTTCTCCTGTCACCCCTCTTTCTCCCTAGTGCTTCCCCATGTCCATCAGCACCTGTCCAGACCAGCCTGATCTGACCATCTCTGATCCCTCCATCTTGAGTTCTTCTTCTTCTTTTTTTTTTTTTTTTGTCTTTTCTAGGGTTGCTCCTGCGGGATATAGAGGTTCCCAGGCTAGGGGTCTAATCAGAGCTGTAGCTTCTGGCCTACACCACAGCCACAGCAACCCAGGATCCTTAACTCACTGAGCGAGGCCAGGGATCGAACCCACAACCTCATGGTTCCTAGTCGGATTCGTTAACCACTGAGCCATGACGGGAACTCCCCTCCATCTCTAGTTCTGTAGATTATACTCTAAGCTCTCTCTGGAATCATCCAGTCTGCTCCATCTCCTTTTCATTCCCTCAAGGACCCTCCACCATCATCTTCTTCCAGCCTGACACCTTCGGTGACCTCCTAAGTGGAGATCCCACTTATATTAGTCTGCTTAAGCTGTGACAATAAAAGAGCACAGACCAGGTGGCTTAAACTCCAGAATTTTATTTTCTTACATGTCTGGAGGCTGCAAGTCCGAAATCATGGCGTCTGCAGGGTTGATTTCTTCCGAGGTCTCTGTCCTTGGCCTGTGGGTAGCAGTCTTCTCCCTGTGTCTTCACAGGGACTTCCTAATCTCTCCTTTAAGGACACCAGTCATATCAGATTAGGAGCCACCCTAATGACCTCACTTGAATTTAATTACCTCTTTATGGACTTTATCTCCAAATGCAGTCACAACTGGAGGCACTGGGATTGGGGCTTCAACCTATGAAGTCAGTGTATAGCACCACTTCCACTCTGTGGCCTCTGAGCCCTTCTTCATGCACCTACCAAAGTGATCTTTTGAAAAAGGAAGTCAGACCGAGTTACCTGCCTGCTCAAAAGCCTTCAGAGTCTTCATGAAATCCAAACTCTTCCCTGGGCTCAAAAGATATGGTCTGACCACTCCTGCCCCCCACAACTCTCCCTGCCTCTTCCCCTGCTCATCACTGTGCAGCCACACAGCCTTCCTGTGTTTCTACAATACAGGAAGCTCCTCTATGCTCGGCCCACCTGACCACCTGCTGCTCGTCCTTCATTTCTCAGAGATGCCATCTCTGAAGGCCTGGTCTCAAGTAGGTGCCCACTGTAAGAGTCTCAACCTAAGCCTCCACTTTCTTTCTTTTTTTTTTTTTTTGCCTTTTCTAGGGCCACTCCTGCGGCATATGGGGGGGTCCCAGGCTAGGGGTCCAATTAGAGCTGTAGCCGCCGGCCTACACCACAGCTCACGGCAATGCTGGTTCCCCAACCCACTGAGCAAGGCCAGGGATCAAACCCACGACCTCATGGTTCCTAGTCGGAGTTGTTAACCACTGAGCCATGATGGGAACTCCAACCTCCACTTTCTTTACCTTGAAGCTTTTATTCCATTTTGATTTTTTTCCCCCTTGTTTTGTCTTTCTGAGGACAAAGACCATTTCTTTTTTGTTCCCTCCCATATCCTTGCTCCTAGCTTAGTGCCTGGTCCAGGGAGGGTGCTCAGCAGATATTTATCGAATGAGTGACAGGATGAACTGGGAGCTCGGACTTTATTCTCTGGGTACAGGAAGCTGCTGAAGGGTTTCTAGCAGGGAAGTGACATGGTCAATGCACCTGTGAGGGAGGTCACTCTGGCTACACTGAGGAGGGGCTTGAGTTAAGGGGCCCGATCCTGGAATCAGGGAAACTAGTGGGAATAATTTTGCAATAGCCTGAGTACAAATGATGAAGTTGTTTTTGTTTGTTTGTTTGTTTGTCTTTTTGCCTTTTCTAGGGCCACTTCCCACGGCATATGGAGGTTCCCAGGCTAGGGGTCTAATCAGAGCTGCAGCCACCGGCTTACGCCACAGCCACAGCAACTCAGGATCTGAGCTGCATCTTCGACCTATACCACAGCTCACGGCAACGCCGGATCCTTAACCCACTGAGCAAGGCCAGGGATCAAATCCGAAACCTTATGGTTCCTAGTCGGATTTGTTAACCACTGTGCCACGACGGGAACTCCCAAATGATGAAGTATTGAACTAGGGTCATGAAAAAGAGAAAGAAAAGGAGGTAGCCTTTGTAGGATGTGGCAGTTTATTGGATGTAAGAGGTGAAGACTCCATGATGACTCTGAGGTTCTTGGACCAGGTAAGGAGGTGCATGGGAGTATCTTTCATGGAGACTGGAAAAGGAATAGCAGGCTGGTTGAGAGTCTCAGGGGGTAAATTAGGAGAATAAGCATCTCTCCCCTGGAAGGCTCCCCTTAAAGACAAGGACTGTGTTGGAGTTCCCGTCTTAAAAATACATCGCTCCTGGTAAGCCCTCAGTAATCCCAGCTGGGGACAGTGCATGTGGGCCTTTAGTCACATGCGTGATGTCAGTTATAGAGACCCTCACATCTGTCCACAAGCCCCAATAGCCCGGGGATGTTGGTTCTCCGAATTCCCATGTCACTCATCCTCCAGCCTTGCTCAGCCTGTTCCATTCCAGATGACCATCCTGCCCACCCACCCCCCCCTTTTGCTTGTTTGCAGCCCTGGCAGAAACAAAGCAAGCCCAGAATACACCATCCAACTGGCAAGCGATGAGTGATTAGCCGCCTGGCTCTAAAAGGCTGGAATGAGCGGCTTTCAGTGCTAAGTGCAGTAACCCTAGCCCTTGGCTTGCTGTAATTCTAGATAGAGGTGGTCTGGGGGTGGGCGTGGGCAGGGCAGCCTGAACAGACCCTAGGGGTCCAGTGGGAAGCAGGAAGAGAGTGCATCTCTCCGCAGTCAATTGAAAGTATGAAATTAATGCTCAAATGGAGGGAAACGAGATGCACTGACTTACAAGAGAGGGTAAGTAATTCTTCTCACTAAGGGAAGGCTCTGTGCAGGAGATGGGATGGCAGGCTCGACGGCCACACTTCATCTCTTTTCTTGCTCCTCACCTAAGACAAGATACTACATTTATACAAAAAGCTTCTCACTTATTTTTCCTTCACTTTATTTCTGCCAAATATCTGTGGCTTTGGGCAAGTAACTTAACCTCTCTGAACTTCAGTTTCCTCATCTATAAAGTGGGAGTCATAGCCTACGCCTCAAATGCTTGTTGTGAGAACCTAAATGGGCTAAAAGATTTAAAGGGATGACTGGCCCATAAGAGGCCTTCCATTATCTTGGTGGTTAATTCCTACCGAAAGCAAGGACACAGGGAGTGATTTATTGTGGGTCTGGTTTCATTTAAGCTTATTCATCTACTCCGTCCCAGATATTAATGAGTCCCTGGTTATAGTTTAACCTCAGCTACCTCTTAAAATAGGTACCACCATATACTTTTAAAAATTGTATTGAAGTATAGTTGATTTACAATGTTGTGTTAATTTCTGCTGTAGGGCAAAGTGATTCACTTATACATATACAGAAGAGCCCTGGTGACTCAAGGATCCAGCATTGTCTCTGCTATAGTTCAGGTCACTGCTGTAATGTGGGTTCAATCCCTGGCCCAGGAACTTTCCCATGCTGTGGGAAAGGCCAAAAAAAACCCAGTTATACATACATGCATATATTCTTGTTCATATTCTTTCCCATTATGGTTTGTCACAAAATACCGAATATAGTTCCCTGTGCTATGCATTGTTTATCCATCCGTATAATAGTGTGCACCTTCTAACGCCAATCTCCTAATCCATCCTGCCCCCACAAATCTGTTCTCTATGTCTGTGAGTCTGTTTCTGATTCCTAGATATATTCATTTGTGTCGTATTTTAGATTCCATATGTAAATGATATCGTATGATATTTGTCTTTCTCTTTCTGACTTACTTCAGTTAGTATGATGATCTCTAGGTCCATCCATGTTGCTGCCAATGGCATTAGTTTGTTATTTTTATGGCTGAATCGTATTACCTTGTATATACGTACCACATCTTAAGCCGTTCATCTGTTGATGGACATTTATGTTGTTTCCATGTCTTGGCTATTGTCAATAGCGCTGCAAAGAACATTGGGATGTGAGTATCTTTTTGAACTATGGTTTTCTCTGGATATTTGCCCAGGAGTGGGATTGCTGGATCATGTGGTAATTCTATTTTGAGTTTTTTGAGGAACTTCCATGCTGTCTTCCATAGCGGTTTTACCAATTTACATTTCCACCAACAGCGTAAGTGGGTTCCCTTTTCTCCACACTCTCTCCAGCATTTATTGTTTGTAGACTTTTTGATGATGGCCATTCTGGCTGGTATAAGGTGATGCCTCATAGTAGTTTTGATTTGCATTTCTCTAATAATTAGTGATGTTGAGCATCTTTTCATGTGTTTTTCAGTCATCTGTATGTCTTCTTTGGTGAAATGTTTGTTTAGGTCTTCTGCCCATTGTTTTGATTGGGTTGTTTTTTTATATTGGGCTGTGTGAGTTGTTTGTAAATTTTGGAGATTAATCCCTCGTTAGTTGCTTCATTTGCAAATATTTTCTCCCATTCTGTGGGTTGCCTCATTCTTTTTTAATGCTGAATGTATATACACATCACATCTAATTTATCCACTCATCTGTCAATGGACATTTAAGTTGCTTCTGTCTTGACTATTGTAAATGACGCTGCTATGAACATAGAAGTGCATGTATCTTTTTGAATTCTAGTTTTGTCTGAATATATGCCCAGGAGTGGGATTGCTAGATCATATGGCCTCTCTATTTTTAGTTTTTTTAAAGGAACTTCCATACTGTCTTCCATAGTGACTGCACAGCTTACATTCCCACCAGCAGTGTAGGAGGGTTCCCTTTTCTCCACACCCTCTTCAGCATTTGTTATTTGTAGACTTTTTAATGATGGCCATTTGACCAGCATGAAGTGGTACCTCACTGCAGCTTTGATTTGCATTTCTCTAATAATTAGCAATGTTGTGCATCGTTTCATGGGTCTGTTGACCCTCTGAATGTCTTCTTTGGAGAAATGTTCTACCACTATATTTTTATTACTTACTATATGCTTTTGTTTGTCTGGGTCACTCTAACTTCGAAAGAAGTTCCTAGAGCCTCCCTCCTGGTACCCATGCCTCCTACGCTCTGCCCCATGCTCATGCCTTCCTGAAACCTTGATCTTTACAGGGGTCTCCTTCTCAGGGCTGTTTTGACTCATTTATGTTTTGGGGGAGATGCCAAGGTCAGAACCACATACAACATGCACCACAATCTGCTGCAGATCAACAAAGTAAACAAATCTGGTTTACTTCTAAAGCTTTTGCCAATGGTGCCCAGCAAACATTGTCTAAGATAGCATGAATTCTTTAGGCTTTGGTAAAGACTTAAGAACTGGAGGTAGCTTCATCAAAGCATTGACTTAATTTTGTTTTTCCACAACTGTATGCCAGGCTCACACGTGAAACACATAAGTTCACTTTGCTATTATAATGACTTTGTAATTATGCAAGTGGCAAGAAAAGAAACTTGAGGAGTTCCTGTTGTGGCACAGTAGGTTAAGAACATAGTATCCATGAAGATGCAGGATCCCTGGCCTTGATCAGTGGGTTAAAATCTAGCATTGCCACAAACTGGTGTAGGCCAGCAGCTGCAGGCCTGATTCAGCCCCTAGCTTGGGAACTTCCATATGCCACAAGTGTGGCCATGAAATTAAAATTAAAAAAACTTGAGGGAATTTCCATTGTGGCTCAGCGGTAACGAATCTGACTAGTATCCATGAGGACATGGTTTTGATCCCTGGCCTCACTCAGTGGGTTAAGGATCCCACATCACTGTGAGCTGTGGCATAGGTAGCTGATGTGGCTCAGATCCCACGTTGCTGTGGCTGTGGTGTAGGCTGGCAGCTGCATCTCTGATTTGACCCCTAGCCTGGGAACTTCCATATGCCGCTGGTGCAGCTCTTAAAAAGAAAGGAAAAAAAAAAAAAGCAATCCCCCAAACCCAACTAATTTAATAAATAGAAAAAACCTGCAAGTTTCTTTAAAAAAAAAGAAACTTGAAAAGTTAAAGGCACAACTCAGATGTCCCTCAGTTGATGAACCAATAAACAAAATGTGACATACACACACACACACACACACACACACACACACACACACGATGGAGTACTATGCAGCCTTAAAAAGGAAGAGAATTTTAACACATGCTATAACATAGATGAACCTTGAAGACATTATGCTAAGTGAAATAAGCCAATCATAAAAAGACAAATACTATATGATCTCATTTATATGAGGTACTCAGAGTAGTCAAATTCGTAGAGAGAGCAAATAGCATTGAAGTTACCAAGGTCTGGGGGGAGGGGAGAATGGGAAGTTACTGTTAAATGGGTAGAGTTACAGTTTGGGATGATGAACATGCTCTAGAGATGGATGGTGGTGATGACTGCAGAACAATGTGAGTATACATAATGCCATTGAATTGAACACTCAAAATGGTTACAGTGGTACATTTTATGATGGCTTTTTGCCTATTTGGCTTCTTTCTAGTGTTTGGCTATTACGGATAAAGCTTCTAAAAAAGTTAAAGGCAACCTTTAGAATGTTGCGATATAGTGAGAAGTAGGTCATGGAACACTGGCATGCTCTTTCCACTGTCTGTCCGTGCACGATGGTGGTACATATGACCATCCTGGCCAGTGCTCTCAAGACCATTGACATGGTCGAGAAGAGGAGCAAACATCAGGTTCTTGCCAGGCGGTCTCCAAAGCCATCATCTAATTTCTAACTGATTGTGGAGCATCCATTAGTAATCACAGAGCTAGGCAAATTGTTGTGAACCTCACAAGCAGCTCAAACAATTGTGGAATGGGAATTCCCTTCATGGCGCAGTGGTTAATGAATCTGACTAGGAACCATGAGGTTGAGGGTTTGATCCCTGGCCTTGCTTAGTGGGTTAAGGATCCGGTGTTGCCGTGAGCTGTGGTGTAGGTTGCAGACGCGGCTCGGATCCTGCGTTGCTGTGGCTCTGGTGTAGGCTGGGGGCTACAGCTCCGATTCGACCCCTAGCCTGGAAACCTCCATATGCCATAGGAGTAGCCCTAGAAAAAGCAAAAGACAAAAAAAAGAAAGAAAAAAAATTGTGGAATGAGCAGTCCCAGATGTGGTGTGCATTTCTGTGATCTAGAAAAATGACAGACAACCTGATCCTATCCCATCAGTTTGGTTTCAATATACTAGTGATCTCACCTGGCATCAGGGACCAAGCAGAAACATGATGAAAACACATGGGAGGGAGAATCCTGGGATTCTTTTTCTGGGAATGTAACACATACACACAGAAACAGTGCCTCAATGGATAATAACAACAAAGACTACTATTTCTTTCTTAATAAAGCAATGATATATACTATCATATATACACATAGTAAAAAGTCCTCCATAGTATTCACCAAAATGCAAATAGTGAATAACTCAGCAAGGTGAGATTATGAGTAATTTTGATCTCTCTTTTTTGCCTATTTGTACCTTCTAATTTTTCTGCAAATAATTTTATTAATTTTACATTTTTACTGTTAAAAAACACAAACATTCACTGAATAAATCTGAAGAGCTAATTGACTTTATTCAATGGTTCCTGAGTCAGGTAGCATCTCCTGTAGTAAACAGATGGGTGCTCTAAGGCATCGTACAAATGGAAGGTTTTTATAGGCAAAAGGAGGGTGGGGTAGGGAAGTTATTAGCCAAAGAAAAGAAAGAATTATTTCAGGTCCTGTCTTCTACTTTTTTGGGGGGAAGCGAATGGCAGGGGTCAGATCACCTCACTTGTGCTAGTTAGTTTGTCTATTTAAAGGTCACTCTTCCAGGAAAGGTTGAAACTGCAACTAAGTCTTGGTTTGCTGATGTGGGGGGCAACTGCCTCCATTTGGAGCTTGTTATTTCTTTTTAGCAGAACAAAAATACATCAGGCTATTTTCTAAGGTATGTGTCTGCTTCTCCCCAGTCATGGCAGAGAACTTAAGTAAGGGGGGCGTGGCTTTTTCTTCCAGTGACCTGTTCTTTTCCATCATGTTCTCATATACTTGCCTGTTGAGAGAAGCTCTCGTTCAAAGGTGGAACCTATGACCTTGGAAAAGCCTCTGTTCCATGACTCATTGCATGACAACAGTAATAGCAATAACAATAGCAATAAAACCTACCTTTAGGTGTTGTGCAGAGGTGCGTGGTATGACAAGAACGCACTCAGGAAATGCAACTCCTTGTTTCAGAAAGTCCCACCAGCATCTAGATTTCCACAGGAAATAGAGTTGAAGAGGACATTTTCAAAATTCTGTCCATTCTGGCCAACCGTAATGAATTAATTGAGGCTGCCACTGACCATGTCCAGTCTTTGATCTTCAGTAACTCAGATATCCTAAAGAACAACCACCAGGTGGCACAATTTCTTCGTTTGAAATCCCATTTCCCTAATTACTCACCAGTGCATTTTCCTATCTAAAAATTATGTGGAGGAGTTCCCTGGTGGCACAGTGGGTTAAGGATCTGGCATCATCAGTTCAGTGGCTTAGGTCACTGCTGTGGTGTAGTGGCCCAGGAACTTCCACATGCCTGGTGCGGCCAAAAATAAATGATATGTGAATATGAACTTAAGTATTAAGGAAGCCTTCTGGTGGAGGGAAACCCAAGGTCACAGCCTCCTGGCTCCACACTTTTATGGGTCTCCTCCCCTTGCCTCCTTCCCTCCTCTCTGTCCTACTTGGCACTAGTTCCCCTGCCTGTGGTAGTAGGACCTTGCTTTTCTTACTTAGCCAGACGTTGCCAAGAAAGAACTTCTCTCCCCTTGTGGACTGTGAGGCTAAACGTTATTTGTTCTTCCAAAGCACTGCTCAGGGCTGCTGTGAGACAATATTTGGTTTGCAGGACTATTTTCTTTGCTATGATTCAGCTCAGGGTGGCCACCATGGTCAGCAACTATCTCCCTATTTCTCTTCAACCCACCATCTTAGTAGGTGGTTTAAGACCATTCCTTTACATTTTTTTTTTCATTTAAGGGGTGGTCAAATGATCCCCACTAATTTACTACTGAGGATGACACTCGTAGCCAACTCCTGCTTTGCTTCTCAGACTTAGAAGGCTCACTGCCCTTCCCCTTCCTCCTGATAAGATTTCTGAAGACAGCAATTCTCAAACTTTGTTGTAAATAAGAATCATGTGGAGGAGTGTGCTAAAACAGATTCCACCGCTTCACACCCATTAGGACAGTTTCTTTTGAAAAAGAGAAAATAAGTGTTGACGAGAATACAGAGAAATTGGAACCCTATATGTTTTTGCTGATAGGACTCTAGAATGGTACAGCTGCTGTGGAAAACTGTATAATGGGTCCTCAAAATATTAAACATAGAATTATCATTTGAATAAGTAACACACCTTCTAGGTATATAGCCAAAAGAATTAAAAGAAGGGACTTCAGCAGATATTTGTACATTTATGTTCATAGCAGCATTACTCACAAAAGCCCAGAGGTGGAAACAACCCAAGTGTCTATCCATGGATGAATGGATAAACAAAAAGTGATAGAGACACACAGTGGAATATTACTCAGCTTTAAATTTGAGTGCGGAAGGTTCTAGCATTGTCACAAGCTGCAGCATAGGTCACACATGTGGCTCGGATCCAGTGTTGCTGTGACTGTGGTGTGGGTCTGCAGCTCCAATTTGACCCCTAGCCTGGGAACTTTCACATGCCACAGATGTGGCCATAAAAAAAAAAGAAAAAAAGAAGAAAAAGGAGTGAGGAGTTCCCCAGTGGCTCAGTGGGTTAAGGGTTCTGTGTTGTCACTGCTGTGGTATGGGTTCAGTTGCTGGCCTGGGAATTTCTGCATCCACCGGAAAAAAAAAAGCGTGAAAGTCTGATACATGCTACAACATGCGTGAACCTAGAGGACATTATGTTAAGTGGAATAAGCCAGACACAAAAGGACAAATATCATATGCTTCCATTTATTTGAGGTACTAAGGATAGTCAGATACATAAACAGACAAAAAGTAAAGCTGTTACCAGTGGCTGGGGGAGGGACAGTGTGGAGCTGTTGTTTAATTAGAGTACAGGGTTCCAGTTTGGGAGGATGAAAAAGTTCTGGAGATGGATGATGGTGATGGTTCAATGCTTTTATAACAAGGCCACTGAACAATTAAATGGTACATTTTATGTATATTTGAGCACAATTTAACAAGTTAAAAAAATTGTTAAGTGCCGATTCCAGGGTCTCGTACGACTGATGCCGTAGGTCTGAAATGAAACCGAGGAAACTGCCTTTTTTAAGCCCCTGGGGGCTCTAATGCAGGTGGCCTTGGAGAAGCATTGGGATTCTGTGCAGTGACTGTGTTCATGCTTTCAAAAGCCCTGCATGAGACTCATTTACCACTGGAGCTTTAAAGTACATACTGCCACTTTCGGGCATGTGACAAGCCGCAAGACCTCTCTGTGCCTCAGGTTCTTCACCTCTGAAATGGGACTAATAGTTCCCATTGTGGTGCAGTGGAAACAAATCCCACTAGGAACCATGAGGTTTCGGGTTTGATCCCTGGCTTCACTCAGTGGGTTAAGGATTGGGCATTGCTGTGAGCTCTGGTGTAGGTCGCAGATGCGGCTCAGATCCTGCATTGCTGTGGCCGTGGCGTAGGCTGGCAGCTGTAGCTCTGATTTGACCCCTAGCCTGGGACCCTCCATGTGCTATGGGTGTGGCCCTAAAAAGCAAAAAATAAATAAATAAATACAATGGGACTAAATCCTGCCTGCCTAATAGGGCTTTTGTTAAACTTGAGAAGTGATACATGCAAAATGCCTTTAAGTAATAACAATAATTATTATTGTTATTATAACAACAGGTGACCTAAGATTACTCTAAACCATAATGATTAGAGACACCAGCTTGAGTGTTCTCAGTGTCCAGGAAGCTGTTGCATCAAGCAGCTAATTTAATGAATCAAGATTAGGAGTTAGGAGCTTCTATGCTTTTGCAAAGGGGTTAGTGGTGAGGATGGTATCCCCTGAGAAGCAATGCCATTCCCTAACACTGGGGAGGGGGGTTGTGATGCACTCATAGGATTCTAACTGTTATTTGTTATTCATGTGCATGTTTTAAAATGTCCTCCTGGAAGAATTTATACTATGCTCTATTGAAAGGACTAGCATAAGGCAGAGGGTGAAGGGGAACTTTGACTTTTCATCCTATTTACTTCTGGATTGTTTATGTTACATTGGGAGGCCCTGTATTACTTTTGCACTTAGGAAAATGGGTTTTTTAGTTAGTGTTAGAGGTATTAAATGTGGCTGCCCTCTCCCGTGCAAAATAGCACTGGCAGTGCAAACACAGATACCCACTCAAAATGATATCTTTACATGATAGTATGGATGATGATACCTTAGTAATTGGCAATTTACAAAGCATATTCACATCCATTGTCTCATTTAATCCATGGGATGGCTTTGTGAAGTAGGTAGTATTTTACCCATTTTACAGCTGAGAAACTAAATGCACAATAAGTAGACATAATTATTGTCTAAGCTTCATCTTTCTCCCTCCTTATCCTCTGAGTGCTGTCTTTGGTTCATTTTGATCTAGTGTTTCTGGCATTTATTCTAGTCCTATAGTAAAATATATTTATAATCCATTCATTTGAGGATAAGCATCCTTGGCTGAAGCCGCTCAGATTGAAAGGACTGTTCAGACTCAGGTAATGCCACCCTGGCTAGGTAGGAGCTGTGCTGCTTGCTGTGTGTGTTTGCCTACTGAGGTCATCATAACAAAATCCCTAAAAGCAAAATGTCTCATACATATATGTTTTAACAGAAGCATCATTTTGTTTAGTCTGTGTGGCAGGCAGAAGCCAATGCAATTTTTATTGTTCAGACCTTCCTTTCACAGAAATTTGAAATGTCAGGTAGTTGTTAAAGGGTTGTAAATGGCTTTCACAGATGGGCATAGTAAACCTCATCTTTTGAGTGTAGCCATTCCTGTTGGCAAACGTGTGGCTTTTAGTGATCAGGCAAATACAGATGCTCTTGGTTATTGGTCCTGCAACTGCAGAGATTTATTTGGCTATTTATTGTTTAATGGTTATCATTAGCAGCCACAAGCGAATGAAAATGTCATTGAAGTCCACAAACACCTCCTTTTAAATCGACTTAACCTCAGATGGCATTCGTAAACCAAGAGTTTCTCCAGGATTGGCTCAACAAGTTTCCCAGCCTAGTGCAAGATGAAAATGAAGGGATCCTTGTTCAGAAATTATTAAGAATTTCAAGGTGGTGACATCAGAGCATTAAACCAAGCACAGGGCTCTTTGCAAGTGCACAAGTTGTATTCCATGAAGCCAGCCCTGGATCTCTCTTATGTTTTATTTGTCTATATTTATTTATAGGTGGAACATTAACATATCACAAATTTTAAAAGATAGAAAAGTAAATCTCTAGGAGGGAAACTCTTCCTTCCCTATATGGACCACTGTTTCCAGTTTCTTGTGTATCTTTCCAGATATTCTCATTCATTTACAAACATACATCTACACAATATATTACCTACCCTCTTTCAGGTCCCACATATACAAATAAGAACATACTTTACACATTGTTCTGCACTTTGTCTTCTTAACAAGGTATCTTAGAGGTCATTTCTCCCTTCAGTCAGTTTTATTGTTATTTTACATGGCTGCATAATATTCCACTTTATAGCTGTAACACAATTTTTTTTTGTCTTTTCTAGTGCCACACTCGTGGCATATGGAGGTTCCCAGGCTAGGGGTCTAATCATAGCTATAGCTGCTGGTCTACACCACAGCCACAGCAACTCGGGATCCGAGCCAAGTCTTCAACCTACTCCACAGCTCATGGCAATGCTGGATCCTTAACCCACTGAGCCAGGCCAGGGATCGAACCCGCAACCTCATGGTTCCTAGTTGGATTGGTTAACCACTGAGCTGCAACGGGAACTCCACACAATTGTTAATCAGTTCCCTTTGATGAGTATATAGGTTGCTTCCAATGACCAAAAACATTGCAATAAAAACTCTTGCAGATCATTTTCCTACATGTGTGCGTTTTGCTGTGGAATTGTCACATCAGAGGTTAAATTTTATTTCGAATTGTGATAGACCTTGCCAATTTGCCCTCTAAAGAGATTGTACTGATTTACATTCTCACCAGTACAGAGTTACCAGGTTTTTGGATCTTTGCCAATGCCATAGATGCAATCTAGTGCTTCCTTGTAGTCTTGATTTCCATTTTTTTTATCAGTGAAGCTGAATGTCTTTCAAATGGTTAGGAGTCAGTCTCTTCTGTGAAATGTCTGTCTATCCTCATTATTTATTGTGTTGTATTGTACTGTTATATTGTTCATCAGCCTTTTTCTCATGATTTGTACAAATGCTTAATCCATTAAGGAAACTCATTCTTGGTTTGTGATATTTTGAAAATATTTCCTCCTGTTGGTTTTATCTTTTTAATTTTGTTTTGCTATGCAAAATTTTTTTAGTTAATTAGTTTGTTTGTTTTGCTTTTTAAGGCTGTACCTGCAGCCTATGGTGGTTCCCAGGCTAGGAGTTGAGTCGATACAGCTGCCAGCCTACACCACAGCCACAGCAACATCAGATCCAAGCCGCAACTGTGACCTACACCACACCTCATGACAACACCAGATCCTTATCCCACTGAGCAGGGCCAGGGATCAAACCTGCAACCTCATGGTTCCTGGTTGGATTCATTTCAGCTTTGCCATGACAGAAACTCCGCCATGCAAAGTATTTTTAAGACCTAGTTGAATTTATCAATTTTTCTCTTATTGCTTCTGAATTTTATATCATACTCAGAAAGATCTTCTCTAGGAGTTCCCTGGCGGATCAGCAGGTTAAGGATCTGGTATTGTCACTGTTGTAGCTTGGGTCACTGCTGTGGCTTAGGTTTGATTGCTGGCCCGGGAATTTCCACGTGCTGTGGGTGTGGCCAAATAAAACAAAACAAAACAAAACACTCCCTTCCCATGATTCCTTCTAGTATTTCTTTGATTTCATTCCCTCACATAAACCATTTGGAATTTACTTTAATATAAAGCGTGAAATAGGGACCTAGCTTTATTTTTTTTCCAGATGTTACCTAGTTGTCCCAGCAACATTTATTGAATGTCACCTTTCCCCCCACTGATTTGAAGTCCTATTTTTATCAAATAGTAAGTTCCTGTATGTATTTGCATCTATTCCTAACACAGATATCAAAATGACATACGATGCATATGTCAAAAATATGACATGTGGCACATATGTCCAAAAAAAAAAAAAGAAGGAGGAGGAGGGGAAGGAGAATAAGAATTATTTTCTAAACCTCTTTCTACTTTGAGGAGTGATCATAAGAGAGATGTGGCTTATTCAGAGACACAGTTCAATACAATAATCCCCGAAATTCTAGTCCTGATGTATGTTTCTTTCATAAATATTTGAAAGAAAAAAATGATCATGATGGTGGAGAACCACAAGGGATTGGATGGATTTAAGAGTCAGACAGACCTGGGTTTCGATCCCAGCTCCACATTTCCCTAGCTGTGTGACCTTGGGTGAGTTACTTGCATTATCTGATCCTTAAGTTCCTTATTTGTAAAACAGAAATAAATACGGTGCCTCTCTCAGTGAGTTTGCAGAGAAGTAAATGAATGTAAAGTGCTTAGAATAGTGTCTGACACATAGTAAATTATTATTGTCATTGTTGTTATTATTTACCCCTAGAGTGACCAACTCAGCCACATTTGCCCAGGATTTTCCTGGTTTTAGCACCGAAAGTCCCAAGTCCTGGGAAATTTCTTGATTCTCAGTAGACTGGGAACTTTGGTCACCCTTAACCCTAGTATCATGTGCAGTGTGTGTTTTTTCCCTTTATCAAAAACATACTTCTCAGTACCTACATTGATGAGCTCAACTTTTACAGAAATATCACAAAATGCAATTTTTTCATAAACATAAAATCTATGCTCTTATCTCATGACAACTGAGTGCCCCCCCGCTCGCCAGGGCTGGTAGACATTCTTTGGCCATCAGAGCCTAATCTGGGATTTCCTCTGGTTTCCACCTGAACCAAGATCAAAGAGCCCCTCTCCTGCCGCCAAGAAGGGTAGGTGTTGGGAGAGAAGTGGGGGATGGCGGTCAAAATAGGGCTAGACAAAAACACAAGGCGGAATGACTCCAGGACCCTGGAGACTGGGAATACTTGGCTTCTAGAATAAAGAAACACAGAGCAGTCTCCGAGGGGCTGATTTGCTAGATGATGTAAAGGAGCAGTTGTCTTCCCCATGCGCTAATTATTCTAAGTTTAGCCCTGTAACCGACCAGTGGGATATATGTCACTGGGGCAGCAGGGCCGCGTGTATTTCTCAGATTCCACCACCAAAGCTGCACCTACTCTGGGGAGTGTAGCAGGCTCTGAATTCGCAAGGACAAAAGGGCCAGGTCCTGGCTGAGTGGAGGGGAGAGGAGAAAGGACTATTTGTGTTGGAGAAATCAAGTCTTTGGACTTAATCAGACTTAAGAGTGCAAGGAAGAAAGGCCTGTACTAAAGTCAGAAAACAAAATTCTGGGAGTTCTCCTGTGGAGCAGAGGGTTTAAGGATCTGGCATTGTCACCCTAGCAGGCTGGGCCACTGCTGTGGCGTGGGTTCGATCCATGGCCTGGGAACTTCTACATGCCACAGGCAGGGCCAAGCCACCCTCCAAAAAAAAAAAAAAAAGGTACACGGGTTTTGCTGCTCAGTGGGCAAGAGTCTGGTTCAGTAACAACACAGGGAGGCCCATATCTTCTCTGGTCTTCCATTTCTTTCTCTATTAAATGAAGGATTGAATTTGATGATAGTCTTTTTTTTTTTTTTTGTCTTTTTGCCATTTCTAGGATGGCTCCCGAGGCATATGGAGGTTCCCAGGCGAGGGGTCGAATCGGAGCCATAGCTGCCGGCCTACACCAGAGCCACAGCAACGCAGGATCCGAGCCGCGTCTGCAACCTACACCACAGCTCACAGCAATGCCGGATCCTTAACCCACTGAGCAAGGCCAGGGATCAAACCCGCAACCTCATGGTTCCTAGTCGGATTCATTAACCACTGAGCCACGACAGGAACTCCGATGATAGTCTTTATCATTCAGTTGATATTCTTCATGGTTCACATCTTATCACCAAACTGGGAGAAGCTAGATTCTGTCACACAATGCTCATTTAGTGTCAGCTGGGAAAAAAACCAAAACAAAACCCACTCTATTCTGATGCTAGTACCTTCTGGACTCCTTAGACTCCTTCCGTAGAGAGTAAAGTGAGAGCAAGATACAAACAAGGTGACAAGGTAAATATCCATCGTTTCGGCTTCACCTGTATTCATTCCTCCTTCTTTGGTGACTGTCCTTAATGTTGCTTTGGGAGATCATCTCTCCAGAATGGAGTAGCCAGTCCAGACACCCCACTCTTCCCTGGCCTAAGAACTCTGCCAGTTAGATGCTCTCTCCTTTGAATTTGAATCTTGAGCTAGGTGATCTGAAGATTGAAAACTGAGTAGATCCGTGCCGAATGCTATACCCTAAAGCAAGGGTTGACAGATTGTGACTGACCAAACTGGGGCCTCTGGCTATTTTTATGAACGAATTTTTATTGGTACACAGACATAATCATTTGTCTACATATTGTCTGTGGCTGCTTTCATGCTGCAATGACAACATTGAGTCATCATGATGGAGACTGCCCAACAAAGCCTAAAATATGTACTATCTGGATCCTTAAAGGAAAAGTTTGCTAAACTCTTCCCAAAAGGAATTCCCCAGTAATTCTTGCTGCCTAGACCTCAAGAGCCATTCTAGTTTCTCTCTACCTCTGAAGCCTGGTTCTTCATGTTCTCCTTGGATTTTCTTGGATTCTGTGTTTTTCTGAGAAATTGGGGGTTTTTTGTTTGTTTTTTGCTTAAATTAGAGTGAATTGGTTTCTGTCACCTGCAACCAGTGAAACTTAACTTTTTGGCATTGAAATATGCATTTAACTCTTAACATCACTTAGAGAAATAGGTATTTGATTTTATTTTTCTGTCTGGCTAAACGTGACCATTTGATGTAGTACTGATGGGAATTGCAGTTTCTCTGCAATGAAAACAGTATCTGCCATAGTCTATCTCTGGCCTTATGAAGGATTGAAAAAAAAATGTAACTGGCCCATAATCAAGGTCAAAACTCATGGTGACAGTTGGTACGACCAACTATCCCAGTTTACCCAGGACAGAGGGTTTGTCCAAGACTGAGGGATTTCTTCAGACTGAGGGGTTTACGAACTATAGGATTTTCAGTTTTAAAACGGTCAGTCTTAGGCAAACTGGGACAATTTAGTCACCCTAGGATATTGTATGATTGAATTAGATTCTCTTGTTTTCAAGAATCAAAATAGGTATAGTATTTTTTTTTTAAAAAAGGTGTTTTTAAAATTCCCATTGCTTTGATTTGCTTTTAACCACAATGTTTTAAGCATTTTAAATGTTCAGATAAGGAGATGATGAGATTTTCACATTTAGGTAAAGCGGACACAAGTTTACAAAGTTTCAGGCAATTCTGTGTTTTAACGGAAATGGTAATAATTGAGTCTTGGCATCACGGAATGAACACTGGGTTCGGAATCCAGAGTTCTATGTCCGCATCCTGCCTCTGGGATCACAGCATTTTATGTGTGAGCATTACTTCTGAGAAGTGTAAGGTGCCACACAAAGCAATATGTTATAATTATTAGTGGAAGGAAAAGAGAGTACAATCATTGCAGATAATTTCCGAGACTTGGGCCAAGAACCAGAGCCTGGTTGGTGCCGGTGATTTCAGAAATGAATCCAGTGCCAATGCGGGTGTGAAGGAAGGAGACTGATCCTCTGGATTTAGAGAGTCCTGGAAAATACCTTCGGTGATGAAAAACATCTATTTGGATCAGGCAGCCTCCAATAAGTAGGCGGATTATCCAGCTTCCTTCGTTCAGAACTGACTGGACTTGTTCGACGACTTTGTAGCTCAGGAAGGAAGAAGAAGGGACATGCATGTTAAATCCAGTGCAAATATGAAACGTGCGGGGTTGGAAGATGGCGAGATGAGTGTCTTTCTGTGTATGTGCGGAGAATGATCAGGGAGTGGAGTGGTTGGCGGGCAGTTTACTAGAGATGGGTTTCCTTCCATCGCCAGAAAAAGAATTCTCACTGATCTCCTAGACATGGGAGCTGGAGAGATTGGCAGTTTGGATGGAAGAGTAGAAAAAAAATGAAAAGGGAAAGAGGTAGGGAAATAATTTTCTCCCTTCCTCTTTCCTAGGCTAATAAGTATGGAAATTCTGTAGAACAAGTGTCTATTGACCTAGAGCCCACTTATCTTATAGAATTCGGTGGGGGAGGGGGGGTGTCCTATGAATTTGGGTGGGGAAATAAAGGACCTCATTATTTTCACAAACATAAGCTGAAATGTCACATTTGCTTCAATACAAATGTATTCAGCAGCAGCCATATTGGTGAACCTGAGACTTGTCCCCAATAGAAATCATAGATTTTTCAAGTCAAATTATTGTGTTGTAGATATCATGAAATATTTGTGTTCATCACATCACAGCTTTGAAATTATGATAGAAATTAGATTCACTGCTAGACTTTATTCCTTAAGGCACAAAAAGGTATATATATATAATATATATATAATGATATGACATATTTTTATTTTGATAATTATAGTGTAATTGGTTTCTTTTGTAATCCTATCTATCTTATTTTATACATGTGAAAGTATTATTCTGAGAAGGGGTCCAGGGGCTTTACCAAACAAAGGGCTCTGTCTCTGGAGCTCTGCTCTGGATACTCCCTGTGGAATAGCCCCCACCTTCTATCGCCTCCGTGCTCCCCACACCTTAATATAAGCTTTTAAAGAGCTCTGTAGAAACATGGGCCAGTGTTTTGGATAATGTGATAAAGGAATATTTCAGCATGGTCATAATAGGTAAAATACTTTTATAGTTCTTTTTTCCCTTCCCCTTTCTTTTCTTTTCTTTTCTTTTCTTTTCTTTTTGGCTTTTTAGGGCCACACCTGTGGCATATGGAAGTTCCCAGGCTAGGGGTCAAATTGGAACTGCATCTGCTGGCTTACGCCACAGACATAGCAACACCATATCCAAGCTGTGTCTGCGACCTATACCACAGCTTACGGCAATGCCGGATCCCCAACCCACTGATCAAGGCCAGTGATCTTCCTTCCTTCCCTCCCTCCCTCCCTCCTTTCTTTCTTTCTTTCTTTCTTTCCTCTCTTTCTCTCTTTTTTTTTTTTTTCTCTTTAGAGCAAATGGAAGTTCCAGGCCTAGGGGTGGAATAGGAGCTGCAGCTGCTGGCCTACGCCACAGCCACAACAACTCAGTATCTGAACCAAGTCTATGACCTACACCACAATTTATGACAACCCTGACCCTTAATCCTCTGAGCAAGGCCAGGGATTGAACCTGTGTCCTCATGAATACTAGTTGGATTCCCTACTGCTGAGCCACACTCCTCTAATTCTTCTATATGGACAAGAACTGGAAAATAAGAAAATGAAACTACGTGTACTGGGTTTTTTAAATTGAAGTATAGTTGATTTACAATGTGTTAATTTCTGCTGTACAGCAAAGTGATTCAGTTTTTTATATATGTATTCTTTTTTATATTCTTTTCTATTGTGGTTTATCTCAGGATATTGAATATAGTTCCCTGTGCTTTATAGTAGGACCTTGTCGTTTATCCTTTCCATATGTAATAGTCTGCATCTGCTAATCCCAACCCTCCCCCCACTTGGCAGCCACAGATCTGTTCTCTATGTCTGTGGGTCTGCTTCTGCTTTGTGGATAGGTTCATTTGCATCATATTTTAGATTCCACATATAAGTGATATCATGTGATATTTTTCTTTCTCTTTCTGACTTCACTTAGTTTGATAATCTCTACGTCCATCCGTGTGGCTGCAAATGGCATTATTTCATTCTTTTTTATGGCTGAGTAGTATTCCATTTTGTGTGTGTGTGTGTGTGTGTGTGTGTGTGTGTGTGTGTGTGTGTGTACCACATCTTTATCCTTTCATCTGTCAGTGAACAGTTAGATTGCTTTTGTCTTGGCTATTGTGAATACTCCTGCTATGAACATAGAAGTGCAAGTATTTTTTTGAATTACAGTTTTGTCTGGATATATGCCCAGGAGTGGGATTGCTGGATCACATGGCAACTCTAATTTTTGTTTTTTGAGGACCCGCCATACTGTTTTCTATAGTGACTGCACCAACTTACTTTCCCACCAATAGTGTAGGAGGGATGCCTTTTTTCCACACCCTTTCCAGCATTTGTTATTTGTTGACTTTTTTCCCCCCTTTTATTTTTTTTTTATTACTCAAATGAATTTATCACATCTGTAGTTGTATAATGATCATAACGATCTGATTTCACAGGATTTCCATCCCACAGCCCTATTTGTTGACTTTTTAAAGATGGTCATTCTGACCAGTGTGAGATGGTGCCTCATTGTAGTTTTTTTTAAATTATTCTTTAATGATTTTTATTTTTTCATTATAGTTGGTTTACCTCATTGTAGTTTTGATTTGTATTTCTCTAATAATTAGTGATGATGAGCATCTTTGATGTGTTTATTGACCATCCGAATGTCTTCTTTTAAGGAATGTCTGTTTAGGTCTTCTGCCCATTTTTCAGTTAGGTTGTTTGTTTTTTGTTGTTGAGTTATACATTTTGGAAATTAAACCCCTGTCCATTGCGTTGTTTACAAATATTTCCTCGTATTCCATAGGTTGTCTTTTCATTTTGGTTACAAATTTGATTAGGTCCCATTTTTTAAATTTCTGTTTTTATTTCTATGGACTTGGGAGAGATTGAGAAAATGTGTTTGCTTTTTTTTTTTTTTTTTTTTTTTTACTTTTTAGGGCCACACCCTTGGCATATGGAAGTTCCCAGGCTAGGGGTCCAATTGGAGCTGCAGCTGCCAGCCTACACCACAGCCACAGCCATGTGGGATCTGAGCCATGTCTACACCACAGCTCAGGGCAACGCCAGGTCCTTAACCCCCTGAGAGGCCAGGGGTTAAATCTGCATCCTCATGGATACTAGTCAGGTTAGTTATCACTGAGCCACTATGGGAACTCCCCGTGTTGACTTTTAAAGTATATTTACATTATCTTTTCAATACTAGTTTTTAAAAAAGCATTTATAGTTTATTGCGCACGTAAGTAATATATCTTCATTGTTGAAATTTTAAAAATACGAATGAGTTAAAAAGGAAAAATGTTCCATCTTCCTTAACCAGTTAAAAAGAAAGCATGCTGCATTTTATAGAGATTTTTAAGTAGGATGTAGAGCTATGTACTCTGACATGGAAAGGTTTCTCTCATACATTAAGTGAAAAAGCAAGAATTATACATAACGTAGAATCCCGTTTTTGTTTTGCTAAAAAAGAATGTATGGATAGATATGAAGATGCCTACGAGGCCACCCAACAAACAAGCCTTGGTATTAACAGTTTGTGATTACATGTTAATATTAGTCAATACCAATTTTGTTAAAGGAAAGGAAATCCCTCAAGGAAAAGCACAGTGTTGATGCTGGGATTAGCAGCTTCAGGGTGTCCCGGCTGTATCCTGTGGCAGCCTGTAGTGGTGGCTCCATGTGTCAGAGGGCTGGTTTCTGGGAGGGGCCTGCCAGGCACCCCCGTAGAGCCCTCCAGGCCTGGGCCTCAGTTTTGCAGGTGGAAGGTGCTCTTTGGGTTTCTTCCACCCAGAAGATGTTTGTCACTGGGGAAATGATTCAATTCACAAGAGGCAAATGAATAGACCAGACTTCAAATGTTTTGACTTAAAATAATAACACCTGCCTCGTAGAGTGTGTAAAAACTGGTCAATCTTCCTTAACCAGTTTTTTTTTTTTTTTTTTAAAGCATGCTGCGTTTTATAGAGATTTTTAGACATGTGGTAGAGCTATGTGTTCTGACATGGGAAGGTTTCTATCATATGGTACGTGGAAAGGCAAGCCTTGTACATAAAGGAGAATCTCCTAGCAGCGGGCACGCCGTGTGGGAAGCCCTCGGTGAAAGGGAGCATTGTTACTCTGAGGGTTTGCAAGAAGAGTTACCTGAGGGGAGGTTAAGCTGGTCAGTAACCATTAGGGTGTCCCGGTGCTGAGAACACTGCTAAGGGCATTGAGCGCATCCTCTCATTTCATCTTCACACACCCTGCAAGACAGGTATTATCATTCCCATAGTACAAGTGAGGGACTGTGGCAGAAAATGGTTAAGAAACTAAACTGTGACAGAGCCAAGATTTGATCCCCACTCTGTTGTCTGAGCCATTATTGCCTTTGAGGGTAGCTTGGTCAGCATGAGCTTGGAGCGTAGGTGTAATGGATGGTACCAAGTCCACTAGCCGCAGGTGGCTTTGGGTGGGTCATTTACCAGCTCTGCGCCTCACTCTTCTCATCTGTAGAATGGGGATAATCTTTGTGCGACCTTTTACGGTTGTTGTAGGATTAAATGCTTTTCAATAGGGACTAGCACTTAGTGAGTATTCTGTTACTGTAGGCCATTGATGTGACTCTGGCTGTGGTGGTTACCTGCTTCCAGAACTGATCTCCAAGTTGTGGGTCTGGGCACCTGGTTCCCCACATCATACTGAAGATATAAACTGGCTCTCAGAGCAAGTCTTCATGGGCGTCTGATATAGATTATGCCAGTTCTGAGCACATTCTTTCTTCAGCTAGAGCCCCATAAAATATAAACAGTTTAAGCTTCCTCAGTTACACCCACAATTAAGTTGGTTCTTTCTGAAGTCACCCCCTACCCCGAAGTTATTTTGATTGGATTTTGAGTGTTTACAAATTCACTGGAGTTTTTTTTTTTTTTTTTTTAAGAGCAGTTTTATGTTCACAGCGAAATTGAGGGAAAATACAGAGATCCCTGTGTATTCCTTGCCCCCCTACATGTCTAGCCTACCCCATTATTAATATCCCTCACCAGAGTGGCACTTGTGTTACCCATATTAATATATCATAATCACCAGAGTCCATAGTTTACCTTATGGCTCACACATTCTCTGGACTTGGACAATGTATGATGGCCCATCTCCACCATTATATTATACAGAGTTGTTTTGGTCTTGTTTTTTGTTTTGTTTTCTTTTTTGCTTGTTTTTTTTTTTTTTTTTTTTCACAGCTGCACCTGCAGCATATGGAAGTTCCCAGGCTAGGGGTCAGATTGCAGCTGCAGCTGCCAGCCTATGCCACAGCCTCAGCAACACCAGATCAGAGCCGCATCTGGGACCTATGTCACAGCATGCGGCAACACCAGATCCCTAACCCACTGAGTGAGGCCAGGGATGGAACCCACATCCTCAGGGACACTGTGTTGGGTTCTTAACCCACTGAGCCACAACAGGAACTCCCAGAGTCTTTTCACTGCCCTAAAAAAAAACCTGCTCTGCTTCTTCATACCTCCTCCCTTCTTGGAACATCTTAAGGATGGCAACTCTCATTCCTAAAACTGGACCCAATCCTTTTTCGTTCTCAGAGAATGACTGTCATCCCATTAAACGGAACACACAGCCTTTGGCCATCCCAGGGTCCAGGTTCATCCATTCCCCAGGGGGGGCTCTGAGTCCCACAACAAAGGTGAATTGAGTGTAAGTGGGTTGGTCCCATAGATACGGGCGTGTCCTTTTTGGCAGTAACCACACTGAGCATTGGCCACCCAGGCTCCAGGCGAGGGCTGGGACTGGTGGGACTGAGGAAACGCCATCTCTGGACAGCTGGGATCAGGCTCCTTGGCCTCCATGATGGCCTGTCCCTGGACACCAGACTCGGACGAGCGCAGCTCTCCCGCATGTCTGCAGCAGGGCCAAGATTTGGGCTGAGTGTGGTCTCGTGCAGGCTTGTTGGAGCTTGAAAGGGGGTGGGGGACTTGTCCCTTCCCTCAGCTGGACCTCGCTGCAGGCCCTGGAGGGCTTCATGCTGTGCTGTTTTCATTCCTGGCCATTATTCTGAGACAATGGGTTTCTTTTCAGCAACAGTTATTCTTTATTGTTGAAAGACATGCCTCTGACAAGAATGTTCCCACAAAAGCCTTCCCTTCCACCTCTGACCTCCCAAACACAGGACACTGTCCACCCCCTCCCACTACACCCTCGGGGTACACCCAGACGGCCGTCACCAGGCTGGCCGTATCCAAGTCCTGCTCATACTGTTATCTCCTTAACATTTTGTTTTAAACGTGCTCCCTGTTTTCTCAAGTAAGTTGATTTTGCCAGGAACGTTATATCAGAAATATCTGTGAAATTCTAGATTTAACGAGCTGCATTTTTCTTAATGTACATTAAAATAAATGCGCAGGTATTAAACATTTAAACATTTTTTCCCACGGCTCCCCTAAAACCTCCGCATGTGGCCCCCAATAGTGGGATCCCAACCCTGCCGCAGGAAACCTGGGTCTGTGAGCTCTGCGGGAGACCTGGGCCTGGTCACCTGTGTTGTCCCTCCCTAAGACCCCTCGGTCTGTGCCCTTGTGGGCAGGTGTGGCAGGAAGGGAGGAGTGAATCTGTTCCACTTGGAGGCCCCACCCGTGGGAGTGGTGAGTTCCGTGGCGAGGTGCCCTCATCCACTCAAACTTGGATTTCCTTTCTGTCTGGTAGAGACAGACTCATTCTTTTCTTGATCAGTGATGAAAACAGAGTGAGGATTCTAATTGGCTCTCCTCTCTGGGAAATGATGTGGCCAGACAAGGCCCTGGCAAAGGGGGCTTCAAAGCCAGGTGGAACTTGGTGGCAGCCACAAAGAAAGGAGGGACTTGCCTGACAGGTTGAAGACCTTTGCCTCTTTTCACAGAGCATTCGAGGCAGGCCCCATCAGTTTCCAGCTATGTAACCTGCACCTTCAGATCCCTGCACCTTCGTGCACTTCTGTTGCTAGTAGTAAAATGGAGTTGATGATACATAGTTGCACTTGTCTTATCTGGGTACAGGCTGTGGTAGGGGGTGAAGGAACAAAGGAAAACTGCTGCTCTGGAAACTTTGTCAAGGTTCTCAATTCGGGTTGCACTTAGAATAACCTGATGGAGCTTTAAACACAACGATAAAAAACCGATGCTCTAAGACCCAAATCCAGAGATGCTGATTTAACTGGTCTGGAGTAGGTCCTGGGCAAGTGTATTTTTATTTTTGTTTTTTGCTTTTTTATAGCCACACCTGCAGTATATGGAAGTTCCCAGGCTACGGGTCCAGTCAGACCTGCAGCCGCTGGTTTATACCACAGCTCACGGTAGCACCTACTGAGCGAGGCCAAGGATGAAACCTGAATCCTCATGGATACTAGTGGGATTCTTAATCTGCTGAGCCACAGCGAGAACTCCAGCATCTGTATTTTTTTTTTTTTTTTTTGTCTTTTTGCCTTTTCTAGGGCCGCACCTGTGGCATATGAGGTTCCCAGGCTAGGGGTCGAATCGGAGCTGGAGCCGCTGTCCTACACCAGAGCCACAGCAACGTGGGATCCAAGCCGCGTCTGCAACCTACACCACAGCTCACGGCAATGCCGGGTCCTTAACCCACTGAGCAAGGCCAGGGACCGAACCCACAACCTCATGGTTCCTAGTCGGATTTGTTAACCACTGCACCACAACAGGAACTCCCCAGCATCTGTATTTTTAAATGTGCTTCTGATGATTCTAATGAGCAACCAAGGTTGAGAACCACTTCCCTGAGGTTGTGCTGTCCAAATTGCTGTGCCATTTAAACTTAATTAAGTAAAATTAAGTCAAAATTTAAATGAAGCAAAATTCCTTAATCACACTAGCCACATTTCAAGTACTCAATAACCACATGGGGTTAGTGACTGCCGTACTGGACAGGGTAGATGTAGAAAGAACACTGCCATCATCGCAGAGTACTCCGTTGCCTCTTAAAGTGTCATCTGTGGACCAGCAGCATCACTGGGAGCTTGTTAGAAATGCCCAGCCTCAGGCCCGTGCCCAACCTGCAGAATCAAAATCTGGATTTTAACAAAATTGAACAAACTCTCTAGGGTTTTCATTAAAGTTTGTGATGCACTGCTCTAAAACATACGTTCTACTCATCCATTCATTCATTCATTCGGCCAGTACTTATTAAATGCTTGGCCTGTGCCAGGTACATTCAGGTGATGGAGAGTGATTTGGGGAAAACATAGCAAGTCTGTCCTTCTAGCTGGAGAAAATAGATATTAAGTAAGAAAACAGCTAAGCAGACTCATTTCAGAGTAAGGTAATGCAGGGGAATGTGCTAGAAAGGCACTATGCGGGGAGGGCGGCCACCTTATACTGGAGGGGAGGGTCAGAGTGTCTCTCTAAGGAGGGGACACTTTAGTGGAGCTTGAATGATGTGGAGCTGATCAAGGGAAGATTTAGGGGTGTTATGTTCTGGGCAGAGATTTAAAAAAAAAATTTTTTTAATGCCTTGATAGTGGGTTGCCAGATTTAGCAAGTAAAAATACACGATGCCCACTTAAGTTTAAATTTCAACTAAACCATGACAAATGTTTAGCATGAGTAGATCCCAGATATCCCATGGGACATACTTACGCTTTAAAAAGTATTTGTGGCTTAGCTGAAATTTGAATTTCACTTGCATCCTGTATTTTATGGAGACCCTGCCTGAAAGAGGACCAAGGGGGCAGCAGAGCCAGAGGGACCCTGGGGGTGCAGTGCGGCTGGGGGAGTACGGGAGCCGGGCACCATGAGGAGGAGTGGGTCAGAGAGCAGGGCCCTCAGCTTGGGCTACACTAAGGCAAGTTTTAAGAAACAAAATGGTCATTAAAGGACTGTACTGACCACTGCCATTTCTCCCCCTCGATGACGTCATTGGTTTTACCTTCCGGCCACCCTTTGGTTTCTGGGAAGGGCGTCTTGGAAGATGAACAATTGTCTGGGCTGTTACGCCTGGGTGGTGCTTGTGGAGACCTCAGACCACTGGTTGACCTGCCTGAGCATAGCGTGCGGTATATATTGTTTGGTCTGAGCGTTTAAGTGCTCTTTCCCTGTTTGTTTGTTTAATTCCTGTGCTTTTGTATGTGATCTCCTATAAATCTCCCTCTCCTTAAGGACTGTGTTTGACAACTTCACTTCCCCCCAACTGGAGACATTTCCCCTGCTGAGGGTCAAAAAGACTGATTACCCTAAACTGAGTATTGGAGACACCCTCGGGCTTACACATGACCCAGAAGTGCCTGATCTCGGCTGTATTAATACAAAAATGTGATGAGAGCAGAGCTGTGCACAGAAGCAGTGATGTCCTCCAAGCCCAACTGAATTTCTGTCTGAAAAAAAACTCCCGACCCCTTCAGCAACTCTGTGGAACCTCAGGTAGGAGAGGCCATGAGAGACAGTCTATTCAGACAGAAAACTAGGCCCTGGGAAGATCATGGTTTGCAGAAGGACCCAAAGTTAACAGTGGAGCTCGGACCCGAACTCATAGCTCCTAACTCCGTGTTTGGTGCTCCTTCTTCCAAGTTGGGCTTGATGTTAGGGGATGGAGGGTGAGGAGTGAGAGAATTGTGGGGGGAGATGAGAAGGGCAGCAAAACATCAGCTGAATCTCATAAAGTACTTTGACCCTTACGAAGCCGTTCCCTACACTATCTCATTTGAGGGAGATATACTGTCCATTTCGCGAGTAGGAAACCTGGAGATCAGAGAGGCTAAGTGACTTGTCTAAGGTCACACGGCTATTAAGTGGCAGATCTAAGAGTCCAACCTAAGTCTTCAGGCTCCTTGGTCTGTTTCTACCATAACCTGGAAAAAATGGACAAGGAGGGGGCAGCAGTGTCATCAGAGGTGAAGGGCAGGCAGGTAGGTGGGAAAAGCAGCCTGAGAAGTCAGGAAGAAGACTGCTTGCCAGGAGCCAGCTTGGGCACTTTATGCGCATAAGCTCCTTCTCTCATCACATTAACTTTATGAAAGGGTATCATCCCTGCTCTTTCCAGATGAGAAGCCGAGGCGCAGAGAGGTTAGTTAAGTGGTAGTCCAGCCAATTCGTAACAGAGTTGGGGCTTGAATCCAGATCTGTCCAACTTGAGAGCCTCAGCAGGTCCCCCTGGGGGTTTCTGGGTCAGTGGCTGTGTGCATGAGGGGACATGAGGGGAGCACGGAGAGCCTGCAGGGGGAACCAAGCAGGCTTATGGGTACAGTGAATGATCCTGGGGGTGGGAGGGCCCTCCGTGACTCTGCCCTCTGCTCTGTAGGCAGGTATTGTCCCAGAAGCATTCGTCAAGTCCTCTCATCTTTTTATGGTCTAGAGGTTTGTATGGCAGTTAAACTGGGGCTCTGTCTGCATTGCTCTTAGGTTATGCCCTTTAAAACTGCATTATTCTGGGAGTTCTAGTGTGATGTGGCATGTTAAGAATCTGGCATTGCCACTGCAGCAGCTTGGGTCACTATTGTGTTGAGGGTTCAATCCCTGGCCTAGGAATTTTCATGTGTCGCGGGTGCAGCCAAAAAAGAACCCAAACCAAAAACCCTGCACTATTCTGGCACCCTTGCTTCTCTGGCCACCTCACAGGGCCTCCTTTCCCTCTGAGCTGCGCCTCCCCCCTGGCCCAGGGACCACCAGCTTCGGCAGGGAACTGAGCTTGATTGCCTTGTTTTCATGCAGGAACTTGCCCCATCTTCCCTTTGCCTCTCTTCCCCACCCCCAGCTTCCAATTTTTGTTTCCAAAATAATTTGAGGTTTTTCCCCAATTGAGGGTCCCTGATCGACTACCAGGGGGAGATTCCTACCAAGGCTCCCTTGTCTTTTCTAGTCACTCATCTCGTTTTTTTCTGAGGCAGCATCACTGACAACATTATCATTTTCTCCAGTACTTAATGTTTAGTGCCTGATGCATAGTAGGTTCATAGCTAAGTCTTTCTGCCCTGAACTGACAGCTCAAGAGAGGGAGAGGTGGAATTATTCTGAGGGCCTGTCATTGCTAATGTTTCCCTTGTTTAGACATCCTTTGTAGCTAATGAATCTCTCAAGCCTGGCGTCTGGGACATTCCTCAGAAGCCTCCCCATTAGACGAGTTACTGGATGACCCTCTTGTCCTCTGGGGGGGCTCTGAGTCAGCAGTCTATTCAAGGAGATCAGGGTTCCCTCATGGTCAGTGTAGCCTGCTGCCCACCAGCCAGCTGCCACATTGCTTCTTCTCCTTGCCTTCAGCAAGAGTCTGTAATCCCCCAAAAAACCCGTGAAAATTTAAGTCCAACAGGACATACAAACAGGGTCAGAAAATGCAAAGTGATATTTACTCCTAGCAATAAAAGATCAATATCTGGGGGCATGTGGATGTAGTGTATAGGAGGATTATTCATATTGCTTTTGCAAAATTTCTGTTCATCCAAAAGTATCTCAAAATAAAACATTACTTAGATATGTAAACAAAATGCTTTTGCGATCAGGTTGAGTGAGTGAGTGAGAATATTGAGCCGATAGAGGCAGGGAGTGGTTAAGATGAGGGCTTTGGGGTCACGGATAGTTGGGTTGGTATCTTGCCTTCCCACTTAAGAGCTGTCATTCTTTGAACAGGTTAAATAACCTCTTCAGGTTCCAGTTTCTCCATCTGGAAGATGGGAATTGTTAATGTCTACTTCCCTAATTAAATGAGATAATGGGAGTTCCCGTCGTGGCGCAGTGGAAATGAATCCAACTAGGAAGCATGAGGTTGTGGGTTTGATCCCTGGCCTTGCTCAGTGGGTTAAGGATCTGGTGTTGCTGTGAGCTGTAGTGTAGGTCACAGATGCGGCTTAGATCTGGTGTTGCTGTGGCTGTGGTGTAGGCTGGCAGCTACAGCTCCGATTAGACCCCTAGCCTGGGAATCTCCATATGCCGCGGGTGTGGCCCTAAAAAAGGACAGAAGACAAAAGAGAAAAAAAAAAAAAAAGAAGAAGAGATAATGTACTTACAGGATTTAGGATGATGCCTGAGACTCAGTAAGGGGTCAACAAATAGTAGGAAGAGGGCAAAAAGAGACAGAAAGTACAAAGTCCTCTGCTCATCCAGTCTCAGAGATTTCTCAGTCACTGACATTTAAAGCCCTTGACCCCATACCAAAGACTCACCATATCGTTGAAACCAGCCACTGGCTTCAACCCACAGTTGTCCATGTGATAAAATAGGCCAGGGCTACCTCCCATAGAGTGTTTCCTGGCATTCCCAACTGGTCACCTCAAAGGACCAGCAGGAAGGTGCTTTTTTTATTTTTTATTTTTTTTGCTTTTTAGGGCTGCACGTGCAGCATATAGAAGTTCTCAGGCTACAAGTTGAATTGGAGCTACAGCTGCTGGCCTACACCACAGCCACAGCAACACCAGATCCTTAACCCACTGAGCAAGGCCAGAGATCAAACCCGCATCCTCATGGATACTAGTAGGGTTCGTTAACCACTGAGCCACGAAGGGAACTCCAAGAAGGTGCTTATAGTTCCTTCTTAGCTTATGACCTTAGGGCCACAGTCATTCATTCATTCATTCATTCATTCATTGGGTAAAGATAGAGGGAACCATGAACTAGACACTGTACTTGGCATAGAAACATACCATGGAACAAAACTGACCTGGTCCTTGCCCTCCAGCTGCTTACATTTTAGGAACTAGCTTCTCCCTATGATTTTCTGTGGTTCCTCTCCCTTGGCAACACCCAGCCTTGGTCACTCTTTTGGAATGCAACCTCCCTTTACTGTAGCATGCAGACAATTCAGGCTCACACAGTCACAGAAGGCAGGGCACAATGGCAAAATGCTGGCAGTTACTGGGCCTGATCATTCTCTTTTTTTCTTTTCTTTTTTTGCCACGCCCACAGCATACGGTTTTCTGGCTGAGTATTGAACCTGCGCCACAGCAGTGATCTGAGCCACAGCAGTGACAAAGCCAGATCCTTAACCCACTAGGCTACCAGGGAACTCCCATGGGCCTGACCATTCTTTAGCTACAGTCCTTGGATATAATTCCACCTTGGGAGCTTGGGAGAAACTAAGGGAGCCAGTGGTGAAAAGCTAGAACTGCCTTATCTGCAAGTATTTAAACTCCATTTGCCCTCCCCAACCTCCTTCCCTGTCCACAGTATTTTTAAAATTATTCTCTGCCCCAGACTCTCTTCTTCCGTCTCTGTCTGCTGTCCCTATCAGTCCAAAAAACGTTTTCCAAACAGCTTTCCTTCTGTAACCAAATGTGCCCTCTGCCCCCCACCATCCTGCCTCCCCCTCCCTCTGCCTGTCCAACTGGGGCCATGATGCTTGTCCAGCTCGGCCAAGAGTTCACGCTTCCTAGCAACTTGGATACCGAGCAGCCACAACATTAGCATTAGCAAACCTGCCCACCCTCTCTGGGTGTGGCAATTGCCCCATTCACTTGTTTCTTAGGAAGACTGGAGTGACCATCCAAAACACCATACCAAATAAAGAAGGAAGAAGTTCACCTTTCTTACCCTCTTACACGTTCACAATGATTTCCGTAGACCTCTCACTTGTGAAGACTGTTTACCTTGAATATTCTTAGAAAGAAATCGCTATTTTTTTCCCTTTCGGACATTATTTTAGTGTTACTTATTGAGAACTGCTTGTGTTTTAGCTCCTATAGAGAAGGTCTTCTGTATTCTTCACAAGTAAGACCTACGATATACCAAGAATATGTAACTAAACACGGACTAAAGGAGGGGCTCCAGTCAGTTCTGTATAGTGAGATGCAGTTTCAGAGAGTGTAAGATTCAATCTCCGAAAGGTAAAGTGGGGGCGGAGGGGAGGGTGTGTGTGTGTGTGGATGGGTGGGTATGTTTGGTAAAGAAAAAATATTTATCAATTATATTGTGATTTTTTTCTGTTATGAAAAATAAGTTTACATGAAGCTTAAAAACTTCGTTAAAAAAAAGAGCCCAGGGAGTTCCCGTCATGGTGCAGCGGAAATGAATCCAACTAGGAACTGTGAGATTGTAGGTTCGATCCCTGGCCTTGCTCAGTGGGTTAAGGATCTGGCGTCACTGTGGCTGTGGCTTAGGCCAGCGGCTGCAGCTCCAATTAGACCTGTAGCCTGGGAACTTCCGTATACCGCGGATGTGGCCCTAAAAAGAAAAAGAAGAAGAAGAAGAAAAAAGGGCCCAAGAGTTCTCTTGTGGCACAGGGGGTTAGGGATCCAATGTTGTCGCAGCAGTGGTTTGGGCCACAGCTGTAGCACAGGTTCAGTCCCTGGCCTGGGAACTTTCACATGCCACAAGCTCCGCCAAAAAGAAAAAAAAAAAGCCGCTGGGCTCTGGACTTTAACACAATCAAGGTCTTACTCTTTTCTACTCTGTAATTGCTTATAGAATTGGTGTAAAAATTAGAAGAGGTAATAGATATAAGTTGATACCACAGTGCCTCAGTACCTGGTAGCAGAGACTGCTAGTTATGTGCCCCCAAATCTCTTCCCCTCTCTGTTTTAGCAACATAACCTATGATTTTTATTTGGGCATATGGACTCCGTTGTAGCTAGGAGCAGCCATGTGACTAGGCCAAGGAGTTCTGAGCAGAAGTATTGCCTGGAAGGTCCAGAAACTCTCCCTAACAAAGACACTCTTCATCATCCTCCTGTATGTTATTGGTTTGGACTCTAGATGTGATGGCTAGTACCCCAATCGCTATTTTGGAGCATGAGGAGGAAGACCACACCCTGAGGAGGGCACTGCAGAGAACTAAAGATTTCAGGTGCTTGATGAGCAGGGAGCTGCCATTTCCAGCACTGGACTTCCTGAAGATTATTTTTCATAAAGTATAAATTAATGTTTCTCATATTGGAGCCATTATTTTTCAAAGTAAAATGAATCCTCACTATGCTATCATTATTGTTGTCATCATTATTTTATTAGCCCTAGACCACAATCCAGTTGTCCCATAGTTGCCCTCTTTAGGCCATTAGAAACAGCCTAAATGTCATCAGTAGTACAAAGAATTTCGCCTTGGTTCTGGTCTCTCTTGCCAACCCGTTCATGCCTTTAATGTGGGGGCGCCTGGGTCCTCCTGGCCCCTGAGGGCATGCGTGGCATCGCCACTGCTCTCCCTTCTTCGGCTCCCCTTCTTTCTGCATTCCCGATGTTAGGTCTTTCCCACTTGCCATGGCCCCTACAGAATGCTCAACTGACTGGGTGCGGCTGAACCACCCTGAGAGCAGAGAAGGATTTGGACTGGGTAGAAAGGGATGGGCAGGCAATTCAGGTGGGAGAAAAACAGAAGCAAAAGGGAAAAGCAGATGGAGCATAATTTCGGGACCAGAGGGGGAGTGGCTGAAGGTTTCTGCTGAGGGTGGTGGGACATCAGATTGAATCCAGACGTGTGGTGGGACCTCTGGCGGGTCTTCAAGGCCCAGCAGAGGAGTTTGGAGGAAATAGAGAATCAGTACAAGTGACTGAGCGGGGCAGTGACACAAGGCAAGTGATGTTTCCAAAAAAATTTATCTGGCTGCAGTATGCAAAACAGATTGAAGGCAGGAAGAGCCTGGAGACAGGGAGACCAGTATAAATCTTCCACCCAGTAATCAGATGGTCAAACATTGTCAACAGACTTTGAAAGGGGCCGTGTGAAACAGCAAAATTAAAGGGTAGTGACTTCAGTTAAGCAGAATAAGGAGCTTTAAACAAAGTCTTTCTCCAGAATTTCTCACACAGAGAAAGTATCCAGCTTCTAAATAGCGAAAATTGGTTCAATCCTTTTGGAAAACAAGTAGGCACTATGGATCAAGAGCCATTAAGAATGTTCACACCCTTTGACCCAGTAATTCTACTTCTGGGAATGCTAGGGAAATAATCCAAATTAGAGAAAGGGGGGAAAAAATGCCTGGAGATCTTAATCACTGCACACTCAATAATAGCAAATAATTTGAAACAATCTAAACATTCAGGGGGATGAATGGGGGATGGTGAAGCCAACTATAGCTCTCAAGTACATGCTACCCAGCCGTGAACTCCAAAGGATAAGACCAGACAGATGACACGGAAAATGCCCTGACTTAATTTGAGGAAAGCAAGCATACAAAATATGAGTGTCCATCACACAACAAACATCCCAAGTATAGAAAAAGCCAGACTGAAAGAGGTATTCTAAATCACTCCCAGCTATTTCATTAAAGCGTAGGGATTATAGATTTTGTTTCTTTCTTTTTCTTTTCCTTTTGTCTTTTTTGTTTTTTGTTTTGTTTGTTTGTTTGTTTGTTTTTGGTCTTTTGTCTTTTTAGGGCCACACTCCAAGGCATAAGGAGGTTCCCAGGCTAGGGGTCAAATCAGAGCCGTAACTGGAGGCCTACGCCACAGCCACAGCAAAGCGGGATCCTTAACCCACTGAGCCAGGCCAGGGATCGAACCAGCATCCTCATGAAAGTCAGGTTCATTAACGACTGAGCCACGACAGGAACTCCCGATTTTGTTTCTTTTATCTCCAATTTTTTTTTCCCTCGGACATGCTTTTGTTTTTTCAATATGCTTTTATTACAGCTATACCTGTAGTTATGTGGGATGTCGGGAGACGTCTTCCTTCTCTAGTCACTCTGAATGGTTCGGCTTTTATGAGAATGTGTTAATATGTATGACTTGTATTTTTTTTTTAAGTAAGTGATCTTCCAAAAAATATCTTAGTAAATGTGGGGAAACCATAAGAAATGCTCATGTCATCATTGCCAGATGCTTATGTTCATCTTCTCTATGACGTGGTTTTTAAAAACAGCATAGACTTTGAGGGGTGGGGGCACTGAGTTTTAACCTTCCCTTAGTTGGTGACCGTGGCCAAGTCATATGTGAAGTAGAGAATAAAGCCTTCTTTGCAACATTCTTGGGGACATCAATGGGAGAAGGTATAGATGCCTCTGAGCAAAGTGCTCTGCATTTAGGGGACACAGAGTTTGAGGGCTGTAAATATCAGTCACTGTTGTTTTCTCCGTTCTGTTTTGAGCCTCCTGCAGGCGGGTAGCTGGGAGGAGTGACCTCTGAGGAGGGAGACGGAAACCCGGAGCAGATCCCTCAGCCTCAGCCACCTCCTGCCCCTGCTCTGCAGCCCCTTGCTCTTCCCCACTCTGAACCCACTAGGCAATCTCTGCTCCTCTCTTGGCCTTGGCAATGCTTTCCCCTCTGCCCGGACCGCACCTCAGCGATGGTGTGCAGTGTAGGAGACAAAGTTTATTTTCAAAAGGAAGTTTCCTTCTCCATGTACTCAGCTGGCAGGTATTGAAGAATGGTTTTAGGTTTTCACCATTTAGGTTGGAACATAAAACGGCCTTCGTTTGCTTAAATCATTCTGTTATACCTACCGTGACCCCAGTTTTTATGCAAGTCCCAGTTTACAACCCTGCTTAAAGTTGTACAAGTCCCTTTGAAGGCTCACTGGGATTAGGAGAGAGACAGAGCAGGGAAAAGACAAGAATGGCTTGGAGACCACCTAGGGCAAAGCCCATGAATGCCAGCAATGATTTTGGGGGATGCTAAATGACTCCACTCATTTTCCTAACATCCTGCTTAATAAAACTTTCACACTCAGCCATAGTTTCTAAGTTTCTCAAGGACTCCTTAAGTGGGAACCGATTTAAAACCTTATTAAGGGTCAGGGAGAATGTGTTTATTGGCTCTGCGTGATCTGCCAAGCCTGCTGGTCTGCCAGAGAGGCCTCACTGTGGAGTTTCCATCACCCCAGGCACTGACGCTCTGGGAGAGAGGAAGAGCCTCCTTCCTTCCTTGCCCTGAATTCTGTCCTTGAACCCAGGATGTGGCCAGTCTGGGACTAGAAACACTGTGATTCTTGGGCCACAGATTCAGCCTCTCTAAAAAAAGGAATCTAAGGGGGATGGTCTCAGGAGAGAACAAAGCTGGGCTGGAACCGTGTTCTTTTCCCCTCGGGGCTGTCTCTGGCCCCTTTTGCCCTGGACTTGTTCGTAAGACACCTGGTTTCATCTCGTCGTCTGAGTGATGCTGCAGTGGGAGCTGACTTAGAAGAAAGGCAGTGGCCCTGTCAGCACTGTTGTAGCCTGGCACCAGTCACCTACGGGATGGTCAGTGACAGTTTGAAGACTAATGGAAGGCATGTGTGTGCCAACAAATGGATAAGACTGCTTTCCATTCACTCCCACTCTGCCGTGTCTCAGCCTCCGTGGCAGAGAAGTTATGGCTAGTCATTGCTGTGTGTCAAACCATCTTTCCTCATTGCTGATTTTAAAAAGAATTGGGACATATGGTAATTCTATTTTTAGTTTTCTGAGGCATCTCCATACTCTTTTCCACAGTGGTTGCACCAATTTACATTCCCACTCCTGGGCATTTATCCAGAGAAAACCATGACTCGAAAAGACCCATGTATTCCAATGTTCATTACAGCACTATTTGCAATAGCCAAGACGTGGAAACAACCTAAATGTTCATCGACAGAGGGGTGGATAAAGAAGATGTGGTACATATACACAATGGAATATTACTCAGCCATTAAAAAGAAAGAAGTAACGGCATTTGCAGCAACATGGATGGACCTAAAAATTATCATGCTAAGTGAAGTCAGTCAAATGCTATCACTTACATGTGGAATCTAAAAAAAGGACACAATGAACTTCTTTGCAGAATGGATACTGACTCACAAACTTTGAAAAACTTATGGTTTCCAAATGAGACAGATTGGGGGGTAGGGGGATCCACTGAGGGTTTGGGATGGAAATGCTATAAAATTTGGTTGTGATGATTGTTGTACAACTATAAATGTAATAAAGTTCATTGGGTAATAACAAAAAAGAATTGGGACTTTAAAAGAAAAGAAAACCGTAGAGCCTTATTTAAACGTGCACATGAAATCTGAATTCTATAACCATGTGGAGCAGGGCTACCCAGTGAACTGGAACCGCTCTGCTGAACTGTATGTGATGAGAAGGAAAAAGTCTACTGCATTCTCAATAAACAGAGAAGATAATGGGAGGTGGGGAGGAGAAAGAAGCAGAGAGAGATTAAGAAATTTGAGTTCTGGTCCTGTGGCCCTGAGTGGGCAATTTGTGGCTTTGTAACCATAAGCCTCAGTGTTCCCATCTGTAAAATGGGAGGTTGGACTGGATCAGTCCTCAGACTTTGTGAGGCCATCAGAATCACTTGGGTCATGGGTCGGATGGGGGTAGGGGATGCTGTTAAACAGGCACATTCCTGAGCCCCACTCTCTAAGACTCTGCAAGGGGGCCCCGGGAACCTGCATGTTTGACAAGCCCAGCTGCCTTTGTTTCAAGAGCTCACTTTGAGAAAACAAGACCTCAGAGAGGATGTGGCTCTCACTGCTCAAGGTGGACTCTGGACCTGGGAGGTATACCGGCATTCCTCACCCCTTGGGGTAGCAGTCAGTCCCTTGGGGGCATGCTTTAGCTCTGGTTCAGGTGGGAATGACTCATGAGCAAGTGCTGGAGGCCAAGGGAATCTTGCATTAGCATCTTAAAAACCAGCAGCCTCTCTCAAGGTGGCCTTTGCCTTGGCTGTTAGGACTTGTTAAATGGGATGGGGATTAACACAGGTAAACTGTCTCCCTGCCTCTACTTCCTGTGTGTAGATGGATACAGACAGTACCTCCCACATGGGAGTGCTTTGTGCTTTTTCTAAACACTTTCCCATACATGATCTCATCGACCCTCAAAGTGTAGACTCTCACCTTCATTTCACAGATGGGGAAACTGAGTCACAGTTTCAAGCACTTCTTGCCAGAGTGCTCTTTATTGGCAGACACAGGGAAAGAGCTCAGATCTCCCCATCCCCGGCGTAGTGGTTCTCCCAGTACCATGTTGCAGTGTATTTATTAAACTGTGTATTTATTAAACCAAAGGACTAAGGGATTATTAACAGTAAGTTTCTAAAACTTCTCACTTAGAACAATGATGAAGTTCCAGGATAGACCGAGATTACTACTCTAATGAAATTAATGATAAAAAATTCTAAGAGCCCTGCTGGCAGTCTGTGTAACTCCGTCTTGTGGTGAGTGGGCATTTGCATATATAATATATATTTTTGTGTGTGTGCTTTGGATAGAAGATTGAAAGAGATATACAAAATGCTAACAGGGATTATCTACGAAGAGCAGAATTATAGGTGATTTTTATTTTCTCCTTTATGCTTTTTGAATATTGATTATATTCTTTATATTTTCCATAAGTGATTTTTCCTTTTTAATCAGAAAAAAATATACATGCAATACATTGCTGTGTTTATAGATTCTTTAGCGTTTCTAAGATGCTTTCACGTATTTGTTATAGAATTTTATTCTTACTCTGTAGGAAGTATCCTGAGCAGGTATTATTTTTTTTATCCCTATTTGACAAAGGAAGTAATTTCCCTAATGTCACACCCCCGCAGCTTATAAGAAAGGGACGGTGACTCAAACCCAGATCTCCCAGCTGCCTTTAACATTTCTTCCCACTCTGAGACCCTGTGTGTGCGTGTTGCGTGTGTGAGGGACTTAGCCCTGGGGCCCTGCCGCCCCCTCTCGTACTCTCTTGCAGTCCTGCCCTCACTTCCCCTCTCTCTGGGTGGCCTCTTCCCGGGACCCAAAGCTGGGTCTTTACCAGGTTTCCACCCTCACAGGGCTGGGAGCAGACTGCTGCCCACGGCAGTGGACACCCGCATGTTGGTGGGATGAATTCTTTTATTCCCCATGGGGCCTTTTGTGAACGGGTGCCAGGTGGCAGAGCTCCTAGAGAAAGGCCAGGGGAAGAGAGGCGGGTGTCCCTTGCATCACAAGTGAGTTGAGCTGTTCTTGCTGTCTGGAGGGTGGCCTGGGCACAGCCCACACTAGGTGGCAGCTGGAAGGGAAGTGGTGACGTCAACACTGTGCCACCTCTCTGCCCTGCCCAGGGACGGTAAATGCCTCTCCCTGGTGGTGTTGGGTTTCTTTCCTTTCCATAATCATCTAACAGTCCCTGTACCACAGAGCTGTGGATTGAGTCAAGGGAGGAGAAAAGGTCTATGTTGGGCCCAGAGAGGGTTTGGGAGTGAGAGGGGCCCGGGCACACATCCAGGATGACAGGTATACCCTGCGTGACCTGACTTGCCATATAACGTTTCTACGTCTCTTCCCTTATTTTTAGGTGATGATGAGGTTCGTAATGTCAATGATACCATCCTTGAAGGATTGTTGTAAGGTTTAAATTGATTTATTTGCTCAGCAAGTTATTTATTATTATTACTATTTGTCTTTTCTAGGGCTGCTTCCCGCGGCATATGCAGTTCCCAGGCTAGGGGTCGAATCGGAGCTGTAGCTGCCGGCCTATGTCACAGCCACAGCAACTCGGGATCCGAGTCATGTCTGCGAGCTACACCACAGCTCACGGCTCTGGAACCCCTTCTGTCTCATGATCTGCTTACATGTCCATCTCCTTCTCCTTCTTGGGGATGTGGCTTCTGTAGGCTGGACTCCTTCTCACCTCTCAGGGTCCCTGTGGGGCAGTGGTGAGCCACACAGCCACTGGAATCCTGGTTCTGTCACATACTTGCTGTGTGAGGTTGGGCACGTTTCTTACCTTTCTGAGCCTCACTTTCCTCATCTGTAAAATGGGGGTCATTCTTATAGCGAACCTCCTTGGGTGTTGTGAGAATGAACAGGGCCCAGCATATAGAAGACAAAATTATAAATTGCTCATTGTTATGCCTGGCACATAGTAAGTTCTCAATGCATTTTGTGTTTTGTGGAATGAAAGCTATAGAGTAAGAAAATGCAGCATGAAGAATTTCATGTTAAGAGCTGTGCACAGCCCCCAGGAGGGACACAGCCGTCATCTTGAAACACCTTTCAGAAAGGCAAGCAAGCGGGATCTGACTCCTTGCTCTTGAGCCTGTTTTAATATCTTGTTCAGATGGAAAATACATCAGGCCGTTAACCTGCTAAGAACAGCACCTGATCTTGGCCTGAAGCTAAAAAGCCGCACATTTGCTTCCCATCCTAAGCGCTGGCTGTCTTGCAGCTCCTGCATGTGGGATCTCTCCATCCCTCTCCAGAGTCAAATGTGGGCCCCTCACTCCCCCACCTCCACTCCCAGTACTTTGTTGTAGCCATCTCTGTGATTTGTGGAAAGTGGTCCTAGAATCAGGTGAGCCAGGTAGAAGATAAAGCAGCGATCTCAGGATTTAGCCAGATGCAAAATGTACCTTAAGTTCACATGTTCCAAAGGTGAAACCAGCAAGAACCATCTTGGTTCATAATTAGTCACTGTAATTAACTGTATAAGTAATTGAAAAAATTGAAACAAGCAGCTCATGGTTCTGGAAGAGAGAGGACAAGGAGAGAACCCTTCAAAGGGGAGAATCTGCTGCCTGCCTTGGCTGCAAGTGGCTGATGGCTGCCGGCGGCTGGGGAGTGGGAGTGGATTTTGAGGGGCCAGCAAGGGTATTTGTAGGACAAAACTTAGGAAATTTCCTCCCCAGGGATCTCCTTCTTGCTTTCTCTAATTCCAAGCCAGCATCAGCATTTTACTTGCTTTCCTGCGACCTGGCCCTAGCATGAAGAGGTAATAGTGACCTTGCCCTCACTCTGCCTTTATCTTGTTCTGCCAGCTGATGTACTGCAGATCGAATATGCAACCGAAGCCCTCTCTGAGTTGAGAGTCGGGGAAACAGAGGGTGTTCAAGTTTCTTTTAAAAGATGGGGAGGTGCCCGGGAGAGCTAGTCCCCTTGCCCTCCCTGCTCCTTCTCCGGGGGCACCTTGCCCAGGCAGACCAGGCTTGCTGAGTGACCCTAAACAAGCTGAATTACTAACACGTCAATGCCACGGGTTGGTGTGCTTAGCTGAAGTGGGCAGCGGATCTAGACCTAAGTGGTGTTTTACCCCAGAGGTCTCTGTTAATACTGTGTTTGTACATAAAATAAAAGTATGGTATCAGGATCTAAAGAGCTGGCTGACCGTCCTTGGCTGTGTGGCTGTGAGCAAGTGTCTTAACCCTTCTCAGCATCCATTTCCTCATCTGCAAAATGGGGTAATAATCCCTGCCACACCTCACACGCAGGGTTCTTAGGAGACTCACATTTGAGCAAATCTGCAACACATGATATCAAGCAGTAGAAAGCACATGGCTTCTCCTGTATTTCCCTGCAGTGGCTGTGAGGTTTACCTGAGCAGCTCAGGCAATGACCAGCGCATAATAGACCCTCAATCAATCATTACGAGTAATTGTCCTTGTTGCTCGTAAGAATTCTGTATGTGCAAATGTGATCTTAGGCCACAGAGCCCTGTAACCTGTAAATTCTTATTTTCATCTTTTATTGATCTGCTAGCAGGCAGGATGCACAGACGGTCATACCACCATCTGTCTCAGCCCAGGCAAGTATCTCCCATCCAGGTGACTTTAGTAACACCCCTGCCATCCTCCTTGCATTTGGTGGGTCCCCACTTCAGACCTTCCCAAACATCATTTCATTGCATTGTCCCTCTTGAAGGACAGTGTCTTTTGTGGGCATATGACCACAGCACTCTCCAGTTTGGCCTTGGAAGCAACTTCCCTTCTCTGCCCACGGGATCAGCCGTCTCTTCTCCATCTCTCTGCTGACTCCTTGAGCCATCACTGCAGGGTGCAACACCCTTGTCTCTTCTCTCTTCAGCAGTAGCCCTTCATCAGAGTCTATATCGCCTCCATCCTTTAAAGGAGCTTCCTCTGACTCCCCACCCCACCCCACACACAGATCACTCAGCTTGCATAGGCTCAATTTGTGTTCTCTGCTTTTGATTTTGCCTACACATAACTTTTTAAACATTTTTTGAGCCACGTGTCAGGGACTAGGCGGTTTTCTGTTTCTGTGGGATGCCTAGCCAGCACTTTCTGGGTTGTTCCCTATAGAGTGAGCACTCCAGGGAGACCCTCACATCATTATTTACCTTCTCAGGCTCCTCTTTAGCAGCCGAAGCTCCCTGAGGAGTGGTGCTGTCCTTCAATGAAACATCCTGTGTCAGATGCCAGGGTGGGTCCCTACCTCCCACCATGCTTAGGAGAAGCTTTCAGCTGGTGCCTGCAAGGGGCAAACCCTGCATGACTCACAGCTTCCCTACTTGGGTATAATAGCTCTTGTTCTCCAATTTGGCAGAGACCTTGCAGCCGGAAGAAACCCATGCAAGGAGTATTTCAAAGCCTTGGGTAAGGGTCTCTATAGCAAACTGAGATTTTTCTTCTAGTTTATCTTTCTGTGTATACCTGTAGACTAAGGCCCAGTCTGTGCCTTCCCTGCACACCAATCTCCAACTCTGGTTTGGTTCTAGGCCTCCCTGGGAAGCCCCGAATCTAAGACATGTGACTTAATGCTGTGTTGTCACTGGCGGGCAGGCCCTTTGGAAGAAAGAGCAATCCTGAGCTTGTGTCAATGTACAGACTTGCTCCCAAGTTTCTCTTCTCTCCTTTGAATCTGTTCACTCAGGCTTTGTGTGTACTTTTGGCACTGGGGATATTAGATAAATAAGATCCTGTCTGCCCTGGAGAATCTCACAATCTAGTGGAACTTCCTACCCCACTGGTGAGAGGCCTCTAAGAAGACCCCTGGCTTCCTGCTCTTCTCTCTTGCAGCCCTAAATGTTTTAGGTTAAAGACTATTTTGAGACTATTTTCAAAGCTATGGATTCTGTCCCCAGGAAAAAAAAAGGAACATTATCACCCTGAAAGGAAAGTATATAAACAGAAATTAACAAATATTGAATTCTAGGTAGAAGGATTTTTCGGGAGTTCCTGTTGTGGCAGAGCAGAAACAAATCCTACTAGCATCCATGAGGATGTGGGTTCAATCCTTGGCCTCACTCAGCAGGTTGGGGATCCGGTATTGCTATGAGCTGTGGTGTAGGTTGAAGATGCGGCTTGGATCTGGTGTTGCTGTGGCTGTGGTGTAGGCCAGCAGCTGTAGCTCCAACTTGACCCCTAGCCTGAGAACTTTGATATGCCTTGGATGCGGCTCTAAAAAGAAATTTTCCCTGGAGTTCCCATTATGAGTCAGTAGTGGTAACAAATCCGACCAGTATCCTTGAGGTTACAGGTTTGATCCCTGGCCCAGCTCAGTGGGTTAAGGATCCAGGGTTTCCTTGAGCTGCAGTGTAGGTCAAAGGCCTGGTTCAGATCTGGCATTGCTGTAGCTGTGGCGTAGGCCAGCAGCTGGCAGCTCTGATTCAACCCCTAGCCTGGGAACTTCCATATGCCATAGGTGCAGCCCTAAATTTAAAAAAAAAAAGAAGAAGAAGAAGAAGAAAAAAAAAGGAATTTTTCCTGTACTGGTATGGTTTGGCAATCCTGTAATACTTTTTATGGGCTGTAGAACTGAGCAGAAGAGTAACATACTGGGCATGATGGGAACCAGTTCTTGCAGTTCGAGAAGGAAGTTACAAACACAGAGAAAGGAAAGATTAAAATGAATCTTGTGGTACTAATTGGAATGGAGGTATATGTGTGAGTTCATGACTTTGTGTGTATATGTGTGTGTGTACAGATAAATAAATTGATATAAACTTATTTATATTTGTTAGTTTTATGTACTAAAGAGCTTAGAAGTAGATACTCAGTAGCATTGAGCACACCTGGTACCCAGATCTTGGTTTCTAAATACCATTCCCTGCTAAAAGGAACCAGTGGTCCTTGGATAAATGGTTGGTTTCCGGGCTGAGAGAGGGAAGGGACAAGATGATGCTGGACTAGAAAGCAAGGATGTGCTAAAAAGATAATGGTGATAAGTCAAAAAGAACAGTGGGGAGTTCCCGTCGTGGCTCAGCAGAAACAAATATGACTAGTATCCATGAGGACACAGGTTTGATCCCTGGCCTCACTCAGTGGAAAGGATCCAGCATTGCCATGAGCTGGGGTGTAGGTTGCAGATGTGGCTCGGATCTGGTGTTGCTATGGCTGTGGTGTAGGCCAGTGGCTACAGCTCCAATTGGACTCCTAGCCTGGGAACCTCCATATGCCACGGGTGTGGCTTTAAAAATGACAAAAAAGACCAAAAAAAAAGAACAATGGAATCAGAAAGGTCAAATCTGGGACCACTTAACATCAACATGAAAAAGAATGGTGCTATTACCATAGACTATTTATAGAATAAGGAATAATATATGCGCCCATACTAATGTAAATAACTAAATCGAGAAGAAGGGATGCACTCCCTTATAGCTGAATATCAACTAATAAATGTAGAAATAATGATGAAGTTAGAATATTATCATTGTGCAACCATTAGTAGTAAGAATTGATTCAGACCAGAGTTATCAGTGGAGGAGTTCCCTGATGGCTCAGCAGGTTTAAGGATCTGGTGTTGTCACCACTGTGGTTCGGGTTTGATTCCTGGCCCAGGAATTTCTACATGTTATGGGAGTGGCCCCAAAGAAGAATTATCAGTAGATACTAGAATTTAGAAGTTTTTTGAAGAATAGGATACTTGCATAAACTAAAAGCACCTCCCTGCAAATTACTTATTAACTACAAAAGGAAAATTAGTAATTCTACAGCCTGAACGCAACCATAAACATTTAATCAAAGTTAGCAATACCAGGAGTTCCCGTCGTGGCTCAGTGGCTAACGAATCTGACTAGGAACCATGAGGTTCAATCCCTGGCCTTGCTCGGTGCATTAGGGATCTGGCGTTGCCGTGAGCTGTGGTGTAGGTTGCAGATGCGGCTCGGATCCTGTGTTGCTGTGGCTCTGGTGTAGCCCGGCAACTACAGCTCGGATTAGACCTCTAGCCTGGGAACCTTCGTATGCCACGGGTGCGGCCCTAGAAAGGGAAACAGACAAAAAAAAAAAAAAAAGTTAGCAATACCAAAAAAGGTACAAGCTGACCACATATGCCTCCTAATATCCTGCCTTGAGGACTCAGGATCATTTCTACGATATACCTGCCAAAACAGCACAACCTTAATCTAACTGTGAAAAGCCATTAAGCAAACCAAACTTAAGTGTGTTCTACAAAATAACTGGCCTATAAAATCCACGCCCATAAAATCAGGTTCATAAAAGGTAAAGGAAGGCTAAGGACCTAATATGGATTAACAAAAACTAAAGAGATATGAACAGTAAATGTAATGTGTGATGACCCTGGATTGGATGCTGGATCAGGAGGAGAAATAGCTATAAAATAGGACATTGTTGGAGCAAATGGTGACTTCGAACATGAACTATGGATCCGATAATTTTGTGTCAGTGTTACATTTTCTGATTTTGATGAACATGTTGTGGTTAGATAAGAGAAATATCTTGCTTAGATAAGAGAAATTTCTTGTTCTTATGAAATATACACTGGCATTTATGAATAAAAGGGGCATAAATAGGTCAGAAAACTATGTGTGTGAATAGATAAATAGATAGATCATATATAGATAGAGGAATAAATAAAATGATAAATGCCATTGGACAAAATGTTAGCAATTAGAGCATCTGGGTAAGGAATACACAGGAGTTCTTTATACTTTTCTTTTGCAGTTTTTCTAACATTGTGAACGTATATATAAATTAAAAGTTAAAAAGTAGGACAGTATTTGCTCTAAACTGGAACTCTCGTAATTTGCTGGTGGGAGCATAAATTGATATAACCACTTCGGAACTAAGACTAAATAGATGCACCCTTAGGACCCTGCAAGTCCAGTCTTGTGTTTTTTTGTTTCTGTTCTTGTTTTTTAGGGGCATATGGAAGCTCCTGGGCTAGGGGACGAGTCGGAGCTGCAGCAGCTGCCCACCTACACCACAGCCACAGCAGTGCAGGATCCGAGCCACATCTGCGACCTACACCACAGCTCATGGCAATTGCCAGATCCTTTAACACACTGAACGAAGCTGGGGATCTAACCCGCATCCTTATGGATACTAGTGGGGCTCCTAGTATCTAGTATCTAGTGGGGCTCCTAGTATCTCCGCTGAGCCACAATGAGAACCCCTTCAGTCTTATGTTTTTACCCAACAGAAAAGAGTGCTTATGTCCATTAAAGACAAGTATCGGAATATTTATAGTAGTAAAAATGACCAAAAACAGTAGTAAAAATTGGAAATGACCTAAATAGCCATCAACAAGAAAATGGATAAATACACTGTGGTGTATTCAAACTGCACAGAGATGGAAGAACAAACAGCTGACTGCAACAACATGGATGACTCTTAAAGACATATTGTTAAGCCAAAGAAATCAGACACAAAAGAGTATATAGCATAGGAATCTATTTTCATGAAGTTCTGACACTGACAAAACTAGCAAATGAGAAGTCTAGTTTGACTTCTAACTGCTAGAATTTAGTAACCCCCAACAATCCAGATAGGGTCTTTGACATCTGCAAAGACCCTATCTCCAAGCAAGGTCCCATTCTGAGGTTTTAGGTAGACCTGAATTTTAGGGACTGCACTCCCCTTTCACAACGCTATCTTCTGGCTGCCAGAATAACCTTTTAAAAACCAAAAACAGTTTTTTGACCACAGCCCTCCCTGCATGAAATCCCTTGCTGATTCACCAGACCAGATGGCAAAAATAAAAACCCAGATTCCTTGGTATTAGGCAATGAGCTCAAAAGAGTTTGGTTTCTGTCATCAGGGAGTTAATAATCTCATTGGGACACAATCATTAACATACAGTGGAGTGAATAGCAAGTCTGACATCTAGTTGTATGGAACACTAGTAATAGCACATGCTTATTACATGGCACCTACTATGTGCCAGGCCTGGTTTTACTTTTTAATTTTTTTTTACAGCCGCTCCTACAGCATTTGGAAGTTCTCATGGTTGGGATCAAATTGGAGCTGCAGCTGCCAGCCTACACCACAGCCACAGCAACACGGAATCTGAGCCACCTCTCCAACCTACACCGCAGCTTGGGGCAGTGCTGAATCCTTAAATCCACTGAGTGAGGTCAGGGATCGAACCTGCATCCTCACAGAGACAACGCTGGGTCTTTAAAACACGGAACCACAATGAGACATCCCCAGGCCTGGTTTTAAACACGCATTACATATTAGTCTAGTTAATCTTCAAAAACAATCTTATAAGATAGCTGCTGTTATTACTTCCAGCTCACAGATGAGGAAATGGAGGCAAGTCCAAGGTTACACACTCATGAGTAAAGGGATTTGATGCTGGGATTTGAACCCAGTAAGGCCAGCGCCAGAGAACAAGCTCTTAACCACAGCGCTCCCCAGCCCTGAGGACTCCACACCTGGTTCAAAGTGAGCATTCTGACTTCCGTGGGCATCAAGACTCGTCCCAGATCTGAGTTTCCCACTGCGCGCTTGCCATGCTGACTATTTATTCACCTCTGTTATTCAGTAGCCTTTGAGTTAGTTCTTTGGCAGCAGGAGCTGGGTCCAGTTAATTAATTAAATCCTTTACCTCACAGTTTTTGAATGCCACTGTACTCAGTGTGCAGCGCTGTTCCAGGCTCAGTGAAATCATGATGAATAAGACACGTAAAGAAACCCCCTGCTCTTACGGAACTGACATCCTCATTATGAAGGCAATTGGTGCTGAAACAAGGAAGAGTTAGAATGACCATCGTATTATCAGAGAGCGATAAAGTATATGAAAAATAAAATAGAACAGGGTGATGTGAGAGTGACTGAGGGCATTACTTTAGAGTGGGTAGCCAGAGAAGATTGAGAAGGTGACATCTGAGCCCAGACTCGATCGCTAAGAAGCACCCCACCATCCAAAGGTCCAGTCCAAAGTGTTACCAAAAGAGGACACAGCAGGTGCAGGGAACATGGATGGGCAAATAACTAAACTCCTTCAAGGCTCAATTTTCCCATCTGAAAAATGGGAGCAATAGGGTTCACCTCTCAGTATTGTTGGGAGGACTGTGTGAGGAGTGAGTAGGACTTGAGGGAGTGAGGGCCTGGGGTTAGTAAGTGATAGCTTCCTCATGTGTGTGTGTGCACACGTGCACGCATGTGTGCATGCTCATACACTGTCAATCAGGGCTCTGTAGGAGATGGGTATGTGTGTATACACACACATGCACGTACACACATATATACATGTACACACATACACATGTATACACGTATATATTTTTGTGTGCACACACTCTTGATACAAGCTGAAGCTGCGGTCCACAGGTGGAATTTCTTCTTCAGGAAAACTTCAGCTCTGCTCTTAAGGCCTTTTAGCTGATTAAAGCAGCACCCTCCAGAGATTATCTAGGAAAACTGATTATAGATTTTACTCATATCCACAGAATACCTTCACAGCAACATCTAGATTTGGGTTTGATTGAAGAACTGGAGACTGTAGCTTTACCCCATTGATACAGAAAGCTGACCACCACACTGGCCCAGCATCCACCCTGGTGCCTGCTCAGTAGGTGTTTGTGAAATGAAGTGGCCCATCCCTAGCCCTGATGCCATCATTTTCCCAGACAGACCTCATGTCTAGCCACAACCGTTCCATTGTCAGCAGGTGAAGCACCTGTCATGAGTACTGAGATGCAGAGGGTGATGCCAAAAAGCACGATTCTGGGCCCCAGTCTCACTAAGGAGGTGAAACACGCAACCTGCAGGTAAATTCCCACGTGAATGTCTAAACCACCATCAAGTCCCTTTCATCTTCCAGTGACGATATGGCTCAGGGTCCTCTTTTTCGAGATGGCGGTGACAGCCCTCAGCCGACTCCCTCTCTCCAGGGTGCCCCCTCCAGGCTCATCCTCTATCTATCTGGGCTGAGGGTTGAATCATCCTCAGACATTGTTTTACTCCTGCCCCTCCCTGCTTAAGAACCACAACAGTTCCTCGCTAGCTGCCAAGTCAAGTCTCAACTCCTCTGCCTCCCTCTCAGGCCCCCTAGAATCTGATTCTCCCAGGGTGACATGACAGCTGTCTTCATAGTTTTGAAGGGCTGTCAGAGAGAAGGATTAGGCTGATTTCGGGCTGCTCCAGCAGGCAGAAAGAGATCGCAGGTGCAAATGACAGGAAGACGTAAGTGCCCCAGCAGAAAGAGTTGTTCTTTCTTTTCCGTTTGTGAGTGCGGGTGGCAGGGGAGGTGTACGGTGTAAAGGTTGTATTTATGGAGCCCTGATGATGCTCCATAAATGTGTGCGACACCCACAGAACTGTCCTCTGCTCGCTCATCTAAGGTGGCAGGAAGCAACGAGTACTGCGCACCCAGTCTGAGCAGCGATCGTGTGAGGTTTCTGATAGTTTAGACAGGATGTTGCTTATCAAGCCTCCTAAATCAGTGAATGAAGACAATGGAAAGACTATTTTAGATTTTCAAGAAAATACATGTTTGTTTTGAATGCCTCATGCTCCTGCTGTAGGTTGGGATTGGAGAGTCAGGTGGGGGCCAAATTACGTAAAGCCCCACAGTGGGGGATTTGGCAGCAGAAGCAGGGGAGTGACATGATTCTAGAACAGAAGCAGAAAACTTATGACAAATGGACTTTCGGCGTTCCCCTTGTGGCTCAGCAGTAACGACCCTGCATCTATGAGGATGCGGCTTTGACCCCTGGCCTCGCTCAGTGGGTTAAAGGATCTGGTGTTGCTCTGAGTTGTGGTGTAAGTTGCCAACTCGGCTCAGATTCCGGGTTGCTGTGGCTGTGGCTTAGCCTGGCAGCTGCAGCTCTGGTTGGACCTCTAGCCTGGGAACTTCCATATGCCACAGGGATGCTGTAGCGTGAAGTGGGGCTCCGGGAGGGATGTGGAGCAGGATGGCTTCTCGGAGCCCTCTTACCTCTGATGTGCTCGCTGGCCAGCCTCCTCTCTCCCATCCCCTAGCTGCACCCTGGTCCCCAGCCAGGGTCTCTTCAACTCCTGCTGAGAGGTGGCGCCAAACTGCTTCTCCACTCTGAACCTTCTGTCTATCTCTACCTTACTCTCCGTTTTGTCATTCAGATTCTACCTCCCACAGCAAGGCTCTTGAGGATAACTTAGTATAAAGGTGCACCAAGGGACCGCCTGCATAAGCTGTTGTACATTTGTACAGTGCAATATTGGGCGGCCATTTACATCAAGGTGATGGAAGAAAATTTAATAATGTGGAAAGACGGGCAGCCTCTACTATTATGTGAAAGAAGCTGGTTACACACCGTGTAGTCTGATTTTTGAGAAGTAACAAAACAATCCTCATAAAAAAATACTAGATGATGTGCACACCAAAATGTTGTCATATTCTCTGGGTAATAGGATTGGAGGTATTTTCTTTTTATCTCTGTTTTCAAAATTTTATAAAATTATCATGACTTGGAGTTCCCGTCGTGGCTCAGTGGTTAACGAATCCGACTAGGAACCATGAGGTTGTGGGTTCGATCCCTGGCCTTGCTCAGTGGGTTGGGGATCCGGCGTTGCCGTGAGCTGTGGTGTAGGTCGCAGATGCGGCTTGGATCCCCTGTTGCTGTGGCTCTGGCATTGGCCAGTGGCTGCAGCTCCGATTCGATCCCTAGGGAACCTCCATGTGCCATGGGAGTGGCCCTAGAAAAGGCAAAAAGACCAAAAAAAAAAATTATCATGATTTGACTTTTACGAAATTTTTTTTTCATTTTACTGTTCATCAAAGCCACGTGTTAGTCACTAATTGTGACCTACACTCATCTCATCTTTTCTGTCTCTAAACCTCATTGTTGGTCCCATGTCTTCTAGTCTCTGACTACATACTGCTCTGTGTTAATACACATGCACGTTGGTCTTGCTTGACCAATTGAGGAAAGTTTTCTCTGGCCAAACTGTGACTTATTTTCTCATTTTGCCCGTCGGAGACACCATGCAGGAACCGATCCCTTGATGGTGGCTTGTACTGGATCCTCACGGTGCCACATAACTTAGCTGGGTTTCCAGGAAGGCCCTGGGCCTGGGGATACTCCAGAAGCCCACCGTTCTCATGGGTATGGTGAGCCCCCAGTGGTGCGGCTTGGTTCCTGACCCAGGTATCCAGTCACTGGCACTTCAGGTTCTTGAGCCCGTCGCACTGTTCTGCCTCCTCCGTCCTCTTTACTGACTGGGCCAAGAAACCTGCAGAATCAAATGTGCTGCCCAGATTCCAAACAAACTGTCCTCCAATAGCTAGAACACAGCTGGAGACTGGAAGGTCACTTTATGGTTTTTTTCTCATTATTTGTGAAGGACATTAGGGTTTGAGGGGATCTTTAGTGACTGCCGTGCTTTCTGAAATGACCCTGGAGGCTTTTCTTGAAAGCCAGGTCTTATTGTCCCAGTGTCTCCTGTGGTGTGGGGACCATGCCAGGCAGGAGCTCTGGGAAGCTGACTGCGGGGCCAAGGTCTGGGGAGGCAGCCCTTTGCTCTCGTGCTTCTTAGTCCGTGCTGGGAGGCAGCTCTTCTCTTACATTTTACAAGCCCGCCCCCTGAAATGACCTTCACGAAAGCTACATCATGCTCTTTTTACTCATAGGTGATTCAGACTCCAGTGACCACAGCTTGGCACTGTTAACGTCTCTCTTTTCGGTTGCTAAATCAGAGGGGCAGCAGAGCTTACTTAGGGCTTAGAACAGGAGACCCTGCTGTTTTCTTGACAGTTTGTTTCAAGTGCATTCAGACACGATTCTCCACAGGTACTTGAAGGGCTGTCAGGTGGAAGGAGAACAAGATTTACTCTGTAACTGAATCCTTGCTTCCGCAACCCTAACCTCGCTCCAGGCTGGCACCGTTCTCTGCCTCCCTCGCCACAGTCCTTGCACGGACCACCACGCAGCCTTGCCTGCATGGCTGCAGCAGCCTCCTCCCCAGGCTGCCTGCCTGTCCAGTCTTGCTCCTCTAATCCTTTCTCAGAGAGCCTAAGTGATCTGTTTCAATCGTACATCTCATCACACCGCACCTCTGTTTAAAACCCTGTAATGCCTCTGCACTGCCTTCAGGATAAACGCTAAACTCCTTAGCATTGCTTTTAAGACCCAGTGCTCAGACTGTGTCAGCCCCGCCGAACCCCTTGCACAGTGAACCCCAAACACTTTTTATCCTCTTTCCTCCAGGTCTTCACCTAGAACATTTCTCCTCCTCTTTTCATGAAGTTAGCTCGTTTGCCTTCCAGGTATCACCCCAGATGTCCTCCAAAAGCCTACCCCATCACCCAAGGCTAGGCTGGGTCTTCTTCTGTCCTCCAATCCAGTATCTAGTTTTACCCTATCATATTTCTTGTCATTTTATCTTTTAATTGCCTGTTTATATGTATTTTCCTCTCCAGACAACAGTCTGAGGACTGGGGTGGTTTTAATTTTTAAATCTTTTTGGGGGCAGGGGATGGTTTTATCATTGTGTCCCCAGTACCAGTGCCTGACGCAGAGACACTCAAGAGTTGCTGAATGGGAGTTTTCATGGTGGCTCAGTGGAAACAAACCCAACTAGTATCCATGAGGATGGGGGTTCAATCCCTGGTCCCGCTCAGTGGGCCAAGGATTCAGCGTTGCTGTGAGCTGTGGCATAGGTCGCAGACCTGACGTGGATCCCACGTTGCTTTGGCTGTGGCTGTGACGGGCAGCTGCAGCTCCGATTCGCCCCCAGACTGGGAACTTTCATATGCCGCACCTGAAGCCCTAATTTAAAAAAAAAGTTACTGAATGAATGAATGAGTGATGACAGATGACATAGCAAAGATGATAGATGGAAGTTTTAGGAGAGTAATTTTCACTCTATGTCTGAAGAACTTGCTAATAACTGATGCCATCCAAAAAAGACTGACCCACAAAGCATGGAACCCAAGGGGCCATCAGCAGGGGGTGGAGTACCTGGCCTCCTGCCCTGTCTGCCCAAAGGCACAATGAGATTCACTTCTGGGGACAAATGTCTAGGCTGGGGTCCCAGTTCTGCACTTACTGTGAGAGCCTGAGCAAGTCACAGACTCTCTGAGCTTTCCTTACCTGTAGAATAGAGATGATACCTGCCCTGCCTACTTCAGATTTTATGAGAACCAAATGAGTACTTTGTAAAAGCCTTAAAATCAAATGAGAGGTATTATTATTATTTACCACATAATCTTCAGGACTTGCAGCTTCACTGACTAATTTTAGCTTTGCAGCTACATTAGAAAAACCATGTGCCATTTGGAAAGTTTTACTGCTGCAGGCAGAGCTGAGAACTAGAGCAGAGATCCTCTCCTGCTTCCGTGGCATGCCACGCCCTAGGGAAAAGGCAGTAGCAGGGATCAAGAGGACCTGTTTAGTTAGGATCTGGCAAAGGCAGGCCATTGTTCCCGCCATCAGAGATTCCTTGGAGCCTATTACTAAAAAAGGGGGTGTAGGGCCCCCAAGTCTTAAATCACCATGAAAACAGCAGAAACAAAAACTAGACCTATGCAATAAACCCTCCCCTTGGGCCCCTTGATTTATGCTTAAAGTCAAGAACAGTTGACAGTATTTCACTTCCCCTTTGGCAAGACAAACCAAAGAAACCATTTAACTTAAAGGCTTTTTATTAGGAACCAGGGGAATGAGCTGCTTATCCCTCTATAACAGTCTAGAGCAGGGCATCGGGCCCAGGATGGAGAGAGTGTCAGAGATGCTGTGGTGTGTCTCGCTGCACTTGCTCAGGGTCTGGAAGGAAAGGCGGCGGAGGCGGCGACGACGACGGAGGGCGGCAGGAACTGGTGTAGCCAAGCCACCGAGAGCCTGAGGAGAGCCCTCTGCCTGCTGTCCCACTCCGCTGGAGGCTGGAGGATGCCAGGAGACATAGAATGCGGCTGGAGTGGGCAGGGCGCAGCAGCACTGGCTGAACCCCTGGCTCCATTCAGTGCTGCTTCACTTGCCTGCCCTCCACTCTTCTTGCCGTTTAGTGATCAGGTATTTGAAGAACTCATACACAGACCACGCGATGGCTGTGGAGGGGATCTGGTAAATTACTCTTGCCTGCACCCCTCGGAAGTAGGCGGTCACTCCGCCTACTTGATACACCGTCCTGAAGGCACTAGCCATGCCTGTGATGTGTCCTGTAATGTTTGAGTTCAAAGCCAGGGACTCCTGGGTGTTGAGCAGTGTTTTGCAAACGTCCAGTGGGGTTGTGGCGGCGGCAGCTACAGCTCCTGCGCAGGCTCCGGAGAGGACGTGGGAGCTGGGGTTGTACCGTCTCTGGGGGTTAAAGTGTTCCTGCAGGAATTCATAGGTCATGAAGTGGATGGCTTGGAAGGGAACGTTCATGGTGAGCTGGGTGGTGTAGCTGCGGTAAAAGGCCCCGGCCCCTTCGTTTTGCCACACTGCCCGTACACAGTCTGTCACCCGGTGGTAGGGTGAGTTGTACATCTGCATCCTCTGCTTGACCACTGGTAGTACCATTGGTGACAAGGAAGGAAACGGTGACAGCAAGCAGCCAGTGAGCAGAAGTGTCCAAGTTCAAAGTCCAAGTCAGCCGATCAGCCATTGGAACAGAGAGAGAACAAAGGATGGGTGAATTGTCAGTTAGCCTGATGAGTTGAGGTTTTCCTTTTTTGAGGGGCGGGAGGTAGGAGAAGGTTGATAAAGGACTGAAAAATAATGGGCCCATTTCCAGAGGGCTTCCTTGAAATAAGTATCTACCTATTATTATCACCATCTTACCCTTTCATACTCTTAAGAAATGACTCAGTGGGAGTTCCTGTCATGGCTCAGTGGTTAACAAACCCGACTAGTATCCATGAGGACGTGGGTTCGATCCCTGGCCTCGCCCAGTGGGTTAAGGATCTGGCGTTGCCGTGAGCTGTGGGGTAGGTCAGACATGGCTCGGATCCTGCATTGCTGTGGCTGTGGTGTAGGCGGGCAGCTACAGCTCCAATTAGACCCCTAGCCTGGGAACTTCCATATGCCATGGATGCGGCCCTAAAAAGACAAAAGGCGAAAGAGAAAAAGAAAAAAGAAATGACTCCGTGGCAGAGAACATAAACTATGAACACAGAGCCTTAACGATCCCAAATCTCAGGTACACAGAACACTGAACTCTTAGAGCGTGAGAAAATTTTCCTTTCACTGGAGAAGGAGAAAGAAAAGGGCAACAAAAACCAAAATCCTTAGCCAAGGAGAGTGGCTTTAGTTCCAAACATCTCCTCAGGTAGATGACATGGTATGAGTCTGGGACCTTCAGCTTAGTTTTGGCCCTTTCCATGCTGTGGCCTTGCCCAGACAGGTAAAGCACTGGAACTTTAAGGACATGGCAACTATGCTCTCCTTTTGTATTTGTTTGGGGAAAAGCCAAGCTCCAAGCAGCAGTGCAGGGACTAAATCCTACCCATGTACCCTTTCATCCTAATCGCAACCATTCTTCCTTCCAACAAGATAGTATTTTCAAATTTCAAAATCCATCTGTGCCTCTTGAAGTGAAATAATCTGCTAAAGTTTTAAAATCAAATCCACTATAAAGGGGACTTCCAGGAAGGCCCAGGAACAGGCCACACAGAGCCATACCTTTTTCCAGGAAAGCCCCAAAGATGAATCAGATTTCAATGAATATGCTTCCCATCTAAGGAAATCCTTCTCATTACCAACAAATGGAGGGAGCGCCCTCTGGTGGTAATACAATGTAACATGCCAGGATTTCCCACCAAAATTGATGGCGTGCTCTCTGGCTTTCTTCTGCAAACCAAAATCAGAGGAAAAGCACAGAGTTGCAGCTGCAGCTTCCACAGAGGGAGAAGGTGAGGAATCATTACCTTCTGCTGGATTCATCGCTGCATCATGAAGTAATGTTGCTACGCACCCGGCCGCACCTGCAAAGGAGAAAACAACTGCCATGGTAAGGCCAGAAGAGGGTGACTGATTCATTGAGGCCCCAGAGTGAAGGGGCCTGGCTGTGCTAAACCACAGCAGGGAGAGCAAATGATAAGAGCCAGTTTACAATATGGGAACCCATTGCTTCTAAACTCCTATTCAGGGAAATAAAGATATTCATTCCCTCTAACCTAGCAAGGCCATCAATCTCCCTGCTACAGCTACGATAAGAAAGGCCAGGGAAAGGCTGAGAAAACAGCCCAGATTTTATCAACACAGGTGGCTCTGAGAATAAATGCAGTTCATGCTCCACAGAGGAAGCCGATACACTGTGGCCAAGGATGCCAGCACTTCAGCTGCCCCCAGAGGGAGAGCACACGAGCAGGTGGGCAGTCATCCCTCTGTCCTGCTGCCCAATCCCAGAGAATCTCACCCTCTGTCCTGCTGCCCAATCCCAGTCTCCAGATCCTAACAGCTGTCCATCTAGACCTTTCCCTCAGGTGCTCAATTACCGTATCCCTCACGCTTACCTCTCCACTTCGTTTACTTTCACACAATCCTGGGTGTCCGGGCTGCTATCCCTTCCCTTATTTCCACACAACCGCCAACCCTCAGGTTTCTTTGTACAGAAGCCCCCTGGCCCCAACCCCATTCACTTTTAGAGGCCTTGTCATGTCCTCAATGACACAAACTGCTCCTGGGCAGCTGGGATCCTGAAAAGGTGAGGCAAAGAGCTGGGGCTCCATTCATATCTTCCTTAGGTGGCTGGGTCACCTCCAATCCCATCCTGAGGAGCAGGAAACCACCTAACTACCAAGAAGTATGTAACGGGCAGGTGGGGGCAGGGGGGAGTTCAGTGTGTGTCCCCACATCACCAGGGCATTAGAAGTTGATGCCAGGGAAAAGATGGGAGGAGTGAATGAAGCTGGAACAAAGGGAGGGTACTGTCACCCTTTGTTGAGGTGCCTCCAAGCAGGGGTGGGGCTGAAGCAGCCCGCTGAGAACATCAGGTCTGGAAGTCCCTCCCCGATAATGTGGCCTACCCTAGCTTCAAACCCTGCTGAGACCGGAAAGCACGGACAGCAGCAAAGCCCAGAGAGTTGGGAAAGTGGGGGAACCAGCACAGGAAGGCTCAATACCATTGGCAATATGGCTATTGCCCCCAGGGTGGATTACATCACTCAATGTCTTTTTTAACTTTTCATAGCAGGCAAAATAGAGGGCGTGGGCAGGCCCTGCGCCTGTTGCTGTGACGTTCAGCCCCCGCATGGGCCTCCACAGGCCCTCCGTTCTTATAATCCTCCAGAGGGCCTCCAACACATTGCGATAGCGGGCGGCGGGATCAGGCTGCAGGCTCTGCATCCGGGTCTGAAAGCACAGAAAGGAGAAGTGCAGTGTCAGTGATGCCGACGCCGCACCCAACCTCAGCGCTCAGGCCTGGGCCCTGGGCAGACCTTCTACGTGGAACCGCACCAGCAGGCAGAAGTGATACCTGGCATTCGGTCCTACTTCCTTCCATATCTATGTCCAGTCTTTCCAAGTCTTGCACCTTTCTCTTTCTGGTCATCTACAAGAGGAACGCTGTTATTTTCCCTCAAAAAAAATCACTCCTTGGTAATGGTTCCTTAAACTCCAAAATGATTCATAGCACCAGCAGCAAATATTAAGCCTGTGTCTCAGGAGAACTTGCTTTTGTGTCTGAATATAAAATTCAGGCTAAGAGTTCTTTACAAATGGATTCTAAAGTCCATGATTGACTGTCAAGAACATACATTATTTTTCTGAAGACTGGTCCTGGGCCTGGTTCCAGACCACATCCTACACTGACCAATGAGATGATGGCTTATTCTTTGATTTATCCTTGGTGGTAATCTGACCTTTTCAGACTGTTTGGCATTGGCAGAAGTAGCCTTCCTGATAGATGCTGCTCTAGTCTCCTGGGAAAGTTTACCCTCAAATTATAAAAGTGGAAAGCAGTCTAGTCTCTAAAACTGAAGGGGCTTTCAGATCTCTCACCTAAACTGACTGAATTGCAAAACTGGCATCAGTGAATAAAATCGGTCTTGGTGAAGCATAACCCTTGGAATCTCTAGAGGATTCAATGATTGGAATGAATGTATATGGTAGACACTCTGTATGATGTTCCTAGACAAAGTTTTATTCAAATTTAGAAAATCAATCTTATTTGAAATACTTCCCAAATCTGAAGGAAGAGTCTTCCAATACAGATCTCCTGTATATTGATCTATTGCAAGGTTAAAGTAGCATGAAGACTATCAGATAATATAAAACCAGTGTCCACTGCCTGGAACACAATAGGTATTCAAGGTTTGTTGAATGAATGAATCTGAGCTTTGCACCAATTCAGAAAGTAACAAGTAGGCCTTTAGTGAGCCAGTAGGGGCAACTAATGCCCAAGTACAGTTTAAATTCCTACTTTATTCCAATCACCGATTGAAAAATCAGTCTGGATTTTTTTTTAAAGCTTGACCCTTCCTGTTGGTCATTTAGAATCCAAGAGTATTGCCTCCTCTCAAGAGCGTGGGAGAAAAGAAGCTAACCAGATTAACAGGTCCTACTTAGCTGCAAAGAATCCACATTCCTCTAAAGCTATTTTCTCCTCCCTTCTCCCAACAAAGAACTGGTAGCCTGAAAGTTTAAGGACTAGAAGTTCAATCAGAAATACACAGTATCACTTATCACAGTGCGACACATTCTTTTCTACCTCTCAAAAAAAAAGCCCACCAGAAGCATAAATTTCCAATAAAAAAAATGTGTTCACTGATCTTTCCCATCACCCCGGGGGTATAAAATCCATCAGAGGAGTTATTCAAGGAGACCACAGGTCTTTGCTGGCTATGGCCACTAATAAAGATAAACTGGGGAGTTCCCATTGTGGTTCAGTGGGTTACAAACCCAACTAGCATCCATGAGGATGCGGGTTCGATCCCTGGCCTTGCTCAGTGGGTTAAAGATCCAGCGTTGCCATGAGCTGTGGTGTAAGATGCAGCTCGGCTCCTGTGTGGCTGTGGCTGTGGCTGTGATGGAGGCCTGCAGCTGTAGTTCTGATTCTACTCCTAGCCTGGGAACTTCTACAAAAAAAAAAAAAAAAAAAAAAAAGATAAACTTAGGCCCTTACAAAAGAAAAAGGTAAACTGTGCCTTGGCCTGATGGCTTAACAATGACGTGTTTCCATATATTTTGTTCAAAACTAATCTTGCATTGGGAGAATGTTTAGAAATTGCACTGTTCTACTGAAGTGAATGGCATATTTTGGTAACCAGTCTTGAAAGGTCCAGCCTTAGAGGTCTGGAACCCTTTACTCTCAAGAGAAACCTGAACTGTGGGTACATTACCTTGAACATTTTACACACATGTCTAAATCTCTCAGTTCTCATTCACTGAAAATATACCTCATGGAGAAGACTCAGGCATAAGCCACAGCAAATATAAAAACTAATGTGGATCTCCAAATTTGTAGGCCAATAAATCTATCTTTTAGAAAAAGATGAAATTTCTTTCTTTCTTTCTTTTTTTTTCATTTTGCCTTTCTAAGGTCGCTTCTGTGGCATATGGAGGTTCCCAGGCTAGGGGTCTAATCGGAGCTGTAGCCACCGGCCTACACCAGAGCCACACCAACCCAGGATCCTTAACTCATTGAGCAAGGTCAGGGAGAGAACCCACAACCTCATGGTTCCTAGTCGGATTCGCTAACCACTGCGCCACGATGGGAACTCCAGAAAAAGATGAAATTTCTAAGAATTAATGAATATACTATTGCCTGCCTTTGTAGAAAAGCCAGCAGACTAATAGGTAAGTGGTTTGGTCAAACAAGCCATCTAGGAGCCAGGAAGCCTGACTGGGAGCCCCATCTTGCTAGATGTGTGGTCTTGGGTAGGTCCCTTAAACTCTCTGAGCTTCAATGTTGCCATTTATAACAAGAGACTAAGAATGTCTGGCTTATAGGGCTGTTGTGGGGCTTCAGAGTTAAGGCATGTAAAAGCCACTGTTAATTTATGAGGTACTAGAAGTAGAAGGCTTTTTATTGTATTTGACTATGATTCTCATAAATAGTAGTTCCTATCTTAGAATTTATAGATCAAGGCAGTATTGTCGATTGTATACGTCATTTTGCACATATGCAGACACAACTAACTGGTCTTTAACCGGTAAGAAATCAAATTTGATTTTGTATTTTTTGTTTTCATTTGCAAGTTTCTCTGTGGCTATGGTTTCTACGTCCAGCTGTTAATCTAAAGGTCATGTTTAGGAAAGAGCACTGTTACGAAATTCTGTGCCTTTCTTGGTTCTGAAAATCTGCTTTGAGGAGGCTGTATGGAAGGCCTGGGAGTCCGACTGGGTTTACGTCATGACTCTGCCACTAACTCTGTGACCTTGGACAAGTTACTTAACTTGCCTCCTTTCCTTCATCCATAAAATAATGAACTTCGTGAAGTCGTTTCAAGGATTAAAGGAATAAATGTACGTAAGGCACATTAGATTGTGCTCAACAAATACAAACAATTCTCATTTATTGAATACTTATTAGAGAGAAGAAAATCAATTTCCATTCCCTAACCTTCCAGTGGTGAATGTATGTATAGAGAACCATTTACATCTGGAGTTTGGAAAAGATTTATTTCCCTTTGTTCTTTCCCTCTTTAACTTATTATGTAGGTAGATTACTTGCTTCACCACGACAAAGCCAAAAAGCAGCACCTGGTGACAGGTGAGTACTTAGCCAGATAAGCTTGAGAAGAGTTCTGACTGCTTTGGGCTGCAGAATCTATCCCTTTAGATAGTCTGGTGCTTGGCTCTGAGGCCCAGAAAAGGAAAACTGGATTCACTTGGGCTCCCAAACCTGCCAATTGTGACCATGGAAATAGCTGGCTGAATAACTATAGCCTAGCAAGGCTATGCTGACTTCCCATGGTCCCTCTCAAGGATATTTTAAGTCGACTTGACCCTGATAAGTGACTGGGGGTGCACAGGCTTGCATGCCAAGAAGCACTGTCAGCTTTCATTTGCAAACACTGATTGCCTTCTGGGCTCCAACAGAGATACCTGCCTCTAATCTTAGGTTCCCTTGGGCTCCTCTTCCTCTCCACCACCTATTTATGGTAAAAGAGGAAGAAGGGGTGTCTGGGGACAAGTGAACTGGGAAGCTCTTTCTGAAGGAAGAGATTTGAATTTGACTTTCATGTCTGCACAAGTGTTTACTGTAAACGGTGTTTACTGACACTAAACTCTTATGGTCTCACCTCGTTTTTCCCTCTAGTCATGTAAATCCCAGCAGTAATGGCAAATGAAAATGATTCTTCTAAAATACATTTCGTAGCCTCCTGAGCATTTTTTCCCTCCAGATCAAATAAGTATTTCTTTAATGTAGTGCTTTGATTGTAATGTTGTAGTACTCACTTTTCAAAAACAAAACTTCAAAGCTTATGCAAATGAGTGAGAACTGTTCTTCAAATTAGTTACCTTGGAAAGCTACAAGTGACTTATTCCAGCACCGCTGCTGGGGCTATGCAAAACATCTCTGGAACTCCTCTTCCAAAGTGTTTCCTCAGTGGGTATAGCAGCCTCCAGAGTAAATCAGTTTCCTTGCTTTCCAGTCCTACCTTACCTCTGACTCCAATCACTGACTCAGATCACTCCCTTTTGATCTCCCACCTTAACTGCCATATCTGATTCTGAATGGTCTCAGTTACCAAAGCATCAACTCCATCTTGTCACAGGACAGAGACTTGCCCCATTTAAGGATATGCATCCAAATATTCCAGAGGCATTTCCAACAGAGGAATTTATAAAATGTTTACAACGACAATAGCATTATGTAAATATATGGAGTAAGGAAATAGCCTCCTAAGGTAACAGAACAACACTTAAACTGATAAGCTGTAGTAATATGTCTGTCACACGATTACACTGTATTTTTCAAGCCACTGAATAATTTTTCACTACTCTCCTTGGTCCAGTTTTCGTTTGATAGCCATCCTGAAAGACGGCACCCTAAAAACCCTGCTCTCTATTCAGAGTCTAAGTATAGTGGGGTTACTCTGCAGTTAGATCATGTTAACTCTTGGATATAAAGCATTAACAACTCACAGGCATTCAACCTAGACTTTTACATAAATGTCTGAGTCTCTTTATTTGTACGTGTCGATGTGACATTACCATATTGTTAAAGCATTAGCCAGCCTCTTACTTCTCTCTCATGGATTCTACTGTTTATTTCTATTCCTCTCAATTGACATGGGTATTTAAAATTCGAATATCCACTTTAGCCAAGTGCATTTACCCCTTTCAATGGGCATGGCCCTTGGTAGGAGTTCACTTGCAATGTGCTAGAATACTACCAACGCAGTGTCATTCACAAAGCTTAATGAGCACTTTCTCCATTTCCTCATTCACATCACTAATGAAAACATGCAAGGGTACTGGAACCAGAGAGAAGCAGGAGAGAGACTTTGCATCTCCCAAGGTGATGCTCTCCTCCTCAATATGTAACATTTTCCTAATTTGAGGAGAAAACACATTGTCTTAGAACTGTGAGAATACTGTTTGACTATTGCCCTTAACATGTAAAGGAGAAAACAGTCTCTGTCATTATACTTATTTCAACAGTCTCCCTGAGTTTACTTCTCACTCAGTTTATTTAGTGGTGGTTCCTTTGCTAACGCACAAGAAAAAGAACTGTAAAGAATGTGTTCCCTCTTCACCCAGCTTTTCTCACAAGTACCTGACTTCTTGGACCCACTCATCAGCCTGCTTGGTGTGGATAAAAAAATTAAGTTTTACTTTCACATGAATCACATCCTCGTATGGATCCGATTTTATTTTCTTCACACTAACATCTACTTTCCAGTATTGCCATGCTTCCCTTCTAAGCAACTTTTCTCTTTTTGTCTACCTCAAATGGCTAAAAAATACACCATGAAGTCCATTTCTCCTTTGAGGGCCACTGTGCTCCCTGCACATACACAATCCCCATCCCAGCTCAATTTTCATGGTCAGGAAATAGGTGGGGTATCATGCTTGCTGCATAGAGAAACCGAAACTTTTTCCTGAACATCATCTTTCCCACATTATTTCCAGTCAGGAACTCTGAATTCTGACTGCACAGTGATTTCAAATCACTCATGGGTTAAGATTTAATAAGGAAATCCTTTATCTGAGAGATCCCAGATCCTGGTTCCTGCCCTGTCTCTTTTAAGGGAAAACACAGCAAGAAGCTTTTAAGAGCATTCGCCAGAGAACATCTCAAGCCATTAAGATCCTATTCAAGGTCTTCGGTAGGCTTCACCTTAATCAAGTTAGTAGCACTTACCTGCTCCCTTCCCACCCGACCCTACTCCTGTTTAGTCCCAGCAGGGATCCAGGCCTTTGGCTGACAGATTTTCTTTCCAGAGTCCCGATTCAAATCTCACTGAAGGTTAGAAAATGGTCCTGGTTCCTAACTGGAATCAATTCCTGACCGGAACCTTGCTTGCACGGAGTATGGTCGAATAGCGTGGTTGGTGACAGGAGCCAGAAAGGAACCCATGTCGGCTCCGGCTCTCGGCTGAGACCCTGACTCCGGACATGACCCAAGGGTCAGGTCAGCCCCAGGTTGGGTTCGGAACAGGTCCAGGTCTCACCTTGACGCAGTCGATGGGGTACATCACGCAATGCTCCAGGATTCCTGCCACGGCGCCCGCCACCATGTGCGTGGTGACAGTGGCTCCAGCCGGCAGCGCCTCGTAGTCCGGGCCGGAGTCCGGATCCTGCCGTACCGGGGGCCTGCAGGCCCCGGCCTCCCCGCCGCTGGCCCCCCGGCCCACGCCCCGCTGCAGCCACCCTTCCAGCAGCGCCGACTCCCCGGGGCTCCGCCCCGGCCCAGCTGCCGGCCCCCCCGCCACACCGCCAGTACCCCGCCCCTCCAACTCCATCCACCCAGGCCAGCTGCGGCGCCCACCCCCGCTGCCGCCGCTGCCGCCGCCACTGCCGCCGCCGCCCCCCAGCCCCGTTGCGTCTGCCTCAGGCGCGGCCCAGGGAGCCCGGGGCCTCGGGCTCCCGCTTGGCCCCGAAGACACGCCCCTCAACCAGCCATTGGTGCAGCCGCCAAGATAGCCCCTCCCCTTAGTTTACGTAAAAAAAATATGTCTGTGGTATTAGTAAAGTTGCCTGTCATTCCTCCGCCCCGCGGCGTTGCTACTGCTTAGATCCCACCCCTTCCCCTTTGATCTTGGAGGCGTCTTGTTTATTGGCCATTTGATTGGCCGACATGTAAGATCAACCCGCCCTCCGACTTTTCTAGAGGGCGGGAGAAACTTAAGGCTAAACTTTGATAGGCTCAACCACTCTTGATACTTTGACCGCGGCCATTGGCCAGCACCACGTCGGAATCTGATTGGCTACAGCAAGAGGGCGAAGCGCCAGGGGCTCTCGAGGCGGAATTTGGGCCCCGGACTGGCGCCGGTGAGGCTGTGGGCACTGCAGCCGGGTTTGGTGGGGTGAAGACGGGGGGTGGAAGGGGAGGGCGGTGCCAGGTTTTCAAGGTCAAGCCGCTGACGGCTGCCGTTAGGACCCGTGCTCGAGCCCCCGCCCCGAATCCCGAGACTCGAGGATCGCTTGCTGGCGGGTGGCCTTGGCTCGAGAGCTCTGTTCCCGCGGGATCTCTGGATGGCGTGGGGCGGGGCGGGCCTGGGCCGGGCATCCCCTGGCGTGGCCCGCCGACTTGTCGGTAAAGCTGTTGCGACATGCCGGCAGCAGCCCGTTAAGCTAAGGTCAGATCGAGAGTGTTGGTCCTTCAGGGCTGCGCGCGGGCAGACTCCTGAAGGCCTTGTGCTCTTCAGCCCCCAGTGCCTGGCACTGGGCTTGCCCCGCATTCACCCAGTAAACCCTGCAGTTGTTGAGTGAATGAGTTCTCCGGGAGCCTGCTGTTAGGTCCTACGCCAGGCAGAGAGCTGGAGGAGAAGGGAAATGTCGAAATAAGGCGGGATGATTCAGAGACGAAGACGTATGGGGAGGCCAGGCTGGTGGCAGCTGCCTATGTTTGTAGGGAAGTACAGCAACTTTGTGGAAACTTGTCGGACGCACAGCTTGTCCCAGAGCTGATTCATTGATGAACCCCTCCGACCAGTGACGGTTTCCTTCTGTGGTGAGACCGCTGTCCCTCCCAGGCGGGTGGGCTGGAGTCTCAGAGGAAAGCTCACTGGTTAGAGAACAGTTCCAGCAATTCCCAGCCTTGGGCACCATCTCCCGGACGGGACGTTGCGCAGGTGCATCGCTAAGAGTTGCCGGCTCGGTTGAGGAACACAGACTTGGCCCACTTCATCTGCCCAGCTTCTTTAATCTCCCTTCACTGGAGCGTATTTGCACAGGTTCCCCCAGTGTTTCCAGATCTTTACTCCCTGTTTTACTGAGATGATGATGTAATTCTGAACTTTAGAAAAAAAAAATCTGTTTCTAGTCTTTCTTTAAAGGTTTTTCTTTTTTCTCCCTAAGCTTAGCCCTTCTCTGCGCTTCCGGTTTTCTGAGTTTTGTTTTTGGCCATGACCCTGGCTTTGGCCATGACCCTGGCATACGGAAGTTCCCAGGACAGGGGTGGAATCTGCATCACAGCAGCAACCGCAGCTGCAATGACAATGCCAGGTCTTTAACCCCGCTGAGCCACAGAGTAAATCCTGGGTTTTGTTTTTTTAACTAAAAAACCCCCCAAAAACCTCATTCTCTTCCTCTTTGGCAGTGGCTATTTAACCTTTTGATCTCAACCTTTTGGAAAATAATGAAACTACAAATCCTCTTCCCCCCACTGCCCACCCCCTTGCACACACAAAATTGTGCTTTCTGAGTTTGCAGAGTCCCTGAAGGTGACTCCTGGACCCCATAGGGATCCATTAACTTCAGGTTAAGAACCCTAGGTTTCACACAAAGAAACCCGCTCAATCCAGCTAGAGTGTTGATTCCCTTTGCTACTCACTACCACTGCAGTAATGAGTACCTGCTAAGTCCTTTCTTTCCTCAAGCCCTATGTTTTTATTCCTTTGTGCACTGATCACAAACAACCTTTCCAAATCCAATGGTCTTTTTCTTATTCCCACACTTGCCTCTCACTGACCCATCCCTCCCTGACACTTTCCTAACTTCAGGCAGGAACCATGTGTTCTACTCTGAAAGTCTTCCTACACTCCTCTACCCACCGAGGGGGAACACTCCTAAATATTTCTTGTTCTGCTTCAATTTTTAGAGAACTTCCCACTATTGCAAATCTGTTTTCCTTATTGGAACCCTATTTATATGTCATTGCCTACCCCCCCCCCCCCCGCTTTTTATGGCTATACTGTGGCATATGGAAGTTCCTGCGCTGGGGTTGAATTGGAGCTGCAGCTGCCATCCTCCAGCAACACTAGATCCAAGCCACATCTGTGACCTACGACGCAGCTTGCAGCAACGTGGCATCCTTAACCCTCTGAGCAAGGCCATGGATCAAAGCCGCATCCTCACAGAGTCTGTCGGATTTTTAACCCGCTGAGCCACAACAGGTCTCCTATAATTGCATACCTTTTAAGTGAAATTATCGTGGGAACATTCAGTAAATATTTATTGAGCACCAGCTCTACCTGGCACTTTACTTGAAGCTGGTGACAGAGGATGGACAAGAGTCCACGCTCTCATGGGGCTTACTTTTTAATGGGAGGAGAGGGACAGACCTGTTAAAATATTGGTTGGCTGTAGGTACTGTGCTGGTAACTGAAGTAGGGAGGTGTGATAATGTGTGATTGGGTGGCTACATTTGCATGGCCAGGAAAGGCCTTTGAGGAAATGAAACGGGTAAGGTCTGAGTGACAGACAGGAGCTCATAATGGGCCCAGAGAAAAGCATTCCAGAAGAAACTGGAGAAACAGCAGCCCTAAGGTGAGAACAAGTTTGGCATATGAAGGAACGGAAAGGCCACTGTGGCTGGAGGGTAGGGGGGTGTTACAAGATGAGGTTGGAAAGATAGAGGGTGAATACCCACCTTAATTTCTGATTTAGCGTGTCCATTCCAAACCCAGCCTTTCCAGTCCCCACTGCAACCAGTGCTTCTGTTATGTTTCTTTTCTACCCAGTCAATTAGACTGTGAAGCTGAGTCTTCCTTGACTATCTCTTTAGAATAATTATTCTGGGAGTTCCTGTTGTCACTCAGCAGGTTAAGAACCTGATATAGGCTCTGTAAGGGTGTGGCTTTGATCCCTGGCCCTGCTCAGTGGGTTAAGGATCCAGGGTTGCCGCAAGCTGCATCCTAGGTCACAGATGCAGCTCTGATCTGGCGTGGCTGTGGCTGTGGCCACATTGCAGTGTGGCCATCCTAGGCCAGCACTGCAGCTCCGATTCTATTCCTAGCCCGGGAACTTCCATATGCCGCAGGTGTGCCCCCCACCAAAAAGAATAATTATTCTGAAATGTTTTTGTTGGTGTTGGTCATGCTCTCCTTTTCCCTGACAATTGACACTGTACTTTCCCAGTGTCTGATCATTTTACATGTGTATTGTGATAACCTTTGAGAGGCCTCCCTTTCTCTGGGATCTGGCTTCACCAATATTTTGATTCCCCTCCTTCCAAAGACATGGTAGAATTGTTCCTCCCAACTCCTCGAAGGTTGGAGGCCATGGGATTTGCTTTGACCAAGGAAGTGTGGGAGAAGCACGAGAGCTGCACCTTAGCTTCCCCTGTCACCCAACTGGTGATGTTCAGATGGTGGAGGCACCACTAGGCTGGGGCCCAGGTGAGGATAATGGAGCAGAGTCACCTACTTGCCACCTTCTTCCTCCCAGCTGGACTTTCAGCATGAGTAAGAAATATATCTCTGTTGTTTTAAGATACAGATTTTATGATTATTCTATACCATAACATGACCTAGCCTAGTGCATCTCAGACTTTAATGCGATTACTTTAAGTAATCACTTTAAGGTGATAGTTGTCATCTAAAAAATTTGTCAGAATGCAGATTATAACCCTGTAGGTCTAGGTGAGGACTGAGAGTCTGCATTTCTGATCAGCTCCCAGGGGATTCTGATGCTGCGAGACCCTGGACCACACTTGAAATAACAAGGACCTTCCGCATCCTGACTATTTGATACCCCCTCTCAACACATCTATACACACTCTATCCTACATCTCACCAGCACTTGACCTTCCTAAAAAACAAATTAGCATGCAAAGAAACACCTTTCTTGGTAATTTTTTTTTTTTTTGTCTTTTTGCCGTTTCTTGGGCCGCTCCCGCGGCATAGGGAGGTTCCCAGGCTAGGGGTCGAATTGGAGCTGTAGCCACCAGCCTATGCCAGAGCCACAGCAACGAGGGATCTGAGCCGTGTCTGCAACCTACACCACAGCTCATGGCAACACCAGATCCTTAACCCACTGGGCAAGGCCAGGGATGGAGCCCACAACCTCATGGTTCCTAGTCAGATTCGTTAACCACTGAGCCACGACAGGAACTCTTCTTGGTAATTCTTTATACACTCTCAATAGCTTCCCACACTTGCACCTCCTCAGGCACTGTAGAGTCTTAATTTCTGATATTATTGGGACACTTGTTTATCCCATTCTCCCTTCTGTCTTCTACATCTGTCCAAGACCACGAGTTGTCTCAATACTATCTCATCTATTTTCTTCAGTAATAGAAACCCCAAGGTTTAGCTTGGGCCCATGGCTTCCCAGCAGACGTTTGTATCTCCCCCAGCTTCTCTTGCAGCAAGCATTGTCTGTGTGACAGTTCTCACAAGTGGGATGTGATTATAATTGACATAAAACCTCTGGGTTCTGCCTTTAAAAGGAAAGATTCTATCCTCAAGAGTAGTTTCCTCATTTTCTCCCTTGTTGTCATCTAGAAGGCAGATCCAGAAGATGTCAACCATTTTTCGCCATGAGGACAAGGCAGGTGTACTTTAGCAGGTGGCAGAGTAAAAGGTAGAAGACACCTGCTGTCTTGTGGATGACAGGAGTACCTCTGGACCGTGCATGCGCTGGTACATGAGAAAACTTGTTGAAGCAATTGCTGTTAGTCTGAATCTTCATTCCAGCAGCTGATTTATATCCCAACCAACATATGTTCTTCCCTAGAACGCATTTCCCCCTTTGTTCTTATAAAAATCATTCTTGAAGGTCTAAAACAGGTTCACTACTTCCTGTTCACCCTCTTCCCCTGAACTGCCATGGTACATGACCAGACATGAGGTATGAGTATAATAGAGAATGAGATTGATTCTGGTAGCCACATGTAAAAATAAGACTGATTTCTTTATAGTCACTTAAAGATTGAGTCCTAGCTTATCAAGAATAGACCATAAGAGGAGTTCCCTGGTAGTTCAGCAGGTTAAGGATCTACTTGGGTCGCTGCTGTGACATGGGTTCCACCCCTGGCCTGGGAAACTTTTGGGCTCAGACAGAAAGAAAAAGACCGTAAGAGCTGCAGGAATTCAGAGAGGGGGCAATCAGTAAGGACTAAAGGGATGTGAAGATATATATTCTGGCAGTTTTGAACTGAAGAATGTTTGCAGGAAGACTTTGCAGTGGGTATGTGGGGAACAGTTCAAGGGAATCAACTTGCTGTTCCTCATCTGCTGCATCTTTCCTAAAACTCATCATCCTGAGAAAGCCAATGAGGCAGCTCCCCTTTCCTTTCTCCCATTTCCCCGTCTGTCCTGCCACCTTGCAAAAGACAAATGTGCCTTCGCCTTGTCCTTCATCTTGTTGTAATTCATTGCCCTGCTGTGTCAAAACCTCCAGGTAGCCAAACAACTGAACGAATATCTTCTTTTGGAACTCAAGTTGCATCATCCTTTAAGCAATAAACTGTTTCCCTTTGCACATTTTTTTTTTTCAGGTGGTGGTGGTAACGGTAATCACACCACTTTTTAAATTTTTTGGGGGGTCTTTTTTTGGGGGGGGCACACCCGAGGCATATGGAGGTTCCCAGGCTAGGGGTCGAATCAGAGCTACAGCTGCCGGCCTACGCCACAGCCACAGCAACGCCAGATCCTTAACCCGCTGAGCAAGGCCAGGGATCGAACCCGAGACCTCATGGTTTCTGGTCAGATTCCTTTCCGCTGTGCCACGAAGGGAACTCCAACACACCACTTTTTTTAAAAAAAGTGTTTCTCCTACAGGATCTTATTTCTAAAAGAAAAACAAGGAGAATCACTAATTTTGATTGGTCTTAGAAACAAACATAATGTCATCTCTGGCTCACAGGCAGAAATCCCCCCCAAAAACTTTAGCTTCACTGGTTCTTGTCTAGTAGAAAGTTTCAGTTCATTTCATACTCAAGTTGAAATAGACACAGGAAAAAAATATTTTTGATGTAAATCCATATTCATTAGGGCACAAATCTCACTGCCACTCACTTTTTTTTGCTTAATTTATGCATTTCAATTATATTCTTATTACCTTGACAGAAACGTGATATAAATTGTGTAAATAATCCCCCTAAACAATTATTTTTATACTATTTTGTAAACCCTATACCTACTAGACATAGAATGACTTTTCTTTTTGCTGTTTATTTCCACAAAGTAGATGAAACTGCCCTCTTAGAAGTATCTACTTATGGGAGTTCCCGTCGTGGCGCAGTGGTTAACAAATCCGACTAGGAACCATGAGGTTGCGGGTTTGGTCCCTGGCCTTGCTCAGTGGGTTAGGGATCCAGTGTTGCCGTGAGCTGTGGTGTAGGTTGCAGACTCGGCTTGGATCCTGTGTTGCTGTGGCTCTGGTGTAGGCCGGCAGCTACAGCTCTGATTGGACCCCTAGCCTGGGAACCTCCATATGCTGTGGGAGCGACCCAAGAAATGGCAAAGACAAAAAAAAAAAAGTATCTACTTATGTACCTGGTAAGACAAAAATGTTCTCAAAATATAAATCTAAGGTATAATGCCCTGAACTTTAGGAAACCATTTCATTTAAGTGGAATTAATATCTCCATCTCAGAGGGTGACATTTTCTTTTAATTCTGTCACATGCATAATTTTAAACTTGTTTTAAGCTTGAAATTACAATCCTGTATATATTTATTATGCCAATTTCTGCCCATCTGTAGTGTCTTCTTACGGCATGTTAACATGACCTAAATAATTAAGATTGGTCTTTGTTCACAATCAACAAGAAAAATCATGAAACACACATTTTTAGGGAGTGTTTAGCTCCAAAACCATAATGCTTCTAAGTGAAAGAGTAATAAGAACAATTAATTGTCACTTGGTGATGTTTTTTGGGATCGCTTAAGATTGAGCAAGTGATCACTCAAATGAGTAACACATCCTTTTGCAAACGATATGATTTCTAATCATTTAAAAAATTTTAAGGATGTTGAAAAATTGTGTCAAAGATTTGGCAAAACTCCATTCATTTATTTGTGTAAAAAGTTTCTTACCTATAGTAACAAAAAATGGAAATAGAATTGGTGATGAACTCTAGCAGCAATAAATAATTTACTAAAAAATAATAGTCATCTAGTGATCCATGATGTAATTTTAAATGTTTTTAAAGCTCCATCCACCTACTAAGAGGTATAGTTCAATAAACTTATTTTTGAGGTAGGTAGTTTTTGATCAAAAATCTTACATTGTTTTCCTATCCTAATTCAGTCATTATTTCCCTGATCTCTGTGATTTGATTAGTTCCCCCATCATATGTTTCATTTCTTCTATTTTGTAGAGCTTAAGAGAATTGGTTTTTTTGGTTTTGGTTTTGGTTTTGGTTTTTGGTTTTTGATTTTTTTTTTTTCCGGTCTTTTTAGGGTCACACCCATGGCATGTGGAAGTTCCCAGGCTAGGGGTTGAACAGGAGCTCTAGCTGCTGGCCTACACCACAGCCACAGCAATGCCATATGCTTAACCCACTGAGCAAGGCCAGGGATCAAACCCATGTCCTCGTGGTTACTAGTTGGGTTCATTATCGCTGACTCACAATAGGAACTCCTAGAGCTTAGGTAATTGTAATTTTGCATATGTTTATAAAATTGTTCCATTGATGTCTATATCACCAGGAAGGAGTATCTTTTTAACTTTCTTTTTCCCCTGTACCATTATAGTTTCAGGATAACATAGTACCTGAAATACAGTTAGTATTTGGTAGAATTTACTTGAATAAATAAATAATGAATGAGACCTTGGGCTTGAGCTGCTATTTCTCTCTTTAGGTGGTGACAATAATTCATCCAGAAAATTCCAGTTCCTTCACCTCTTCCCCTTAACCCAAGGCCTAGCCCTCGCAGGTGTCCGATGGTTGTAACCAGGGACACTGCCCAACAGGGTACTAGCAAAGCTCATCTCTTCCTAATCATGGCCTTCATTCTAGGAAGCTGTCTTGGAAGCACCAAGCCTGACAGTGAATTCAGAAAACAGGACTGGAAAGAGAGACCTGCTGCTACTCGGGGAGGGTTTACTAAAAGGTAGTGAATTTGTTTCTTCCTCTCCTTTCCTTTCTTTCCTTCCTTCCTTTCTTACCAGTGGTTCTAAAATCACTTGGAAGACTTGCTAGGCATGCAAATTTCCAGACCTTATCCTGTACCTATCAAATTATATCTCTGGGCATGAGGCGTGGGAATCTGCATTTTCCAAGCAAATTATTCACACTTTGAGAAACACTGCTTTGTTATCGCCAAACTAGTTCCTTACATCCAAATGGTGCTTGTTTCTAGGCTAAAATTGTAGTCTCAGGGGCAGTAAAGCTTAATAGGGCTAGCCAATTCATGTGCTATTATTAGTATTATTATTTTGTCTTTTTAGGGCCACACCTGCAGCATACAGAGGTTCTCAGGCTAGGTGTCTAATTGGAGCTGTAGCTGCCAGCCTAGGCCACAGCCACAGCAAGGCCAGATCTGAGTCTTGTCTGCAACCTACACCACAGCTCACGGCCACACTGGATCCTTAACCCACTGAGCAAGGCCAGGAATCGAACCCATGTCCTCATGGACACTAGTCAGGTTTGTTAACCACTGAGCCACTATGGGAACTCCCCCCCGCCCCCCCGCCCCCCCCCCCCCCCCCCCCCCCGTGGCGTATGGAAGTTCCTGGCGATGGATAGAATCCGAGCCACAGCTGCGACCTGTGCCACAGCTGCAATAATGCTGGGTTTTTAACCCCTGGGCCTGGCTGGGGTTAAAACCTCAGCCACTGCAGAGACAACGCCAGATCCTTAACCTGCTGCATCACAGCAGGAGCTCCTAATGTAGGTATTCTTTCAAACAATCCATGCCAGATCCTGAACTAGGTGCTAGGGATACAAAGATGAGTAAAACTAGACATGGTCTTCTTTCTGTTGGAGCTTAGGATCTAGTGGAGGATACAGGCATTGACCAGGGACTCACAAATATAAAATTAAATGCATAGCATGGTGTGTATGCTATAACGGGAAAACTTGTGATGTACTAAAAATGTGTTAGAGGGACTTGACTTAGTCTAGGGAGTTATGTATCCAGCGAAAGTGTCCTTTGAAATAAGATCTAAAAAAGATAAGTGGCGTCAATTAAGCTAAGTCAGGGAGCAGTAGAGGGGGTAAGAAAGGCAGAATTTTCTGGACAAAGAATATGATATTGCAAAAGTCCTATAATGAGAGACTTAGGCAAGTGTTTTGGGGCAAGAGGAAGCAGAGTTTGAGAAGCAGCCTTGGAGGAAACAAGGGGCCAGCCCATGAGAGTCTTTGAAAGTCGTGTTGGGAGTCCATTTATATCTTAAGAACAATGGGATTTCATTTTGAGTTGAAATTAGATAACATGGTGAATTTTACATTTTGAAAAGGTCACTCTGGCTGCTGTGGAGAAAGATTGAGGGCAGCAACCCTGGAAGTGTTGTCATCCTTCTTATTTTATTGGTAAGGAAGTGAGCCTTGGAGTTCTTGTCATGGTTCAGTGGAAACGAATCTGACTAGCATCCATGAGGACGGAGATTCCATCCCTGGGCTCGCTCAGTGGGTTAAAGACCTGGCATTGCTGTGAGCTGTGGTGTAGGTTGCAGGTGCAGTTTGGATCTGATGTGGCTGTGGCTGTGGCAAAGGCCGATGGCTACAGCTGTAATTCAACCCCTAGCCTGGGAACCTCCATATACCACTGGGGCAGCTCTGAAAAGCATTAAAAAAAAAAAAGAAGAAAAAAGAAAATGAGCTTCCATGAACATAACTTCCTCCAGGTCACACAGCTAGTAAGTGGTGAAACCAGCATTAAAACATTTTTCTGCCTGACTCCAGAGTGTAAACTTAGCCACACAGTGCTGCCTCTCTAGATCAAAGTACTAACCCCCAAATAGCATTAGTTACAATGATTGGGAGGAAGAAAAGAAGAGACAAAAAGCCTTATCTCTGACTCATCCTGTCACTGCCTTGGTCAAGACTGTCAGAGACTTAGAAGGGTAGCACAGGGTAGCTGAAGTTCCATGACTTACTCCAAGCTTCAGTTACCTCATCCGTAAAATGGCAGTGGTAATAACATGTACTTCACTAGAATGTCTGAGGGTTCAACCAGAAAAAGAATGTTAAGTCCTCATTATACTATCAGACATATGGTTAGAACCCAACAAATGTTATTACTGTTGTTATAATTATCATTACCTATTTTTTCTTTATGACTGTCCATCCACCCACTGCAAAAATTGATGGCATCATGTTACCTAACTACCAATCCAGGAACTAAGATGCCCACGACTGATAATTGTGCTTTGCATGTGTGTACGGTCAGGTCATTGCTCGGAGCACCACATTTGGAATATCTTACAAATAAGCCTTTTCTCCTAACAACAATAATCTGACTTCAGGTCCATGTCATGTGTGACCTCAATTATTGTATGAACTTTTATCATAAAGTGTAGATTTTTTTTCTTTGGTCTTTTTAGGCCCACATCCTAAAAGTATATGGAGGTTCCCAGGCTAGGGGTTGAATAGGAGTTGTAGCCGCCAGCCTACACCACAGCCACAGCAACACAGTATCTGACCACGTCTGCAACCTGCACCACAGCTCATGGCAATGCCAGATCCTTAACCCACTGAGCCTCATAGATACTAGTCAGTTTCCTTTGTCCTCATAGATACTAGTCAGTTTCCTTTCTGCTGAGCCACAATGGGAACTCCCATAAGGTGTAGATTTAAATATTTGTAATTTCTTGGGAGTTCCCATCGTGGCTCAGTGATAACAAACCCAACTAGTATCCATGAGGACGCGGCTCAATCCCTGGCCTCGCTCAGTGGGTTAAGGATCTGGCATTGCTGTGAGCTGTGGTGTAGGTTGCAGACACAGCTCAAATCTGGTTTGCTGTGGCTGTGGCATAGACTGACAGCTGGAGCTCTGATTTGACCTCTAGCCTGGGAACTTCCGTACACCACAGGTGCAGCCCTAAAAAGCCAAAAAAGAAGGGGAAAAAAAAAAGAAAAGTAATTTCTTATTAAGTACAATGGCTAAAATTGTAAAACTCTCCTTGACTAGTATCAGAGAATATAATGGTCTGTTGTCCTTGACATACAAAAAAGATAAGCTATCAGCACGGGATGACATTTGGGCTATTCATCTAAGTAGATGTGATATATTTTTAATGCTCTCTGGTATTGAATCCTTTATAAATATGAGATGTATTCTCAAAGCAACAACCCAGAGTTATGGAGTCAGTAAACATTATCAACAATAAAGATGTCATCATTAGCAAAAAAATCCCAGCAAATGTGGGCTCAAATCCATGAAACTTGAAGCCCTGAATTATATGTGTAATTCTCCTGTCTGTTCTCTAGATCCTATTCCCATTTTTTACTCTTATTACTGTGGGTACATCCCTGACTCTCTTACCTGGTCTTCTGCCTTATCCAGTGTACATTTCCTTTCTTTTTTTCTTCCTTCACCTTCCTTCCTTCCCTCCTTCCCCTCTTTCTATCTTTCTTTTCTTTCGCTTTCTCTCTCTCTCTCTCTTTCTTTTGGTGTGCTCATGGCATGCAGAAGTTCCCAGGCCGGGGACTGAACCACACCAGTGACAATGCCAGATCCTTAACCCACTGAGCCATGAGGGAACTCTAATGTGCATTTCTTCATTGCCTCCTTTTAATCAACCAAGCCTTCCTTCTTCACCCCTTGGGTTTTTCTTGCCTTTGCAGCTTACTCATTACAAACTAGGCTATAAAAAAAAAAAAAAAGTCCAGGCATTTACATTAACTGCACCAAAAGAGATAGTCAAATATTTTAAGAAGTGGAAAGTTAAGAGTGACAGGGGTATATTGTTTCACCTTTGGATTTAATTCCCTCTCTTTGAGAGTAGTAACTGGGGTTTCTGCCGTATGTGTTCTCAGTGCTGTGCTAAAGGACTGAGAGGGATGGAGAGAGGCAGAGAGTGCAAAAAAAGGAATGAGCTGCAGTCCTTTTGCAATTGTTGGTGAAAAAGACATGCATGCATTTATACAACAACATGGTAACAGCTAACTTTTATGAAGGGCTTACTATGTGCCAGGCAAGGTATATATTATTTCTTATAATCCTCTTTGATTGTATATTATCTACTGCTCCATGAACAAATTACTCCAAAACCTAGTGACTTAAAACAGCAATAAACATTCACTATCACTTTCTGCAGGTGAGGAATTTGATAGTGATATCTCCTGATGTTGCAGTCAAGATGTTGGCAGGGGCTGCAATTATGTGAAGGCTTGACTGGGGCTGGAGAATCCACTTCCACAATGGTTCACTCACACAGCTGTTACGTTGATAGTGGCTATTGGCAGAAGGCCTCAGTTCTCCTTGTGGGCCTCTCCAGAGAGCTGCTTAAGTGTCCTCATGACATAGTAGCACATGGTACCACATTCTTGGTAAATTATTTTCCATCTTTTGCTTACAGCCATACTAGTGGGCATGTAGTAGCATCTCATTGTAGTTAATTTGCATATCCCTAGTGGCTAATAATGTTGAACATCTCATTTGCTTATAATTGTATATATATTTTTTGGTGAGGTGTCTAAATCTTTAGTCCAGTTATAACTGGGTTTTTTGTTGTTTTCTTATTATTCAGTTTTGAGGATTGTTTTATTTTTTTATTTTTATTTTTTTAATGTTAGTTTTAAGCATTAGGGAGTGTGCACAATATTTTTTCCCCATAGAGATCATATTATTAAGTCATAGTACTTTTTTTTTTTTTGTCTTTTTGTCTTCTAGGGCTGCACCCACCACATATGGAGGTTCCCAGGCTAGGGGTCTAATTGGAGCTACAGCTGTCAGCCTATGCCAGAGCCATAGCAATGCCAGATCCAAGCCACGTCTGTGATCTACACCATAGTTCATGGCAATGCCTCATCCTTAACCCACTGAGGAGGGCCAGGGATCGAACCCACAACCTCATGGTTCCTAGTCAGATTCCTTAACCACTGAGCCATGAGGAGAACTCCGAGGATTGTTTTATATTCTAGATACAAGTCCTTTAACAGACAGATTATTTGCAAATATTGTCTCTCCCAGTATGTGTCTCTTGAAGAACAGTTATTTTTAAATGAAGACCACTTTATTAAGTTTTTCTTTTGTAGATCATGCTTTTACTGCTGAATCTAAGATATCTTCGCTAAGCCTGAGATCACTAAGACTTTCATCTATTTTTTTCTTTTTTAAAAAATTTTCCCTTTTTTATTTTTAAAATTTATTTATTTATTTTTTTGGTTGTATGTACAGCATATGGAATCGCCCAGACCAGGGATCAAACCCATGCCACAGCAGCAACCTGAGCCACTGCACTGACACTGCCAGATACTTAACCCACTAAGCTACATGGGAACTCCCATCTATTTTTTCTTTTACAAGTTTTATAGTTTTAGCCTTTACATTTAGGGCTATGATCTTTTTCAAGTTAATTTGCTTTCCTTTCTTTTAGGGCTGCACCTGTGGCATATAGAAGTTCCTGGGCTAGGGGTTGAATCAGAGCTGCAGGTGCCGGCCTATGCCAAAGCCACAGCAATGCCAGATCCAAGCTATGTCTGCAACCTACACTGCATCTCAAAGCAATCCTGGATCCTTTAACTCACTGAGTGAAGCCAGGGATCAAACCCGCATCCTCATGGATACCAGTTGGGTTCTTAACCCACTAAGCCACAATGGGAACTCCTCGAGTTAATTTTCATATGTGACATGAGGGTTGTTTTTTTTTGTTAGATGTCGATTTTTTATTTAACAATATTTCTTTGAGATCTTATATCAGTACATAAAGAACTTCTTTATTCATTTTAGAGCCAAATTCCTGCTCTAATGAAGCTTATAGTTGTGGGAAGATAGACAATAAAACATATTGTATGTAAAATGGTGATATAGAAAAGAAAATGATGAGTGTGGCCAGTGGGAAGGACGCTTATTTCAAATAGGATGGTTAAGTGAATTTCGCTGAGAAGTTGATAATTTTAATAAAGACTGAAGGAGGGTAAGTGTCTGGGTAGGGAGGAAAGATGCATAAAAACTCAGGCAAAAGGACCACTAATTAAAAAAAAAAAAATAGAGAAGGCCTATCAGTAAGGAGGCCCCTGTGGCGGGAATAAAGTGAGTGAAGGGAATAACTGGAAAATGACATTCGAGAGATAAGAGGTATGTGTGTTGTAGGCTGTTATGAGGACTAGGGCTTTTCCTCTGAAATGAGAAGCTACCAGAGAGTCTGGAGGAGTGACATGATCTAGCTTATATTTGAAAGGATCCCACTGATTGCAGTGTTCAAAATAGACTGTAGAGAGCAAGGGTAGAGACAGAAAGACCAGGTAGGAGGCAACTGCAATAAATCACTAAGAAATGGTGGTAGTTTCCACCAGGGTGGTAACAATGAGGTCAATGATAAATGGCTTTGCTTATTGGCTGGATGGGGAGTGGTGGGGGCAGTGTGGGTGATAAGAGAGCAAGAGAAGGATTAAGGATAACTTTAAGATTTAGGGCCTGAGCATCTAGAAGAATGGAGTGTTTGGGGTTGTTTTTGTTTGTTTGTTTGTTTTGTTTTGTTTTTGTCTTTTTGCCTTTCCTAGGGCCGCTTCTGCAGCATGTGGAGGTTCCCAGACTAGGGGTCTAATTGGAGCTACAGCTGCCAGCCTACACACAGCCACAACAACTCGGGATCCGAGCCGAGTCTGTAACCTACACCACAGCTCATGGCAATGCCAGATCCTTAACCCACTGAGCAAGGCCAGGGATCCAACCTGCAACCTCACAGTTCCTAGTTGGATTTGTTTCTGCTGCACCACGACGGGAACTTCTTGGGTTTTTTTTTTTTTTTTTTAAATACCCCTTTACTAACCATAGTGCATCCTCAGACAGTTTAATCTTTGCCAGACTGGTAGTTGAAAAAATGGAATCTAATGTAGTTTTCCCTCTGTATTTTAATTGTAGAAATTGTCAAACATGCAAAAAATTTGAAGAATAGTACCCATTTCATACTGATTTAAACAATAAACAATAATTTATTAGCTCAAATAATTGGCTATCCAGAGATATCACTGATTTCAGGTTTTGTTTGACTCAGTAGTTTAACCATATCATCAAGAATTTAGGGCATGAGGGGAGAGGGAGAGAGAGAATGCCCCCTCATATACTCTCTAAGAAAAGCAAATAAACTTTTTATTTGCCAAAGCAAATATGTCTCTTTATCTGAAATTGGGCTATATGCTCACTCCTGAAAAAACAGCTGTGACCGACGGATGGGATTTTGCCTAATACCTTAGGCCTGGCTTGTGTGTCCCTCTCCTAGAGCCAGGGTGGAGTCAGAATCTTCAAGTCCACATGGCCTATCTATGGGGAAAGTGCCCGTAGTCAAATCAGAATGGATACCAAGAGAAGGGAATCAATATCCTTCTCCCCATGCTTCCATCCCAAGTACTGTGGGCATTTTAAACTTTGCCATACAGCACCCTGCCTCCCCAGCTGGAATCTCTGAAGAGTGGCCTTTCTCTGAATGGCCTGTGGCACTGATTTCCTGCATTTGTCAATTTTTCAGTCATGACTTAATTCACCTCCTATGGTTGCTGTCATGTTTTGGCACTGCTATGCCATCATTTCTCAAGGTACTCCTACACGTGACTCTATTTTTTTTTTTTTTGTCTTTTTGCCTTTTTTCTAGGGCCACTTCCGCAGCATATGGAGGTTCCCAGGCTAGGGGTCTAATCGGAGCTGTAGCCGCCAGCCTACGCCAGAGCCACAGCAACGCAGGATCCGAGCCGCATCTGCAAATTACACCACAGCTCACAGCAACAGCCTGATCCTTAACCCACTGAGCAAGGCCAGGGATCGAACCCGCAACCTCATGGTTCCTAGTCAGATTCGTTAACCACTGTGCCACAACGGGAACTCCCACATGACTCTAGTTTTATCAGACTTTACTGAAGGTTTGGGGACATGGAGGGGATTATAACATAGCACAGAACTCAAAATTGAACCCTAGATGTCAGTGTTATTATCCGAATTGTCCCTGGCCACTTTGTCCTGGGGACTGGTGTCTGCAAATTGATACTCCGCCCTTCAAAAAGTGGTGCCTAACTGCCTTAACCTTGAATGTGGACTGGGAGTTAGTGACTCACTTTTAACAAATAATATGTTCAACAGATAATATGTGACAGAAGTGAAAATATGTGACATCTGCAGCTAGGACACAAAAAGAATAAAGATTCTGGAGTTCCCGTCGTGGCGCAGTGGTTAATGAATCCGATTAGGAACCATGAGGTTGCGGGTTCGGTCCCTGCCCTTGCTCAGTGGGTTAACGATCCGGCGTTGCCGTGAGCTGTGGTGTAGGTTGGAGACGTGGCTCGGACCCCGAGTTGCTGTGGCTCTGGTGTAGGCCGGCGGCTACAGCTCCGATTAGACTCCTAGCCTGGGAACCTCCATATGCCGCAGGAGTGGCCCAAAGAAATAGCAAAAAGAGAGAAAAAAAAAGGGGGGGGGGGATAAAGATTCTACCTGGCACTCAAACACATGCTTTCTCTCAGATCACTCTGGGATAATCCAGCTGCCATGTCATGAAGATACTCAAGCATCCCTGGGAAAGTCCTCGTGAGAAGACACTGAGGTTGCACGAATATAACAGCATCAACTTGCCAGCCATGCAAGTATGCCATATAACTGTATGTAATTTAGAGCCAGTTAAGATTTAAGGTAGCTAGGAGTTCCCGTTGTGGCTCGGCAGTAATGAACCCGAACCATGGGATGCGGGTTCGATCCCTGGCCTTGCTCAGTGGGTCAAGGCTCTGGCATTGTCGTGAGCTGTGGTGTAGGTCAAAGACTTGGCTTGGATCCCGCATTGCTGTGGCTGTGGCGTGGTCCAACAGCGGCAGCTCCAGTTGGATCCCTGACCTGGGAACGTCCATATGCCATGTGTGCAGCCCTAAAAAGACAAAAAAAGAAAAAAGACCTCAGATGACTAGAACCCCAGCTGACATCTTAATTGCAACTTCATGAGAGACCCTGAGCCAAGCTGTTCCTAAATTTCTGACCCATGGAAACTGGGCAAGATAATTTGTTATGCAGGGAGTCTCTCATGGGCCATTCTCTCCAGTCCCATCTGCCAACCCACCTTGCATGAGTCCCTTATCTTTCTTTTATTTCATGTTCTTTTTTCTTTACCAGAGCTCCCCAAACTGAGTTTCTGGAGGGAATGCTCAAAATTCCTGTATTTTATTTGGAGAGTAATCGGGGGTCTTCTTGCTCTGAATCTCTCCTATCTAGACTAAGCCCAGGGAATCCCACTTTCCCTGACCAAACATACCCATTATGGACCAAAACCTATATACTATGTCTTCCTACCAGGCCAGCTGGTCCCAGGTCCACTCAAACAGCTTCCAGCTTGTATTTATTTATTTTATTTATTTTTCCTTTTTAGGGCCAAACCGGCAGCATATGAAGATTCCTGGGATAGGGGTCGAATCGGAGCTGTAGCTTGGGCCTACGCCCCAGCCATTGCAATGCTAGATGGGAGCTGCATCTGTGGCAATGTTGGATCCTTAACTCACTGAGTGAGGATGGGGATCAAACCTGCATCCTCATGGATACTAGTCGGATTCTTAAACCTGCTAAGCCACAGTGGGAACTCTCAAACAGCTGCCAGCTTTTTAAACAATTATTAAAAAATTATTAAAACAATTATTCTGGAGTTCCCATGGTGGTGCAGTGGTTAATGAATCTGACTAGGAACCATGAGGTTGTAGGTTTGATCCCTGGTCTTGCTCAGTGGGTTAAGGATCTGGCATTGCCGTGAGCTGTGGTGTAGGTCGCAGACATGGCTCGGATCCCGCGTTGCTGTGGCTCTGGCGTAGACCGGTGGCTACACCTCTGATTAGAGCCCTAGCCTGGGAGCCTCGATATACCCTGGGTGCGGCCCTAGAAAAGACAGAAAAAAAAATTATTCTTGGAGTTCCCTTGTGGCTCAGCAGGTTAAGGATCGAGTGTTGTCACTGCTGCATCTCAGGTTATTGCTGTAGCATGGATTTGATCCCTGGCCCCAGAACTTCCTCATGCTGCAAGCACAGCCAAAAAAAAAAAAAAATTATTCTTGCCCTAAGAGAAATATGCGTGAGTAAAGTACTACAAAAGCAGAGATGCACCTAAGTTGACTGGGGCAGCTCGTAAGAGAAGAGGTGACATTTGAGCTGAGTTTTGAAAGATAAATTGGAGTTCATTTGGTAGAGAAGTGAACAGAAGTCATTTATGTAGAGTAATAACAAGTACAGAGGCTTAGAGGAAAGAAAAGGCAAAATTCAGAGAACTATAAATATGTCAGAGTTGTGTATGAGAATACTTGTTAAGGAGCTTGGATGATGTGGGGACTAGATCATATCAGGCGTTGTGAACCACATAAATCAGGTAGGAGACCACAGCTAACAGAATCCCCTGATTCAACTACTTAAAAATAAGAGCAATAATGAATTTTTAGTATCTCAAATAAGTCCATAGTAGAGCTGCTCCTATATTGGTTAACATCACAGCTTAATGATGTTTCCAACAACCCAGGTTTTTCTATTTGTTATTCCCAAGCTTGTCTGTCCCCTGCCCCCATGATTGCTTGATGGCTACAACAGCTCCAGGTATACTTAGGATTACTTCTGGAGGTAGAAAAGGGGCCTTTTCTTCTCTCTCATCATGTGACCTTTTTATTGACATTCTCCTTGTAAGATGTAGAAAATCTTTCCCAGAAATGTTTTCCCTCCTCCTCCCATGCCTCCCAACAGCTGACTTCCCTTCAGTGTCATGGGCTAGAATTGCATCATATGAATGGGCTCAATATTTAGAAAGGGAATAGGCCACCATGATTGACTTAGACCAGTCACAGTGTACTCCCTAGGGTTGAGGTGGGAGCCTAGCACTCTTTAAGCACATGGCCAAGCATAGCTGTGTGGTTATTAGAATAAAACTGGGGTTCGGTTAACAAGGTGGAAGAGAGATTGTTGGCTTTGGAGGCAGGCAGTCAGGAGAATCTGCCACACCATGCCAAGCAAATTGGCTTACACATCCCACTGGGTTGGGAAACCACAGAAGGATTTTAAAACAAGAAATAGCACGATGATGAGGAGGATGATTGTCTTTTTAGGGCCACACCCACGGTCTATGGAAATTCCCAGGCAAGGGGTCCAATCAGGTGCTGTAGCTGCCGGTCTATGTTACAGTCACAGCAATGCCAGATCCGAGCCTTGTCTGCATGCAACATATCCCAGCTCACGGCAACATTGGATCTTTAACCCCCTGAGCAAGGCCAGGGATTGAACCCGAGTCCTCACGGATACTAGTTGGATTTGTTACCACTGAGACACAACAGGAACTCCAGAAATAGCATGATTATATTTCACTATGTCAGAATGGAGAAGTACTCATTGGGGCATAAGTCTAGCGGCAGGGCGACCAGTTAGAAAATTTTGTCAGAAGATAGGATTTTAGGCATTTGAATTAAGAATACCTCGTGATTAATTGGGTGGAATGGGAAAAGGAAGTAGAAGGAATAGATTCAAGAATGACTTGCAGATTTCTGCTTGAGTGAATCACAGGGTATTTCGTCAAAATTGAGGACATGAATGGAGGAGGTTTGAGTGGATAAAGTGAAAATGGAGAGACAGTGAGTTTGGTCTTGGACAGTGAGGTACTTACAGGACACATGAAGAAAGATCAGTAAACTTGGAAGAGAGAGTAAAGACCACACTAAACTCCATTAGAGGTTAGAGCAGGATGGTGTGTGGAATAAAGGAGAATTGATGAGAAACAAAGAAGTTCAGACAACTGACACCTACTGTGGGACTGTTTGATTTTGCTCAGGGCTGGGTAAATTCAAGGACTTGAGAAAATTGCAAGTGTAATTGTAGACAAGCCTTTAAAAAGCAGTTAAAAATCTGTTTTGAAATATGGATTTCTGTCATTTGTTTCAACATGTTGAATTATAGCAAATGAGATGGAGAAATGATCTCAACTCATTTTTTTGGCCTTTCGACTGGAAACCACAGAAACTCAGTCCTGTAAGCTGTTAATCAGATAAACCCTCCAGGTTTTTGTAAAGAATCATGCTTTACAAATGCCTGAGGGCATACAGACTTACTGAAGGAAGTACTGTCCAAACCAGATGGACAAAGAAAGTATAATGAGAAAGTGTTGGGATTAAAATACAGGTTTCTTTTCAGTTTTATAACAATCATTATGAATTGTAAATTAGATGTTTCAATGCACTTTCATGTTCTAAGTTAATATAGTTTATAATCTGTATGAATTAAGTAGTGTTTAAACTATAAATAGCAATTTTATTTCCCCTCAAAACCACTCTTTTAGTAGAACACTGAAGTTTGAAATATACATAGATTAGACTTAGAATTGCACAGTTGGCAGGCGATTTCAAGAATTAAAAAAAAAAAAAAATTCTAGGAAGTTCCTGTTGTAGCTCAGCGGGCTATAAACCCAGTTAGTATCCATGAGGATGCCACTTCAATCCTTGGCCTCACTCAGTGGATTAAGCATCCAGTGTCGCCCTGAGCTGTGGTGTAGGTCACAGATGCGGTTTGGATCCTGCATGGCTGTGACTGTGGTATAGGCCAGCAGTTGCAGCTCCCATTTGATCTCTAGCCTGTGAACTTCCATATGCTGCAGGTGTGGGCTTAAAAGCAAAAGGCAAAAGGCAAAAAAAAAAAAAAATTAAAGGATACGTTGAATTTTTTCCATGTTTACCTTGTCCCAGGCACTGAACTGAGCTCTAGAATGATAAAAAAAATACCTGATATTTATATATTTTTGTGGTTAATCCTAAGTTTATGCAGCTATTCTACTTAATGTGGTTTCTGGGGGCCTGGATAAAATATAACGAAGTAGAGTAGGGACTGAGGGACAAAGAAGAAAATTGAGAATTGAAGGAGAAAAGCAAGTTAGGAAAACCAATCCTTAGGTTGAGTGGTAAGGGGTGGGGTCAAGTTGGCCTGGTAGAGGCAGTGAAGGATATTCAGGGCAGGTGGGGTGGAGGGATGGAGGAGGCAGAAGGAGCAAAGCCCAGGAGGGCAGAAACCATAGAGGTGCGTTGCTGGAACTAAATAAGGGAGGTGAGGAGCAGCAGAAGATGCTGGCTGCATGGGAAGGTCATGGACGGTCACGTGTGCCACGTTTGTGAGGACTTGGACTTTATCCTGCCCAAATGGCTCCTTCCTGGAGATGAGAGAGGCAGCTGTTGTAAGCGAGGCAGAAAAACGATTCAGCATGCATTTCCTTTGTATGTACTACTGTAAGGTCCGGGAGGGCAGGAACACAGCCACTCATAATGTCTGGCTTACAGTAGACATTCAATGAATGTTGAGTGAAAGGATTATAAGCGCTTCAGTGTAGTCGTTATTGTCCTCAATTTATGGGTTTTTGTTTTTTGTTTTTTTTTTCTCACGGGACAAGACAAAGAATCCGGGGCATCGGTTTGAAAGACTGTAGGGGTTTGAGGTGGGAAAACTACCATTCTGGCACGTATGGTTTGTGGACACAAAACAAATTGTGTAGGCATGGATGCACTTCTGTTGCGGACATCCCGAGACCCACCCACCCGAGCCACTCTGTCCTGGAAACGGCCGCGGAGAAAGCATCCAGCAAGAGAACTCGCGCCGCCGAGAGGGCAGCGGCCCCTGGGCACTCTGGCCACATAAAACAGCTCACCTGTGAGCCTACCGCCAGCCCCCTCTAGGCGGAGCCAGGCACGGCGCCCTTCCGGATTGGACGTGCTCGAAATCCTGGGGCGGGCATTAAGGCCGAGCGTTCTAGGGGATTGGTCACTCTGGCGGACGGACGTGCGACCGACGGAGCTGGTTCGCCCGCGGCTCCGGCTGGGTGGAGGGCGGGCACCTCTCGGCGGGTCCCATGTCAGTCATTGGCTCACTGCGGTTTCCTTGGGGACGTGGCGCCGCAGGCGTCTAAGGCCTCCTTCCGGCTGGGTTAGAGGCCCGGGGAAAACCTCTGGACCCTGCAGTGCAGGGTTGAGGGAGACGGCGGGCCGTTCGACCCGTGAGTGTGCGCGCGAGAAGACTGCGGCGCCGGGAGAGGAAGCGGGGACCTCCATCCCCGCCACCTGGCGTCTGTGGGTTCCTCGAGGATGCCGCTGACCCTCTAGAACGCCCTGCCCCCAGGAAACCCGGGTAGGGTCCCTTCGGCCCCAGGAACGAGAGCCGACGGATGTGGAGTGGGAGCCGGGAGAGTGCGTGGGCATCGTGGGTTTCTTGTGGTGGGGGGTGGGGTCTAGTGTCATGGGCACTGCTTGAGGTGAGCCTGAAACCCAGTCAACTCTTCACAGCCTTCAGACTTAGGAAATGCCTGGGACGAGGAGACCACCTTCTCAAGGCAAAAAGAAAAGGAGGTGACAGGCGTTGAGACCACTGAAGGGAGCCCATGGCTAGGTAAGGTTGCACACTTTATCCTCAGGTGGGAGCCATGTGGGGGGTGGCAGTCAAGTAGAGGGGTATTGGCAGATTGTTGCAAGTGAGATTTGCTCTAGGGTTGTGTCTGGACTTTGCAGTCTGGTGATGGATGCAGAGAAAATCTAAGTTGCATTCTTTTGAAGACAGATACTGCAGTAGTTTACAGCCCTAGCCCTAGGGTGACAGGGTGAGTGCTCGCTCCGCTCTGAAAAGTGCATGATTGTAAATTTCTTTCAAATTTCCGCTTGAGTGAGGCTAGGTGCCCCTTAGGGAGATTAAACAGACAAACAAAATATTTCTAATGAACTTTGAAAACAGACTGAGGTCTTCTTGAATCAGTATGGAAAATGAGAGTTCCTGTGTGGTGCGGTGGAAACGTGTACGACTAGGAACCCATGAGGTTGTGGGTTTGATCCCTGGCCTCACTCAGCGGGTTAAGGATCGGTTGTTGCCATGAGCTGTGGTGTAGGTCTCAGACGCAGCCCTGGCGTTGTTGTGGCTGGGGCGTAAGCCAGCAGCTGTAGCTCTGATTTGAACTCTAGCCTGGGAACCGCAGGTGCGACCCTAAAAAGCAAAAAAAAAGGGAAAGTGAACTTTACAGTTGACAGAAGCTTCTGCGAATCAACAGGTATCAAATTGTCAAATGAGCAGTTGTCAAATAGAGTTAAGTGAAGAAAGATACAGAACACTCGGTATGGTGTAAAACCAGAGGAATGGAGATAACACACACGCAGTGTTTTACCATGTATGATATGTATTTATGCTGTGTATACATAAAATATCCCTGGGTAACAGTTGCCTCTGAGAGGGAAATTGTGGGGCTAGGGCACAAGACTCACTTTCTGCTATCAATCTTTTAAACTGTTAGTTTTTTGTTTTTTTTTTTTACCATGTATATATGTCACCTATTGAAATTTTTTTTAATCAATTAAATAAATTTCCTGACTATCCAGGTGTTTTGACAGACTTGGTGGGAATGTTGCAATTTGCTCTGATTCTTCATTCTTATGAGGTTGCACAGAGAGATGGAAGATATTTTCATCAACATAAAGTTCTTTGAAATGCACTTTTAAGTGAGACTGAAAAAAGAGCAGAGAAACCTTTTAAAATTTATATAGTAGAAGCACCATGAACCACATAGGTCCTTTTCTAAAATTTGAAACTAAACAAACATGAAGACTTAGGATGGGCATAAATTTTTTGCCTTTATTAGGAAAGGCTTTATTTTTTAATTTATTATTTATTTATTTTGTCATGGCCACACCTGCAGCATATGGAAGTTCCCATGCCAGAGATTGAATATGAGCCACAGCTGTGATTGGCTCGGCCCAAACCCCAGATCCTTTAACCCACTGGGCTGGAAATTGAACCTGTGTCTCTGCAGGGACCCGAGTCACTGCAGTCAGATTCTTAACCCACTGTGCCACAGTGGGAACTCCAGGAAGGGCTTTAATCTGGCTTAAAAGCCGTTTTTTAGTACTCAGTTGTAGAGATTTTTCTTACTAATGTTTGTCTCATTTCAGGATCAGTTTTTCCTACCTCTGCCCAGCCTCCTGGTACTTCACTGTGCCCACAGTGAGCCCATTTCCTCGTCAGCGGGTGGCATTCCTAGGACTCTTCTTCATATCCTGTCTCCTTTTACTTATGTTATTCATGGACTTTCGACATTGGGGTGCTTCCCTACCACGAGATAGGCAATACGAAAGGTGAGTCAGCTTTCCATCGCCTTTATCATCCTTGGCTGATAAAGTCATCCTGAAGTCATAAATATTTTGATAAGCTGTTTAACACTCCTACCTTTGACTCTTGGGGAATACTGCACCTTTATTAGTAAAACTGCATGCCTCTTATTATAAAGACGATCTTAAGCCCCATTTTGGCAGTGTTAAGTTTTGACTGAGGAGTGCTGTTGCTGCATTTTAACCATGAAAGGCATCTTTCTATTTTCCCATTTCAGTGAGCTGACATGCTGAGTACCTCAATATTTAGGGTTGTTATGTATTCTTGATGAATTGACCCTTTTATCATTATTTTAAAATTATTATTTATTTATTGGCTGTACCTGCAACATGCAGAAGTTCCTGGGGCAGGGGTCAAACCCCAGCCACCGTATTGACAGTGTCGAATCCTTAACCGCTAGGCCACCAGAAAACTCCCCTTTAATCATTATTAAATGACTTTATTTTTTATTACATTCTTTGCTCTGAAATCTACTAGTCTAATATGAATTAGCAGCTTTTTTCTTGTGATTAGTGTTAGCATGATAGATATTTTTCTATTCTTTTGGTTTTGGTGGATTTGTGTCTTTATATTTAAAGTGAGTTTCTTATAGGCAGAGTTTAGTTGAGTCTTTCTTTTTACCCAATCTGACAATGTCTGCCTTTTACTTGACCTGTTCAGACTATTTACATTTATCAGTTATGTTTAGGTTCCAGTCTCTCTTGCTATTTGTTTTCTGTTTGTCACATCTGTTCTTTGTCTTTCCTCTTTTCTTCCTCCTTCTTTTGAACTGAGTACATTTTTTATGATTACATTTATCTCATCTGTTGGCTTTTTATTTTATTTTTTATTTTATTTTTTTATTTTTTTGTCTTTTTGCTATTTCTTTGGGCCGCTCCCACGGCATATGGAGGTTCCCAGGCTAGGGGTCGAATCGGAGCCGTAGCCACTGGCCTACGCCAGAGCCACAGCAACGCAGGATCCGAGCCGCGTCTGCAACCTACACCACAGCTCACGGCAATGCCGGATCCTTAACCCACTGAGCAAGGGCAGGGACCGAACCCGCAACCTCATGGTTCCTAGTCGGATTCGTTAACCACTGCGCCACGATGGGAACTCCATCTGTTGGCTTTTTATATATCACTCTTTTTGTTTTTTCGGTGGTTGCTTTTGGGTTTAGAGCGTAAAGTATTCATCTTTACCTTACACAGTCTACCTTCAGGTAATATTATACCTCTTCACACATAGAGTTTGAGAATCCAACAACGATATACCTTCACTCCTCCCTTTCTTCTTGGCCTTGGTGCTTTTGTTGTTATAACTCTTACTTCTGTATGTTATTTTTGCTTTAAACATTGAATTATTTTTTTAAAATATTTTTTAAAGTGAGAGAAAGAGGCTATATATATTACCATTTCTGGACTGGCATAGTTTTCCTTTTGTCTAATGGACTCCCTTTAACGTTTCTAGTAGTGTGAGTCTGTGGTTGGTAAATTATTTCAACTTTTTTTTGTCTTTTAGGGCCGCACCTGCAGCATATGCAAGTTCCCAGGCTAAAGGTCAAATTGGAGCTGCAGCTGCTGGCCTACACCACAGTCATAGCAATGCCAGATCTGAGGCTCATCTGTGACCTACACCACAGCTCCCAGCAGTGCTGGATCCTTAACCCATTGAGCTAGGCCAGGGATTGAACCCACATCCTCATGGATACTAGTCAGGTTCTTAACCCACTGAGCCACAAAGGGAGTGCCTTCTTTCAACTTTTATATTACTGGAAAAAGTCTTTATTTTACTTTCTATTTAAAAGAAATGTTCACTGAGTATAGAACTCTAGGTTGATTTTTTTTCTTTCTTCCCTTTCATTCCTTATAGATGAAACTTCGCTGTCTTCTAGCTTGTCTTAGAAGTCTGCTATCATTTTTATCTTTGTTCTCTCTGTACATAATGTGTCTTCCTCTGGCTGCTTTTAAGATTTTCTCTTTAACACTGGTTTTAAGCAATTTGATTATGATGTGCCTAGGTATAGTTTTCTTCATGATTCTTATGTTTGTGATTTGTTGATTCTTGGATCTATGGATTTATACTTTTTAACCAAATTTGGAAAAAAATTAACCATTATTTTCTTCAAATATTTTCCTGTCCTCTCCTACTTTTCCTTTGGTGTCTCTAGTGACACATACTGAGCTATGTGACATTTTTTTCACAGTTCACTAATGCTCTATTAATTTTTTTCAGTCTTTTTCTTTTTTTTTTTCTAGAGATTTTATGTGGCTGTGCCTTCCAGTTCATTAGTGTTTTCTTCTGTAGAGTCTAACCTACTGTTAGTTCAATGAGAGCTGAATGCCTTTTTTTCCACAGAAAATACATTTGAATCATTTGATCCAGTCTCATGCCTTACCATTAGAACTATATCAACTAATAGTTCTAATGCATAAAAGACCTATATTCCTTTATAATAGTGATTCATTTTGCTTTTTTTTAAAGATTGGTTTCTGATTATGCTACAAAATGAAATGATGATGTATTGTGTTCATCATCTTCAGCATGATTTTCCCTTTACTGCTACCAGAAAGTATCAGGAGGCTTTGGGCTGCAAGTAACAGTCAAACTGACTTGAATAATAAGAAAGTCCAGGGGTAGAGAGATCACACGTTCAACATCGGCTGTCAGGATAGGAGCCTCTGTCTCAGTTGTCCACATCGTCAGCTCACTAAATGCTTGCATAATAGCAGCTACATGTATCCTCATTCATGTCCTGAAGGAGAGAAGCAGGTATCCCATGCTCTCTTATAAGAAAGAAGACCCTTCCTGGAAACCTCCAGCAACCCTATTCTTGAATCGTTTTTGGTCAGAATTGGGTCACATGCCTTCTCCCTTTAATATTTCTGGGTTGTTCTGTCCCCAGAATTTCTCATTTCCTATTCGCTTTGGTCATTCATTCATTGATTCATTTGACATTTACTGAGCAGTCATTATGTGCTGGGTGATAATAGGAACCAATTCATGAAGACTTTGGTACTTTTTTTTCAAGAAGTTTATATTTTAAAGCTTTCCTCCTCCAGCAGTACAGTTCCTTTGTATTTTTCTCTCTTCTTTTCCAAAGAGGAAACACTTGTTTGGATGACTTGTTTAGATGAGTGTTATCAACAGTTGGTCTTAAGAAGTCTGTTAGTGTTGGCTCAATCCATAACTTGAGTTTTTAAAATGCTAATTGAGATTTTCTTGACATACTTGAGCAGAGTTTCCCAGTGGAACATAGCGTGGTCTAATTATGGAATTCTATATAGGATAATATGGCTAGAGGATAGACACTAGGCAGTGAGTGGTGAGCTTTATGGCTAGAGAGGTAGATCGGGCTGGACCTGTTAAGCCATTTTAGGGGGGTTAGGGCAGGGGGAAGGCTTTGAAAGGGCTTTGAAGAGTGGTATGATCGGAACTGCTTTTTATTAAAGGAAGGTCACTTTGGTGGCATTGTGGAGAATGAATTGGAATACACCAAGAGAAAGATGCTGGTGGCCTAAACTTGAGTGGCAGCAATGATGATGGAGAGAAGTAAGTGCATTTGAGGGATGCACTGGAGGTGGAGTGGTCTGATAGTTCTTACTACCACTAAACTCAAGTGGCCAGACCCAATAAATACTTATGTTGAATTAATTGAAACAAGTTAGCCACCGAGCTAAGGAACACACAGACTGTGCCTGTGTAGTGACTTTAACAAAGCCCTCACATTCTGTAATGCGCCGGCTGAGCGGCCAGCACTCATATAGCCTAGAGCTCCTTGTTCTTTAATGGAATAGGTTATGTGCATATGGCCACAAATAACTTTGTGTCATTAAAATTCACTCACTGCTTCCATGAGTCATTTAGGAAGCAAACATTAGTTGAGAGTTTGCTGTGTGCATGACACCATGCTAGGCACCAGGGTGCAAAGTTGAATAAAACGTGGCCCCTGAACTCACAGAGTTTGTAATCTAGGTAGGGAGGCAGACGTAAAGGAACAACTGTTTCCCTATGACATAATAGTTTAACTATGTAGATTCAGGAACAAAGAAGCAGAAACTGTACATGGTGGAGGATCAGGAACAAAGTGACTAATCAGAAACTGATCAGAGTAGGCTCCTACGTAACCACATTTGATGTCATTCATGTACTAAAGGCTTATGTTCTGTACTGATAGGTAGGGTCTCACAAGGAGCTTGTTTGCATTTATTTTACACACAGTTTCAATTAGCTTGGTTCTTTCTTGTCTCAGAACAGCAGATAAGAGCAAGTTCAAATGGTGGTTGTGGGAAGGGTGTGGTGGTCATTAGATATGGGCACACTGATGACAGTAATTAATAACGTGCTGGCATCTTGACAGTGAGGCAGGAGGGAGGAAAATTATTAAAAGTGGACTCATTAGGAATTCCCTTGTGGTATAGCAGGTTAAGGATCCAACGCTGTCACTGCACCAGATTGGATTGCTGCTGTGGCACAGGCTCAGTCCCTGGCCTCAGGAACTTCATTATGCTCCAGGCACAACCAGAAAAAAGAAGGGGTGGGGGAGAGAAAAACACCTAGGACTGCCTTATCTCCATTTAAAATTTTTCCTCCAGTGATTCCTTTTTTTTGTGGCAGCTGTTACTGTTTAGGCACAAGTAAGCACTAGCTAATGGTAAAATGGTTAAGCGCATAATTAGGAATTGACGAAAACACCTGTCTCTCAAGTTCAACAGCTTATATAACTTCGGATACGTGCTTCTGGTTGTGATTTTTTATTATTTATTTATTTATTTGCTTTTCAGGGCCATACCCATGGCATATGGAGGTTCTCAGGCTAGGGGTCTAATCAGAGCTACAGCTGCCGGCCTATGCCACAGCCACAGCAATGCAGGATCCGAGCCGTCTGCAACCTATGCCACAGCTTACGGCAACACTGGATTCTTAACTCACAGAGTGAGGCCAGGGATCGAACCTACAACCTCATCGTTCCTAGTCAGATTCGGTTTCACTGTGCCATGATGGGAACTCCTGGTTGTGATTTTTTATTGCGTACGTTTAATTTAGTATTTTTTCCAACTTAAATTGTTCCTAATTCACATGATGAAATTGTATCAGTATTTTGTATTGAAAAAACATTTTAATTTGAATTTTTTTTTCAGCCATTGGCGGAATCTAGCATATCACTTCTGAGGTGATATGATATGGCCCAGGATTTTAGAAGCCTTCATGAGGATGTTCTCTCAGTTTCAAAACTGAAGAGTTGTTGTATTTCAAACACATGCCTACATTGTTTGTGGAAGGAGAAAGCAGGAAGTTTACATCAGAACTAGAATTTAGGAAAAGGTAAATTTAGAGATTGAGGGGTATCAGTAAGGGTAGAATCCAGAACTTTTCTTTTTTTTTTTTTTTTTGGCCGTGCCTATCGCATGGAAAAGTTCCTGGGCCAAGGACTGAACCAATGCCACAGTAGTAACCAGAGCCACAGCAGTGATAACACTGGATCCTTAACCTGCAGAGCTGCCAGGAAACTCCCAGAACTGTTTTTTTTGATTTATATTTCTAAAATAAATTTTATTTTTCTTGTTTTGGCCAAGGCATACAGCAGTTTGATATGGGATCTCAGTTCCCAGACCAGGAGTTGAACCGGGGTCAAAGCAGTGAAAGCACCAAATCCTAACTACTAGACCACCAGGGAACTCTCTAAAATTAACTCTTTTTTAAAGAACAGTTTTAGGTTCACAGCTAAATTTTAGGCAAAAAGCACAGAGAGGTTTCCCATATGCCCCTTGCCAACCTACCCCCACAACCTGCACAGCAAAGCTATTTTTTTTTTGTCTTTTTGCCATTTCTTGGGCCACTCCCACGACATATAGGAGGTTCCCAGGCCAGAGGTCGAATCGGAGCTGTAACCACCAGTCTATGCCAGGGCCACAGCAACGCGGGATCCGAGCCGCGTCTGTGACCTACACCACAGCTCATGGCAACGCTGGATCATTAACCCACTGAGCAAGGGCAGGGACCGAACCCGCAACCTCATGGTTCCTAGTCGGATTCGTTAACCACTGTGCCACGACCGGAAGTCCCCAGCAAAGCTTTTTTTAAGAATAATGTTGTTAGACGTGTTTTAGTCAGCTATCTAGCATGTGCCATATAAAATGTGCTTCAGGAACATTGTCAGACTTAATTCATATTTTGCATCCATTTATTCATCTATTCACTTATTCAACAAATATTGTCTACACTGTGGTATCTAATAGGGTAGCCACTACCCACAGTGGCTATTTAAATGGAAATTCATTGAAATTAAATAAACTAAAAATTCATTTCCTTATCTGCCCTAGTCCCATTTCAGGTGTTCATTGGCTGCATAGGGCCAGTAGCTATCCTATTGAACAGTGCAGATAGGGAATATTTCCATATGTCAGAAAGTTCTTCTGGAAAGTGCTAGCCCTGGATGCTGGGTAAAGTGTTAAAATTTATTAATTTTTAGCATAGGGGTACTTTTAGCACATATGTATTGTGTAAGACAAACAGCAAATTGTTCTTACTTAAATGTTCTGCATATTCAGTACATTTCTTTTTCACCTTAATGTTTAATAATATTCACTTTTTGGTAGCCCTGCTACTATCTTTGTTAGTGGGGAAATTTCTGATTGACTTACCGTTCTAAAGAATGTCTTTGGTAGCTGTTAAAAAGTGGTGCCTTCATGTTCCTTTGCCATCTGGAAATAACTGTGAATGCGAGCATCTGTGTGAACAATCACCTTGATACTGGCCTGCCTTAGGAGTTTTAATACTGCTTAAAGCAAGGCAAAAACAGGCATTGCTTATGTATGGTTAGAATAAAAATGATAAACTAGGATATTTAGGTGAAGTTAAGGGTTCTTATGTACAGTGGAACAATTCAGAGATTTTGCTGTTTAAATCGAAGGCATTTATTTGTATTTATTAATTTATTCATCTACTTGTCCTTACTGGTGTTTATAAGCAGAGCTTTAAATTATAAATGTTCCTGACTGCTCTGCTTAATCTTGTTAGGAGATAAGCAGTAACCATACAAGATGCTTTTCTGGGCATGTGTAACTGTCATCAGTCATGTACAGCCACTCTGCCTATAATGTCATTATATTTGGTTTTGAGCCTTGAACGAAGTTGGAATATGATGACATTCAGCAAAGAGCTGGTAGCTCCATGCTGATGGGGGCCACTTTAATGGACTTTGGTGTATTACTGAGTTCTGCTTGAACTCTACAAGTGATATAATTAGTGTTGATTTTGTAAGCTAGGTAATGGTTTGGTCAGTTATTGCTCTAATTCTGTTATGATTTGAGGATAATGGCAGTGAAAAGCCAATGTCCTCCACTTCTGCCTTGGGTGATGTATATGTGGGTGCCTTTCTTTTCACTGACTAAGCAGTGACCAGAAGGAAATTGTGTCTCAAATAGAGAGGGTATGTGTGTGTGAGGTGAGGGTAAGTGCATGTGATGGTGAATCACATCTCTCATGGGATGGTGGGTGGGAGGGATTCCAAAGCCTTGGGACTTTTCTCTTGGGCTTTGGGTCCTCTTTAGGGATTGACTCAATGCAATATCTGCAAAACAGGAGTGTCCAGCCGTGCAAGTAATTGACCATAATGGCTACGGCAAATAACAGGTGAAAACATCCAGGGAAGGACCAGTGATCCAACCTAGACAAAGGAAGGCCTTCGAGTGGTTGAAAATTGTAAGAAGCCTGCTGAGATGATGAGATGTCAAAATTCCACAAAGAAGTGACACGATCACTTCCCAAAAGGAAAATTTGTTCTTCAGATATTCATTTGTATGCAAGATGAGAAATAAGGAGACAGCAACTGACCTAAGATTCACATGGGAAGTATAATATAAATGCCATTTGGTCCTTTCTCCTTGCATACCAGTGTCAGCTGGCTTTTTTGGCCAGTGTACACACGGAGACTTCTAAGAGAAAGTAAAGTTGAGTTGTGTCCAGATTAGAGCTATAAAGTTGCTATCTTGACAGGAACCAAAGAGGATGACAGAATGCTTTGGAAATCCATTGAAAGTTGCTAAGAAGGAGAGCAGTTCATTTTGAGTATAGCTATGCAAAGACACAAAGTTATTAACAAACTGATAGCTGCATATTGTGAGCTGTAGGACCAAACCAGTCAGTATTGAATTGATACATATCAGAGAAATGTGAGGCACATTGTGACAATATCGAGGTGTGCAGATAAGGTACTTACTCTTGAGGACCTGATAGTCTAAATGGAGAGGTGGAGCAAATGAATAGGAAAGAAGTCTTAGGGCTCATACTGAAATATAAACAAACTGCTTAAAGAGAATAATGACTCTCCACATCTTAGAACAGAAGGAGTCCTCCTCTTCAGATCATTGTGGATATTACAAGAGTCAGCACTGGTTTGTTTGTTTTGTTTTGTTTTTGCTTTTTAGAACCACCCTTGTGGCATGTGGAAGCTCCCAGGCTAGGGGCTGAATCTGAGCTACAGCTGCCAGCCTGAGGCACAGCCACAGCAACGCCGGATCCAAGCCACGTCTTCCACCTACACCACAGCTCACGGCAACACCAGATCCTTAACCCACTGAGTGAGGCCAGGGATCGAACCCACATCCTCATGAATCCTAGTCGGGTTTGCCAACCGCTGAGCCATGAAGGGAACTCCCAAGAGTCAGTCAGCATTGTTGCGTGGAGGCTTCTTAAGAACTGGGAAGCAATGTCAAAGAAGGGAAAGGGGAAGAAATAGAGAAGCACATGGATGTTAGACAGAAGGTCCCATTAGAGTAATGGTTCTCAATGTGTTCACTCACCCTTTCAGGGGGTCTGTGAGGCTAAAACTATTAATACAAAAATGTTGCTTGCCCTTTTTAAAACTTGAGTTAAAAATATATAACACAAGTTATCACCTTTACCATTTTTAAGTGTATAGTTCAGTAGTGTTAAGTAAATTCACATTGTTACACAACCAATCTCCAGAACTTTTTCATTCAGCAAATCGAAAATTTGTACCCATTAGACAACCCCTAATTTTTTCCCTCCCCCCAGCCCCTGACAATCACTATTCCATTTTCTTTTTCTATGAATTTGCTTACTTTACATACCTTATGTAAGTGGAATTATATAGTATGTGTCTTTTGTGACTGGCTTATCTCTTTTAGCATAATGTCTTCAAAGTTCATTCATGTTGTAAAGGCTGAATCATAGTCCATTGTATGTATATACCACATTTTGTTAATCCATTCATCTGATGTGGCCATTCAAGTCGCTTCTACCTCTAAGCCGTATTATTTGCTCTTTTCACTGAATTGGCATTTACAGTAATGCAAAACCAATGGTGGTGAAAACTGCTGGTTCCTTAGCACAAATCAAGATGGAGCATCACACTGTCCTAGCAGTTATGGTAGTCTTTATTGTCGCCCAATTCAATAGGAAGATATTCTTAGTTCCATTTAAGAATATCTTTTTAATACTCTGTGTGGCAAAATGGGAAATACACATTAAGCATTTCTGTTGCATACTGAAGTTGTCTCAAGGAAAAGCACTTAGGCAGTGATTTGAACTGTGAGCTGAACCCAGTTGCTTTTATCATGGAATACTATTTTCACTTGAGAGAATAACTGTCAGAAAAACTACGGATTTCAGACCTGGGTATTTCTTTTTTTCTTGTCTTTTTAGGGCCACACCTGCCACATGTGGAAGTTCCCAGGCTAGGGGTCGAATTGGAGCTGTAGCTGCCAGCCTACACCACAGCCACAGCAACATGGGATCCTTAACCTACTGAGCAAGACCAAGGATTAAACCCCGCATCCTCATGGATCCTAGTAGGGTTTGTTACCACTGAGCCACGATGGGAGCTCCAAACCTGGATATTTCATAGACATTTTCTTGAAAATGAAAGAAGTATAAACCTACCACTTTAAGGAAAACAGCTGTCAATATTTATTGCCAGAGATAAAATTTGAGCTTTTAGGTGAAAATTAAAAGTTCAGAAAATTTGTAACTGCCACTGTGAGTTTGATAGCATCCCAGTACTTAAAAGACATCTATCTATCTATTTATTTATTTATTTATTTTTATTGAAGTATAGTTGATTTACAGTGTTGCATTAGTTTCTGGTGTACAGCCGAGTGATTCAGATACATATGTGTATGTGCATTTTTATAGATATATAGATATAGATATGTATCAGTGATCAGATATATATATTTTTTTCCATTATGGTTTATTACAGGATATTGAATATAGTTCCCTGTGCTATACAGCAGGACCTTGTTGTTTATTTTATATGTAGTAATTTGAATCTGCTAATCCTAGTCTCCTAATTTATCCCTCCCTGACACACTTTCCCTTTGGTAACTGTAAGTTTGTTTTCTGTGAGTCTGCTTCTTTTTCATAAATGAGTTTGCTTGTGTTATATTTTAGATTCCACACATAAGTGATGTCATATGGTATTTGTCTCTGACTTCACTTAGTATGATAATCTCTAGGTCTATCCATGTTATTGCAAATGGCATGATTTCATTCTTTTTTAATTGCTGAGTAGTAAAAGACCTCTTGATTACTAAGATTAGTAATGATGTTAATAAATGGGTGGTTTTTGGTAGAATGAAATATGTCAAAATTGAAGATTTGCATAGCCAAATGAACCAATATTTTCCAATTTATGATGTGACAACATCATGCATGGGTAAAAGTAATTCAAAGTGAAAGACAGACCAGAGACTTTTTTTTTTTTCTTTTTACAGCCACAACTGTGGCTAGGGGTTGAATCAGAGCTGCACCTGCAGGCCTACACCACAGCCATGGCCAGATCTGAGCTACATCTGCCACCTACACTGCAGCTGTTGCAATGCTGGATCCTTTACCCACTGAGTGAGGCCAGGCATTGAACCTATATCCTCATGGACACCAGGCAAGTTCTTAACCTGCTGAGCCACAACAGAAACAGAGATTTAAATGTTAGACTATGAAAAGTTCCTACATAGGGTTTAGATACCACATTGCAACTAATCTTTAAGAAATGCCGCTTGTTGGTTTTTAGTGTAGTATCAAAGAGGAATATCTATAATGATCTAAAAATGCTATTAAAGTATTCTTCCCTTTTCCAACATGTTTAGTGAAGCTGGGTTTTCTTCATATACTTCAATCAAAACAACATATCCTAGCAGATTGAGTACAGAAGCAAATATAGGCGTTCCCATCATGGTGCAGCGGAAACAATCTGACTGGGAACCATGAGGTTGCAGGTTTGATCTCTGGCCTTGCTCTTGGGTTAAGGATCTGGCGTTGCCGTGAGCTGTGGTGTAGGTTGAAGACACAGCTTGGATCTCGCGTTGCTGTGGCTGTGGTGTAGGCCGGTGGCAACAGCTCCGATTAGACCCCTAGCCTGGGAACCTCCATATGCCGCAGACGTGGTCCTGAAAAGACAAAAGACAAAAATACAAGACAAAACAAACAGAAGCAAATATAAGAATCTAGCTGTTTTCTAATCCAGACACTATAAAGAGATTTGCTAAACTATAAAATACCAGTCTTGGAGTTCCTGTTGTGGCTTAGCAGTAATGAACCTGACTAGTGTCCATGAGAATGCGGATTCAATCCCTACCTCTGCTCAGTGTTAAGGATCCAGTGTTGCCATGAGCTGTGGTGTAGGTCACAGATGCAACTTGGATCCCTCGTTGCTGTTGCTGTGGTATAGGCCGGCAGCTACAGCTCCGATTCAACCCCTAGCCATGTGTTGTGGGTACGGCCCTAAAAAGAAAAAAAATTTTTAAATAGATAAATAAAACACTAGTCTTATAACTTTTTTTGTTTTAGAAGCGTAGTGATTTTTCATAAACTATGTTAATATCTAATCAGTTTGTCATTGTATCTAAATTAATACATATTAATTTTTTTCTGTTTTATTTTCTAAAATGGTAAATATTAGATGTAACACATGTACACAAAAGCTTTTTAGGGTATAGTAAATTTTAAGATTATAAAGGGGGAGTTCCCGTCGTGGCGCAGTGGTTAACGAATCCGACTAGGAACCATGAGGTTGCGGGTTCGGTCCCTGCCCTTGCTCAGTGGGTTAACGATCCGGCATTGCCGTGAGCTGTGGTGTAGGTTGCAGATGCAGCTCGGATCCCGCGTTGCTGTGGCTCTGGCGTAGGCCAGTGGCTACAGCTCCGATTCAACCCCTAGCCTGGGAACTTCCATATGCCGCGGGAGCGGCCCAAGAAATAGCAACAACAACAACAACAACAAAAAGATTATAAAGGGGTTGTAAGCCCCAAAAGTTTGAGAACCAATGTAGTGGGAAAAGTTTTTCATTAAGCAGGAGAGAATGGGATCCAGAATCTTTTCGAAGAGAAGTAGAAGGGGTGGTTCTCAGTGAAGGAAACCAGATAAAAATCTGTGATTGCTGATGAGAAATGAAAAGCCACTTTGGGCTGGAGATACATTAACTTGCCTATTTCTTTTTTATCTGTTTGCACCTAGGCATCTGCTTAGCTTTCATGTGATAGAAGTGAGCTGTTATATAAGTTGATTGGTGGATTATGAGCCCATGTTTGCGAGTAATTTGATTAGAATGGGAAGAAGGTTCGTGGTGAAATGGAATCTTTAGGGCTATAAACTTTTCAGCATGTAACAGATTTTTACCACCTGCCTCATTTCCCACAGCTCACTCTCATATCAGATCCAGAAAAAGGCTCCACCTGACCCTATCCTAGGCAATAATTTACAGCATTCTTTTGAAGCTTAGGTGTAAATCCTTTCTTTTTAAAGTAATACATTTTGCATTATAGAATAGGAAAGGTACTCAGCTCCACTTTTTGGTTTCAGAACTATTTCTACATGTTCTTCTTTTCACCAGGTTTGCTTTTCTGTCCAAAAGGAGGACCTTTGTTTGTGGTCTGTGTAGCAATATGAAATCACCAGTAAACACAGGCTAGATGGTTCTGAGGGGTATGACACATGACTGGCTGTTCTGACCAGAGGTGGATTTACTTTGAAGTTAACGTTACAATTCAAGGCCCCTCACTTGCAGGCGCCTCTTTTGTATTGGAAATGCTGACTCTTTTGTTTAAAAGACTGCTTTCCCTGTTATACTAGTTTCAGGCTTCACAAAACCTAGTTCTGAGGGGTTCTAACGTCAGGGCCTTGGGGATCTGGGAGTTCACTCTAAAGCCAATGTTGGATGAGTAGGGCAGAGATCATATAAGGAGAAGGGAGTATTATAGCCCTAATACTTGAGAAGATTGAGTCATTGCTTTCAGGGCATTTATTTCAATTGTTAGCTCAACCTATAGTAATACTTATTCAAATGTAAAAGAATTTAGAAGACCAAATTTTAGCTTGTCTATCATACATTGCATATTAGCACCAAGAAAAAGCTCTCCTTTTTGTGTGTGTGATAAGCTAAAAGCTATTTTCACTGGGCTCCTCTTCAAGAGAAGCCTTTGAAGAGGAGTCATCAGAGATGTTTGTGCTTTTCGGACCCTCAGACTCTGAGGGAACTTTAGTATTTATTAAAGCCTCCCCACTCAGAAGCATTTTACCAACTTTTAGCTTTCTTTTTTTCCTGGACATTTCAACCCTTTTCTCCAGAGAGTCTTCTACTAACTGCTCTGGCAGTAGTTATAGGGTAACAGCACTGTGCTAACTGCTCAACACACACTGCCTCTGAAAGTAGAGACTCCTAACCATCCTTATTTCAGAGATGAGGAAACAGCCTGAGAGAATTGAGTAATTTTCTGAAGGTCACATAGCATAGAAAGTGCCAGGGCTAGGACTCAAACCTTGGGGTTTTGATGCTAACATCTTTGATGTTCCATCTTCTTGCTGTCAGCCAGGTATCTTGGAATGAGACTCTGAGAAAATCTCAACACAAACTACTAATGTCCTAGAGCCTAGAAGCTTTTTCAAAAAGTGTAATGTTTTATTTTTTAAATTTGGTGTGGGGTAAACTGGCATTGTTTTATTGTTATTCTTTATATTCTGTACCTTATTTTCTAAATATTCTCTCTCTCGCTCTCGCTCTCTTTTTTTTTTTTTTGGTCTTTTTAGGGGCGCATCTGTGGTATATGGAGGTTGTCAGGTTAGGGGTCAAATTGGAGCTGCAGCTGCCGGCCTACGCCACAGCCACAGCAACGTGAGATCCCAGCTGTGTCTGCAATCTACACCACAGCTCACAGCAACGCCAGATCCTTAACCCACTGATCGAGGCCAGGGATCGAACCTGTGTCCTCACGGATGCCAGTCAGATTTGTTAACTGCCATGACAGGAACTCCGTAATTAAGAAAAAATTTTTACGATTGTACCCATGGCATGTGGAAGTTCCTAGGCCAGGGATTGAATCCAAGCTGCACCTGGGGCCTTCCCCATAGCTGCAGCAATGCTGGATCCTTTAACCCACTGCACTGGGTCAAGGGTCTAACCTGTGCTTCTGCAGCAACCCAAGCTGCTGCAGTTGATTCTTAACCCCATGCCACAGCGGGAACTCCTAAACATTCTTTTTTTATAATTGCAAAATAAAGAATTGTTGTATTTATGGAATATATATATATACATTTTTTTTCTATCTTTTTGCTTTTTCTAGGGTCGCTCCCGCGGCATATGGAGGTTCCCAGGCTAGGGGTCGAATCAGAGCTGTAGCCACCTGCCTACTCCAGAGCCACAGCAACTCGGGATCCGAGCCGCGTCTGCGACCTACACCACAGCTCACAGCAACGCTGGATCGTTAACCCACTGAGCAAGGCCAGGGATCGAACCTGCAACCTCATGGTTCCTAGTCGGATTCGTTAACCACTGCGCCATGACGGGAACTCCTGGAATATATTTTTTATTAATGCAATTCTAGCCATATAAAGTGTGAAATGAAAAGCCCATAAATACCACCACCCAGAAACACATTAAATGATAATCATTCCTCAGTATTCTTTGTTTATATATAGAAAGATAGATAATAGCAAAGAAATTATTAGGATTGTTTTAGTTATCTAGTGTACAATAGCAAATGCCCCCTCAATTCATTTATTTACTTTTAAATTTAATTTTATTGGTGTATAGTTTTTGTTTGTTTGTTTTTGCTTTTTGGTGCTGCACCTGTGACATATGGAGGTTCCCAGGCTTGGGGTAGAAGCAGAGCTATAGCTGCCAGCCTACTCCCCTGCCACAACAACGCCAGATTCAAGCAGCGTCTGCTACCTACACCACAGCTCACGGCAACACCAGATCCTTAACTCAATGAGCGAGGCCAGGGATCAAACCCACAACCTCATGGTTCCTAGTTGGATTCGTTTCTGCTGTGCCATGACAGGAACTCCCTTGTTGGCATGTAGTTGACTTACAATGTTGTATTAGTTTCAGGTGTACAGCAAGTGTACATGTAAATATACCCATTCTTTTTTTCCCATATAGGTTATTACAAACTATTGAGTAGATTTTCCTGTGTTCTACGTAGGTTCTTGTAATCATCTATTTTATACAGTAGAGTGCATGTGTTATTCCCACCCTCCCATTTCTTCCCTCTCCCCAGCAGTTTCACCTATAGTAACCAAAAGATTGGCTTTGAAATCTATGAGTTTCTGTTATATAACTAAGTTCTTTTGTATCATTTTTATTAGATTCCACATATAAGTCATATCATGATATTTGTCTTTGTCTGACCACTCAGGATGATAAGCTCTAGGTCCATCCATGTTGCTGCAAGTGGCATTTCATTCTTTTTTATGGCTGAGTAATATTCCGTTGCATATATGTACCACATCTTCTTTATCCATTCCTCTGTCAGTGGACATTTAGGTTGCTTCCATGTCTTGCAAACAGTCCCCCAATTTAGTGGCTCATTGTTTACTCAGGCCTATAAGCCCTTTAATGCTTGATACAAGATTTGCTACCCTAACCAGTTTGAGTACTGTCTCCTAACTAGGAGGAGTCTTTTAGTTACCTAATTTCAGTGTAAACCAGCTGTTGCCTCATATACATCCATAAATATGGTCAACATTGTTTCATTCCTTTGTGGGGATGTGTCGTCCCATGTGCCTGGCACATGTAGGTACTTAATGAAAACTTATGAACAAATGGATTAAGTGGTGATGCTGTTCATGGACGAGGCTGCTTAATACTAGTTTCTCTTTTTGCCTGATTTAGATATTTGGCTCGAGTAGGGGATCTTGAAGCTACTGACACTGAAGATCCAAATCTAAATTATGGACTTGTTGTGGACTGTGGCAGCAGTGGCTCCCGGATTTTTGTTTATTTCTGGCCAAGACATAATGGGAACCCCCATGACTTGTTGGACATCAAACAGATGAGAGACCACAACAGCCAACCAGTGGTTAAAAAAATCAAGCCAGGTACTAACTGGAACTTATTTCATGGTCCATCTCTATTATCTGCTACAGAAATGAGAGAAGAGGGAAAAAGAAAGCCACCTTTTTCTTCTTGAGATTCTTGGTAGTGGGCGGGATATCTCATTTATTGGAGCCCTGCTCCTATAAAGAAATAAATGTTTAGAACCTTAAACAGAACCTTATGAGATAGCAGTCTTTGGAGTCTAGGCGATCTGCTTTTTAAAGAAAGTATTTTATCTTACTTAAGGAATCTCTGCAATGGCAGACACCCCAGAACATTCCAGCGATTACCTTCGTCCTCTTCTGAGCTTCGCTGCTGCCCATGTGCCTGTGAGGAAGCACAAGGAGACCCCACTGTACATTCTCTGCACAGCAGGCATGAGGCTCCTCCCCGAGAGGTGAGATGCAGGAGAATGGGTGACACAGGAGTTGAAAGTCCAGTTCCACGCATACTTCTCTGTGGTTCTCTGGTCTGAAGGTGGGATGTGGGTACATCACACAGAATCAACAGGTGGCACTAAAAGACTCCTTGCTCAAAAAAGAGCAGAGCAACTCCTACACCCTGTTATTTCACAATCTCTTGTTCACACCTTCATGTCATTTGCTTAATTGGGATCACTGTCTATTTTAAATGGCCGTAGAGATCCTTAGTTTTGATTGCAGCTTGGGAGCAGTGATGATGGTGATAAATTTGGATCATGAGGCATCTAGAGGGGGAGTATGATTTCTGAAGGGTAGTAGGAGGGTCACCTGAGGGACTGGGTACCTGGGGGCTAGTAGGCTGGCTCTGGTAGGAATGGGGCTTTCTCTGTAACTTGCCTGGGATCCCTGGGGATAGTTGGTGCTATTTGCAAAGCTCCTTCTCCATTGCTTTAGACTGGTTTTTTCACCTCCCACCAGTCAAGTCTTTTCAACTTGACCTTGTCAGTTTCTTTTTTCTTTTTTTCTTTTCATGTTATTTTATTTTCCTTTTTTTTTTTCTTTTCTAGGGCTGCTTCCCGTGGCATGTGGAGGTTCCCAGGCTAGGGGTCTAATCGGAGCTGTTGCTGCCAGCCTACGCCACAGCCACAGCAACGCAGGATCCGAGCTGTGTCTGCAACCTATACCATAGGTCATGGCAACACCGTATCCTCAACCCTCTGAGCAAGGCCAGGGATCAAACCCGCAACATCATGGTTCCTAGTCGGATTCGTTAACCACTGTGCCACAGCGAGAACTCTGATCTTGTCAGTTTAGCCTGGCTTCTTGCCATCTCATCTTCCTTCATTGAAAGAGGAGGGGGAGGAAGAGGCAGCAGCTATGCTTAGGTCAGACCCCTCCTTGTTTGTGATTTCTTCCCTTTGACACCTCCTGGACCCCACCGGACTTATTATGGTCATGGAATGGGAATGCAGTCCCTTAACTTTAGCATCCATCTTCCTGGAATGTTCACAGTCTCATAGTTATTAGGTATTTTTTTATTAGCTTCAATATTTTTTCTTGGTAAATAGCAATTCCCTTTCCCACAAAGTTTCCTTTTATATACTTGGCCAACAGCAACAAAAATCTCTGTGGTATGTGTAGGACTTCATTTTGCTTGTGCCAAACATTCCAGCCAATATAATGTATGTCAACATTTCTTTCAGAAGACTTCTTTCCTTCTATTCAGACATGGAGTTACTGGTTTACTCCCTGGTTTTCTGTTGAGAAGCAGATTATTTTATGTAGCTGTTTGTCACCCTGAGAGGCCTTCTAGCTCCTTATTTTTCCATATATCTTGCTCTTTAAAAATTTTTTTTGGTTTGGAGTTCCCATCGTGGCACAGCGGAAATGAATCCGACTAGGAACCATGAGGTTGCAGGTTCAATCCCTGGCCTGGCTCAGTGGGTTAAGTATATGGCGTTGCCATGAGCTGTGGTATATATAGGTCGCAGATGCAGCTGGGATCCTGCGTTGCTGTGGCTCTGGCATAGGCCAGTGACTACAGCTCCGTTTAGACCCCTAGCATGGGAACCTCCCTATGCTGTGGGTGTGATGATAAAAAAAAAATACATAAATATTTTCTTTGTTTTTACTTACTTTTAAAACTAAAATGTTATTGCTAGAACCTTACATCATTAAAGGAAATATTAAAAGTAAAGCAAACAGGGAGTTCCCGGTTGGCCTAGCAGTTAAGGATCTGACATTGTCATGCTGTGGCTCAGGCCACTGCTGTGATGCAAGTTCAGTCCCTGGCCTGGGAACTTCTGCATGCTGAGGGTGCACCTCCACCCACCTCCACCTCCCCAAAAACGTAAAGGAAAGAAAAAAGTTATAATTCTACCATCCTATCAAAATTGCTTCATTTTGTCATGTTCCCTTCTCTCTGTACATCTGTGTAATTTCTCCAAAATTGTAATCATACCACACATACAATTTCAAATTTTTGTTTTTGGCATAAGTAATACATCATTCAAAATTTTAGAAACCCTGAGAAGAGTGTATGGATGACACAGGTGGTGCCACATCACAGGGTTGTGAGTGGACTGAGGCCTCAAAGACAAGGAGCAGGGGGTGGAGGACCAGAGAAAAAGCTGACTCGGAGGTCAAAAAGGGCAAAGCCAACCAGCAGGCTCTCGTGTGTCTGGAGCAAAGGAGAGGATTGCCTCATCTCCTGGCACTGCCCAGCCTTGCCTCTGTATTCAAAGAAGTTTCTATTTAAACAAAACCAACTCTGTAGCTCCATCTCATTTTCTAAGGTGTTTGCTGTCAGTGTGGAAGCTCTGAATATTAGTATTTATTTCATCTTAATTTTTAAAGAACTTGGCCTTTTCTTTTAACTTATTTTCTGATCACCGCTTTTAATAAAGGCTAGATCTATCTTGGGCTTATGAAATCACTGCTACCTCTAAGGCAGCTGTAATTGTTGAAATAAGTGTAACTATCACTGCAAGAACCTGTTCTGTATAATTAATGCTTTGTTCATTTATTAGCACTTATGAGCAATATTCAAAATGGGTTTGAATCACCTGGGCTGAATTTTGAATTTATGAGTACTAGGTTTTATTTCTTTGCCAAAGGTGTGGACTACCAGAATTTGTTCCACTTCCTTTTTATTTTGTAGTGGAAATACCTTTAAAGAATTATACTGAGGTGTCTCCATTTTGAATCTGACTGCAGAGGCTCAGGTTGCCGTGCAGGTGCAGGTTTGATCCCAGCCCAGAACAGTGGGTTAAAGGATCTGACAATTCAGATTCGATCTCTGGCCTGGCCATTAAAAAAAAAAAAAAAAATTGCAAAGTGATATTTAAGAAAAGAAACTTTACTATGAGAAATTTGAAATGTATGTAAAAGTAAAAAGAATAATATAATGAACCCCCATCTACTTACCACCCAGCTTCAACAGCTGTCATTGTTTTGCCATGAAGTTTTTTTACTAAACAATAATGAATTTTTTTTTTTCCTGTCTTTTTAGGGCCACACCTATGGCATATGGAGGTTCCCAGGCTATGGGTCGAATCAGAGCTGTAGCTGCTGATCTATGCCACAGCAACACGGGATCCGAGCCGTGTCTGCAACGAACACCACAGCTCACAGCAACGCTGGATCCTTAACCCACTGAGCAAGGCCAGGGATTGAACCTGTGTCCTCATGGATGCTAGTCAGATTCGTTTCTGCTGAACCATGGCAGAAACTCCAACAATAATGAATTTTAAAAAGACAAAATTCTGTCCTATCCTGTGCAATATATGAAGTGTTTTGTTTTTTAACATAAATCGAGATCATATTAAATGTACTATTTTGTAACCTATTAAAACTCAAAATATGTTGGACATCTTTTCATGTCAGTACACATAGATATTAACTGACCTCATTTCTTTTAACATTTGTATGGTTTACATGGTATGAATATACCATAAATTACCTTACTGGTGTCTACTGGTATACCTTTAGGTAATTTCCAGATTTTCATTGTTATAAATAATGCTGTAGTATTCTTATTGCTTTTTAGCTCAGTTGATTTCCTTGCAATAAATGTTGAAAAATGTAACAGCCAGGTCAAAGGTTAAGCACACGAAAATTTTCGATACATAGTCCTGGATTGCCCATTGTTAGGTTGTTTCAGTAATTTACATTCCAAACAGCAGTGTGTGTTGGTGCCCCTTCTTCCATGTCATCACCAAAGCCAGCAGGCCCCCTTCCGTGGGTAGTTTAGAAGCATATCCAATAAGGAGGGCAAAACAGCAACTCTCATTCCCCATAACAAATTCTTATCATAAGAATTTAATATGTAGGAGTTCCCGTCATGGCTCAGCGGTCAATGAACCCAACTGGTAGCCCTAAGGACGTGGGTTTGATCCCTGGCCTTGCTCAGGGGGTTAAGGATCCTGCATTGCCATGAGCTGTGGTGTAGGCTGAAGACCACCAGATCCCGAGTTGCTGTGGCTGTGGTGTAGGCCGGCAGCTACAGTTCCAATTCGACCCCTAGCCTGGGAACCTCTATATGCTGCAGGTACGGTCCTAAAAAGAAAAAAAAATTGAGTATTTATAACAATAAGCTTTTTCAGAAGCTATATTTGACATTATATTGGAAAATTACTACTTTAAATGCAATTTTCATTTTCAGGCGCTAAGAGCATTCTTCATCGTCATGATGGCAACTAGTATAACCAGTAAAATATATTTGTAATCAGTAGTTTCAAGCTTTGTTTCTTTGTTTTTCTTTACCTGATAATAGCAATAACGTAAAACTTTAGAGGACAAAACAGCCCTGTGGATACTAAGCTTCAAATGTTATCCCCAAATTATGACCCAAAGGTTTTGATCTGTTCTGGGTTTTTCAAATAGTAAAATTTTTATGAAGAAAAAACAAATCAGCCCTTGAAAATATAGAAATAAGGAGATTTAAAAGTTCATTGTTAGTTTATGGAAAGGATCATGTCAACACTTGTGGAATAATAATGCTTATGTGGTGATGTGAGACATTGTTTCTGAATTGCCTAAGATCTGCCCATGAGATTGTATCTTTGATTTAACAGCCTCATTTCATAGTAGTTAGGAACAACATAATTACATCTGTCTTATAGGTTATGAAACTGTGCTTTCAGTTTCCTGTATCTTATCCATATTTAGCCTCTGAGAGGCGTAGAACCATAGACTCATCTTTTAATATTATTTGAATTGTAACATTATATAAAGGAGAAGTTCCTGCTGTGGTGCAGTGGGTTAAAGGATCTGGTGTAGGTCATAGCTGCAGCTGGGATGGATTCAGTCCCTGGCCTGGGAACTTTCCCATGCCACAGATGTAGCCATTAAAACAAACAAACAATAACATATAAAGGAAAAGGTACTTTTACCATGTTGCTTTGTATGAAGGAAGCTATGCTTTTGAGTAATTTTAAACTTTTGAAATCAAAGAGGGTACCAAACACAAACAGGGATCCAGTGGATTGGGTACGTGAACAGTGAATGCTAACAAGGCTAAGTAGAAGTCAAACTGCGTCTGTTTGTGAGAAGAGAGTTTAACCAGTAACTTTTAGGTTTTTTGTTCTGTCTTACAGGAAGCAGTTGGCTATCTTGGCTGATCTAGTGAAAGATTTACCTCTGGAGTTTGACTTCCTCTTTTCTCAGTCTCAGGCAGAAGTGATCTCTGGAAAGCAGGAAGGTACTGGGCCTTGAGGTTTAAAAGCTTGTATTTTGGGTTTGTGGTGCTGGGGTGGAGTTGAATGCATGTTCTCCTATAGTCCAAATGCAGCCTGTGTAATGAATTGTTTCCAGTTCTTGACAAAGAAAATCTTTTATGTCTTTTAGGTGCAGTTCACATAAAGGAAAAGATTCACCATTTTCTTTTTCTTTCCTTTTTTTTTTTTGACTTTTCTGGGGCTGCACCCATGGCATATGGAGGTTCCCAGGCTAGGGGTCTAATCAGAGCTGTAGCTGCCTGCCACAGCCACACAGGATCCGAGCCACATCTGCAACCTACACCACAGCCCAGGGCAACACTGGACCTCTAACCTACTGAGTGAGGCCAGGGATTGAACCCGCAACCTCATGATTCCTAGTCGGATTCATTAACCACTGAGCCATGATGGGAATTCCAGATTCACCATTTTCAATCTCAGTGTTGCATTTTTCCAACTGAAAATTTCCGTTTGGTTTTATTCTACTTTTTTGCTAAGACTTTTCTATCTTTCTAGTCATTGTAAGACTGTTCTTATTTCCTAGTTGGGTAGCTGCTTTAATATCTTTATTTGATAATAACAACACTTGAGTCATCTCAGGGTTGGCATCTTTTTTTCCCCTTATGGGTTGAGATTTGCTTAGTTCTTTGTATGCCAAGTCATTTTACTTTATTTTTTATTTATTTATTTTTTCTTTAGAGCTGCACCTGAGGCACGGAAGTTCCCAGGCTAGGGGTCAAATTGGAGCTACAGCTGCCAGCCTATGCCATAGCCACAGCACATGAGTTCTGAGCCATGTCTGCAACCTACCCCACATTCATGGCAACGCTGGCTCCTTTAACCCATCAAGCAAGGCCAGGGATCAAACCCACATCCCCCTGGATACTAGTCGGATTTGTTTCCACTGAGCTACAACGGAAACTCCCCAAGTCATTTTATATTGTATCCTGGATCTTTTGAATTTTACAGTTCTGAAAATCTTTGATAGGTTGTTCAGAGTCAGATCTTGCATGTGAAATCATGTAACACTTCATCCTCTACCCACCACAATCTCCCTGATACTTTCTGGTTTCCTGAGGCTCACTTTCTTGGTCTTCTGGTCAGAAAGCCAGGCAGGTATTTAACTTGCCCACACTGCCATGAATTTCCCATGACTGTATCTATATCTAGAGCTAAGTGGTAGAGGACAGAGGGGGAAATTTTTCTTATTTAAGCAGTGGGCATCTGTCCCAACTCTTGAAGCTGTATCTGCTCTGATCGGAGAAGAGCCACATCCCTCAGAGTTCTGGGCACCCACCCAGTCTCTACCTCGGCTGCTGCAGGATTGCCTGGGGTAGACGAAAGAAAAAACTTTTTTTTTTTTTAAATTTTTTTTAGGAGTTCCCATTGTGGCTCAGCAGAAACAAATCTGACTAGCATCCATTAAGACACGGGTTTGATCCCTGGCCTCACTCAGTGGGTTAAGGATCTGGAGTTGCCATGAGCTGTGGTGTAGGTCACAGACACAGCTCGGATCCCGTGTTGCTGTGGCTGTGGTGTAGGCTGGCAGCTGCAGCTCCGATTCGACCCTTAGCCTGGGAACTTCCATATGTGGCAGGTGCAGCCCTAAAGAGACCAAAAAAAAAAAATTTTTTTTAAAGCAAGGAATTTCTCCACAATCTTTCTGAATCTTTGGAGTCCCGTTTTTCTAATCCTTGTGGTGCTTTAAATTCTGACTTTCCCAACATGCCCACTGTCATTTACTCTCAGAGTTCTCAGAAAGCGACTCCAAACATTCTATCTAGAGTTTTTTATCTTGTATTCAGTGTCCTTATTAACTCCATCTTGGCCAGAACTAGAACTACAAGATTTACATCTTTTAACATTTGTTTTTAACGTTTGTTTTTAACTTATCATTCCTATTTATTGTAGAAAATTTAGAAAATGCGAATAATTTTAAAAGGGAAAAACATCACAAGATTAAAGATCTTAAATTCATACACTGAGAGTATAGAGTAAACAATCACTTTTTTTCCAAGAAAAGGAGGAAAAGAGCAGCTCTGGGAGAGAGGTACATGCTATAACAGTAGAAAATTAAGCAAGGGCTTTTATATTTCTTACTTAGGGGTTTATGCATGGATCGGAATCAACTTCGTTTTGGGACGATTTGACCATGAGGATGGTGAGTAATATTGTCTTCTTATGACAGTTCTAAGGCCCGAAAGATTTATGTTATAACCTGTCAGTAGCACATAAGTGCTGATTTTAACTTGTTTTTCTTTTTTTCTTTTTTCAAAACTTAAGATGCTTCATTTTCCAGTTCTATTTTGTTTTATTTCTTTTTAACTTTTTAATATGGAAAATTTCAAACATTCATAAAAGTAGATAATTAATAAAATGAACCTCCATGAGTCCATTACCAAGTTTCAACTCTTATAACAGTTTGCCGGGTTTTTTTGTTCCCACACTCCTACACAACACAGGTTTTTTTCCTTATTGGATTTGAAAGAAAACTTTAGACACATCACATCCTCATGTACTTCAGTAAATACCTCTAACAGATAAGGAGTTTCAAAACAAACAAATAAGAATATCCACAGTTCCATTTTTATTTTTATTTATGATTTGTATTTTTTTGGCCATACCCTTGGCATGTGGAAGTTCCTGGGCTAGGAAATCAAACTTGTGCCACAGCAGTAACCAGAACCATAGCAGTGACAATGCTAGATCCTTAACCAGCTGCCAGCGGGTAACTTCCTACAGTTCCATTTTTAAACTTAACAAAGGTAACTCCTAATATCATAATATCCATCTAATACCCTGTAGAGAGTTCCCCAGTTGTGTCAAGAAAATTTATTTATAGTTATCTTGTTCAAATCAGAATCTGAACATAGGTCACAAATTACATTTGATTGATAGGTCTCTTTTAATCTGTACCAGTTAACCTTCCCCCTCAACTCTTTTTTTTCCCCTTCAAATCATTCATTTAACAAAAAACAAACGAAAAAACCAAAACAACCAAAACTGGGTCACTCGATAGAATGAATTTGCTGCATTCTGGATTTTGTTGACTGAATCTTTGTGGGATCTTTAACATGTTTCTCATCCCCCCCTTATGTACTATAAACTGGAGATTAGATGGATATAAAGATTGATTAGACTCAGATTCAGTTTTTTCGGTAAGAATAAATCATAGTGGTGCTCAGTGTTTCCTGCTGTATCACATCAGGACTTTTATAATGTCTGATTGTCTTACTTTTAGTCATGTGAAAACTGATCATGTATTCAGGGTTCAGATATTGCCAGCCTGATATGCTCTCTTATAAAAATGCTCTATCCAGAGTTCCCGCTGTAGCACAGAGGATTAAGGGTCTGACATTGTCTCTGCAGTGGCTTGGATTTGATCCTGGTCAGAACTCCCATATGCCATGGGTGCAACTGAAAAAAAAAAAAAAATCCATCTATTTTTCACCTAATGGTTATAGCAGCTAATTGCAATTGTTGCTTAGATTTGTTTTTTCATTAGAGGTTGCAAAGAGGTTTTTCTGTCATTCATTCCACTTCAAGAGTTAACATTTTTGGAGTTCCCATTGTAGCTCAGTGGAAACGAATCTGACTTGCATCCTTGCGGACGCAGGTTCAATCCCTGGCCTTGCTCAGTTGATAAAGGATCTGGCATTGCAGTGAGCTGTGGTATAGATCGCAGACATGGCTCAGATACCTTGTTGGCAGCTATAGCTCCGATTGGACCCCTAGCCTGAGAAACTCCGTATGCTGCAGGTGCGGCCCCCAAAAAACAAAAACAAAAAAACCACCACCACCACCACCACCACCACCAAACAACAGTTCTCATTTTTATATAATGAAATTTTCCTCATTAGCCATTTGTTTATCCTGAAATATAGTCTTATGGGACATACAGAATGAAACCCTTGATTCCTTCCTTTTATTTATTTATTTATTTATTTATTTATTTTGGTCTTTTTGCTATTTCTTGGGCCACTCCCGCGGCATATGGAGGTTCCCAGGCTAGGGGTCGAATCGGAGCTGTAGCCACCGGCCTACGCCAGAGCCACAGCAACGCGGGATCCGAGCCGCGTCTGCAACCTACACCACAGCTCACGGCAACGCCGGATCGTTAACCCACTGAGCAAGGGCAGGGACCGAACCCGCAACCTCATGGTTCCTAGTCGGATTCGTTAACCACTGCGCCACGACGGGAACTCCTCCTTCCTTTTATTAATCAAGCTTTTTTTTTTCCTCTCTCTCTCTTTTTTTCTTTAAAGGGCTACACCTGCAGCATATGGAAGTTCCCAGGCTAGGGGTCAAATCGGAGCTGCAGATGCCAGCCTATGCCACAGCTTGCAGCAGCGCTGGATCCTTTACCCACTAAGTGAGGCCAGGGATCGAATCTGCATGCTCATGGGTACTAGTCGGCTTTGTAACCCACTGAGCCACAACAGGAATTCCCATTACTCAAGTTTTTGAGTAATGAGTTAGTTGGTGTCCTAGCGATTTCCAAAAGTAATCAGTGAAGTTTTTTGGGTGTTTTTTCAGTATCATTATGGACTTGTGAATTTTAATGTATTTGAGGCATTGCAGTCCTTCACATCATTATTCCTTTTGGTGCTCAAGTTATACCATCACTGGCTGGTAGGAACACCTTTAGGTTGGCTCATGTACCCTTTGTCGTGATCCCAATAGTCTTTATTTCCCTGGCATTTTGGTACACCAAGGTATTCCATACTCATCTTGTATTTTGTGGCCATTTTTCTAAGAAGCCCTCATTTTTTTTAGTGGAAAATGATGTTTAGAGACCATGGTCTACATGCCAAGGGTGCTTAGTGCTCTTGGTTATCATTGCTTGTAGCCTTTTTTTGTGGACAGAGCTAGAAAATATGTGTTTTTAGAAAGGGAAAGATAAATCATGATCTCATAGTGATAGTTTCAATTCATATGTAAGATTATAAGGTTATTGTTTAATTTCTCTGATTTTATATTAAAATCAAATCCTTTTTTCCCTTTTGCTGAATATTTGTTCCTAAAGCTATTTACGTAAACATTTATTTACTTTATTCCATAATGTATGTTTAGTAGTTTAAAAATAATAATGCCAATAATGTATTATCAGTAAGACTCCTGGAATGCAGTTTAAGATATTTGTTTCTTTTATCATTAAGATATAGTCTACAAGGGAGATACAGTCAGAATACCATGTTTTAAGTCACTTAAAATAATTCTTCTCCGTATAATATACAGATGGTACAGGTAGCTTAATTTATTTCAGTTTGCTTTCAATTTTTGAAGGGATTTCTAGGTTGCCTTTCCCCCCCTTTTTAACTTAATTTTGGCTTTTAATTACTATATCCCTTCTGTTCCCATATTTATTTCAGAGTCAGATGCTGAGGCTCCCCAGGAATTGGCAACAGGACGCAGAAGGACAGTAGGGATACTGGATATGGGAGGAGCCTCTCTCCAAATTGCTTATGAAGTTCCTACCTCAACTTCTGTCCTTCCTCCACAACAGGTATTTTACCTTTTGGAGAAATTCAGTTGCTAGAAATGCTGATATTTGAAAAGGAAAGGAACTGTGTTTGGACTTAGACCAAGTGGCCTGGACCCAGATATTGGTTCAGATCCTCAACAGCTTGTGTTATGTTGGGTAGGTTACCTCTCAGTTGAGCCTCAGTTTCCTATGTGTTGAATGAGAATAATAGTAGTATCTACCTCATAAAATCAAGAGGGTGAAATAATATCAGGGTGTAAAACGCTTTAGCAAGCTGCTCAGCGTGTAGTAAACATTTAATACGTTTTAGCAATTATATTACCTATCTGGAAGAGTTGCCTGAGGATTAAACATGACAATGTAATTCCTGGAGTAAAGAATTTTTTACATACTTGTTCATTAAATTATCCCCTTCCCTTTACTGATGATTTCATTGTTGTGCTTCTTCTATTCCAACCTGACTAGAATGTAAAGAATGTATTGTGAGGGAGAAGTTCCATCATACAGAGGAAAAAGAAAGAAAACATTTTTTAGCACCTATTATGTGCAAGAAATAAGATGTTACACTGCCCTCCAAAGCTTATAATCCATCAGTTGAGATAGCCTGTAATAACAGGCAGACTGTAACAGTGTTGTTGTAGTTTCATCTCAACCAGGATTTCTCATCACTGGTGCTACTGACATTTGGGGCTGAGTAAGCCTTTGTTGTGGAGGGCTGTCCTGTACATCATATGATGTCCAGCAGCATCCTTGGTCTCTATCGGATGCCATAATGACCCACTTCCCCCAGACTTCCAGTTTTGACAATCAGAAGTGTCTTCCAAGTTTCAGAGGTTGCCAAATGCCTGTAGGGGTGCAAAATCACTTCTGTTTGAGAAGCTTGGGTCTAAACAGAAAGCTGCGGCAGTGTGGGAACTGGCAGGGTCAACTCCATTCACAAAGGCTTGAATAGGATTCTTTATGCTGCCTTCATGGAAAGTAAGGTATTTACCTGGGCCTTGGATAATCGTAGGGTTTTGCATAGTGGAGGTTGAAGGAGAGCCATCTGCAGGGAGGTAGCAGTATGCACAAAGGCACAGAAAAAGCAGCAGAGAGCCCAAAATGTGCAGGGAATGATGAATGGCCTGGTGCCATGTGTGGTTTTCAAATGTGGTAATAGGAAGATTGGGAAGATGAAATGAAATTAGATCATGAGGAGTCTTGGGTGCTGTACTGGAGTGTTTGGCTTTTTTATCTGTAGATAGTGGGGAGCCAGCAAAGGTTTTTGAGTAACGCAGTCATATAAGCCTCGGTTCCATCATCTATGAAATAATTAAACTCTGAAGGTCTTCCTCAGCTCTGAATTTTGTGACTATGTCAATTGTGTGACTGGGTGCCAGTCTGTTTTTAAGAAAATAATTTTGGTGTTAGTAGGAAAAAGAACTGTAGTTCAGGGACTCTTGGGTGAGAAGTGATAAGATGCTCAACTAGACTGTGTGAGTGGAAATGAAAGGAGGGGACAGATTCTAAGGGATATTTTGAAGTAAAAAACCAGTGTAAGGTGGTGATGTGGGTAGGGAGAGGATGGCCAGAGGTGCTGAGGGTCCAGCCTAGATAACTGGAAGGGCGAGGAACCCAGTCACTGAGAGAGAGAGAGAGACCCCAGGGGAAGGGGCAGGGCTGTTGCTAAGCACACCAGTATGGTTTGGGGAGAGTGTCTTTCTGGTCTCTGTCTCTGAAGTCCTATAACCAACCAGTTCAGTTTGGGGTATGTGGAGTTTTTGAGGTATCTGAGGAAAGAATGTGTCTAAATATCCAGCAGAACTGTTGGAAATGTGGGTTTGGCAGTCAGCAGGGAAGTCCGTGGTGGGGTTGGAGATTTGGGAACTGAGTTGTGAGACTTTGTAGTCTATATTCTAAAGTATATAACCCACCGGTAAAATGAAGGCATGATTCTGAGACTAAGAAATAGTGACAGGTAGCATTAAGCCTGAAAGTCCTAAACAAATGGCTTTTTGTGTGCATTCTTAGAAAGCGACACTGGTATAGAAAGTATATTTGCAGGTAACAAATGAGAGGTACACATAGCAATAGAGTGGATATTTGTGCTTAGTGAAAAAAGGAAAGAAACAATGAGACATAACACAATAGCACTTTAAAAATTTTGTATAATCCTAAATGCCTAATTATTTTGTACAGTTCACAAAGTTGTGCAATCACCACTCTCAAATTCCAGAACATTGGAGTTGCTGTCCTGGCTCAGTGATTAACGAATCTGACTAGCCATGAGGATGCAGGTTTGATCCCTGGCCTCATTCAGTGGGTTAAGGATCCAGTGTTGCTGTGAGCTGTGCTGTAGGTTGCAGGCGGGGCTTGGATCTCACATTGCTATGACTGTGGTGTAGGCCGGCAGCTACCTATTTGACCCCTAGCTTGGGAACCCCCAAGTGCCTTGGGTGCGGCCCTCAAAAGAAAAAAAAAAAATTCCAGAACATTTCTTCACCTCAAAAAGAAATCCCATACTCATTAGCAGTTACTCACCACTCCCCTTCCCCAGCTCTGACCACCATTAACCTACTTTCTGTCTCCTGTGGATTTTCCTATTCTGGTATTTCATAAACATGGGACCATAAAATATGTGGCCTTTTGTGTCAGGCTTCTTTCATTTAGCACAATGTTTTCAAGGTTCATCCACGTTGTAACAAGTATCAGTACTTTATTCTCTTCATGGCTGATCACATTCCACTGTATGACCATGGAGCATTTTGTTTATTCATTCATCAGCTGATGGACATTTAAATTGTTTCCAGTTTTTAGCTATTATGCATAATGCTGCCATGAACATTCACATACCCTTTTTTGTGTAGTCGTTAAGTTTTCAGTTCTCTTCAGTATATACCAAGGAGTGAAATTGCTGGGCACAATAGCATTTTCATAAATTAAAAATTAATACATTTAAAACAATCCCATTTTGAAACAATACATACAAACAAGCGTTATACCTTAAGTACATTAGAATGGTTGCCTGTGGCAGGGAGCTGGAATGGAAGTGGGTATGAGGATAAAAGGAAGTAAATAAATAAAACAAAAGTGGGACTTTGCCGTGATAATATGCCATGAACTGGGGAATGTGATTAATTCAACCTCTGTACCTGAAGTTAAAAAAAAAAAATAGAGGTACAATAAGTTTGAAATTTTCAGAGTTCCTGTCATGGCACATCAGAAACGAATCGGACTAGGAACCATGACATTGCTGGTTTGATCCCTGGCCTCGCTCAGTGGGTTAAGGATCCAGCATTGCTATGGATCTGGTGTAGGCTGGCAGCTGTAGCTCCGATTAGACCCCTAGCCTGGGGACCTCCATATGCTGCGACTGTGGCCCTAAAAAGACAAAAAAGACCAAAAAAAAAAAAATTTGAAATTTTCTAATCCCCAGATCTGTATAGAGAGCATTAGAATTTCTTGAATAGTTTTAGGAAAAGCCATAGAATAGATCTCATGATGCTCTCTCAAATTCCTTAAATTTATTTTTGGCAAAGGATTTTTTTTTCCCATTATGAGAATAGTATATTCCCATTTTAGAAAGTTGGAAAATCAGAAAAGTACATGTTAAAAAAATGATATCATCTGTAATTAGTCTACTGTCTATTTAACAACAGAAAGTGTTTTAGTGTCTAATTTGTTATTTAGTCTCTGATGTGCTCCTTTTTATATAGTCTTATTATTTTATGTGTTTGTTTAAAACAATGCTATGAATTACTTCATTTAGTATGAGAATCTCTAGTTCCATCCATGTTGCTGCAAATGGCATTAGTTTATCTTTTTTATGGCTGGGTAGTATTCTGTTGTGTGTATGTACCACATCTTCTTAATCCATTCATCTGTCGATGGACATTTAGGTTGTTGTCATGTCTTGGCTATTGTGAATGCGCTGTGACGAACATAGGGGTGCATGTATCTTCTTCAATGACAGTTTTGTCCAGATATATGCCCTGGAGTGGGATTGCTGGGTCATATGGTAGTTCTATATTTAGTTTTCGGAGGTACCTCCATACTGTTTCCCATAGTGGTTGTACCAATTTACATTCCCACCAACAGTGAAGGAGGGTCCCCTTTTCTCCACACCGTCTCCAGCATTTGTTATTTGTAGACTTATTAATGATGGCCATTCTGACTGGTGTGAGGTGGTACCTCACTGTAGTTTTGATTTGCATTTCTCTAATAATCAGTGATGTTGAGCATTTTTTCATGTGCCTGTTGGCCATATGTATGTCTTCTTTGGAGGATTGTCCACTTAGGTCTTCTGCCCATTTTTCAACTAGACAAACACCATATGCTATCACTTATTTGTGGAATATACAATATGGCACAGGTGTTCCTATCTACAAAACAGCAACAGATCACGGCCAAGGAGAGCATACTTGTGATTCCTGGGGGAGTTGAGGAGGGAGTGGGATGGACAGGCAGTTTGGGGTTTTGTTTTGTTTTATTTTGTTTTTTTTTGTCTTTTCTAGGGCTGTACCCACAGCATATGGAGGTTCCCAGGCTAGGGGTCTAATTGGAGCTGTAGCCGCCAGCCTATGCCGGAGCCACAGCAACTTGGGATCCTTAACCCACTGAACGAGGCCTGGGATAGAACCCACAACCTCATGGTTCCTAGTTGGATTTGTTAACCACTGAGCTGCGACGGAAATTCTGAGTTTGGGGTTTTAGATTGTAAATTCATTTATTTATTTATTTATTTATTTGTCTTTTTGCCATTTCTTGGGCCGCTCCTGCGGCATATGGAGGTTCCCAGGCTAGGGGTTGAATCGGAGCTGTAGCTGCCAGCTTACGCCAGAGCCACAGCAACGCAGGATCCGAGCCGCGTCTGCGACCTACACCACAGCTCACAGCAACGCCGGAACCTTGACCCACTGAGCAAGGGCAGGGATCGAACCCGCAACCTCATGGTTCCTAGTCGGATTCATTAACCACTGCGCCACGACGGGAACTCCTAGATTGTAAATTCTCATATTTGGAATGGATGGGCAAGGGGTCCCTATGGTACAACACAGGGAACTGTGTTGTAATTGGGTCACTTTGCTGTACAACAGAAATTGAAGAAACATTGTACATCAACTATACTTTAATAAAAATTTTTTTAAAAGAAGAATATGATCTCAAAATATTGAAGGGCAACCAATCAGTGATTTCTGGGGTACATGTTGCTTTTAGAGTAAAAAAAAAAAAAGTAAAATAATGCTATGAGGATGAAAGAATGCTATAAGACCTATTAATGAGTAGTTGCTGCAAATGAAACCTGCTGTATTAGCAATGTCATACCTTTCAAGAAATAACTGAAATTAAAATTCCCTTTCCATTGTATTACAGGAAGAAGCTGCAAAGATCTTGCTGGCTGAATTCAACCTGGGCTGCGATGTGCAACATACTGAACATGTGTATAGGGTTTACGTCACGACTTTTCTGGGTTTTGGGGGCAACTTTGCCCGACAGCGCTATGAAGACCTTGTGCTGAATGAGACTTTAAACAAAAACAGGTGGGTTTGACGTGGGATCTGTGATTCTGAAATAGAAAGTTGTCAGGCTACAGATATTAGGAAGAAATGGATCCTAGTAGGACAGATACATCCTTGCTTCGTCCTTCCTGACCACCCCTGCCAATGGGATGGCATCTTTTAGAGACCCTCTGTTAGTAGTCCCACTTGATCTGCGTGTGACTTCTTCCTAGTCTTTGTTATCAGGACTCAAAAAAGTACAGTGGTGGGGAGTTCCCTGGTGGTCTGGTGGTTAAGACTCAGCACTTTCACCACTGTGGCCTGGGCTCAACCTCTGGTGTAGGAACTGAGATCCCACATCAAGCCGCTGCTTGCTGCAGCCAAAAAAAAAAAAAAAGTACAGTGACTTGTTGTGGTGACCTCTTGCTCTGCCACAGCATCAGAAGATCAGTGAGATGAAGTCACTAATATAAATTATGCCATATAATGTGCTAGAAGTTCCTTCTACATGAAATCACTCAGGACAGTTTTGCTGAACTACAGAGGAGCTGCATCTTATGTGGAACTTAAGGTTCTATGGTGTACATAAAAGATTAAAAGCATGTGTAGTCAAAATTAACCTTTAAAATATTCTCATTAAGTCCAGAATAGCCATTTTTTCCTCCAGCATTGGACAGATCGCTGATTCTTCCTTTGTGTACCAGATGAGGTATTTAGACTATAATGTACAAATAGTTGTGGGATTTTTTTAGTATTTTTAAATTATTTTTATCATTATGCACATTAAAGGAAAGCATAATAGGGAGTTCTCTTGTGGCGCCGTGGGTTAAGGATCCAGTGTTGTCACTGCAGCGGCTCAGCTCACTGCTCTGGCACAGGTTCGATCCCTGGCCTGGGAACTTCCATATGCCACAGGCATAGCCAAATGAAATAAAATTAAATAGTAAAGTAAAATAAAAATGTTTTTTAAAAAAGGAAAGCGTAATAGAGAGCAGTCCTTTTCCACCATAAAATCATTTACGCCATTTATTTAGCTGGAAACAATAGTTTGGAGAGGTACTGGTGTATTCCATTTGTAACAATTTCTCTACAGCAATCAATTGTCTTATATTGGGAGCACGTTGAAGAAAATATTGTCTCGTAAGTCGTTTTGTCTTTCTAAGTCTCAGCTTCTAAGAGTTCAAGGTACTTTGGGAGAATCCTGTTATCCTAGATGATTAAAGAATGCATTAAAATCAAGCAGTATGTTTGCGTTCTGAAAATACTCTTAAACCCATAGGAATGTTGCTTGGGTTGTGGAGCTCAGGTTGCTCCTGCTAACACTGTGGCATCTGAAGAACAGTTACTATGGAAGTTTCATACTAATTTAGTTCTGGTCCTTCTTTATTAAACACTGTGCTTCCTTTTCCATTTTCTTCCTTTGTTGGTTTGCTGCTCTTTTATCTCTGTCTGCTGTTTTCTCTTGCCTTAGAACAGGCTGCATCATCTTCTCATGCGGTGGTATTTTCTTACCATGTGTCTTAAGTTACTAGTTCAGAAGACTGATTATTCATCTTGTGTAGTTACTAACCTATAGAGAAACCTTGGCTTGCTGGGATGTTAAAACTTAATGTCGGAGTTCCCGTCGTGGCCCAGTGGTTAACGAATCCGACTAGGAACCATGAGGTTGCGGGTTCGGTCCCTGCCCTTGCTCAGTGGGTTAACGATCCGGCGTTGCCGTGAGCTGTGGTGTAGGTTGCAGACGCGGCTCGGATCCCGCGTTGCTGTGGCTCTGGTGTAGGCCGGTGGCTACAGCTCCGATTCAACCCCTAGCCTGGGAACCTCCATATGCCGCGGGAGCGGCCCAAGAAATAGCAACAACAACAATAACAACAACAAAAGACAAAAAAAAAAAAACTTAATGTCTCTCTCTTTTTAATAACAATTTTCTGAGTTTTCCTTATAGATAGTAACACATCCTTAAAATAGGATTTTTTTTTTCACCTGTTTGAAAGCATTTTGTTGCATCACCACATTCCCATGCACACTCGTGGGTGCCTCTTCATCCCAGGAAGTCCACTCTTCAACATTTGTCTTAGGAGCTGATAAATAATTAACTGTAGTTGGCAAAGTTATTTGGCCTACACTTAATTTCCATCTTGGCTAAATCTGCATGTTAATCTCCTTAGAAATGAGAATACTTGCTAAACAAGTATACACTTTAAATAACCAGAGCTGTGTGATGGCTGTGATGGGACTCAAAACCTGCCCCTCCCCTCCTATCTCAGAGCCCGGCATGTGTCCCTGCACCCCTGACACGATCCCGTCCTCAGGAGACTCCCCAGCCCTTCTGCTTCATCTCCCCCCAGTTGTTTTTTTAAACATTAGAACTGTGCTCAGCATGGTGAGATCTCTTCACTTTTTAAAGAGGCAGGTGGAAATGAAGACCGGAGGGAGAACAGCAGAGTCATATCTCCGGTTTCCCTATACACTGGGAAATATCCTTGTTGACTGAAGGTTTGAACAAAATCACTGCCATATTTCTCTCTCTCTCTCTGCTTCAAAATTGCATTTGCATAATTTAAATGTTCATGTGATGCAACTGCATGGTAATACTCCATCCTGGTTTTTAGGGTGACATGCAGGAGAATAAGATACCTGTGAAGCATCTTAAAGTAGGCTGAGTACAGTAGTGATGTATTTTGTTGTTTTTGTCATTATGGCAGGTTGCTGGGGCAGAAGACAGGTCTGAGTCCTGACAATCCGTTTCTGGATCCCTGCCTGCCTGTGGGACTCACAGATGTAGTGGAAAGGAACAGCCAGGTCCTGCATGTCCGAGGAAGAGGGGACTGGGTGGCTTGCAGGGCCATGCTGAACCCCCTGCTGGCTCGATCCAACACCAGCCAGGCCTCGCTGAATGGCATCTACCAGTCACCCATTGACTTCAATAACAGTGAATTCTACGGTTTCTCTGAGTTCTTTTACTGTACAGAGGATGTGTTGCGCATTGGTGGCCGCTACCATGGACCAACATTTGCCAAGGCTGCTCAGGTAAATTCGTAATAATGGAGATGACTCATGCTGCCAGTGGCCATTTATTGGATGCCTAACTTTGTACCAGACGTTGTGCAAAGGGCTTTGCATGATTTCACTGGATTCTTGGCAGGAGCCCTGTGAGCTCTCATTTTACAGATGAGGAGGAGATGTACTTAGAGAAGTTAGGGAACTTGCTGGGCTATACTGCCTTCTAATTAATTAAGCTTAGGTTTCCATGGGTGTCCTATCACCCAAGTCTGAAATTGTTGGGTCTAATCATTTTTTCCTCCAACTTTCCAGTAGTCTTAATGTTTGTGGCCAAAAGTGTCATCTCCAGATATCCAGGTGTAATGTGCTTTCGGAGATGATGTCACACAAGTGGGCAAATCCACTTTCGTTTTCTTAGCTTGAGCTACTAAAAGGCCAGAATGGTATAGAGTCACTTGGATTTTTAGAAAAAAATGTTGGAAAAAGCAATGATATTGGAAGTATTATTTAAATTTAAAATGCAGAAGTAACCATTCACTTTTAGGCCTTAAACATCATATAGGCTTAAAGCATTAGTTACTTGGACAGGTAAAAGTTTAGCTAGCTTTCTATAGCTCCTGCTTTAATTTGGATTCATCTCTCTCTCTCTCTTTTTTTTTTTTTTTTTGAATTTTTTAAATTAGAGTATAGTAGATTTACAATGTTGTGCCAATTTCTCTGTACAGAAGAGTCACTTAGGAGTTCCTGTTGTGGCTCAGTGGTTCACAAATCCGACTAGGAACCATGAGGTTTGGGGTTTGATCCCTGGCCTTGCTCAGTGGGTTAAGGATCTGGTGTTGCTCTGAGCTGTGATGTAGGTTGCAGACATGGCTTGGACCCCACATTGCTGTGGCTGTGGTGTAGGCTGGCAGCTACAGCTCTGATTAGACCCCTAGCCTGGGGACCTTCGCATGTTGCAGGTACGACCCTAAAAAGACAAAAGACAAAAAAAAAAAAAAAGAATTTATCAGAAGAATCTGTCCTCTCATATTTTTTATTCTTTCCTTTCTGCTTTCTTATAATTCTCCAGGGCTCTCTTGGTATAAGGCTTCCACAGAAACAGTACCTGCAGTATATATACTATCCTGTTCTCTAAAGTCAGTCCCTAAGAAATATTGACAAAAACCTGGTTTGTATTTGCCCTTTCCTCTCCAGCCTCCAGGAATATCCTCATATTCCCTTTACTTTCCAGGGTCCTCCAACTATCCATGGTCTGAATCTCCCTCATTTTATTGATTGATTGATTGTCTTTTTGCTATTTCTTGGGCCACTCCTGCGGCATATGGAGGTTCCCAGGCTAGGGGTCGAATCGGAGCTGTAGCCACCAGCCTACGCCAGAGCCATAGCAATGGGGGATCCGAGCCACGTCTGCAACCTACACCACAGCTCACGGCAACGCCGGATCGTTAACCCACTGAGCAAGGGCAGGGACCGAACCCACAACCTCATGGTTCCTAGTCGGATTCGTTAACCACTGCGCCATGACGGGAACTCCTGAATCTCCCACATTTAAAAACTTCTTGAAATTCTTTTCCCTTAAACACCAAAGGGCTCAGTTTATTACTTGCCCAAACTGTTAGTGGCTTAACAGTTCTCTTTCCCAAGTAAAAGATGATTTTGTTCCCTTTTTCTTTTCTTTTTCTTTTTACTTTGACTCAACTGTTATCTTTCCAGTGACACCTTCCCTAGCCATCCTACACAAAATTGCTGGCCTCCCCAGTATTACCTGTTTCCCTTGCTTGCTTTATTTTTCCCATGAGCATTTATATCATCTAACACACTCTATATAAGCATGTGTGTATGTATGTATATATAGTCGGTTATTATCTGTCCCCCACCACTAGAAGGTAGGACAGAACTTTTTGTCTGTTTTATTTACTGCTGGATCCCCCTGGCACCTAGAATAGCTCCTGGTACATAGTGGACATTCAGGAAATGTCAGTTTACTAAACCAGAAAGAATTATAACATTCCTTTGGTGAGTGTTATAACAGAGAGAGATTTTTGGCCACTCTGTTCCCTCTGCTTGACTGCTCATGGCAGTCCTTTGTAGGCTAGAATGACATCCTCTTTGGCTTTTGATGTCGCTTGTCCCTCTCTGAAGCCTGAGAGGCACAGGAGTCCTGTCAGGCTGGCTTTGTACTGGGTATGGAGGTAACAGGACTAAAAAGGAGTATTCCCAGGCCACTTGAGTCACCCAGTGGCCTGACTTCAGGGTTTTGTCTTGCCCAGGACCAGGCACCGTGTTCAGTGAGTGAGTATGCCATTTCTCATTTCTTCTGTCATTTAGAAAGGAAATGGAACAGCTTGTGACTGTGGGAGGTCGGGGTTGTAGAGTTTGCCTTCCATTTCACGTTCATCATTTCTCTGTGGTTGTTCCAGGATTACTGTGGCATGGCATGGTCAGTACTCACTCAGAGATTCAAGAATGGCCTCTTTTCATCACATGCAGATGAGCATCGACTCAAGTAAGTAACGTGTTTTTCTCCCTTAGATGTGGCCTCAAATTGTCTGAACAATGAATGAGAGTGAGCGAGCACAGTACAGATTGAATTTTATGTTGAAGGAGAGTTTGGTTATTTCATATTTTGATTTTCTAAGGGATAGAGGCCAAAACAGTGAGCTCTTTTAGCAAAACCAAGGGAAGCTGGTGGTTAGCAAAAAGTTTTCTCCAAGTGGTTTGAAATCAAAAGCAGTGGTCTTAGAGTTCCCTGGTAACCTAGCGGTTAAGGTTCCAGCACTGTCACTACTGTGGTGCAGGTTCAATCCCTGGCCCAGAATTTCCACATGCCATGGGCAAGACCAAAAAAGAAAAAGAAAAAAAAAAAAAGCAGCGGTCTTTTTATTTTGAAGTTTTTATTGAAATATCAAACATGCAGAAAACTAGAAAACCCACAGATAACTGTCACCCAGCTTCAACAAATATCAGTATTTTGCCAGTTTGGTTCATCAGTCCTCCTATTTTGTAAATGCTTAGTTAAAAAAATTTTAAACATAGAAAAAATAGAACAATATAATGAACTCATGAGTACCTGTCATCCAGCTTCTCTGCTAAAAGCTATCAACTCCTGGCCTATTTTATTTCATGTTTTCCCACCCCACAATTTGGTTATTTTGAAGCAAATCCCAAACATCATATAATTACATTTATAGATGCTTCAGCATGATCTCTGAAGATAAGGACTAATTTTTTTAAAAAGGAAAAAGAAAAACACAGTCATAGTATCATTTGTTGCATTGCGTAAGTGTTCTTCATGTTTGTGATAAACATTAAGGTAAAGTAGGCTCAGATTTGGCTCCACCTAGAGGTGAGGAAGGTGAAGTGGCGAGAGACAGGTCTTCACATCCAGTGGGAGTATGCAGAAAGCATTAGAATTTTTTTTTCTTTAAAAATTGTAATTATCCTTTATTACACAGATATCAGTGTTTTAAGTCCGCTTGGATGTACCAAGTTCTTCATGAAGGATTCCACTTTCCCTATGACTACCCAAACCTGCAGACAGCCCAACTGGTCTATGACCGGGAGGTTCAGTGGACGCTGGGAGCCATTCTGTATAAAACACGCTTCTTACCACTCAGGTAAAGTAGACCAACCACGCTGGCATCGTGAGCTCAAAGGATGTTCGTTGGTGTCTCAGGACAGGTTTTTAAAGTGACCTCTTCCTCAAACAAACAAACAAAACCAAAAACAAACCCCAGACTTCCCTTATTACTTGCACATGAACTATTCTCACTAACCATGATGAAACTGAGAGAAGGTTGAGAATTACTAGTCTGGAGTCTGTACTTATTTGCAGTTTTAGGAATTCAGTTTTATTTATTTATCTACAACAAATCAGCCTTTAGAATTGAGCTCTTACCAACCACTTCCAAGATACTGTTAAGTTACTTTGGAAAACATCTGAGTAGAAAACTAGGGGTAGTTTGTCTTATAGAGCCCCTTTCCTAATGGGTAGAGTCACTCTAGAGATCATGCCATTGACTTGGAAGGCTTTTTGGTGAGTTAGAATTAGAACAAAGGACATGAGTTCCCACTGTGGTGCAATGGCATCAGCGGTGTCTCTGGAGCGCTGGGGTTTGATCCTCAGTCCTTCACAGTGGGTTAAGGATCTGGCATTGCAACAGCTGCAGTGTAGGTCGCAATTGCCACTTGGATCTGTTTCCTGGCTGAGGAACTCCATATGCCTCGGGGTGGTTAAAAAGAAAAAAAAAAAAAAAGAATAAAGGACATGAGATGCATTTAGGGGGGATATTTTCATCAAGTTATGGTAGCCTGATGTCTTGCTCTTATGTGCTGTAAGATATTTGGGGTAATTTTTAGGTATTCTCTCCTCTGCACTATTTTGGATAAACTAAGATTAATTCTTAGTCTTTAGTACATTTCTCTAAACTCATTATTGTCAGGATTCTAGTTGTGGCTCAGCGGGTTAAGAACCCAACGTAGCCTCTGTGAGGATGTGGGTTCGATCCCTGGCCTTGCTCAGTAGGTTAAGGATCCAGCGTTGCCACCAGCTGCAGCGTAGGTCACAGTTGCAGCTCAGATCCAGTGTTGCTGTGCTGTAAGCCGGCAGCTGCAGCTTTGACTCTACCCCTAGCCCAGGAACTTCCATATGCTGCAGGTGTGGCCGTAAAAAGAGAAAAAATAATAAAACAATAAAATAAACTCATTACTGTCAGAAGGCAGGCAGATGAGAGAAGTGGGGAACTGGAGAGGATGTGCCCCCAAACAAAGGACGGATTACTGCTGTACAGAAGTGCTGTCCCAGCATCTGCCAACTTCTATGTGTCAAGAGGAGTCAGAAATCCGTATCTTATACAGTCTTTCAGTTTGGAGATTCACATTTTTAAACAGCACTGCACGTCAAACAAAATGAAAATGGTTCTGATTACCTGGACCACTAGAGAAGGGTGTCATTCTAGACAGGCAGCCCACTGTACTCTGGTTTACATATCTCTGTTTTGACTTCGGATTACAGTACAATTGATTAGCGGGCAGCTTTCAATAGATATGTCCTAAATCCTCAGGAAGCACAGCAACGTCTTTTTTAAGATTGAGAGGTACTGATTTCTTGACTGGACGCAGGGGCCACCCTGTTCTCATTAGTACCATACTTCTAGACTGTGTAGGCCAGTCTGTGAAAACTAATGTTTCAGATGACCAGTCTTGTCTTACTGTCCATTTTTTAGCTTCTAATTTTGTCCCCAGATTCTGGGGGATGTAGGCCTGTGAGGCTTCCTCTGTGGGCTATGGAAAGGGAGGTACAGCAGGAACCACACGTACCAGCACTGGGCCTGGGGCCATGCTCCAGCTTCGCTTGCTCTGGAGAGCTGGTGTTAGAGTATGTTTGCATAGATAGAATAGGATAAAACCACTCTCCCTTTGAAGTCAGCATACTTACTTCTCTCTGAAAGTTAACAATTCTTTCAACCTTCAACCTCTTCCTAGGGATCTACGACAGGAAGGCGTCCGGCAGGTCCATGGTACCTGGTTCCGTCTCTCTTTTGTCTACAACCACTATCTCTTCTTCGCCTGTATCCTGGTGGTGCTGCTGGCCATCATCCTGTACCTGCTGCGGCTACGCCGAATCCACCACCGACAAACTCGAGCCTCAGCCCCGCTGAACTTGCTGTGGATCGAGGAGGTGGTGCCCATGATTGGGGCAGAGGTGGGGCCCTGAGGCCAGACAAGCTCTGGGGAAGCTCGAGTACCCCAGAGTTGCCATTGAATTCCGCCACTTTCTGGTATCAGCCTCAGATGCCGCGTTGCCTGACTTTGTGGATATTCGGCTTTGGAATTTGAACTTTAATATCTAATTCCTTCTCAATATCCAGGTCCTCTTCTCTGAGAGAAGCTGCAATCTAGTCCGTGAAGAACTAAGTGAGAGATGGGTGCTAACCAAGGGGACCAACTTTAGTCCAATGGAAGCATGCTTCTGCTCTTTTTTCTGAGAGGTCTGGGGTGCTCCTGGGGTCCAGACATTTCTGTCCTTGCTAAAGCATGAAGATTGGCGTTGGGCACACTGGAAGCCTGGTTGAAACCAAAATTGGAGCATCTGATACAAAGTCGAAGACATTCTAGCACGTGCAGTAGCCCCTTCTTTCTCTGTAACAGAGATATCATTTATGTGGAGATCCACAGCCTTTAGTAGGGATCCAAGATCTTTGCAGATCAGTGGAACAGATATGAATTTCCAGGCAACCAAGTAATACAACCTCTCTGCTTACTCGACAAAGAAGCCATGATGAGTGTGGTCCAAGATCCCTGACATACTGTTGTTGTTAGTTTGTGATTTTAAAAGGTTAGAACCCTTTCTAAATGAATGGTCCATTGAAGATGTAACAATATGTTATCTGACGCCTGGTATAACCAGGACAGAAAAATTTTCCATGTCTATGTGCCTCACCGGCGCTTTGGGCATTAATTCTTTTTGAGCCATAAGTGTGCTTGTAGGGATAGAGAAACTGTGATGGGGACTGGGAGGCCTAAATTTATCTGGTTTTAGGTCACTGTCCTCTAGCCCTGTTTTTATGAGTCCTTAGATGGGAAGATTCAAAAAGAGTTCCTTTATTTCACTGCTAGGATCAGTATGTATTTTGGGAAGGGATCTATCTCTGGGTTGTTTTTAAAGCAGGAAAGGACAATATCAGGAGAGTGGGCAAAGGCAATAAAATCCAAGCTCTTATTTATTAATGTTTTTTTCTGAGAAATAGAAGTTTCCTCAATTTTACTCTGGAATGTTTGAAAAGAAGCAAATCCCAAACTTTGGAATAAACAGATAAATCTGTTAATAATCACCTGGAAACTTTCAGCATATTTCTTAGATTTCTCAGTCACAAACAGCATTTCCATTAGTGGGGAGAGAGGAAAAGGCATGGTAATTACATTTTTATCTGCTACCCTTCAGGCTTTGCTTCTCCTCTGTATTTAGCCTTTAAATTGCACAAGGATTTCTTTTTCATCAACTGCCATCTTCCCTCATGGAACCTTCTTTATACTTTTATCTTTTCCTCTAGGTGGCCTTGAATGACCTGCCCAAGAATGTGCTCCCAGAGAATTTTCTTTTTTTTTGTCAGCTTTTAGGTTTAGGGTTAAGTAGGGAAAAGTTCCTTGACTTTAAAGAGAAAGGAAAGTGGAATTCTTAAAAAATAAATTCTACACTGGGAGCAGAAAGGAATTAAATGCTTCCTAAAACAGAGAAAAATAAATCAAGATCTTCCTAGAAATAAATTGGGATGAAATTAAGTATACTGGCTTTCGTTGGTAGGTGAAAAGAGGATGAGTCTTGAATTGTTTTCAAATTAGATAACAATGTATCTAGCAAAGTGTCTTAGTTTCCTTTGGAAGTATTTTTTACTTTTTATTAGGGCTTATGCCACAGCAATTTCCTTTAATTTTTAAGATTTCTAAATTCCCTTGATTTTGACTTCTTATCTTTGTAGTTAAACTGTGAGTGAGCTCCTGCCTTTGAATGCTGCCGATAAAGTTCTATGTTTTTGCTGGCCCTTGCCTACTCAGGTAGCTCTCTTCCCCTCACCTTGGTTTCTAAATACTGTTTTTGGTTTTCTTGTGATATCTAGTCAGTGATCTAGTTAGAAGCTACCTAGTTGGCTAACAGTGACCACATTTGTGTGCTCAGAATGAAGTTGAAGCATGGAGGAGATGGTGACTAGTCCAGTCGGAAAGCATTTATTAATAAAGTTATTCTTCATTCTGCTTATGATAATAGTAACTACCTGTACCAAAGCACTTAGAGTGTACCAGATATTCCATTAAGAATTGGATCTGGTGTTGCTGTGGCTGTGGTGTAGGCTGGCTGCTGCAGCTCCAATTCGGCCCCTAGCCTGGGAACTTCATATGCTGCAGGTGTGGCCTTAAAAAAAAAAAAAATGGTATAGTAAAGAATTTTATGTATGTTATCATCATGACCACCTTTCAGATTGATATTACTTTGTTCTTTTTATAGTTAAGAAACTCAGGATACCTGTTTATCTTTTTTCCATATAAATGTATTTCTTATTTATTTTAACTAGTCTTTGAATTTTAGTGTGTTATATCCTGTTCATTATTTTAATATTATAGGATCTAGGCTTGTCTTTATTCCCATGAGTAGATGGCTCAGAGTTCATGGTATAAAAACAAGGACAAATTTGCACTGTACCACTCAGAAAAACTGAGTATCTGCTCCTTGGTACTGTGCTTCTTCCATTGCTCCCAATTAAAAACTTTCAATGAAATCTCAGTAGCTAGAAACAGAAACCATTAAAACCTTGCTGAGGAGCAATTATATATATTGCCTTCTTATAATGAAATACTCCTACTTAGAGAATCAGACAGTCCATCTTACATTTAACCCCCTTTTAGCCCTCTATTTTTAAAGATGTCTTTTTCATTTCCATTTCTGCATTTTGTGTGGTTCCCCTGTGAAAATAATGATGGTTTCATAAAATTTACATTCCACTGGTTCCTTTGAATCTTATCAAGCAGTTTTCTTTATAACAGCAGCAGTGACCCTGAACTGTTCTAGTGCTTTTATTACTGGGATATGTCACAAATGTCAAAATTGAGTCAGTGGCTTATAGGAGTGAGGCTTTATTATTCTTTGCACTGGCACCATCTATCACTTTTCTCTGAATTCTTGTCATGAGAACATAATGAAAATATGTATAATACCCAATTATACGGCATTACATTCACTTAAGTTGCCGCTAGCTCTAAGCCAAATTATACCATCTTTCTCTCTGTACCTTTAGCTCTTTGATTTTCCTTGTTCAAGGGAATTTTAATCACTTTCCACCAACCTTGTATTTATTCTCCTAATGTTACTCAAAGTACTCTGCCTCTGCCCTCCTCAGCGTAAGAAATTTATTTAACTTCAAAGGCCTTGGACAATGATTATTAAAATGCTGTTGATCTGAGTCTGCCATGCACTTGCTAAGCTAGTCATTAGTTAGGCATTAACATTTGTTATCACCTCCATATTTACATATTTGAGATACAATAACTGGCTTGTTGGTATTACCTAAATAGATGCTCCCACCCCACCTCTATTCTTACAGTTTTGTGTTTTGCTTTTCATCAGTGAAAGACAAGTGGGTGGTATGATTTAGGGCAGAGAACACTGGGCTTCCGAACAGCAGACTGGATTCTAGCCTTGGCTTTGTCATTAACTAACTCTGATACCCCAGGTAAGTCACGTGCCCTCTCTGGTTCATTCATCATCTGTAAACAAGGTGGCTAGACAAGATGATCTGAGAACAGTTGGCTTAAGGAACTAAAGGCAGGAAAGGTAGAGAAGTGACAAGTAGTTTCAGGAGGAGGATTGTGGCCCTTGGGTTTAGAAGACCAGGCTACCCAGGAGAGCCTGTGATCATCTTCACTTTATCCATAGCCCCTGGCATTAAGGTTGATGGGAATGGAGTTTCCAGTAGCAATCAGTACACATCAGTTTCAGAAAACAAGATGTTTAAAGCGGAGATTTTAGAGACTTCTGGTTAACCCCCTTGATTTTATGGATGATGAAACTGACACTCAGAACAGTAGTAATACATGCAAATGAAATGCTCATTGACAGAATCTTCCTGCAAGGCTGTTTATTTCAACAGAATATATATAAAATACAGCTGACTGCCACTAACCATGCTCAATCTTTATCACTGCTTCTGATACTCATTTGATTGCTCACATTTAAGAATAAAATATGAAAGACATACTTTGTTAAAAATAGTATCAGGTTTTCACTACATCTATTCCAGCTTCTGGATTTCTTTCAATTCTTTAAAATTTTTAAATCTTTTTTTTTTTTTTTTTTTTGCTTTTTAGGACCATACCTGCAGCATACAGAAGTTACCGGGCTAGAAGCTGTATCAGAGCTGCAGGTGTCAGGCACAGTCACAGCCGCAGCAGCTTAGGATCCGAGCCGCATCTGTGACCACAGATCATGGAAACGATGGATCGTTAATCCACTGAGCGAGGCTAGGGGTCAAACTTGCATCCTCATGAATATTAGCTGAGTTCGTTAATCGCTGAGCCGCAACGGGAACTCCTTAAATGTCTCTTTTTAAAATAATTTGCTTAATTTTATACAATTTTCTTAACCACAGCATCCAAGCAATTCATGTTATGGTTACAATCTAAATTATTTAAGGTATAAATGTTTATTAGATCTACCTCATTAAGGAACTTGATTGTAATTACTGGGCAATTCTGACTCTCTTACAGAAACAGTGCTGTTTCTTTTTGCTGTTTTTAAACTTCTTTTTAAACCAATTCAGAACTAGTATCTGAGTTCCCTTTTTGCTGTGGTGTGTGATGAAACTTGATTTGGAATTAAGGTAGAAGTAGTGGCATACGTTTCAAATTCTCCCAAACTATTCTCTTAGATTATGCTAATTTCAGAGTCCTGCCATTAGGGCCAGATGGTCTGTCAAACTTCAGAAGATTTGTTGATATTACAAAAAGTAGTTGTTAAAAAATGAGGACTCTTTTAAAAAAATATCCTAATAGACTTCCCTTATATTATTACACGAGTGCTTCCTTTCCCCCCCAATAGTTCATTATTTCTGTTTGTCAGTACGATTATTAGAGGGATAGAGGGACACATCCACAGACCATTTTCTCTGCAAGTCTGGGCAATAAGATCCTTTTATTTGTAAAACCGAGTCATTACTCATACTATAAGGGCTTTCTACTTTTTATATTTAACTGCTGCTTTCCATTTTTATAAAAACCAAAGTTGAAAAAAAATTCTGAATCATAGGATATTTACAGCCATGCATGCGTGACTTCAGGCAAGCTGAGCCTCTCCTTTTTAAGTCCTGCAGCCACTCACATGCCCTCTGGCAGCCTACTAGTCCTCCATTCCACACTTCTCCTGTGTGAGGTGGCCCTGCTCCTTTCCTAAGCAGCCCCTCCTACTGAGCACCTGCCAGTTTAGCCTGTTAAAACCACTGGTGGTGAAGGTTCTGCCCCTTAATTAGCTTCATAAAAGTCCTTCTCTGCAAGCAAGGGTCCCAGACAAACATTATGATGTCTGGGATTTGGCATTATGTTGTGTTTAAAATTCTCATTGCACAGTTTTTCGTTGAAGCCGCCCTTAAGTGTATGCCTTGTCTCCTCCATGATTTCTGCCTTGAGCAATGGACCCCACAGTGCTGAAAGGCATTTTTTTATTATGATCCACAACTATAACTCCCTTCTTGCTTTTAAAAAACCAAAGGCTGCCTTCATCGCATCATTTTTGGGGGTGGCTGAGATGGTTTTTCCAACCCTTCACATTAAGTAATAATTTTGCTGAACAGGTCTTAAAATTCTTACTAATACTGTTAAAAAAAGGTTGAATAAATGTGCCATGCTTATTAGAGAGGGGATGCATTCTCCTTTACACAGGGACATGGGTATATATGTCACATATGCCAGTCTGCAACCACCATTCATGCCAGGACCGGAAAGCCTGCTGCAGATGAACGGTTATCCTACTATCACAGTCATTCGTGTTGGTCTCGCAGCCAGCATCACTTTAGGCAGTAGCTAGTTATTACCCCTGACATGATGGACAGTGTCTGTCAGTGTAAGTTAAAGATAAAATATTCTGGGTTGATTAAGCAAGCTAGGTGTTTTAATTTCCTTTGATATTTTCAAAACAACTGACAGAATTGTTGAGAAGTTTGAAATCTTAAGGGAAATTCATTTCATCTTCTAGGTATGATGGCTTCTTTTGAAAGCAGTGTCTGGGGACATCAATCTAATCACTTTTTCCATTCATTCATGCAATATTTGGTATGTGTCTGGCGCTGGGAATAATGCAAACAAAAATAATTCATATAATCTCCATTCACCAGGAGCTCACATGAGCAAAACACAGTTATATTGCTAAATGCAATCCGATCTGTTTTTCCAAACTTATTCATTTTTAATAAAAGAAAAACTAAGTATAAATAACATCTGAAACTTGAACTTATTCACTCGCTGCTACTTTTCTGGCGGGAACAATAGCAAGCATTAGCGTATGGTTCTTTGGGTTGGATCAGACTGCCCTCTGCAGACTTGGTTATTAACTAAAAACCACCTTAATTTGGGGACCAGGAGGTGATGGCATGGGAACCTGCCCCAGTGACTGCAGTTTCCTTTCTTTAGAGAATTCGATCTAGAAGAGGTGATATCCCATTAGCATGCTAACAAGATCAACACAGCAGATTAAATGAGATAGGGTGGGGTGAAATTTTGGAGGGAATGGGAATAAGCTGGTCAAAATTTTCCAAGATAACTAGCTATTAGGGCCTAGGCCAGTGGTTCCCAAGCTTGAGGGCATATCCAAGTCACCTTAAAAACATGCCTATTACTGCTTTCAGAAGCTGTGACTTAATTGGTCTTGGGTGAGGCTGGGGCTAGGATTTTAAGGATTCTAATGTGAAAGAAGTTGGGAACCACTTGTAGCAATAGCATAAGCTCCAGAGACCCAAATTTTTAAAAAATCAAAGACAAACTGTCTACTTCTGTTTTGCTAAGAGCCACTTGAGAATGATACACTGTAGGTCACACTGAAACCCAGAGAATATTGGAGTTGAAAGGGAACTGAGGTCCTTAGTCCAGAGACTGTAAATGGGCAAATCTTAGGTCATTTATGGCTAACAGATCTGTTTAGCCTGCGTAACACACTAAAAAACTTGAGAGCATTCACACAAAAATCTAGGTGTTTGGCTTCTTCAAAAATCCAGATCAGGAGTTCCCTGGTAGTCTAGCAGTTAAGGATTCAACAATGTCACTACTGTGGCCCGGGTTCAATCCCTGGCTTGGGAACTTCTGCATCCCAAGCACAGCCAAAAATAAGAACAACAACAACAACAACAGAAAAAAACAGATCTGCCAACTCTGGACCTGCAGAGCAGCAACGGACCAGAGCTCAGCAATGGTTTGGCCCCTTAGCTGGGTGCTTGCTCTCCAGTTTGCCAGTCTGCACCCACCTGACCCTAGTGGGCACTGATTTGGTCCAAGTGACTTGCCTTCAACAAAACTAAAATCTAATTTTTTGTAACTTTCACCCACCGCTCCCAGCTTTAGTACAAAGGAAGCTCATTCCTTCTATATGAAAAGATTTCAACTTTTCAAGGGCCAGATTCTTGCTCTCTAAATGTTCTTCTCCAGCTGAATACCCCTAGTTCCTTTAAGTATTCACTGGGTGATATGGGTTCTGGACTCCTCACTATCCTGGTCCCTTTCTCTGGACACATATTGGTCATACTGGATATCTCCTTAAAAAATTTGGTAACCAGAGTGAAATGGAGCATTTGCATTGAGGTGTTCTGACTATGGCTGTGACACTTATATTGATAACATCTGAAACACTACTCATTTTTATGTCTCACCTCACTGTTGATTCATGTTGAACCTGTGCCAAACTAAATCCTTAAGTCTTTTTCTTTTTCCTTTTTAAATTTTTTGGCTGCACCTGTGCCACAGCAGTGACCCAAGCCATGGCAGTTACAATGTTGGGTCCTTAACCCACTAAGCCACCAGAGAACTCCAAGTCTTTTTTATATGAAATAATATGAAGCCAGTTTTCTCTACTCCAAACTTACAACCTATTTAATTTAAATGATGATGTTATACTTATGAGCTGTTTAATTTCATCTTCATGGAGTCACTCTGGAACTGTTTTGAGTTGTGACTCTCAACTATTATATTAGTAATGTTGAGCTGCTCCATCCTCAAATTTGATTTTTTTTTGGTGGGGGGCACGTCCCTGGTATGTGGAAGTTCCTGGTATGTGGAAGTGACCTGAGCTGCTGTAGTGACAATGCCAGATCCTTAACCTACTGCACCACAAGGGAACTCCCCGAATTTGATCTTTTTTTTTTTTTATAATGGCTGCATCTATGGCATATGGAAGTTCCCAGGCCAGCGACTGAATCCGAGTTGCAGGTGCAAACTAAACTGCAGCTGTGGCAATGCTATAATCTTTAACCCACTGCACTGGGCAGGGGATCAAGCCTGCAACTCTGTAGCAACCCAAGCCACTGCAGTCAGAGTCTTAACCCATTATGCCACAAAGGGAGCTCCAAATCTGATCTTTCTGATGCCTGCATCTAAACTGCTGATTCAAAAAATGTAGTTAAGGAGTTCCCGTTGTGGCTCAGTGGTAACGAACCCAACTAAGATCCATGAGGATGCAGGTCCAATCCCTGGCCCCACTCAGTGGGTTAAGGATCCGGTGTTGCCTTGAGCTGAGGTGTAGGTTGCAGAAGCAACTCGAATCCCGAGTTTCTGTGGCTGTGGTGTAAACCTGCAGCTTCAGCTCTAATTTGACCCCTAGCCTGGGAAATTCCATATGCCATGGGTGTGGCCCTAAAATATAAACATATATATATATGTATATATATATATACACACACACAAATACATATATGTAGTTGAATAAGAGCCCTATGGGAAAAAAAAAGAGCCCTGTGAAATATCAATAGAAGCCAAAATCACACTAATTCGTTAATCAACAATTGGTTTAAATATCTGAATAGATGTCCACGTATGACACCATCAAGGTCATACCTATCTATGAGGCTGGTGGAGATCCTTTCAGGAACTGATTTGTACTATAATCCATTCATCCGACCTAGTGCTATAACAGCATTATCATAGGAGGAACTAGGTTAGTGCCTTCCCCATTTTCGGAAATCAAGACACTAGAAGATAGCTGCTGTTTCTTGCTGAAGCTATCTGGCTACTTCAGATTGTGCCAGTTCATCCCTTTGAATCTTTACCTGATGGAAGTGAAGTAAAAATCAAAGAATTTTTACTCAGGCAGAATCCAGGACTCAGGAGGTCAAGGAGTCAGATTTTGCAGGTACAATCAACAGCTTGTCAACATTAAGAAACCCGAGACAGAGCCTGTTAAGAAGCAAATGGCAGATACTTCTTTCTCCACATTAAATCTGATTTTTCACATCAAAAGTTCCTTTAGCATAACCACACTTAATGATTTTCTTGATCCAGTGAATGTCTCCACAATAGGCAAGGAGTTTAAATAACTTGACCAACTGGGAAACCACTTGGTATGCCACGGTCATCCTCGCAGAAAGGCCCCAGTTCTTGCGCTCTCTGGCGAACTCGTAAAAGTGGTTTCAGCCTTAGAAATCTGATCCTCTTGAGAATTATTTTGGGACTCTTCGGAGTTCATTCATGAGCCAAAGGGCAACACTGAGCAGAGCTAGGGAGCCCGACTGGTGAGTGGCAGCCAGAGGAGTTGGAACATACATCAGCAGAGTGCTAATGCCCAAGCCCACCTGTTACAAGGGAAAGAAAATGGTAAGCGAAGTAGGAACCACGAATTCAGAGCTGAAATGACTGCCATGAGAACCAGGTAACAAATCCTCCACATTCTCCCATCAGAACATTAAAAAATATATTTTTAAGTTTCACAAGTAAATGGACTTACAAACAAAGGAAATTCAAACAAAATAGATAAACCTAAAATTCACTTTATCCTTCATCTAGCCCAGTTCTCCTCCCCAAAGGTAGCCACTGCTATCAGTTTCTACACACTAGTACTTCTGTATACATGTTTATAGAGAAACACACAGCTTTGTTTTTTTTTGTCTTTCCTAGGGCCGCTCCCGCGGCATATGGAGGTTCCCAGGCTAGGGGTCAAATCGGAGCTGTAGCTACCGGCCTACGCCAGAGCCACAGCAACTCGGGATCTGAGCTGCATCTGCAACTTATACCACAGCTCACGGCAACGCCGGATCCTTAACCCACTGAGCAAGGCCAGGGATGGAACCCGCAACCTCATGGTTCCTAGTCAGATTCGTTAACCGCTGTGCCACGACAGGAACTCGCAGCTTTGAGCTTTTAAAAAATATACATTTTGAAGTTTCCTTGTGGCATAGCAGGTTAAGAATCTGGTGTTGTGACTGCAGCAACTCAGATGTGGGTTTGATCCCTGGCTCAGGAACCTCCGCGTGCCACCGATGACAGGTACAGCCTAACACATATACACACATATATGTAGTTTTGCCACTTGCTATTTTTCACTTAACAACGTTATGTCTTAAAATGTTTTAAACCACTGTACAGTATTACATAATATGGATATGCCACGGATATTTAACTATTTAGGTTATTTCCAATTTTTCACTGTCACAGTAATTCCACAATGAATTTCTTTGGACATAGCTCTGTGCATTAGAATATCTCCAGGGCAGGCACTAAGAAGTCAGTTTGTTTGACCAAAGGATTATACATTTAACCCTTCAAAAGATATTGCCAAACAGCCTCTAGAAAAAGCTATACCAACTCATACTCTCACTAAGAATATACAAATGTATCCATTTTCCTATACTGATGCCAATACCTGATTATCTTTTTTTTCTCATTTTTTTTCCCAACAGGTGCAAAATGGCACACATTGTTTTAATTTGCTCCTCTCTGATCATGAGTCAGGCTAAACAGCTTTTCATATTTATTGGCCATTCATCATTCCTCCTGTGAGAACTGTATATTAATATTCTTTGTTTTCTGGTTGTTAATCTTTTTATCTATTATAAATATTAAAAATACTTTCTCCTAGCCTGTCCCCCCCCGTTTTTTTTGGTCTTTTTTGGGGCTGCACCCATGGCATATGGAGGGTCCCAGGCTAGGGGTCTAATCAGAGCTGTAGCCACCGGCCTACACCACAGCCACAGCAATATGGGATCCAGAGCTCATGGCAATGCCAGATCCTTAACCCACTGAGCAAGGCCAGGGATCGAACCCACAACCTCGAGGTTCCTAGTCTGATTCATTAACCACTGAGTCAGGACGGGAACTCCCTGTTACCTTTTTAAACTTTGTTTTGAGGACACTTTCATAACAAAAAGAAGTGGTTTATACCTGCGTGTATGCCAAAGCCAGCAGAGTTGCTGCTGCTATCTTGGTCCTTCGAGGAAGGGGGATTCTCCGGGAGAGGAAGTAGAGCGCTGTAATGGCAGTAACTGAAGTGATTCCCTGCAGGGAAGAGAGTCTCCTCAAGCTCCAGCAAGAAAGGTCCCACCCTCGTTTCTATTCACCTTATGCCTGCTCCAGATGCACTGAGTAGCCGCTAAGCACTTTCCTGTCCCAGGCACACAGAACAACTGATCCCTCTTCCTCAGCCCCTTCCATGCTCCTCTTCTACTTGCCGTCCCAAGGTCAACCAGGCATGACTCCACCTAAAGTTTCCACACATATCACTCTACGTCCCACTCACTCTCAGAAATCCTATCCACCTTCCTATGTGGGTGTCTCCCAGGTGTGGCTCTCAGTTTTTAAATCACTGTTTACATCCTTATCCCTAATTTTATCTCTATTCTAATCCCTTATTTTTAAAACAGGCCTGACCCCAGCACATAGTTACTATTTTTCTGGGCTGTGAGTAGAGGAGGTGGTGTGGCTGCCAGCTAATGCTGAAAAAGATCTAGTCTCATTTTCATTTCCATCTCTTCAGAAAGAGAGCCTGGAGCTGGAAAGAGGGTTTCCGTCTCCTGTGCGTGATGTCAAGGGGAAAGTTTTCCTATCATTTTCTACACCGATTTCACTTCTTTTCCTTTTCAGAGCTGCCCACAATGACAATTTCAACCGGACTTATTTCAAAATGCTGCGTGGCAGTGGGGACTGAGCCCACACAGGTAACTTGCCCAAGCCCCAGCATTCTCTCTGGATGTGAGCCCCCTGGGCTTCTCTCTCTGGGTTCACTACCACCATCTCACACTCATGGTACCTCAGTCTGATGACATCTCTGTCTCTAGTGCAACATCGTTCCAATAGTCCGTTTCTGCTGGTGTATTTCAAGCATGTCACAGAGAAACTCTGGGGTCTCCTGTGATCTTTCTTTACCTTTATTCCTGCAGCCATTCTTCTATTCCTTACAACCTCTCTCGGATTCACTATTCTTCTCAAGTCCCACTCCCCCCACGAAGCCCTGAACCCTGCCATTCTCACAGCCTTATTACAACAGCACTACTGCTTCTCCCTGGTCTCCTTGCTGGGCTCCTCCCCTGCTCCAATTGAGCATACTCAGGCCACCAAGCTGCTCTCAACATGACCCATGGTAGGCCCTTCATAAGTATTAGCTTTAATAAAACGAGGAGTACTTCTGATGCTTTTAGCTCCTTGGGGTCTTGGTTCAGCCATGACAGCCATGCGTTCAGCAACCACTGAACTCTCTTTGCACTCTCTTCTCTCCTCAGCCTCATTTCTGCTAAAATGACTCTCCTGTGCACATGCAGGACTGAGGGGTATTATCATTTGCCAGATGGTAAGAGGCATACTCAAACTTTAAGTTGGCAGTATCTTGAAAGTCAGAATTACACACACCCCTAGAGGGGGTGTGGGTAATTAGGACAAAAACAGCACATCAGAGAACTGGTACTAAATTTCTTCTAAAAAGAAAAGGAAATCCAGGTTCCACTCTACCGTCTCACTCTTCCCACCAGTGCTTCGGATGCCCTAAAGCCTGTGAGGGGCTCCCTGTGCTTAGTAGTGAGTAACCACCAGCCCAACTTACCAAAATCCGGTGATCAAACTGCACCGTGGTGGGATTCTCAAAAACATTCTTCAGGAGAGGGGAGAAGGTAAAGAGATCCTCTGGGATCCAAGATTCTCCCATCTTGGGGAAGGAGTTGTAAACAAGGCCAGCATCCAGCCCTGCCACAAAAGCCCCTTTTCCAGGGAAAGAGCATTTATTAAAATGAAAGAAAGAAGAGACCAAATACTCCAAATACTAGTTCTGACATAGGAAAAGTGTATTATCCCAGAGTTAGACAAAAGGAATATTCAGAGAATAGAAAGATCCATAGCAGAAGTTCTCAAACGGGGAATATACGTCACAATCGCCACGGAAACTTAAAAAAAAAAACCCCAAAACCTGCATCCTCACCTGCTCCCACCCCAAGATTCTGGCATGCCTCCCCACTGGAGGAGTGGACTAGAAGCTCTAGAGAGAGGCATTAGTTTGGAGAAGTTCCCTTAGTGATTCTGATTCTGATGTCCTCCTCACCCCCCAGGTGAGAACTACTGATCTATTCTAGAACTAGTTAACTAGTTAACTTACTGCTTTGCTTCCTCAAATGTCATTGTGTCAAAAAGATCTCCCCAGTGATCCCATATGGACTGGCATTCCCTCACCCCACCTCTCTCCACTTAGCTTGATTTATTTTTCTTCACAGCACTAAACACAATCTGACATACTATGCTTTATTGTCTTCCCCAAGTGCTCAAAGAAACTTTATAAACTAAATCTTGCATAGACATACAAAGAAGGTATCCATGAATTTAGTGGATGACTGATCCATCATTTATGATCAAAGAAAATTCAGGTATCTTAAATCACATTCCTTACTTTTATAAAGGCCCATTTATAAAGTCAAAATTCATGTTCTTTCACCAAAAAAGGGCAGAGATTTGGGTGAATCACTGGTTTGATGGTTTTCTTTAGAGCTGTGCTGTCCAAGTGAACCTTCTACAATGATGGAAATGTTCTCTATCGGCCATCCAGTACTACAGTTGCTAGCCACGTGTGGCTACTGAGCACCTGAAGTGGGGCTAAGGTGACTGAGAAATTAAATCTTTAATTTCATTTACTTTTAATAAAGTTTAAGTAGGTATATGAGGCTACGGATTATTATACAGAGCAGCTCTAGCATGAGAGAAGAAAAATGAGAAAGATCTATGTTAGTCTCTTTGCCCCAATAAACTCCCCACCTTAAGCCATATTTGAGGGCAGGCTTTTGTCTGACCCATCTTGATATAGTGTAGTAACAATAATGTTTATATAATACTAAGTGCTACATGTCAGGTGCTGTTCTAAGCATTTCACATGTATTACTCATACTACTATCTTCATTCCCCACTTTACAGATGAGGTCACTGAGGCCAAGAGAGGTGACATAACTTGTCCAAGGTTATAGACTTAGGTGGTGAAGCCAGGATTTGTACCTAGACAGCCTGGAGCTACTAGATACTCAATATATGTACATATTTTTGGCTGTGCCCAGGACATGCAAAAGTTCCTGGGCCAGGGACTGAACCTGTGCCATAGCAGTGACCCAAACCACAACACTAACATCACCAAATCTTTAACTGTGAGGCTGCTGGGAAACTTCAGTGCTCGATATTTTTGTTCAACTGACTGGAAAGCAGAATTTTAGGAAGGGAGAAAGAAATAGAAAACAGGAGAGTGAAGATGGTAGGTATGAGAGAGGCAGGTGTAAATCGGAAATATAAAGCTGCATGAGGAAAGCATTAGGCAAGAGATCCCACCAGAGAGTGGAGTGAAACTAGGCCACCTTCGCTGAGAAGAGTCCTACCTGAGAGAGCCGTAAGGAATACCAGGCCTGCCGTCCCATGAGCACATCGTCTCAACCACAGGAGTTGACGGGTTTCAGGCAACTAAATAAGAAAATCATTCAAATAAACTGACTGCAGGAACTATGAAAGGAAGCAAAGATCTCCAAGCCCAAAGCCAACTGATAGTCTGAGGTCCGATCTTCTCTGACCCTTGGTTAAGTACTCCCAGCAGATATTCTATTTTATTCTATCTAAATTCTATTAAATGGATACATTTACTATCTGTCTTCCCTGCCTTGAGTAAGTTTTGTGAAGGTAGGAACTGCTATCAGACTTCCTTATTAAAGTAATCCTAGCCCAGTGCTGGGTATATAGGTATTCAAGATATATCTGTTCAATAATTGAATAATTTGCATTGTTCAGGGGAAAATACTTCACCATGATTAAGATGATATGACTTCAGGTATAGAATTGGATTTTCATGTTGTGTGTGATATTTAGTGTTTAGCAAATATAATCAGAATCAAAACTGGTTATGCCTAGAATAGAGATTCTTGTACTCAGTGTTTTTGGTAAAGTCAAAATATGCTTTTATTTTCACTGTAGCCAACTTGTGATAATAAGCAGTGAATGAAAAAATATTTAAAAAGAACTTTATACAAAGCAAAGTCAGAGGGCTGCCCTCAAATGATACAGAATCTAGTATGTGAACAGTTAGGTATCATTGCTAAGATTTTGTAGGATAGTCTATCAGCACTATCAGAAATGTTCTATTATCTGTGCTGCCTATTGTGCTGCCTATGAGGCTAATGAGGACCTAACATGAGAGTAGAGCGACTGAAAATTACGTAAAAAGTTAATTTTATTTAAAGTTTAAGTAGATAACAAGTTTGTTTAAATAAAATCAATTTGGGGAGTTCACAGTGGCTCAGCAGAAATGAATCCGACTAGTAACCATGAGGTTGCGGGTTTGATCCCTGGCCTCACTCAGTGGGTTAAAGATTCTGCGTTGCCATGAGCTGTGGTGTAGGTCGAAGACGCAGCTTGGATCTTGCATTGCTGTGGTTGTGGTGCGGGCCGGCAACTATAGCTTCGATTCAACCCCTAGCCCTGGGAACTTCATATGCTGCAGGTGCAGCTCTAAAAAGCAAAATAAATAAATAAAATTAATTTTATTTAATTTTAATCAGAATTTCATGTGGCTAGGAGCTACCACGCTGGACAGCACAGTACGATATGGCTATCACCTCAAATACTTTCTGTAATTAATGGAATATAAATAAACCAAAAGAGGAAAACAATAATTAAAAAGTTACTGGTAACCCTTAAGACTACTAGAGTGTTTAGGAGAGTGTGTGAATATGTGTCAGTGTTGGGGTGAATGTGTGGGTTCACACACATAGAGGTGGGAGGGGAAGCCAGATGACAGGAATTGGAAAGAATGGGTTATCAGGATGGACAGCTATAGATGTAGGCAATTTATTTTAGAAGTCTGACTTTGAAAGTAAGAACAGGAATTATTCAGATGTGGATTACCTCCTATACCAATGTTTCAACCTCATCTGGCTTCCCTCTGGGGATTACTGCCAACATCTCCTCTTCTTATTGGTTTCAGGTACCAACTGGATGATTTACTTAAAAGTTCTATTATCGGAGTTCCCGTCGTGGCGCAGTGGTTAACGAATCCGACTAGGAACCATGAGGTTGCGGGTTCGGTCCCTGCCCTTGCTCAGTGGGTTAACGATCCGGCGTTGCCATGGTGTAGGTTGCAGACGCGGCTTGGATCCCGCGTTGCTGTGGCTCTGGTGTAGGCCGGTGGCTGCAGCTCCGATTAGACCCCTAGCCTGGGAACCTCCATATGCCGCGGGAGCGGTCCAAGAAACAGCAACAACAACAACAACAAAAAAAAAAAGACGAAAAAAAAAAAGTTCTATTATTACTCCAAACTTCACTCATGAGCAGGTTATCCAGGCCAACCATGATTTTTTTTTTTTTTTTTTTTAGGGCCACACCAGTGGTACATGGAGGTTCCCAGACTGGGGTCCAATCGGAGCTGTAGCTGCTGGCCTACATCAGAGCTACAGCAACTGGGGATCCGAGCCGTGTCTTCGACCTACACCACAGCTCACGGCAATGCCAACTCTTAACCCACTGAGCGAGGCCAGGGATCGAACCCGCATCCTCATGGGTACTAGTCAGGTTCATCAACCGATGAGCCACAACGGGAATTTCCCAACCATGATTTTAATACCTAAAATAATACTCATTTTAAAAACACCTGGTACTTTCCTTTAATCACCGTACAGAGAAAATACTTTTAGGCAAGATCACTACGGTTTATTGTATTGTTAGATTTGATGACTGGCATGGTCCCCATATAAAGAACAAACAACCACATGGCCCTTGTGCACCATTAAAGGTCCCCAAGTAGCTTTTCTACTGGCCTTCCTCACCTCACCACTGATCCTCCCTCTGGGAGTCAGAAGGAAAGTGGTCAGAGTATCTCACTGTTGGTACTCTTTCCTTCTGCTGAAATTCATGTTTTCATCTTTCTTGATGGGCAATGCTGACAAAATATTTGCCTCCTATACTAATTCTCCTTTGAATAAGCTGCTCCAGCACCCCCTCCCCCCAAATAACTGCAGCTTTTACTTTGCTATCCTGAGCTATCCAGAGTCCCAAAGTTCAGTGGTTTTTTTTTTTCCCACTTTTTTTACTAATTAAATTTTATTTTTTATTAATGATTTTTTCCATTATAGTTGGTTTAGAGTGTTCTATTTTCTACTGTACAGCAAAAAAACCCAGTCACATATATATACATATTTATAAGTACATTCTTTTTCTCACATTATCCTCCATCACATTCCATCACAAGTGACTAGATATAGTTCCCTGTGCTATACAGCAGGATCTTACTGCTTTTTGACTCCAAATGCAATAGTTTGCCAGTGTTTCTTTAAATTTTTGGTATATCTAGTTTCTGGTAAACTGACAGCTATTACTAAGGGAATGTGTGCATTTTGACACATAACTTCCCATTAGTACCAGAATTTCCCTTCTCTGTCTCTGTCAGCATCTGTGCAGATGTGGTAACAATACAGACTGACTTTACCTTGTGCTGAGGTAGCAGCAGTGACAGCGAGGTCCACAAGCTGGCGCAGTAAAGAACAAGGGCTGATCCCAGGTGGGCAGCGAGGCGGTACTGGCTGACCCGAGGGATGTCATGGGAATCTGGTTTTTCTTCTAATCCACTTTTCACCATATACCATCCCAACAGGCCCTACAACCAAAAAGAGAAAAGGCAAACAAAACAGGGTTGAAGCTGTCCATTCAACTCTACTCTCTGAGAAAGTGAGTACTCCTACCTGACCCCTCCCCTCCATGCCCTCCCATACCCCAATATCCTGGACTCGTGACCAACTTCCACATACTGCACCATAAATGCTTAATCACTGCTTAGAGTAACATTTTATTGAAGTAGAAACCAAATATAGAAAAGTACACAAAAACGTATTTGGGCAAACCCTTGTAAGCACTTGATAGAATTTAACATTATGTAAACCAGTGAAACATGAAAATAAAGAGAGAACTGATTCCATAAAAACTAGGTTGAATGCTTTGGAAAAGCTCAACAAAGATAACTGCTAAAAAACAATTACTATCACATTAGGAGGGAATAGACCATTATAAAAGCTTTTTCATAAAAATCTCTGAGGCTTTTCAGGCAAATTGCTTTGCAAGTGTCTAAATTCCTACTCCTCTTTTTAAAAAATGGTAATGAAAGTACATGTTTAAGTTTAAAAGTTTAAGGATTGTATTATTATTCTATGATTCCCTGTTTTAATTGGCTTTTTCTTTTTTTTTTTTTTTGCCTTTTTGCTATTTCTTTGGGCCGCTCCCTCGGCATATGGAGGTTCCCAGGCTAGGGGTCGAATCAGAGCTGTAGCCACCGGCCTACACCAGAGCCACAGCAACTCGGGATCCGAGCTGCGTCTGCAACCTACACCACAGCTCACGGCAACGCCAGATCGTTAACCCACTGAGCAAGGGCAGGGACCGAACCCGCAACCTCATGGTTCCTAGTCGGATTCGTTAACCACTGCGCCACAACGGGAACTCCTGGCTTTTTCAATTAACCAAAGAACTGTCAGTTCTGGTCACAGCAGGTAAGACACAGCCCTTTGATCCCACCCCTCTCCAGCCAGTAGAATCATGTCAAAGAGGTGGGAAAAACCCACATCTTCTAAATATATACTCCTCAGGAAGTCTTTCTGGGCATTTCTCTCCCTCTTAATGATTACCCTGGGTGTTCTGATCAGCTTGATTTCATCTGCAGAGACCACCGGAAGACGAAGGTGTATGCAGTGTGATTTGCCAGCCCTCACTTTCCCCCATAACCATATATGCCACCTTTGACCTTCTGCCTCCTTGGAAGTCTGTTATAAATGTCTGCTTTTTTTGTTTTTTTTAATTTCTAAAATGAAGTTCCACTTTGTTTCACCTACCCTCCCTCGTTCTATTACTTTTATTAATATCTGAGTATTATCTGTTTCTATCACCTCTACTTTGTCTCTTCTATCTCCTTCCTTAATTCCTTCTAAATGGTTCATATTCTTACCACTTCTTTTTTTTTGTCTTTTTTTTTTTTTTTTGCTATTTCTTGGGCCACTCCCGTGGCATATGGAGGTTCCCAGGTTAGGGGTCTAATCGGAGCCGTGGCCACCAGCCTACGCCAGAGCCACAGCAACGCAGGATCTGAGCCTCGTCTGCAACCTACACCACAGCTCACGGCAACGCCAGATCATTAACCCACTGAGCAAGGGCAGGGACCGAACCTGCAACCTCATGGTTCCTAGTCGGACTCATTAACCACTCACTGCGCCACGATGGGAACTCCACCACTTCTGACTTAAATTAATCAGCTAGCTTCCTCCTGATCAAATTTTGATATTTCTTTGATGCTCTGATACACTCCCTTAGGGCCCAAAGCCCTTGACCCAAATACTCACATATATCTTCTGTAAGCTTCCGTTTTTTGGCTCTCAGGCTCACTTAACCCCTTAACTGTGGGAGTCATGCAAAGCTATTTTCCTTACGATGAGTTCAACTTATATAACTTTAATCACCATTTATACTTGAATATCTCTCAGCTAATCCATATTCTAGGATTCTTCATCCCACAAAATGTTTCTCTTTTGGAATTTCCCTATTTGCTTCTGTAGCCATTCTAGCATAGGGATCCCACTTTCCCAGGGAGCAGGCAAGTTAGAAAAAGAGAGAAGACGAGAACCTAGGAGGAGAGCCATGATGGGAAAGAAACAAATTCTTCTGACACAAAAATATATTTACTGAGTGTTTACTGATTCCAGGCACTAAACTAAGTACTTACATGCATGATCTCATTTAATACTCACACAACCTAAGCAGCAGGACTTATTATTGCCCCCATTTACCTACAGAGGTTAGACAACCTGCTCTACTAAGAGACAGAGTTGGGCTTTGAAGCCAAGCCTGTGACCTTAAAATACATGCTCTTACCCACTTAGTGACAGTGTTCCAAAGATTACTTCCTTAACAACAATGCCAAATAGGAAGCTCCTGAGAACATCTCTGGTTTCCCAAACTTGCGTAAATCTCACCTGGAAGCAGACTAAACCACAGAGGGCAAGAACACGTCCTTTCAGGCCACGGTTGAGCCAGCCCTTTCTCCAAAAGTAGGCAGCAGGCAGGATGTACGCGAGCCCTACAAGGCGACCCCACATCCGATGTGAGTACTCCATATACCAGATGAACTTGAATTCTGGCAACGTCATATCATGATTCAAGCTGAGTGAAAAGGAAAATCAAAAATGAGAAAGAGAAAGCCATCTGACTTTTATTTCCTGATGGAATGCAGGAACATTCTCAGTTTTGAAGCTTGATTGATCTGTCCTATTCCTCAACATCCATCTCAGAATCACTTTAGAATTAGGGGTTTAGATTAGGCGGATTGCTAAACATAATTGAGCCAAATATTAAAAAAAATAATAGAACCTAACCATTCTCAACTTGTTTAAATAAGCAAAAGTGGGCCTAGTGGGATGTTAACCCAATTTTCTCTATACTTACATTTTAAATTCTGGAAACTGCTGGTATTTTTGGAATTCTGCTTCCCATTCCTCCTGGCTTGTAGGTGGCTTCATCTCTTTAATTAAATGCCAGTCTACCATGGAGAGGCCAGACTCTGTCAACCTTAACACAGGAAAGAAATCTGAGTGTGTGTGTGTCAAATTTAAGTGTACGTGTGCATACCACACTGGATTACTGGTTTATAGCAGCATGTGTAACCAAACTGTTGATGAGAGAAAGTTTCTCTCTGTAGTTGAGCTAATAAAATAATGAAATAATGGATTTAGGCAATGATCATCAATGGCTGTTGACATCCCTAATAGACACCAGACATTTATGAATGCTCTAATCACTTTTGAATTATTTTGTCCCCCACCCCCACCCTGAATTTGATCAAGCAATGGGGGGTTGACAGGAAATACAGGGGACAATGAAACATGTTAAACACCATACGTTTACAATCAGCAAAATCCAGACCGTGGGAAACTCCAAAGGACAAATGACTTGGGTTTCTTCAATAACAACAACAACAACAAAAAAATGCAAAGGGGGAAGGAGAAATGGAGGGAGTAGAATCCAGATCTATAAAACCTCTTTATAGATTTAAAGAGACCTAAGAGGCATGCATAGGAACCAATGTGATATATGGAACTTATGTGCACTTAATTCAGACAAACTGTACAAAAACTTTTGAGACAAATTAAAACTGATGGTAGGGGTAAATCACGCAAATAATGCACAGCTAACAGTTAAGAATTGAATCACTCTTTATGAAGGGTTCCTACTAGTAAAACCCCAAACTGTTCTATTGCTGGGCAAGCCATCAGACATGATCCCTCTGTAGGCCTTCGTTTCTGCGTATGTAAAATGTGGGACTAGACGATTTCTAAGTTCCCTCCCCCTTCCCCATCCTGCATTTCTACTGATGACACAAATAGCTGACGCACTATGAACAAATTACTCACCTAGTTACTCCACCAAGAATAACTGCTCCAGCCACTGTTCCACTGCAGACCAGGAGCCATCGGCCCACCACCCGCTCAGCAGCCTTTGAAGGAAGGGACACTGTACCCCTTCCAGATTGCAAACCTACTTCAGTGATGGTGCTATATTGCCCTGGCCTCAAGGAGTGCCTGATCCCACAGCTGCAACCACACTAAAGATCAAGACAGACAAATTAAAACTGGAGAAAGAAGGAAAGACCTCACTCCACTACTACTCACACTCAACCTCACTTTGGTGTGGAGTACCCTCAATGGCCACATCTCCATTGCTACAGCCCTAGAAAATCATCTCTTATCTGGACTTCTGCATCCACCCTCCAACTGGTTTCCCTCTTCCAATCCATCCTGGCACTACATGAACCTTTTGGTCTCTGCATACTTCCCCCAGACTTAACTCTACACCTAAATATGGACTATTTTCTCTCTCCTATGGGCCTTTAAACGATTTTTTTCTCTGACTGGGGCACAACTTGTCTCCTGATTGACAATAACTACTGCAGGTCTCAGCTTAAATGTCACTTCCTTTAGGAAGTGTTTGAAGACTCCTACATGTCTCCAAGGGGTCACTCCCACAGCACACTGCACCTCTCCATCACACACTGTAATGTACCACTCAGTACAGAGATTTGTCTTTATCTCCCACCAGCTTTGAACTATGGCACAGTGTGATCAGTCTGGCTCTTTTCCTCCTGAACACTTTGTTTCAAACACAGTTCCCGTACATAACAAAATCTTAATAAAGATTTGACAAATGAATGAACTGTGATTTCCTCTAGGGTAGGAGACTTTTGGTATTTTATTTTTCTGCTTCCAGTTTCTAACACATAATAATCACTCAATAATTTTTAGTTTGGCGAATACACACCCTCTTCTGACCCTATCCCTAAGAGTCCAAAGACCCATGTTTGGGTTTCCTGCTTCTAATTAACTTAGACAATTTAAATTAAGTCTCAAACTCTTTCCCTGTAGAATGGGGTTATAGTCGCTAATCTGACTTTTTGAGCAAAAATAAAAAATACGGGTAAAAATTACTAAGCTTTTACTATGTGCTAAGCCTCGATATATATTATTTATTCCTCACAGCAACCCTTATGAAGTAGCTGTTCTCCTCATCTCGAAGATGACTAAACTGAGGCACGGAAAGTTTTCCCAACTTGACTAACATCACACAGCGAGTAAATGGTAGGTCCGGATCCGGACTCAGGGGCCCTGAACACAAACATGCACGTTGTTAACTCCAAGTAGCTATAGAAATGTGATCTGTGACAATTTGCTCTCTCTCTCTCCAAGCCGAACCCTTTCACCCCATGCCCGCTTCCGCGACTCAAGAGTCCGCTGCGGGGCGGTACCTGTGTCCTAGGCGCCGCCCTAGGAACCAGGAGTCGGAGACACGGGTTCCCCATCAAGACCTTCAAGGGCGGAAGGAGTAATCGCTGCATGCTAACAACAGTGCACAACCTCCACTTTCACCCCCCGACTCTCAGTAGTCTCCTTTCTCCGCCACCGACTGAAGAAGCACTTCCGGGTCACGCAGACGGCGCCCTTCCTTTTCAGAGGCCCTGGCAAGCAGAGACTGCGCCTGCGCTAGCGACAGGGCTCTCGCGGGGGCTGCTGGGGCGTGGGCGTCGGTGACGCGCAGGGGTGCGCGCAGCCGTAAGGACGCGCTTCTCCAGTCGCGCGCCGGGACCCAGACTTTCGAGTGGGAACGGTAGACGCGCGAGGGAGGAACCCGTGCAGCATGAAGAGGCAGGGGGCCTCCTCGGAGCGGAAACGGGCGCGGATACCCTCCGGGAAGGCCGGTGCGAAAGGGGGCGGGGAAAGGGCTGTCCCCGACTTCGCTTTTGGGTGTGGGCCGGGCTGGCTGGGGGTCTGGCCCGTGGATTAATTGCGACTTGTCTGGCAATAGTTTCTCGTGCTCTTGGAAATGTGTGGAAACCGGGACGCTGGCGGGGAGAGCGGCCTGGCTCTGGAACTAGATGTGTGGGTTCGAATCCCGGAGCTACCGCGTCTCGTCATGCGACCGTGTTCAATTTGGTTAACTTCTTTCAGCCTCGCGTTTCCCATTCACACGAGGATGCCGTTGTCTCCGTTACCCCGTTGCTGTGATGGTTCGATATCGAGCGCCGAGCTCAGTGCCTTATCTGTGGGGACCGCTTAAATAACCTGTAGCTGCTGCAGCGGAGGCGGGGATTGTCTCTAGAGCGACACCGCTACCAAGTGGTAGAGCTTGGCTGCCACAAGTCACAAGTTCTTCCTGCCGCGCCAGCGTGGGATGGCTTGGCAGGTGCTAGGAAATTTGCCAGGTCCCTGCCTGCCTCCTACATGAACTCTTGGTTCCTCCAAACCAGTTGTTGTCAAACTTTTGGGTCTCAGGATTCCTTTACCCTCCTAGAAAATTGAGACCTTGTATTTATTATTGGTAGTGGCCATGTTAGAATTTTTTTAATCATTTTTTTATGGCCACAACCACAGCATATGGAATTTCCCGGGCCGGTGTAGACTGGGAGCTGCAGATGTGAACTACTTGGGAGCTGAGGCAACCACTGCCCCAGGGCAGGTATCGAACCCACACCTCCACAGTCACCCCAGCCCCCTGTGTTTAGATTCTTAACCATGGCAGAAACTACAGAAATTTTTAAATTTAATTTTTAATTGAAATATAGTTGATTTACAACGTTGTGGGCCATATTAGAAATTAAAACAGGAATTTTTTAAAATGTTAACTGAAAAAACATAATAAATCCATTACATATTAGCACAAATAAAGTTTTTTTATGAAAAAAATCACAGCTTTCCTAAACAAAGACTATTGAGTGAGAAAAGTGCCAATGTTTTGTGTTTTTGCAGATCTCTTTAATATCTGGCTTAATGGAATTCTCATACCTGCTCCTGCATTCAGGTTACCTCCAGAAACTCCACTCCACTTGTGAGAGAATGAAAGTGAAAAAGGCAAATAAAGCCTTAGCATTATTATGTAAATAATTGCCACTGCACACTCTGAAAGTGTCTTGGTGGCCCCTAGTCCATACCTAACTGGTCTACCACACTTTGTGAACTGCTGCTCCAAACAAATGTCCTCTTCTTTGATCCCTACAAAGAGCTTCCTTTTGTAGGACAGCTATGTTAACTCTGCCTTTTTTCATAGTCTTTGGTGTGCATCCCCACCCTCTTCAAGCCAAAGTCTTCAGTGTGAGGCAAATGGTGCCTCTCTGCAGCTTTGTCCAGTGAGACTGATCTGACAGCTGGTGTGGGTGGCTATCGGGAAACCCATGGAACTAGTGCAGTGCTGTTGGTTAAGAACAGAGTATCACTCAACTGCACATTTTGAAACTGATAGTCTTTTAAATAAATTAAGCAGTTTCAGTTTCATGTTAGTGGGTAATAGATTTTTGTTTTTTGAATTAAAAATTGATTTAAAAAATGTAAAAGCAACATTGAATAGAAAAAAGTCAAGCACTATAGAAAAGTAAAAGTAATTTCAGGAGTTCCTATTGTGGCTCAGTGGGTTAAGAACCCGACATAGTATGTTCCTGAAGATGCGGGTTCGATCCCTGGCCTCTCTCAAGTAGGTTAAGGGTCCGGTGTAGCTACAAGCTGCAGGCAAGTTTGCAGATGAAGCTTGGATCCTGCTTGCCGTGGCAGCGGTGTAGGCTGGCAGCTGCAGCTCCTATTTGATCCCTAGCCCTGGAACTAAGGTGCAGCCTTAAAAAGAAAAAAAAAGTAATTTCAAATCCTACCACCTGATAGTCAACATTGTTAGTTGTGGAGAACATTCTTTTAGGTATTATTGTGTGAAGTATGATTTCAGTATTCTTAATTTTTTTTTTAAGTATGTGCTTAGCTTATAGAAAAAATCAGAACTCTGTTTTCATCGCACTCTTGAGTGTAAATACATGAAGTTATATTTATGAATTTATAATTCAACCTTTAGTAAATTTTTTGTTTGTTTGTTTTGTTTTTAGGGCTGCATCTGCAGCATATGGAAGTTCCCAGGCCAAGGGTCGAATCAGAGCTACAGCTGCTGGCCTACACCCAGATCCCTGACCCACTGAGTGAGGCCAGGGGTTGAACCCACATCCTCATGGATACTAGTTGGATTCGTTACCGCTGAGCCACAATGGGAACTTCCAACCTTTGGTAAATCTTTATGGGACCATTGTGTGCTATGGTAGACAGTGTGCTTACTGGGAGTAATAAAGATTTCTCACATAAAGGCCTTACTTAGGAACTTTAGGTCAAGTAAGTATGATCAGACATCCATCTACATAAATAATAATAAGAGAAAATAAGACGCAGTGTTTTAAAGAGGAACATAAAGTTTATTTTAGAGTTATATGAGCTCAGAAAAGGGAGATACAATTTCCTGCTTTGGGAGAGAGGAAATATGGGAATGTGATTTGACATGAGCCTTGGAAGATTTTAGCATTTGAAGATAGAGCTGGAAGGACTGTGGATTGAGGAGATGGCATAAAAAGGAACAGGGATGGGGACTAGGGGGAACTGGGGGCATATAGAGGAAGAAATGTATAGTTAAATAATGATAACCAATACTTTTTCTACACTTAGTGGGTACTATCCACTTTACATGAACTATCTCATTTTATCCTCACTACTGTGAGATAGGTAGGTTTTATAGAAAACTTAGGCTAGGAGTTCCCATCGTAGCTCAGTGGTTAATGAATCTGACTAATACCCATGAGGAGGTGGGTTCGATCCCTGGCCTTGCTCAGTGGGTGAAGGATCCGGCGTTGTCGTGAGCTGTGGTATAGGTCGCAGATGTGGCTCAGATCCCAAGTTGCTGCGGCTTTGGTGTAGGCTGGCAATTACAGCTCCAATTGGACCCCCTAGCCTGGGAACCTCCATATGCCGCAGGTGTGGCCCTAAAAAGCAAAAAAAAGGGAAAACTTAGGCTAAGTAACTTCTCTAGGATTGCACAAATAAGTCATCTAGAATCAAACAAATAAGTTGTGGGGTGAGGATTTGAAATCCACCCCTGCTCTTAAAGATATATGTGCCTTATAAATAAACATATTGAGGCATTGAGAAGTATTGAAAGAATCTTGACCTGGAATGTAATGATGAGGTCTGTGTTTTAGGAAGATTACCTTGGCATTCAGTGTATGTATTTTTTAGTATAATTTCATATACATATGTCTGTGTTTTTTATTTCACAGTCCTGAGACATCAATTTAATGTTTTGTGGTTTTTTTGCTCTTTTTTTAGGGCCAAACCCACGGCATATGGAGGTTCCCAGGCTATGGGTTGAATTGGAGCTGTAGCCACCTGTCTACATCACAGCCATAGCAACTCAGGATCCGAGCTGCATCTGCAACCTATACCATAGCTCACAGCAATGCCGGATCTGAGCTGCGTCTGCATCCTACACCACAGCTCACGGCAATGCTGGATTCTTCACCCGCTGAGCAAGGCCAGGGATTGAACCCTCAACCTCATGGTTCCTAGTCAGATTCATTTCTGCTGCGCCACAACAGAACTCCAACTTAACAATTAATATGGTATTTTATTGCATATATAGGCCCTAGTGTGCTTATCTACTTCCCTATCATTGAACATTTGGATTTTGGCAGCAAAATATAAAATATTTGTGGTGGCTTGGTTTGGATGGATAGTTACCATCATGAAATTGCATTATTCTCTCTGTACTTTAGGGGCAGCAAATGGATTTCTCATGGAAGTGTGTGTTGATTCAGTGGAGTCAGCTGTAAATGCAGAAAGAGGAGGTAAGAGAAATTAGAGAATGAATACAGTTGGCAGTCTTTTTTAAGGGTTTGGAAATGAATCCTTGTGAACTGACCTTGGGAACCTCTGTGATATCTTAGGATCTCAGTAATACTTTTGACAACAAACAACCAACTAGAAAACATAGTGGAAAACTATGCTCTTCTAGTTTACTCCTTCAGTAGGTTACATTTTAAGTCAAGTGTCCATAATAGTGCTCACTAACCAACTTTTTTTTTTTTTGTCTTTTTTAGTGCAGAACCTGTGGCATATGGAGGTTCCCAGGCTAGGGGTCGAATCAGAGCTGTAGCCGCCAGCCTACACCAGAGCCACAGCAACTCGGGATCCGAGCCATGTCTGCGACCTATACCACAGCTCACAGCAATGTAGGATCTGACCTACGTCACAGCTCATGGCAATGCCGGATCCTTAACCCACTGAATTAGGCCAGGGGTCGAACCCGCAACCTCATGGCTCCTAGTCAGATTCGGTTCCCCTGCGCCACAACAGGGTCTCCTTTGTCGTCGTTGTTGTTGTTTGGTTTGCCTTTTTTTTTTAATGGCCACACCTGAGGCATGCGGAAGTTCCCAGGCCAGGGATTTAATCCAAGCTCAGGGCAACACTGAATCCTTTAACCCACCTCACCAATCTGGAGATCCATCCCAAGCCACTGCAGTAGGGTTCTTAACCCACTGTGCCATGCAGGAATTCCAAATGTTTGCTTCTTTTTCCTTGTTTACTGATTTTGGGGATAATGGGTTTGTTCTCTATATCCTCCAGTGTATTATTGTTTTATTATTATGAACCATTCAGATATATTTGATGTGTTTTAATCCAGTATAGTTATTCTTGTTGATGCTCAAAACATCTTATTGATGCTCATTAGCTAGTAGAAGCCTCTTCAAGCTGGCTCTTGAGGCCTTTTGACGTGACCCTATAGTCAGTCTGATGGTTCTTTTTTTTTTTTTTTTTTGTCTTTTTGCTATTTCTTGGGCCGCTTCCGTGGCATATGGAGGTTCCCAGGCTAGGGGTCCAATCGGAGCTGTAGCCACCAGCCTACGCCAGAGCCACAGCAACTCGGGATCCGAGCTGTGTCTGCAACCTATACCACAGCTCATGGCAATGCCGGATCGTTAACCCACTGAGCAAGGGCAGGGAGCGAACCCGCAACCTCATGGTTCCTAGTCGGATTCGTTAACCACTGCGCCACGATGGGAACTCCTGATCTTTTGCTTTCAGCATTTTCTCAATCTTAAAATTATCTTGATTTAAGCTACTTAAAAATAACTTGGGCTTCTTTTAAAGCTAAGAATAATAAAGACGTTCTTGGAAAAGATTTCTGTATTTTTTTTTTTAAATCAATAAAGAGTCAGCATCCCACTGTGGTGAGTCCAGAAACTTCTTTATTCTAAATCTCTAACTTGTGCATAGAGAGGCAACCTTATAATACAAAATTTCAAGAGATCTAGCTTAACTTGAATTAATTTTTATATTTATTTATTTATTTATTTATTTTTGCTTTTTAGGGCCACACTTGTGACATGTGGAGGTTCCCAGGCTAGGGGTCCAATTGGAGCTAAGGCTGCCAGCCTACACCACAGCCACAGGAACGTGGGACCTGAGCCTTCAATCTATACCACAGCTCACGGCAACGCCAGATCCTTAACCCACTGAGCGAGGCCAGGTTTCTGAAGCCGAAACCTCATAGTTTCTAGTTGGATTCATTTCTGCTGCCCCACGATGGGAACTCCTTGAATTAATTTTTAAATTTGGCTACCAGTAACACAATATAGGTTGCAGAATATAGTTGTGTTTAAAAATAGAGTTTTACTCTGGTTTTATAATTTGATTTCTCTCAGTTTCTAAGGCTCGTTGTTCTATATTAAGGAAAAAATGTTCAGGTTGCTGTTTAATAAGAGTTTATTTTGAACAATAACTTTTGAGCCATGCTTTTCAAAATTGTTCTTAATTTTTTAATTTAAAAAATTTATTCTGCTGAGCAATACTTTTTTATTACAGGTGCCGGTCGCATTGAATTATGTTCTGGCTTATTGGAAGGAGGAACCACACCCAGCATGGGTAAATATCCATTTTTTGTTTTTGTTTATTTGTTTGTTTGTTTTTATCACATCTGTAGTTGTATAATGATCGTCACAATCCAATTTTACAGGATTTCCATCCCACAACCCAAGCACATCCCCCCAACCCCCCAAACTGTCTCCTCCAGAGACCATAAGTTTTGCAATGTCTGTGAGTCAGCATCTGTTCTGTAAAGTTCAGTCTGTCCTTTTTTCAGATTCCACATGTCAGTGAAAGCATTTGATGTTGGTGTCTCATTGTATGGCTGACTTCACGTAGCATAATAATTTCTAGGTCCATCCATGTTGCTGAAAATGCTGGTATTTCGTTCATTTTAATGGCTGAGTAATATTCCATTGTGTATATGTACCCCATCTTCTTGATCCATTCCTCTGTTGATGGACATTTAGGTTGTTTCCATGTCTTGGCTATAGAAAAGAGTGCTGCAATGAATGTCGGAGTACATGTGTCTTTTTTTTGCGAGTCATGGTTTTCTCTGGGTAGATGCCCAGGAGTGGGATTGCTGGATCAAATGGTAGTTCTGTTTTTGGTTTTCTGAGGAATCTCCATACTGTTGTCCACAGTGGTTGCAGCAATTTACAATCCCACCAACAGTGTAATAGGGTTCCTTTTTCTCCACATCCTTGCCAGCTCTTATTGTTTGTAGACTTTTTGATGATGGCCATTCTGGCTGGTATAAGGTAGTACCTCATAGTGGTTTTGATTTGCATTTCTCTAATAATGAGTGATATTGAACATCTTTTCATGTGTTTCTTGGCCATCTGCATGTCTTCTTTGGAGAACTGTCTGTTTAGATCTTCTGCCCATTTTCTGATAGGGTTGTTTGTTTTTTTGGTATGGAGCTGCAGAAGGTGTTAATAAATTTTGGAGATGAATCCCTTGTCAGTCGATTCATTTGCAAAGATTTTCTCCCATTCTGTGGGTTGTCTTTTTGTTTTGTTTAGGATTTCCTTTGCTGTGCAGGAACTTTTAAGTTTGATTAGGTCCCATTTGTTTATTTTTGTTTTTATTGTCATTACTCTTAAGAGGTGGATCTGAGGAGATGTTGCTGTTGTTTATGTCAGAGACTGTTTGGAGTATCCATTTTTTGGATTTATCAAAGGAGTTTATAGAGTTTGGAGACAACCAATAATTTGTTTCATTGGGATCCTTTACTAAAGTTACTAACATGTTAACTATGCCATGGATTTGATATTAGTTAGAAATGTTTATGGTTGCAAATAAACTTGACTATCTGAGATGTGATCAAATAGATATTTTTTTCTTATATATCAAAAAATTGAGAATAAGTTACTGTTAGTGTTGGTTCATAAGCTCTGCAGTAATGTCAAGGACATTAGTCTTTGTGTAGTCATTATACATTTTGCTTTTACATATGTTAAAAATTTGATACTGCTTTGTTGTTATTTTTCTTAAAGAGTCAATTATCTTGTAAAGAAATTTAAATAATAAGACAATCATATTTACCCACATGTAGTTACCATTTCTGGTGTTCTTCCTTTATATAGATTTATATTTTTGCCTGGTTTCCTTTTTCTTCTGCCTAAAGTAATTTTTTTAACATTTTTTTGTAGTGCAAGTGTGCTGGTGATGAATTCTTTCAGCTTTTGTATATCTTTCCCCATTTTTTTGGAAGATATTTTTGCTGGGTATAGAATTCTAGGTTGGCAGTTTTATTCTTTCAGGACTTTAAAGATGCTTCTCCATTGTTATCTTCCTGATTATATTGTTTCTCACAGGAATCCTACTGTCATCTAAACCTTTGTTCTTTTCTGTGTAATTTGTCTCTATTCTCTTGTTGTTTTTAAGAATTTGTTCCTTTATTTTTGGTTTTGAACAATTTGATTATGATATACCTGAATGTAGTTTTCTTCATGTTTCTTGGACATGTTTGTGTGTACTTTCCATCACATTTGGAAAATGTTCAGCATTCACTGTCCTCCACTGGCTCAGAGACTTCAGTTAACTTATATTAGGCTGCTTGAAGTTATTCCTCAACTTACTAGTGAACTCCCTTTTTTTTTTTTCTTTTTTTTCTTTTTTGGTTGTACCCACAGTGTATGGAAGATCCCTGGCTAGGGATCAAATCCAAGCTGCAGCTGCACCCTACACCACAGCTGCAGCAATGCTGGATCCTTCACTCACTGTGCCACAACCAGAACTCCTTTTTTTAAAAAATCTTTTTCTCTGTTTCATTTTCAGTAGCCCCTATTTCTTTATTTTCAAGTTTACTAATCTTTTCTCTGCAATGTCTAATTCCTGCTAATCCTGCCCACACATTGTAGTTTTCATCCCTAGATATGAGTTTGTTGTTATATTGCTCATGTTGCTTTTTAACTTTTTTGAACAAATAAAGTTATAGTAGCTATTTTAATGACTTGGCTTTTAAATCTAACATCTGTGTCAGTTCTAGGTTGGTTTTGTTTGATTTATTGTCTCATGATGCATCTTATTTTCTTGGCTGTTAATTTTCATTCTATGCAAAACTTTATGAATTTTACTTTATTGGGTAGTACTGAGGCAAGATGCTCTGTGTACTCTACCCAGTGCCCCATGACATCTTGAAATTTTCCTGTCTGGCAGGTGGGAACATGCCTTATTCTTGGCCTGGTATAAATGATAGGCACTCTTACTTCTAATTTTTTTCAGTGAATCTTTCCATGGCCTTGTGTAGTTTGCTTGCATGCAAACACCAGTCAGTTCTCAGATGCATATTATTGGGGACTGGGGCCGAGGGGCAGGAGGAATCTCTGCAGATCTCTAGGGTTCTCCTCTCTGCCTTGCTATTCTCTCCTGTGAGCTCAGCCATTTGGTCTCCTTGGACTCTCAGCTTTGTCTCCTCAACTCAGAGAATTCTCAGGGTTCCCCCTCCCTATTCTGTGGCCGAGAAAACTCTCAAGATAGTGATCTGGGGCATTCAGAGAGCCCACCTCATTTGTTTCCTGTCTTTCAGGCATCATTATCCTTTCTTGCAGCCCATTGTTTCATATATTTTGTCTGTTTTTTTGGTTTTATAGGTGGAAGGATTAATCCAGTTTCTGTTACTCTGTCTTGGTCAAAAGCAGAAGTCCCTATATGAATTCTTGACTTTTATATTTTACTCTAAGGTGGATGATAGCATTATTTACTATAAGAGGTTTATATGTGCAATACCTACAGTGGCCTTTTGGACTCTTCTCACTAAAATAAAGGAGGGCATTCCTTGGCCTTTCTATGAAATACCTAGAACATATCTGTAATTTGAGTGCAATCTGGTTTTTGCAGCAGTAGTCACGCGTAATTCATTGCTTGGTGTTGGGCATATTGCTGTTCCATGCAGAATCGGGGTTCTTGTAGCAAGGAAAAAGTAGTAAATTCATGTAGGGTAAATACTAATGGTGCCAGCCACAGATCTTATACCATTGAGGGTTTCTGAACTAGCCACAAGTTGTGTCAAATTGGGGTACTTTTATTCATATATCTACTCATAAAATCATGAGTAAGTACAGCTTTTTTCTTTTACCTTATCTCTTACCACAAAAGGCTTTGCTAAATATGTTCGTCAGAGGTCCTGTTGTCACTCAGTGGCAACGAACCTGACTAGTATCCATGAGGATGTGGGTTGGATACTTGGCCTCATTCAGTGGCTAAGGCTCTGGTGTTGCCATGAGCTGTGGTGTAGGTCATAGATGTGGCTTGGGTCCTGTGTGGCTGTGGCTGCAGCATGGGCTGGCAGCTGCAGCTCTGATTTGACTCCTGGCCTGGGAACTTGCATATGCTGCGATGCAGTCTTAAAAAGCAAACAAAAACAAAAACTTTGTCCATTAAGAAATCATAAACTTTAGAACTATGTAAACATCTCTATGGTAGGTAATCATCAGGAAGGAGAAACTAGATCTCAGGGAATACGCTGGCAGAACATAAAGCCCGATAGTTATTACCTTTTCAGATGTCACATTCCAGTAAAAGAATTTTTGTTGAGTTAGCTGACAAGTACTTTTAAAATGCAGTAACTTCCTTCTATTTCTAAATTGTTCTTTTTTTTTCTTTTTGTTTGTATCTGACGCATGTGGAAGTTCCCTGCCTAGGGATCAAACAGCCCATGCCACAGCTTCAACCTAAGCCACAGCAGTGACAGTACTAGATCCTTAACTCACTGAGCTACCAGGGAATTCTTAAATTGTGCTTTTTTTAATGCTTGATTTTCTTATTACTTCTAGTATATGTATACTTTTCTTCTCAGTGTCTCCTTTCCCTTTAGATCTACTTTCTATAGTTTACTCCATCAATTCTTCATTTCTTGTAGAAATGATACACCAAAGCAAATGTAAAAGACCAGTAAAATAATATGTTATTGAATTCCTTGAGCATTTAGCTCATATTTGAATTTTTATTAGTCTGCTCCCTATTATTGCAGGTGTCCTTCAAGTAGTGAAACAGTATGTCCAGATCCCAGTTTTTGTGATGATTCGGCCCCGTGGAGGTGATTTTTTATATTCAGATCGTGAAGTTGAGGTGATGAAGGCTGACATTCGTCTTGCTAAGCTTTATGGTGCTGATGGTTTGGTATTTGGGGCATTGACTGAAGATGGACACATTGACAAAGAACTGTGCATGTCCCTTGTGGGTAAGAATTTGTATCTGAAACCAAAAAACTTCTAATGATGATTGCATCGAATGCTCCCAGTACAGAAAAACACAAAACTGACTTTTTATTCATACCTGCAGGCACTTATACTAACCTATTTTATTTTAGTTTAATTTTTTCTTTTTAAGACTACACCTGCAGGCACTTATACTAACCTATTTTATTTTAGTTTAATTTTTTCTTTTTAAGACTACACCTGCAGCACATGGAAGTTCCCAGGCTAGGGGTCAGATCGGCACTGCAGCTTCTGGCCTGCATCACAGCCATGCCAAATCCAAGCTGTAGCTTACAGAAATGCCAGATCCTTAGCTGACTGAGTGAGGCTGGGGATTGAACCCACATCCTCATGGATACTAGTTGGGTTCTTAACCTGCTGAGCCACAATGGGAATTTCTATACTAACCTATTTTAAACAGTAGTTATTTAGGTGTTTGGAGTAGAGAGCATGTGTGCCATAGCCTTCCTGTCTCTCCTCAGTTGCTATAGATCGGGTTCTTCTACTGTTCCTATAGGGGTTAAGGGAAGTTTACCTTGATTCCTTTAATCATAGCACCAAAAACTTCAATAGCTGTTTAGTTGGTAAGGATGGGGAGATGTAGAGAAGACAGAAGCAAACTACCTATATTACTAGGCCAAAGTATTTCTTGAAGATTCTCAGGTGTAAGTAATAGATGTAATGCTGACCTTATAGTTATCAGATCATACAGTTTTTATTTGGTACCTCTAAGGAGTGGATGACTATTTCTTTTTAATATGAAAAGCAGAGATTAATAAAAATAGAACTTTTGAATTTGTAAAGCTACCGTTTTTTAATTACTTTAGTTCATTGCCTTCACTTAGGGGAAGAAAGTTTAAAAAAAAGTCCTAATTCTAACATGGTGAGTTCTATAAATAGTAATCAGTGATGATCTCTTCGTTCACGTTGTTATATGATTTTCTTTTTACAGCCATTTGCCGTCCTCTGCCAGTCACTTTCCACCGAGGTGAGTGAAGTTTTAGAAGTTCATTGAAATTCTGTTAAATGGTGCCAGTTTTCTCATTTCACCAAATGCTACAACCTTTTTGTGGACACAATTCTCTAGTGTTAAAGTATTACCAGTTTTTTGTTTTGTTTTATTTTTGGCCACACTTCTGGCATGTGAAAGTTCCTGTGTTTTTGGCCACACTTCTGGCACGTGAAAGTTCCTGTGCCAGGGGTTAAACTCACATCACAGTTGTGACCTGTGGCACAGCTGCCACAGCCCTGATCCTTAATCTGCTTTGCCACAAGGGAACCTCCACCAGTTGTTTTTTTTTAATAGTAATCATGGAACTAACAGTTATAAATTTAGAGATACACAATTTCTGGAAAATACAAAGCCTTAGTTATGAAAAGTTGTTAAAAGTAGAAGGTGGTGATGTTGGGATATAACAGAGGGAGAGAATAAGCATTGCCTACAGGTGCATGTCCTTGTTACTGCATTCGTAGGAAGAATCCTGAGATTGATTTTTATTAGATTGCCTCAGGTCATGTGCAGTCCCATAAAGAATATATCACCATGGCCAGTGAAATGAAGTGTACTGCTTGGTTTAAGCCAGACAAGACCATTCCAGAACTAGGAGTGAGGTCAGCTTTTCCAGATGAATATAAAATTCATGGAGGAGTTCCCATTGTGGCTTAGCGGGTTACATACCTGATTAGTATCCACAAGGATGCGGGTTCAATACCTGGCCTCGCTCAATGGGTTAAGGATCTGGTGTTGCTGCAGATGCAGCTCAGATCTGGCATTGCTGTGGCTCTGGCGTAAGCTGGCAGCTGCAGCTGCAATTCGACCCCTAACCTGGGTTCTTTCATATGCCACAGGTGCGGCCCTAAAAAAAAAAATAGAAAACAAAAACCAATAAAACAAAAAACAACAAAACAAAGATTCATGGGCAGAGACGAGATGGATATCTGGTGGAGAATAGGATACTATTAGGAAGGAGGAAAAAAGGAATAGATGCTGGACAGTCAGTGAACAAATGTTCCCTATATTTGTATAAAATTATTTTACATTGTTGATAGCTTATCTGCATCAGAATATCTGCAAAGTATTTGATAATTTTACATAAAAACACTTTCTGGGATGTCCTGTCATGGCTCAGCAGTTAATGAACCCAGCTAGTATCCTTAAGGACCCAGGTTTGATCCCTGGCCTCAGTCAGTGGGTTAAGGATCTGACGTTGCCATGAGCTGGGGTATAGATCACAGATGTGGCTCGGATCCCGAGTTGCTGTAGCTGTGGCATAGGCGGGCAGCTCCAGCTCTGATTGTACCCCTGGCCTGGAAACCTCTGTGTACCATAGGTGCAGCCCTAAAAATGCACACAAAAAAAGCAACTTTGTATTTCTAAATCAGACAGTTGTAGTTTCCACATACTTTTACCTAGCATTGGTAAAGTAGAGGAAAAAGTGTGAATTTTGCCTTCAGAGACACTGTTATTACACATGTAAAGAAGTATAATTTTTTTGACTTGATAAGCATAAGAAATTATTGAATGTTTTTCTGTCCTTTTGAGTAAACATCCAAAGATTAGAATGAGAATGGACACCGGCATTTGCATCCATTTATAGAAATTAGATATAAAGCATTCGTTATCCTTATTTCTCTTTTAAATTAATGATACCACCAGAAACCGTTTTCTTGACTTACTGTTTAGCAATGCTTCTCATATACTAGCAATACTAAAAGATGTTAGATCACTTAAAAATTAGAACTTTGAGGTCAGCCAAAAAAAAGTTTTAGGAGTTCCCATCGTGGCGAAGCAGAAACAAATCCAACTAGGAACCATGAGGTTTCGGGTTCGATCCCTGACCTCGCTCAGTGGGTTAAGGATCCAACATTGCCGTGAACTGTGGAGTAGGTTGCAGACTCAGCTTGGATCCTGTGTTGCTGTAGCTGTGGTGTAGGCCAGCTGCTACAGCTCGGATTTGACCCTTAGAGTGGGAACTTCCATATGCTGCAGGAGCAGCCCTAAAAAAAACAAACAAAAAAAAGTTTTCATATATGAAAAAACTTAAATTAGTGTACATTTATCTGAAAAAATATAGTTTAAAATTTGATATGCTAAATAATTCAAAATAAACCCATCTTATAGAATGTATTTTTCTTTTTCTATTTTTTTTTATATTCTTTTCCATCATGGTCTATCCTAGGAGATAGGATACAGTTCTCTGTGCTTATTTTTCTGATCTAAAACCAAGAAAATAATTTCAATTTTCTGCTCTTTTCCCTTAATAAATTTAACAAAAATATTTTCATGATTTTAAATTGTTATATTGTATTTAATGGAGTACTATGATAGTGTAATCGCTGGTGAGAAGGTACTGCCACAGAAAAAGGAAAATCCTCTGAGGTAGATTTAGCTTTTAACAGACAATGAAGTGTAAGAGGAGGGTCTACCACTAACCCATCATAGATTAGCACTTGCGTAGCATGTGGCAGTGCTAAGAGGTTTTTTTTTTTTTTTTTGTCTTTTGTCTTTTTTGTTGTTGTTGCTATTTCTTGGGCCGCTCCCGCAGCATATGGAGGTTCCCAGGCTAAGGGTTGAATCGGAGCTGTAGCCACCAGCCTACGCCAGAGCCACAGCAACTCGGGATCCGAGCCGCGTCTGCAACCTACACCACAGCTCACGGCAACGCCGGATCGTTAACCCACTGAGCAAGGGCAGGGACCGAACCCGCAACCTCATGGTTCCTAGTCGGATTCGTTAACCACTGCGCCACGACGGGAACTCCAGTGCTAAGAGTTTTGTTTGAGGTTCCTAGTGCCACTTTCCTCAGTGAGGGGGAGAAAATTCTCTTAGAAAGTGGGATGGAGTTGATACTTCATATAGTCTGTCATAAACAACTCTCCTATATGAGCCTTGAGTACATGAGGGTGAAGTGATTAGTATAAAACATTAGTTAACAATGAGAATGTGAACCAAGGCCTTTTCTAGAAATGGTGAGTGTAATGTTTTCATTCTGTTGATGCAGTTTGTCTGAAGCCTTAGAGCAGACTTTCCCAAATTTGAATCACTTGCCTAATACATTTACAGTTTTACCATATCTGAGTGTTACCTGGGCAAATATATTTAATAATTTTCTTAAAATCTTGAGTACATTTATTTTGAGGAGAAACTTTATAACTAATGAAAAATGGAAACTTTTCACTTTGAATCTGCATTTAAATAAATGTATCTATCCAAATGAGTACCATCTAAAATCATTGTGCACACTGGTGGTATGCACACTGTGGTGTGCTGGTAAACCGGTTCTCAGAGTAAAAAAAAAAAAAAAGGCCTGATTTGTAGCATTTGTTTATTTCTGTAGTTTAAATACTCCACCTTGACTGAGTTCAAGCTGCCAATGGAGTAACAGCCATGCTTACAAATTTCCTGAATGTTTAACCGTTGACTCTTGCAAGTCAGGATGAACGAGGTCCAGCATACACTGTGTGTATACTACATTTTGGAAAAGCACTGTATGAGAAATATCTCTTCAGAATTCAAGTCACTTTTATTTGTTCCAGCCTTTGACATGGTTCATGACCCAATGGCAGCTCTAGAGACCCTCCTAACTTTGGGATTTGAACGAGTATTGACCAGTGGATGTGACAGTTCGGCACTAGAAGGGCTACCCCTAATAAAGCGACTTATAGAACAGGTACTCACAATTTCTTGCCTTTCTTCCTAAGACTCTATTGTGGCTATTCCTGATATTTTGTGGCTCAGCTAGGTTGCAAACCTTCAAATTACTGACTTTGTAGTAACATATTACTGCCATATAATGTCAGCAGTAACATTTATATAATTTTTTATTTCTTTCATATGGGCATTTCTTTTGGCCACATCCATAGCATAAAAGTTCCCTGGTGAGGGATCAAACCCGCACCACAGCAATGACCTGAGCTGCTGCAGTGACAATGCTGAATCCTTAACCTGCTGCACCACAAAAGAATTCCAGGAGCATTTTTAGTAACTGAGGCTCTTAAGGCCAAATTATAGATAATTCCTAAAAAGCTGATCTAATTCAGATAACCACAGCAAATTTTACCCTTTTATTGTCATCAGCATTGCATAAATTAAGCTATATCTTACTGTCAGCCTATGTATACTCATATAAAATTTGAGAAAATTATCATTTTGGGTGAATTCTAAAACTAAAACTGTATTCTTCTCTCATCTCTCCCCATTTGTCAAGGTAGGAGAAAACATATTTTTCTCTTTCATGATTTTCCCCTTGTGTATATGAGTTAGCATCATTTGTTGAACAGTCAGAAGATAGCTTTGTAATTGTAGTATGTCTGTGTTTTTCTGACACCAGTCCAGAGGTATTCTAAGCGAGTATGGACTTTGAGATGAGAATGTTCTGAATTTGATATAGATTTGACACTTGCTATATAAGGTTGACTAGATCACTAGCCTTTAAGCCTCTGTTTCCTCATGTGTGAAATTGAGATTAGTTTAATCCTTTATGGGGTTGCTCAGTGTTGATAGAGATTGGTATAAGAGATGGGGCTCTTGGGAAGAGCCTTTGCAGAGTGCTTGATTTACAGTAGATTTTAGTACATGTTAGTGTCTGTAGTTATTATTACTGTTATTACTAATAATATTATTTAGTCTTTTTGTGTAGACATCTGCTTATGTTTACTTTCTATAGCCATGAAAATAATTTTCAAAAATTTCACATGAGGATCTGATGAACTTTTCTAGGCTGGAGCTTACCGGTTTTATCAATATTGGTGTATAATAGGTGCAGAGCATTTGCACTATGGTGGTGACCAAGGAGCGTGTGTGTGTGTGTGGTCAGTGCCTTTACAAACTAGTGCACAATAGGCACTTTTAATAGAGGAGGCAATTTTTTTTTTTTTTCAAGGCCGCTCTTGTAGCATATGTAAATTCCCAGGCTAGAGGTTGAATCAGAGCTACAGCTGCTGGCCTATGCCACAGCCACAGCAACGCCAGGTACGAGCCACATCTGGGACCTCTACCACAGTTTTCGGCAACACTGAATCTTTAACCCACTGAGCAAGGCCAGGGATTGAACTGCATCCTCAAGATACCATGTCGAGTTCTTAATTCCCTGAGCCACAACAGAAACTTCAGAGCAGGCAGTTTTAATAGAGTGTTATAAAAGTACTGTGGGAGCGCATTGGAGAAGAATTTACCTCAGATTTGAGAGATCAGGATTGGCAGTAGTTAGCTTCCTAGAAGAAAAGATCTCCATGCTGCAATGTCTTACTGATTTGAAGGACGATTAGGAGTCATCACTGTAAAAGGGAGTGCAGAGAGGGAGAATGGGGGGATGTTCTGTGTAAATGAAATAGTATATGCAAAGGCCTAGGAGCAAAAGTGAGCAAAACTTACTCAGGCATTGAAGAATGACTATAATGTTGCATTGTGAAGAGAATAATACTGTCCAGAGCCTTGAAAACTATTTAAGACTTTGTATTTTATCCTTGGTGCACAGGGGAATCTGAAGGGTTTTAAAACAGAAGAATTGATGAATCATGTTTCCATTTTTAAATGGTTACTCAGTATGGAGTAGAGAATAATTGTCATAGTCATGTGTTACATTTTAGAATATCTGGGAGAGAGAGGGAGAAAGAGATTTGTAGTTTAATTGGTTGTCAGGAAGAGCTGGGTTAAGTATTCTTATACACTTTATTATTATTATTATTATTTTGCTTTTTCAGGCCACACCTGTGGCATATGGAGGTTCCCAGGCTAGGGGTCTAATCGGAGCTACAGCTGCTGCCCTACGCCAGAGCCACAGCAACTCGGGATCCGAGCCACGTCTGCCACCTACACCACAGCTCATGGCAACGAAAGATCCTTAACCCACCGAGCAAGGGCAAGGATCAAATCCACAACTTCATGGTTCCTAGTCGGATTCGCTTCCACTGCACCACAACGGGAATTCCTAACTTTACTTTTTTTAAGTAAAAATAATATGTATTTAAGGTGTACAACACGGTGTTTTGATATATGTATACAGAATGAATTGATTACAGTCACGCTCATATAAATCTGCTCATATTTAACTTGTGTGTGTATGTGCAATGTGTGTAATGAAAGCACCTGAAAAATCTACTCTTAGCAAATTGTTAGTATTGAGTGTAGTATTGACTATAGTCATCATGCTATACATTAGATCTCTAGACTTATTCATCCTATGTAACAACTTTGTACCCTTTAACCACTGTCTCCCCATTTCCTTCACCTCCTTACCCCTGGTAACCACCACTCTATTTTCTACTTCTTTGTATTTTACATTTTTTGACTCTACATACAAATGAAATCACACTCAGAGTTCCTGTCATGGCTTGGTGGAAACGAATCTGACTAGTATCCATGAAGTTGCGGGTTTGGTCCCTGGCCTCGCTCAGTGGGTTAAGGATCTGGCATTGCTGTGAGCTGTGATGTAGGTTGCAGATGCTGCTCAGATCTGGCATTGCTGTGGTGTAGGCTAGCAGCTATATCTCCCATTCGACCCCTAGCCTGGGAACCGCCATATGCCACCGGTGCTGCCCTAAAAAGACAAAAAATAAATGAGGTCATACTAACTATTTTTTTTTTGAAGCAATTACATAGCCGTATACTAGTTAAAGCTTAGGATTGGGGATTAGAAATGTCTGTGTTTAAATCCTGGTTTTGTCACTTATTAATAATAACCCTGGACAGTTTACCTAAACTTCAGTTTCCTAACCTCTACAAAGCTAGCATAATAGCGCCTACATCCTAGAATAGTTGTGGATTACTTCAGCGCAAGGTCTGACACTTAGTAAGTACTCTATGTTGGTAAATCACTTTGATAGCCTTCGGTAAGCATATAGTTCTAAATAATTTTTTATGGAAGGCAAAAAAAAAGTGATAGAATTCATCTCTTTAAACATTTGTCCATGTTTCGCAAAGCTTTCAGTTGGAAGAAACAGTTAAATAAGACTTTTTGTTCCTAAAATCATTTCAGCTTTCTAGATAGTAAATATTTAGTTTTGCGGGTATTTTGCTTTAGTTCTTTTGAGGATACTCAACAGTCTTGTTTCACTTATTTCTCTTAACAGTTATTAAATTTTATGAAATAGACCCCTTACCCTTTTGCTCTCTGTTTCATTTCATTGCTTTATTTTTTTTCTTTGTATGTACTTATTGCTTCCTGAAATTTTATAAATATACCTATCTGTTGTCTGTTTTCCTTGAACATGTAATCTCCATGAGAGAAGGAACTTTCTCTTGCTCATCATGTCAGGGAGGGAAAACTTTTTCTTTACCCTCTTAGGTTCAGTATTTGAGGTCCTGTGAATTAAACTAACTAAAGACAGATTAGAAGAAAAGGATTGTGATCATCCGTGTGTGTGTGTGTGTGTGTGTGTGTGTGTTTGTGTGTGTGTGTGTTTGGGAGTTCACTAAGAGATGTGACTCAGAGGTGCTTAGAATTGGGGTCTTATGTGCCATCTTAATGGGTAAAGAGGAGTGGGGGGAAGAGGGCATTTAGAGACAACAGTGGAAGGAGAAGGGGCATTTATGAGAAAACAAATGACTTGGGAAAAATTATTGGATCCTTAGAAGAATAGGTGGGAGATAGGATTTTATGATGTCTCTTTGGGTGTGGTGCTGTTGAGTTGATCCCAGGGAAGAGATTTATGACAGTTAATTTGTTTTCACTTCTTTTGGGAGGCTCTGATTTTAGTCAGGAAAGGAATTTCAGGAACCCAAGTGCCTTTAGCTCAAAATTGTGTGCCACAGTGATATATTTTGGTCCCCTTCAATCACATTATCCCCATACCTGCAACAGTGTCTGGTACATGGTAGGCACTTAATAAATATTTGTTGGATGGATGGAGGAATAATTAAAGTGACTTCTGATAAACACTTTCATGATACATCAATTTGATCAGGATTTTATTCTGTAAATTAACGAACTTGACGGTTGGGTTTTTGTTTTTGTTTTTTGCTTTTTAGGGCTGCACTCTTGGCACATGGAGATTCCCAGGCTAGGGGTTGAATCAGAGCTACAGCTGCCGGCCTATACCACAGCCACAGCAACACCAGATCTGAGCCAAGTCTGCAACCTGCACCACAGTTCATGGCAACGCCGGATCCTTAACCCACTTAGCAAGGCCAGGGATGGAACCTGCAACCTCATGGTTCCTAGTTGGATTCGTTTTGGCTGTGCCACGACGGGAATTCCTGACATGTTATTTTTAATCTTATCATTGTTACCTGCTTACTACTAGTGGTTTCACTGAGTATACATTTGTAAAGGGGTGGTTTCCTTTTGACTTTCAGTGATACTGAGTGTACCACCAAAATTCATTTAGTAAATGGGATAAAAATTAGTATAAAAGTAGGGAAATCTCAATACCTATCCTTCCGGAATTATCAGAAATTAAATCAATTCATATAGTTCAGTTCTTTTACTTGATATCCAGTAAAAGGACCTGTGATTTTAATTTGTATAATAAGCTAGATAATTTAATTGAAGATACATAATTTGAATAGATTTTTTTCAGTAATTTACAAGTATGCTATACATAATAGCATAATCTTTTTAAATTCAGCTACTTCCATTCCATTGCATACCAAGAACTTGGAATTAGTATTAGGGATATTTTTCAGTAATGGCTTTTCTTAAGGTGGTGTGATTAGTCAGTATTTATATTTTATTTTCCTTTTCTTTGTGTTTATAACAGTGTAAGTCTTAAAAGCAACTTAATAAAACATTTCTGGATAGAAAGAATTATTATGCTAACCATTTTATTTACCCAGGATCACAAAGAAAGAAAAGATCTGTTGAAAATTAGATACTAGTAGTTATTTAATGATTTTAATACAGTTTTATTTCTGTTTTCACTGCCTTATTATTCCATTTAAGAGAAGGACATTAAAATTTACTTGTTTATTTTTTTTTCTTTTTTCAGGCAAAAGGCAGGATTGTGGTAATGCCAGGTATTTATTTATCTATCCATTTACCAGTGTAACACTGAACTGTAGTGAGGAAGAGCAAAGGAGGCAGGACAGTATGGGGGAAAGTATTATTACATGGTGTTTGGAAAGAATATATAATTTGATTAAAATGTTGAATTTTGTTGATTAAGGTTGGGAGATTCGTGCTGCAATTTAAAACTGTATATGAGGAACCTTCTAGTAGGAATTAGCTCAAAGAAGATCAGTTTTCTCCTTGTTTGCTTCCCCGTAGTATAAAATTTTGTGACGGTTGTAGATACTCATTTCTGGTGAGGCACACAAAGTTTGGTGCTGCTGCACTGGGGTAGGGTCAGATGTCCTAGTTGTTGACAAGGTGTAAGCAAACATTTAGCTAATATCCCTGGATAATATAATATTCAGTTTCTGAAAATCTCTGATCACTGAATTCTTCCTTGTAGCCAGACTGTTGGATTACATGTTCCTAATGACAACTGTAAGATCAATTAAGTACATAATGGCGTATTAGATATCAACAATTTTTAAAGAATTAGATAATGTGCCCTAGATCCAGAGTGAGATGAATATAAAGACAATCTTAATTTTTTCTTGTTAAATCCCTCAAACATATAAAAAAAAGTGGAAAATGGCATAATGAATACTCATGTATTCAAATCCTTAACATTGTCTCCTCTTTTTTTATCCTGTGGTATTTTAAAATTAAAGGCTTTGTGACAATTTATCTTTGTTCACCTCTAAAAAATTAAGGGCATTTTACTATAACCACAATAACATTATCACATCTATTAAAATAAACACTAATTCCCTAATACCTCTTTAATACTCAGCCAATGCTCTCCTTTCTCTAATTGTACTCAGAATGTTTTTTTGTTTGTTTGTTTTTTTGTCTTTTGTCTTTGTTGTTGTTGTTGTTGTTGTTGCTATTTCCTGGGCCGCTCCCGCAGCATATGGAGGTTCCCAGGCTAGGGGTTGAATTGGAGCTGTAGCCACCAGCCTACGCCAGAGCCACAGCAACTCGGGATCCGAGCCTCGTCTGCAACCTACACCACAGCTCACGGCAACGCCGGATCGTTAACCCACTGAGCAAGGGCAGGGACCGAACCCGCAACCTCATGGTTCCTAGTCGGATTCGTTAACCACTGCGCCACGACGGGAACTCCTCAGAATGTTTTTTATAGGAGTTCCCGTTGTGGCACAGTGGAAACAAATCTGACTAGGAACCATGAGGTTGCGGGTTCGATCCCTGGCCTCGCTCAGTGGGTTAAAGATCTGGCATTGCCATGAGCTGTGGTGTATGTCGCAGACTCTGCTCGGATCCTGAGTTGCTGCGGCTGTGGTGTAGGTGTAGCTCTGATTCGACCCCTAGCCTGGGAACTTCCATATGCAGCGGGAGCAGCCCTAAAAAGCAAAAAAAAAAGAAAGAAAAATTTTTTTAATAACTGATAATGTTCAAACTAGGATCTAATCAAGGAACAAATTTTGCACTTGGTTGAAGCTGTTGAGCTGGTTGTTCTTTCAAGTCCCAGCTATAAAGGTGTATTAGTCTGTGTTTGGAAAATGATAACATGTGTTTCAGTGGCCAGGTGTTTTGTTATTTTTAGAGGGAAATAATGTATGTCTTTTAATTCTTCAAACAAGTTTGTGAAGTAGACAGTATTACCCTCTTTGGTGAAAAAAATGAGGCTTAGCGTATTTAAGTAATTCATCTAAGATAACTGTCAAGGGCTACAGTGATAAAGCTGGGATTCCAATCTAAATCTTATTTCTCCGTCTGTGTTCTTTCTGCATCTTAGGGCTCAGTGATATTACTGTACCACTAAGAAAAAAGAAAGTTACTGAGTCAAAGGGTGTTTAAGTCAAGTTACTTCAACAACTTGAATAGCTTAAAATATGAAGTACTTATTTAACAGTCATTTAAAAATTTTTGAATATGGAGTTCCTGTTGTGGCTCAGCAGCAACAAACCCGACTAGTATACATGAGGATGTGGGTTCGATCCCTGGCCTCGCTAGTGGGTTAAGTATCCAATGTTGTGGTGAGCTGTGGTGTAGGTCGCAGACAAGGCTAGGAGCCAGCATTGCTGTGGCTGTGGCGTAAGCCAGCAGCTGCAGCTCTGATTCAACCCCTAGCTTGTGAGCTTCAATATGCTGTACATGTGGCCCTAAAAAGCAAAATAGGAGTTCCTGTCATGGCTCAGTGGTTACCGAATCTGACTAGGAACCATGAGGTTGTGGGTTCGATCCCTGGCCTCGCTCATTGGGTTAAGGATCTGGTGTTGCCCTGAGCTGTGGTGTAGGTCGCAGACGCAGCTCACATCCCGAGTTGCTGTGGCTCTGGCGTAGGCTGGCAGCTACAGCTCCGATTCGACCCCTAGCCTGGGAACCTCCATGTGCCATGGGAGTGCCCAAGAAATAGCAAAAAGACAAAAAATAAAATAAAATAAAAAAATAAAAAGCAAAATAAAATAAAAACATTGAATATATCCTGCATATTAGGAGAGAAGGATATAAAGATGAATAAATGATTTGTATTTATAATCTGATAATAGTTCAGAATATTCTTTATATACAGACATTTAAGAGCTTGTTCATCAAAACAAATGAATCATAAACTACTGGATTGTGCATTTTTAATAAAGTAGAATCAGTTTTCTGTAAAAATGAAACAAAAAATTGATATTAAATAAATTATATAACACCGTGCATTAATCCCATTTCTAATGAAGTCTGTGTGTTCATCAAATCCTGGGCCAGAGAAGGAACCTTAGTGGTTCTCTCATTGAGATAGATTTCTGAGGTTTTGCTTTTGTGACTTCTTCCTTAAGTCTATCTTAGCTTGAGTTTCAATTTGATTTTCCTTTGAGGGGAAGCAGGGTTAGAGCACTCAATGATTTTTCCTTGCTCTAGGGTAATCTTTTTAGATTTAAATCAGTGATGTACAGCATTGTTATATAAACCAGTAGACATGTAAGGTTCTGTCATATATAGGTTCTTTGACCTTATCTTTTGATCTCCACAGTCTGTAGTCTTGTCTTTCATCATTTTTTTCTAAATTCATTCTTGCTTAGAAAAAGAGAATAATTCTTGAATCAATGAGAAATTTCAGTATGGAGATTCCAGGTAGAGGTGGTAATCATATTATTCATTCAGTTTTATATGAAAATCTGTTCTACTTAATGTATTACTTATTCTTTCCAACAGGGGGTGGCATAACAGACAGAAATCTACAAAGGATCCTTGAGGGTTCAGGTGCTACCGAATTCCACTGTTCTGCTCGGTCGGCTAGAGATTCAGGAATGAAGTTTCGGTAAAAATGAACTCTTTGATTCATACCAAAAGGAATGAAATTAATCTTTACTTCCCCAAATAGGAAAACCATAGTGATGGCATGCTTAATGAATGGAATGTTGTGATTAGTATGTAAGTATCACAGTCATTTTTGAAGTTTTTAAACTGCGGAGTGGTTCTTATCCTGCCTTAAATAAGCTAGCTCTTCTGAACATAGGCTAACTTTTATAACCTTAAGGCATTGCTGAACTTAGACCAGTTAATAAACTCTTAATTTAGAAGCTAACGCTTAAAAATGAGTCAGATTTGTATGTGTGCCCATTCACCTGTGGTTTCCTTTAGCAAAGGTAAAAACTATGGTATAAGGATGGAAGAGCCATAATCATTTTTGTTTTCCTACCTTTAATACTTAATTCTCTCCTCACCCTTACTCTCTATTTTCAGTAATTTTGAAATTATATCACTATTAAGGAATTTAAACTATTAGATGTTTTTTATTATACTTGAGAGGACTCCTATAATTTGGCAGGTAATTGTTGATTATTTCTCTTTATATGTTGAAGAAAGTGAAATGTAAAAGAAGCAAGAGCCAGAGTTCCCGTCGTGGCTTAGTGGCTAACGAACCCAACTAGTATCCACAAGGACGTGGGTTCGATCCCTGGCCTCGCTTAGTGGGTTAAGGATCCATCCAGCATTGCCGTGAGCTGTGGTGTAGGTCCAGATGCAGCTTGGATCCCCAGTTGTTCTGGCTATGGTATAGGCCAGCAGCTGTCGCTCCAGTTGGACCCCTAGCCTAGGAAACTCCATGTGCCTCAGGTATGGCCCTAAAAAGACAAAAAAAAAAAAAATAGCAAGAGCCTTAGAATTTATAATTTCAGATATAAAATCAAGTATACTGCCTGGTAGATTTGGTAACTAGATGTTTCCAGTAATTAATAAAAATAATTATGAAATATGGTAGTCCAGCATCCTTGACCTAACCTTGTTCTTGAGCCATGAAGTAGCCTATGAAATGAAGTGCCCATAGGAAGGCTCATTTGACAACTTATATAATTATCTGTTCCTCTCTTATTTCTATTGCAGAAATTCCTTGGTTGCTATGGGAGCCTCTCTTTCTAGCTCAGAATATTCTCTAAAGGTAGCAGATGTGACCAAAGTAAGGACTTTGAATGCTATTGCAAAGAATATTCTGGTTTAGCCAGACCTCTGAGAGACATGGACATCACAGGACGAAGGTAGAAGAGTAGTCTACAATTCTCTGTGACCCAGCTTTAACCTTCTCTGGACAGGACAGTCACAGTCTTTAAGTTTCATACTACCATGGAGAATGTTTCCAAGAAGGAAAAGAACTTGAAACAGAGCACAGTCACTTCCTTTGCTTAATTTTGCCAGCCATCTTTGTCATCGTGATTAAAATCTGGTCTACACTTCTTGCACAGACAGAGGCATAGTCTGTTTTCAGTGGAATTAATTAATGAACTGGAAAAATTCAACTGCAAGGTATGAATTCAGATGTGACTTCATGGTCAACTCAATAGCAGTATTTTGCCTTTTTATTTAAAATAAAAATTGCCATTCTATTATGGTAGAGTCTCTTATTCATACCCTAAATACAATCTATAGTCAAGCATTAAAAGGAAGATTTTTTTTTTTTCTTTTAACTTCTCTTTCTATTAAGTACACCTTGGATGTGTTGCCTTGGGCAAGATGCTAAAGATATAAATGGTACAGCATAAAAAGTCCCAGACATGAGAAGTAGGATGTTCCTAGACTTTAAAAGGCAGAAGTTGGATTCCCGTCGTGGTGCAGTGATTAACGAATCCGACTAGGAACCATGAGGTTGCGGGTTCCATCCCTGGCATTGCTCAGTGAGTTAAGGATCTGGCATTGCCATGAGCTGTGGTGTAGGTCGCAGACACGACTCGGATCCCGAGTTGTTGTGGCTGTGTTGTAGGCCGGCAGCTACAACTCCGATTGGACCCCTAGCCTGGGAACCTCCATATGCCGCAGGAGCGGCCCTAGTAAAGGCCAAAAAAAAAAAAAAAAGACACACACGAAAAAAGGCAGAAGTGATCTCTCCCATTCGCCAGGTCACTTCTACCTCTGTCCCCAGATAGAGAAAAGGCTTAACCATAAGTTTCATCTGACAATTTACAAAGTCCAATAGTGAGATTTGGAGAAAGTTGGGGAGGTTATCAAAATAACTCTTTCAGCTGAGGCCACAGATAGGGAAAATGGATTCTAGCGATGCAAGATAATTTCCCTCTATACAGCAGAAATTGACAGAACATTGTGAATCAACTCTACTTTAAAAAATTTAAAAAAAAAAAATGCTTTTCCTATGAGCAGGCCTCAAATGGTGAAGTTCATCACTAGTTTTTTGTTTGTTTGTTTGTTTTTATTTTTATCGACTTTTGGGGGCCACACCCGTGGCATATGGAGGTTCCCAGCTAGGGGTCTTATTGGAACTGTAGCCACTGGCCTACACCACAGCCACAGCAACACAGGATCTGAATCTCGTCTGCCACCTACACCACAGCTCATGGCAATGCCAGATCCTTAACCCACTGAGCTAGGCCAGGAACTGAACCCATGTCCTCATGGATGCTAGTTGGGTTCATTAACTGCTGAGCCACAATGGGAATTCCCATCACTGGTTTTATCTGTCAATGTTCATATTTATAATCTTATTTTATGGGAGCAGCATGCTGGGAATAGAACTATTGTTTCTGTATTAGGAGAAAAACTGATCATAATGTCAAGAGCTTACCCATGGTCAGGAAGCTAGTTAATGGAGCTTCTGAATAGCATGCACAGATTTAGGTGCTAATAAGTGTATATAACAAATGCATTGCTTTTTTTTTTTTTTTATTAGTGTGTCCCATCCCTCACCTTTAAATCTTAACTTCTTTCCTCACTTTTTCAGGTATGAGTTCAACATAGAATATTTGCCAAGGAATTTTTAAGAAATAAGAGGCAAACTATTTAAAAAGCAACAATAATCTCACTGGTTTCTGTTATAGTAGTTTCTGTTAATAGTTTTAAATATTGGCTTTGAAATATAGATAAAGATATGTATCACATACACAGGTACACACAATCATGTTCAGTATTTTGGCTTAACCCTCCCCCATGCTTGTACTTCACTGTGTATCTTCCAGAGGTAAGAGTAGACCATATTATTGTGTCTATTTTATTTAAACAGACTAGCTAGGGATCCCAGAGGTGCTGTGAATTGCTCAAAGTTTAATAGCAAATTAATGTTGGAATTCTGTGCACAGCAGGTTAATGATCTGGTGTTGCCACTGCAGTAGGCTCACTGCTGTGGTACAGGTTGGATCCCTTGCCCAGGAACTACCATATTCCATGGGTGTGGCCAAAAAAAATTAAATAAATAAAACAGACTTTTCTAAAACAAAAATTAATGTCGTTTACAAGACTTGAATATTAGGCTACTAACCTCTTCTGCTTTAAGACGCTTCTGGTATGCGGATGTAGTACATAGAGCAATATTCCTGGGCAAATCAGACACACCTGGAATCATATGCTGGCTTCCAGTTTAAGTTAACTTAGTTTTTAGAACCTTAATTCTTTTATTTGTAAACAGGAATAATAACTATGGTTTCTGGTTTAAGATATATTAAAACACCAAGTTCTGGGAGTTCTCTGATGGCCTAGCGGGTTGAGGCTCCTGCATTCTCACCGCTATGGCTCTGGTTGCTGCTGTGCGGCATAGGTTCAGTCCCTGGCCCAGGAATTCCCACATACTGCCTGTGTGGCAAAAAAGAAAAAACAAAACAAAAACCCCAAAAAACTACCAAGTTCATAGAAAGTACTCATTAAATGTTAGTTCTTTTCTTCCAGGTTAGCTTTCTAGTATCAGTCTTTGATAGTTTAAAATATCCTTCCCAGGAGGCTAGGATTGAGTACTGAAGCCAATATTTTGTGCTTTCCACTATGTGAATATAAAAGAAGCATAAAGGTAACCCCTTACCTTCATTTTGTTTTTCTACATGTAGTCTGGTTTTAAAATATTTACTCCTTATTTCATGTGTGTATGTCTTCTCAACAGTAAGTATTTTGAGACTAGGGAACCATGTCCTTCATATTTTTATGTATTTCTCATTACAGCAATCAAACTATATACTCAGAATGTAAGTTTACTTTGCTAGTGGAAAAAGAACATTGAATTGAGAGTCAGGACTTACTGACTTTGGTAACTATGCTGGTTATCTTCAATTTGCCCTCATTGAGATCCACTCTTTATTCTGTACTAAGTCCAGCAAGATAAAAGAGATTATATACTATGACCAAATAGGATTTATACCAGGAATACAAGGCTGGTTTAACATCCCAAAATCAGTCTATGTAATACAAAGAATTGATAGAACAAAGTACAAAAATTGCATGTTGATCTCAACACAAAAAGCATTTGACAAAATTTAACATCCTTTCATAATAAAAATACTTAGCAAGCTTGGAATAGAAAGAGCTTCCTCAACCTGATAAAGAGCATTTGCCAAAAAATAGAACACATAGCTGACATCATACTTAATACTTCCTCCCTAGGGTTCAGGAACAAGACAAGGTTGATTGGGGGCTGAATATCCAGATGGTGCCAAAATACCACCATATGGATTATTTGCTAGTCATAAAATAGAAACTTGATGTTAGAATGGAGCTGTCTGGTTGTTACCATCTTAACCCAGTAATCATATTTAGCATTACTAGCATGGAAGAATATACTGCTGAAAGAATTTGAGGGGGCAAAAGCTCAGCCACTTGTGTACAATCAGTTAGGAAATTGCTTGGAGGTTGCCCAGGTGCCTAGAGGAAGAGCTAAGAGTTAGACCACCTGACAAGTGGCTGTAATAAAGTGTTATGGTGGTTAGCTATTGATCGAACAAGAGTGAACTACAGGAGTTCCCGTCGTGGCGCAGTGGTTAACGAATCCGACTAGGAACCATGAGGTTGCAGGTTCGGTCCCTGCCCTTGCTCAGTGGGTTAAGGATCCGGTGTTGCCGTGAGCTGTGGTGTAGGTTGCAGACACGGCTCGGATCCTGCGTTGCTGTGGTTCTGGCGTAGGCCGGTGGCTACAGCTCCGATCAGACCCCCAGCCTGGGAACCTCCATATGCCGCGGGAGCGGCCCAAGAAATAGCAAAAAGACAAAAAAAAAAAAGAAAAAAGAGTGAACTACAGACAGCATCAGCTCAATTCAATGACTAACCATCCCAGTTTGCTTGCAGTTTTTGCAATTTTACCATTGAAATTCCCATATCCTAGGAAATTCCTCAGTGCCAGGTAAACCAGGAAAGTTTGTTCATCCTGCCAGCTCAGTAAAATTACCTTTGTGTCTTTTCCCTGGGTCCTCAGCTCCCTGCTCCAGTCCTGGAATTAATTCCTTGGGGAGAAATTTAATGACAAGGAAAAATAATAAAAGCAGTGACACCTCTCTGTCCAAGCAGTATCTGGTCCCTGACTCAAGAAAGGGAAGGTGCTTTAAATTGGATATGAGTTTCTTTTGTGAGTGGTAAAAATGTTTTAAAATTTACTGTGGTGATGGTTGCACAACTCTGAATACGCTAGAAGCCACTGGATTGTACACTTAAGTGGGTGAATTGTATGTAATTTATATCCTTAATAAAGCTCTTTTTAAAAAGTGAGTGTGACTTTCCTGTACAGCAGAAATTGACAGAACATTGTAAATAAACCATAATTTTTTTGAAAAGTAAGTGTGAGGAGTTCCCATCATGGCTCAGTGGTTAATGAATCTGTCTAGTATCCGTGAGGATGCAGGTTCTATCCCTGACATCACTCAGTGGGTTAAGGATCAAGTGTTGCTGTGAGTTGTGGTGTAGGTTCCAATTAGACCCCTAGCCTGGAAACTTCCATATACCACTGGTATGGCCCTAAAAAGATGAAAAAAGGAGATAAAATAAAAATTCAAAGTGAGGGAGTTCCTGTTGTGGCACAGAGGAAGCAAATGCGACTAGGAACCATGAGGTTACAGGTTCGATCCTTGGCCTCGCTCAGTGGGTTAAGGATCTGGCATTGCCATGAGCTGTGGTGTAGGTCACAGATGTGGCTCGGATCTGGCCATTGCTGTGGCTGTGGCTGTGGCATAGGCCAGCAGCTGTAGCTCCAATTCGACCCCTAACCTGGGAACTTCCATATGCCATGGGTGCAGCCCTAAAAAGCAATAAATAAATAAATAAAAAGTCAATATGAGAGAGTTTTAGATTAGATTGGACCTTTTTTTCTCCCTTTTTTGGAGGGTGGAGGGAGTGGGGCACACCCGAGGCATAGGGAAATTCCCAGGCCAGGGATCAAACCCACGCCACGGTAGTAACTAGAGCCACAGCAGTGACAATGCCAGATCCTTAACCTTTTGAGCCAGGGAACTCCTAGCTTGGACCTTGTAAACCTGAAAGACCAAAAAGCTATAGCATGAGATGTGATCAAGGGCAGTGAAGAAGTTTGGTACAGCATGGTTGAAGACAATGGTGGAAGCAAAATGTCATTTCTTACTTGTTTCTATTTAGTCAACATCTCTCAAATAAGATGACTCCATTGGTTTGAATGGGTTTATGTTGCAACTAAAAGTTGTGACTTAAGACACCTGAAGAATATTCATTCCATCTTTTCCTCTTTAGATGCTAAATTATATCCTTGGATAAAATCATACAAAAAACCATGTTTGGTTTGCACTGAATTAAATAAAAAATCAAATCACATTGGTATTATGCCACTGATCTATACTGGAGATGTAATAGAAACAGTTGTATACAATACCTATATTGGTGTGTTATTGAGGTCGTAGAGGAGACTTTTTTCCTTAAGTGTTAGTCTGGGAGTTGTAGGGCTTCTGAACCATTGATTTGTTTATAGCTTCTGTATATGGAATTATGTTTTAAAAACATATGTCTTAAAAAATGTCTTAAAGACATTTTGTTTGCCTAACTCTTCCTTTCTGAAGGTGCCACTGAAAATTTTGGCTTTCCTGATGGGACTGTCAAATCATATTCCTCCTCTTGCTTATGGGAGAGGGCACATTGACCCAGGCTAACCAGTTATAATGCCTCATTCCTTTGTCTGTGTTGTTCGGTCCAGACACGGGAACATAACACAAACAGAGCCAAACAGAATCCAAGCAAGGATTTTTTCTGGAGCTCTAAGAAAAGAGATGCTCTCTTTTCACTAGAGTAACTGGCTGTAGACCTGTGTGAGCATATCGCTTTCGAGACCATCTTTGTCAGCAAATGAAGAGGCTACTTGAGAATGAAACCAACACAGAAATAAGTTTCCTGAGAATCTTGTTTGAGTCTCTGGACCCATCTATGCCTAAAGTGAGTTGCATTCACAGACTGCTCTATTAAATGAGCCAATAAGTTTCCTTTTTGTATTTATGTGTGTTTGATTTGGATCTTTCACACTTGGAACCAAAAGAGGTCTGACTGCTACTAATTCACTTTTCCTGTTTCAATTGACAGAGTCTGAGAGTCAAATTTGCAACCCACAAGTGGACAGGATCATATTGAATGAATGTTAAGAAATGAGCTTATCGGTGCAGCAGAAATGAATCCGACTAGGAACCATGAGGTTGCGTGTTCGATCCCTGGCCTCCCTCAGTGGGTTAAGGATCCGTGAGCTGTGGTATAGGTTACAGACACAGCTTGGATCTGGCATTGCTGTGGCTCTGGTGTAGGCTGGTAGCTATAGCTGCGATTAGATCCCTAGCTTGGGAACCTCCATGTGCCTCTGGTGCAGCCCTAAAAAGAGCAAAAAAAAAAAAAAAAAAAAAAAAGGCAGAAATGAGCTTATCCCTTGGTTTATCTTTTTCTATCCTTTTTTCTCTTTATTCATTTCATCATATATGTTATATATTTCATGTATTTTTGTAAGTCACTTAAAATCCTTTTTATAATAAGGTACTAAACAGTAGATGTTGTTTCCCATATTATTGTGAATCTGGATTAGAAAAAACTAAGAGTTTATTATTGTGAATCTGGATTGGAAAAAACTAAGAGTTTATTATTGTGAATCTGGATTGGAAAAAACTAAGAGTTTATTCCTAGTGGACATCATTTCCTACCAAAACTTTCTCCTTTCATCTCCCAATTCTGATTTGGTTGTAGAAATCACTCTCCATGTAGTCCAGGTGATTTAGGAAAGGCTGACCTCACCCACGTCTTCAGGGATGGGCCTGAGTAATCTAAGGTTAATGTTATTCTTGTTGGGAGTTGATTCAGAAATTTGCGCCATTGATATGCTAGGGGAAGTTTGCTGGTGGCTTCTATTTCTAGGAGACCTGCTAAAAATGAATCTTTCTTTTGCTATATGTTATGATGTGTGAATATGAGTCATGAAGCCTGCAGCTATCTCACTACCTGTTTGAGAATAAAACTGATGCCAAAAGAGAGCAACGCCAAAAGAATGAGAGGGAAATGGAGCACAACTGTTGGAATAAATCAGTCCTGAGAACTGCATTATCTCTGGGCTTTCAGTTATCTGAACCAATAAATATTCTCATTCAAGCCACTTTAAGTTGGGTGTACCCTTTATAAGGGTCCCTTAATATAATTGGAGAATGAGATTTTGTCAGTTATTCTTTGGACTTAACCAAAAGTGAAGACAACAAAAACAAAAACAAGCAAGTGGAACTGCACCAAACTTAAGTCTCAGTACAGGAAAAAAAAAATATGCATCAACAAATTGAAAAGATAACCTATGGAGTGGGAGCAAACACTGGCAAATCATATATCTGATAAAGGTTAAAATCTAAAATATATAAAGAGCATATATAGCACAGTAGAAAAAATTAGATTTAAAAAATAGGGAGAGTTCCCATTATGGCTCAGTGGAAATAAATCTGACTAGTATCTAAGAGAACACAGCTTCGATCCCTGGCCTCTCTCATTGGGTTAAGGATCCACTGTGAGTTATAGTATAGCTTGCAGACATGGCTCAGATTTGGCATTGCTGTGGCTGTGGTGTAGGCCAGCAGCTACAGCTCTGATTCAACCCCTTTCCTGAGAACCTCTGTATGCCACAGGTGTGGCCCTAAAATGACAAAAAAATAAATAAATAGATAAATGGGCAGAAGTTTTATTTTTGTATATGGTGTTAGAGAATGTTCTAATTTTATTCTTTTACATGTAGCTGTCCAGTTTTCCCAGTACCACTTAATGAAGACATTGTCATTTCTCCAGTATATATGCTTGATTCTTTTTTCATAGATTAATTGACCATAGGTGTGTGGTTTATTTCTAGGCTTTCTATCCTGTTCCATTGATTATATATTTCTGTTTTTGTACAAGTACTATACAGGTTTGATTACTGTAGCTTTGTAATGTAGTCTAAAGCCAGAGAGCCCGATTCTTCCAGCTCCATTTTCCTTTCTGAAGGTTGCTTTGGTGGTGTTCCCATTGTGGCTTAGCAGTAGCAAACCCAACTAGTATCCATGAGGACATGGGTTTGATCCCCGGCCTTGCTCAGTGGGTTAAGGATTCGGCGTTGCTGTGAGCTGCGACGTAGGTCCCAGACATGGCTCAGATCTGGTGTTGCTGTGGCTGTAGCATAGGCCATTGGCTGCAGCTCCAGTCTGACCCCTAGCCTGGGAACTTCCATGTGCTGTGGACATGACCCAAAAAGACAAAAAAAAAAAAAAAAAAAGATTGCTTTGGCTATTAAGGGTCTTCTGTATTTCCACACAAATTTTTAAAATTTGTCTTCTTTCTCTAGTTGCTTTAGGTAAAAGGTTAAGAAGTTGTTTATTTAAGATTTTTCTTGTTTTCTAAGGTAAGCTTTTATCAATATAAATTTCCCTCTTAAAATTGTGTTTGCTGCATGCATCTCATATGTTTTGGATCATCATGTTTTCGTTTTCATTTGTCTCTAGGTTTTTGGTTTTTTTTTTTTTTTGGCCATGCTTGAGGCAGAAGTTCCCAGGCCTGGGATCAAACCCATGCCACAGTGGCTCATCCCTAACCTGGTGAGCAACCAGGGAACTCCTCTAGGTAATTTTTTTTTTTAATTTTCTCTTTCTTCTGTGAACATTAATATTTTTAGGATCATATTGTTTAACCTCCACATGTTTATGTTTTATGCAGTTTTTTTCTTGCCTAGTTGACTTCTAATCTCATAGCATTGTTGTTGGAAAAGGTGCTTGCTATGATTTCAATTTTATTCAATTTACTGAGGCTTGCTTTGTGCTCAGAATTGCTCTCTCCTGGAGAATGTTCCATGTGCACCTGAAAAGAATGTGTACTCCATTGCTTTTGGATGGTATGTTCTATAAATGTCAATTAATTCCTCTGGCCTATTTTGTCATTTAAGGCTTGTGTTTCATCATTGATTTTCTGTCTGGATGATCTGTCCATTGATGTAAGTGGGTGTTAAAGTCTCCACTATTAATATGTTAGTGTCCATTACTCCTTTTATGTCTGTTAACATATGCCTCATATATTGAGGCTCTCCTAGGTTGGGTGCATATCTATTTACAATTGGTATATCTTCATTTATTGATCCTTGATCATCATGTAGTGTCTTTCTTTGTGTCTTGTGACAGTCTTTATTTTAAAGTCATTTTGTCTGATACAAGTATTGCTACTCCAGCTTTGTTTTGATTTCCATTTGCATGGAATACTTTTCTCCATACCCTCACTTTCAGTCTGTATGTATCTGAGGATCTGAAGTGGGTCTCATGTAGACAGCATATGTATGGGCCAGTCAGCTAGTCTATATCTTTGGCATTTAATTTATTTATATTTTAATGTAATAATCAATATGTATATTCTTACTGCATTTTGCTAATTGTTTTAGATTTGTTTGTTTGTTTGCCATGCCTGCAGCATGTGGAGGTTCCTGGACCAGGAACTGAACCCACGCCACAGCAGTGACCCAGGCCTTAACCTGCGTGTGCCACAAGGAAACTCCTGGATTTTGGTTTTTGTTTTTGTCTTTTTGCCTTTACTAGGGCCGCTCCTGAGGCATATGGAGGTTCCCAGGCTAGGGGTCCAGTCGGAGCTGTGGCTGCCAGCCTACATCACAGCCACAGCAACATGGGATCCGAACCGTGTCTGTGAACTACACCACGGCAACACTGGATCCTTAACCCACTGAGCAAGGCCAGGGATCGAACCCGCAACCTCATGGTTCCTAGTTGGATTCGTTAACCACTGAGCCACAAGGGGAACTCCCTGGATTTGTCTTTATAGTCTTTTTTCTTCCTTTCCTGTTTTGCTCTCTTATGATCTGATGACTTTAGTGTTGTGTTTGGATACTTTTTTCTTTTTCGTGTGTTTATCTGTTATAAACTTTTGGTTTGCGGTTACCATGAGATTTTAATAGAGCAGTCTATATATATATGCACACATGATTGTTTTAAGTTGCTGATCTCTTAATTTCAAATGCATTGCAAATATCCAGTATTTGTAGTCTCCTCACAATTACAGGTTTAGATATCGTATTCATGTGTGGATGATTTCTTACATTTATTATATGGTCACCTTTACCGGTGAGCTTTCCCATTTTGTAATTTTCTTGTTTCTCACTGTGACCTTTTCCACCTAGAGAAGTTCCTTTAGCATTTGTTTTACAGCTGGTTTTGTGGTGCTGAATGTTTTTAGTTTTTGCTTGTTTGTAAAGCTTTTGATTCCTCCATCAAATCTGAATGAGAGCCTTGCTAGGTAGAGTTTTTATCTGAAGGAGACTAAACCACTGTCTCAAAAAGATATCCACACCCCCATGCTCACTGCAACATTATTTACAATAGCCAATACTTGGAAACAACTTAAGTGCCCGTCAATGGATTGGATTAAAAAATTGTAAGACATATGCACACACACATATAAACACAATGAAATATTATTTAGCCATAAAACAGATAGAAGGAGGAGATCCTGCTGTGACACAGCAGATTAAGGATCCATTGTTACCGCAGCTGTGGTGGCCCTGGAATTCCATATGCCATGAGTTAGATGGGAAAACCAAAAAAATTGAGTAAAATAAGATGGAAGGAAATTCTGCCATTTGCAACATAGTTGGAATGGATGGAACTTGAGGGCGTTATACTAAGTGAAATAAGTCAGAAAGACAAATACTATATGATCTCACTTATATTTGGAATCTGAAAACAAAGCAGAGTTGGTGGCCACCTTGCTCTCATAAAAGCAGAGCCACCTGTGGATGACACCAGAAACTACAGCCCAGAGGTTGGGAGAACAGACTCCTGCTGACATTGAGTACCAGGTAGAGCCCCGCCTAAAGCTGTCTGTCTCTGTGCTTCTCAGTTACGAGCCTGTGTCCATGGCCACACAGAAGTCAACCCCGTGACCTGGGAAGCAGAAAAACATCCTCCAGCAGGAGGAGTATGTGGTTTTCAAGGGCGTGATCTATGTGAGAGAGGTAATGTCTCCTAGATTTATTGCAAAGAGTAAATGAGATAACATATGACTAGATAACATGTATGAAAGTATTTGACTCAACAGGAAAATTCTAGAACCTTCCTTAAGATTTGGGATTAAGTGGCTTATGGAATGAAAACAAGTCTCCTTAGCTTATGCGGATGAATACAAATGTCATCAGTCTTATCTATGGTAGAAAATAATCAAGCCCGTCACAAAGGGGTCCAGAAGATGGAATGAGAGTCTCGAAATAAGTCTGTAAAGAGAAGAATCTGATGGCACTTACTCACTAGGGGAATTTCATAATGCAGTTGTGGCAAGCCAAGCAGCAGACCTGGATTTAAATACAAGCTGCATAGATTTTGACAGGATGCTTAATATCTCTCAGTCATAATTTGTTATCTACAAAAAAGGTGGTTATGCATACTTAACCTTATTGGATTGTCGTAAGAATTATGATCATGCTGTTAAATCATTCAGTTAAGTTTCTAGCACATAGAATAGGGTGAAATATCATTTTCCTTTTCTTTCCCTCCATCAACCTTTTCTCCAGGACAATGCAAACTTGCTTTTCAGCCAAACTATAAAATAGGATATAATCAATTTGGGTATCATTAATGCCCTATCTCCCTCATCTTGGCCCATTTGCCATATTGAAAGAAAAGGTTAATTATTATTTCTTTGTGAGTATACATATTGTTTTGTTACGTTTAGCCAGGGTCTTGTCCTTAACTCTGAAGAAAACTGAAAGAAAAAAAATTATTTATCCAAAGCCATTAATAGAGGAATTCCCATCATGGCTCTGTGGAAATGATTCTGACTAGTATCCATGAGGACACGGGTTCGATCTCTGGCCTTGCTCAGTGGGTTAAGGCTCTGGTGTTGCCGTGAGCTGTGGTGTAGGTTGCTGATGTCGCTCAGATCTGGCATTGCTGTGGCTGTGGCATAGGCCGGTGGCTATAGCTACTATTCGACCCCTAGCCTGGGAACCTCCATATGCTGCAGGTGCGGCCCTAAAAAGACCAAAGAAAAAAAGCCATTAGTAGAAAAATCAACAGAAAAGTTATTTGTCCAGGTAACTTTCTGAGGGTATATCAGTTTAGAAATACTATTTAGTTGTTAGTAATAAAAAGCTGAAAAACAAACAAAATCCCAAAAATGAATTCATAGAGAACTGACTGGTGGTTGCTAGAGGTGGGGGATAGGGAAAATGGGTAAAGTTAATTAAAAACAAAAAATGGAGAATGAGTTTCCTTTCTAGCAATTGCTATGAACCTTTCTTTAGTATGGTTAAGAACTTTCAAAATCTCTATACAGTATGACAGTTGCAAAGGAAATCCTGTCTTTAGGAAAACAATCTTATTGGTAACTTACTGGCTTGAGTGAACATAAAGTCCTATAAACCTCCTTACAGCTTACTTAAGCCAGTCAGAGTTCAACAAACTTCAGATATCTATCTTAGCGTATGCACTTTACAGTTTGAAATTGCTCAGAAGTCAATTAAAGTTTATATGTTTGAAGATAGGACACCTATAAATACGTCACCCTATTTGGAGATCTTCCATCCCATTCACAAGGGTCCATTCACAAGATGCCAAAGCGATTACCCTTTCCTTTATAGGTCGAAGAGGAAACATGTCCAAAGTAATGACTATGAGGAGTTCCTACTGTGGCACGGCAGGGTCAGTGGCGTCTTGGGAATGCTGGGATGCAGATTCCATTGGCAGCCTGGCACAGTGGGTTAAGGACCTGGCATTGCCATAGCTGCATCTTAAGTCACAACTGTGGCTCAGAGCTGATCCCTGGCCCAGGAGTTCCATATACCGTGAGGTGGCCAATAAATAAATAAATAAATAAATAAATAAATAAATAAATAAATAATAATAATGACTATGAGAAGAGCACATTTTATTTATATAGCTCATAACCATATGCTTAGCACTGTACTTGTTCTGTGGATGCAACCTCCACAGTAAAAGAATTTAAAATTTAATTTATATGATTGAAATTATAGGTTTTTTCTTTAAATAAAATATGCAGCTTTTTCAAACTGCTTTTGCAAATACCACTTGGTAATCCCTCTCAACTATGTCCCCAAATAACAAGTAAAAAAGTTAAGTGCTAGGAAAGCACTCCCCAAATTTCTACATATACGCGTGAACAAACAAACACACAGGGAAATGCATGTTTTAAATTCTTGGCAATAAGCTTAAAACTGTCCAGCAAATTTTCACAAACTCAGCCATGTGCTCAATTTGCAAAGCTGTCTATAATAATAATGAGTCCAACCATAAATTATATTTGGTATTATGAATTTAAACAACTTCATAATAAAAAGTAAAAAGGCCGGTATATGTTAAGATAGTGCTATCTCTTACTGTGATAAGGATAAACTCAGCTTTGTCTTAGGTTGTTTTTGGTGCTTTTATAGCAGAAATGGTATTCTACAGAATTTAGCATGTGTATTTTCTTTTAGCTTATTCACTCCAATTCTTCTGAAAACAGCTACGGTTAATAATTTCTTTTGTATCCCTCCAGAAATTTTTATAATTTACTTGTATTTAATTACTGGCAAAATTATGCAGTTTTCATGTGATAATTATATTTATATCCCCCCACATTATTTTTGTCAGATGTATTTATTGTTTGGTTGCTTTTGTATTAGTACCGTTGTGCCTCAGGATCTATGCAGGATTGGTTCCAAGACCCTTCAAGATACTAAAATTCACAGATGCTCAAGTACCATGTATAAATTGGTTTAGTATTTTCCTATAACCTATGCACACACTCCTGTACACTTTAAATCATCTCTAGATTACCTATAATACCTAATAACAATGTAAATACAAACAGCTATAGGAGTTCCTGTCATGGCTTAGAGAAAACTAATCTGACTTGTATCTGTGAAGACACAGGTTCGATCCCTGGCCCCCTCAATGGGCTAAGGCTCCAGTGTTGCCATCAGCTGTGGTGTAGATCTCAGAGGTGGCTCAGATCTGGCATTGCTGTGGCTGTGGCAAAGGCCAGTGTCTACAGCTAATTTGACCCCTGGCCTGGGAACCTCCATAGGCCGAAGTTGCAGCCCTAAAAAAAAGACAAAAAAAAAAAAAGATGTAAGTGCTATGTAAATAGCAGCCAGTGAATGGCAAATTCAAGTTTTGCTTTTTGGAATGTTCTGGAATTTGTTTCGTTTTTTGCTTTTTAGGGCCGCTATGCAGCATATGGAACTTCCCATGCTAGGGGTCAAATCAGAGCTGCCTACGCCACAGCCACAGCAACGTAGGATTCAAGCTCCATCTGCAAACTAAACTACAGCTCATGGCAACACTGGATACTTAACCCACTGAGCAAGGCCAGGGATTGAACCTTCATCCTCATGGATACTAGTTGGGTTCTTTACCACTGAGTCACAACAGGAACTTCTGGAAATTTTTTCTCAAATATTTTTGTCCGTTATTGGTTGAATCTGTGAATATGGAACCCAAAGATACAGAAGGCTGACTGTTTCTTTTATAAAATTCTCTTGAGGAATACCCTGGTGGCTTAGTGGGTTACGGATTTGGCGTTGTCACTGCTGTGGCTCAGGGTGCTGCTCTGGCACTGGTTCAATCCCTGGCCGGGGAACTTCCGCATGCCGTGGGTGTGACCAAAAAAAAAAAAATTCTCTTGAAAAATTTTTTAAAAAGTGTATAGACATTTTTCTGTTTTGTGATATCACCTTCCCCTTCTCCTACCAGGACTCAGAAGAATATTTTTGTCTCCAGTGCATATCTTTTTATGCTAGCTCATTTTCTTCTGTTTTTTTATGACATCAAAAACATAGGAGTTCTTGCTGTGGCGCAACGGAATTGTCTCTGCAGCTTCAGGACACAGGTTCCATCTCTGGCCTGGCATGATGCATTAAGGGATCCAGCATTGCTGCAGTAAGTCGCATCTGGGGCTGGGATCTGATCCCTGGCCTGGGAACTCCACATGCCATGGAATGGCCAAAATATATATACATACTGGATGATGTGAAGTAAAGAACTAAATTATTTACTTCTTTTCTATATTGATACACTTCTGTCTAAAAAACATTAAACTGCTCATCCAATTCTCTCTAGTCTGTAGAAAATTGAAAGCTTATCCTTTGACTCTATCAAGAGTATTATTCTGTACCTTGAATAACTTTTACTATTTTTTTTAATTTTCCTCCACCCCCAAGGACAATTTGTTAATGTATTTATTTTGCTTTATAGGGCCGCATGTAGGGGATATGGAGGTTCCCAGGCTAGAGATTGAATCGGAGCTACAGCTGCCAGCCTACACCACAGCCACAGCAACACAGGATATAAGCTGCATCTGCAACCTACACCACAGCTCAGGGCAACACCAGATCCTTAACCCACTGAGTGAGGCCAGGGATCGAACTCACATCCTCATGGATACTAGTCGGGTTCATTACTGCCAAGCCACATCGGGAACTCGCTACATATTCTTTTTAAAAACTGCATAAATCTTGGAGTTACCTGGTGGCCTGGTGGTTAAGGATCTAGCATTGTTACTGCTATGGCTTGGGGCAAGAGTTCAATCATTGGCCTGGGAACTTCTGGGCAAGGCAAAAACAAAAAACAAACAAAAAAAATTACATAAATCTTTCAGTACTTGACTCTTTTTTGGTAGGGTTTAAGTCTAGGTCAATGAGTTCCTTAATTATTTAAATCTCTTCTTTACAATTTGTTTATTCTTCCAGAAGATTTTCACTATATTTCTGGTTTTAATCAGTAAAAGAATAGGTTTACAATAAGTGAAAACATTTAAAAAATTAATGTTAATTACTTTTACACCCTTTTTGTCTCTGGTTATTCTAAATTGTTTTTGTTTAAGAAGCACAAAAATGTACAGATTTTCTTGGTGGGAGAGTTTGGAAGTAATTATTACTTTATATTATAGTTTTTAGTTTAAGCTATAGGAACATGAATGTTAGACTGAATATTAAAAATACAAAGGGGGAGTTCCCATCGTGGCGCAGTGGTTAACGAATCCGACTAGGAACCACGAGGTTGCTGGTTCGGTCCCTGCCCTTGCTCAGTGGGTTAATGATCCGGCGTTGCCGTGAGCTGTGGTGTAGGTTGCAGACGCGGCTTGGATCCCGCATTGCTGTGGCTCTGGCGTAGGCCGGTGGCTACAGCTCCAATTGGACCTCTAGCCTGGGAACCTCCATATGCCGAGGGAGCAGCCCAAAGAAATAGCAAAAAAAAAAAGACAAAAATAAAATAAAATAAAATAAAAATACAAAGGGGAAATCATTCTTTTTTACTGTTATCACAGTAACTGTTTTAAGATGTCACTGGATATCTATTTTAAGATATTGTACAAGAGGAGTTCCCATCATGGTGCAGTGGTTAATGAATCCGACTAGGACCCAAGAGGTTGCGGGTTCAATCCCTGGCCTTGTTCAGTGGGTTAAGGATCTGGTGTTGCAGTGAACTGTGGTGTAGGTTGCGGACGCGGCTTGGATCCCGCGTTGCCGTGGCTGTGGTGTAGGCCAGCAGCTACAGCTCTGATTCGACCCCTAGCCTGGGAACCTCCATATGCCACAGGAAGCGGCCCTAGAAAAGACAAAAAAAAAAAAAGATATTGCACAAGAAAGACCTTAAGTTCGTTTGTAATAATTAACTGAAAGTATGCAACTCTTTGGTTATCTTGAACATTGAACTTGTGTATATTCTTCAGAGTTACCTAAATGCAGCTGCTTATTAATCAACATTTGCTTACGAAGTAGAAATGATACAGCATATTTTTTCCCTCTGAGACATTATGACCAAACATTCCATCCTACTGAATTATCTCTGTGCGATCAATTATTTACAGGAAACACTCACTGAGCCATTCAGAGGAGATTTTTAGAAACCATTAAGAGATCTAGGGGGAATTATTTTACATTAGATCATGAGAGCTAAAGCCAGAATCCAGCCAGGTTTCCAGACTCTTTTACATGTTTCAGTTTTAAATATCAATTATAACACTTAAAAAGAGAGAATTCACAGAACACCTATCTGATGGAATAGGAGCATTCCTGAAAACGTGCATGTATTTGACATATTCTTTAGGATCTTGAGGGCAGTAGGAGAGCTTGTGATTTTAAGAAATCCTATAGTGTATCCTTTGGTAAAGGGAAGCATCACACTATTTTTGTCTTTTGTGTAAAATTATATATACATTAAATCATAAAATCTTGGATATCTTCTAATCAAACTTTCTCCCCAGAGCATAATTTCTCTAGTCTTTTCTACCTTATAAAGGGCTGGGAGGACATTTGTTGATGCTTTTGTTGTACAGATACGGAACATTGTTCTTTGTAAGTTGTGAGTTATAGGATAATTTTCTGGACCTCTCTGAACCTCAGTTTCCTAATTGGTAAAATTGGAATGAAAGTACCTACCTTATAGGATTATTGTGAGGATGAATTTAGGTAAAAGTTTTAGAGTGCCTAATGTAGAAATATATTCGTTATTTAAGAAACCCGGAGTTCCCATCGTGGTGCAGTGGAAACAAATCTAGCAACCATGAGGTTGCGAGTTTGATCCCTGGCCTCGCTCAGCGGGTCAAGGATCTGGCATTGCCGTGAACTGTGATGTAGGTCACAGATGCGGCTCGGATCTGGTGTTGCTGTGGCTGTGGCATAGGCTGGCAGCTATAGCTCTGATTAGACCCCTAGCCTAGGAACCTCCATATGCAGCAAGTGTGGCCCTAAAAAAAAAAAAAAAGAAACCCATGTGAAGTTAACATATAAGATGCCTGTTAAATATGAGTTCTCCTAATTCCTATAGATTATTGACAAAAATGTTGAAGGTGTTGGAGCCACTGCTGACCCTTTTGAAATGTCAATAGAGATCTTCAGGTTATATCATTTATATCATTCTGTTAATTTATTTGAATATGTAGTGGTTCAAACAAGTAAAAGTCCATGTAAATATGCTTTCATCCAGTCTGTAGAAATCATGATATATCTTGTTAGGTGATTTACTCGGATCAAGATAGTCTATACCCACTGCCAAAATAATAATAATCACATCAAAAAAGGACATTAAATTAGGTTCCCTGGTTTGTTCCTTTTTTTTTTTTTTTTAGTCTTTTTAGGGCCACACCTGCAGCATATGGAGGTTCCTAGGCTAGGGGTTGAATAGGAGCTGAAGTCTCTAAAGCCCATGTTCTCCCATGCCCATGGAATAAACAATAGTAATAGTTCATTTGTTTTCTTTTTCTTTTTTTTAGGGCCACACTTGCGGCATAAGGAAGTTCCCAGGCCAGAGGTCAAACAGGAAGTGCAGCTGCCAGCCTACACCCAAACCACAGCAACAGGGGATCCCAGCCACATCTGCAACCTACACCACAGCTCACAGCAACACCAGATGTTTAACCCACTGAGCAAGGCCAGGAATCAAACCTGCATCCTCATTGATATCCGTTGAGTTCTTAACCTGTTGAGCCATGATGGAAATTCCATTATTAATAGTTCATTTGAATTGACACTTATGTTTGAATATATACATATATAATTTAATATCAAATGGAGTCACATAATCTGTTCTGCCACTTCCTTTTATTTATTTTTTCCTTTTTTAGCGCCACACCATCTGTATGTCTCTTTTGGTTAGTGGTCTGTTAAATCTTTGGCCCATTTTTAACTGGTAGTTCACTTTCTTTCTTGAGTTTCAAGAGCCCTTTGTATATATTTAGGTAACAGTTCTTTATCAAATATCTTTTGGAAATATTTTTTCCAATAAGTGATTTGCCTTTTCATTCTTTCTTTATCTCTTTTTTTGTATTTTTTAAAGTATAGTTAATTTGCAATGTTGTGCCAATTTCTGCTGTACAGCAAAGTGACCCAGACATACATATATATATATATATATATATATATCATACAGTGTGTGTTTGTGTGTATATATATATATTCTTTCTCTCACGTCAACCCCCATCATGTTCTATCCCAAGAGATTGAATACAGAACTCTATGCTATACTGTAGGAACTCATTGCCTCTAAATGTAAAAGTTTGCATCTACTAACCCCAAATTCCCAGTCTTAACATACTCCCTCCCCTTTCCCCTTGGCAACCAGAAGTTTGTTGTCCATGTCTGTGAGTCTGTTTTCTGTTCTGTAGATAGGTTCATTGGTGCCATATTTTAGATTCCACATATAAGTGATATCATATGGTATTTGTCTTTCTCTTTCTTTTTTTTTTATTTTTTTTATTTTCCCACTGTACAGCAAGGGGGTCAGGTTATCCTTACATGTATACATTACAATTACATTTTTCCCCCAGCCTTTCTTCTGTTGCAACATGAGTATCTAGACAAAGTTCTCAATGCTATTCAGCAGGATCTCCTTGTAAATCTATTCTAAGTTGTGTCTGATAAGCCCAAGCTCCCGATCCCTCCCACTCCCTCCCCCTCCCCCTCCCATCAGGCAGCCACAAGTCTCTTTTCCAAGTCCATGATTTTCTTTTCTAAGGAGATGTTCATTTGTGCTGGATATTAGATTCCAGTTATAAGTGATATCATATGGTATTTGTCTTTGTCTTTCTGGCTCATTTCACTCAGTATGAGATTCTCTAGCTCCATCCATGTTGCTGCAAATGGCATTATGTCATTCTTTTTGATGGCTGAGTAGTATTCCATTGTGTATATATACCACCTCTTCCGAATCCAATCCTCTGTCGATGGACATTTGGGTTGTTTCCATGCCTTGGCTATTGTGAATAGTGCTGCAATGAACATGCGGGTGCACGTGTCTCTTTTAAGTCGAGTTTTGTCCGGATAGATGCCCAAGAGTGGGATTGCGGGGTCATATGGAAGTTCTATGTCTAGATTTCTAAGGTATCTCCAAACTGTTCTCCATAGTGGCTATACCAGTTTCCATTCCCACCAACAGTGCAGGAGGGTTCCCTTTTCTCCACAGCCCCTCCAGCACTTGTTCTTTGTGGATTTATGAATGATGGCCATTCTGACTGGTGTGAGGTGGTATCTCATGGTAGTTTTGATTTGCATTTCTCTTATAATCAGCGATGTTGAGCATTTTTTCATGTGTTTGTTGGCCATCTGTATATCTTCTTTGGAGAACAGTCTATTCAGGTCTTTTGCCCATTTTTCCATTGCTTGATTGGCTTTTTTGCTGTTGGGTTGTATAAGTTGTTTATATATTCTAGAGATTAAGCCCTTGTCGGTTGCATCATTTGAAACTGTTTTCTCCCATTCGGTAAGTTGTCTTTTTGTTTTCTTTTGGGTTTCCTTTGCTGTGCAAAAGCTTTTCAGTTTGATGAGGTCCCATGGGTTTATTTTTGCTCTAGTTTCTATTGCTTTGGGAGACTGACCTGAGAAAATACTCATGATGTTGATGTCAGAGAGTGTTTTGCCTATGTTTTCTTCTAGGAGTTTGATGGTGTCCTGTCGTATATTTAAGTCTTTCAGCCATTTGGAGTTTATTTTTGTGCATGGTGTGAGGGTGTGTTCTAGTTTCATTGCTTTGCATGCAGCTGTCCAGGTTTCCCAGCAAAGCTTGCTGAATAGACTTTCTTTTTCCCATTTGATGTTCTTGCCTCCCTTGTCAAAGATTAATTGACCATAGGTGTCAGGGTTTATTTCCGGGTTCTCTCTTCTGTTCCATTGGTCTGTCTGTCTGTTTTGAGACCAGTCCCACACTGTTTTGATGACTGTGGCTTTGTAATATTGCTTGAAGTCTGGGAGAGTGATGCCTCCTGCTTGGTTTTTGTTTCTCAGGATTGCTTTGGCGATTCTGGGTCTTTTGTTGTTCCATATAAATGTTTGGATTGTTTGTTCTAGTTCTGTGAAAAATGTCATGGGTAATTTGATAGGGATTGCATTGAATCTGTAGATTGCTTTGGGCAGTATTGCCATTTTTACAATATTGATTTTCCCAATCCAGGAACATGGAATATCTTTCCATTTCTTTACATCTTCTTTGATTTCTTTGATGAAAGTTTTATAGTTCTCGGCATATAGGTCCTTTCCCTCCTTGGTCAGGTGTATTCCGAGGTATTTGATTTTGTGAGGTGCAATTTTAAAAGGTATTATGTTTTTGTATTCCTTTTCTAATATTTCATTGCTGGTATACAGAAATGCAACTGACTTCTGAATGTTAATCTTATATCCTGCTACTTTGCTGAATTTATGAATAAGTTCAAGTAGTTTTGGGGTTGAGTCCTTAGGGTTTTCTATGTATAGTATCATGTCCTCTGCATACAGTGACCGTTTTATCTCTTCTCTTCCTATATGGATGCCTTTTATTTCTTTGGTTTGTCTAATTGCTGTGGCTAGGACTTCCAAAACGATGTTGAAGAGCAGTGGTGAGAGTGGGCATCCCTGTCTTGTTCCAGATTGGAGTGAGAAGGCTTTCAGTTTTTCCCCATTGAGTATTATATTTGCTGTGGGTTTATCCTAAATGGCTTTGATTATATTCAGGAATGTTCCCTCTATACCCACTTTGGCGAGGGTCTTGATCATGAATGGATGTTGGACTTTGTCAAATGCTTTTTCTGCGTCTATTGAGATGATCATATGATTTTTGACTTTTTTTGTGTTAATGTGGTGTATGATGCTGATTGATTTGTGTATGTTGAACCATCCTTGTGAACCTGGGATGAACCCAACCTGGTCATGGTGTATAATTTTTTTGGTATGTTGTTGGATTCGGTTGGCTAAGATTTTGTTGAGAATTTTTGCATCTATATTCATCAATGATATTGGCCGATAGTTTTCTTTTTTGGTGGTATCTCTGTCTGGTTTTGGAATGTCTTTCTCTTTCTGACATAATTCACTTAGTATGAGAATCTTTAGTTTCATCCATGTTGCTGCAAAGGGCCTTATTTCCTGCTTTTTTTTTTTTTTTGTGGCTGAGTGTATTCCCTTGTGTGTATGTACCACATCTTCTTAATCCGTTCATCTGTTGATGGGCATTTAAGTTGTTTCCATGTCTTGGCTATTGTAAATAATGATACTGTGAACATACAGGTACATGTGTCTTTTTGAATTGTAGTTTTATCTGGATATGTGCCCAAAAGTGGAATTGCTGGATCATATGATAGTTTTTTTGTGTTTGTTTTGGTTTTTTGTTTGTTTGTTTTCATTTGTTTGTTTTTGGCTTTTTAGGACTGAACCCACGGCATATGGAAGTTCCCAGACTAGGGGTTGGATCAGAGCTGTAGCTGCCGACCTACGCCACAGCCACAGCAACTCGAGATCTGAGCCGTGTCTGTGACCTACACCATAGGTCACGGCAACGCAGGATCCCCGACCCACTGATCGAGGCCAGGGATCAAACCTGCATCCTCATGGATACTAGGCGGATTCATTTCTGCTGCACCACAATGGGAATTCCATGGTAGTTCTATATTTAGTTTTCTGAGGAACCTCCATACTATTTTCCATAGTGGTTATACCAATTTACAATCCTGCCAAAACTGTGGAAAGGTTCCCTTTTCTCCACACCCTCTCCAGCGTTTGTTATTTGTATACTTATTAATGATGGCCATTCTGACTGGTGTGAGGTGGTACCTCATTGTAGTTTTGATTTGCATTTCTCTAATAATTAGCAGTGATGAGCATTTTTTCATGTGCCTGCTGACCATCCTTATGTTTTCTTTGAAGAAATGTCTATTTAGGTCTTCTGTCTATTTTTCAATTGGATTGTTTTTTTGTTGTTGTTGAGTTGTATGAGTTGTTTGTATATTTTAGAGATTAAACAACATGTCATTTAGCATGTTAATGCATTACAATGAGCATATAATTAGGCTCAAGTTCTGCTAGAAGTTGAATCATCTGCCATCTTGGACCTGCTTCTAACCATTTTTTGTCATCTTTAAGGGTTGTCATTCTTTTTAAAAGTTGGGCCCTGCCCCCTTCCTTCCTGTTTCAGTAGAAGGATATTAGGGGAGCCTGATTGAAAAACACTGGGAGAAAGTGCCCCCCAACTGAAAGATACTGGGGGAGTCCAGTTGAAAGACACCGGGATTTGCTCAGTTGACAAGAAACTGAGTGGTCTGAGCTGAGCAGTTAGGGAGGAGGCTGATCTGACATCTTTCCTCATATTGGCTACCTCAACAAGAATTTGTTGGGATAAGAAGTGAAAATATTACATGAGAGTTTTCAGTTCCAAAGAAGGGACTCTCCTCCTGGACAGCAACAGCTTTCTCAGGCAACTAAGAAACTTGCAGGAGCAATGGAAGCAAACCCTCGTACTATGCAGCTGTCCCATAGGGAAACCCACTCATTTCCATAAACAACTTGCTCTGCCGAAGACATGAATGAGAACTGGTCACTCCGTGATCTGAACACTCATGGTAGTCTTACAATACCAGAGGGAGAACCTGAGACCCATAAAAGAAGCTGAAATGACTCTAGGGTAAAAACCTAGAGGAATTACACTCACAAGCAGCACATTGGCCCACTACAGTTTTACTAGAAAATTTTATCCCCAACAAATTCAACTTTAGAATGGGAAATAGATTCTCTCAAACAGAGAAATGAGGGGTGTCAGAAAGCCAACTTCCAACTAACAACCCCGCCGTATTCTGTACAAGATGTATAAGCTCATATTTGCAACCTAACTTAATTGGAAACTAAAGGAAACCTTGCCTTGAAAATGACTAAGTGGGCTCTTTTTTTTCTCCCTTTTTTGGCCCCATCCGTAGCATACAGAAGTTCCTGGACCAGGGATCAAATCAGAGCTGCATCTGTGGCCTAAGCCACACCACAGTGGAAACTCCTAAGAGGGCTCTTTTATTGCATATGTAGTTAAGCTAGAAAGTTGGCTTGATAAAAATATCTTTTCAGGATTCTGACCTTAAAGAAACAGAAGTCCTTCTAAAGGGAACTCCATTTCTCTTCCTGTTTCTGAGATGTAAAGTTATACCTGATCTTATTAGGGCTGTGTGTGTGTGTGTGTGTGTGTGTGTGTGTGTGTGTGTGTGTGTGTGTGTGGTGTTTTGAAAACTTGGTCTCTACTATCCAAGAGGTACATACACAGTGGACATTTGGCAGCCAATCAAATAGACTGGGATTTTTTTTTAATAGCTGGCATTTTATTTATTTATTTATTTATTTTTTGGACTTTTTGCCTTTTCTAGGGCCGCTTCCCACGGCATATGGAGGTTCCCAGGCTAGGGGTCGAATCGGAGCTGTAGCCACTGGCCTAGGCCAGAGCCACAGCAGCAAAGGATCTGAGCCCTGTCTGCAACCTACACCACAGCTCACGGCAATGCTGGATCCTTACCCCACTGAGCAAGGCCAGGGATTGTACTTGCAACCTCATGGTTCCTAGTCAGGTTCGTTAACCATTGCACCATGACGGGAACTCCTAAAATTTATTTAAATTTTAAATTATTATTATTTTTTGATATGTTATTTTATTTTTAATTTTTATTATTACTCAATGAATTCATCACACCCATATAAATTACTTTTAAATATTTTAAATTATTTTTTCGTATGCCTAAGGCATACAGACCAGGGCAAAGGACAGAACCCTAGCCACAGCAGTGACAATGCCAAATCCTCAACCCACTGGGCCACCAGGGAACTCCTAGACTGGGATTTTTTTTTTTTCTTTTTTTGGGTTATACCTGTGGCAGTGGAAGTTCCCAGGCTAGGGGTCAAATCACAGTGGCAGCTGCTGGCCTATCCCACAGCCACAGCAACCTGGAATCTGAGCTGTATCTGTGGTTTGGATCCTGCAAATCCTCATCCTCATGGATACTAGTCGGATTCATTTCCCGAACTCACTGTTTTTTTTTGTTTTTTGTTTTTTGTCTTTTTGCCATTTCTTGGGCCGCTCCCGTGGCATATGGAGGTTCCCAGGCTAGGGGTCCAATCAGAGCTGTAGCCACCGGCCCACGCCAGAGCCACAGCAATGCAGGATCCAAGCCGCATCTGCAACCTACACAGCTCACGGCAACGCCGGATCGTTAACCCACTGAGCAAGGCCAGGGACCGAACCTGCAACCTCATGGTTCCTAGTCGGATTCGTCAACCACTGCGCCACGACGAGAACTCCTGTTTTTTTTTCAAATTAAAATCCCACACCTGCTCACTCTCAGGGGCTTTTTGCTATTTTTTTATTTTTTATTTTTTATTTTTATTTTCTGTCTTTTGTCTTTTCAGGGCTGTACCGATGGCATATGGAGGTTCCCAGTCTAGCGGTCTAGTCGGAGCTACAGCTGCCAGCCTACACCAGAGCCACAGCAATGCCAGATCCAAGCCGCATCTGCAACCCACACTACAACTCATGGCAATGAGGGATCCTTAACCCACGGATCGAGGCCAGGGATCGAACCTGCAACCTCATGGTTCCCAGTCGGATTCGTTTCTGCTGCACCATGATGGGAACTCCCCTTTTTGCCATCTTAACATTCATTACATCAGCCTGTAAAACTGAAACAGGAAGGGAGGGGGCAAGGCATAACCTTTAAAAGAAAGACAAAGCCCTTGATGATAAGACAAAAACTGGTTAGAATCAACTAGGTCCAAGATAGCACCACCCTACATTTCGGGCCACTCCCTTGATTTTTGAGGCAGACCATGTTTTATCTGTTTAATGTATATCTTCCAGGCCTCTTGCCTTCCGAGAGGGCCCACACTTTCTTACCTATCACTTTGCCTCTCACCGAAATCTTCTGCGCTGAGATTTAAAGAACCTGAACTTAAGTAAAACTTAAGTCCGGAGACCAGGTGTGTGATTTAAATTTAAAAAGAGTAGGGAGTTCCCGTCGTGGCGCAGTGGTTAACGAATCCCACTAGGAACCATGAGGTTTCGGGTTCGGTCCCTGCCCTTGCTCAGTGGGTTAATGATCCGGCATTGCCGTGAGCTGTGGTGTAGGTTGCAGACGCGGCTTGGATCCAGAGTTGCTGTGGCTCTGGTGTGGGCCGGTGGCTACAGCTCCGATTAGACCCTAGCCTGGGAATCTCCATATGCTGCGGGAGTGGCCTAAGAAATGGCAAAAAGACAAAAAAAAAAAAAATAGTAGGTTCGAGTCCGAATCTGAGTCTTGGCTGGGTTAGAGTCCCAGTATGTGGGTTCAAGACCTAATCTGAGTTGTGTGTTTTCAAAACGAAGGCCTTTACTTTCTTAAGTGGATCTTTTTTGGGGGGCATCCTTCACACCCTCTTGTGGGGAAGCCTCTTGCGTCTTATCGGTTTGAGTCGCTGTTAAGATATATCTCATTAATGGCCAGTTGATGGATCCTTTAAACTGGAAAAACCCTAAGTGGGTAAATTGTTAGAGCCCTCTCATTACAAACAGCTGTTGTATTGGTACCTATAAGAAACCAATGTATTGGCATTTAGAGCAGAGAAAGGTTTACTGCAGGCCATGCAATGAGACTGGTGTCTCCTGCTCCCCCAAAACCTAAACCCCGTGAATGGTTTTTGTAAAGCATTGTTAAAAGCCAGGTGGGTGAGAGGTGGTCACAGGGTAAGTGATCAGGTCACACACAATTCTCTGATGGGTTGACACACAATTCTCTGTTGGGTTGATGGTGAGGTAACAGGGCAGTGTCACAGGGGTTAACATTGTCAGTTCTTAGGCTCCCAGAGGCCCGGGAGCTTTGTGCATGGTCATGAAGTAGTTAACATCTTCCTCAGAGCAGAGGCTGTTTGATGTTTGTAAAACAATTCAGGAAATATGCCTTAGATACTGTTATCTAGGTACTGGGAAGGCCCCTTAGGGTCCGGCTTGATGACACTAATAAGAATTCCTTTAGTCTTTTTTTGTTTGTTTTTGGTTTTTTTAAAGGCCATCCTTGGGAGCTGTAGCTGCCAGCCTACACCACAGCCACAGCAATGCCAGATCCTTAAGCCACTGAGCGAGGCCACGGATAGAACCCTCAACCTCATGGTTCCTAGTCAAATTCGTTTCTGCTGAGCCACAATGGGAACTCTAAGAATTCCTTTGGTTTAAAGCAAACTAAATAAAAAAAGTTTGGGGGAGTTCCCGTCGTGGCGCAGTGGTTAACGAATCCGACTAGGAACCATGAGGTTGCGGGTTCGATCCCTCTCCTTGCTCAGTGGGTTAAGGATCCGGCGTTGCCGTGAGCTGTGGTGTAGGTTGCAGACGCGGCTCGGATCCTGTGTTGCTGTGGCTCTGGCCTAGGCCAGTGGCTACAGCTCCGATTCGACCCCTAGCCTGGGAACCTCCATGTGCCGCGAGAGCGGCCCAAAGAAATAGCAAAAAGACAAAAAAAAAAAAGTTTGGGAAGCTTTGTGTTCTCTTCCTTTCAACAGATCTTACGGATACTAATAAAAAATTAGAAGAATGTTAATTAGGTTGATTCAATTAGGTGAAGGTAAAGTCTGTAGACTTTTTCGCAACAAGCTGGAAATTTTAAAGGGACTTATCACAAATGGATAAAGACATCTTTAGGGGATTATTTTAAGATGGGATAAACATATATATATATATATTTTTTTGGTCTTTTTGCCATTTCTTGGGCCGCTCCCGCGGCATATGGAGGTTCCCAGGCTAAGGTTGGATAAGAGCTGTAGCCGCTGGCCTAGGCCAGAGCCACAGCAACTTGGGATCTGAGCCGCATCTTCGACCTACACTGCAGCTCACGGCAACGCCGGATCGTTAACCCACTGAGCAAGGGCAGGGACCGAACCTGCAACCTCATGGTTCCTAGTCGGATTCGTTAACCACTGCGCCACGACGGGAACACCCAAGATGGGATAAATAAAATGGACATTAATAAAAGGTTTTGATACAACACTAAGGTTGGATGGGCCACAGGGACTTGCTAATGGTCCCCACCATTAAAGGACCACAAACAAGTCTGCTCTATTAAAATATATACGTATTTAGGCGTTTCCATTGTGGCACAGCAGAAACGAATCCGACTAAGAACCACAAGGTTGTAGGTTTGATCCCTGGTGTCACTCAGTGGGTTGAGGATCCGGTGTAGGTTGAAGATGCTGCTCAGACCTGGCGTTGCTGTGGTTGTGGCATAGGCTGGCGGCTACAGCTCCGATTAGACCCCTAGCGTGGGAACCTCCATATGCCTCTGGTGCACCCCTAAAAGGCAAAAAAAAAAAAAACCAACAAAAAAACCCAACAACAAAAAACCAAAATGCAGAAGCCCCTAAAAGGCAAAAAACAAAAACAAACAAACAAACAAACAAAAAAACCAAAAAACCCAACAACAAAAAACCAAAATGCAGAACCTGGAAATTCAGAGTTAATTTTATTTGGGGCAAAATTAGGACTTAAGCAGCATCTTAGTCCTGAGAAACCACTTCTGAGGAGGCAAGTGGGGAGCTAGGATACACAGGAGTTTTTGCAACATCGGGCAGGGAGCAGGCACAAAAGAGGTCTGGACTCACTGAAATCATTCCTTTGATAAGCACCTCAGCTATTGTGGCCGGTATCCAGAGTTTTCACAGCCCTTGGGGCTCATGGCTCTCACTCTTGGAGTGGCTGGATTTGCAGATGACTGTGAAACACCGCCCCAAAGAGGCAGGGAGAAATAGTATCAGTGTATGTGGTGAAGATGAGGGGGAAATGCAGAGCCATGCACACTTCTTACAAGAGTTTGTTACTTGTCACTACTAGTCACAAGGAGCAGACATCACCGTGAAGGATTTTAGAGCTTTTCTAAGGTATGAGGAGATGCAAGGACTGGACACATAAAATCTAAAAATATCTGACTATCTGAAGACCTGTTCTTCCAGTTTGCCCAAAGAGCAGAATGCTTCACTCAGAAGGTGGTGCTGGTCTGCAGCTGCAGAGCCTCGTGATTTAATCCACGTTGAGGCTGATGGCGAGTACTGGCAAGAGCCAAACTCCAGTTCAGTTACATCTCTTTTGCTTAACTATATTGGGAGATAGACCTGTTTCACTGGAGAATGCTTCCCTTGCTTGGGCATATGGATCTGCCCCTCAGGATTAATTAACATACGAAAAACCTGATAGGGTAACCTGAGTCCATACAACATGAAGTAACTGCAGAGGTAAGATTCAAGGGTTGGTAAAAATAACAGGAGTGATTTTGCTCTGGGTTTAACTTCTGCACTTAGAAAAAGGGCCTTGTTGGAATTCTTGATGTGGCACAGTGGGTTAAGAATCTGACCGTAGTGGCTCAGGTCACGGCGCAGGTGCAGCTTTGATTCCCAGCTCAGCACAGTGGGTTAAAGGATCTGGATTTGCCACAGGTTCCTGGCCCAGGGAACATCCATGTGCTACAGGTGCATCCATTAAAAACAAACAAACAAACAAAAGACCTTATGCAAGCTTTTGAAGGCATGGTAAGTTAAACCCTAGAGTTCTATGTATAGAACTCTCAAATTCCAGGTTAGAGATCTTCTCGCTGATATAGAAAAGCAAATTAAAGAAATTGTGCTTGGGCAGATCAATCTTTTAATATCGTTTAGGTGACAGACCAGTTCTTTAGGGAATAAAAAGCAATTGTCTTTGACTTGCACATCTTTACAAATCAGAAATGTAAACATAGCCCACAATCGCCTGAGACTGAGCCTAATTAGCTCAATCAGGTAGAACTTGACACCAAAGGAAATGAAAGGGGATAAGTGTCTTTTAAAATTCAAACCACAATGCAGCGGAAACCAATCCGAATAGAACCATAAGGTGAGGGTTCGATCCCTGGCCTCGCTCAGTGGGTTAAGGATCCGGCGTGGCCGTGAGCTATGATAGGTCTAGATGCGGCTCGGATCCCTAGTTGCGTTACTGTGGCTGTGGTGTAGACCGGCAGCAACAGCTCCGATTTGACCTCTAGCCTGGGAACCTCCATATGTCACGAGTGCAGCCCTAAAAGTACAAAAAAGAAAGAAAAAAGAAGAAAAAAGAAAAAAAAGAAAGAAGGAAAATTCAAACCACTAGATAGACTCCCTCAGCCAAAATCTAATTCATAGCCTCCGTAAGTGTTTATCAAGAACAAATACAAATCTTAAAGGCCTTTTCTGGGAATTCCCTTGTGGTCTAGTGGTCAGGACCCAGTCCTTTCACCTCTGTGGCCCTGGTTCAATCCCTGGTCTGGGAACTGATATCCTGCATCAAACCACTGCATGCCCTGGCCAAAAAAAGTCTTTTCCACAAATAATAAAGCCTTAGTCATCTAAGCAATCAAATTTAATGTATTCCAACTGTTATAAATAGCTAATTTATATTGTAATACTTAATTCATAATTAAGTGTTAAAGTAAAACTATGAGACTTCTAGTTTTGTTTATATGTCTGTGTGTACATTGTATGAAGTATCTCTGCATTTGGAAAATATTATCAAAACTAGACTTATAAAAGAGCTCTAATTTATTCAAGCGCTCAATCAATATAGACATGTCTTACTATATTATACCGAGATTTATTAAAGTCTATACATTCGTATTATTTCTGTTATAGAGTTTGGCAACAACAACAAAATTAACTTGCTATGGTAATAATTTTTTACAAGTTATAAAATAAAGGTAAATGAGATAAGAGTTTTCAGATTAACTTTTTAGGAATAATTATGTCTTCAGTATTGTAAGCATATAGGTTAGGGAGTCCCGAAAGAAAGAGAACCATTCCTTTTTTTTTTTTTTTGTCTTTTCTAGGGCCGCACCTGCGGCATATGGAGGTTCCCAGTCTAGGGGTCTAATCGGAGCTGTAGCTGCCAGCCTACACCACAGCCACAGCAATGCCAGATCTGAGCCACGTCTGCAACCTACACCACAACTCAGGGCAATGCCAGATCCTTAACCCACTGAGCAAGGCCAGGGATTGAATCCGAAACCTCATGCTTCCTAGTTGGATGCGTTAACCACTGAGCCACAACGGGAACTCCTAGACACATATCTTGTACCACAATGAGGAAAGAACTTCTTATATGTTTCTAGAGTTTGTGGGATATTCCAGTCAGGAAATGCTGGTACGACCGTTTATAACTACTTGTTGCTTGCTTGGTTTTGCTAGAGATTATGGTTTTTAAGGGTTAAAATTGTAATATTCAATTAAAATCCTAAAGATGATAAGGGAAACATTTCAGTATGCAAGAAAAGTAGGATGTGTTTTCAGCAAAAGAAAGCTTGAAGAAATACATTCTGTTAAGGAGAAAGAATGACTTTTTTCAAGAGTTGGTGGGTTTTGCATGGAAAAATGAGACAAACTAACATGGATACAGAGAGTCCTAGAAGGTTTGTAAAAGGCATCTTCTATAAATTCTTTTAATTGCCTGAATTTTAATAACATAGTTTCTTCTCTCTCTCTCTCAAGCTTTTTTTTTTTTTGGCCATGCCACAGTTTGTGGAAGTTCCAGGCCAGGGGTTGGACCTGAGCCACAGGTGCAACCTGTGCCTCAGCTGCAGCAATGCCAGGTCCTTAACCCACTGTATCACATGGGGACTCCCTCTTGAGCCTTATCTAAAGAGTCCTAAAGGAACACGGATTGTAATTCCGTGTTAATTTAGGTGTGCTAGTCAAAGAAAGCTGATCCCTGTATGCTAAGGATTTTGTTCCTTTCTGTTTTAAGATCCCTTAGATATATTGTCCTTTGTTAGCCAAAAATTCCTATAGAAGTCTACTGTATATTTTTATCATCTGTGGTATCAGAATTCCATTTTGCAGATACTGACAATGAAAAAAACTAGAGGTTTTAGAAGAAGGCTCTGAGCCTTAGAATTAAACATTAGTGTACATGCAATATATACAGTGTATTCTAACTCTGATCAGAAGCCCATGATAATAACAATTAATCACACAGACAGTTATAAATGCCAGGAAATGTAACTTAGCAAGACACTATGGGGCCTTCCCAGGACAGACCCCCTCCTCCCTATCCTCTGCTGTAGCTCCTCTCTGAAGTACCTAGATAATAGTACCTGATGCATATTTCCTGAGATGTTTTTCAGATGTTTAAAATCATCACCAAATGGAAGAATTAACTACCTGATCAACAGCTTGTAGCCCCCAGACCTACTGGTGCCTAAGGATTGATAACCTAACCCCTCTGACACCGCCCTCTTACCTTAGCATCAACCAATCAGAGAACTGTGCCTGAGCTGCTCACCAACCCTGGAACGCCCCGCCCTCACCTTGCCTTTAAAAATGCTTTGTTGCACCCCTTTGAGGAGTTCTGGTATCTTGAGCGCTAGCTGTTCTGAGCTCCTTGCTTGGAACTCCACAATAAAACACCAAACTTTCCTTCGCCACAAACTAGTGTCAGGAGATTGGTTTTACTGCGCACAGGTGAGAGGACGCAAGTTTGGTTCAGTAACAGAAAATACCAGAATTATGACAGACAAAAACAAACAAGCAAGGCTAACAAAACCAATTTCCTGTTGTCTGCCACTTGCTACAGAATGGATTCTTGCTGAGTGCCACCCGGCAGAAATTACAACCCATGGGAGATCAGACAGCCAAAATCCCACCTCACTGACACCAGAGGGGAAGAATCATTTGATAAATGCGAATCTGAAAAACCACCTCGCTGGGAAGAGCCAAAAAAACTCAATCACCATCTGCGGGACTCACCAGAAGAGCCAGGAGAGGTGAGTCTCGGACCTATGGGATCTAGAATTAAATGGGGTTCCTCTTCAGGCTGCATGCTTCTCTGAGAGCTGACGGTAGGACTTGGGTGGGAAAACCTTGGTAAATCTCTCTGGGTTATATACCCTCATCGCTGCTTCCTGATTGCTATTTTCTTGGGAGACCTCATTCAGCCCTGCTGCCTCCCTTGGCTATTCAGGAGGATGCTTGGGCTTGTCTTCCTCTCAGTGAGGGTGCTGTTGCATGGGAGGGGTGTATCTTAGCTCTTCTGTCGCTGTCTTAGCTCCCTGTAAGTGAAAGCTTCGAACGCCTCAGTGTTTCCCCTCCTCTCTCCTAAACTGCCTCCTCCCATTTTGTCGTATGATCCTCAGCACTTGCCACCTTGTGGCAAAGAGTCAGTGATAGTGTAGTCTGACTTGTTTCTGGAGTTCCTCTAGATTAATCTCTGCTGCCAGCTCCACACATGGCCTGGAAAAGTTTGTTAGAAGATAGACTGGCTTCTCCTGAATGCTTTCTGGTACATTTCTCCTCCCAAACTCCATTTCCCTCCTCCCCACTCCATTTCAGGCAGAAATGAAAGCCGCTGTGGCTCTCCTCTTAGAAAGAGTGTGCCATTTCTTGAGTTGGCAAACTTTTTCTTTAAAGGGTTAAATAGATTTGGGGCTTCGTGGGCCAAGAGGCAAAATTGAGCAGTTCTTATGTGAAAGAGTGTTCATGCTTAATAGACTTTTTCACTTTTTGTTTTGTATTGTTTTTGCTTTTTAGGGCCACACCTGCAGCATATGGAAGTTCCTAGCCTAGGGGTCGAATTGGAGCTGCAACTCCCAACCTACACCACAGCCGCAGCAATGCAGGATCTGAGCCAAGTCTGTGACCTACCCACAGCTTTCGGCAATACAGGATCCTTAACCCACCAAGCAAGGCCAGGGATGGAACCCGTATCCTCATGGATACTGGTCAGGTTCACTGTGCCTGAGCCATGATGGGAACTCCAATAGTCTTTTTCACTTTTTATAGTTAAAAATGTAAAAACCGGAGTTCCTGTTGTGGCGCAGCAGAACTGAATCCGACTAGGAAACATGAGGTTGTGGGTTCGATCCCTGGCCTCACTCAGTGGGTTAAGGATCTGGCATTGCCATGAGCTGTGGTGTAGGTCGCAGATACAGCTTGGATCTGGCGTTGCTGTGGCTCTGGTGTAGACCTCTAGCCTGGGAATCTCCATATGCGGCAGGTGTGACCCTCAAAAGACCAAAAAAAGTAAAAACCATTCTTAGCTCCGGGGCCAGATAAAAACAGGAGTCAGCTGGATTTGGCCGATGGGCCAAACCAACCTCTTGTTTGGTTCATTTAGATTTCTTTTACCCTCACTGATGGATTTTTAAAAATCTATTATGTCATCTTTCAGGCTTGCTTCTGTTGGTTTGGTCAGACTTTGGGTCTGTGCCAAAGCCACTGTACTGACATCATATCTTTATCTGATCCTGATCTGAACTCATTCCAAGGCCTAAATCATTCTACACTGTTACAGAGACATAGAAAAATGTGGAAGTCCATTTACTGTTTTTCTTCTCATATGAAGATAACTAAATGAGAAGTTCCTGTTGTGACTCAGCAGTAATGAATCCAACTAGTATCCATGAGGACACAGGTCTGATCCCTGGCCTTGCTCAGTGGATTAAGGATCTGGCATTGCCATGAGCCGTGGTGGCTTGGATCTCGAGTTGCTGTGGCTGTGGCACAGGCTGGCAGCTACAGCTCTTATTCGATTCTTAGCCTGGGAACTTCCATATGCCAAGGGTGCGTCCCCCCACCCCCAAAAAATTAAATGAATGTTCAAATAAAATTTATACATCTTTCAGATGTTAATTCAGAACGTATCCACTGGTATTATTAACTATTTTAATCATTTGTGAATTTAAGATAACCAAAGGCATTACACTGTACATTAAATTATACATATAGATACACATTAAGGTATACATTCTTCTCTTAAGTCATCTCTGTAGATACAATCTGTATATACCCACAGAACAAAGAGTGTTTTTTTGTGTTGACACCAAAATGGTTTCGCGTGATCCTCCAAATGATGGCGTTTGTGCTTTAATGTGTTACCAGGCATGTCTGGCTGCTGTTATATTAGGGTGCCCTGATTTCAAGAGAACATTTGCTTTACTAGGGGTAGTGGGTAATTGGGAGTGGTTGTCTAATGGGTATAGAGTTTGTTTTGCACGATGAAAAAGTTCTGGAGGTTGGTTGCACAATATTGTGACTCTACATAACATTACTGACCTGTACACTTACAAATGGGTTGGTAAATTTTACATTATGTGTTTTTTACCACAATACAAAAATTTTGTTTTAAAAATATTATTATAGGAGTTCCCGTCGTGGCGCAGTGGTTAACAAATCCGACTAGGAACCATGAGGTTGCAGGTTTGATCCCTGGCCTTGCTCAGTGGGTTAAGGATCGGCATTGCTGTGAGCTGTGGTGTAGGTCGCAGATGTGGCTCGAATCCAGTGTTGCTGTGGCTCTGGTGCAGGCCGGTGGCTACAGCTGTGATTGGACCCCTAACCTGGGAACCTCCATATGCCACAGGAGTGGCCCAAGAAATGGCAAAAAGACCAAAAAAAATTATTACATAAATAATACCTGATAATTATGGAAACATCAGAAAATACAGATAAGTAAAAAGAAAATCATCCACAATCCTAGCAGTGAAGATTAACACTTTATTGCGAAAACATAAATGTATGAATTAGGTGTAGGTTCACATTGAATATATTAATTTATAACCAGACTTTTTCTTTCCTTTTTTTAATTTTTAATTTTTGCCTTTTGTTTTTTTAGGGCCACACCCGTGGCATATGGAGGTTCCCAGGCTAGGGGTCAATTTGGAACTGTAGCTGCTGGCCTAAGCTAGAGCCACAGCAGTGCCAGATGTGAGCCACGTCTGCGACCTACACCAGAGCTCACGGCAACGCCAGATCTTAACCCACTGAGCAAGGCCAGGGGTCGAACCTGCAGCCTCATGGTTCCTAGTCGGATTCGTTAACCACTGCGCCACGACGGGAACTCCTTTCCTTTTTTTTTTTTTTTTAGGGCCGCATTGTTGACATATGGAGGTTTCCAGGCTAGGGGTCTAATCGGAGCTGTAGCCACTGGCCTATGTGACCCACAGCCATGCCAGAATCTGAGCTATGTCTGCGACCTACACCACAGCTCACAGCAATGCCGGATCCTTAACCCACCGAGCAAGGCCAGGGATCCAACCCATGTCCTCAATGGATACTAGTTGGGTTGGTACTGCTGATCCACAAGGGGAACTCCCATAACCTGACTTTTTCAAGCAAAGTCTGTACTTTTTTTGTTTTGTTTTGTTTTGCGGAAACTGCAGCATGTGGAAGTTCTTGAGCCAGGAATGGAACCCATGCCACAAGCTGTAACCAGGGCCAAAATAGTGACAATGCCAGATCCTTAACCTTCTGGGCCATGAGGGAATGCTTTACACTATTTTTGATGATATTTTTGTTCTTCTCTTGCCACACCCATGGCTGTGGAAGTTACCGGGCCAGGCTTGAACCTGTGCTGCAGCAGTGACCAGCACCGGATCCTTAACTCACTGCACCACAGGAGAACTCCATCACGTTCTATGTTCTTTTTTTTTTTTTTTTTTTGGGGGGTCTTTTTAGGGCCAAACCCACGGCATATGGAGGTTCCCAGGCTAGGGGTCGAATCAGAGCTGTAGCAGCCAGCCTACACCACAGTCACAGAAACACCAAATCCGAGCCACGTCTGCGAACTACACCACAGCTCACGGCAGTGCCAGATCCTTAACCCACTGACCAAGGCCAGGGATCGAACCCTCAACCTCATGGTTCCTAGTCAGATTTGTTAACCACTGAGCCACAATGGAAACTCCAAGTTCTGTGTTCATAATAACATACAGAGAAGCAGAAAATTTCACATTTCTGTAAACTTAAAACAAGTGAAATGGCATGTTTAAAGATACGTGCTCTTTCACTGATGCTTTTCTTTTTAGGTCATTGATTCTCGGGAGAAAGGCTCCTTCACTTCTGATTTGTCAGCCAGCTCAGCTGACACCTTTCAGTGGTTCCTTTGATGGATGAACTCATCTACAGGGGCTTCTGGTACTTGGGGAACTGATACATCTATCTGTCCCCAGGGCTCTTCAGTCATGTGTCTATCCACTGGGGTAATGTAAATACACTCCTGAGCAAGGTTAACGATTAAATTGTTGGGATGAAAGGTCGGAAGACCGACCTTAATTAGAACATCAGAATGGGAGATAACTCATTGCTACTTGCCTTCCACCTTCTCTGAGGGAGAGGGTAATAAGAACCACACAGTCATACAGGAGTCTTCCTTCCAGAAGGGATCCAGGAATCATGCTGGAGAAGTTCTGCAACTCTACTTTTTGGGTAAGAAATTATACTTATCCTCTCTGGTGAATCTTAGATTAAGAACAAGTATCGGGTTAGCCTAGAGTGGCCAGCAATAAGAACCAGAAAAATAAGACATGCAGTTGATCTAAAAGCTCAGGGTTTTTTTTTTTTTGCCTTTTTTTGTTTGTTTGTTTTTTAAGGGCTGCCCAAGTGCCATATGGAGGTTCCCAGGCTAGGGGTCGAATTGGAGCTATAGCTGCTGGCCTGCACCACAGCCATAGCAACTTGGGATCTGAGCCATGTCTGTGACCTACACCACAGCTCACTGCAATGCCAGATCTTATCCCACAGAAAGGGGCCAGGGATTGAACCTGCGTCCTCTTGGATACTAGTTGGATTCATTTCCACTGAGCCATGATGGGAACTCTTTTTTTTTTTTTTTTTTTCATATTTCCAAAGGGTAGTCTCTGTGGGAGGTATGGTATATTTATTCTCTAATGTAAGTTTATTTTATCCCAGACTGTTTTCTCAGACTAGCTAGCTATAAAATTGCCTTCTCTAAAGAGAAATAGGGGAAAGGCTCCTGATTTCAATCAATGCTAGGAGGAGGAATTGTGTAGTTTGTGGAGTGGGAGGAAGAAGAGAAGCTCCATAATTGAGTCTTTTGAGCTATATTGTTGAAATGAAAATTATGTCTTGTAGAGGAAATGGCAGTTAGTGACATGGACTAGAAGTTGAGGCTAGGGAGGCAAATTTGGGCATCATGAGCACTGAGAAAATTTTTGAACCATTGGAGCAGAGAATTCAAGACAGGGCAAGCTACAGTACCAAATGGTTTGACAGAATAGAAATTCAGTGTTTTTGAGAAAGTGTGGTCTGCAGATTTTCTAGCATCAGCCTCAGAATCACCTGGAGTGCTTGTTAAACTAGTTTTAGCTATCATATTAATTCTTCTGAGTTCTAAAGGTAGATTATTTTATTTTTTAGGGCCATACCTGCTGCATATGGAAGTTCCCAGGCTAGGGGTTGAATCGGAGCTACAGCTGCCAGTCTACACCACAGCCATAGCAACACCAGATCCAAGCCACATCTGTAACCTACATCACAGTTCACGGCAACGCCAGATCCTTAATCCACTGAGCGAGGCCAGGGATCCAACCTGCATCCTCATGGATACTAGTTGGATTTCTTACTGCTGAGCCACACCAGGAACCCCTAAATGCAGATAGTTTTAGAGATGAGAAGAGCAGGAATGAGATAGCAGAGGACTTCCCATCCTAGAGAGAACCTGGTCCCAAGGACCCTGAGGCCAAGACGTGGATATCACAGGAAGGTGGGGCTTAAAATGCCTCAGGATGTCACCAGGCCATTTTATGAGAATTCCCTTTTTTTTTTTTTTTTTTTTAATGGCCACACCAGCAGCTTATGGAAGTTCCCATGCCAGGGATTGAATCTGGCCTACACTGCAGCTGTGGCAACACCAGATCCTTTAACCCGCTGTGCCAGGCCAGGGATCAAACTTGTACCTCCAACAGAGACCTGAACTACTGCAGTAGGATGCTTAATCTACTGTGGCACAGCAGCAACTCCATGCAAATGCTTTCTGAGAATCCCTTGACAGGATCATCTTGGTCAGGGCACCTCAATCTTTAGAGTCGGTGCAGGAGTTCCCGTCACAGCTTAGTTGTTAGCGAACCCGACTAGTATCCACGAGGATGCAGGTTCAATCCCTGGCCTCGATCAGTGGGTTAAGGTTCTGGTGTTGCTGTGAGCTGTGGTGTAGGCTCGGATCTGGTGTGGCTGTGGCTGGGGTGTAGGCCAGCAGCTACAGCTTTGATTTGACCCCTAGCCTGGGAATTTTCATATGCCATGGGTGTGGCCCTAAAGAAAGACACCCCCCCCCCACCCCAACACACTTAAAAAGTCTGTGCGGACAGCCATACAAAGCAAAAAACACTTGTAAGAAGAGAAAACATGCCATGACTCAGATATATAAGGACTGGTGCCCCCACCTTCATCTCATGAGATACTTCTGTTTCTTGCAGATGCAAAGATGAGTAGAAAACTTGCTGGGAGTAAGCCCTCCCTCCAGTGTGCCACTGCTGCTCCTGTGCCTAAGGCCCTTTCAAATTCTGACATAAGCCCTGGAGGTGGAGGGCGGCATAGGAGATTAAATACCATAGCATGACTAAGCATTCTGCTGCCTGCTTGTCTGAAGGGCTGCCAGTGCGTTGAGTCAGTGCTCAAAGCTAGAAGTTTTTATTCTTTATCTCCTTTTTGGGTTGAAGAATGGTCTCTCTTCCTCCCACAGTTTGACAAATGTTGTAGTGAAGTTTAATCAGAATAACTGGTGGAGAAACTCGCTCAGAATCATAGAAGAAAAGGTTTTTAGAAGTTGTCCAGGAAAAAAAAATCACCAAGAGTCATTAAATGGTGCATTTATATCAATGGAGTTGCATAGGAAAGGACAGCTAGTTAAAATGTCAGGCTGGGCCTTCCCGTCGTGGTGCAGTGGTTAAGGAATCTGACTGGGAACCATAAGGTTGAGGGTTCAATCCCTGGCCTCGCTCAGTGGGTTAATCCAGCGCTGCTGTGAGCTGTGGTGTAGGTTGCAGACACAGCTCAGATCCCAAGTTGCTGTGGCTCTGGTATAGGCCGGTGGCTACAGCTCCAATTAGACCCCTAGCCTGGGAGCCTCCATATGCCGAGGGAGTGGCTCTAGAAAAGCCAAAAAAAAAAAAAAAGAGAATGTCAGGCTGGATATGGATAGAGAATTGATGTATAATTGCTTGGAAGCAAGGGTAGGGGTGGGAGTGGACTGGGGGCTGGTATTCATTCTCTTTTCAAAAATGTGTGTATCCAAGAACCATTTCACTTTTTTCCCAGAATTCCTCATTCCTGGATAGCCCGGAGGTAGACCTGCCACTTTGTTTTGAACAAACTGTTCTGGTGTGGATTCCCTTGGGCTTCCTTTGGCTCCTGGCTCCTTGGCAGCTTATTCATGTATATAGATCCAGAACCAAGAGATCTCCCATAACCAAACTCTACCTTGCTAAGCAGGTATGCCTCCCAATTTTCTAACTAATTTCTTGGTGCACCAGAGAGACATTTTCTTGGTGGTTAACATGTCATCTTGGTATTTCACCAGCTTTCCTAGGTGCTGTCACAGGTAGAGCCATGCTCTGGATGTCCCTGTTGCTCCCTGCCCTATACCTCAGTGACTCCTTTCTGTATTTCTTAGTAAAGATTACTTTGATTTTTGCCTAAGAATAATGACTCAAATCTTATGGATATTGGATTCTGGAAATACCAATGATGAGTAATCCGTCAGTTGAATGATTAATGTTTTTTGAGGATTTGAGAGGCAAACACTGGTTTATCTAGCTTTAAGCTGTCTTGGAGTTCCCATCGTGGCTCAGTGGTTAACAAATCTGACTAGCATCCATGAAGACACAGGTTCAATCCCTGGCCTTGCTCATTGGGTTAAGGATCCAACATTGCTGTGACCTGTGGTGTAGGTTGCAGACTTGGCTCAGATCCTGCATTGCTGTGGCTATGCTATAGGCCGGCAGCTACAGCTCTGATTTGACCCCTAGCCTGGGAACCTCCATATGCAGCAAGTGCGGCCCTAGAAAAGCAAAAGAAAAAAAAAGACTGTCCAAATGACTGGGAGATTATAATTCAGTTGGCATCTACCATGAGGTACAAATGAATGACCTCATTTGTCCTCTGCACTGTTGAGGATATTCCAACATAATTCATCTCCCAAAACTTGAATTTGAAAGAGGGCTTCCACTTTCCCAAATTCTCCCAGGAGTCTGGATGGTCACTCACAGCAGAGGGAAGAAGGGTGAGGGCTCAGGGTGACATGCCTGAGCAGGGAAATAATGGAAAGGACAAGGGGCTGCAGGAGAAAGTCCGAGAGAAACGAGGGTAGGAGCCCCTCAGCCAGTGGCCCTGATGAATGCAGAAGGTCTGGTAGGAACCGAAAGATGCTCAGTTGAGGTTGTAAAGCCACCTTTTAAAATCTATCATCTGCTTCTTTTTACTGTTGTTTTTTTTTTTTTTCTATCCTGATCATTAAATAGGACTTAATTTAGAGAGGCAAATTAGATTCTCTCTGAGCATACAGACCAATGACCTCAGGCTCCTGCAGTCTAAAAAGAAGCAAAGAGAGAGTTCCCATCATGGCTCAGCAGAAATGAATCTCACTAGTAACCGTGAGGACACAGGTTTGATCCCTGGCCTCGCTCAGTGTGTTAAGAATCTGGCTTTGCCCTCAGCTGTGGTGTAGGTCCCAGATGCAGCTTGGATCCCAAATGGCTGTGGTGTGAGCCAGGAGCTAATAGGTATGATTAGACCCTTAGCCCGGGAACTTCCATATGCTGAGGTTGTGGCCCTAGAAAAGGCAAAAAGACAAAAAAAAAAAAAGAGGAATTTGGCTAAAGAGAGTTGTATTTACCTTGACACGCTGAGGTGGGGTGGAGTTGGGTTTTATCTGCTCTGGACAGAAGAACATTCTCTGGGAGCCTGGAGCAGAGTCATTGTCTCTCATTGACAGGAAAGTGCTCAGCACTCATTTGTTGAGTGTTGGGTATTAAGTGCGTTCTAGGGATAGAGACTGAGTCAAGCATGTGTGTGTGTGTGTGTGTGTGTGTGTTCAACTCTGAACACTAGACAGCATGCTTTACTAACATTAGGGATGAGCCAGAACTTTTGGTCAGAGTCGGTCAAGTTAGAGGGCTTCTATCATTTTCTGGAGCATCCAAGAAAAGGTTGGGTAATGAGTAAATCAGTGTCCAGTTTTTATCATAGCTTTGTGTGTGTGTGTGTGTGTTTGCCTTTTCTAGGGCCGTTTCCCAAGGCATATGGAGGTTCCCAGGCTAGGGGTCTAATGGGAGCTACAGCTGCCAGCCTACACCACAGTCACAGCAATGCAGGATCTGAGCTGCGTCTGTGACCTACACCACAGCTCACGGCAACACCGGACCCTTAACCCCTTAACCCACTGAGCGAGGCCAGGGATTGAACTCACAACATCATGGTTCCTAGTCGGATTCGTTAGCCACTGCACCACGATGGGAAAACTCCAAATTTTTCTCATAGCTTTTAACTAACTTAAAAAAAAAAAAACTTCATTGAGTAATATTTCACATGCCATACAATGTCACCCATTTAAATACATTTCTTTTTAAAAAAAAAAAAAAAAGTATTTTCATGATATGTGTAACCATTACCCTAGTCAATTTTAGAACACTTTTGTTCCATCAAAAAGAAATCCTTCACTTAACAACTCCTATCTCCCCATCTCCTCTAGGCCTAAGCAACCACTAATCTACTTTGTGTCTACAGTTTCCCTATTCTAGACATTTCATACAAATGAAACCATATGGTACATGATCTTTTATGACTGGCTCCTTAAACGTAGCATAAGGTTTTCAAGGTTCATCCATATTGTTCGAAGTTCACCCGTAGTATTCCACTGTATGGATATATCATATTTTGTTTTTTTGTAACCACAAGCTTCTATGGATAAAGCTGTAGATAAAAAGGAAAGCAATGGGAGTTCCCATTGTAAGCACAGCGGAAACAAATCCAACTAGGAACCATGAGGTTGTGGGTTCTATCCCTGTCTAGCTCAGTGGGTTAAGGATCTGGGGTGGCATAGGCCAGCAGCTGTAGCTCCGACTGGACCACTAGCCCAGGAACTTCCATATGCTGCAAGTGCGGCTCTAAAAAGCCAAAAAAAAAAAAAAAAAAGGCAATGTATTGGCTCCCTCCCCCCTTTTTTCTTTTTCTTTTTTCTTTTTGTAGTTAATAATCCATTCACCCTCGCTCATAGTTACAGAAGCTTGATTTATAACTTATACTTTTTTTTTTTTGTCCTCCACCCTGAGACAGGCACGGATTAGCTTCTTAAAACTTTCAAAATAATCAGTTTCTTCTCTGAAATAGAAGTATAATTCTTACAGAGTAAAAATTGTCTTTGTCTATGAGAACCTTCTTCTTGGCTCACTCGTTAACCTGACTTCACTTCTCCACTTCCAGTTCTGCCTGCCTTTGGGCTGTTTGTTCCTCTTGCTTCTGAACTGTCATTGTTGTTTGGTCACTAGTGCAATGTTTACCTCCTCTAGACTGAGTCAATTTGCTTGACTAAGCTGGTGGGAGACTCTTCAAGTTTGTTTAAAAGTGCATCCTTAAGAATGCAGGTAATTGAATGAATTGAAGTTAAAAATGAATGCGTGATTGAGCTCATATTTAGTTCCCCTGGGGAACAAAGGAGAAGTTTTGTTCTGAAGGTGGTGGATGTGCTGAGGTCAGATGTACCACAAACATGGACTGATTGCAATTGCAGGAAGTTCCCTTGAGGCATAGGCGTTAAGGATCCGGCATTGCCATGTTGCTGTAGCTGTGGCACAGGCTTGATCTCTGACCCAGGAACCAAAAAAAAAAGTACTTATGTTGAGTCAGACATGGTGATCATCTTCAAGTATTTGTAGAAGTAAAACATAGACGAGTGCCTAGCTTGTTCTGAAGTGTTTCAGAGAGCAAGACCAAGGGAAGTGTGTGGAGGTTGTTCCAGAGGAGCTGACTTTGGCTAAACAAACAGAACTTTCTAAAAATAACTGATAATAGAATGGGATACATTTCCTGAAAATGTGGAAACTGAAATAAGACTTTTTTTTTTGGCCCCACCTATGGCGTATGGAATTGCCCAGGCCGGGAATCGAACCCATGCCACAGCAACAACCAGAGTGGCTGCAGTGACAGTGCAAGGTCCTTAATCTGTTGTGCCACAAGGGAACTCCTCTGCTTTCTTTTTTAATACCAATGAGATTGTGTTTCCTTAGGAAGTTGAGTTTAGTAAACTCCACGTGCGCTTGAAACTCCTCCAAGTGAATCAGAGATCAAGGGCAAAGACTAAGTTCTTGGTAATAATTAAACAACCATAAATTTGCCTGATCCTGATTAAGGAAGAAAAGTCCATGTATGTTTCTGATTATAAAAAAAATGCATGATTATTTTAGAAAATTTGTTGACTCTGGGGAAATAGGAAAATGAAATCAATTGGTAACTGTATCACTGATATAGTCCCTTTAAACATTTTCATCTTCTACTCTCTTAAAAAAAAAAAAACTAAACAAAAAACAAAATGAAAAAGTCTCTTCCTCATTCCTCCACCTTCTAGTCTATTTTAAATTATTTTGATTGTTACTTCCATATCTGCTAATAATGTGTTTATACCTATATTTCTTGATCCATCAACTTCAAAAAAGATCTATTGCTGTCCCTCTGTGAAAGATAAGAATTTCAGAGTTCCCATCTTGGCGCAGTGGAAACGAATCTGACTAGGAGCCATGAGGTTGCAGGATCAGTCCCTGGCCTCCCTCAGTGGGTTAAGGATCCGGCATTGCTGTGAGCTGTGGTGTAGGTTGAAGACACGGCTTGGATCTGGCATTCCTGTGGCTGTGGCATAGGGTGGCAGCTATAGCTCTGATTAGACACCTAGCCTGAGAACCTCCATATGCCTTGGGTGTGGCCCTATAAAGACAAGACAAAAAAAAAAAAAAGAATTTAGCTCATTGACCCAACCTCCTAGCTCCCTTTCTTTTCCTCCTCTTTCTCTGTCTTTTAATTTGTATGATTATTTTCAGTTCTGTGGTTTACTTTTATCCTCCAAAATAATCTGCATCAAAATAATCTACTTCCTTCCTTCTTTTTATCTTGACATATAACATCATGTAAGTTTAAGATGGTCAATGCATTGATTTGATGTATATATATATATATATATACATCATATATATATATATATATATATACATATATATATATATATGATTTGATGTATATATATATATATAGGAATATGTTTATCACCATACCATTCACTAACACGTGTCATAATTATCATTTCATTTTCTAAAAAAATTAATGAGAATTCCTGCATGGCTTAGTGGGTTAAGGATATGGCATTGTCACTGCTGTTGCTCTAGTTAAAACTGTGGCACAGTTTTGATCCCGGCCCAGGAACATTCACATGGTACCGGCACAGCCAAAAAAAGAAAAAGTTTATTGCAGTATAATTGACTCACAATTTTGCATTAGTTTCATATGTATAGCAAAGTGAATCAGTTCTATATAGCCATTCTTTTTTCTCATATAGGTTATTATAGAATGTTGAGTAGATTTCCCCGCAACTTTGAACTGTGTAATACAATATTGTTGACTATAATTACAATTTTGTACATGACAAACTTGCAGTTACAAGATAAATAAGTTCTGGAGATCAAATGAGATTTTTTTCAGTTTATAGTCTTCTAAAAAATTGTTATAGGGAGTTCCCATCATGGCACAGTGGAAAGGAATCTGACTAGGAACCATGAGGTTGTGGGTTCGATCCCTGGCCTTGTTCAGTGGGTTAAGGATCCAGAGTTGCTGTGAGCTGTGGTGTAGGCCAGTGTCTACAGCTCTGATTCGACCCTTAGCCTGGGAACCTCCATATACTTCAGGTGTGGCCCTAAAAAGGACAAAAGACAAAAAATTGTTATAAATGACATAAATTATATATTAGTTTCAGGTATATCACATAATTATTCAAAATGGTCACCACAAGGCATTCCTGTTGTGGCTCAGTGGCTTAAGAACCTAATATCCACGAGGATATGAGTTCAAACTTTGGCCTCCCTCAGTGGGTTAAGGATCCTGCATTTCGGCAAGCTGCAGCGTAGGTTGCAGATGCAGCTTGTATCAGATGTTGCTGTGGCTCCTGTAGGCCGGCAGCTGCAGCTCTGATTTGACCTGTAGCCCAGAAACTTCCACATGCTGCAAGTGCAGCCATAAAAAGAAAAAAAAAAAAAAGTCACCGCAATAAGTCTAGTTAAGGAATTCTTGCGGTGGTGCAAAGGGATTGGCAGCCTCTTGGGAGCGCTGGGAACACAGGTTTGACCCCTGGCATGGCACAGTGGGTTAAGGATCTGGTGCGGCCGCAGCTGTGGCTTGAATCTCATCCCTGGCCAGGGAACTCCATATGCTGCAGGTCAGCCAAAAAAGAAAAAAAAAAAAAAAAGTCTAGTTAATATCGATCCCAGTACACGGTTACAGAAAATTTTTTATTTGTGACGAGAACATTCAATATTTGCTTTCTTAGCAATTTTCAAACATACAATACAGTATATTGTTAACTATAGTCACTGTGCATTATTTCTTCATCTTGATGCCCCTTTGTGTAAGAGAGGAGAATTAGTGCTCTCAATTTCTTGGAGAACAGCCTCAAATCAAACTTTCAGAAAGATCAATAGTAAACAAAATCTCTAGATCCTTGCTTTCTGGAAATGTTGATGGGATCTGGAATGCTAGGCTCAAAAAAATTTTTTAACTCTGAAGATATTGCTGTGTTGTTCCCCCAAATCCTGCACTACCAAATTAGAATTCTTCTCATTCTTTGTTATCCTCTCTAGAAAGTTTTATCCTCTTTATTCTTAACGTCCTAAAATGTCATGAGAGCTTGTTTACCTGAGTCTTCTTTCATTCAATTGGTTTCCTTTAATTCTCTTCTAATTTTGAAATTCCATATGTCTGGAATTTTTTATTTTTTGTATGTAAAAGCAATTTTTATTTTTTAAAGTTTCCAGGACTACTTATAGATAGATAGTAGACTCTCTTTTCAGCTTCTCTCTTCAGAATTTTTCTGTCCCCTGTGTTCTGAGAGGTTTTCCTAATTTTTTCTTTTAGTCATCCTAGAGAGCCTTTGTTGTAGCAATGATGGGTTTGATTTCTAAGAATTCTCTGTAATTTCTGAATATACCTTTTTCTAATCAGCAACATATCAGATGTAATGTCTTCTCAAATCTCTTAGGACATTAATTTTAAAATAAGTGAACAGAAGAGAATTTTAAATTGTTTCATCCCAGAATCTTTTTTTTTTTTTTTAATCTTTTTAGGGCCACGCCCATGGCATATGGGGTTCACAGGCCAGGGGTCTAATCAGAGCTACAGATGCCGGCCTGCACCAGCACAGCCTCAGCAACACGAGATCGGAGCCGCATCTGTGACCTACACCACAGCTCATGGCAACATGGGATCCTTAATCCACTGAGTGAGGCCAGGGATCGAACCCGCAACCTCATGGTTCCTAGTCAGATTTGTTAACCACTGAGCCACGATGGGAACTCCTCAATTTCATTTTTTCTTTCTTTTTTTCTTTGGCTGCACCTGTGGCATGTGGAAGTTCCCGGGCCAGGGATCGAACTCGCTCCACAGTGGCCACCCAAGCCATAGCGGTGACAGTGCTGGATCCTTAACCCACTGCACCACCAGGGAACTCTAGCATTCAGTTTCTTTAGAGTACTTCTGTTTTAGCATGCTGGGGGTGCTGACGCCAAGTATAATTTTTGCCAGTGGATCTGCTCTAATGGACTGGGGATGGGGGAATAAAGGAAATGACTGACATAACTGTACTCGTTCTGTACTTAGAACTTCGGCTCTCCCTTCTGTCCTGTTTTCCATTCTTCCTCTCTACCCAGGGCTGACAAATACATACTCTCTGACTTGCAAGTCATGCCTATTGGCTTAAACAACACAGAATTCACTACCTTATATAACAGGAAGTCCAGAGGTAGTGCAGCTCCAGGATTTGTTAATTTAGCAGTTCAACAACATCAACAAATATCTGATTATTTTTGTTTTTTTCTGATAATCTCAGCAAATGAAGACATTTCACAAACTAGCACATGATCGCAGGATGGCTGCTGTAGCATCAGGTATCACACCCTCAAGCCGGTGTTCAGAAACAGATAAAAGGGCCAGGTACCCCTATGTATCACTTAGAAAACAAACAAAACTTTCATTGAAGTTCCTGAGTGGTTTAGTAGATTAAGTTTCAGGATCTGGTGTTGTCACATGGCTGTGGCTCTGATTATAGCTGTGGTGTGGGTTTAGTCCCTGGCCTGGAAACTTCCACATGCTGCCAGGTACAGCCAAAACAAAAAACAAACAAATTAAAAAAAAAAAAAAAAAACAGTTTTATTGTGATGTAATTCATATACCTTGAAACTCACCCGTTTAAAGCACGTAATTCAGCAGTTTTTAGTGTAGTCACAGAATTGTGTGACCATCATTGCTGTCTAACTCCAGAACATTTTTATCACTCCAGAAAGAAAGCCTGTGCCTGTTGGTAATTCTCCAACCCCCACGCTCAGTCCCTGGCAACTGCTAATCTATTTTCTGTCTATGAATTTGCCTTTTTAGACTATTTCACATATATGAAATTACACAGTATATGTAGCCTTTAGTGTTTGGCTTATGTCACTTACAAGGTTTTCCAAGGTTTATCCATGTTGTAGCATGAATCAGTACCTTCATTCTTTTTTTTTTTTTTTTTTTTTAGGGCCGCACATGTGGTATGTGGATATTACTAGGCTAGGGGTCAAATTGGAGATGTAGCTGCAGGCCATAGCCACAGCCATGCCAGACCAGAGCTGTGTCTGTGACCTACACCACAGCTCACAGCAACACCGGATGCTTAACCTGATGAGCGAGGCCAGGGATCAAACCCGCCTCCTGGAGTTCCTGTTGTGGCGCAGCAGAAACAAATCTGACTAGGAACCATGAGGTTGTGGGTTTGATTTAAACACTCACTCCCCATTCCCTCCTCTCCCCTATCTCCTGGCAACTGCAAATCTCCTCACTGATGGTCTCTCTACATGGCTAGTCTTGCATATTTCCTATATAAATGCAGTCTTACAATATTTGTTCTTTTGTGTCTGGCTTCCTTCACTTAGCATTACATTTTCAAGATTCATCCATGTTGTAGCATGTGTCAATATCCCATTCCTTTTTATGGCTGTAGAATATACCGGTGTGCCAATAGACCACATTTTGCTCATTCATTCATCCATTGATGGACATCTGAGTTGTTGCCATTTGTCTATTTGAAAAATGCTGTTAGGAACATTCGTGTACAAGTTTTTGGGTAGATATAGGTTTTCAGTTTTCTTGAGTATGTTTGTATTTAGCAGTAGAATTTCTGAGTCATATGGTAAATCCATGTCTCATTTCAATGAACTGACTGTTCTTCAAAGTGCCTGCACCCTTTTATATTCCTGCCAGCAATGTATGTGGGTTCTAACACTCAACCTTACCAGTATTTGTTGTTATCCATCTTTTCAATTATAGCTATCTTAGTAGACGTGAAGTGGTAGCTCATTACAGTTTTTTTTTTATTGTTATTACAGTTTGGGTTTGCATTTCCCCCAAGAGACTAATGATGTTGAGCATCTTTTCATATGCTTTTTGGCCATTTGTATAGCATCTTTGGAATTTTTTTTTTTGTCTTTTTGCCTTTTCTAGGGCTGCTCCCATGGCATATGGAGGTTCCCAGGCTAGAGGGTCTAATCGGAGCTACAGCTGCTGGCCTACACCAGAGCCACAGCAACTCGGGATCCGAGCTGCATCTGCGACCTACACCACAGCTCACGGCAACACCGGATCCTCAACCCACTGAGCAAGGCCAGGGATTGAATCTGCAACCTCATGGTTCCTAGTCAGATTCATTAACTACTGTGCCACCACAGGAACTCCAGAAAATTTTTTTCTTGAATAAACCCTTAATCCCCCCTCTTTTTTTTTTTTTTTGTAGTGGAATTACAGTTTAAAAACAATTTTTTTGTTATAATTGATTTCCTTTACCCCTTTTTAAATTGGGTTGTTATCTTTTTACTGTTGGGTTGTAAAGAGTTCTTTATATATCCTGGATCTATGTATCCCTTTGATCAATGAGGAAAACCTTTTCCAGGAGTCTCAACAAGCCCCTACAAGCTGTCCCTCATTTCTCTTTCACCAGAATTGTGTGGGGAGTTCCCGTCGTGGCGCAGTGGTTGACGAATCCGACTAGGAACCATGAGGTTGCGGGTTTGGTCCCTGCCCTTGCTCAGTGGGTTGACGATCTGGTGTTGCCGTGAGCTGTGGTGTAGGTTGCAGACGTGGCTCGGATCCCGTGTTGCTGTGGCTCTGGCGTAGGCTGGCGGCTACAGCTCCAATTCGACCCCTTGGGAACCTCCCATATGCCGCAGGAGCGGCCCAAGAAATGGCAAAAAGACAAAACAAACAAACAAAAAAAACAAAAAAAGAATTGTGTCACATGCCCATGGATAATGTAGTCACAGGTCAGAGGAATGGGCCATCATGATTGGTTTTAATTAACTTCATAGGGTTGTAGATGGGTGCAGCTTCCACCTCAAATGAGCTCATTTGAGTAGGGTATTTTATAAAAGGGAGGGGGGTTCTGTTAGGAAGAAGAGAATGGTTTTGAGTAGGCAATGCTACTAGTCAGGGTCCTAACAGGAGACAGGGCGCTGAGGCAAAATAGGATAATGAGAAGAGGTTGTATTTACAAAGGAACCTGGGGCTTAGCAGTGAACTGTTACCATTCCAGGCTCTTAGGGACATGTATGGAGAGTGAATCAGGGGGTGGGGGTGGGGGTGCCGGCAGAGGACACAAGCACAGCAAACAGTACTGTCTATTTCAGGCTCCTCTTCCCTGCTATCTTGTCTTCTGTGTATTTTGGACTGTGGTTTTCTCTGCTCTCCAATCCCCTCGCCCCCCCAACCTGGCCATGCCCATGGCATGCAGGAGCTCCTGGGAAGGGATGGAATCCAAGCCACAGTCTTGATCTAAGCCTTTGCAGTGACAATGCCAGATCCTTAACCACTAGGCCATCAGGGAGTTCCTCTCTGCTCTTTTACCTGACACTATTGACATGTTTGCTTTTTGTCTTTTAAAACTTACCTGATTTACTGAGCTCACCCTTTTCCACTCATAGTCTCGGTGCTATTATGGATTTACTTCTAGGATCCTTTTTTTTTTTTTTGGTCTTTTTGCCTTTTCTAGGGCTGCTTCCCGTGGCATGTGGAGGTTCCCAGGCTAGGGGTCCAATCACAGCTGTAGCCACCGGCCTACGCCAGAGCCACAGCAACTCGGGATCCGAGCCATGTCTGCGACGTACACCACAGCTCACGGCAATGCCGGATCGTTAACCCACTGAGCAAGGCCAGGGATCGAACCTGCAACCTCATGGTTCCTAATCGGATTTGTTAACTACTGTGCCACGATGGGAAATCCTTCTTGGATCCTTCTTTAACGTCATTTCAGTTGGGTAAGGAAGGATGGGAACCAAACAAGTGCACTAAGCCTGGCATCCTGGACCAAAACGCCTGTCTTTTTCTATGTATATTTTTAAAAGATAATTGAGTTCATTGAATGCAATTTTTTAGATTTACTTTTTTCACTTAAGATGACATAAAATCATTTCCCAGTGTTATCAAACATTCTTAAACATAATTTTGAAGACTGCAAAATAGCTCATCATGAGTATACCATAACTTTTTAAAATTAGAGTATAGTTGATTTACAGTGTTGTGTCAATGTCTGCTGTACAGTGTAGTGACCCAGCCATACATAAACCATAACTTATTTTAATAAACTCTGGAGACACTGATGCCTCTCAACTGTAAAAAGGAAATAATAACTGGAAACTTCAATTAAGTAGAGGTGGGAGACCAGAAGAGGGAGCTGTGTGTGGTCTGTGACGATAGCAGCGCCCAACAGGGAGAAGAAAGACTCTTCTTTCCTGGCAAAGACTCAGCCAAAAAAAAGCCATGATCTCTCTAGTTCTCCCAAGGTCCTTTCCTCTACTGGAGAGGACTTGAGGGTGGCTCTCTTTGGTTTCAGACCTGAAAATGTAATCCTCTGCTGAATAAATCCATTTTGATGGAGAAGTACTTGGCAGTCTCTTTGCTTCAGATCAACACAATAAACCCCTCCACCACTGTTTTGGGTTATTTTATTTTTTTGTCTTTTTGTCTTTTCTAGGGCCACACCTGCGGCATATGGAGGTTCCCAGGCTAGGGGTCAAATTGGAGCTGTAGCCGCCGGCCTACACCACAGCCGCAGCAAGGAGGGATCTGAGCCGTGTCTGTGACCTACACCACAGCTCATGGCAACGCCGGATCCTTACCCCACTGAGCAAGACCAGGAATCAAACCCACAACCTCATGGTTCCTAGTCGGATTCGTTAACCGCTGAGCCATGATGGGAACTCCTGTTTTGGGTTATTTTAGGTTTTATAAATTCTTCACTATTAAAAATGAGACTCCCGTTAACATTTCGCACATAAACACTTGCCTGCAATTCAGATAATTTCCTCAGAATAGGAAAATTGTTTCCTCAGAATTATTTCCTAGAAGCGGATTTACTCTATCAAAATAGATAAGCAGAAGTTCCTGTTGTGGTGAAACAGAAATGAATCCTGCTGTAGTGTAGGTTGCAGATGAGGCTTGGATCTGGCATGGCTGTGGCTGGCAGCAACAGCTCAGATGAGACCCCTAGCCTGGGAATCTCCATATGCCGCAGGTGCGGCCCTCAAAAGACAAAAAGACCAAAAAAAAAAAAAAAAAGATGAACAGCTTAAGGCTTTTGAAACATAATGGAAAATTTTTATAACTTAGGTTTTTACCAACTCATAGTGTCACCAAAAAGTATGTTTAAGTGCATTTCTCTGTACCCTTACCAGCACTAACATATTTTCCTTAATTTTTATGCAAAATGTCATCCTATCGTTTTACTCTGCATTTCTATAAATACTAACACAACTGATTTTTAAAAGTTTAAGAATATTTCTTCATTTGTGAATTGTCTGTTTACACGACTTGCTCATTTTTTTAAATGAGTGTATTTACCTTTGGAATAGCTAATTTACAGAGGGTTACAAAATTCAGAAGATACAAAAGGATACACCATACTCTCATCACTCATTCCAGTCTGAGCTGGCAGCCCCTGATATCAGTTCCTTATATACTCGGCCAGAAATAACCTGTGCTTGTACAGACATATATATACTTTTCCACACAAATGTTAGTGTTTTATATACCCTGTTCTGTGTCTTGGAGATCCTTCTCTTTTAGAACATAGAGATCTGATTCTTTCTTTTTAATGACCACTTGAGATGCTGTTATTTGGATATATTACAACTTATGTGTCCTGTAAGATTGAAATTGAGGTGGTTTCTAACCTTCTGCCATTATTAGCCATGCTGCAATAAGCAGCTCTGTACCTATGTGTGTATCTATAAGATAAATTCCTAGAAAAAAAATTACTGTGTTGACTGTATGTGGACTCAAAATTTTTATTGAGTGCAAATTGTTCTCTATGCAGGTTTTTCCTTAGTCTTAACAATTTATTACTCTCAAACTTGCTATTTGCTAGAGTTCCCCCTGTGATGCAATGGGATTGGCTGCGTCTTGGGAGCACTGGGACACACGGATTCGATCCCTGGCCTGGCTCAATGGGTTAAGGATCTGGCATTGCTGCAGCTGTGGCTTAGGTTGTAGCTACAGCTGGGATCTGATCCCTGGCCCGGGGAACTCCATGTGCTGCAGAGGGGCCAAAAAAGAAAAAACAAAAGCAGAAACTTTTCATTTTGCTAATTTCGTTAAGTGGAAAAAAAAAAAAAAGGTATGTCGTTATAATTTGAAATTGCACTCTGGGAGTTCTCTGGTGGCCTAGTGGGTTAAGGCTCCTGAGTTTTTTCATTGCTGTGGTGCAGGTTCGATCCTTGGCCCAGGAGCTTCCGCATACTGTGGGTGTGGCAAAAAAGTAAAGGTGAGGAAAGAAAAAACAAAACAAAACAAAACGAGTTGCTGTCGTGGCACAGTGGAAATGAACCTGACTAGGAACCATGAGGTTGCCGGTTCAATTCCTGACCTCCCTCAGTGGGTTAAGGATCCGGTGTTGCCATGAGCTGTGGTGTAGGGCGCAGACGAGGCTCAGATCCTACATTGCTGTGGCTGTGGCGTAGGTCAGCAGCTGTAGCTCCGATTGGACTCCTAGCCTGGGAACCTCCATATGCCACTGGTGCGGCCTTGAAAAGAAATTGCACTCTCTTATTAGGTTAAGTTTCTTTTCACATGTTTAATAGCTATTTGTGTTTCTATTTCTTTTTCTTTAAGGCCGAACCCAAGGCATATGGAAGTTCCCAGACTAGGGATCCAATCGGAGCTTCAGCTACTGGCCTATACCACAGCCTCAGCAACTCAGGATCTGAGCCCCATCTGTAACCTATACCACAGCTCATGGCAATATCGGATCCTTAACCCACTGAGCAGGGTCAGGGATCGAACCTGTGTCCTCATGGATGCTAGTCAGGTTCATTACCCCAGAACCACAACAGGAACTCCTATGTTTTTCTTTAAATTATCAATTTATAGTCTTTTCTCATTTTTTGCCGTGGGCTGTTTGTTGCTGTTTTTAATTGCTTTGTACAGAAATTTTGATGGCATAAATTGGTCTTTTTTGATATGGATTGCTCAGTGTACTACTAATCAATTTGTATGAGCTTAATATATTTAAGCCTGTGGCAAGGTCCCTTCCTTTTCCTTGGCCTGCAGAGTGGTCTGCTGGTTTGTCCTTTCTTCACTAGTCATCCTCGTGGGTGGATGCTTTAGCTCCAGCTTGCTCTATTTTATCTCCTAATTTACCTAAAGGCAAACATAACTTACCACTTAAAAATCTACAATTTTCCCCCCAAATCCTTAACAGTATCATATGAAGAAAGTGCAATGTACTTGAGAAAAATGCACCCCCCTTATTAACGTGTCCTTGACTCTACACCTTCATGAATAATAAGACTTGGCCTATTAGTTAGAGGTTTGTTCATCTCCCTCCTGGGCTGGTTTTCAAAAAGGGCCCAATATCTCTGCCTGAGCCATCTGGGTGAATGAGGCTTCTGAGAATGAGTAGGCATAGATGGATGGGAGTAGGAAGGGTGAAGGTAGGGGAGTTGGTACTATACACTATTCATGGAGTTCCCGTCATGGCTCAGTGGTTAACGAATCCGACTAGGAACCATGAGGTTGCGGGTTCGGTCTCTGGCCTTGCTCAGTGGGGTAAGGATCCGGCATTGCCATGGGCTGTGGTGTAGGTCACAGACATGGCTCGGATCCCTCGTGGCTGTGGCTGTGGCTGTGGCCGGTGGCTACCGCTCCGATTAGACCCTTAGCCTAGGAACCTCCATATGCCTCAGGAGCTCTCCTAGAAATGGCAAAAAGCCAAAAAAAAAAAAAAAAACCCAAAAAACAAAAACAAAACACTCTTCATTTTGAGAGATGAGTTTCTACTGGACCTCCTTGGCGGAGATAATTTTCCCTCCCGATGGGTGAGGGGTAGTCCTCTTAGAATAACATAACATGTATCATGCATTATGAGCTCCTAGGACAGATATTGACAGGCTTGGAGTCATTTTAGGGTTACATAGTTGCAATCATTAACTTCAACGTTTATGTGGGGAAACAGCTGGGAGTAATTATTGAAGAAAGGGAATAGTGCCCAATCCCTCCTCTTGGGATGGAGGAGTTCCCCGTTTTAAATGTGTTTTATTAGTTATCTATTGCTTCATACAAGTTAGACCAAAAAGTTAGCAGCTTAAAAGTAAACACATTTTATCTCAGTTTCTATGGTTCAGAGATTTGAGTGCAGATTATCTGAGTTCAGACTCTGTCATGAAGTTGCAGTGAATATGCCGGCTGGGACAAAGGTCATCCAAAGGTTTGACTGTGGCTAGGGGATCTGCCTCTAATTGAATAAGTCACATGGCTTTTGGCAGGACGTCTCAATTCCTTACCAAGTGGACCTCTCCATAGAGCTACTTGAGTGTCCTCAGGATGGAGCTGGTAGTTTGCCCTGCAGTGAGTGACCTGAGAGAGAGGAGGAGGAAGCCACATGGTTTTCGATGACCTAGTCTTGGAAATCACATAGTGTCACTTCTGCCATATCCATTCATTATGAGTGAGTCAGAGTTCCATCCATGCACAAGGGAAGGGGAACTAAGCTCTATTTTTTTTTTTTTTTTTGAAGGGAGGAGTATGTAAGGGTTTCTGGACTTTTTTTTTTTTTTTTTTGGTCATTAGGGCCATACCCACCACACATGGAAGTTCCTAGGCGAGGGGTCAAATCAGAGTTACAACTGCCTGCCTACACCACAGCCACAGCAATGCCGGATACAAGCTGTGTCTGTGACCTGCACCACGGCTCACAGCAGAGTTGGATCCTTAATCCACTGAGCAAGGCCAGGGATTGAACTGGCATCCTCATGGATACTTGGATAGTTGGTTGGACATATTTTAAAACCATCACACTCAACATTCCTTAGCAACACTTAATCATAGCGCACTTTGAACTTTATTCCTTTGGTTGAACTATATGTATCCATTGATTCTACGAATATTTATTGAATGTGTTACCTGAATCACTGCCTACTTTTTTAAAGTGAAGGATAGTTGATGTACAATATTATGTGTTACAGATATATAATACAGTGATTCACAATTTTAAAGGTTATATTATATAGTTATTATAAAATATTGGCTATATTCCCTTTTTTGTACAATATATTCTTGTAGCTTGCCTAATAATTTGTACCTCTTAACCCCCTATCTCTGTATTGCCCCCTGCCCCTGTCCCCGCCCCTGTAACCACTAGTTCTCTGTATCTGTGAGTCATTGCTTTTTTATTTTTTTAATTTAAAATTTTTTTCCTTTTTAGGGCTGTACCCACGGCATATAGAGTTTCCCAGCCTAGGGGTCAAATCAGAGCTACAGCTTCTGGCCTACACGACAGCCAGAGCAACACCAGATCCGAGCCACATCTGCAACCTACACCACAGCTCATGGCAATGCTGGATCCTTAACCCACTGAGCAAGTCTAGGGATCAAACTTTTGTCCTCATGGATACTAGTCAGATTTGTTTCTGCTGAGCCACAATGGAAACTCCATGCTTCTTTCCAATAACAAAAAAGAATGTAATATAAATATAATCCTGCTGTATAGCACTGGAAACTATATCTAATCACTTATGATGGGACATGATGGAGGATAATGTGAGAAAAAGAATGTATACATGTATGTGTGACTGGGTCACTTTGTTGTACAGTAGAAAATTGACAGAACACTGTACACCAACTATAATGGAAAAATAAAAAAACATTTAAAGAGGAAAAAAATGCATATAATAGTTTGAAAAAAGTAAACTACATGTTAAAAAAATAACTAAATTCACTAGTTTGCATTTTTTAGATTCTATGTATAAGTGATATCATACAGTATTTGTCTCTTCTTTTTTTTTCTTTTTAGGGCTGCGGCATATGGAGGTTCCTAGGCTAGGGGTCAAATTGGAGCTACAGCTGCTGGCCTATACCAGAGCGGGATCCAAGCCGAGTCTTCAGCCTACACTGCAGCTCACAGCAACGCTGGATCATTAACCCACTGAGCAAGGCCAGGGATCGAACCCGCAACCTCATGGTTCCTAGTCGGATTCGTTAACTGCTGTGCCACGATGGGAACTCCAGTGTTTGTCTTTCTTTATTTGACTTATTTTACTAAGCAAGTGCCCTCCAAGTCTACCAATGTTACTGCAAATGGCAAAGTTTCATTCTTTTTACAGCTGAGTAATATCAATTGTATATATACCCCACACCTCATTAACCATTCCCCTGTTGATGGACACCTAGGTTGCTTCCATATCTTGTACTGCCTACCATTTTTACTCTCCATTACTGGGAACCACTCTGTTCTAAAGAATGACATCCTCCTAACAGTGGTCTTTTTGTCTTCTCAGGTGCTTGTTGGATTTCTTTTTATTCTGGCAGCCATAGAGCTGGTCCTTGCATTCACAGAAGACACCGGACAAGCCACAGTTCCTGCTGTTAGATATACAAATCCAATCCTCTACCTGGCCACATGGGTAAAGCCTGTCATCACTTCTAACCTGTTTATCTTCACTCTACTCACAGTCATCCAGCTGAAATTCATTCTTGTGTAATGAAATTAAGTCCAATTTCATCTACTTTTTTTTTTTTTGTCTTTTTAGGGCCGCACCCAAGGCATATGGAGGTTCCCAGGCTAGGGGTTGAATCGGAGCTATAGCTGCTGGCCTACACCACAGCCACAGCAACGTCAGATCTGAGCTGCATCTGTGACCTACACATAGCTCAAGGCAATGCCAGATCTTTTACCACTGAGCATGTCCAGAGATGGAAGCCACATCCTCATGGATACTAGTCGGGTTCGTTAACCACTGAGCCACAACAGGAGCTCCAAGGTCTGTTCCTTTTGCCCTCAATCTTGCCATCTAAGGATCACAGATAAATCCAAGTTCCTTTCTTCCTTTTTCTTCCTTCTTTCCTTCTTTCCTCCCTCCCTTCCTTCCTTCCTTCCTTCCTTTTTTTTTTGCTGTCCCCTGGCATATGGGATTCCTGGGCCAGGGATCAGATCTGAGTCGCAGTGATGGCCCATGCTGCACCTGTGGCCAAGCTGGATACCCCAACCCACTGTGCTGGGCCTGGGATTGAGAGCCTGCATCCTGGCACTGCAGAGATGCTGCTACCATTGTGCCAGAAATGGAACTCCTGGAGTTTATTGATGTAAAAGAATTTTCTAAATGCTGTAAACGTTATTTTTAAATTGATTGGTGACTCTGATCAATGGATCAGTGAGTCCACAATTGTTTGTATAAATTCGATGATAGAAACTAATGTCTCTCCTAGGCGTGGTTTTTTGGGGGGAGGCAGAGCTGTACAGTGTTTGTTTATTTTTTTATTTTTGTCTTTTCTGGGGCTCCACCCGTGGCACATGAAGGTTCCCAGGCTAGGGGTCTAATCGGAGCTGTAGCCTCCGGCCTACGCCAGAGCCACAGCAATGCCAGATCCGAGCCTCCTCTGCGACCTAGACCACAGCTTGCCAGATCCTTAACCCACTGAGCGAGGCCAGGGATTGAACCCACAACCTCATGGTTCCCAGTCGGATTCGTTAACCACTGTGTCACGACAGGTTACTCCTGTACAGTATTTAAAAAGCAGTGTGTGGTGTAGGCCAGCAGTTGTAGCTCTGATTTAGCCCCTAGCCTGGAAACCTGCACATGCCAAGGGTGTGGCCCTAAAACGCAAAAAAAAAAAAAACCAAAAACCAAAAAACCAATTGATTTAGTTACCATCATTTTAAAAGAGGAAGATGCAACATAATTCTGTGGATTTCTAAACTTTCTTGAAAAAATAAGAATGCCTGGCAACCGTAGGCCTACATTCCCAGGGACAAAGGTCAGCTAGGACTGAGTAGCAGTTGCTTCCGTCAGACTAGGCATGTGCTCAATACCATCCTCCATCCCCACTTCACTCGGGAACATGGTCTGCCTGGTCCCTGTGGGGACTTTGTTACTATTGTTATAAAACAAAGAAAAGGGAGGTCCCCATGTGGCTCAGCGGAAACGAATCTGACTGGCATCCATGAGGATGCAGGTTCGTTCCCTGGCCTCGCTCGGTGGGTTGAGGATCCAGCGTCACAGTGAACTGTGGTGTAGGTCACAGACATGTCTCGGATCTGGCGTGGCTGTGGCTGTGGTGTAGGCCAGAGGCTACAGCTCTCATGTGACCCCTTGCCTGGGAACCTCCAAACAAAAACAAACAGAAAAAAAGGTCTAGGCAGCATTGTGCTGGAGCCAGCTCACAGAACTGGGTGCCTATCGTCCCAACCTTGGTTTGGTGACATATTGGAGACTGAACTACCAAAATAGAAGTGTTTATACCATGGAAATTCACAAATGCCACAAATATAGCTTTGTTTTCAGAATGCTGGTTTACCAGCACAGCCCCGGGGCTGGGAAAACAATATTTAATTGATATAACTAAGTGAGGTTTATGCAAAACAAAGTTTTTATTTTTGTTAGTTAACTGCTGAGTCTATTATTACTAGAAAGCATCATGTTACAGACAACTTGCACCTTCCCAGTAAAATCTGCCTCCCCCACCTGATCACTGTAGTGCCTGAAATTATTTCCTTGGGGCTTGGAAAGATTTTTCTGGCTCCTCAAAGTTACTCCTTGTTTTTTTTTGTTTTTTGTTTTGTTTTGTTTTTTTGCTTTTTAAGGCTGCACCCGTGGCGTATGGAGGTTCCCAGGCTAGGGGTCAAATCAGAGCTACAGCTGCCAGCCTACACCACAGCCCCAGCAACGTGGGATCCAAGCTGAGTGCTACCTACACCACAGCTCACAGCAACAATGAATCCTTAACCCACTGAGCAAGGCCAGGGATTGAACCCTCAATCTCATGGTTCCTAGTCGGTTTTGTTTCCACTGCACCATGAGGGGAACTCCCCAAAGTTACTCCATTTAGATGCAGGTGGTGACCCTCTGCCTTCTCAGCTAACTCTCCATCCAAGTGTGGTGAGTAGAGATGGGGTAGGGAAGGGGGTTCCAGAGGAAGCACTGAGGCTCTGAAAGGGAAAGTTGGATGATATCTGGGGGGACGTGTACTGTTTGGCACCAGATTAGTTACAACGATCTCCTCCTTCAGCCCCTGTTTCTCCTCTTGTTCTCTGCCATCCTTCTTGCCTCTTGTCCTTGGTTATTGACAGTAGTTTTCAAAGCATGATGTGAATTTCTCTCTAGATCCTGGTTTTGCTGATCCAGCACAGCAGGCGATGGTGTGTACAGAAGGACTCTTGGTACCTGTCACTATTCTGGATCCTCTCGATACTCTGCAGCACTTTCCAGTTTCAGACTCTGATCCGGATGCTCTTAAAGGTAAGGAAGAAAGGTACAGCTGGGCAGCTTCTAAGCTGAAGCAATGACATAAGGCAAGTTGAGTTCCAGGGTAGAATTGTATTTAGGGGATTCGATAATGCATATTAATCACAAGCATTGATATGTAAGGGCTGTTTTAGACTTGATTTGGATAAGAGGCTCATTTCGCTTTTTCCCCCCCACAGGGTAACACTTCTCATCTGGGCTACTCCTGCGTGTTCTTCATCTGCTATGCACTCCAGATCCTGGTCCTGATCCTTGCTGCATTTTCAGAAAAAAGCGACTCATCAAAAGTGAGACTCTAAATATGTCCACCTCATATATTATTGAATTGGATGGTATCTTGACAAATGTAACTCTGAGATGTCTAAGTCTCATGAAGGTCCCAAAAGCTCAGAATACAGTCATATAGACCATTTTGTGACATAAGGAAATAGGCAGTGATTATAATACAGAAACACTGACGACTTCATCGATCCACCAAGCTTCAGCATAGACAATTAATTCATACATCTATGCCAAGACGTCTGATGATCATTCTACTGGTGACCTTGAGGTGGCCAAACAAGCGTGTTGACCAGCCCACTTTCGTATCCTATCTAGTTTCTGGCACAATACCATATTGAGAAAAATCAGTTTCTGATTTTGGAGTCCCATAGAATTCCCATTTCAAATTGATTTACTTTCTGATTTTTTTTTTTTTGTATCTTTCAGAATCCTTCATCCACAGCTTCATTTCTGAGTAGCATCACCTTTAGCTGGTATGACAGGTAGGAAATGCCTGGAGTGTGGCTTCTCTGTATTCCTGTCACCTCACTCTTCTGAAAGTGATGGAAATCTGAATTTTAAAAGTGCCTCCTGTGGTATCCATTTATCCTCTGCTTAGAGTCAGAGAATGTTAAAACATACAGATCCATCTACTGCAGTCCCTTCACTGAGCAGATGTAGAAGCTGAGGAGAAGATAGGGGGGAATTTTTACTCTCGGTAGGCTGCAGTTCTACCAAAAAAAAAGGGGGGGATAGGAGGAAAAGGGAAATTTGGGAGCAAGGAGGATGACCCAGACTTGGGTAAGGGATGGGCTGCCAGGGGATCTCAAGCAGCCATCTTGGCATTTTTTCATTCCATGGACCCCTTTGGCAGCCTGGTAACACCCATGAGTCCCTTCTCAGATGATGTTTTAAATGCTTACAATAAAAGACACGGATTATAAAAGAAAAGAAGTACATTGAAATAAAGTTACCTTAAATATTTTTTGAAAAGCTAAATCTGGGAGTTCCCGTCGTGGCTCAGCAGAAACAAATGTGACCAGAATCCATGAGGATGCAGGTTCGAGCCCTGGCTTTGCTCAGTGGGTTAAGGATCCGGTGTCGCTGTGAGCTGTGGTGTAGGCCGGCAGCTGTAGCTCTGATTCGACCCCTGGCCTGGGAAGCTCCGTATACCACAAGTGTGGCCCTAAAAAGGAAAAAAAAATGTGTGGTATGGTAATACATAGGCTTCTTTATTAGTGCATTAAATAACAGGACCTAGTGGTGGGTTTAATAGTCTCAAAGTGTAAATGTGATGCATGTAAATGAGCCATGAAATCATCATATTGTCCCTTGGTGACAAAGTCACATCCCTTCTACAACTGTGGTTGGTTGATGATTGTTGATATTAGAAGAAAAGGCTAAATTCAGTTAGAGGCTAGTAAAAATGAAACCGTAATTTACTTTCCATCCCTATTCTCAAATTGGTTGAGGAGCCCTAATCTGGAGAGACAGTCTAGAGGCGGCCTCCAGGTCTGCTTAGTTCCTTAAGGACGTTGTGGAGGCTCCTCAAGGAGATGCCAGGGGAGCAGAGAGGCAGCCAGTGTTTGAGGAGGAAGGAGCAGGACCAGGGGGAGGTGATGCTTGTTTGGCTCTTAATTCGATAGGAGCCCTTCTCCTTCTCTTGTTGTTTGCTCCCACCTTTCATCGCCTCCACCTGTTTCCGTCTCTGCTCTCCCCCGCTCCTCTTTCAAGGTCAAAGGGCTAAGAGAAAGGATAGTGGGGCAAGAGAAAAGTACCATTCATCCCAGAACTGGATGGTTTTGAGAGATGATTTTTGGAGGTGGCCTCTGGCCCCACCTGTAAGGCCTCTCAGCCTGTGGGGCATTCTTGTTCCAGCGTGGTTCTGAAAGGCTACAAGGAACCTCTGACGCTCGAGGATGTGTGGGATGTTGCTGAGGAGAGTAAAACAAAGAGGCTGGTCAGCAGGTTTGAAGCTCACATGGCAGGAGAGCTGCAGAAAGCCAAGCGGGCCTTCCAGAAACGGCAGCAGAAGAAGTCTCAGCAGAAGTCTGGAGCCAAGCCGCAGGTCTTGGACAAGAACCAGAGTCAAAGCCAAGATGTCCTTGTCCTGGTAACCTTGCTATGAGTGTTCGTTCAAATGCGCTCTATGTCTTCGACAAGGAGACATCAATGTCGTGGTGATTCTGTCCTTACATTTTGACAGCACTTTATACTTGGCAGTGCATTTTATCTTATTAATAGTATTTGCAACACTAATAATCTGAAATATATATATATGATCATGTCCATGCCTTCCCTCTCAAGGTGCCCCACAAGCCCGCACTCAGAATCTGTTCTTTGTTTTTTGTTTTTTGTTTGTTAGTTTTGTCTTTTTGCCTTTTCTTGAGCCACTCCCACGGCATATGGAGGGTCCCAGGCTAGGGGGTCTAATCAGAGCTGTAGCTACCAGCCTACACCAGAGCCACAGCAACATGGAACCTGAGCTGCGTCTGCGACCCACACCACAGCTCATGGTAACGCCAGATCCTTAACCCACTGAGCAAGGCCAGGGATCGAACCCGCAACCTCATGGTTCCTAGTCGGAATCGTTAACCACTGCGCCAACGGGAACTCCCTGTTCGTTGTTTTTACATGGTGTTCTTGCCAGCTTTGTTGCCAGTTTGCCTCACTCAAAATAGATCACAAGTATCAGCTCAGAGGCGGGGAGAGGGGAAGAGTAACAGCAGTCGAAAGGGGGGCTGGTGACTGGGCAGTGGAGGCAAGACCCAAACGTGTATGGAGAAGGCAACAGGGCTCAGGGGCTTAACACTCAGGAGCTGTTTGGTGCAAGACGAAGTCTTACACCAGGCAGCTCTGCAAGTGCTATTGTTGTTTGGTTTTGTACTCAGGAAGAAACCAAAAAGAAAAAGAAGAAGTCTGAGACCACAGAAGACTTTCCCAAATCATGGTTGGTCAAGGTCCTCTTAAAGACTTTCTCCAGCATCCTCCTGAAATCATTCCTGCTGAAGCTAGTGTATGACATCTCCTCGTTTCTGAACCCTCAGCTGCTGAAGTGAGTCCCCGGGCCCTGGGTTGTCCTTTCAGGGTCCCTCTGCCACTCTTCTTTTTGCCCCTTGAATACTTGTATATGTGGCAGGAGCCTATTATTAAGTTCTCGTTTTTAAAAATGCCCATAATTTTCTTCTACATTGGCATTGTATTCATGAAAAGCACAAGGTGTTTTTCTTTCTTTTTTTTTTCAGGGCCACAGATGTGGCACATGGAGGTTCCCAGGCTAGGGGTCGAATCGGAAATACAGCTGCCAGCCTACGCCACAGCCACAGCAATGCTAGAGCCGAGCCACATCTGCAACCTACACCACAGCTCATAGCAACAGTGGCTCCTTAACCCAATGAACAAGGCCAGGGATTGAACCCACATCCTCGTGGATACTAGTTAGGTTCATTTCTGAGCCACAATGGGAACTCCAGAAGGTCTTTTTCAAGCTCTAAAATGATATGTCCGGAGTTCCTGTCATGGCTCGGTGGTTACCGAATATGACTAGGAACCATGAGGTTGTTGGTTCGATCCCTGGCCTTGCTCAATGGGTTAAGGATCCGGTGCTGCCGTGAGCTGTGGTGTAGGTTGAAGATGCAGCTTGGATCCCGAGTTGCTGTGGTGTAGGCCGGCAGCTATAGCTCCGACTTGGCCCCTAGCCTGGGAACCTCCATATGCTGCAGGTGTGGCCCTAGAAAATACAAATAAATAATAAAATGCTATGTCCTTTAGCCTCCCTCTTTTCCACATCCTTCTCATAGGAAGCCCAATGCTTGTTAGGGGTGCTTTCTTCTTAAACAGAACCATTGCTAACTGGGCCATGTCCGAGAGAGGTGGGCTGCGTACCTCAGGGAAGGTTTGTATGGAGAGTGTGTAACCTCATGGCTCCGCAGTCAGGCCCTCAGTGGGAGGTTCAGGTTAATCATGACGAGATGTCACAGTTGGCCAGGATCTAGGGAATAAACTGTCCCCCAGGGGAAAGCCTTCGAATGCACACTGGATATATGTCCTAATTCCTTTTCAGGCTCGTATCACCCAGGAATAAATCAGCTTGTCCCATGCAAGCTCTCTTGCCAGTGGGTAGGGAAAGAGGGGGTCAAAGCCTTGCAGTGGCAGGTCTGCGGAGTGTGCATTATCCTTTCTCACGGCCACAGGTTGTCAACCCTAAGCTCTTGCTGCTCATCTCCAAAGGCGGTGGAGCTCAGTCTTCCAAGAGCTGAATGACTCTGGTCACATTTGTGACCTGCAGGGTGGTAGGGTAGTGGGCTCGGCACAAGGATGGTGAGGAACCCTTGGAGGCTTGATGGGCACCACTTACTTGGTTTTGCTCTGGCAGATTGCTGATCTCTTTTGCAAGTGACCTTGGCATACATGTGTGGACTGGATATCTCTATTCAATCCTCTTCTTCGCCGTGGCTCTCCTCCAGTCGTTCTGCCTTCAGAGTTACTTTAAACTGTGCTTCTTGCTAGGAATGCAAGTACGGACCAGTGTCATGGCTTCTGTGTATAAGAAGGTAAGTGGGATATGCTGGGCATCACCAAAGGAAATCCCCTTAGCAAACATGAGCATTTATTCCAAGGTTGAAGAAACTTTGGTGGAAAATGGTAAATAACCTCAGTGTTGGGATTTTGGCTAACCATACAAATGATTTTGGCCTCTGAGATGTTTCTTTGAAAATTAAAATATGAAAAATGTGTACACAGACATAGCGTGTGAATGGGTAGGTGGGGTTGTTCCAGGGAAAAGCCAGCAAGCTGTTCTCTGCCTAGGCTCTGCCTCAGCCTTGAAGGCTTGCATACAATCCCTCTCTTTCTTCCTCTCACCACAAAATGAGAACACCTCAGTAAAGAATATAAAGTCAGAAAAGAAGCTGGCTGAGGGCAAACTCTTAAAAATCAGCATCATTTTGGAGTTCCTGTTGTGGCGCAGTGGTTAATGAATCCGACTAGGAACCATGAGGTTGCAGGTTGTATCCTTGGCCTTGCTCAGTGGGTTAAGGATCCAGCATTGCCGTGAGCTGTGGTGTAGGTTGCAGGCACGGCTCGGATCCTCGGTTGCTTTGGCTGTGGCGTAGGCCAGGGGTACAGCTCCGAGCAGATCCCTAGCCTGGGAACCTCCATATGCCGTGGGAAGCGGCCCTAGAAAAGGCAAAAAAAAAAAAAAAAGAAAAAGAAAATCAGCAACATCTAAACCAAATACTACAGGAAACTGTACTCCTGAGACCTGGGGCATCCGTCTCGAATCACAGTTTTGCTATAGACTAGAATGCTTTGAGGACCAGGACTCCATTTCCCCAATCAACTTTTGCCTAGCAATTTCCTCATTTTTTTAAAAAATTTTATTTTATGGTCATACCCATAGCATGTGGAAGTTCCTGGGCCAGGGATTGAATCTGAGCCACAGCTGCAGGAGTGCTGGATCCTTTAACCCACTGCACTGGGCTGGGAATGGAACCAGCAGCTCTGCAGCAACCTGAGCCGCTGCAGTCAGCTTCCTAACCTACTGTGTCACAGCAGGAACCCCACAACCTCTGTTTCTCAATCTTTAGTGGCATCTGACCCCTTCTCTGCCTGACTCTTTTATATTGATTTGTAAATAACTTCACTCTGATTACTAAGGTCTGCAGACTTCGGAGCTTTTCCTTAAGATAATTTTGTCCATCTTCCCTCTGAAATGTTGCTTTTAAGCAATTGTATTTTCCTCTGTTCTAGACACCAAGGGGAAGTCTCATTTTTTTCCCCTTAAAAATGAAATTAGAGCCAACTATATCTCAATTAAAAAAAATAAATAGGAAGAAATGAAAATAGAGTAGTGACTACAAGCCTGAGAAGAAAGTTCATCCCCGAGATGAGCCTTTTTATCGTTCAGAACCTCCGTTACCTTTTCTTCCTCTTTTTGGTCCACCACTGGCAACTTCCATCATAGCGATTTCCACATCTCCTGATTTTCTCTTTTGCTTTCCTCTCTTAAAATTCCACGTGTTTTTGTCTTTCCTGAGTAGATGTTGACTCATCAAGAGATCCAGGCAGGTACTCCAAATGTCTTGTCTTTTTTTTTTTTTTTTTTTTGAAATTCTATTAAAAATTTTTTTTAAATGATAATTGATTTACAATGTTGTTAATTTCTGCTATACAGTAAAGTGACCTGGCCATGCATATATTTGTGAGTGTGTGTGTGCTTGTGTGCACACGTGCACACACATTCTTTTTCTCACATTATCCTCCATCATGTTCCATCACAAGTGACTGGATATAGTTCCCTGTGCTATACAGCAGGATCTCATTGCTTATTCACTTCAAATGTAATAGTTTGCATCTACTAACACCAAACTCTCAGTTCATCCCACTCCCTCCCCCTTGGCACCCACAAGTCTGTTGTCCACATCCATGAGTATGTTTCTTTTTTGTGGATAGGTTCATTTGTGCCATGTGTTAGATTCTAAATATTAGTAACATATGGTATTTGATATGACTTATTTCACTTAGAGTCTCGTTCCATCCATGTTGCTGCAAATGGCATTATTTTGTTCTTTTTATGGCTGAGTAGTATTCCACTGTGTGTGTGTGTGTGTGTGTGTGTGTGTGTGTGTACCACACCTTCTTAATCCATTCATCTGTTGATGAACATTTAGGTTGTTTCCATGTCTTGGCTACTGTGAAGAGTGCTACAGTGCACTTAGAGGTTCATGTATCTTTTTCAATGAAAGTTTTGTCCAGGTATATGCCCAGGAGTGGATTGCTGGATCATACAGTAGTTCTGTATTTAGTTTTTTTAGGTATTTCCATACTGTTTTCCATAGTGGTTGTACCAATTTACATTCCCGCCAACAGTGAAGGAGGATTCCCTTAATCTGAATGTCTTTAGATCAAAAGTCTAGTCAAATTCTTTGAACTCCCAGATACCCTCCAAGCTGGAATTTATCTGCTTCAAAATTATTTTTTTTTAATTCCCTTATTCCTTCTGGAGATAGTGGATTTCTGCAGGTTTTCAGGATATGAGGTCACTGACCAGGCTTTCTCAGACATTTCTATGACTGTGCATTTTTACAGTGGTGATGAGTCATTCCCACTACTTTGATTCTTAATATATTCCAGGTTTTGCATCTGTTACAAGTCATAGGAATGTGTAAAATAGAGCCCTTAATGAGATCTTCATTCAAATAAACATTACTACTAAAATATAACAAAATTGACTAATTTCATATGTTTAAATAATGCTTCATTTATAACATGTTATAAAACTTTTTTTTTTGTCTTTTTTTAGGACCACACCCATGGCATATGGAGGTTCCCAGGCTAGGGGTCGAATCAGAGTAATAGCTGCTGGCCTACTCCAGAGCCACAGCAACTCAGGATCTGAGTCTGTGACCTACACCACAGCTCATAGCAACACCAGAGCCCTAACCTACTGAGCAAGGACAGGGATTGAATCCATGTCTTCATGGATACTAGACAGGTTCATTACTGCTGAGCCACAATGGGAACTCCAAACACTTTTATATCTATTATCCATTCATAGCCCTGTGAAATAGTTGTGATATCCCTGTTGTACAGAGACGTGAGGCTTAGATCATTTCAATGCTCAAAATCACATAGCCAAGACCTATTCCTGGAAAAAGGCTATTGGGACTAAATTGATGAATTTTCTACTTTACTGAGATTTACTGAGAAAAGACAAGTATAGTGATTACCCTAAAGGGAATTAGATGTTCCTTTTTCTTTTTTTTTTTTCCTTCCTGCTTTTTAGTACCAAAGGGGAGGCGTAGCAGTGGACTGATTTCTCTAGAATCTTGGAAGCTAACATTTTAGGAAATTTCTCTCTTTTTACTGGACAACCAAGAATCCTGGTATGTTCCAAAGAAGAGTATGTTGATGGATTAAGATGACAGTGGAGCTTCTAGAAGGAGGATGAAGGTGGCATCTAGGGCCACTCCTAACCCATATACTGCCTGGTAGGAATGAGAAGAAGGCTTTCCTTCTTCTGGAAAGATACAGCCCACACCAGAGGGGAGATTGGTGAGCAAAATGCAAGCTGGTTTCACACCCTCACCCTCAAGTTCCTTGTCCAGGAGCATTTTTACAAGGCACTGCTGTAAGTGACTGGCTGTGGACATCTGCTTTCTGATCTCTCTAGTATGAGAACAGGAGGCCCATGCTGCAAGATTCAGGCATCTAGATATTGCCCTCAATTCCTGATAATAACTAAGTTATTTTGCTCCCAGTGTGTGAGCCTTGTACCTTTCCTTTTTGTTCTAAAATCATTGTCCTTCTTGGAGATGATTGCAAGCCACACCCTCATAGTATGGCTCCAGATAACATGGCCACATTAAAGTCTGCAAGGCCAGAATCAATACCTGCTTCCTCCCTCCTTCTATCCTTTCATCTTTCCATAGTCAATTCCCCAGAGTGCACGTGATGCCGTAGTGAATTGGACAGATGTAGCCCTTGTCCCTACAGAGTTTACTACTGGAATGCTAGGCGAATACACAGGAAAAGTATCTGACCCAAACTTGGGAGTCAAGGAAGTCTTCTCAGAAGATGTTCCATCAGGAGTCCCCATCATGGTGCATCAGAAATGAATCCGACTAGGAGCCATGAGGTTGCGGGTTCGATCCCTGGCCTCACTCAGTGGGTTAAGGGTCTGGTGTTGCCACGAGCTATGGTGTAGGTTGAAGACGTGCCTTGGATCCTGCGTTGCTGTGGTTGTGGTGTAGGCTGGCAGCTGTAGCTCCAATTAGACCCCTAGCCTGGGAACCTCCATATGCCATGGGTGTGGACCTAAAACAGCAAACATAAACAAATAAATAAATAGCTTTGATGGAACTTAAAAAAAAAAAAAGCAAACACTAAGGGATAAATAAGAGTTTTCTGAGCAAAAAAAGTGTATGTGGAGAAGGGGGATGTTGGGGAAGTTAGGATTAGCCGGAAAGAGTGGTCAAGAATGAGAGAACACTGTAAGATTTAGAAGCAAGAAGATCACCTCCCCTTGGGAAAGTTGTGCCCATAGGGAGCCCGGCCTTGTACTGCCTCCTAACTTCCTTCTGGAATTTCCACAACCCCCCTCAGTATCCTTGACCTTATCCATTTATTTCAATTCCAATCTTTATTTTTAGGCTCTGACCCTATCCAACCGGGCCAGGAAGCAGTACACCATTGGAGAAACAGTGACCCTGATGTCTGTGGATGCCCAGAAGCTCATGGATGTGACCAACTTCATCCACCTGCTGTGGTCAAATGTCCTACAGATTGTCTTATCCATCTACTTTCTCTGGGCAGAGCTGGGGCCCTCAGTCTTAGCAGGTGTTGGGGTGATGGTGCTTCTAATCCCTCTTAATGGGGTACTCGCCACCAAGAATAGGGCTATTCAGGTAAGGAAATGGTTCCTGGGGCTATATATCATCTTCAAAATCTAAAGTCTTTTACTTTCTTCTGGATTGTGACTGGAGGTGGACAAGGCAAAGCTGGTAGAAGACTTGCCACTGTCCCAAAGGAACTTGGCTTTATCATCCCTTTTCACCTTCTGACCACTCCATGTCTCGTATACTCTGTCTTCATTCATGTTCCTGACTGGAGAGAGAAGAGCCACCCAGGGACCTTGCATGTAACTCTTAGACCCTGCTTCTCTGGGCTGTTCTTAGAACAGTGTTTATTGGCCCTATTTGTCCATCATAGCAATACAAACCAGCCACACAGAGCAGTCACAGGAGCGACCCAAACTTGAAGCCTAAATCCTGGCATTCAACCTCCTACCATTAGGTAGCAGAGTTCTATGTGGACGGTCCTTAGCTCTGCCAGAAATCAGATTGGAAGGGTGGACTCAACAGTGTGTATGATTTAGTCATTCACTTGTTTTGCATTCTTTTAGTTACACATTTTTTTTTTTTTTTGTCTTTTTAGGTCCACACCCTCAGCATATGGAGGTTCCAAGGCTAGGGGTCAAATCGGAGCTGTAGCTGCTGCCCTACAGCACAGCCACAGCAACACCAGATCCGAGCCATGTCTGTGACCTACACCACAGCTCACAGCAACGCTGGACTCTCAACCCACTGAACGAGGCCAGGGATCGAACCTGCATCCTCATGGTTGCTTGTCAGATTCGTTTCCTCTGAGCCATGATGGGAACTCCTAGTTACAGATATTTTAAAAATATTATGGCACATCCCATTTGGGGTGAACTCAGCTGTAAATTAGACAAGGCTCTTGCTCTCGTGGAACTTAAGTTCAACGTGGGGTGGAGATTCAGGCCACAAACAAGCAAAAGCAAAGGAGGAAACCTCTTGGTTCCTGGTTGGATTCGTTTCTGCTGCGTACAAGGGGAACTCCAGGGGTGGTTGTATTAGATTATGGGCTCAGGAAAGGCCACTCTAAGGAGGAGACTTTAAGCTGAGCTCTGGACAACACAAACCTGAGTGTGCAGGAGGAAGCCTTGGGACAAAACAACCTGGGAGGAGGGCACGGTCCGGCCCAGGCTGCTCAGGCTCAGAAAGAAGGTGGGGGTGGCAGGAGCAGAGAGGAGAGTGGGAGAGACACAGTCCATCACTGGGCACCTCCAGTGACAATCTACCAAGTGACAGCCACAAGTGCCACCAAGGCTTAGCATCTGGAGCAAATCTGGGCCCTCTCACATGGGCGTGTGTTCTGCTTTTTCCTGGCAGGTGAAAAATATGAAGAATAAAGACAAACGTTTAAAGATCATGAATGAGATTCTCAGTGGGATCAAGGTAAGCATCGTGGTGGCTCTCAGTGCAATGGCAACAGCAGTGGGGTCTTGGCCTTAACAAACCTGCTAGAGGTTGTGGACGCCTGCTGTCGCAGAGTTCCTGATTCATCAGCCACAAGTCTCCTGTTTGTTCTGCCATCCTTCTCAGGCCTTCTTCTGATCATTTCTATTTATGGTTTTGTTTTTACATTTTACTGTAGAAATCGTCAAGTGTCTACAGAAGTAGTCTAATATAATGAACCCCTATGGACTTACTACTCAGCTCCAGTAATTATCAGCATGACCTAACTTGTTTCATCTATAGCCTCCCTCCCTACTTCATACCTACAATATTTAGAAGCAAATCTCAGATATGATATTTCATTTGTAAATACTTTGTATGTATTTCTAAAAGAAGGGCTTTTTTCTTTTTACATAACCATAATCCCATTATCATACTTAAAAAATCTTTTTTTTTTTTTTTTGGTCTTTTTAGGGCGTCACTCGTGGCATATGGAGGTTTGCAGGCTAGGGGTCAAATCAGAGCTACAGCTGCTGGCCTACACCACAGCCACAGCAACACGGGATCTGAACTGCGTCTGTGACCTACACCATAGCTTATGGCAACGCCAGATCCTTAACCCACTGAGCAAGGCCAGGGATCAAATCTGCATCCTCATGGATACTAGTCAGGTTTGTTAACCACTGAGCCATGACGGGAACTCCCAACAATCTTCCTTTGATACCATTAAGTTTCCCCAGTTGCCTCATACATGTCTTTTTAATTTAATCTTTTTTTTTTTTTTTTTTTTTGCTGTTAGTTTGAATAAGGATCCAAAAACTGTCCACACATGGCATTTAGTTGAAAGTGTTTTAATCTACGATAGTCCCCCCCCACACCCTTTTTATTTTTCATTTTGGAGAAATAAGGTTGTCTTGTTTCCTGTGTTCTTGTAAATCGGTGGTTACCTCTAGAGGCTTGATTGGATTTAGGCCAGGGGATTTTTGTGTGTTTGTTTTTTGGGGGGTTGGGAGCAAGAATACTTCGAGAAGTTCTGTGTGCTTCTAGACTTAGTGATGCTGGAGTTCCTATTGTGACTCAGTGGGTTAAGGATCTGACACGGTCTCTGTAAGGATGTAGGTTCCATCCCTGCCCTCACTCAGTGGGTTAAGGATCTGGTGTAGCCGTAGGCTGCCGTGTAGATCACAGATGGGGCTTGGATTTGGTGTTGCCTTGGCTATGGCATGGGTCCCAGTGCAGCTCTGATTCGACTCCTAGCCTGGGAACTTCCATATGCTACAGGTGCAGCTGTAAAAAAATTTTAAAAAATTAGAGATGATGAGTATTCAAGGGGTCCAGGCATTGTCAGCCTGATTCATCCTTTGTTGTGTTTCCTGCCATTCTTTCACTAGAGCACATTTCAATCCCCCAGGCAGTTTGTAAAACCCACTAGGCTTGGGCTCTACTTCAAATCATTTAAATTGGACTCTCTGGTGGCAAGGCCCAGGCATGTTATATATGTAACTATATATATATATATTTTTTTTTAAAAGCTCTCTAAGTGATTCTAATATGCAGCCAAGATTGAAAACCACCATCATAAAAGTTTTAGCAGCCTCTGATAATCATTGCCTTGGTCTATTATTTCATTAGTGGTTGCAAGAGGATGATATTTTTAGTCTATTATTTCTTTGGCATTGATTAGCTGGAATTCTATAAGGAAGAATGATTACCCCCAAATAAAGTTTGTACAGGATAGGCAAGATAAATGCATGCTTCTTTTCCTCTCTCATTGGCTTCAAAATAGTGCATTTCGTCCTTCAACAGATGAAAAAGGCCAATATATATGTCTTAATATGTTGCTTTGAATTCATGGATTTTAATATTACCCTAAGCTTCAATTTCTTTTCTTTTTTTTTTTCTTTTTTTCCTTTTTTGGCTGCTCCATGGGTTCCCAGGCCAGGGATCAGATCCAAGCGACAGTTGTGACCTACGCTGCAGCTGTGGCAATGCTGGATCCTTTAACCCATTGTGCCAGGCTGAGGATCGAACTTGTGTCCTGGTGCTGCAGAGATGATACCAATCCCACTGGGCCACAGCAGAAGCTCCTATCATAGTTTCTTGAAAATGAAATGGAGCACCCCCCTTTTTAAAAGCATAGTGGATTTACAATGTTGTGCCAGTTTCTACTGTACAGCCAAGTGACCCAGTCATACACACACACACACACACACACACACACAAACTCGCTTTCTTATTTTCCATCATGGTCTATCCCAAGAGATTGGGTGTAGTTCCCTGTGCTATACAGTAGGACCTCATTGCTTATCCATTCTAAATGTAATAGTTGGCATCTACTAACCCCAAACTCCCAGCCCATCCCACTCCCTCCTGCCGCCTCTTTGGCACCCACAAATCTGTTCTCTGTGTGAGTCTATAAATATTTTATAGATAGATTCATTTGTACCATATTTTAGATTCCACATATAGGTGATTCATACGGTATCTGTCTTTCTTTTTCTGACTTCATTTAGTATGAGAATCTCTAGTTCCATCCATGTTGCTGCATTTGGCATTAGTTTATCTTTTTATGGCTGAGTAGTATTCCATTGTGTCTATTTACCACATCTTCTTAATCCATTCATCTGTCAATGGACATTTAGGTTGTTTCCATATCTTAGCTATTGTGAATAATGCTGCTGTGAACATTTGGGTGCATGTAACTTTTTGAATTGTTGTTTTGCCCAGGAGTGGGATCACAGGATCACATGGTAGTTCTATATTTAGTTTTCTGAGGTGTTTCCACACTGTTTTCCATGGTGGTTGTACAAATTAACATTCCCACCAACAGTGTGGGAGGGTTCCCTTTTCTCCACACCATCTCTAGCATTTGTTATTTGTAGACTTATTAATGATGGCCATTCTGACTGGTATAAAACTACCTCATTGTAGTTTTGATTTGCATTTCTCTAATAATTAGTGATGTTGAGTATTTTTTCACGTGCCTACTGGCCACCCATGTATTTTCTTTGGAGAAATGTCTATTTAGGTCTTCAACCCATTTTTTGATTCAGAGGCCCCTTTGAACAACCTGATATTTCTCCACATAGAGCTCTCAAATGCCATCTTGCCAATATAGCAAAATGAAAAGATAGCCCTGATTTTGAATCTCAGCTCTACCGCTTGTTAGCAATGTGACTTTAGATAAGTTAGTCTCTCTCAAACCTATTTCCTTATTGTTAAAATGAACACAATAATTCTACAAAAGTAGGCACCTAACTCTTCCTTGTTTGCCCAGACCTTCCTGAGTTTTGCTCTGAAAATGCCATGTCCTGGGCAACCTTGTAGTCCTGGGCAAACCAGGACAGTTGGTCTCACTTAGGTTGCCACATGGATTAAGTAAGATAATGGATGTAAAATGTTTTGTACAAAGTAAGTTGTCAACAAATACAAGCTACCTTTCTATAATCATACTTTCTAATCTGGATTTCTACCTCCCCAATTTTGGGGAGCATATCCAAAAAACCTGAGTGGATGAGATGCACCCGATGTCCTTTTGGGGGCGACAGAATGATGTGTGCTCTTTTCTAACCTATTAGATCCTGAAATATTTTGCCTGGGAACCTTCCTTCCAAAACCAAGTCCACAACCTTCGGAAGAAGGAGCTCAGGAACCTGCTGACGTTTGGGCAACTGCAGTCCGTGATGATGTTTCTCTTAAACTTAACTCCTGTCCTGGTGAGTGACAGGGATCAGTGGGCCGGGTCAGCTTCCTGGAGTGGGAGGTCTCTTTAGATAAACTGTCCAGCACCTCGAGGCCTGACCCTGAAATCCTGCCCCACTCCTCAACTTCTGCCCCACTCCTCAAATTCTCATGCTGCTCTTCCTCCCAAATCTAGTCTCACCCTGTGCACAGTTTGGTGACCTGGGCACAAGTTGGTGGCCTGGCCACCCAGAGCAAGTTTCCAGGGGGGTCAGCATAAATAATCGAGGCGTGCTCTGCACAGGAAGGTCTCTCCTCCTCCTGGGGAGCCTGGGTGGCTCTGACGTGGAGGGAATACTGATGGAGGAACCAGGAAACCAAACCTCTGATCCCAGCAATGCAGTTAATTGACTTTGTGGCCTCAGGCAAGATATTTCCTCCTCTTCTGGGCTCAGACGTCTTGTCTGGAACACGAGAGGTTTGAGATAATCCCTAAGATGCCTTCAACTATGATAGAGTACCGTGTTCCTGAGACTTAAACCAGGCTGCTTGATCCCTTTTCGGAATAAATCACAATGGCTTGTCTTCCCAGGTGTCTGTGGCCACATTTTCAGTCTATGTCCTGGTGGATAGCAATAATATCCTGGATGCAGAAAAGGCCTTCACCTCCATCACCCTCTTCAATATCCTACGCTTTCCGATGAGCATGCTTCCCATGGTAATTTCCTCCGTGCTCCAGGTGGGTCGGAACTCCCACTGCTAACTGGTTCTCTCTAGTTGAAACCCTTACATTCCAGCATGACTGGTCTTGACCGATCTCATTTCCAGCTGCTGTTGGTGAACTTGCAGTTAGATGTGCTTGGTCCCTGGAGACCAGTAGTTTGACCTTAATAAAATCACATGCTCTCTGCGCCCCAAAGCGTTTCCTAACTAGAAAGAAAAGATAATCATTAGCAATCTCAGCCACCTCACAGGGAGACAAGGCTTTGAGAGCATTTAGTGAGATGAGGCTGATTTGCTCACTACCTGGAACATTTCTAAGCCCTTTGTCCAACCCAGCATCCGCCACATTTTCTTTTTTTCTATTTCTTGGGCCGCTCCCACGGCATATGGAGATTCCCAGGCTAGGGGTCTAATCAGAGCTGTAACCACCAGCCTACACCAGAGCCACAGCAACGCGGGATCCAAGCTGCGTCTGCAACCTACACCACAGTTCACGGCAATGCCATATCGTCAACCCACTGAGCAAGGCCAGGGACTGAACCCGCAACCCCATGGTTCCTAGTCAGATTCATTAACCACTGTGCCACGACGGGAACTCCCATCCGCCACATTTTTACAATGCTCTTCAGGTGTTTTTATAGCATTAGGGAAATAATGGCACACAAGGAGAGAAAAGGCTACTCTTTGGAGGAACCAAGGTTGTGGTAAACCTGGACACAATCTGGGAGCCTCGGGCTGTCAGAAAGTGAGTTTGGAGTCCAGGAGGCCTTGGATGGGCCAATGGGAGTGTCTGGGTCCTGCAAACTGAGCACACTGGTTGAGACGAACCAGGTGCCAGACCTTAAGAGGACATTCCTAGGGCAGGTCGCAGACCGGTAAAGCAGCCAGGATGACAAAGTGCAGTGACCTGCATTCATCCCAGATGTGGCTGGCTTCACACAGCTCAGGCCAGAAGAAGGGCTGGGGTTTAGCAGAAGGCCGCCTGGTCCTGGAATTTATTAAGGAAGACTAAGAGATATGGCTGATAAACAAATCCTGGGAGTTCCTGTTGTGGTGCAGCAGAAACAAATCCGACTAGTATCCATGATGATGTGGCCTCATGCAATGGGTCAGGGATCTAGCATTGCCATGAGCTGCTGTGTAGGTCGCAGACGTGGCTTCGTGCCTTGGACCCCAGTGGCTGTGGCTATGGCTGGCAGCTGTAGCTCTGATTCGACCCCTAGCCTGGGAACTTCCATTAGCCATGGGTGTGGCCCTAAAAAGCAAAAATAAATAAAGCAGGAGACAGTTTCTGGAACTAGGTCCAAAGGTGGGAGAGAGAGCAGTAGAACTGACCCCCACCCCAACCCCTGCTGCAAGTTTTCTGAGGGCCTGAAATAGAGCCTCTTAATTTCCATCTGTTGAGAGTGAGATGGCCTGGCTGAACTGGCGTGGGGATGGGGTTTCCAGCTATGCATGTCACACATCATGGGCAAGAAGCCTGGCAGGTTGACTTTCTGCCTCGACATCCAGGACTGATGACAAAGTCCCTGGCAGGTTGACTTTCTGCCTCGACATCCAGGACTGATGACAAAGTCAAACTCCTCTGTCTACTGTGCTTGTCATTGGACTTTTTTATTCTTGAGATCCTTTGTGTCCTTCTCTAGGCCAGTGTTTCCATAGAACGGCTCGAGAAGTACTTGGGAGGGGATGACTTGGACACCTCTGCCATTCGACGTGACAGCAATTCTGGTAAATGAATTTGGAAGTTGCTTCCTAAACATATTCACAGTTCTGGCACCAGAACTTTGATATCCAGGTGCATAGCGATAACAAGCTGATGCAAAGAGGAAGCGAGGGGGCTAAACTTGCACCTATGTTTGCATAGCATGCGTATTGTTATTACTGAAATTATGCTTCCATTTAGAACAGTTGGCTTAGCCAGATTGCTCAGCAGAGCTGGGCCAGCTATTCTGAGGATAAGCAGGAATTCTGTATAGGATCTAGAAAACTGAAGTCAGAATGGAGCCAGCATTGGAAGTGGGAAGATAGGCTGGAGTGAACGAATGCACAGGTTCTGAAGGTTGAAGGATTGGGGGGCATCCATGGCCAGAACAAGCAGCGGATCTGGAATCCAGGGCAGGAACTGGCTGGGTTGATACATGGAGGAGGAATTTATACAGGAGACGAGGCAGCAGAGGGCCTGGGGTTGTGCCCAGGGTGTCTGTAGGGTCAAGAATCTGGACCACCAACAGGCTGAGGACTCATAAGGCAAAAAGTACTGCATATGCAGGCAAGTCTTGGTCTCATCCCAGGAGCCTCGTTTCCCTCTTGTCGGCTTAGGAGTCAGGACCTGACAGAGGTGATCTCAGGCTCTGGTGGAGGAAGCAGAGAAGGACACATGAGGGCTGAGAAAGGGCAGATACGTGTGGGGACCTGTATCTGACCTAAAGGGGCCTTTTTCTCAACAGACAAAGCAGTGCAGTTTTCTGAGGCCTCCTTTACCTGGGACCGTGATTTGGAAGCTACAGTCCGAGAGTGAGTGCCTCCTTTTCATCCTGCTTGTGCACAAGTTCAGTTGGATACTAGTGCAGGCTAACCCCAAGGGATGAGCTGGCAGCAAAGGTCCTGACCCTGTTATAACTGCATCTGCTGCCTGCTTCCCTACAGTGAGACAGTGCACATCAGCTGAGACCCAGGAAGACACTGGTTCTCCAGAGTGTGGGTGGAGGTGGTGCAGGGTTGGAAGGTAGATTCGGTCTCTGGGTGTGGTAGAGGAATCACACAAGAACCTGAACTTGATTTTAAGTTCATTTAAGAAGAATCTACTTTCTTGGCCCAGGGTGAATGATGGGCTCTTTCTCTATATCAACTTCAGATCTGGGATTTTTTAGCTCTATAACCCATTCTTTTTTTTTTTTTTTTTTGCTTTTTAGGGCTGCACCTGTGGCATATGGAGGTTCCCAGGCTAGGGGTCCAATCGGAACTACAGCTGCCGGCGTACACCAGAGCCACAGCAATGCAGGATCCGAGCCAGGTCTGTGACCTACACCACAGCTCATGACAGTGTCAGATCCTTAACCCACTGAGCAAGGACAGGGATCAAACCAGCAACCTCATGTTTCCTAGTTGGATTGGTTTCCACGGTGCCATGGCAGGAACTCCTGTAACCCATTCTTACATTCCACTGTATAGGCCATCTCCTCTGCCTTAAGCCAACCCGCCCTTGCCACACTGCTGCATGTAATATGTTCCTTAAGCACTACCTGTCCCAGCACACCCACCCCAGCCACCGAGCGCAGCGCAACAGAGTGCACCAGGAGCCGGAGCAGCACAGTTCTTTGCTGAGCGCACCTTATCGTCTCCCTGCTGCACCAAGGACTTTGCACACCTCTCCTACTCCTAGGTCCTTTAACACGGTCTCTGGAGCTTGCCCCAGCATGTGTTAGGTCAGAGGCCCCACCTCTGAAACCTCTCAGCTGGAAAGCCTCATTTTGCAGAGAGGAGAGTGGACATTGCTCCCACTTTGCCCACCATGTAAGTCTGGAAGGAGTCCAGTTTCATGGGCAAGTTGAGAAAGCCTGGGAACAAGTTCCTCCTATTCCTAATGTTCTAGAAACTCAAAGAACAGGACTGGCACAGAGTTTCCAGGAGCCTAATCCCATGTGGGAGCCCCACCCAGCCAGACAATGTATCCCTGGGGGGCAGGCAGGGAACCAGTGCTTTCAGCAAGCGTTCCATTAAATGGCCAGGTTTGGGAAACATTCATCTGGTCTAAGCCCATTAGTTTAGGAATGAGAGTGCGGAAGAAGGGACCCTTCAAGATGACACAGCTCAGCAGGGGCAGAGTTGGGACTAGAACTCAGGTCTCCAACCTCCCACTAGGGTCTCGTTCAATGGTACCATCTTCTAAAATGATTTTTCCAGGGAATTCCCATCGTGGCTCAGTGGTTAACGAATCCAACTAAGAACCATGAGGTTGCGGGTTCGATCCCTGGCCTTGCTCAGTGGGTTAAGGATCCGGCGCTGCCGTGAACTGTGGTGTAGGTTGCAGACGTGGCTTGGATCCCGAGCTGCTATGGCTGTGGTGTAGCCTGGCAGCTACAGCTCCAATTCGACCTCTAGCCTGGGAACCTCTCTATGCCGTGGGTGCGGCCCTAGAAAAAGACAAAAAAATAAAAAATTAGCTTTTCCAGTGGGAATCCGCATTTGGCACAAACAATTTCTAGATGAGGGCTCGCTCCCTGATTTTTAGAGCTGGAAAAAAAAAATCATTAGAGAATCCTTTGGAGTCTTCTACAATCCAGGACAAATGTTCCAATCTGGAGGGAAAATCTCCTTATACGAGACTTCCATGGAGCGTCTAAGTGGCCTGAACTACTCTTAAATAAGTTCCCTCACCTCCATCGAGTCAATTTCTCTCTTTCAGCGTGAACCTGGACATTATGCCAGGCCAGTTTGTGGCTGTGGTGGGCACTGTGGGCTCTGGGAAATCCTCCTTGATGTCAGCCATGCTGGGAGAAATGGAAAATATCCACGGGCATGTCACTGTCAAGGTGAGAGGGAATGCCAAGGGTACTTGTGATGCTCCAGGGTGGGCCTCTCCTAGTGTTGCTTTCACATGGGGAGAATGAACTAGCATCGGATAATCTCTACGTCGTGTTGCCGTAGGTGAGGCTGCGTAGACATTTGGAGACTTATAAACTGTAGATACTTTGTTCCACCCCACACACATAAGCAGTTTCAATTCTGGTGTAGATTCTAAAAACCCTTATTTTTAATGAGCTCCCCAGGTGTTTCTCATAGGCATTCTAAAGTTTGAACACTATCAAATAGAGCTGTCTTCCTTCAAATACGGACAATTCTGCTCTATGTTTCTGAAAACCTCACATTCTGTAAAACTGTACCATAAAAAGAACAGGACCTGGGGGACAGATTGAAACAGATCATTAAAAACATATATAACTGGAGTTCCCGTCACGGCTCAGTGGTTAACGAATCCGACTAGGAACCCATGAGGTTGGGGGTTTGATCCCTGGTCTGGCTCATTGGGTTAAGGATTCGGTGTTGCCATGAGCTGTGGTGGAGGTCGCAGACACGGCTCGGATCCCTTGTTGCTGTGGCTCTGGTGTAGACTGGCGGCTACAGCTCCAATTAAACCCCTAGCCTGGGAACCTCCATATGCCTCGGAAGCGGCCCCAGAAAAGGCAAAAAGACAAAAAAAAAAAAAAATATATATATATATATATATATATGACATAGGGGATAGACATCATCAATTATGATTTTTAATAGGAAATATTTTCATGGCCGTCTTCATCAGACTCTAGGTACTCAAGATCATTTAGCCACTACTTGCACCAAAAAGAGGCATGTCTATAGATTTTTAGCTTTTCTTCTTAAGATCTCATATATTGCTAAGTCTGGCTTCCTAGTTATAAGAAAGCTTGCCTCTGACTGCTGCTGCCTTTTTTTTTTTTTTTTTTTGGTCTTTTTAGCTACCACACCTGTGGCATATGGAGGTTCCCAGGCTAGGAGCCAAATCAGAGCTATAGCTGCCAGCCTGCACCACAGCTACAGTAATGTAGGATCTGAGCCGCGTTTGCAACCTACACCACAGCTCATGGCAATGCAGGATCCTTAACCCACTGAGGAAGGCCAGGGATCCAACCAGACTCCTCATGGATACTGAGCCACAGCATGAACTCCCCCTGACTGCTTTATACTGACATGCTTGGAAAGATTTTAAGAACCAGCATCTCTTCCACATTATACTGACATTTCCCCCTGAATTAGCAATCCCTAATGAGATAATTTGCATTAAATAATTGCTCAGGATAGCAGAGCAGACTACAAATTTAACTCTCTGAACTCCTTTCAGGAAGCTTTTTCTTGCTAACTCATAACTGAGTTTGTCTTTAAGCACAGGTGTGTATCAGGCTCCCATCTCTTTTGACAAGATCTGCTTCATAGATCACCTGGTACCCAAATTTCAATTTTTTAGTTCTTGCTTCCTAAGATGTTGTCCATACCCATCCCCCATCACTGTTAGCGCTCTCTCGGTCCCAGTAAACTCACTGCGGTCTGACTAAAACCCTTTTCTAGAAGCAGCATGTGCCTTCATCCTCCAAGTTTCAGATCATGGCTAGAGAGTGATAATCCAAAAAAGACTTTAAATGATGAATAGGCGGTTGACTCTTTCTCCCTGGTGGGTACCATAAATACAAGCATATGGATAAGTACCAATCGCTCGGTCACCCTGACATACATTTTTCCAAACCTAAGTTCCATCTGTTGCTCCCGTCATCCCTCCTTCAACCCTGCCTTTCCAGAGGTATGAAACTGTCATATGGTCTGACCCTTCCCACCTAGGGCACCGTCGCCTACGTCCCGCAGCAGTCCTGGATCCAGAACGGCACCATAAAGGACAACATCCTCTTTGGATCAGAGTTCAATGAAAAGAAATACCACAAGATTCTGGAGGCCTGTGCCCTCCTCCCAGACTTGGAAGTGCTGCCTGGAGGAGACCTGGCTGAGATTGGAGAGAAGGTACTTTGGGACACCCAGGGACCTTGAAGGATGAAGAAACAGTGACAAGAAAGAGTTGAGGATGGTGGAGAAGTACGTGGGAGGGAAAGAGCAGACCAGCTGGTAACCAGTCAAGTCTGGAACAAACACCAGAAAACATGAGTTTGCACAATGTTTGGGCAAATACCTCAGAAATGTGAATTTTGGGGCCTGGAAGCAAATACAGGCATTGTGTCATCTGAAGGGAAGATAATGAAGGTAGAAACTGAGAGGTTTAATGAACCAGCAGCTGACCCAAGGTGGGCCTTATGGGTAGACAGGCAGAGGCAGACCAGAGCTACTTATCCCGACTCGACCTCTGTATTACCGATGAGGGCCTGAGTTGGGTTCTAATAATCTGCTTTGAACATTTAGAAATTTATTGTGTATTTTCTCATGTTACTAAACGCCTTTTTTTTAACTAAAAAAATTTTTTTTTTGCTTTTTAGGGCCACACCCTCAGCATATGGAGGTTCCCAGGCTAGGGGTCGAATCAGAGCTGTAGCTGCCAGCCTACACCACAGCCACAACAACTCGGGATCTGAGCCATGTCTGCGACCTACACCAGAGCTCACAGCAACGCCAGATCCTTAACCCACTGAGCCGGGCCCAGGGATCGAACCCACAACCTCATGGTTCCTAGTTGGATTCGTTAACCACTGAGCCACAATGGAAAATCCTAAATGCTTTTCTTAAAAATTAATTTTTAATGACTCATATTCATTTATGGATACAGAATAATTTGTTTAGAAATCCCTAATCACTACTTACTTAGGATGTTTTCATCTTCTTTCCTTTTTTTTTTTTTTTTTTCTTTGTTGGCCACACTTGCAAAATATGGAAGTTCCTGGGCCAGGGATCAAATGTGAGCTGGAGCTGCAACCTATGCCACAGCTGCAGCAATGCCAGATCCTTAACCCACTGCACCACAGAGGGAACTCCTCTTTCCCCATTTCTAAAAATAAATATAGCAGTCTTCGGGAGAAAGATCTTGAGATCTAGTGAGGATATAGCTCTAGAGTGATTTTGTTCATGAATTCTGCATACATTTATTGAGTACCCACTATGTGCCAGACATGGTTCTGGAGTTACATTCACAAACAAAATAGAGAAAATGTACCCTGGTGTAGCTCTACCTTCTCATGGGACAGGAAGCAACAATAACAAAATAAGTAAATTGTATGATACAAAATGGTAAGTTGGGTATACCTTTAATTATTGGGCCTAAAGTTATTCCTTTGAGTCAAAAATATGTATTTGTATAAAGGAATTTGTATTACTAAATCTAACTTGGGTCCAGCTGCCCACCATGCAGCAAAGCCAGTCTACTAACGCAGGGTCGAGGTGAAGGAAAGTCTATGTTTATTGCAGGGCCCAGCAAGGAGAATGGGCAGCTCATGCTTGAAAGATCCGAACACCTAAATGGCTTTCAGGGAAAGATTTTTAAAGGCAACAGTTGAGGGTGAAGGTTGCAGCTTGTGGACTGCCATCTGATTGGTTGATGTTAAAGTAACGGGGTGATGTTTCCGGAATCTTAATCATCAACTTTCTGGTTCCTGGGAGTTCCCGTCGTGGTTCAGTGGTTAACAAATCCGACTAGGAACCATGAGGTTGTGGGTTTGCTCTCTGGCCTTGCTCAGTGGGTTAAGGATCTGGTGTTGCTATGAGCCATAGTGTAGGTTGCAGACGAGGCTCGGATCCTGAGTTGCTGTGGCTCTGGTGTAGGCCAGTGGCTACAGCTCTGATTTGACCCCTAGCCTGGGAACCTCCATATGCTGCGGGAGCGGCCCTAGAAAAGCCAAAAAAAAAAAAAAAAAAAAAAAAACCTCTTCTGTTCCAACCAGTTTGGGGTCTAAGTGCTTGTGGTCAGCATGTAGTCACCGTCCTTCCTCTGGGTAAGAATCTTAGTTTCAAAGATATGCATCAGATTGTTGCATTCACCCCTTGAGGAGAAACTAGGACTCTGTTTTATAGCTGAACTATTTTTCCCTTGTTTTTGCCTTTCTTCACATCCCTAATTAGTAACTTCTTGAGTCTGCTCTTTGGAACTCAGGGAAGGCCTAGGAGACTAAAGCTTTTTTCTATAAACAAGAAACAGGGACACAGGGGTTTGTGTATCCAGGAAAGCCTGCTTGGTTTAGTCCCCCCTTTGCTTTGATACGCCTCAATCTTGAGTGGAACACGTAGGGGACAAGAAAGCCAATAAAGTTTTGGATGGAGATGTTAATCATAAGTTCAACAGAAGAACTCAGTTTTTTTGGGGGGGGAGGGGACTCAGTTTCATACTTAATAGCAATTATTTTCTTCTTCAGGGTATAAATCTCAGTGGGGGACAGAAGCAGCGGATCAGCCTGGCCAGAGCTACCTATCAAAATTCAGACATCTATATTCTGGATGACCCCCTGTCCGCCGTGGATGCTCACGTGGGAAGACATATTTTCAATAAGGTCTTGGGTCCCAATGGCCTGTTGAAAGGCAAGGTGAGACATTATTTAAAGTGATGAAGACAGGAGGAGGGGCACACATCTCCTAGGACTTCTGGGTCCTGAAGCACGTTTCCTTGTTTACCTGGCCCCTGGGCTGCTCAGGAGATAACAGTGTCGGACTGGTCTCCCAGGAGATGGCCCAGCGAGGGCTCCCACCTTGAGGTCATGGCTAATGCAGGAACTGACTCATTGGAACCTTATTCCCTGCTCTGACATTGAGCCTCCTAGGAGGATAGATGATGATAAAAAGTCCTTTGAGGAATTGCCATTGTGGCGCAGTGGAAACAAATCCAACTAGGAACCATGAGGTTGCAAGTTCGATCCCTGACCTCGCTCAGTGGGTTAAGGATCCGGCATTGCTGAGAGCTGTGGTGTAGGTTGTAGACTCGGCTCAGCTCCTGTGTGGCTGTGGTATAGGCCAGCAGCTGTAACTCCAACTGGACCCCTGGCCTAGGAACCTCCATATGCCCTGGGTGTGGCCCTAAAAAGACAAAAAAAAAAAAAAAAGCCTTTGAGATCTGTGGTATAATAAGAAATACATTTGGTCTTCATCACTAGTTCTTGGTACAGAGCTCCTAACCCTTAGAATTTCCTGAGAGATACTAGGAGTGACATTTGTTATTCATAATGAGCCCCTTTAGGTCACTCCCCAGTTTATGCTAATGAGTGACTGAGGGAGGGGCCCCTAAAGAGCCTCAGGACAGGGCTGTTCCTCAGAAAGACCAAATGATGGGAGCATTGGAACTTTCAGCCCCATTGACAGCCTCTGGGGAAGGGAGGATGGGCTGGAAAATGTGTTATAAAAATTCTTGAATAAGGAGATTCTGAGAACTTCTGGGTTGGTGAGAACTTTAAGGTGCTGGGAGGATGGCACCCCTGGTGAGAGCGTGGAAATTCTGCACAAGCGCCCCCTAACCTTACCGTATGCGTGTCTTCCTTCGCAGTTCCTCAGTCCTTTGTAACAACCTGGTAAACAGTTAAGTATTTTCCTGGGGTCTATGAGCCATTCTGGAAAACTATCAAACATGAGGGATGGGCAGAGTTCCTGTTGTGGCGCAGTGGTTAACGAATCTGACTAGGAACCATGAGGTTGCAGGTTCGATCCCTGGCCTTGCTCAGTGGGTTGAGGATCTGACGTTGTCATGAGCTGTGGTGTAGGTCGAAGACCCGGCTCAGATCCTGCGTTGCTGTGGCTCTGGCGTAGGCTGGTGGCTACAGCTCTGATTCGACCCCTAGCCTGGGAACCTCCATATGCCATGGGAGCAGTCCTAGAAAAGGCAAAAAGACGAAAAAAAGAAAAAAGAGAAGTGAGGGGTGGGGCTGTGAGAATCCCATTTTATAGCCTAGTTGGTCAGAACTGTGGGTGGCCCAGGACTTTCACTCAGAACCTGAAGTCAGGGCAGTCCTGTGGGACTGAGCCCTTAAGCTGTGTGATTTCTGGGTAGCTGGTGCCAGAACCAATTAACTTGTTGGACACTCCGAGAATTGCCTTGTGTCAGAAAACACCCCAGGGGACCTAACTAACAGTCTACTTTCTGGGACACAGGTCATCCTGCAGGTATTAAAGCTCTAAGAAGTCACTTTCCTGGGACTCTTGCAGGATGGCTGGAAAGGATGAGTCAACTTGAATATAGAAATAAACCTGACATTTTTGGAGTACTCGTTATGTCCTAGGCCTGTGCTAAGCACTTTGATTGTGTTGTCTCATTTCATTTGCACAATGGCCCTTTGACATGGTACAGATAAAGTGGCCCGAGCAAGTCGCTAGGGCTGGTCAGAGGCTTTCCTTCCCATGGGCCAGTTAGCTCAGTGGGCTGAGTGGGAGGGGCTGACAGAGCCCCTGCAGGGTTTGAACATTTCTCAGCAGCAACAAGTGTAGAGCAGGGCTGTCGGCTCTCCACCTGACTCCATCTGTATTGGGCCTGTTCCCTTCAAGACTTTTTTTTAAGTTTGCTCTTTATTTATTTACTTACTTGCGCCTGCACGCATGGTATTTGGAAGTTCCTGAGCCAGAAATCAAACCAGTGTCACAGCAGTGACCCAAGCCACTGCAGTGATCTCACCAGATCCTTAACCCTCTGTGCCACAAGAGAATTCCCCCTTCAAGACTTTTTGAATGCTGCCAGTCAGAGGATGGCAGGGTTGATGGGCTGCTGTCCCACTGTGGCCCTTTGCCTCTCTCAGATCAGTGAGTTAACAGGAATTCACTCTCCCTCCTATTCCTGGTTTCTGTCCTTATGACTAATTGTCTTCATTCATTCATTCATGAACTGAATACCCACCCCAGGCCGGTTTCATTGCAAAGACTGGACGTACACAGATGAAAAGGTCTTGTCTCTCCTCTCAATGAACTTACAATGAAATTGGCAGACATACCAAAAAAGTGAACAATAACATTATAGTACAATTTTCTTTTTAGGGCCTCACCTATGGCATATGGAAGTTCCCAGGCTAGGGGTCAAATTGGAGCTGCAGCTGTGGGCCTACACCACAGCCTCACCAGATCCAAGCCACGTCTGTCACCTACACCCACAGCTCACGACAATGCCGAATCCTTTAACCCATGGGCAAGGCCAGGGATGGAACCCGCATCCTCATGGATACTAGTTGGGTCTGTCACTGCTGAGCTGCAGTGGGAACTCCACAAGAATTCTTTTTAATGGCAGTCCATGCAAGCTATAATAGAAATGTTGAGGGTATACCCCGTTCTTGCCTGGGGACTCAGGAAAGGCTAGTAGAAGAGCTGGCTTTGAGCTGAGACTCGAGGGAAGAGCATCTCCTGAGTCTTCCTGATGGATAGGAGGGCCCGTGGGGCTGTGGAGTAGACAGCAGAGGCAGCGACGTGGGCTAGCTCTCTAGCCCAGAGGCCCAGCTCAATCCCACAGCTCCTCTTTGAGCCTCATAACTGACCGAGAGTTGGCCTCTGAGGGGAGTCCCTTTCCCAGGAGTCAGTGTCGTCCACAGATAGACACAAGCCCAAGGGATGCCAGGTCTTCCCCATGGAGGAGGAGGGCCTTCGCCAAAGACAAAACTTCTTGCCCTGCGATGGCTGTAACGTGCTAAAATAATCTGGGCCATTCTTTTTTTTTTTTTTTTTGTCTTTTTGCTATTTCTTGGGCCGCTCCCGTGGCATATGGAGGTTCCCAGGCTAGGGGTCTAATTGGAGCTGTAGCCACCGGCCTACACCAGAGCCACAGCAACGCGGGATCCGAGCCGCGTCTGCAACCTACACCACAGCTCACGGCAACGCCGGATCGTTAACCCACTGAGCAAGGGCAGGGACCGAACCTGCAACCTCATGGTTCCTAGTCGGATTCGTTAACCACTGCGCCACGACGGGAACTCCAATCCAGGCCATTCTTATGGGTTCAGTTGATTGGCTGCCTAGTGAGAAGGGCCCTTAGTTTTACATGTCTCAGTTGTACTGTTGGCCCATGATCTCAAGTGATATCCCTCAGCCCACCTCTTAGTGACCCGACCCAGGAAGCTGGAGGAAAATGTGTGTAGGGCAAACCTCACTGTCACTACAGGAAGATAGCTGAATAAATCCATGATGCCAAAAGTCTCATCATACACATGGGGTCAGGTTTGGGGATGAGGCACTGGGAAGTAAAGAGGAAGTGAAAGAGGCCAAGTAGTCAGGGCCACATTTTGAAGCAAAGCTTCACAGTCTGTCTAATCTTTCCTTTTATTTATTTTTTTGTCTTTTTAGGACCTAAGGCATATGGAGGTTCCCAGGCTAGGGGTCCAATTGGAGCTGTAGCCGCTGGCTGAAGCCACAGCAACATGACCCACACCACAGCTCATGGCAACGCTGGATCCCCAACCCACTGAGCAAGGCCAGGGATCGAAACCGCATCTTTATGGATACTTGTGGGGTTCGTTAACTGCTGAATCACAACAGGAATGCTTGTCTTCCCTTTTAAAGAGAAGCTAAGGGGAGTTCCCTTGTGGTGCAGTGGGTTAAGGATCCAGCATTATCACTGTGTCCCTGACGCAGGAACTTCCACATGCTGCAGATGCACTGAGAGGGGAAAAAATAAGCTAAGGGAGGTGATGGACAACAGCACAACTTACTGTTACTTTTTACAGACTCGACTCTTGGTGACACACAGCATTCACTTTCTTCCCCAAGTGGATGAGATTGTGGTTGTAGGAAATGGCACCATCTTGGAGAAAGGATCCTACAGTGCTCTGCTGGCCAAGAAAGGAGTGTTTGCGAAGAATCTGAGGACATTCGTAAAAGAGACGGATCCTGAAGACGAGGCCACAGGTGTGTGAAGAGGATTGGAACAGGACAGACCTTGAGTATGGAGGGGGTGGGAGGAGTAAACTCAAGCTCTTTACCTCCTGAACTAATCCGTATTCAGCGAACTTGACTTGGAAGTGAATTATCCAGAGATCCAAAATCCGTTCTTTCTGCTTTTTGTGTCTCTGTAAAGAAACACAAACATAGAAACTTTATATCCGAGCCAACCCGGGGGCTCTTCCTGTTCATCTGTTCTCTAACATGCAATTTAAGGGCTCGCCTTAGAAGTTGACTGGAGGTTTGGGGTGATTATCCCTTGTGGGAGAGACACCAGTGGCATGTGGGACCCCCTTTTAGCAAATGCCCTGCTTCTGTTGATTCAGGTCACCTTTCTCACCCTACTTACCCCAAATCCATTAAAACCACTTCCTGGAGGAGTTCCTGTCGTGGCTCAGTGGTTAACGAATCCGACTAAGAACGATGAGGTTGCGGGTTCGATCCCTGGCCTTGCTCAGTGGGTTAAGGATCTGGCGTTGCCATGAGCTGTGGTGTAGGTTGCAGACGAGGCTCGGATCCCATGTGGCTGTGGCATGGGCCAGCAGCTGTAGCTCCGATTAGACCCCTAGCCTGGGAACCTACATATGCCGTGGTGAGGCCCTAGAAAAGGCAAAAAGACAAAAAAAACAAAAACAAAACACTTCCTGGAAAGCTTCATGATACCTGAGACTACCAATTTACTGCTAAATTATTAATAAGCCCTAACAAAGGGATCTTGACTAATAGACCAAAAACCACTAGGGATTTTGTTTTTGTTTTGCTATTTAGGGCCACACCTATAGCATACGGACGTTCCCAGGCTAGGGGTTGAATCGGAGCTACAGCTGCCAGCTTATGCCACAACAACGCCAGATCCAGGCCATGTCTTTGACCTATACCACAGTTCATGGCTACACCAGATCATTAACGCACTAAGGAAGGCCAGGGATTAAACCCGCATCCTCGTGGATCCTAGTCAGCTTCGTTACTACTGAGCCACGATGGGAACTCCAAAACTACTGGGGATTTTGAAATAGAAAATAATCATAGCAGTTGCATAATGTCATAGTATATCACAGGAAGAGCCCCCATCCAGGGCCACTACCACCGATCCCTGATTAGCTGTGGTCAGTAACAGAGCCTTTTTCCCTGGAGTCTTTCCTGAGAACCTGCCAGCAGTAGTCCTGTGCGTGGTTTGGGGAACCTGCTTCAGGTAGCAATCACCAGCAAGAGGTCAGGACTGAGAAAGCAAGATCTGGAGGGTATAAGGGCACAGCAGAAGTCAGTCAGAAGAGGCAGTAACTACAGAGCCTGCAAGTGGAAGCACATTGAGGCCTCAAGGTCAGGACATGTGATGGTTTAAAAACCATAAGAGTCAGGAGTTCCTGTTGTGGCTCGCCAGAAATGATCCTCACTAGGATCCAAGAGGATGTGGGTTCAATCCCTGGTCCCCCTCAGTGGGTTAAGGATCTGGAGTTGCTGCAAGCTCTGGTGTAGGCCGCAGATGTGACTTGGTTCTAGCATTGCTGTGGCTGTGGTATAGGTCAGCAGCTGCAGCTCTGGTTTGACCCCTAGCGTCCATATGCTGCCCCTGGAGCCCTAAAAAGAAAAAATAAAAGCCGCAAGAGTCAGAAGGAAAAGCCTAAACCAGGAAGCAATGGTGAGAAAGGGCATGAACAAAGAATAGGATGGTGTGAGCTACAAGGACTAGGAGCAGAAAGTGGGGCAGGGTTACCAGCAACAAGGAAAGGGTCAGAGCTTTCCATCAGTCTTTACATGCTCCAGGGCCTGGCCTAGAGAAACAAAAAGCCCTGACTGGGGAGTGAAGCTTTCAAGCAAAGGGACAGTGTCTGATGCTGGATCCCCCTGCATTACTACTTAATCACATCACCATAACCTGGGCAGTTTTCTTATACTAATTCTAAACTTTTATTTTCCCAATTTGCCTGGATCTGAGTTTCTGGATTCTGTTATTAACCCCCCATGTGTGGACGGGCCCTTTGAAAAAAAATCCTATCTTTTGTGTGCAAAAGAGTGTTTGCAAAACAGCTCCTTAAACCCTAGTTCTGATAAATATTGATAGGCCATTTCTAAGATGTTATCCAAGCCCCAGTGTGTGCTAATGATATTGTGTTGGTTCTGGGGCTGAAAGTATAAGAACACAAGATGATAGAATAAAGGGAAGGGTAGGAGGGCAAAGTAACCTGTATCACTATTAGCTCTGTGTATTTCCTAATTAGCCGCCTTAACAAAACACTACAAACTGGGGAGCTTAAACAACAGAAATGTATTGTCTCACAGTTATAGAGGCTAGAAGTCCAAAATCAAGGTGTTGCAAGATTGGTTCCTTTTGAAAGTGATAGGGAAAAATCTGTTCCAGGTCTATCTCCTAGCTTCTTCTGGCTTGCTGGCAGTCTTTGGCGTTCTTGGCTGTAGACACATCACATCAGTCTCTGCCTTTGTCTTCACATAGTCTTCTACCTTAATGTGCATTTCTGTCTTCCAGTTTCCCCCTTTTATGCAGATATCAGATGTGTTGAATGGGCCTAATAGACATGAGAATTCAATCTCATACTTTCTTTAGATTTTAGACATGGTTTTGTTGTTGTTGTTTGAACATATTTATCATAGCTGATTTAAAGTCTTTGTCCAGTAAACCCAACATCTGTGCTTCCCGAGGTATAGTTTTTGTTAGCTGCTTTTCCCCCGGTGTATAGTTCCCTATTTTTCTTCTTCTTTGTGTGTCTCATAATTTTTTGTTGTTGTTGAAAACTGGTCATTTAAAATAGTATAGCAATTCTGGAAATAACATATCTCTTCCCTCCTTCCTTCACCAGGGTTTGTTGTTCCTCTTGTTTATTTTCCTGAACTAATTCTGTATGTGTGTATATATATATATATATATATATATATATATATATATATATATATATTACTAATTTATTTATTTTTGTCTTTTTAGAGCCATACCCATGACATACGGAGGTTTCCAGGCTAGGGGTTGAATTGGAGCTGTAGCCACTGGCTTACACCACAGCCACAGCAATGCCAGATCTGCAAGTCTGTGACCTACACCACAGCTCATGGCAATGCCAGATCCCTAACCCACTGAGCAAAGTCATGGATCAAACCTGCATCCTCATGGATCCTAGTCAGATTCATTTTGATGGGCCACAACGGGAACTCCTAAGCCTATATTCTTTGTCTCATGTGGCCACTGAAGTCCCTGCTTGGTTGGCTTAGTGGTAAGATAATGACTGGACAGACAGATTTCCTTAAGTGCCTAGAACCAATAGATCTACTCAGCCTATGCTGAGAAGCTGTGTGTGTTTGGGGGGGCTGGAGGGGAGGGCATGGGTGGGGGGGGTGATGAACATGTCTTTAATACACACAGCAGGCAATTTATGGTTCTGTCTTAGCCTTTGTTTCCTGCTTGCACAGAGCATGGAGGTAAGCCAGAAGTAAGAGAATAGCACTTTTTCAGGTCTTTCTTGGGCATATGTGTAACTCTACACAAGTGTATGACATTCTTTTTTTTTTTTTTTAGGTTTTTTTCTTTTTTTTCTTTTTCTTTCTTTTCGTTTTTCTTTTCTCTTTTGGCTGTTCCATGGCATGTGGAGTTCCTGGTCCAGGATAAGGTCTGAGCCACAATTGTGACCCACATTACAGCTGTGGCAACACCAGATCCTTTAACCCACTGTTCTGGGCCTGGGGTTGAACCTGCATCCTAGTGTTACAGAGACAAAGCTGATCCCATCCTGCTACAGCAGGAACTCTGTGTATGACATTCTTGACTACCAGGAATATACTGATGATACCAAAGCTCCCTATCTTATTGCCCACATTTTCCTTTTAAGTTCCTGGCCAGCTTCTTATTTGCCCCAACTGTTATCACTGCCTTAGGCAGCTGTGATGTTAATCAATTGCTGCTGATTGTTAGAGCCAACTCCAAGTGAGGTCCAATAAAGAAAAGCCCTGTGAGTGGGGTTTTCCAGGAAACTGCCAGACAGGTCAAGTAATGACAGTTCTCTAGCAATGAGGCTTTTGGGGCTTGTCCTGAACCTACTCTGTTTCCTTCAGCAGCTGCTAGGCTGCTGGTTTTCATGGTTACAATGATTGTGAGGTTGTTTTTCTAGGCTACAGCAGATCTAAGGAGAGGGGAATAGGAATAGGATAAATTTAACTGCTATAAAGCTTACCATCCTTTCTGAGGTTTAGTCATTTTTCTTAACTGTTCCTTGGATTGTTGCAAGCTTTTGGTTAATTTCAGAGTTATGGAAAATTTGATTTTGACAATTTTTGGTGAGTATGCTTATGGTGTTTACCGAAACACAAATTTCTGGAGGTCCTTACTCTACCATTTTCATTGGTGCCCAAGCTGTTTTACATTTTATTTTCAGGATTTTAAAAAAGTGCTTTAAATTAGTATAAGTTTGTCAAATTTGAATTTCATGCAGAATACTTTAAATTTACACTCACCTTTTTAGTCAGTTCTGGGGGTTAGGACTCTTCTGTTTGTCTACTATAACCCTTAAAAGTTCTTTCCTGCTCTAAAGGAACTTGGAAACTTCTGGGAATATTGTGCTCTTTTTTAACCATGTTCTCTTCTAGTGGAATATTAAGTCATCTCCTCCTCCTCCTCCACCTCTTCTCCTCCTTTTAAATTTTATGGCTACACCTGTGGCACATTGAATTTTCGGGACTGGGGATTGCACATGTGCCTCCACAGTAACCCAAGCCACTGCAGTTGGGTTCTTAACCCACTGCACCACAGAGGAAACTCCTAACTCATCTCTTCTTTATCATGCTATTTCTCAATGAGATGTCCTAAGAAGTAGTATTTCTGGAGTAAAAGATTCCAAGTTCTGTGTACATCTGGGGTCTCTTGCTAAGGCCAACAAGATCAGAAAAGACTTCTCTCCTTGTTCATAGGGCTATGAGAGCTCTATGCAGCTCTCTCCCTAACTTTCGATGTGATGTGTCTTCTAGTCAACGAGGACAGTGAAGAAGATGCCTGTGAGCTGACGCCCAGTGTGGAAGAAAACCCTGAGGATGCGGCCTCCTTAAAGAGAGAGAATAGCCTTCGTCAGACACTCAGCCGCAGGTTGGTCATCTGTTCAGCTCAGGACCTCCATCAATTCCAGTTTCACTTGATCATTCTTTTTCCTCTGTGGAATTTTCCCGAGGGGAGTGGACACCACGGACCCTCCCAGCTCTTCCTTGTTCCTTGCATGGGAAGTAGGGTTGGGGTGGTGTGTCTCCCCCATGGCCATCTGCTCTGAAATGCACTTTGACACAAGCAGAGCGACTGTGACATCTGCTTGCAAGATGTACCCTTGGGATGTATCTACATGCTCAGGAAATCTCCCCCCCTCCTCAGTTCTAGGTCCAGTAGCAGGCGTTTGAAGTCCTTAAAAGACTCCTTGAAAACTCAGAAGGGGAACATCCTGAAGGAGGAGACAGAACCCGTGAAAGGACAAAAGTTAATTAAGAAGGAATTCTTACAAACTGGAAAGGTACAGTGAAAAGTACCATTAGAGATTATATAAGATTTGGGATTAGAACATTTTTTTTTTTTTTAGTTTGATGACTTGAATACATATCTGCAGAAAGATCTGTCTTACGTGCTTTGCAAATATTTAAATGTATCACTGAAATGTTAGCAGAGATGCTGGGCTTTTTACCAAATCGTATTTCTGTGAAGAATGACCCGTTTCCTGTGAATATCTTCACACCACACTTCATGAGGGTTTGATTCTGTTTGGATATGTGGTGAAAACAACAAAAGTGCTTTGAGATGCAATTCGGGGAGCCAGAGAGCACCACTATATCAAGCTTATGGCACATAGTTCAAATTAGTAAAACTTAAAACCAAGGTCTTAAATTTAAGGTCTTAAGCATTAATAAAATGGATTCCCAGGTCTGTGGTATAGCCTTACCTGTTCCACTTTGCTTTTAGATTTTCCCCTCTTAATTGCATCTAGAAGCTCATTAACAGTCTGATGGTTATTTACCCGGCATTGTGTTCCAGGATCGGTGATTATCTGGGCCCAGTGTAGAAATGGTGGTCGTAGACTACCAAATTTTGCTACCTCTGCTGTTCACTTTTCCAAAGGGCTTCACTCCCCTCCCCCCATGATTGGTATTCTGCGTAATTCCTTGCCTAAAGCCATTAGGAATTCTACTAATGTTGAGGGTGGGGACTTTGCAGGTGAAGTTTTCCATCTACCTGAAATACCTACAAGCAATAGGATGGTGTTCCATAGTCTTCATTGTCCTTGGGTTTATGCTGTATTCTGTGGCTTTTATTGGATCGAATCTCTGGCTCAGTGCTTGGACTGGTGACTCTAAAATCTACAATAGCACCAACTATCCAGCCTCTCAGAGGGACCTGAGGGTTGGTGTCTTTGGAGCCCTGGGATTAGCACAAGGTATGTGTGACGGCTACGACAGCCATCTCTGAGGTCTGTCAGGTCCATGGACTTTGCCCTTATGTCTTTGGCACAGGTCTTCAGGGACCCCTGGGCACTGCCCGGTGCTAACTAAACTGGTTCCATTTCTAGGTATATTCGTGCTCATAGCAACTCTCTGCAGTGTCCATGGTTGTATCCATGCCTCCAGCATCCTTCACACACAACTGCTGAGCAATATCCTTCGAGCACCTATGAGTTTTTTTGACACAACACCCATAGGCCGGATTGTGAACAGGTTTGCTGGCGTAAGTAACTCAAGGGCTGTGGGATGTGTTTACCTGCTATGGATCTTTCCATTTCCGACAGGGAAAGCATTCTCACGTGCCCTCAGGCAACACAGTGCAGTTCCAGATCTTCAGTCCCCTCAGCATGTAGATGTTTCTTGAGTACTTTGTGTAGGGATGTAGGGTGAACAGCTCTGGCCTTTTAAGTAGCTCACCATCTAGTGGCAGGGGATGGCCAAGGAAATAATGGATTATGATAGAATATGGGAAAACCAATAACGAGGCAGATGGTGGATTCCGGGAGTACAGGAATGACAGAGGAAAGAGGTGCCAGCTCAGCCTGGGTGACTAAGGGGGGGGGGAAATGTCAGAAAAGGTGAGATTGTAAGTCATAGAAGTTAGCCAGGGAGATGGTGGAGGGAGGGAACGGGTGGGTGCAGTAGAAGTGGGATGTAGAGGATTGGTCTATAGAGGGAAAAACACAAGAAGCAACTGCTGCTTGTGACAGTGAATAAAAGGGTCCACAGGGAGTTCCTGTTGTGGCTCAGCTGTGGTAACCAATCTGACGTATTCATGAGGTGTGATCCCTGGCCTTGATCAGTGAGTTAGGTATCTGGCTGTGGTGTAGGTCGCAGACTTAGCTTGGATCCTGTGTTGCTGTGGCTCTGGTGTAGGCCAGCAGCTGTAGCTCTGATTCAACCCCTAGCCTGGAAACTTCTGTATGCCATAGGTGAGGCTCTAGAAAGTGGGGGGGGGGGTGGGTGGCTGGGAACGGCAGGACAACCCTTGGTTTGGTTGCTGCCTCCCTTCCTGGTACTTCCATCTTTGCTACTTTAAAAATAAGTAAATGAGGAGTCCTCTCGTGGTTCAGCAAGTTAAGTATCAGGTGGTGTCACTTCAGTGGCTTGGGTTGCTGCTGTGGCATGAGTTTGATCCCTGGCCCGGGAACTTTCACATGCCACAGGTGTGGCCAGAAAAAAGTAAATGAGGTATGGATTAGATTTTTTTCCCCCTAACCCTATGATATATGGAGTCCTGCAGCCAGGGATCAGAGCCAACCTGAGCCACAGATGTGACCTATGCTGCGGCTACAGCAACATCAGATCCTTTAACTCACTACGCCAGGCTAGGGATCAAACCTGTGTCCTGGTGCTGTAGAGACACCATTGATCTCATTGTGCCATGGCAGGAACTCCAAAAATCTTGTGATTTATTGGAGTTCTGAAATGTCTGCAGGTCCTGGAACCCTTAGCATGCATGACCGCATTCATTCATTCAACAACATTCCTGAGACCTTCTATGAGCCAAGGACTGTACTGGGCATTGGGATGCTCAGTAAATGCTAAGGTCATAGGTGGCACTCTTCCATGGGCCAGACTGAACTACTGAGTCGTGTGCATGTGTGTGCATGTTTGTCTTTTTTAGGGCCACACCTGCCACAGCAGTGCCAGATCCAAGCCAAGCCTGCAACCTACGGCACAGCTCATGGCAATCCAAACTCATGGTTACTGGTTGGGTTTGTTACCACTGAGCCACAACAGGAACACCTGAACTACTGATTCTTAATGAATATGAGATGGAAATTTCAGGAACAGAGGAAACCAGACAATTCTGAGTAATGTTCAACTATCACCACAGAGTTTTCAGTCCTCTGTTTGGTAGAAGAGGGCGCATTAAAAAAAAAAAAAAATGTCTGGGGAGTTTCTGTCGTGGCTCAGTGGTTAATGAATCCAACTAGGAACCATGAGGTTGCGTGTTCGATCCCTGGCCTTGCTCAGCGGGTTAAGGATCCGGCATTGCTGTGAGCTGTGGTGTAGGCCAGTGGCTACAGCTCGGATTCGACCCCTAGCCTGAGAACCTCCATATGCCGTGGGAGCGGCCCAAGAAATGGCAAAAAACGACCAAAAAAAAAAAATGGCTGAGCAACTCTGAACTCTCTATTTGGTCTTGGAGCAGACATAAGAAGTGGAACTCACAGCCCGCAGCCAATTTCCAGGGAGATGGTGATGCTTCAGAAGTGGGCAGGCCCCCCACTTACCACTTTCCTCTGAAACAAAAATGGTGGTCTTGATGTCATTCGAGACAACTTAAGTGGGCTTTCTGCTCTTTAATGGAACCTTAAAAAGTACACAATTTTGCTTTTTTTTTTTTTAGGGCCGCACCCAAGGCATATGTAAGTTCCCAGGCTAGGGGTTGGATCAGAGCTGCAGTTGCCAGCCTATGGCGCAGTCACAGCAACTTGGGATCCAAGCCGCATCTGCAACTTACACCACAGCTCACAGCAATGCGAGATCCTTAATCCATTGAGCGAGGCCAGGGATTGAACCCACATCCTCATGGGTACTATTCAGGTTCATTACTGCTGAGCTACAGCAGGAACTCCCAAAAGTAACACAATTTTGTAATTTTGTCTTTTTTTTTTTTGCCTTTTCTAGGGCCGCACCCACGGCATATGGAGGTTCCCAGGCTAGAGGTCCAATTGGAGCTGTAGCCACCGGCCTACACCAGAGCCACAGCAATGCAGGATCTGAGCCGCATCTATAACCTACATCACAGCTCACGCAATGCTGGATCCTTAACCCACTGAGCAAGGCCAGGGATCAAACCCGCAACCTCATGGTTCCTAGTGGGATTCGTTAACCACTGAGCCACGAGGGGAACTCCCCAAAGGTACACAATTTTGGATGGAGAGATTTCTCACAGGAATTTTGCAAAGACTGCATACTTTTTCTGATGTTGTAATATATCTCTGAATCTGAAAATCTGTGAAAGAGAACACAGATTTTACTGTGAGTTATAAGCAGTCATATTTTGCTAACTACTTTTGCGTGAAAAGAGAAACTGTCATTCATTATACACGGAGTATTGTAGGGGAGGTGGCTCAGACCCTAAAGAGGAGTTAGATCTATGGTCCTCTGGAGCCGATGACTGAGCCCTTAAAAGGAAATAGATGGAGGAAGGAAAGATGGAAAATCTGTGCCAGGTCAAGGTCAAAAGTAATCTGCATAGAATTGATCGCTGGTGAGAATTTTTTTTCTATTAACCCTGGACGTGTAGTTATTTGCATTCTGAGAGGAAAGGTAAATTAGACTCAGGAGTCATCCACTCTTCAGGGCTCTCTTGGGAAACTCTTCTCTCTCACCCAGTTTGGAACACTTCAGAGATCATTTGGACTCACTTTGATACTCACATATTACTAATCCTAGATTAATATAATCTAAGAAATATAGACAAAGGAGACCCAAAATGTAAGCCAGGTTTCCTGTGTGTACCAAACCATCCATCCATCTACACACCTGTCCAACCATCCATTGGCTTATTTATTCATTTATTCAAAAGGACATGAAAGCACTATGCAGTAAGACCCATCCATCAGCTATGGGCTCCTTGCTTAGAACAGGGGCCAGGCAGGGATCACATTGAATATACACCTCTCTTTCTCTGTGAAGCTCTCTGCTTGGTAAAGGAAACAACTTCCCAGGCAAAGGATGGTTCTTCAGGCAAGGGTGGGTGACAGGGCTTGTTGGCTGTATACTCCAAACAAATGTTTATTAAATGCTTGTTATGTACCAGGCTGTGTTCTGGGTGATCAGCAGAATCAGGACCTGTGTAAAGTTCGAATGATAAAATTGGCTTGGTTATAGGAGAATGGACGTGTAAGGCTCTATTAGCTTAGAGTGGTTACGAATGGTTTAATAGATTTGAAAAATGGGAATTTCACTGAGTGAAATTCTATGGCTGACTCTATTGAAAAAGATGAATAATGGCTGCCATATTGATTTGGAGGGATTTAGAAAGATGAAAGAGTTACAGAAAGAAGATGGGTTGTTGGGATGAACGGAACACTGTACTGCAAATGAAAACCATGAACCCATTAAAGGAAGGAGTCAGTGGGAACCCTGAGAAATTTCCCTGAGAAAATTCCCTGCTGGAACCTGGAAGTCCAGTGTTACAGAAATCATTAGCACCTTGTCTCTCCTTTTTATGTCCCCAGGATATTTCCACCCTGGATGACACCCTCCCCATGTCTTTGCGCTCCTGGCTTATGTGCTTCCTGGGCATCATCAGCACCCTTGTCATGATCTGCTTGGCCACCCCCGTCTTCGTCATCATCATCATTCCTCTTGGCATCATTTATGTGGCTGTTCAGGTAGGTTTAGAAATGGCTAGGTTTCCTTTCCTCTCATAAAAGCCCAAGCTCCTTCCTGAGACTTATTTATTGCTGGTCCCTCCCTGCCTCTCCAGCCTCTCTGTCGTGGAATCATATATTCACATCCCAAGGAGCCTGTGGGCCACTGAATGAAGCCCAAATGTCTGTACTGTTAGGTACAGGGTCACAGTCAACCTCACCTCCGCTGCTGCCCCCCACAAATTAAAGTGGGGCCAATGGACATTCGGTTCCAAGCCTACTTGGAGGTTGGGTCTGGACAAAGTCCTGAAGCCCTGTAACACCCTGCACAAGGGGTAGGTCATGGATTGCTTCTAGAAGAGCTGTGCTAAGGCTGCTTTGGGCTTCATCCTTTTGGTGATGGTTCTTGGCAGGAGCCGATCTCTTTTCACTTCAGAGCAACTCTCCTGTTACAGAGGTGTCTGTGGATGGCTTAGGCTCCATTCCAGGGTGTTTTGGAGGCCACAGCTAGCTGGAGAGCCATGCCTCATGGAAAAACTGGAGCAAGTGGAAAGGGCTTCAGGCCCATAATCACTGACGAGGGGAGGGAAGCTGTGGAGAGAATGCCTGTCCTACCATCATCTTTGGGAGGAACTGTTTGCCTCAGGAAAACAATTCTGAAGCCTCGTGGCCTGTGGCAAGGTGACCCTACCTGGTGTTTTTTTGGGGTTTCTCAGGGACATTTTCATCCCTGTTAGTAACAAACCAGCAAATAAGAGGCAGGAAATTTGAGGAAACGTCCAAGATTAACATTTTGAATTCTGACTCTCAAATGCACAGCTCTTCTCTGGTTACAGCAAATCCTCTTGGAATAATCTAGTAGCACCACCAACCCCGTCCCCCCTCAGGCTTCACTCTCTATATTTTTGTCTTTTTAGGGCCACACCCGTGGCATATGGAGGTTCCCAGGCTAGGGGTCCACTCGGAGCTGTAACTGCTGGCCTACACCACAGCCACAGCAATGCGGGATCCGAGCCGAGTCTGTGACCTACACCACAGCTCATGGCAACACCGGATCCTTAACCCACTGAGCAAGGCCAGGGATCGAACCCGCAACCTCATGGTTCCCAGTTGGATTCGTTTCTGCTGCACCACGACAGGAACTCCAGCCTTCACTCTCTATTACATCCCACTTCTGGTCCTTAGACCCTCAACATTCTGCACACTTCCAGAACGATCTTTACCTGCACATACTGTCAAGGCACAGTTCTGGTCCCTTGCCTGATTTTATTTTTATGCAAACCTCAGCCATTTATTATTGCTCATGCTCTATACCCCTCGGTTCCCAGCTGCATTTATAAAATCCTTTTGGAGATGGTTTTTCTAACCACTACAGAACTACTGTTTTGATGATAATGTGCTGATTGATTCTCGGGAGCATACAGATAAGGGTGACAACTTACATGGTTTGAAAATGCCAGCCCCTAGGTGGTGCTTCCTGTTCCCCACCAACCCCAGCTCTTCCCACCACCCTCGTCCTCTGAGCCGCTCGCATCACTCCTCTGTCAGAGGCGACACCAGAGGCCTCTTGTCTGTCTGGTTGTGGGCTGTGTTCTCAACATAAAGAATGATGGGGGCTGGGTAAAGGGGTTCTTTGGTGGCTCAGCAGGTGAAGGATCCAGCATCGTCACTGCTGAGGCTCTGGTCACTGTGGACGTGGCAAAGAAAGAAAAGAATGTTGGGTCATGGCCATGAAAGAAGAGGTACCAGCATATGGGATGTGATTATGTGACTGATTCTTTCCTTTTTGGGGTCCAGATATTTTATGTGGCCACTTCCCGCCAGCTCAGACGACTAGACTCTGTCACCAGGTCCCCAATCTACTCTCACTTCAGTGAGACTGTGTCAGGCCTGCCTGTTATCCGTGCCTTTGAGCACCAGCAACGGTTTCTAAAGCACAACGAGATAGCAATTGACACCAACCAGAAATGTGTCTTTTCCTGGATTATCTCCAACAGGTGAGGCTGCCCCTGAGTATGCACCCAAATAGGTGCTCTGGGGTTCTGCACGTTTGACTTTAGCTGTGGGAGGACATAGGGGGCCAGTGCTGTGAAATTCATTCTGGCCAAACATGCCTGTTAATAGCGGAGAGGAAGCATTAGCTTTGGAGTCAGCCTGGGTCCCTGTGTTGCCCTGCCCCTTGCTAAGCAGAGTGAATTGTCTTGACTCCTCTCAGGAAAACCTCATTTTCTTTGTCTTTATGATGGCTGGAATATTTTTATGACAGCTGGAATACATCCTATCTCACAGGCTTACGGAGGAAGTCAGTGACACGTGTGAGCATTTTGTAATCCAGGTTCTGTACAAGTGCTGGGTGCACTGGCCATTGTTGGCTTCCCTGAGATTCTCCATAGATGGAACACTCTCTGTAAGGTGCTGAGAGAAGTGGAGGTTGCAAGGAGGCGAGCTGGGAATTCTTAGGTAAAATCAGTGATGGCAGAAATGGAAAGCTTGCATTCTTTATTTCTCCAGCTTCATCAGACCCTGGCAAGAAGTCCCTAGAGGAGGAAGCCCTTTTTCAAGAAGTGAAAACTCTTGAGTGGCTTCCACATCTTCTCGAGGTGTGAAGGTCAACCTAATGAGACTTAGAATTTTTTTTTCTTTTTTGGCTGTGCCTGTGGCAAGTGGAGGTTCCCAGGCCAGGGATAGAACCTGTGCCATAGCAGTGACCTGAGCCATAGCAAAGACACTGGGCCCTTAACCCAGTGAGCCACTAGGGAACTCAGAATTATTTGGAACATGAAGACGTCAGGAATTTGATTGTAAAGTTTGTTTTTGTTTTTGTTTTTAGGGCCACACTTGCAGCATATGGAAGTTCCCAGGCTAGGGGTTGGATCTGAGCTGCAGCTGCTGGCCTATGCCATAGCCACAGCAACGTGGGATCCAAGCCATGGTCTGTGACCTACACCACAGCTCATGGCAATACCAGATCCTTAACCCACTTAGCAAGGACAGGGATCAAACCCACATCCTCGTGGATACTAGTCGGGTTTGTTTCCACTGAGCCACGATGGGAACTCCCAGATTCTTTATGCCACTTTTTCCCATGCCTAATCAAAAGAAATCATTTGGAATACTTATTAAAAATGTAGGTTCCTGGAGTTCCCGTCGTGGTGCAGTGGTTAACAAATCTGACTAGGAACCATGAAGTTGCGGGTTCGGTCCCTGGCCTTGCTCAGTAGGTTAAGGATCCGGCGTTGCCGTGAGCTGTGGTGTAGGTTGCAGACGTGGCTCGGATCCCGCGTTGCTGTGGCTCTGGCGTAGGCCGGTGGCTACAGCTCCGATTCAACCCCTAGCCTGGGAACCTCCATATGCCACGGGAGCGGCCCAAGAAATAGCTAAAAAGACAAAAAAAAAAAAAAAAAGTAGGTTCCTGAAACCAGTTCCTTGAATTTGCTGAGGAAGAGTCCAGGAATTTTTTGGTATGATTTTTAACAATTGGCCACCAGATGATTCTTATGATTTGGCAGCTTTGGGAGCTATAGGATTCAGTATTTTCTTAGTTTAGAAAACTTCTCTAGTATCTTTAAAATGCAATTTGGAGTTCACTCTTGGTGTAGTGGGTTAAGGATCCAACGTTGTCACTGCAGTGGCCCAGGTTGCTACTGTGGCCTGGGTTCAGTCCCTGGCAAGGGAACTTCCATGTGCCATGGGCATGACTCCCCCAAAATGCAATTTATTTCCTAAAATCCAATTATAAGACTTTAGGAACACATGGTTTAAGCAAATTGAGGTAGTTCTTAAGAATGCAACCTGCTCACTCAAGCCCCTTGAGAATACTCTGTGAACACCTAGGTTGCTGGGTAGGATAAGGAAGCAGACACCTCTCATGGACTCCTCTTCTTCTGGTTCTGTTGTCCTACAGGTGGCTTGCAGTTCGTCTGGAGTTTATTGGGAACATGATTGTCTTCTGTTCATCCTTGATGATGGTTATTTATAGAAATACCCTGAAGGGGGACACTGTGGGCTTTGTTCTGTCCAACGCGCTCAATGTGAGTCTGAAGGTTGGGGGTGGGTATTGGTTGAATCAAGGCATTATTCTTTTTCGTTTTGGTTTGGTTTTTTGGTTTTTTTGTTTGTTTGTTTAGGGCTGTAGGTGCAGCATATGGAAGTTCCCAGCCTAGGGGTTGAATCGGAGCTACAGCTCCCGGCCTACACCACAGCCACAGCAACACTGGATCCTCATCCCAATGAGTAAGGCCAGGGATCGAACTTGCATCCTCATGGATACTGGTCAGGTTCCTTTCGGCTGAGCCACAGCAGGAACTCCTAATGCCTTATTCTTAAATAGTCTAGAGTATACCATGGAGTCCATGCGCTTGAGTCATTTCTACATCCCGAGGGGCCACAGGGAGACTGAGGTTCAGACCCTGGCTCCATCTCTTACTAACTGTGTAACCCATGCACGTGATCCTTCCTCTTTCTAGGCAGGTACCAGTGTCATCGGGAAAAATTGATACAAATGCCGTGGCCCTTGGGTGTTAAGGAAACAATTTCATATGATTCAGTCTAATGGTTTCCTGTCTCTTTGCCTCTGCTTAATTATAGTCAATAGAAAGAACCCCTGAAAATATATAACAGAGCATATACCCAGAAAACCTTTTAAAGAAATAACTCCTCCCATGTTTGTTTTTCTTAAATCACAGAATAATTGGAGTTAATTTTCATAAAGAATATAGGCTGATAAGACTATATAATGTATCCCCCAATTGAGTAAGGGATAAATATCAGACTATTTCTTCTCACCTACAAGGGTGAGAGGCACTGCCATTAATGTTGGCTAAATGACACTTGTTTACGGAGTCATTGGGCCATCTTTTGTGGTGTCTTTCTGAACTGATATATTGGAGGTCGGCTACCAGCAGGGTCTATGTGGTGATGTTTCAGGAGGAGTTCATAAGGCCCCAGGCGACCATGGTGGGACACCCACAAGGACTCTGCCATTCACCAGAATCACTGGGTTGCCTGTGCCACTGCCCTTTCACGCCCCCACGTCTAGGCTTACTGACCTAGGACAGATAGGGCAAAGAGGTAGAGAACTATTAGATTGAACCTAAACAAAACATCCAAATATCAACAATTCGGGCTGGTCCAAGTGCAATGGAGCTTACCATTAAGTGATCACTGCCGGTTACAGATTTCTTCGTTCCTTCTCCACTCTCACTGCTTCACTTGACTTTAAACACACACACACTTCGTATGGTTCCACCTACATCAAGGGGGTTACTCTTAGTCCCCACTCTCCTATGCTCTTCCTCTCTCTAAGCACCATGTGCTCAAAAAATTGCCCTGTGCATTTGTGCCAGGACTTTGTTTTTGCCTGAAAGAAGTTTGGATCTGAGTAACTAGATTCCCTGGACTCTGGCCCAGATTTTTTTTTTTTTTTTTTTTTTAGGTCACATCTGCGGCATATGGAGGTTCCCAGGCTAGGGGTCGAATCGGAGCTGGAGCTGCTAGTTTACACCACAGCCACAGCAACACGGGATCTGAGCTGTGCCTGTGACCTACACCACAGCTCACGGATGCTAGTTGGATTCTTTTCTGCTGAGCTATGATGGGAACTCCTGGCCCAGATCTTAACAGCCATCTTCCTGGTGGGTTAGATGTATCTTTGTAATGGCAGGAAGGTACCTGGAGTATCTTAAGGTAACAGAGGACCAGGGTCCATGTAGAAGTCCCGCCGGGAGGGTTGGTTTCTCAATCAAGCTGTTGTTAACTGAGAGCAGAGACAATAAGAAACTTTTTGGAAGGACTTTTCCTACCCCGTGTCTTTCCTTATGCCTGCCCCATTGGGAGAACGCCACCTCTACCTCCTAAGGGCCAAGTTCAGGTCCCACTGCACCAGCCGCCAGCCTCTCCAGCCTCAGCTTTGGCCCCAGGCCACTCCGAGCCGTGTTGCTTTTCGTGTGAGCACCACACAGCCGAGCACTTCCTCGTCCTCCAGCCACTAGATGCACTGGCCTCATTTCCCCCCCAACCCCAAGGAGGCGTGGATTGTCACTCACACGTTTCCTTGCTCCCTTCTAGAGCCTGGCACAGTGCTGGCTACCAAGTGGGCACTAGATGGACCTTGCAGTTTAACTAGTTGGATTGGTTTCTGAACCTGAGATGATCTTTAGTCTTCCGGTTTTTCTGTAGATCACACAAACCCTGAACTGGCTGGTGAGGATGACGTCAGAAATCGAGACCAACATTGTGGCTGTTGAGCGAATAAATGAATACATACATGTGGAAAATGAGGTAAGGAGGAGTCAGGAGAGCCCAGGGACAAGGGAAAAAGAAAAGTGACTGTGTCAAGAATCCATCTTCACCTGGAGTTCCCATTGCGGCTCAGCAGAAATGAAGCCCACGAGTACCCATGAGGATGCAGGTTTGATCCCTGGCCTCGATCAGTGGGTTAAGGTTCTGGCGTTGCCATGAGCTGTGGTGTATGTTGCAGACACGGCTCGGATCCTGCGTGGCTGTGGCTGTGGTGTAGGCTGGCAGCTGTAGCTCCAATTAAACTTCTAGCCTGGGAACTTCCATGTGCTGTGGGTGCGGCCCTAAAAAAAAAAAGAGACGTCTTTACCTAATCTAGAGATTTCACATGGGGTCATAAAAGTTCTCTGAAAATTCCCCTTTGTGTAACTCAAACGACCTAATTTCTTAAAACCTAAAATAGGAAATGGTTAGGGGACACTCAGGTCTTGGGATGGACCACATTAAATGGTGGCTTCAGAATTCCCTGGTGGCTGGCTCAGTGGGTTAAGGATCCAGTGTTGTCGCTGCTGTGGGGGTTCAATCCCTAGCCCAGGAACTTCCACATGCCATAAGCATAGCCAAAAAATAGAAAATGGTGGCTTCATTCTGGACCTCCATAGAGCAACACCGGATCCTTAACCCACTGCACCACAGCGAGAACACCAGGATAGGGATATCTTTAATTGAGTAAGGTAAGAACCTTCTGGAATTACCAGTTTAGTTCAGTCTATTCAACACAGATGCCCACAGGTGGCTGGGACACTGCCACCCTGTTCTGAGCCAGAGTCCCACGGGAGAGTTGAGTGAGTTGTCACCATGCAAAGCATTTCTCCTGTTTCCTTGCCAGGCACCTTGGGTGACTGATAAGAGGCCTCCAGACGGTTGGCCCAGCAAAGGGGAGATCCAGTTTAGCAACTACCAAGTGCGGTACAGGCCTGAGCTGGATCTGGTGCTGAAAGGGATCACTTGTGACATTAAGAGCACAGAGAAGGTAGGTGGAGCTGAAGAAAGGCCTGGGTGTGAGTCCTTGTGGACACAGAAGTGGAGAACCGTGGACTCTGGGCTTTCATTATTTGGTGAAGTGAGCTGTCGGGGCATTTCCTCTGCCCTGGGGAGGTGTAGGGACAGAGAGCCACCACCAGAGGGCAGGATATTGACATGGGATCAAACAGAAGCTCTGCCTGGGCTGTAAAGTCTTTCTCCCTTGGCCCTTCCCTGCCTCCCTGCCGGCATCCTTCTTCTGTGGCTGGCAGGGTTCGTTTCCTGTAAGAGCCTCTCACAGAGGGGAAGTCAGGAAGGAAGGAAGTTGTGGGAACAGTGACAAGAGGTTGTCCCTGCAGAAAGAAAGGCCTAGTTCTCCTTCGTCTGCGAAGTCCTGCGCCCTCCTATGTGTTCTTGTTTTCTGAGGAATTAGGGTCTGATATAGGACCACAAAGGGTAAGGATGCTGAATAAGGGTCTGGTTCTCACTGATGGCAGGCCTGATCCTTCCCTTCTCCTCACTTCTAAACAAGGACTTTTAAGAATCTATAATTTCCGGAGTTCCTGTCTTGGCTCAGTGGTTAACGAATCTCACTAGGAACCATAAGGTTGTGGGTTCGAACCCAGGCCTTGCTCAGTGAGTTAAGGATCCAGCATTGCCGTGAGCTGTGGTGTAGTGTAGGTCACAGACACAGCTCAGATCTGGTGTGGCTGTGGTATAGGCCGGCGGCTACAGCTCCAATTAGACCCCTAGCCTGGGGACCTCCATATGCCACACCTAGAAAAGGCAAAAAGACCAAAAAAAAAAAAATCTATAATTTCCATTCTATGATAAAAAAATTTTTTAAAAAGAAAATGTGCAGGAAAATATTTTTAAAACTATGTTGCATAAATTCCAGCAAAAAATAAAAAATATATAATTCAAATGAATATAACAACAGTTGCTGATATGTCCGTTTCCAGCAGTCCCCAGAGTTCTCAGCAAACAGTGAGTTAGGAAGCGGGATGGGAAAAGCCATCTTTTCCGGGCACTTTTCCCCACCCAAACCAAAACCAGTTTAACATCTTAGATAAATCACTGTCTTTTTCTACCTGCGATTATGAAAGGTGAACTAACCTGCAAAGGACTCATATTTACAGATCGGTGTAGTGGGCAGGACAGGAGCTGGGAAGTCATCCCTGACCAACAGCCTCTTCAGAATCCTAGAGGCTGCAGGAGGCCAGATCACCATCGATGGGGTGGATATTGCTTCCATTGGGCTCCACGACCTCCGAGAGAAGCTGACCATCATCCCCCAGGTGAGCTCTGCAACTTACACTGTCACTCCCAGCTTGTTGTGCAAGAAACATTTCTTTGTCTTTCTGTCTTTTTAGGACCGCACTGACGGCACATTGGAGGTTCCCAGGCTAGGAGTCGAATCAGAGCTACAGCTGCCGGCCTGCGCCAGAGCCACAGCAATGCCAGATCTTAGCCACATTTGCGACCTATACCGCAGGTCATGGAAATGCCAGATCCTTAACCCACTGAGCGAGGCCAGGGATCGAACCCGCAACCTCATGGTTCCTAGTCGGATTCATTTCCGCTGAACCACAATGGGAACTCCACAAGAAACCTTTCTTGATAGATGTTCATTTAGCAGTGTCATTTCTGCTGTCTACCCAGGACATCTAAGCTAGCTCCCTAAGACGCATTGCTTCCAGAACTTACAGAAATGAATTTTGTATCTTGGGATGTTGTGCTTGTGCAACTGCCAGGATCTAACCAGCAGGTGGCAGCAACACAACAGCAGTCAAACAGAGCAGATGATTCTTTAGCATTTCTAGAGCCGGTCTTGGTTCAGGGAACCTTTTGCAATCAGCGTTAGCAGTTTTGCGCTGAAGCCTGAAACCATTAAGCTTTATACTCCCCACTTTATACGGTTAAAAGAGAGAGGAGCGAACTTGTGGGAGGTTTTTGCCAGCAAGTGGAACAGTTGGTGCATCAGCAAGAAAGGCTTCAACCGCAGCTTCTTCTCCGGACCTTCCCAAACATGGATGGCCCTGGAGGGTCTGGGCCCTTCTCAGAACCTGGGCTGCTCTGCTCGCTGCAGCCAAGTTCCTGGGTGGCTTTGATAGACTCTTTTCTCTAACCTTTTTAAAAGCATGATAAATTCTTCCCCTGGAGTTCCTGTCGTGGCTTAGCGGTTAACGAACCCAACTAGTACCCATGAGAATGCGGGTTCAGTCTCTGGCTTTGCTCAGTGGGTTAAGGATCTGGCATTGCCGTGAGCTGTGGTATAGGTTGCAGATTCGGCTCGGATCCCACATTGCTGTGGCTCTGGCGTAGGCCAGCAGCTTCAGCTCCGATTTGACCCCTAGCCTGGGAACCTCCATATGCCATGGGTGTGGCCCTAAAAAAAATTAAATAAATAGTGCAGCTATCACTAGCTCTTCCCCCACCTGCCTCCAGCCCCCTCCACCCCCATCCCAGGGGTCTTCATTTGAAGGTGTGGGACATTCTTCTCACTCTCTGGAGAGATGTTAAGGCAAATTTAGAAATCCGTAAATGAATCTCAGAATGAAAAACAACAACAAAAGCAAGACCTCCTCTTCATGCCATGTTAGCTCCCAGTGTTCAGCTCGAAGCCTTCAGCAGGGAAACGTTGCAGAAGCTTGACCGCAAACTAACCAGCTTCCCAGCTCAGACGGGTCCTGCCCGCTTTCTTGGCCACCAAGAACCATGAGTTCCTTTGCTGACCTTAAGCCCACTTCTCCCTTGTCCTGCAGGATCCCATCCTGTTCTCTGGGACCCTGAGAATGAATCTCGACCCTTTCAACAGCTACTCAGATGAGGAGCTTTGGAAGGCCTTGGAGCTGGCTCACCTCAAGTCCTTTGTGTCTCACCTGGAACTTGGGTTGTCCTACGAGGTGACAGAGGGCGGTGACAACCTGAGGTATGTTTCATAAGTCACTTCGTCCACGGGCACTGGAGGAGGCAAGGGGACCACTCCTCTTGTCACTCATGGTGGGTAGCAGCTGGCATCAAAGAACTTTTTCTCTGGGTCTAATTCCTAATGTGTAAAACCAACCCGTTGTGAAGATTAAAATAGACCTGAATGTGCTTGGAAACTCTTGAAAACCTTTGTTAGCAAACATACCCTCCCAAGATATTTCAAATGTGAACTTACAGATCTTGCCATAGCGGCCTCTACTGTCAAGCTGAAAACAATCCCCAGCCCTGGTCCAGCGCCAGAGCCTGATTTGATTGGTACGAGGCATTGACTGGGCATGGGACTTCTAACGGATCCCCAGGGGGTTGTTACAGGCAGCTGTTTGAGAAGCCTTGATCTAAGAGGCCCATGGGTGATGGAGGGGTGGTGGCCTCAGGGTGCTGGGGCAGCGCTGACCTACTGGAAACTACCACAGACACTCTTATGGCATCACAATTCCTTTTCAAAGCATTTCTACATATCCATGTACATGGATTTCTACATATTTCTACATATCCATGTACATCCATGTACTGTCAATTGATCTAGCACAAGTGGACCTGGCATTTTCCTGCCACAACCTGTTTTTTCCATTCACGCTGTCAGCTTTCAGCCAAAGCCAGTGGCTGAGCGGCAGGTCTTGCTGCAGCCCTGGGTGCATTCAGAATGGTGGGTGGGGCATGGACCAGTGGCAGCTGGAGCTCAGAGACTACACTTGACATGGCATCACCAGTGCCTTGACTTCAGACCTGGTTTGGAGGTGTCAAAACTTAAAATTCTCTGGTCAGGGAGTTCCTGTAGTGGCGCAGCGGAAACAAATCTGACAAGTATCCATGAGGATGTGGGTTCAATCCCTGGCCTTGCTCAGTGGGTTGGGGATCCTGTATTGATTGCCATGAGCTGTGGTGTGGATCCAAGATGTGGCTCAGATCTGGCGTGGCTGTGGCTGTGGCAGAGGCTGGCAGCTGTAGCTCCGATTCGACCCCTAGCCTGGGACCTTCCATATGCTGTGGGTGTGGCCCTAGAAAGCAAAAAAATAAAATTCTCTGGTCAGAGATTGGAGATCAGCCAGGGGAGAGGGTCAGCAGTTGAAAGCCAAACTGATGCCTTAGCAACAGCCTGTTACCTTGAAGTCCAACATCAAGGTAACAAGCAGGCAAGAGTTGGGTAGAGTTAAGTAAATAGTTTTGCAGAGTCTCCCTTTTCACATTACTGGAAGTTCATCTTGGGTGACTTCTCATCTCCTGCAGAAATTTTCTTACAGAGAATTACAGAACTTTAGCCACCCCCTGTTTAATATGTTCCCTAATGGCCACAGCAGGAGAGAGCAATTAGCAAATTCCCGAATATTTCCTCCACATCATTTCCCAAAGCTTCTTTATGTAAGTAAGAGGTCCAGCCTTCATTACTGGCTTATAGCAAATTAAATCCATTTGCATTTTATAGGCATATTCGAATTCCACATACATTGCATCTCACACCAAGACATCACGTTCATTAGCTAGCTACGGTCCCTCGTCAAGGCAGAAGGCCTTGATCAAATAATTAGCCTTGGGACTAGAATTACACATTAAAATAAGGAATGGATTTTCTAAGGCTGCTAAGAAATGCCACCGGGGCATTCTCGTGCAGCGTCACCCTATATTAATGGCATCAGGTCAAATCCTGCTGAAGCGAACTTGGGGACATCCATCTTATTTCAAAATTATTGCTCATGTACTGAGATATCTGCAGCTAAATGCAAAGCACTGTTCCTGGGCTAGTGTTTTCCAAGCTCGTTAAACACGAAAATCTCCTGGAGTGTATTCAAAATACATATTCCAGGAGTTTCTGTCATGGCTCAGTGGTAATGAACCCAACTAGTATCCATGAGGATGTAGGTTCGATTCCCAGCCTTGCCCAGTGGGTTAAGGAGCTGTCATTGCCACAAGCTGTGGTGTAGTTTGCAGACTCGGCTTGGATTCTGAGTTGCTGTGGCTGTGGGGTAGGCCGGCAGCTACGGCTCAGATTCGACCCCTAGCCTGGGAATGCCCATATGTGGGTGTGGCCCTAAAAAAGATACAAAAATAAACAAAATACATGTTCCTGGGAGTTGCCTGGTGGCTCAGGTTTAAGGCTCTGGTGGTGGCATGGCCAAAAACAACGACAACAAAACCTTATATGTTGCAAGGCTCCTCCTCATTCTGATTGAGTGGGGCTCAGAAATATGAATTTTTGAATTAAATATCTGTGGTGGGTCTTGCAATTAATTGAAAAAGTTTGGAAAACAATGTTCTTGGCAATAATGAACAGCTAGTGGAGGAGGCTAAGGCATCTTGGAGGAATTTAGGAGTGTTTAAATCTGATCTGGAATATGACATTTCCCTCCCCCTCCCCCAACCCCAGGTTATTCCTTGGCCCTTTGAGGCTAATGCTTGGTTTCTTCCATGGGCTACAGCACAGGACAGAGACAGCTACTCTGCCTGGCCAGGGCTCTGCTTCGGAAATCCAAGATCCTGATCATGGATGAAGCCACTGCTGCGGTGGATCTAGAGACAGATCACCTCATCCAGATGACCATCCAAACTGAGTTCTCCCACTGCACCACCATCACCATTGCCCACCGACTGCACACCATCATGGACAGTGACAAGTGAGTGAGCGGGGGACAGAGCTTGATGGCCACAGCTTAACCCTTTGTCAATAGTAATGGCATCAGAGAGTTCCCATTGTGGCTCAGCCATTACAACCCAACTAGTATCCATGAGGATTCGGGTTCCATCCCTGGCCGCCTCAGTGGGTTACGGATCTCGTGTTGCCTTGAGCTGTGGTGCTGTGAGCATCAGCCATAAGATATCTTTTTTTTGGCTGTTAAGGCCACACCCACAGCATATGGAGGTTCCCGGGCTAGGGATTGAAACGGGGCTGCAGCTGCCAACCTACGCCACAGCCACAGCCATGCTGAATCCCTGACCCACTAAGCAAAGCCAGGGATTGAACCCTCATGGATACTGGTCAGATTCATTTCCACTGTGCTACAACGAGAACTCTGGCAGCGAGATACCTTTACAGAAGGTTAAACCATCTTCGTTCTACTGATGAAGAAACGGAGGCTGAGAGATTTTGCAGATCTGCCTCCCGTTACGCATTGTGCTGATGGAAGCCAGCAGGGTTAAGGGAACTGTCTCGAGGGCAAAATGGGAAATGCGTGTACCTGTTAACTCAACTGAGTCTCAGCGGCTCCCCCTGCAAACAGGAGCTTTCTATTAGTTCCAGTTCTGACAGATTACAATCAAAATGTGGCTAACGTCCATAATCTTGAAATTGGAGAGAATAGGCTCCCTTTTTTGACCAAGGGGATGGGTCCTTTTTATTTATTTATTTATTTTTGCTTTTTAGGGCCGCACTCGTGACATACGGAGGTTCCCATGATAGGGGTCAAATCAGAGCTGCAGGTGCTGGCCTACGCCACAGCCACAGCATACAGGATCTGAGCTGCATGTGCGACCTACACCACAGCTCATGGCAATGCCAGATCCTTAACCCACTGATCGAGGTCAGAGATCGAACCCACAACCTCATGCTTCCTCATTGGATTTGTTTCCACTGCGCCACAACAGGAACTCCAAGTCTCCCTTTTAAAATCAGCGTATCCTTAGAGTTCACGTTGTGGCTCAGCAGTAACAAACCTGACTAGTGTCCATGGGCATGTAAGTTCAGATCCCTGGCTTCACTCAGTGGGTTAAGGATCTAGTGTTACTGTGGCTGTGGCACAGGATGGCAGCTGTAGCTCTTATTCGACCCCTAGCCCAGGAACTTCCATGTGCTGCAGGTGTGGCCCTAAAAAGAAAAACAAAAATTTTTCAAAAAATAAGTGTATCCTTAGACAACGTATATTCTTAAAAAAAAAAAAAAAGCTCATGTAAATGGAGATATTCTTATACTGTTCTGTTTGATATTCCACATGCAATCCATCTGTGTTGATAGAGAGCCACGCTTGGTTCATTCATCCTCACTGCTTTGCAATATGAATGAATGAACAGTCTGTCACTGAAGCAGTCGGTTGGACCGGCGCAGGGGTCCTTGCCCAGACAGAGACCCCTTGTCTCAGCCAGGGAGGTTCTTTTTCCGACTAGATTTGCACAGTCAATATGAAACCAATGCTGAGATTGGAATAGCACAAGCTTTATTCAGGCCAAAGAAGGGAGAAGAAGGAGTAGTTCACAAATCAATTTCTCAACCCAGTTCGGGCAAATACCCCACTTATATAGGAGCTCATATGAAAGGGAGGGAATTGGAAAGAGTGGGAGGAATATTCATAATTTATCCAAGAACAGGTTTGTCTGTGGTTTGGGCCCAGAACCGAGGCAATACTCTTTTTCAGTCCGTGTATGGGCTTTTCTGGTTGTTGTCATGGCAACTGTCAACTGTCATGGCACCGGTGAGTGTGTCATTTAGCTAATGTATCACAGTGAGCATATAATGAGGCTCAAGGTCTCCTGGAAGTCGAATCTTCTGCCATCTTGGGCCTCATTGGTTCTAGCCAGTTCTCGTTTTACTCTTTGCAGCTTCCTCCTGAAACTTCGATAAGAGCGGGTGGTTTCTATTGGAGGAAGGGGGAGGGGTTTGATTCTGGGGCAACAACCTTGGTAACAGTGCCAAGACCTAGGCCTGGTTATTCCTATTAATGCCAAGATTTGAGATGCTGCTTCCTAAGACTTCTCTTTCTTTCTCCTTTCAGGGTAATGGTCCTAGACAATGGGAATATTGTACAGTATGACAGCCCCGAAGAACTGTTGAAAACCCCTGGCCCCTTTTATTATATGGCCCAAGAAGCTGGCATTGAAAATACACACAGCACAGCCTTCTAAGAGCAAGTCTGACAGGTTAGAGAAGAGCTGTGAGGACCATTCCGTATTCTTTTTGTGACGTATACGAACAAGTATACATACAAAAAGCGTGCGTAAAATATGTTTTAAAGGATCATAAGTGAACACCCATGTCCCCATTATCCAAGATTTTTCTGAAATGAGTATTATCAGCTGCATCATGATTCCACTGTGATCCTATACCTCCCTGCTATGCACCCCTCAAGAGAGAACTGCTATCCTGGATTTTGTGATTATTATTCCTTTGCTTTCTGTTTTCGTTTTACAACTTCCCTTAAAAATGGACCTTTTTAAAAATGTATGGCCTCATACTGCTTGTATTCTTCAATGACTTGCCTCTTTTCTGTATTGCATTGAGATTCATCGCTGTTGATGCACAGGGTGAGGCTGGTTCATGCTCCCTGTGCTATGTAGCTTGTCAATGTGTGAATATGCCACAGTTGATCCATTTTAGGGTGGTCAGCAGTGGGGTATTTTCCAGGTTCGTTTTGTTTTATTTTCTCTGTTTTGAGCAATACTGCTATGAACATTCCGGTACGTAACTGCTAAGATAACATGTGTAAGAGTTTCTTTAGGTATGACGTATAGGGATGGGAGGTAGCACATGTTTAAATGCATGTAATAGATAAAGCCAAACTAGTGATGCCAATTTAAAACATTTTTGTCAATCTGATGAGAATGAACTGGTACCTCATGGAGGTTTTTAAATGTCTATTTCCCTGGTTATGATTCAGGTTTCTGTATGCGGTGTCTACTGCTGCTTGCTCATGGTGCTTTATTTCCTTGAAAGTCTCGGGAAATGTTTACTGTAAGCCGCTCAACCTCCTTAGCATTTTTAAAAATTGAAGCATAGCTGAATTACAATTTGTGTTAGCAGGTTTCCTGTGGCTTGAGTTGAAGCTGACCTCTCTTAAAAGGATTTGTGCAAGCTTCTGCCTGCCACCTTGGGGACATTTTGAATTAAATTCTCCACTACGAGCTTTCAAAGCATACAGTTAGTGAGTGGGATTTCAGACCACAATCCTGTGTGAGAGCCAGTTTGTGGTTTCTAGAATCTCAAGAGATTCCTCCCCCTTGATCTAGTGGCAGGTTGGAGATGGGCATGTGGCATTGCTGACTCCTTCCACGTGGCGGGGTTTATTCCTCACCTGTTCACTTGCAAGTACAGCCCTTTTGGGCTCTGGCTCATCAGAGGGTCTCCTGTAGGTTCTCCATATTGACAAGTCTCAGCTTTCTGTCTTGCCTCAGCATCCTCCAATTGTCCTCACAGGTCAAGATGTCCAGGTAGCTTTGACGCTTCCTCACCTTCCAGGGTTTCTTGTGCCACGTTATTTTGGGTTTAGCATATTTTTTACCTCCATTTCAGTGCTGCAATTATGAAAGATTTTAATTTATTCATCATTGTAGCTGTTTGTTGAATGAGATGCTCAGAGACTTAACACTTCCTAAAGGAGGGGATCACACCCCTACAAGGCTGGATGAGGAGGGGGCTTGTTTCCTCCTACTTGCTCTGTTCCATCAGCATCACTCTATCAATGTTTGTTTCCCTGCAGAGGCAGTTCATACAAGTAGCAGCCCTGCTTTCAGTTGGCAAATTCAGTGTAGTCCTGCTATCACCAGATAAGCAGCACCCCCTTCTGGGCAGTCTGGGTTTCAGTTTTAGCGATGGCCTCTCTTGCCTTTTGTTCCACAGACCTAATGATGATCGTTACTTTTGCACTCGCCAACCCTCTGATACTTCTTCTCCTTTAGCCCCTTCTCCAATACCTATTTAACAATTCTTTATATTATTCTGCAAAGATAACCTATGCTTTCTGTCTCCTGACTAACCAAATGGATAGAGCCTTGGCGATAATCCAGTTGAAGTCCCTTATTTTTCAGATAAGCACCAGACTGAGCACAGTCATGACAAGCAGTCAAAACATGCATGTTTCCAGATTTGGTCCCATGATTTCTTCTTTTTCCTATAATGGGAGAGGGTTTTTGATCTACCTACTCCCGTGGGTGCTGATGCAGTGAGGGGAAGGGTCTTTTTTTCTTAGTAGTGATGACTAAGACATCCAGTGAAGGTGGCAGAAACTGGAAGCAGCCTGGATCCAAAACTTTGGCGATGACGCGTCCCCTCCAGATCTCATCTTGGCCCAGGACCTGGGTAACCCAATGCAATGTTGATGTTTCCTCCTTTCCTTCTGAGGTCGTCATCTTTGCTTATCTGTGAAGCATGAAAATGTCCCTGTTTTCATCCTTGACCTTCCCCTGTTCCTCTGTATTTCCTCTGTAATTGATTCCATACACTCCTGGGGTGGCAACTTCCACACATGATTCTCATTTCTAGCCCCTTCCTCCCCTCCAATTTTGAGACTCATACGTTCAGTTGTCTCTGCTGTTTTCCCCTGGATATCCTTCTGGCATCTGACATGCAAATCACCCTACTTGGAAAAACTCTTCTACCTCTTCCACTCTAAAAAGATTTTTTTGCCTGTCTTTCTAACTCAAGTGGTGACATCATCCACTCAGTCCTACAAAATGAAAACCTGGGCATCACTCTCAACGTCTCTCTTTCTTTCCAGATCAAACCAGCCATCAAGCCCTTCCTGTTTTGCTTCTGCCCCCCCCCGCTGCTGTTGCCATAGCTCAGGTTCTCCTCACTTCCCTCCTGGACGGAAGGAACAGCTATCCTTGCTTTCAGTGTTGTTTTCCTCAAATATACTCACTGCTGGCTACCAGGTTACTCTTCTGCTTAATCCCATCATTCAACAGCAACGTAGGAGTTCCTGTTGTGGCACAGTGGTTAACGAATCCGACTAGGAACTGTGAGGTTGTGGGTTCGATCCCTCCCTTGCTCAGTGGGTTGAGGATCCGGCGTTGCCATGAGCTGTGGTGTAGGTCGCAGACTCGGCTCGGATCCCACGTTGCCGTGGCTCTGGCATAGGCTGGTGGCTACAGCTCCGATTAGACCCCTAGCCTGGGAACCTCCATATGCCTTGGGAGCAGCCCTAGAAATGGCAGAAAGACAAATACAACAACAAAAAAAACCCAAAAACAATAGCAACCTAGAATAAAGTCAGTCTCTGAGTATGGTACAATGAAGCTCCCTAACATCCGATCCAATCTCATTTCTTCCAGCTCCCACACCTCATGTTAAGCTCTGGCAACATCAACATGCTTTAAGATTTCACACACACAATTACCATTCGACTTGAGCCTTTTGCTTCTCTATCCCCTCTGCTTGGAATCCCATGTCTACCTCGAACTCATTAAGACTCAAAAAGAAGTCGCCTTCTCCCAAGAGCCTCCCTCGGCTCCCAGGCTCGCTTTAGTGCATCTTCAATCTTTTAGGCACCTCTGCATCTGAAACGCAGTTCTACAAGGACTCCTCCACCGTAAGATTCTTGGTGGGAGACCGGGGTGCAGCCCTGTGATGAGGTCCCATTACTCGGATACACCAGCACCAGATTTTGATTCAGATGCTGGAGACACACAGAGGCAGAGAAATCTGTGCTGGCAAAGGTGATAGTCACTGTCATTGTCCAGAGGGAGCAACAAGTCCAGTGACACGGTGTGATACAGAGCATTGTTCTGGGCTTCAAAGAGTCACTCTGGCTTTCTTACTCCCTTCTGCAGAGTCAGTGAGGGAGGTCAAACCTACTATTTGCAAACTTCTGCTTAAGTTTTACAAGTTGGGGAGTGTTGTTTATAACTAAAAATGCTCCCCAGCTCACTTAATTTGCTTTTACTGTATGTTAGATGATTTTCTGTTTGCATCCCCTCTAAGCTCTGAGACTCATGAAAACAGTTTCTTACCCCATTTTGTATCTCCAATGGCTAGAATATAGCAGGTGCTCAACTTTTTTCAAATGTCCAAAAAATCTTTATAAGAAATACTATAGGGATTAAAAAAAAATACTACAGGGGGAGTTCCCGTCGTGGTACAACAGAAACGAATCCAACGAGGAACTATGAGGTTACGGGTTTGATCCCTGGCCTAGCTCAGTGAGTTAAGGGTCCCACGTTGCTGTGAGCTGTGGTCACAGACGCGGCTCAGATCCCACATTGCTGTGGCTGTGGTGTAGGCCGGCAGCTACAGCTCTGAATGGACCCCTAGCCTGGGAACCTCCATATGCCTCGGGTGTGGCCCTAAAAAGCAAAAAAAGAATAGGAAGAATGAAGAATGTATGCCCTAGTATAGCAACAGGATTGAAGAAGAAAAAGTAATGCCAACAGGAAGAATAAATGTACCAATCAGACCTAAATTTTTTTGCCGGCTAATTTTGTAAAAGTGCCTTTTGAAATACCCTCTGAAGAAATTTGTTCCATTTAGGTAATAAAAATGAGAATACATTTAACCACAAATGCACATGGATCATGACTTCATCTAAAAGTTAGCAAACAACATTGTACAGACACTGACATTTAAATCTCTAAAATGCTGGAACTCAGCAAAAGCCACGTTCAACTATCAATGTGGATTAGTCTTCCACACAGATCAGATGCTAATCTGATAACATAGATGGTTTTGGAAAAACTTCATATTGTCGGAAGACTAAACGAAAGTTGTAAAAATGCACTAAAGAAACGGCTACTAAGAAGCACTGCATCTTCATAGTATTCCTTTTTACTTTGTATGCAAGTAATTGGCTCTGCTGCAGAATTTAACTGTTACAAGTGTGAAAAGCAACTACTTAGTAAATGAATAGAAAAAAGAAAAGTACATAGTACCTCTTTTAAGACTACTTTGGGGGTTTCCTGGCATCATGGCAGGTTAAGGATCTTGTATGGTCTCTGTTGGTGCGCATGTCTGATTCCTGGTTGGGAACTCCTGCATGCTGTGGGCATGGCTGGGGGGAGGATTAACTTTGGTCCTCACTGAATTAAAAAAAAAATATATAGCGCTCCGTTCTTCAACTCGAACAGTCAAGGCCTTGGTCTACACACGGTAATCTCGTGAATGGACAGTCACCTTGGTCCTGGCCGTGATAGCCATCTGGCTACTCTGATGACCCTGTCACTCATGTCAGATCCACTTGTCCTACGGATGACGGGCTCTCTTGGAGCAGCAGACTTTGGAACATTTACTTGCTGCTCAAACCCACAGCCACTTGTTCCTCACGGGGAAACGGCTTTGTTGGCATCCAACTGTGAAGACCGTCGAGTTGTCCTCGGGTTGTACCTCTGAGCACAGATGTCTCTCCTGGTAAATGGTGGTTTGTCAGGGTTCACATTCTGGCATCACCAAGATCCCTCCTAGTTCCATACATACCTGCATTTAAATGCTGATGCATTTATTAATTTGTCAACCAGTTCCACTTTGGCTAGCTTTTCATTTGCTTTCATCAAAACATCTAATTCTTCTGCATACTCATCTTCATTGTTAATGGTTGAACAGAATCTGTTTGTTTCAGTGGGACCTGGAGTTAGGTATGTGGCATAAGGGCCAAATCTGGCCCGCTGTCTTTATAAATAAAGTTTTATTGAAACATGATTGGGCTCACTTGTTTCTGTGTTATCTGTACTTGCTTTTGTGTTACAGTGGTAGCATTGAGGAGTTGTAACAGACTGTACGGCCTGAAGCATTTACTGCCTGGCCTTTCATTTCAAAAAGTTTTGCCAGGAGTTCCCATTGTGGCTCAGCAGTGACAAACCCAACTAGTATCCATAAAGATAAGGGTTCGATCCCTGGCCTTGCTCAATGGGTTAAGGATCTGGTGTTGCCATGAGCTGTAGCGTAGGTCACAGATGCAGCTCAGATCTGTGGCTGTGGTGTAGGCCAGCAGCTGCAGCTCCAATTTGACCCCTAGCCAGGGAATTTCCATATGCCGTGGGTACGGCCCTAGAAAGACAACAGGGAAAAAAAGGTTTGCCAATTCCTGCTCCAGAATCAACAGTATAGTCTGGACTGGATCACGTTTCCATTTGCAGAAAGTTTGCCCCACAAGTGTCATGTGGCTCCACCTTGTGGTAGGTAGGATAATGTACCCGGAGATGTCCACGTTGGACTCCTCAAAACCTTGAGTATTAACTTTACTTGGCATAAGGGGCTTTGCAGATGTGACTAAGGCTGCTGAGATGGGGAGATTACGCAGGTGGGCCCAGTGTAATTACAAGGGTCAAGAGAGTCAGAGTTCGTAGGAGGATGATATGATGACAGAAGCAGAGACATCTGAAGACGCTTTGCTGCTGGCTTTGAAGATGGAGGAAGAGGCCACAAGCCAAGGAACACAGGCAGTTTCTAGAAGCTGGAAAGGGCCAGGAAACAGATTCTCCCCAGAGCCTCCATAAAGAATCAACCTTACCGACTTTGACTAGCCCAGTGAGACGGATTTCGAACTTCTGTCAGAACCATAAATAATAAATTGCGTTGTTTTAGGCTTCTGAGTGGTACTTTGTTAAAGCAGCAATGAGAAATTGATGCCATAAGCCCAAGTAGCTCAGGTAAAATTGGCCAATATTCCCCAACTATAGTCCATTTAGTAATTCATTGACCTTCACTGAATCCCACTGTAGTTAAGATTTGCAGAGGCTTATGTCATCTTTCAAGCTCAGGAGTTTTAATGCTCATGGCTGTCCCTTCTATCAAACTGAAAAGATCTTAGTCAGCTAAATGCTATTTGGAAATAATCATTTGCTCTCACCTGAGAAGCTATGGGAAGGTCCTTTGTTCAAACAGTCATGCTGATTCTGTGGACAGGAGGCAGCCAAGGCAGATGAGGAATCTTTCAGCTTCCCTGCTCCTGGACCTGCAGAAGGGTTAGAGCTTGACGCCTCTTGGGAGTCCCGGGAGACAGGCAGGTGGTACACAGGCAGTGCCTTGGGACCTGGTCAGGCTGTCTTTGGACCCTCAGTCTGCGGCTGAGTTCCATGTTCCCGCCTGCTCCCAATAAACATTCCTGAATGAAGACACTGCTGCTGCCCTAACTAGAGCGCTCGATCCCACCACCACACCACGACTTACCTCTGGGAAAGCATTGTCTGTTCCTTCAGAGTCACCTCTGAGTGATGCTAAGGAATAGATACCCCTGTGTGGCTTGCAAAGCATGCAATTTATCGTGGAAAACTCCCTTTTTGACACATGCAAAACACTACTATTGATCTCTACTGGGCTGCATGAAATGAAGCAGTGCCAATGGGGGACTGGCAATGATCATCCTTGCTCTGTGGCACTGAACGCGCCCAGGCATGAACCTTCGTCAGATGGGAGAGTTTAAAATCCTGCGAGTTGGTGTAGCAACTGGAGAGAGGATTGAGAACTAAGTATGCGATGCTCAGCGTTTCTCAGTCCTTGGGCCAGAGGCTCTGCAAGTGAGACACAGGTCAGAGCACAGCTGTGTTGTTCTACAGCCTGTTTGCAGTCCCGACCCTGAAACAAAAGCCACACACAGAGTTCCAGCTTCACCATTAAAACAGGGCGACACAAAATTCCATCTTCATTAAAACCATGTATTTCTAGTGCTCACAGGTCACAAAAACTTGCAGAATCATCTCATTTGTTCTCACCATGATCTTGGGAGGGAGGTCAGAAATCTGCATGTTTCAGATGATGATATATTCCCACCACCTCTCCCTGTTCTTCGAGGACACCTCCGCTGCTTCCAGGCAGGAAAGGGAGCGATTTCATGACAGGAAGCAGGACAACTGGATTTGGACATTTGCTTCAACATTTCCTTCTATTGCGTCAGAAATATTTGACATCCTTTCCTCCCCTGGTTTTTGTAACTCCTACTTTTCCAACAGTAGAAAGTTGTTGTTTGTTTGTCTTTTTGTCTTTTCTAGGGCTGCTCCCGCAGCATATGGAGGTTCCCAGGCTAGGGTCTAATTGGAGCTACAGCTGCCGGCCTACACCACAGCTGCAGCAACGTGGGATCCAAGCCACGTCTGCAACCTACACCACAGCTCACGGCAAAGCCGGATCCTTAACCCACTGAGCGAGGCCAGGGATCAAACCCGTGACCTCATGGTTCCTAATCATATTTGTTAACCACTAAGCCACATCGGGAACTCCCTAGAAAGTGCTATTTTAAAAAAACTTCCTACGTAAGTTCTTCTCAATATAATGTGCGCACAAATTACTCGGGACTCACTGGCCTCCATTTCTAGTGAACTCCCAGGTTGCATGATGGGGTTGCCGGTCTGAGGACCACACTTGAGAGGCAAGACCTGGAGTTCCCACTGTGGTGCAGCAGGTTAAGGATCCAGTGTTGCTGTAGCTGTGTCATGGGTCACGGCTGCAGCTTGGATTCAATCCCTGGCCCAGGAACTTCCACATGCTGCAGGTGTGTGGGGGGGTGAGGGCAAGACCTAGAGCCACTCTGGAGAACAGTGTGGAGGTTCCTTAAAAAGCTAAAAATAGAGCTACCAGGAGTTCCCATTATGGCTCAGTGGGTTATGAATCCTACTAGTATCCATGAGGACATGAGTTCGATCCCTGGCCTCACTCAGTGGGTTAAGAATCCAGTGTTGCCTCAAACTGTGGTGTAGGTCGCAGATGCAGCTTGGATCCTGCGTGGCTGTGGCTGTGGCGTAAGCTGGCAGCTGCAGCTCTGATTTGACCCCTAGGCTGGGAACTTCCACATGTGGCCCTAATATATATATATATATAAAATATCTGTATATATAAAATAGAGCTACCATATGATCCAGGAATCCCACTCCTGGGCATATAGCTGGAAAAGACAAAAACTCTTAATTCGAAAAGATAACATGCACCCCAGTATTCACTGTAGCACTATTTACAATAGCAAAGACATGGAAGCAACCTAAATGTCCATCCACAGATGAATGGGTAAAGATGATGTATTACAGATACACAAGGGCCCACTACTCAGCCATAAAAAGGAACTGAAATAATGCCATTTGCAACCACATGGATGGACCTAGAGATTATCATACTAAGCGAAGTCAGATAAAGACAAATCTATGTCACTTATATGTGGAATCTAAAAAATAAAAATGATACAGGAGTTCCCACTGTGGCATAGCAGGTTAAAGATCCAGTGCTGTCCCTGCTAATCCCCAGCCTGGAACAGTGGTGTGGCAGAGGTCACAGCTGCAGCTCTGATTCCATCCTTGGCCCAGGAACTTTGATATGCCCCAGGTGTGGCCCCCAAAAACACCTAAATAAATAAAAATAAAATGATACAAATGAACTTATCTACAAAGTAGAAATAGACTCAGGCTATTATTAGCTATAGAAAACAAATTTATGGTTGCCAAAGGGGAAGGGAGGGTGGATAAATTGGGAATGTGGGATAACAGATACACAGCACCACATATAAAATAAACAAGCGCCTACTGTATAGCACAGGGAATGATCGTACCTTGTAACAACCTATAATGGAAAAGAATCTGAAAAAAAGTATACATATATGTATAACCGAATCACTCCAGAAACGTTGTCAACTATACTTCAATATAAATACATGAATAAAAATAAAGAGGAAGTTCCTGCTGTGGCGAGGTGGCTTGATGATCCAGCGTGTCTCTGTTGAGGCGCCAGTGTGAGTCTGGAGCAGTGAGTTAAGGACCCAGTACTGCTGCAGCTGGGGGTTGGTGGCAGCCCCAGCTCGATGTGACCCCTGGCCGGGGAACTTCCGTATGCTGTGGGTATGGCCAAAAAAGGAAAAAAAAGAAAAAGACCCAGCAGGCAATTAGTGTTTAAATAAAACTCATCTTCATAAACTTGCTCCCATCCCAGTGATCTCCCCTTTGCTAGGGGAGATTTCATATTCTTTATAGGATGCTGCTCTTTTTTTTTTTTCCCTTTCTCGAGTAATCTTATGCCCAAATCAGTTAACTTTTTCTTAATTAGGTCTCCTGGCCTTCGATCTGTTCTCCCTCCAAGTTATCCTGCTATCATTTAGCTTTCCTAAAACAGGCAACCCACTTAGGAACTCACAGGAGTTTCTTATTACCCGATGCATCCAATCTAAGTGCCTTGACATGGACCTCAAGGCTCTCTAATTTATTGTTCACCATGTGCCGGACAATGTTCTAGCACTCTCCATCTATTCACTCAGTCCATCCTCACAACCCCAGGAAGTGGATAGTTTACTTTAGATGAGGAAGCTGACGCCACAGGCTAGGTAAGTTGCCAAGGTTACAAAGCTCTTAAGTGTCCCAGGTCAAGCTGGCTCTAGAACAAGGTGGAAAGGCTCAGTCTGAGGCCCCAAGCTCAAGGTCAGAATCCATCAAAACTTTGATGTGAGACATGGGTGAGTCAGTGTCACTGGACCCCATCTTCCTAGTTCATAAAATGAAAGAGTTGACCTCGTTGGCCTTTAAGTTTCTTTCCCACAGAGTCTACCTGTTCACCCACATTTCCTATTCCTTAACTACCAGACGATTGCTTCACTGTCCCCCACACTGTCCTCAGTGCCACCCCTGACAATGCTCCTGCTACTTCCCTCCCCCCGCCCCAACCTGGCTTCAGCTGCTGGGTGGTCTTGTTCGTTCACCACCAGTGCACCAGTGTCCACATCTGTAATGGCTGGGAAATACTTACCTCAGACTTCCCAGCTCTTCTGTTTTGCTGGCATTTCATCATAGGAAGTGGCTTAAAATAAAGAGGCATGGACATATTTCGATTATAGCACGGTTCTGTTGAAATTATATTTAACGAAATGAATTTCTGACCCGAATTTCTTCAGTGAGTTAGCCTCTCCCAACCCGAGCATCACTGCGTTGTCAAGGTACCCCCAGAAACCCAAGAAGAAGGTTCAGGCCAAAGTGGAGGAGCATCAAGAAAACATACTCATGCCCTTTGAAATGCTTTTATTTATAAAATAGCTACTTAAATATAAACATCTCTAGATATAAACACTATTCACAAGAGACTCTTGTGTTGCTGCCTTCTGACCGACCCAGCAGACTCATGGGGCCAGGAGTCCACGGGTGTCTCCTGATTCACCAGGGCTTTAAGGGCCAAGGTGCACTGGGAGGAACAAGGAAGGGCTGTAAGGCTGGTCTTCAATCGCTCTCTTAAAAGGCAAAGTTCATGGTTTCCCAGTTCCCAAGCACGCTTCCTAAGTGGGGCGGACCTGAAGAATAAGAGCCCTGCTCAAATACAAACTCCGGGGGGAGAGTCTTCGTGTCAGGATTAGCAAATTTCTTCCTGAGACAGAGGGAGGCCGACCAGGCACTTTAGATTCTGTTTGGTTTCCACCATGGTCTCGGAAGCATGAGGGCTGGTGAAACAGAAAATGCTTCCTTCTAAGTCGAGGATAGGCCACTTTCGGGACTGCTTATCCTAATTCAAAGAAGACACAGGTTTATTTGGTGTTTTCTGCATCTGTGGAGAGCAGTGTGCTTGGATGAAGGAGAGAGGCATCCAGTGTCCTACCCGGCGGGACTGGCTTCAGGCCCCAGCAGGATGAGTCCTTCTAATGGAACGGGGGAGGGGGGGGGCTCGGTCCTGCTCTCCTAGGAAAGTCTCCCAGTTACTGAGTGCCAGGACACATACCACGGTAGCAGTGACTCTACAGAGCACAGATGACTGTCCGCGAGGTGTGGAGGACAGCACCTATCAGGAAGACAACCTTTCGGGTGAAGGTTCAAAGAAAAGGAAGACCCTAAACATTTTTTAAAAGGAGAAAGAAAATAGCTTGAATTCTGCACAAGCAATCCAGAAATGCAGTGAAATAAATAAAAAAAGATTACAGACGGTAGTGTTTTAGGAACTTAGAAATAACGGGTGTGTGCGAATGTGTACCAGACATGAGGTTTTGAAAGACCAGATTCGTTCGGTACATCTGGACAAACTCCTTTGCCACATGCAGAAGCGTGGCCTAAAAGGGCTCCCAGAGAATTCTCTTCATCTGAGTCAGTTCCGGTCAGTTGATCAGGGAGCATGGGGCCACCCCAAACTCAGCATGGCACAACCAACGCCAACTTCTTCTAATGCTACAGCACAGCTTCCAGCATACACGGGATGCTGGTCTTCTGACTGGAAATTTCTCTTTCCATAGGCTGACCCCAGGACTTGCCTCTCTTCTCACAGTCACTGAAATCACTTGCAAGCCCCAGGGTCCCTTTCAAATTCTAGAAATCCTAGCGAGCATCAAGGTTGACAACCCAGTTGAGGAGAACAAGACTCATCTTGTGGCTCCCCGTGGCATGGTCAAGCAACGCGGGCAGGGCCAGTGTCTCAGGAGCAGGTGCCCTCTCGATGGACACCAGAACCCTTCAGCAGAAGGAAGGGAAGGCAGCAAGGTGGAGCGGGAAGCAGGACAGGTTCAGGTGTACTCAGTTTTGCAGATATAATTGGAGGGAACATAGCCCTTCTTCCCATTGACCTCGGCTAACCACCATTCTGTATTTCCTGTAACATCTTTAAACTCCAGGATCTTGAGTCTCTGATTGGCTGACACACTCAGCTCATTTGGGTTCCGTGCCTTGAAGGAATAGACAGCAAAATAGACCTGGGTGAGGGAGAGAACATGGGAAAGAGCTTAGAGCAAAGCTGTCCAACACAACTTCCTGCGGTGACAGGGACTGCTTGTGCCTACACCATGCAATACGGCAGCCCCAGGCACATGGCCACTGAGCACCTGAAATATGGCAAGATGAAAGAACTTAATCTTAAATTCTAACTCTATCTACTTAAATTTAAATAATATATATGACTGGGTCACTTTGTTGTACAGCAGAAATTGACAGAACATTGTAAATCAACTTCACAGTAAAAATTAAAATCTTAAAACCCACAATTAACCTCAAAGTGAGCGAGGATGCTCTCGAGGTGCCCACAATAAAGCTATCATGCAAAGCGAGGGTGGTGCTCAGATGAGAAGTCGAGGCTCCAGGGGGCATAAGGATGAAGACACCCTGAGGGCTGGGTTTAGGAGCTGCTCGGGGACGAGAGCTGAGGAGGGCAGAAATGGGCTCCTTGCACAAAGTCAGAATGGAAGAAAGAGCCACTTCCTCCTTTAACAGGTCTACAAAAACTGCCTGCTGGTGTGGGGCCAGAACTGGGATGTGTGTCCTGGGCTGTGGCTTATAAGAGAACCACAGAAACAGGCATGCCCTGTGCTCGCCTGCAGGACTGAGGAGTAGAGGGGAGGGAGGGCGGGGAGCCAAGAAACTAGAGTGAAAACTGGCCTTTGGGAATCAGGAGCTTGGCAGAGGCAACGGCCTCCAGAGCCCAGGGCCAGATTGAGTCTCTCAACAAAGTCAAGGCCATGCTGCAGGTGAGCTCACAAAGGTCGTAAGATACACATGGAGACTCAGTGCCACAAGTGGGCAAAGGTACACCAATAGGTGGGCAGGGCAGGGGTTCTTCAGCTGTGGAAGTGAAAGCAACTAATGTAGGTTTAGGGACTTCCCGTTGTGGCTCAGTGGGTTATGAAACCTACTAGTATCTATGAGGACACAGGTTCAATTCCTGGCCTCGCTCAGTGGCTTAAGGATCCGGCATTGCTGTGAGCTGTGGTATAGGTTGCAGATGCAGCTCGGATCCAGTGTTGTTGTGGCTGTGGTGTAGGCAGGCGGCTACAGCTCTGATTTGATCCCTAGACTGGGAACCTCCACATGGCCACAGTCGTGGCCCTTAAAAAAACAAAACAAACAAAAAAAACCCAAAACATGGAGTTCCCCTTTGTGGCTCAGTGGTTAACAAATCCAACTAGGAACCATGAGGTTGCAGGTTCGATCCCTGGTCTCGCTCAGTGGGTTAAGGATCCGGCATTGCCTGAGCTGTGGTGTAGGCTGCAGACTCGGCTCAGATCCCAAGTTGCTGTGGCTCTGGCGTAGGCCGGCAGCTACAGCTCTAATTGGGCCCCTAGCCTGGGAACCTCAATATGCCACAGGAGCAGCCCTAAAAAGACAAAAGACAAAAAAAGAAAAGGGCAAAAAAAAAAAAAGTTTAAGAACAGGCCATTACAAAAAGCACAGGAAAAAAAAGAGTATTTCTGAATTCTAAACAATAAACATAAGAGTTATTTGAAAAAAAACTGTGTTAGTTAAACAGTAGACCTCATACAATGGAAGAATCGGCTCCCGGCAATAGTGGAACAAGCCTCCTGGAACACGTTGTTAGCACCCCACGACACGACGGCCTGAGAAGAGTCAGCCACGGAAGGTGAGCTGCTCACTCTTTGGGCACCAAGTTTCTACCTGTGCCTGAAGGATCTGGCTGCGAGTCCATCTCCAGGCCCCCCCCAGGCCCCTAGGCAGGCCTCTGACTCGCTGGCTGCTGGAGAGCGCCCTCTGCAGCGCGGGGAGGGAGCACTCACCTGGTTGCCCTCCGCCTCGCTGCTTCCCGGCTCGCCGTTCCTGTCGTCCGCCGTCGGGGCCGCTCGTGTACCTGCTTTTACAAGGTCTCTACCTTGCCCGCTGCGCCCGGGCACCACGTGACCGGCCATTTCTGGGTGCCTGAAGTTTCGGGAGCTCCTTAGGGCGGGGCCGGGCTGGTGAGCGTCTCTGGCCACCGCGTCTGTCAAGTCCCAGGGCCTCTGCTGGGAGGGCGAGTCTGGGTCCGAGGGGCACCTGCAAGGGCTGCTCTCAGGGTGGAAGGAGGTGCTGAGGGCTCCCTGGTCAACTTCCCTCGGCGAGGCTGCATCTGGAGGCTGTTTCTGGCCAGGTCCTGCGCTGAAGGTCACGGCCATGCTGCTAGGGTTGAAGGTCAAGGTGCCCCCGCTGTTCTGCCGCCGAGGGACGCGCGGGGAGGAGCCGCCCGGCTCGGACTCGGTGGAGGAGTGGCTGCCGACAGAGACGTCAGAGTGGCTGCGGCGCGCGTTGTAGGGCTTCAGGAAGGAGCTGTACACGAAGCCTTTGGTGACTGCGGGGAGGAGACACAAAAGAGTTTTTCCTGAGAGGAGGAAGAGAAAATCAAGAGAGAAGAAACTGGTTCAAGGTCAATGGGGAGATAGCAGTAAGCTGCTTAGGGACACTGAGAACACTCCATCCCAGGGCACAATGTGGCTGGAGGAGACTGAACGCTGTGGCCGCCTGCCAGCTCACGCCTGTTACAACCCAACAACAGGTGAGGGACAAGGGGCGGTGCAGAGACAGTAACAAAAACAGCCACATGTTTGAGTGTGGGCAGATGAGGAAACAAGAGAGCCAAGCCGTGGGAAAAAGGCTAAGGGGGAGACTAAATCAGGGATGCATTCAAGCCCACTGAATGTGGTAAAAGAACAAGGGGTTTTAAAAAGCATCCTCAAGGAGTTCCTGTTGTGGCACAGCGGAAACAAGTCCGACCAGGAAACATGAGGTCTTGGGTTCCATTCCTGGCCTCGCTCCGTGGGTTAAGGATCTGGTGTTGCGGTGAGCTGTTGTGTAGGTCACAGACACGGCTCAGATCTGGCCTGGCTGTGGCTGTGGCTGTGGCCAGCAGCTGTAGCTTCGATTTGACATCTAGCCTGGGAACCTCCATATGCTGCCAGTGCGGCCCTAAAAAGCAAAAAAAACAAACAAAAAAACCCCAGCATCCTCAACAAACAAACAAAACATCCTCAGCCTGACAGAGCCCCTTAGATCCACCTCCCTGCCCACACACTTGAACCTCCACCGTGGTTTAGGAATGCAATGGGAATGTAGTAAGAACCAAAGTAGGAAGCTGCTTCTATTAGGCAGAATAAGCACACAACACATGTACACATGTTCACATGAATAAATTGCCTAAGAACAGAGAGAGCCCTCAGGTGAAACTTTTAAACACAGATTAAGGATTGAGATCTCTAATCCATAGAAAAAATTATTATATTTATTAAGAAATAATTATCTGGGAGTTCCCTTGTGGCAGAGCTGGTTAAGGATCTGGCATTGTCACTGCAGTGGCTCAGTTTGCTGCTATGGCCTTGGGTGTGGCCAAAAAAGATAAAACCACACACACAAAGGAGAAGAAACTATCTGTCAAGGCAAGGATCCAAAGTATGTAACCCGAGTTCCTGTCGTGGCGCAGTGGTTAACGAATCCGACTAGGAACCATGAGGTTGCGGGTTCGGTCCCTGCCCTTGCTCAGTGGGTTAACGATCCGGCGTTGCCGTGAGCTGTGGTGTAGGTTGCAGACGCGGCTCGGATCCCGAGTTGCTATGGCTCTGGCGTAGGCCAGTGGCTACAGCTCCGATTCCACCCCTAGCCTGGGAACCTCCATATGCCGTGGGAGCGGCCCAAGAAACAGCAAAAAGACAAAAAAAAAAAAAAGAAACAAAGTATGTAACCTTATGTAACCTCTATGGGAGCAAAGGCCATCTCTGTCTTGATGTTCTATCTACTGGGTGATGGGCGGCCCCTGGGTAGATGGTGAGGGTTGGAGGGTTTAAGAGCTGATCCTGATGCTGTGGGCTTCTTGCTACCACTTGACTGATCAGAATCGAGTAGACAAGAACCCCAAGGACAGTGGAGCTTGAATAGCCGGTGTCTGAGTATGAGTGGCTCTTATCTGCCATCACCCTGAGGGCCCCATCCTCCATCCTTCCTTCCCTATGTCTGTATTATTTTGGGTAAGGAGAACATGGGGTTGGGGAAGAAAAAAATCCATAAACACCTTTAAGGAAACTGAGAAATGTTAAAAATTTCAATTCCAGTGGTATGAACACATTCATTACAGAGGCCCACAGTCCTTATCTAAAACACTTGGGGCCAGATGTGTTTTGCAATTCAGATTTTTGGATTTGGGAAAGGTAATCGTGTATGTTATAGATTTCAACATTCCATAGTCAAAGCCATTCATGTGTCTTTTTCTTTTTTTGACTTTTCAGGGCCATACCCACAACATATGGAGGTTACCAGGATAGGGGTCAAACTGGAGCTATAGCCGCCAGCCTATACCACAGCCACAGCCACGCCAGACCCCAGCCGCATCTGCGACCTACACCACAACTCATGGCAACACTGGATCCTTAACCCACTGAGCGAGGCCAGGGATTGAACCTGCATCCTCATGGATGCTAGTCGGGTTTGTTACCACTGAGCCGTAATGGGAACTCCACATTGATGTTTCTGTAGCAACACATATAACTATTCACACCAAAAGGGAAAAGTAATGACATAAACAGCCTCATATCATTTGTTCAGGTTTTGTCACCATGAGTTTAGATCAGGGCAGGTTTTTGAGTCCAGAGCGGGAGGGAACCCTTTGATTTTTTTCAAAGCTTTTCAGATTTTGGAAATTGTGAAAAAAGTATCATGGATCAGTATTGCTGTTTGTACTTTTAAAAAAACTGGGGAGTTCCTGTTGTGGCTCACTGGGCTAAGGACCTGATGTTGTCTCTGTGAGAATGCAGGTTTGATCCCTAGCCTTGTTCAGTGGGTTAAGGATCTGGTGTTGCTGCAAGCTATGGCATAGGTTGCAGATGCAGCTCAGATCTGGTGTTGCTGTGGCGTTAGCCTCAGCTATAGCTCTGATTTGACGTCTAACTTGGGAACTACTATATGCTCCAGATGGAAAGATGACACAAACAGATTCTTCCAATCCATGCTCTTCGATTGGAAGAATCAATATTGTCAAAATGAATGTACTACCCAAGGTAATCTATAGATTCAATGCAATCCCTATCAAACTACCAATGGCATTTTTCACAGAACTAGAACAAAACATTTTAAAGTTTGTTTGGAGACAAAAAAGACCCTGAATAGCCAAAGCAATCCTGACAGAGAAAAATGGAGCTGGAGGAATCAGGCTCCCCAACTTCTGACTATACTACAAAGCTACAGTCATTGAAACAGTATGGCACTGGCACAAAACCATGAATATAGATCAATGGAACAGGATAGAAAGCTGGGAAATAAACTCACACACCTGTGGTCAACTAATCTAAGATACAGGAGGAAAGAATTACAATGGAGAAATGATGATCCCTTCAATAAGTGGTGCTGGGAAAATTGGATAGCTACATATAAAAGAATGAAATTAGAACACTCCCTAACACCATATGCAAAAATAAACTCAAAATGGATTAAAGCCCTAAATATAAGACCAGATACTATAAAACTCTTAGAGGAAGATACAGGCCAAACACTCTGACATAAACCACAGCAATATATTCTCAGGTCCACCTCCTAGAGTAATGACAATAAAAACAAAAATAAACAAATGGGACCTAATTAAACTTAAGTTTTTGTACAGCAAAGGAAACCCTAAACAAAATGAAAGGACAACTCACAGAATGGGAGAAAATATTTGCAAATGAAGCAACTGATAAGAGATTAAATTCCAAAACATATAAACACCTCCTGCAACTATCAAAAAACCCACAAAAAAACCCCATCAAAAAATGGGCAGATGATCTAGACAATTCTCCAAAGAAGACATACAGATGGCCCCAAAACACATGAAAAGATGTTCAACATCACTCATTAATAGAGAGATGCAAATCAAAACTACTATGAGGTACCACATTATACCAGCCAGGATGGCCATCATCAAAGTCTACAAACAATAAATGCTGGAAAGGGCGTGGAGAAAATGGAACCCTATTACACTGTTGTTGGGAATGTAAATTGGTGCAACCATTATGGAAAACAGTATGGAGATTCCTCAAAAACTGAAAAATAGAACTACCACTTGATCCAGCAATCCCACCCCTGGGCATCCATCTGCAGAAAACCGTTATTCAAAAAGATACATGTACCCCAATGTTCATTGCAGCACGATATACAACATCCAAGATGTGGAAGCAACCTAAGTGTCATCAACAAAGGAGCAGATAAAGAAGATGTACATACACACAATGGAATATTACTCAGCCATAAAAAGGAATAACAGCATTCACAGCAGCATGGATGGACCTAGAAATTATACTAAGCGCAGTTAGACAGTGAGAGACAAATATCACACGCTGTCACTTACATGTGGAATCTTAAAAAAGGATGCAAATGAACTTATCTGCTGAACAGAAACAGACATAGACTTTGCAAATCTTTTTTTTTTCGTCTTTTTTTTTTTTTTTTTTAGGCCCACACCTGTGGCATATGGAGGTTCCCAGGCTGGGGGCTGAATGGGAGCTGCAGCCGCTGGCCTATACTACAGCCACAGAAACGCAGGATCCAAGCCACATCTGCCACCCACACCACAGCTCATGGCAATGCTGGATCCCAACCCACTGAGCGAGGCCAGGAATCAAAGCTGCATCCTCATGGATGGGAACTCCCAGATGACTTTGAAAATCTTATGGTTACCAAAGGAGACAGACTGTGGGGGGAGGGATGAACTGGGGGTTTGGGATGGAAATGTTCTAAAATTTGGTTGTGATGATAGTTGTACAAATGGTTGTATAAATATAATAAAATTCATTGAATTAAAAAAAAAAAATCTGTACCCCTTCCCTACTCCCACCAGACAAGAAAAAGCCATGAGCTATTTTTTAAAAAAGTCATTCCCTAAATAGTCATGAGGTAAAACTGTTTGTTGGGCAGGGGGTATGGTACAGAAGGACTCAAAAGCAAACAGGTTTTATTTTATTTTTTGGCTTCACCCACAGCATGTAGAAGTCCCTGGGCCAGATCAAACCTGGGCAATAGCAGCAACCCAACCCAAGCCACTGCAGTGACAACGCTAAATCCTTCACCCTGTGAGCCATACAGGAACTCTCCTTTCTTACAGGTTTTAAATTCATACTCTCACAAAACACATCTAAAGAGCTGGTGATTCACTCAGGCAAGGACAGAGAGGGCATAGGACCCATCAGGCAGGAGTCACTACCTGTAAAGCTATATAAACAAGGCAAGAGCTTACAAGGTAAGTAATGGATTCTCCTCTGGAATTTTTTTTTTTTTGTCTTTTTGCCTTTTCTAGGGCCGCACCCACGGCATATGGAGGCTCCCATGCTAGGGGTCGAATCGGAGATGTAGCCACCGGCCTACGCCAGAGCCACAGCAAACGTGGGATCTGAGCCGCGTCTGCGACCTACACCACAGCTCACGGCCACACCGGATCCTTAACCCACTGAGCAAGGCCAGGGATCGAACCTGCCACCTCATGGTTCCTAGTCAGATTCGTTAACCACTGAGCCACAACGGGAACTCCATCCTCTGGAATTTTTAAAAAACAAAATCAAAGACTAGTTTTACATCAGTAAGGACTTGGGCATTACACTCTCGATATGGAGAGACCTTCTAAGGTTCCTTTCCTCTTTAATCAAAGACTCTCATATATATATATAAATATTCCTTTTTTGTCTTTTTTAGGGCTGCTCCCGCGGCATATGGAGGCTCCCACGCTAGGGGTCAAATCGGAACTATAGCCGCTGGCCTACGCCAGAGCCACAGCAACGTGGGATCTGAGCCGCGTCTGTGACCTACACCACAGCTCACGGCAATGCCAGATCCTTAACCCACTGTGTGAGGCCAGGGATCGAACCCGCCACCTCATGGTTCCTAGTCAGGTTCGTTAATCACTGAGCCCATCATGGTTGAGCCACGATGGGAACTCCAAGACTCTCATATTTTTTCCTGGCCCAGACAGGATTGAGGCACAGCCCAAATCAGTCTTTCCTCATTTCACTCCTGTAATCTGTCCTCTACCATTCTTACCTCCATTGTCTATCAGCCAGCGGTTCTGACTGCCCATGGGGTCCTTCTTCTTGATCACACCCACCAAGTCGCCTTCCAGGAGTGAGACATCCAAGTCCTGAGCAGCATTGAAGTTCCGTTCTGCTTGGAAGAGTTTTTCAGGGGGGTATCTTGCCAAGAGGGAGGCCCGGAGTTCTTCCGACTGGCGCATATAACTTGGCTGAAAGGCAATACATGGAAATATCGTCAACAAAACCCCTCTTGGCCATTATCCCAGCAGCTGAATTTAATCCCACATGCTGTCAAAGTCTCAGAAATGGAGGCAACTGTAGCCAACTGCTCCTCTACTCCCATCAGATGTTTGTGTCTGAGTCAGTGTGTTGGGGCTGGGTAAAATTCACCATCTCCTCGGTCATGTTTTGGTGTCTTTGTAGCTAGTAAGAAAATGTGACACTCCCTTAGTTTTACATCTATTATCCTGTGACCAAAAAAATATGATTAAAAAAATATATATATGATTAAAGTGTCACCTAAAGAATCAAAGTATCTAAGCAATATGACTAGGTCGTCTTCTATTTTACTATGACAAATTTAAACAACTGAGATTTTGGAGTGTCTGCTGTGGTGCAATGGGATCAGCAGTGTCTTGGGAGTGATGGGATGAAGGTTTGATCCCCTGCCCAGCACAGGGGGTTAAGGATCCTGTGTTGTTGCAGCTGCAATTTAGGTTGCAGCTGTGGCTCAAATCTGATCCCAGGCCCGGGAACTCCATATACTGGCACCCGAAAAAGAAAAAAAAAACAACCCACAAGATATTCCTTATCCTGACTTTTCATCTATGTAAACAAATACTATTCATAAAAATAAGAAAAACAAAAAGTGATAAAAAAATTTGATTCCCTCCTTTTATATAAGTTAATGTCTATGGGATTATGGGGGCAAAAATGCTGTAGGCAAAGATAGATAAGTATTATTTATTTATTTGATTATTTGCCACACCTGCAGCATGGGAGGTTCCAGAGCCAGGGAGAGAACCTGTGCCACAGTGGCAACCCAAGCCACAGGAGTGACAACCCAGATCCTTAACGTGCTGTGCCACCAGGCAACTCCAAATCAGTAGTCTTTTAGATGATGCCCCCAAATAATCTGGTGTATCTTACTCTACTTTTCAGACTATGGATGACCTGAGTTCAAAAAGAAAGTAACTCCAGGTAAAAAAGCAATTAGCCCTTAACTGTTTGGCAGTATATCACATCATTACCTTTTCCAACATATGGTCAAAAACAGGGAGCCTGGCAGACCTGACGTACCCTTACGTTTCCTTAATTGACTGATACAAGTATTACAGTAATCCTCTAGTAATGCCTTTGACTGTATAGACTAAGATCCAAGATAGGTTTTCCGAGGAAAGTCTGAATTTTTTTTTTTTTTTTGTCTTTTTGCCTTTCCAAGGGCCGCTTCCCGTGGCATATGGAGGTTCCCAGGCTAGAGGTCGAATCGGAGCTGTAGCTGCTGGCCTATGCCAGAGCCACAGCAATGCCAGATCTGAGCCACGCCTGCAACCTACACCACAGCTCACGGCAACGCTGGATCCTTACCCCACTGAGCAAGGCCAGGGATCGAACTTGCAACCTCATGGTTCCTAGTTGGATTCGTTAACCGCTGCGCCACGACGGGAACTCCAAAAGTCTGAATTTTGAAGTCTGTACCAGGAGGCACACTGGTGGTGCCCAGTGACAGTGAGTGAGGGAATGAATGAATGCATGCATGACAGATTCCAACACAGTAACTTTTATTCTCCCAGAGTATTTAAACTCCTATTAAATTGCTAACCTGTAGTGGCAGTGGTGGGTCCATCAATATTAGTAATAACGATGACAGTATTATGTGTCCTCCTCAAGAGTGCTTACAATTGATAGGGGTAGAGTAGGATAATTAAATAGTTTAGACCACCTCTCAGAGTATTGACAACAAAAACAAAAATAAACAAATGGGACCTAATCAAACTTCAAAGTTTCTGCACAGCAAAGGAAACCCTAAACAACACAAAAAGACAACCCACAGAATGGGAGAAAATCTTTGCAAGTGAATCGACTGACAGAGGATTAATCTCCAAAATCTATAAACAACTTCTGCAGCTCCATACCAAAAAAACAAACAAGCCTATCAAAAAATGGGCAGAAGATCTAAACAGACAGTTCTCCAGAGAAGACATACAGATGGCCAAGAAACACATGAAAAGATGTTCAACATCACTCATTATTAGAGAGATGCAAATCAAAACCACTATGAGGTACCACCTTACACCAGCCAGAATGTCCATCATCCAAAAGTCTATAAACAATAAATGCTGGAGAGGGTGTGGAGAGAAGGGAACCCCATTACACTGTTGGTGGGATTGTAAATTGGTGCAACCACTGTGGAAAGCAGTATGGAGATGCCTCAGAAAACTAAATATAGAACTACCATTTGATCCAGCAATCCCACTCCAGGGCATCTGCCCAGAGAAAACCACAACTCGCAAAGACACATGTACTCCAATGTTCATTGCAGCACTATTTACAATAGCTAAAACATGGAAACAACCTAAATGTCCATCAACAGAGGAGGGAATCAAAAAGATGTGGTACATATACACAATGGAATATTACTCAGCCATTAAAAAGAACGAAATACCAGCATTTTTCGCAACACAGATGGACCTAGAAACTATCATGCTAAGTGAAGTCAGTCATACAATGAGACACCAACATCCAATGCTTTCACTGACATGCAGAATCTGAAAAAAGGACAGACTGAATTTCCTTGCAGAAGAGATGCTGACTCACAGACATTGAAAAACTTATGGTCTCCGGAGGAGACAGTTTGGGGGGTGGGGGATGTGCTTGGGCTGTGGGATGGAAATCCTGTGAAATCAGATTGTGATGATCATTATACAACTACAGATGTGATAAATTCATTTGAGTAATACAAAAAAATTTAAAAAAATAAATAAATAGTTTAGAAACCCCACTAGGGGATTAAAGACAAAGGGAATAGTGACTTTAAGGGAGTTTGAGAGACTGTTGTAAACTAACGACCACTCAAGGAAAGAATCCAGTAATTTAGCTATAATCTACACTGCCTTGAAGGAAGACCAGGTGCATCTAAGCTCCAGGCATCCCCAAGCCACAAACCCTGATAGTTCAAACACAAGACAATAGATAATGGTCTTGCTACATGAAGTCAGGGAGTTAATGGTCCTTGAAGAGTAGCATTTCTGCATGTCACCAAGATAGGAATATAGGTGAAAGGGGTCCTTATACAGAAACCTGTGATGAATTACCATATTTTAGTATCTGTCAACACCTTTTGCTAATAGACATGGCTTAAATAGTGCCACGACAGTCCCACTTAAACCATATAGGGTCAAAGGAGAAATTTAATGACGTAAGCCTTGACATCCACCCAAAATGAGGCAGATTGTGCTCTTCTCCCCTCCCCACTTTTTCTTTGATTATAAAAATGTGGCCCTTTTGTTCTCAGGGCTGTGCTCCCGTGCCTGCCTGCTTGTGTCTCTCACAAGCATCCTATGCTAATAAACTCACTCTCTGCCTATCAATTTGCTTCACGCTGAATTTTTCTGAGGAGACGAAAGAACCTGAGCTTCAGTAAGTGGTTGAAACCTCAGGTGAGAGGTTTCAATTAAATGAAGTGGGTTCAGGTCCCCTCTCCTAACTCAGGGACCAGAGGTTCAAGTCCATACAAGAAGGAGTGCAGTTTCACTATGTGCCAAGCAATATCTAGGTGCTTTATAGATTTTAATACATTTAAACCTCATAACAACTGTATGATGCAGGTGTAACTGTTGTCAGAATGTTGCTACCAGAATCCGTGTTCTTGTTCATGGAGCCAAAAAATGAACTTGGTGAACACAGAGGCAGCAAGCAAGCAAGTCTTTTTGTTTGTTTGTTTTTATTTTTTAGGGCCATACTTGTGGTGTACGGAGGTTCCCAGGCTAGGGGTCCAATTGGAGCTGCAGCTGCTGGCCTATACCACAGCCACACAACATGGGATCCGAGCCATGTCTGCGACCGACACCACAACTCACGGCAACACCGGATCTTTAACCCACTGAGCAAGGCCAGGAATCGAACCCGAGTTATCATGGATACTAGTCGGATTGGTTAACCACTGAGCCACAATAGGAACTCCGAAAAAGTCTTTATTACAGGAAAGCAAATAGCCCCCAGCACAGACACTGGGAGGGGGAGGAAAAGTTCCCCTTTCTATCGTTCTATGGAGGTTTTTATCTCTTAAAGACACGAGTACCAACGTGGGGCCCAGATACCAGTTCCTTTTCCCACTGGCCTTGCTGGTTTACCTGTATCGGGCCTTGTCCAATAGGGACTTTAGAGTCAGGGATGCTCTGTAAGTTTTATGGTCCTTTTGGTCTTCTTTCCCCTAGACTTAAGAGTTGCTATTCTTTAGTTTATTTTTGTCTTTTTGACATTTTCCTGGGCCCCTCCCATGGCATATGGAGGTTCCCAGGCTAGGAGTCGAACTGGAGCCGTAGCCGCTGGTCTACACCACAGCCACAGTGACGCGGGACCCAAGCCGTGTCTACAACCTACACCACAACTCACAGCAATGCCGGATCCTTAACCCACTGCGCAAGGCCAGGGATCGAACCCGCCACCTCGTGGTTCCTAGTCAGATTCGTTAACCACTGAGCCACGGACGGGAACTCCTCCAAGAGTCGCCACTCTTTACATTCTTTTGCTAACAGTCAAATGTATGGGTCAGGGGTTAAATTCCCACCGTGACGTAAAACAAATGTACTTTCAATAGTTAATCTTCCAACAAGCAAGGCCTGTTTGTCTGGATTAGTTTTTACAAATCTTGAACCAAGGACATTAATCAGCGAATATATCGAAGCCCCTGTTTCTACACTAACTACCTGAATTATCTGTGTTTTAGCAATGAGGAAACCAAGGCACCTGCTCAAGGACAGAGTGAACCAGTGTCAGTCGTGGGATCTGGACCTCGGCTCACACGTTCACACCTTCACCAGTAGGCCACATAAGCCTCTCCGGTTCCACTCACCAGGCCCAGGAGCGGTTTTCGGGTGGACTGGCGGTCTGTGGTTTTCCTCTCAAACGGCCTCTTGGTGGCAGGAAGGGACTCTGGGAAGAAGGTGAAAACCTGGAGCTGCTGCAGGACCCTGCTGTGCTCCTCGTGGAAGACGGCAATCAGGTTCCCCTCCCTGCCGGTGACTTTGAGCAACTGGAGTCCACGCACGGGGAAGAGAAGAGACGGAGAAAAAAGAACACGTGTGAATGATCCCAGAACTGATGCGGTCTCAGGAAACCTCCTCGAGCCCAGCTGCTGTGGCTCAGAGAGCCACCAACACCGCAGCCCAGGGCCCGCAGGTCAAGCTGGCGGCTCTCTGCGATCACTCAGGGTGGAAAAGAGCCACAGGTTCCGCAGCACCATGAAGGGACCAAGAATTCTGACACGGTTAATCGACCTAGTTTAATAACGTCTCTGACAACCCCGCTGTGCGCGCCCAGAAAAACTTCGGGAGAACTTCGGGGATGACGTTCCCCCCTGGGGAAGGCGGGGGCTCACCGAGAGCAGCGGCTTCAGCTGCTCCAGCGCCTGGCGCACGAAGTCGCAGTGGGCCTCGGCATAGCCGTGCACACAGTTGCTGAAGAGGCCCTGTGCGTACTGGTGGAACTTCGGCAGCTCGTCCAGCAGCTGGGCGTTCAGGGCCTCGTAGTTGTTCCGGGCCGACTGCAGCTCCTCCAGAGTCTTCTTGTCCTTCAGCTTCTCTGCCCGTTCTGTGCAGTTATAGAAGTCCAGAAGCTTGTCAAAGCGTTTCTGCACCAGCTTGTGGGGCCCTGTGAACATGCTCAGTAACTGATTCAGGGGAGAGATGACCAGCCGCTCTGTCCTCTCCTTCTGCGGGGATGAGAAAGGCACCGTGCTCAGTGTCCTGTATTTGTCATTCACCAAACACTCTTCCAGTGCATTTTGTTATGTGCTGTGCCACCCGCTTTGCTCCTAGTGCTCAAGCTAAACCCCTGCAGATCCCACAGTGCTCTGCCTATGTAAACACATGTTCCATAAAGCTTCTCGCCCAGCAATCTGCACACACCAAAGATACATATGCATAGTGGATAACAAATGCTAAAGCACATACATTACCATGATATTTGCATTATAACCAGACATGACCATCTGGTATCACTTCTTATCTGCACTGCCTACACACATATATATTCAGTATAACTTGCTTGAATTTAACTTGAGATTCAGTTGTTACCTTCACCCATCATATATCTCTTCTTTTATTTTATGGCCGCACTCGTGGCATACGGAATGTGGCTGGGGACTGAATCCAAGACAAAGCTGCAAACTCTGCAGCAACGCTGTATCCTTTAACCTACGCCTCTGCAGCAACCTGAGCTGCTGCAGTCAAATTCTTAACCCATTACACCATGGCGGGAACTGCCATCATACCTGTTCTAATCATAACTACTAATGATATCTGTATTCACACTTTTCAAAGGATTTTTTCTCTTCTTCCTAGAAGGACAGACATTGAGGGTACAGTAGTGACACATAAAGAACTTAAACAGGTACTTAGTAAATTTTTTTTTTTTCCTTTCAGGGCCGCACCTGCGGCACACGGAGGTTCCCAGGCTAGGGAGTTGTAGCTGCTGGCCTACACCACAGCCACAGCAATGCGGGCTCTGAGCTGAGTCTGCGACCTATGCCACAGCTCGAGGCAATGCTGGATCCTTAACCCACTAATCGAGGCCAGGAATCAAACCCACCACCTCACGGTTCCTCATCAGATTCGTTTCCGCTGCACGATGACAGGAACTCCTTAATAAATTATTTTTAATAAGGTGCTACTATTAGAACACCTGCAAGTTCCCCAAATGTGCATGTTTTCTTCAGCTTCAAGCCATGCAGAGATCTCCAGGAAACTATCAAATCCCACCTATTTTTATTTGGGATCAAACAATTCCATATACATCCATTTAGAATTTCTCAAGCAATTTGGCCTGTAGTACTTTCTTTATATTGTGCCATCTCAAGGATCAATTTAACCTCTTATCTATCCCCAAATATTCCTTTTTAAGTTATTAGTCCTTTAGTTGTCATCTTTTGATCAGTTATCAATAGTGAGGCCAGATCAAATGTCCTGTTCTTCCTTTGTCCCCTAAAACTGGGCTGATCACAAACTATAAAAATCTACCTGCATACATATAGGTCCTACCTGTCCTTTAAACTGATTGAAATTCATTTTTTTTTTTTTTGTCTTTTCTAGGGCCGCACCTGCGGCATATGGAGGTTTCCAGGTTAGGGGTCCAATCAGAGCTACAGCTGCCAGCCTACACCACAGCCACAGCAACTTGGGATCTGAGCCACATCTGCAACCTACACCACAGCCCATGGCAAGGCAGGATCCTTAATCCACTGAGCAAGGCCAGGGATCGAACCCGCAACCTCATAGTTCCTAGTCGGATTCATTAACCACTGAGCCACGTGGGAACTCCAGAATATAAAATCTTGAAAGGAACTAAGCTAGAGGACACTAGTAGTCCTGGTCTCCACGGAGTTGACTTTGCCCTGTGCTGGCTGTTAGAGAGAACCCCAGGAAGAGGACCAACCTGTGGAAAGCGGGCTGAAGAAAGAGTCACTTACAAAATGTGTGAAGAGCTGGTCACTGATGTAGCGATGCACCTTCTCGAACTGTTCCAGGTCTTTGTGTCCCTTCTCCATGCACACATCCCACATGCTCACGGCGGCCACCACCTTCACACATGCTGATTCCTACAGCCAGTTATCAACAAACACAGGTAAGTCCAGACAGAGTTTCCTAGCCTCCATCATTCATCCTAGACGGCAGTTAGCAGTCAGAAGTGGACGGACCTGCCGTCCAAGGGCTGTCACCCACTGCTAGAGACAAGCCTGTTAAGAGTTGGGGCTCAGGTGTGTACCTGAGACACATTTAGAAAACATGTGGAGGAAACAGTCAAGAGGGAGATATCAAAACTAGAGGAAACTGCAGGGTGAAGTCCTAAGGCAAGGGAACCATACTTGGTAGTTGTCAAATCTCTCACTTTAGGCCAAGGTGCTCTTCAAAAGTCTTAAGCCCTAATTTTCACTTTTTTTTTTGCTTTTTAGGGCCACACTTGGGGCATATGCAAGTTCCCAGGCTAGGGCTTAAACTGGAGCTACAGCTGCCGGCCTATACTACAGCTATAGCAACGTGGGATCCAAGCCTCGTCTGTAACCTATACTGCAGCTCACGGGAACGCCAGATCCCCAATCCACTGAGGGAGGCCAGTGAACCTGCAACCTCATGGGCACTAGTTGGGTTGGGTTCCTTACCACTGAGACACAACAGGAACTCCTCACATTTTTAAAATATGAAGGGAGTTTGCTATTTGAAAGAAGTGTAGGAAGAGGGAACTATATCCAGTCTCTTAGAAGAGACCATGATGGAAGATAATATAAGAAAGGGAATGTATGCCTGAGTCACTTTGCTGTGCAGCAGATATTGGCACAACACTGTAAATCAACTATAATAAAATAAATAAGTAAATAAAAAATAAATAAAAGAAACACAAGAAGCACTTCAAATCAGTGCAGATTACTCAATAAATGACGATGATTATTAGGTACCTAGACAAAAAATAAAAAGTTGGATTGCCACCTCAAACCACATATATTACAGTGAATTCCAGCTAGATCGATGACTTCAATATTCACAAAATGATAAAAGCACTAAAACACATGAATCTTTAAAAAATTATTCTGGAATGGATAAGACCTATTTTTTTTTTTTTCTTTTTGGCCATGCCTGTGAGTTCCCCAGGCCAGGGATTGAACCTGTGCCACAGCAGTAGCAATACCAGATCCTTAACTGCTAGGCCACCAGGGAACTCTGGGAAAAAGACCTTTTAGGAGTTCCCATTGTGGCTCAGTGGTTAATGAATCCGACTAGGAACCATGAGGTTGCAGGTTTGATCCCTGGCCTCGCTCAATGGGTTAAGGATCCAGCGTTGCCGTGAGCTGTGGTATAGGTCGCAGACACAGCTGGGCTGTGGCTTGTGGTGTAGGCCAGTGGCTACAGCTCTGGTTACACCCCTAGCCTGGGAACCTCCATATGCCGCGGGATCGGCCCTAGAAAAGGCAAAAAGACAATAAATAAATAAATAAATAAATAAATAAACAATCTCATTAAAAAAAAAAAAAAAAGACCTTTTAAAGTATGACACAGAATTAAGAAACTATAAAAATTTAGTTAGACTACTCGGAGAAAATATTTTAAGCCAACTCCAAAGTCAACAACCTGGGCAGGGAGATATTTGTAAATCATCACCTCAGATAAAGGGTTATTTTCTCCAACATATACAAAGGTACTACAAGTATATAAGAAAAAGAACAAATCGGTAAATAAGTACCTCCAAATACAAGCAAATCACAGACAAAGAAATATGACTTAAACATACAAAAATATCCTCAACTTCATAATATAAGAAATGTGCATTTAAACTATATTGAGGGGAATCCCGCTGTGGCTCAGTGGAAATGAATCCGACTAGTATCCACGAGGATGCGGGATCAATCCCTGGCCTCGCTATGTGGGTCGGGGATCTGACATGGCTGTGAGCTGTGGTTTAGTCACAGACATGGCTTGAATCTCGCATTGCTGTGGCTGTGGTGTAGGCCAGCAGCTGTAGCTCCAATTTGACCCCTAGCCTAGAAACTTCCATGTGCTGCAGGTGTGGCCCTGAAAAGAGAAAAAAAATAAAAAAACAAAAAATAAAAAACCCCCACTATATTGAAATATAGTGTTTTTTACCTATCTTGCATGCAAAGATAAGACATTTTGATTCTGATAACACTGTTATGTTACAAGGGATTGGGAAACCACTTCATCCATCACTGCTGGGGAGTTTTCGCTGGTTTGATACCTATGAAATTTACACCATCTTATGATTTGGCTCAGAAAATCTAGTACTCTGGCCTTTAGATATACTCAGGTAGATCAGAAAAATGACGGACGTGCAAGGATATATCTTATGCCAATGTTTATATTTTTTTTTTGCAACTACAAACAACTTAAATGCCCATCAATAGGGGACTAGTTAAATATGTTCTGGCACATCTGCAACAATTAAATACTATGCAGTTGTAAAAATAAAACAAAAAAACAAGGCAGCTCTGTGTGTGCAGGTCTGGAATGCCCTCCACAAAATGCAAACCCAAGGTGCTCAACAGCATCTCCCTGATCCCTTCCCATCTCTCTCTCTCAATTTCTCTCACGCTCTCACACACACATCTCTGATAGAAGAATCTGATAAATGGTGTCTGTCTCTATAGGTGACTCGGAGACATGGGGAGGAGACATTATTTTTACTTCTTACTTATCCCTTTGGTATCTTTTGAGTTTTGTACCATTTTACTTAGCTGAACAATAACAATAAATGATTTTTAAAAAAGCAAAGGATCTCTTTTAAAGAAAATAGTTTCACAGCATGAGATTTTCCTATGTGAGGGACAGGGGTATATGGTATACTTATACAGACACTATTCTATTAAACCCAAGAGAAATTACAGATATGAAGAGAAAGGATTCTAGTCCTGGTTCTGACTTCCTGAAGCAAGCAGGGCCGGAGGCAAGAAAGACCTGGGCTCACCTGATCTCCTAGTTCTTCCAACTCTCCACACCTATCCTTGGCTCTAACAACTTTTTATTTATTTATGTATTTATTTATTTTTGCTTTTTAGGGCCACACCCATGGCATATGGAGGTGGCCAGGTTAGGGATCCAATTGGAGCTACAGCTGCCAGCCTATGCCACAGCCACAGCCACAGCCACGCCAGATCCAAGCCACGTCTGCGACCTACACCATAGCTCATGGCAATGCCAGATCCTTAGGATCGAACTGCAACCTCATGGTTCCTAGTCGGATTGTTTCTGCGGCGCCATGATGGGAACTCCCTGCTGTAACAACTTTAGAGACCTCACGTATAGCAACTACAGAAGTTGAAAATGAATATTATTATTAATAGGAAGCACACCTTCAGAAGAACCATTCTCTTTTTCTTTCTTTTTTTTTTTAAATGGCCGCACCTTCAGCATATCGAAGTTCCTGGGCCAGGGACTGAATCCAAGCCACATCTGTGACCTATGCCTCAGGTGTGGCAACGCTGGATCCTGAACCCACTGCGCCAGGCTGGAGATTGAACTGGCGACACCACAGAGGCAAGCCAGATCATTAACCACTGCGCCACAGCAGGCACTCTAAACCAATCTCTTACTATTTGATTTTCAAAATAATTTTGACCAAATGAACAAGTGCTTCTTATATACCTGGATATAGGGGGGAAAAAGGTGATGAAGCGTGAAAGAGAGGCAGGAAAGAGCTATGTCCCTTTACGATGAACACAACAGGGCTGATCTTCTGAACATCGTTCAACTTCTAAATAACCTGTAGGCATCACCAAACAAAGTATGTCATGGCATAATGGTCATCTGGGTTCAGGTTATTCTACATTCATTAAGCAATGCCTGGATGACAGGAGAGAGGACAGAATTGCGCCACATGTGATTCTAACGAGAGCGATGTCTTCACTCACCCGAATATGCTGGAGGTAGAGAGACAGGTCTCGGATAAAAGATTTGATCAATCTTTCTTGCATTCGGAAGTTCTTTTCGGTTTCTTCAAACACTTCATCTTTAATCTGTTCAAAGTCAACAAGTGCTATTAGCAAATTTGGACTCTCCTTTGATCTTATTGGCAAAAGCATCTTTCTTAAAAATGTCTTTTAACTTTTACGCCTTTGAATCACACACAACTGGATGTATACGCCTCCCACAGGTCCTCCTGACTCCACCCGACCCCCTCTGCTCCTGATGGTAGCCCTCTGCCCATCAGACTGCTCTTTTCACCCGTGTTGCCCTGCCTGGCTTGCCCTCCCTTCTCTCTACGTCCAACCTGCCCCCTCCTTTAAGTCTCGGATTAAACCTCTTGCCAACACGAAGCCCAGTCGCACGGCGCTCTCGTTTGCTTAAATACCACAGCCTAAAGAGAACAAGCTGCAAAGCTTAGCGACTGACTTTTCTAGCTGGTATTTTCCACTGATTGTATCACATACACATGGTTCAGTGAACAAAAGTCTGGAGACTTGGGATCTACTCTCAGCACTGTTGATAAACTTTTTCAAATCACTCCAGCCTAAGACTTTAGATTTCCTCGTGTGTGACACATGGTATTGAAGCAGGTGATCTCTTCAATCCCTTCTGGCTTAACAGGTCTACAATTTTAATTTCGTCTCCCCAAGCAGATGATAAGCTCCTTAGGGGCGTCTAAGACCACAGTAATTATTACGCAGTGACCAACATGGCCTCCGAATTTGCCTCTGTGCACAGGGTAAGCAGCTCACCAAGGCTCGGATGGAGGTTTGTGTGGGTGGATTTAAATAAACAGTAGCTGCAGAGCCCTGTATCCACTGGCTGGCAAACACCGGGGGGTGGGGGTGGGGGTGGTGCCAAGAGGGCAATCTTGCCAATTCACACCATGCAGGCTACTCCGTGGAGTCCTGAAAAGCAGCCAAAGGCATGCCAGACCCTCAAGCCCGGGAACCTCACCTGTGGGGCAAAGCCAGTGAGGTGCTTCAGATGGCTGCTAACCCGGTTGGACTTCTTGATGATGGAGTGGATGTTCAGCTTGGAAATTTTCTCCATGAGACTATCTTCATCACCCTTTCGGTACTTGAGGACTGGGGAGTGAGTCAAACGGATGAGTCAGGAAAGCCCTCTTCTGAGCACAGATACAACCCAACTAGAGCCAGTGCTTGTTTTCAATGAGTTTATAACTGAGTCAACAAAATATTAATCCCAATCACCATTCATGGTCAGCTGGGATTCCTGGAGAACAGCAGTGACTGTGCGCAGGCTGGAGAGGAGAGAAACACGGATGGTGGAAGGAAAAAAGCCTAAGATCTGGAGTCAAGGAAACCTCTCACCTCAAAGCCGGGGTCTGTCATTTCATCAAAGTGCACCCTTAAATAAGTCACTTAACTTTGCTGAGCCTCACTTTCCTCTCCAATAAAATGTAGCAAGTAATAGTAACTGTCCTATAAGGCCACCTTAAATGGTCTCATGTACAAATGAGATATTTATACCCAATCACCTCACACACTGAAACTGCACAGGAGTTATTTGATTAACTTATGTGTCACGCATCAGGCCCGGTCTGCAGAAAAGCCTGCAGGTAACAGCAGAATGGTAGTGGGGGCGAAAAGGCACACTTCATTGTTGGAAGAGACGGAAATGACATTGTATGAGAAGACTGGAACCAAGACAAGAGCTAGATGGCCCGAAAGAGTTAACATATAGACATGGGTGACATGGTTGAAGCAGGAGGAAGAGAAAATAATTTTTAGATAAAGTGTGGAGAAAAGTGGAGAGACAAAGAGGTTATACTATATGAACGATTCTTTGAATTACGAATGATAAATCAATTTAGCCTGGTGACGTGCTATATTCATTGAACATTCAAAATCAAAACTTCAACAAGAGAATGGATGAGAGAAAAGAAATGGTTCAGGAATTCCCGTGTGGCTTAGGGGGTTAAGAAGCCACCTAGAGAATGCAGGTTCGATCCCTGGCCTCACTTAGTGGGTTAAGGATCTGGCGCTGCCATGAGCTGTGGTGTAGGTCACAGATGTGGCTTGGATCTGGCATTGCTTTGGCTGTGGTGTAGGTCAGCGGCTACAGCTCCGATTCGACCCCTAGCCTGGGAACTTCCATATGCCACAGGTGCAGCCCTAAAAATAGACCAAAAAAAAAAAAAAGAAAGAAAGGAAGAAAAAGAAATGGTTCGGTTTGTTCTATATTATAAAGAACGAGTGGGTAGTTTGGCAACTGACTACACAGTGTTGGGGGTGGGGGGCAAGGGGGAGAGGGAGGGGTTCAGAGCAGAGAGGCAGGACTAATGGGACCAGAGACAGGGGCAAAAAAAGTCCTAACTTAAGTGGAAGCAGTAAAATAACTAATCAGACATGCACAGCAAACAAACAAAAGCAAGGATTGAAATGGGCTGCCTTCAATGAATGGAGAAGGCAATCTGCCATGCTTGGAGGAACCCCTGTGCTAAGCCATTCTCTAACCCATCCTCATCTCTCTTGGGAAAGATTCTTGTTGCTACAAGATTTATCACAGGCGCCTTATTTCCAGTATTCATAGTTGTGCTTTTATTATTGTCACTGCTTTTTTTCTTTTGTATCACATTTTCCCCAAATTTTATTACCATTTCTTCATCACAGCCATGTTACCTACCATCTGCCTTGTCCATCTCTGGCGCAGTAATTAATTCTTTGAGGAGAAACATTTTCAAGGGCATACCTCCTTCTCAGCAAGTATGCTATTCTTACCCAGGTCCTTTCGACGTTTATATTCATTAATGTTCATGTTGATTTCCTTGACTGCAAGGACTGCGTTGGTTAAAGGCACTTTGTCTGGGTGGGATTCCGGGGTGGCATTCAGCAACTCCATCAGCAGCAGTGGGTAACGCATTACTCTCTGCACAGGTTTGATGAGGAAGGAGCCCAGGTTAATATAATTTGTGCATCCCCTACAAGAGAGGGAAAAACAGAGTTTAGTCAACTGTCAGTAACACAGGGCCTATAGGTAGCAGCTGTTATTCCTAATACAGATCTGTCTTTCACCCTACTTCCCAACTTCATTCATTCATATTTACTAGGCATCCAAGAAATATCAGACATGGTTCTAGGTGCTGAGGATTTAGTAGTGACCCAAAAGAGTCCCTGCCCTGATGGAAAGAGATAGGCAATAAACACATATTATATGAAATGTCATTTGACGCTAAGTGATACAGAAAAAAACACAGCAAGGCAGGTCTACTTGTACATTTCTATCTATAAAGGAAGAAAAATAAAGAAATGAGCTTATGCATCAAGAAGCAAGAACTCACCATTCGTTGTACAGGCTCCTAAGGGCAGTGAGCATGAAAAAGAAGAGACAGTTGATTAGAGAAAATGCTGATGATGATTTTCACATTCCTCTCAGAACATGTTAGTCCAGCTAATGCCTAGTTGGACATTAGTTCAAAAAACACATGGGATAAAAGGGAAATTGTGAATGTCTTTGGTGGCCTACGTAATCTATTAAAAAAAAAATTAGCTCCTAATTTCACTTTGACGTACTTAGGTATATACTATATGCTTACAACCTGCCTCTCTAAGACAGGAGATTCTCAAGAATAAATGAACTTGGTCTTAATATTTGCTCTTGTTTATTTGGACCAAACTATCTTCCCGGCAGCTTCTTACCTGGAAATTCTAACTTAATCCTTTGTTATATGTAGACAGAAGTGATTAAATGGATAAAACCATAAGCAGAAAACTACTTAAGATTTCCATGACATAGAATGGGAAATGGGTAAGTCGCTTAACAGGACCTACGATAACATATGACTTAGTTTTAAAGTAAGGTAGATTCACAGACGTCATGAGAAGTCTAGACAGATACACGAGAATGACTTCCAAAAGGCCCAACTAAAGAGCTATGATGGAAGTGAAGTGCTCAAAACTCCTACTTAAGATCTGCCAAGAAGTCCTGAAGATGCTTCTGGATCTTCTCATCCTTCTCATAGATTTCGAGCAGTGAGATGGCCTCGTCATGATTCTGGCAGTAAACCTTGTATGTTCCTTCAAGCTCATCCCGGTGATCAAGAAACACGGGTCCTTTGAAATATACACAAACATACAGTGTTTCTAGTAACTTTCTTCTCAGCATCCTAAATGTAAGGTATATAACCAAATTTTAACGCCAGATAATCCTATTACAAGAAATTATAGTAAGACCAGCTATCAAATTAATAAGAAATTTTCATGTAACGGCTTAAAATTCTACTTAAAGCAAAATTTAAAAGAACCATGTCATCCATGTATTTACTTTTCACCACACACACACACACACACACAGTCAGTCCCTGAAATAGCCTCCAACCCTTTTTCAGTCATGTAGAATAAGGGATTTGCAAGTACTCTCCAAATAGGTATGTGATCAGAACCTGTAAAGACCCTCAACTTTCTAAGCCCCAGGTAAATCTCCACAGGGATGAAGAGATCCTTCTATAGCAGCAGCTTCCAACCTTTCCTTTGCGCATAAATTAAATACAAAGGCTAGAGGTCAAGTTTACTATATTAACATAGCTATAATAATACAGGAGTTCCTGGTGGCTCAGTGCGTTAAGGCTCTGGCACTGTCACTGCTGTGGCTGGGGTTGCTGCTGTGGCATGGGTTCAGTCCTTGGCTTGGGAACTTCCACATGCTGTGAGCGTGGCCAAAAAAATAAATAAAGTATCTCTATATAAAAAAACTATATTTGTGATAAAAACATGTACTTTTTTCATTGAAGCACTGAGTTGCAAAACATAGCAATAAATCTAATAATCTCTGTAATTTAAAGGTATGATGAGTGACAAGAAACTGGTAACATGGGTTGTTACTGAAATTTTGAGGTATTTGCAAACACCTAATGTGATTGATGAACATGCGACTTCAGCTGGGGACAAAGTCGCAGGTACTGCTAATAACTGTGCGGTTTGTTCCCTATATTCTTTCCTTAAATAAATGCAAAGTTATAAGCAATGAGATCCTGCTGTATAGCCCTGGGAACTATATCTAGTCACTTATGATGGAGGATAATGTGAGAAAAGAATGTGACTGGGTCACCTTGCTGTACAGCAGAAAACTGACAGAACACTGTAAACCAGCTATAAGGGGAAAACCAAAAATCATTAATAAAAAGTAAATAGGAGTTCCCGTCGTGGCGCAGTGGTTAACGAATCCGACTAGGAACCATGAGGTTGCGGGTTCGGTCCCTGCCCTTGCTCAGTGGGTTAACGATCCGGCGTTGCCGTGAGCTGTGGCGTAGGTTGCAGACGAGGCTCGGATCCCTCGTTGCTGTGGCCCTGGTGTAGGCTGGCAGCTACAGCTCCGATTAGACCCCTAGCCTGGGAACCTCCATATGCCGCGGGAGCGGCCCAAGAAATGGCAAAAAGGCAAAAAAAAAAAAAACCCACAAAAAATAAATAAAACTGACATTTTATCATGGAAAAAATAAAATAAAATGCAAAGTTGCAGTTAGAAATTAGTGAAAATAAATTTCTATCCAAATTGAAATCTACCCACAGACCCCCCAGATCTATGCCAGTTGGGCACAGGAACAGTTCCTAAACAAACTTCTCCAGAGCAAGTTCATTTGGGGCAGCTGCCTGAATGTGCTGATCCCCTGACTTGTAAAAATTTCTCTTCCTCTTGCTCTTCTTCCCTCTCTCAGTGTACCTGGTCCTTCCTTCTTCAGCTGTACTACTCCCCAGAAGACAACATCTTCTCATCCTCGGGCTCCTCCCTCAAAATACAACCCTACTTACTGCTTCCGTTGTAACCCTTTTTATTTATTTATTAATTTTTTGTCTTTTTAGGGCTGTGCCTGCGGCACATGGAATTACCAGGCTAGGAGCTAGTTCGAATCGGAGCTACAGGTGCCGGCTTACGCCACAGCCACAGCAACTTGGGATCTGAGCCACGTCTGCGACCTGCACCACAGCTCAAGGCAACACTGGATCCTTAACTCGCTGATCGAGGTCAGGGATCGAACCTGCATCCTCATGGATACTAGTTGGATTCATTTCCACTGAGCCACAAGGGGAACACCCAGGTCTGCTTACTCTTCAACGACACAGGGTCACTTTTCCCTTCTGTTGGATGCTATCATGTGTACAGTGGGATGGCTACAACTGTGGCAATATCCTATCACTATGATTCCAATAAAATAGCAAAGTGATAGGATGTCCCCTCCCACGAGGTACCATGGCTGGTCTGTATGATCACCAGAATGTGGCAGAAGTGATGGTGTGTCACATCCAAGATCAGGTTAGAGAAGACACCGGCTCCCACTGGGAGCTTCCTGTCTTAGATCATTCACTCTGGAAAAAGCCAGCTGCTATGTGGTGGCATCGTGAGGATGGTGAAAAGGCTCACATGGCAAGAAACCAAGGCGTGATGAGCTGAGTCAGCTTTTGGAAGTGGATCCTCTTTTTTTGGTGGGGGGGGGGGCGGTGGCATGTGCCCATGATGTGTGGAAGTCCCTAGGCCAGGGATCGAACCTGCACCACAGCAGCAATTCAAGCCACTACTGCGACAACACTGGATCCTTAACCTGCTGTGCCATAAGGGAACTCCTAGAAGAGGGTCCCCCCCGCTTTTTTTTTTGTCTTTTTAGGGCCGCACCTACGGCACAGAGGTTCCCAGACTAGGGATCCAATCAGAGCTGCTGCTGCCGGCCTATGCCAGAGCCACAGCAACGCCATATCTGAGCTGTGTCTGCAAGCTACACCACAGCTCACGGCAATGCTGGATCCTTAACCCATTGAGCAAGGCCGGGGATCGAACCCACAACCTCACGGTTCCCAGTCGGATTCGTTTCTGCTATGCCACGATGGGAACTCCTGGAAATGGATCCTTAATTGAGCTCCAGATGACAGTAGCCCAGATAAAAGCTTGACTCCAACCTCATAAGAGACCCCTGAGCCAGAATCACCTAGCTAAGCCACTCCCAGATTCCTGAACCACAGCAACAGTGACCTAACAGCTTTCTTGTTTCAAGACACTAAATTTTAATATAGTTTTCTACCCAGCAATAGATAACTAACACAATTCCTTTGCTTATAAGAAACAGAAATAGTTTTTTTCAAATATTTTTGACAATGGCCCATGTAAATAAATACATTTAAAAATCAGGACTCCATATACATACACATATAATTGAAATAAAGGTCTCAAAAAAAATCGTACCATTTGACAATAAAAACTTCTTCTGGAGTTCCTGTCGTGGCACAGTGGTTAACAAATCTGACTAGGAACCATGAGGTTGCAGGTTTGATCCCTGGCCTTGCTCAGTGGGTTAAGGATCCAACATTGCTGTGAGCTGTGGTGTAGGTAGCAGACGTGGCTCGGATCCCGCGTTGCTGTGGCTCTGGCACAAGCTGACGGCTACAGCTCCGATAAGACCCCTAGTGTGGGAGCCTCCATAAGCCGTGGGAGCGGCCCTAGAAAAGGCAAAAAGACACACACACACACAAATTTCTTCTATTGCAAGCACCCTTTATCACCTTGAAGTAGGTAAAAGTAGAAACAGGGGGCCAAATAACCTCTGAACTAAGCACCTGAAATTTTATTTTTCTAGCAAAACTACTCAGTACCAGCTAAGCCCTTCTCCCTTGCCTCCTACCTATGAAGTTGAAAAAACAAAACAAAACAAACAAAACACACACACAACCCGCTTTTGAAACAATGGCAGGAGCTCATACCTACAGCATCGCTGATTTCCAGATCAGCCAACAATTGCTTCGAGACCTTAATCACCATCTGCATATTTCCAAAAAGCCCCTCAAAATCAATGTTTGGTATCTGAAAAAGGAAAACAAAACATGAACATGCATGGACATAAAATGAATGGCACATCATTCACATTAGAAACATCTCTAAGGATGACACCAAAATTGCTCAGGATCTTCACTCACTCTCATGACGTTTCCAAAACAGGAACATCTAACATTATCTTTAGTGACACCCTTTGTCCTTAACCCAACTATTCTCTGCTCCCGCTGCCCCTACAACCATAGTAAAAAGGCTGTAGAACCAGTTTGGTCTATAATTGTCCTAGGATACAAATTCCACCCAGTACCCAAAATCTGATGGCACCACCCACTTCCTAGAGAAGTTCTTGGGAGTGACTGCTCCAGACCCAAGCCGAGGCCAGGTGGTCAAGTGACAAGCAACAAGACTGTAAGTCCCTGGATACTGTTAACCTTCCCCCCACCCGCCCATCTCAGTATCTAAGGGACTGCCTAGCATATACCCATTAGTAAGAGTATCTGGAACAAACCTCATACCATCAGGTGCTACAGCCAGGTAACCCACCAGCCCCAGGCTACATATTATTGCATGGCCTTCCCACTAAAGTGACAATCCCAGACTCACTGGAACTGTTTTCAGGAGCCACAGAAACAAGAAATGTCCTAGGAGTTATCGCAGTAGCTTAAGTCAGTAAGTTAATAATGGACTTCATAAGCGACAGGATGACGAAGGCTTAGGTTGATGACACACATATACCAGGGCTCTTGAATTAAGAGCACCAGGCATGGCCTTTATTTCAAACCCAAAAATATTTGGGGTGAAAGCTCCCCTATCCTGACATTTCAGGGATGGAGAACCATGTTGAAAGCAAAGCTAACCTCCTCTCCAGTTCCCACCTGTGCCTGCTGCAGGGGTATCATGATCCGCTCAATACACATTTCCAGATCCCGAATGTAGTCTCTTTCTGTCTGAAGAAGTTCTTCTATCACCTTGGTTCTCTTCTCCAGCATCCTCTGCTCTGGGTTTTCAGTGGACACAGACCCAGAAGGGGCCACCGGCGACGAAGACTGGGAGGAGAGGAGCGTCATTTCTAGCAGGGAAGAGAGAACTGGTGGGAAAGCAGGCAACTGCAACAGTTTGAGTTGAAAAGAAGACAGTCTTTGAGAACCAAAGGTCTCACATCTGTCAACCATCAGGAAATGTGATCCCCAAGTCATTTCTAAGCATGAAGAGATGACAAGCTTAGAAAGCCGTCCCTGCAGAGAGGAATTCTCTCATCGGAGCGATACCATTTCTAGGACCTGGCCTAAAAAGGAGCAGCTGGCCCATTTTATGAGGGCAAATTAGTGTCCACCACCTCCTTGGGAGAGAGGCTGAAAGAGGTGCTATTCTTATAAAGAACTTCTTTCACTTGAGTATAAAACCTATTTCATGATCTTAGCAGCAGAAATACCAAACTGGGTATTTACAACACTGATACAGTACATTAAAAAGAATATTCTGGGGAACATAACAATGCCAACTAAGGAGAAGACAAGAATCAGGTAGGCATTATCTGAGATCTGGGTGAATGTGAAAATTGTTTAGATTCTCCCTACTGAAACACTAATGAAGACTCACAAACAAGTTTTGTTACTTCAAATGTCCTGGGAGATACAAATGAACTCTAAATATGAAGTTCTTTAATAGTATTCTCTTTTCTTTCCTTTCATTCTTTTTTTTTTTTGGCTTTTTAGGGCCATACCCGAGGCATATGGAAGTTCTCAGGCTAGGGGTCGAATGGGAGCTACAGCTGGCGGCTTACACACACCACAGCAATGCCAGGTCCGAGCTGTGTCTGCGACCTACACCAGAGCTCAGAGCAATGTCAGATCCTTAACCCACTGAATGAGGCCAGGGATCAAAGCCACATCCTCGTGGATACTAGTCGGATTCATTACCACTGAGCCATGACGAAAACTTCTCTTTAATAGTGTTTCCAATTTAAAAAAAAACACCTCTATAGGGAATTACCGTTGTGGCTCACAGGTAACAAGGCAGACCTAAAAAAAAACACAACAGGAGTTCCCGTCGTGGCGCAGTGGTTAACGAATCCGACTAGGAACCATGAGGTTGTGGGTTCGGTCCCTGCCCTTGCTCAGTGGGTTAACGATCCAGCGTTGCCGTGAGCTGTGGTGTAGGTTGCTCGGATCCCGCGTTGCTGTGGCTCTGGTGTAGGCCGGTGGCTGCAGCTCCGATTAGACCCCTAGCCTGGGAACCTCCATATGCTGTGGGAGCGGCCCAAGAAATAGCAACAACAACAACAAAAACCAAAAAACCCCAAGAAACCACTATAGAACCACACTACATGATCCGAAAATGAAAACCAGTTTGTACTTTGTCATTAGCTTTTACAAACACCTGTTACTGAGATACATCTGATGGGAGGCTTAATTATTATCTTATACATAAGATGATATGGCATTTGTTCATTCAAATGAATATTAAGGAGTTCCTGTTCTGGCTCAGCGGGTTAAGAACCCAACTAATATTCATGAGGATGAGGGTTTGATCCCTGGCCTTGCTCAGTGGGTTAAGGATCTGGCATTGTGGTGAGCTGTGGTGTAGGTCGCAGATGCGGCTTTGATCTGGTGTTGCTGTTGCTGTGGCTGTGGCGTAGGCTAGCAGCTTTAGCTCTGACTCAACCCCTAGACTGGGAACTTCCATATGCTGCAATTGCGGCCCTAAAAAAACAAAAAAAAAGTGAATAAATAAATAATGAGTATTAAATGCTAAAATAAACAACTGAGAAAATTTCAACAGTGAAGCAATCTCTGCTGTTTATTGCAAATTCCTTAAGATCCACTTTAAAAAAAATTGACAAATTTGGTAAGTAAACATACTGGCAAGGTTACAAGATTACAAAAATATTTTTACCCAGCTCTAAGAAGCAAACACACAATTGTTCAAATTAGTTATGGAAAATGAGGCTTTCACAGCAGATTTTTCACAGCAGTCTCCCCAAACCTTCCCCACTGTCCCTTCTCCAAGAATTTAGGAAACATTCCAATGTTTAAAAAGTGCAACCCAGATTCTGGTTTCTAAAAACTATTCTCCACTAAAAGGAACCAGAGTTCTTTGGAGAAATGCTCTCCTTTCAAGGCAAGGAAAATGCAGATGAACCTGAAACATCTTATGGCAGAAAGGAAGGAAGTGCTGGACAAAATGTTAGGGCATGTCAAGAGGGCATAAGGCCAGCCTGAAGGGGCTCCTAGTGGCCAATCTGTACAATTTGAGCATCAAAATAAGTAAGCACGGCAATGGATTGTAACCCACTAAAACAAGAATCCATGAGCTCACATCAGTAATATCTAAGTACATAAATAAATGGGGAGAAGAGAAAGCTCTTTCTTATGGTAGAATGTCAGCTAATAAACATAGAAGAAACAATGGAATTAGAAAAATCAATATTCTGCCACTATCAGAATAAACTCTGGAGGAATTCCCACTGTGGCATAGCGAGTTAAAGATCTGGTGCTGTTGCAACTGTGGCACAGGTCACAGCTGTGGCTCAGATAATAATCCCTGGCCTGGGAGCTTTCATATGCCACGGGTATGGCCAAAAAAGAAAAATAACACAAAATTTGGAGTTTCCACTGTGGGCTCAGAGGTTAATGAACCCGATTAGCATCCACGAGGACACAGGTCCGATCCCTGGCCTCCCTCAGTGGGTTAAGGATTCGGTGCTGCCGTGAGCTACTAGCGTAGGTTGCAGACGCAGCTCGGATCTCACGTTGCTGTGGCTGTGGTGTAGGCCAGTGGCTATAGCTCCAATTCAACCCCTGGCCTGGGAACCTCCAGATGCCATGGGTGGGGCCCTAAGAAGACAAAACAAAAAACCCCCACAGAATTTGGTTCAGGCACATACAAACCCATCAATGGATGATTCTGGTGGTGGTGGTAGGGTTCTGATGATGATCAGGATATCTGCATAGTTCTGAACTAGTTATTGTAAATTATTTACTAATTACAAAAATGAAAAAGTGACCACATAGTGTATAAATGGGTCACACCATCACCTAGTAATCAAAATTAACACTACCAATTAGTGACAGACAGATATCATGGGCATCCAAATGTCATGTCTGGAAACAACACAGTATCTCTTATGCAGCATCCCAGTCAAAGATGTATAATCCGAAAAGAAAGCTGAGGAAACCTAGACGTCTGTATTCTTCCAAACGTCATGTCATAAAACAATTCCCAACTAAAGACAACTGAAGAGATGATAAGTTACATGCAATGTGTGATTCTGAACTGAATCCTGATATGGGAAAAAAATTGCTACAATGGACCTTAATAGGACAAATTGATGAAACTGGAATATAGATTCTATATTAGATATATGACTAAACCAAATAAAAATGTTCTGAAATGCGAGTGGTTGTGCAGGTTAACAACTTGAAACAGTGTCCCTGAGGATGTGCGTTCAATCCTTGGCCTCATTCGGTGAGTTAAGGATCTGGCATTGCCACAAGCTGTGGCAGAGGTCAAAGATGTGGCTCGGATCTGGTGTTGTCATGGCTGCATAGGCCATAGCTGCAATTCCGACTGGACCACTGGCACAGGTACTTCCATATGCTGCAGGTGCAGCTGTAAAAAGAAAGAAAGAAAAAAAACTTCCTGAAATGGATAGCTACACGTCAAAGAATGAAATTGGAACATTCTCTAACACCATATACAAAAATAACTCAAAATGGACTAAAGATCTAAATGTAAGATTGGATACTATAAGACACCTAGAGGAAAACAAAGGCAGAACATAAATCACAGCAATTTGACATAAATCGCAGCAATTTTTTTGGATCCATCTACTAAAATAAAGGAAATAAAAGCAAAAAGAAACAAATGGGACCTAATTAAACCCAAAAGCTTTTGCATAGCAAAAGGAAATTCTTTTTTTTTTTTTTTGTCTTTTTAGGGCCCCACCAGCAGCTTATGGAGTTTCCCAGGCTAGGGATCTAAACAGAGCTGTTGCTGCCGGCCTATGCCAGAGTCATGCCAACGCCAGATCCTGAACCCACTGAGCGAGGCCAGGGATCGAACCCGCAACCTCACGGTTCCTAGTCAGATTCGTTTCCCTTGAGTCATGACATGAACTCCAGCAAAAGGAAATTCTTGACAAAACAAAAAGACAATCTACTGAAAGGAAAAATAGTTGCAAATGATATGACCCATGAGGGATTAAAATCCAACATACATCAAGAGCTCATAAAACTCAACATCAAAAAAAAAAAAAAAAAAAACCCAAAAAAACCCCGATTGAAAAAATGGGCAGAAGGACTGAATAGACATTTTTCCAAAGAAGAAACGCAGATACTCAAGAGGCACATGAAAAGATGCTCACTATCACTACTCAGGAGGGAAATGCAAATCAAAACCACAATGCGCTATCACCCCACACCTGTCAGAATCGCTAGCATCAAAAAGAACACAAATAAATGTGGGCAAGGATGTGGAGGAACCTGGAATACTGTTGGTGGGAATGTAAACTGGTGCAGGCACCGTGGAAAACATTATGGAGGTCGCTCAAAAAACTAAAAATAGAACTACCATATGACCCAGTAATTTCACTCTTCAGTATATATCCGAAAAAAAGAAAAAAAAAAAAAAACTAACAACACTACTTTGACATGATACACACACACAAAGCTACTCAGCTACAAAAAAGGATGAAGTTTTGTCATTTGTAGCAACATGGGTGGACTTGGCATTGTGCTCAGTCAAATAAGTCATACAGAGAAAGACAAATACTGTATATCCATTACATGGGAAATCTAAAAAATACAAAGAGCTAGTGAATATAACGAAAAAAAAGCAGACTCACAGATATAGAGAACAAACCAGGGGTTACCAGTGGGAGCAGGGAGGGGCACAACAGGGATGGGGGGAGTGGGAAGTACAAACTACTGGGTATAAGATAGGTTCAAGGGGAGTTCCTATCGTGGCTCAGTGGTTAACAAATCCGACTAGGAACCATGAGGTTGTGGGTTCCATCCCTGGCCTTGCTTAGTGGGTTAAGGATCTGGCGTTGCCTTAGCCCTGGTGTAGGCCAGCAGCAACAGCTCTGATTAGAGCCCTAGCCTGGGAACCTCCATATGCCGCTGGTACGGTCCTAAAAAGGACGAAAGACCAAAAAAAAAAAAAAAAAGGCTCAAGGACGTATTGTACAACACCTCGAATATAGCCAATATTTTTTGTAATTGTGAATAGAAAGTAGCCTTTAAAAACTATACAAAATTTAAAAAAATATCTCCTGAAATGACACATCTATCGTGGTCATGTAAAAATACCATGTTACACACTGGTGATTATAACTAAGAGGCACAATATATGCAACCTAGTGTTAAAAAGTAAAGGAAAAAAACGTGTGTGTGTGTGTGTAGAAAGAGAGAATGAAAACGAAAACATGGCAAAATGCTAAATACTGGCAAATGTGAATAAAGAAAGATCTGTGTACTATTCCAATTTTCTAAAAATTTGGTATTATTCAAAATACAATGTAAAAAGACAATTGGAAAAGTTCTGTTTGGGCTTTGTTTTTTTTTTTTTTGGTCTGAGCCCTGTGACACATGTATGTTCCTGGGCCAGAGATCAAACCTGCACCACAGCAACAACCCAAGCCCCTGCAGAAACAACCAATGCTGAGCCTTAACCCACTGCACCACAAGGTAACTCTGGAAAATTTCCTTCTTGAACGACTTTTTTTGGTAGAATGAATGACAAAATTTCAAGCATAACTCTTATTTCATCAGAGTAATAAATTATGACTAAATTAACTACAGTGTATGTAAAATTGATTTTCAATGGTCTTGTTTAAAATTTCCTTCTTTCATCTTTTTAGGCCCACACCTGCAGCATATGGAGGTTCCCAGGCTAGGGGTCGAATCAGAGCTATAGCTGCCAGCCTACACCACAGCCACTCACAGCAAGGGGTATCCAAGCTGTGTCTGCGACCTACACCACAGCTCATGGCAATGCTGGATCCTTAACCCACTGAGTGAGGCCAGGGATTGAACCTGCGTCCTCATGGATACTAGTCAAGATTCATTTCTGCTGAGCCACAACAGGAACTCCTGGTCTTGTTTTAAATTCCCTATGCAGGAGCTCCCATCGTGGCACAGTGGTTAACGAATCTGACTAGTGAACCATGAAGTTGCAGGTTCGATCCCTGGTCTTGCTCAGCGGGTTAAGGATCTGGCATTGCCGTGAACTGTGGTGTAGCTTGCAGACATGGCTCAGATCCCGCATTGTGGCTGTGACGTAGGCTGGCAGCTACAGCTCCGATTAGACCCCTAGCCTGGGAGCCTCCGTATGCCACAGGAGTGGCCCTAGAAAAGGCAAAAAGACAAAAATAAATTTTCTATGCAATTTCAAAGTTATAGAACTTCAGTCCCATATGCAGTTTCAAAAGCAGCAAATTGAGAAGAGAAATTCATTTTTAACCCAGAACCAAAAAGCTCTGGAGAGGGAGAACATTTACTGAATTCCTATCACCTGCCAGGCACGTTACATATTATGTCCCTGAACTCATTTAATAGTCACACCAAAACTTTGAGGCAATATTATTTCTTCTATTTAACAGGTAAGAAAACCTACGCTTTGAGACTGACCAATTTGTGCCATATTACATAGGGAGTAAATGGCAGTTCTGGAATTTGTAACTAAATATATTAAGATCCAAATCCTGTATTGAAATCCACTTACTCCTGCACCATTTTGCAGTTAAGATTCCCCCAGCCAGGAATCTTAACTAAAAAAAGGCCTGGGGTTTATTTGCTTCAAATCTTAAAAATTCCCTGGAAAGTATTATCTCCCAGGAATCAAAGTTCTATTAATTTATAATACTTGAAAGCATAAAATACCAGCAAGCACTCATCAATTAGAAGCCAGCAACTTACACTGAGACTCAACTAGATTTTTATTTATATTAAGAGAGAAAAAGAAATGGTAACAATTATTTTAAAATATCAGCATGCTGGAGTTCCCGTGGTGGCGCAGTGGTTAACGAATCCGACTAGGAACCATGAGGTTGTGGGTTCGATCCCTGCCCTTGCTCAGTGGGTTAATGATCCGATGTTGCCATGAGCTGTGGTGTAGGTCACAGACTCGGATCGGATCCTTCGATGCTGTGGCTCTGGCGTAGGCCAGCGGCTATAGCTGCAATTCGACCCCTAGCCTGGGAACCTCCATATGCCGCAGGAGCGGCCCAAGAAATGGCAAAAAGACCAAAAAAAAAAAGAAAAGAAAGAAAGAAAAATCAGCATGCTGTGGTTTTTTTCCTGCAGGCAAACTGATAAACTCTTGAACAGCCTTTAAAAAGTGAAAAACGAGGACGTCCCTGGTGGCTCAGCGGGATGGGGGTCCAGCATTGTCACTGCTGTGGCTGAGGTCACTGCTGCAGTGCAGGTTCTAACCCTGGCCTGGGAATTTCCATGTACCACAGGCTTGGGGTGGGGGGGGAGGGAGGCAAAACAGAAAAGCAGTTTAGCTCAATTAAAAAGCCCTGTGGGATGTTTTTTGCTAAAAGGCAGTTCCTGGGACCCACCCTGGAGATTCTGATTCAGCATATCTGGGTGGATCTACAGTTTTAACAAAATGCTAGGTGTTTCCGAAGAGGCAGGTGATCTCCAGGCTCCACATGCACATTAATTCTCAAAGATTAAATCAAACTTGGACTAAATGGCTTGAAATGGTTCCAAATGTAAAACTGTTTTCCTATTACTCCAAATATATTCTAAGGGGAAAAAAGTGATCTACAATTTTAGTGTCCAGGACACCCAAATGAGAGAGGGAGCCCCTACTCTCAGAGCCTCTGAATCTCACATCCCCCTACCCCCCGACACTTTGGCTGGGGAGCCCCGGGAAAGTCCATTTTCCTCTGATTGAGGAAATGTCTTCATCTGTAAACTAAGGATAACACCTGCTTTCCAGAACTGTTGAGCAAATTAGACAAGTTAGTTCTTTAAACAAGTTAGTTCTTTTCCATGATGGGCCAGAAAATGCCACCTGCACCAGGTTAAGTTAAAATGCACCAAGGAAAAAATGGTTCCGATAACATAAAATTTCACTTTTTTCTTTCCTGTCTTTTTAGGGTCGCGCCCGTGGCATATGGAGGTTCCCAGGCTAGGGATCGAATCAGAGCTGTAGCCATTGGCCTACGCCACAACCACAGCCACGCGGGATTTGAGCTGCAAAATTCCACTTTTCTGCAGGAAGAATAAAAAGTCTGGGGATGCAGAAGCACATGGAAGAAACTGAGGCCCGGTACCGGCCTAACGATAAAATGTTCAGATTAGCTCTATTTTCTTCCTAGGTTGGCCCTGGAGGTGTGCTGACTGCACGAACACACCACTGGGATAAAACAATTAGGGATGGTTTCCCCCACCCTGCAAGCCCCAATTCCACTCTTTTTCAAGATATTTGCTCCCCTCAGTTGAGTGCAGTGTCACCAGGCTCACTCCTCAGTGTTCCTAGGAAGTGCTTCAGTTAACCTGCAGCTTCCCACGACTCTACCAACTTTAAAGCAGAGTTAAAGAGAAAAGCCACTCACGCCTCCCTTGCCTCTGAAAGTTGGCTCCGTCTTTGCTGGGTTAAATCTCTGAACTCCCGGCGATGTCCCAAGTGGCACTTGAACGAGGAGGCTAACTGTTCTACCTGCTTTCGTGGTGCCTCCAGCAACACCAGGAGGTACCTACGGCACCAAAATTATGGTGCAAGTGTTCCCAAGGGTGAAAGGGCAGGCAGGCAGGCAGAGTTGAATCTTCCCAGACCTCTGGAATGCTCCACAAACCCCTAAAATCCTTTGAATAGGGTAGGCATTTCCCCCAGGCTTTCCCATATTTACATATGAATCGTCCCGAGTCCCCCAGGCTATCACAACGGGGCCAGTTCTAAAGAATGGAGCTGGAATCCTCCGCGTCCTGGACTGAGCTGCAGAAAAGTGGCCCAGCTCTGCTCAGACTCAATACCTTTTCCCGATTAGCTTTCCTTTCCTCATCCTAAAACAGCCAAAATTTCACCCCAGGCGTTTTTAATCCAAGAGTCTTATCCTCTTTTCCTACTCCTTGCAGCATTGTGGTTTTTTTGGGTTTTTTTTTTTTTCTGGATACTCTGATTTTTCAGGGAAGAATTCTTACAATAAGAGGGAAAGATGCAGAGTGGGCAGCGTTCGTCTACTTTTCTGCTCCAGGACCTCTCGTTCTACACAGTCCCTCTCCCTGTCCGGAAGCAGCCCTCACTTACTTTCCCCAGGGTTTGGCCACTCTAGGTACCTCACCTAAAGCCTTTAAAATGCAGATCTCAGAGGGATGGTCCCAGGACGGCAGGAACAGCACAAAAGAATTCACGGGAACTGGGAGCCAGGCCCAGAGCTTACAGACATTTACACATTAAAAGGAACGAAGGAAAAGAAAGTTGCAGAACAGCAAGCCATTTCTGTTTGAAAGAAGAAGGTGGAGGAAGAGGAGAGAGAAAGAAAGGGAGAGAAAACATGCAAAAACCTTTACATATTTCCGTAAACACACATGTAATATGTAAGCGCACAGAAGAAAGGCTGGGAGGAAAAAGCACTAAACCAGACAGAGTTTGTCTCAGAGAGGGAACTGGGATTTGGGGTAGAAGGATCAATGGGACTTGAGCTGAATCAGTACTTTTTAATCTCACAAGAACCGATTAATGTAGTGCCAGTAATTTAGGACTGTCATGCTAGCCCATTTTAAACAATCTCAGAGAAGACAACTTCCGATAAGGAGCCGTCCCACTGTTACCGGGACCGCACCATTGACCCCGGAGGCTTTTTCCTGAATGGTGAACTCCCAGACTGTCGCTTCCCTCCACCATCAAATGATGCTCCTTTTAGCTATAAACTTTTAACAAATATTTATATGGCACTTACTCTGTGTGTCAAGCATTGTTCTAAGCACTTTATAAATGCTGGCTTATTTAATCCTCATAACGATCCGACTATGGTCCCCGTCTTACTGATGAATGAAGAGAAATTTAGTAACAGGCCGTGTGTGGAAGATTCGGTCCCACACTGGCTGGAAAGGCTGCAGTAGCTATTCTGCCTCTAGCGCTTTTTCCAGGCAGGCAAACTATGGGAGTTGTAACCTGGAAATCTACTTGTGGGTTTGGGTGGCCATCTGGTAGCTACTGATAAAACAGTGAGATTTTCAAGCACACTTAACCTCTGAACAGCCTCAGTCACCCACCAATAAGACTGAATGGTTACGTATTTAAGCACCTATACATATGTTCCTATCATTACAGCTATGTAACTCTATTCAGTAAATAATCCCACAGAAAGAATCAAATCTAGCAGTGTCGGACACAGTCATTATTCAGTAGTATTTCAAATAATTTATGGCAGAAATTATAGGCAAGTGAAGGGGAAGCCCCATGTACTATGTCCTTTGATGGATCTTTCTGACTTAAACACTGATCGTCTTATATAAGGAAAGGGAGAGCCCCCACCCCACCCCATGAAACTTCAGCTCCTTCCTGGGGCATCCAAAGAGATGGGGGAGTAAAGAAAAACCTTTAATACGTTCTCTACTTCTTACCAGAATAAAAGGCAAAAACCTTTTAACTCAGAAGCCTACTTTCGGGGATTTATTCTATGTAAATAGCTGGACAAACGCAGAAAGAGGTACATACAGGGATGTTCATTAACGCATAAAGAAAATTTAGAAACAACCAAAATCTCTCCCAAGGGGGCCTGTTAAATTATCAAGTATCTGCTAACAGAATACTCTTACAGCCATTGAGGTATAGATTTATTTTTATTATGGAACACTGTTCTAATGCATATCATTAAATGGAAAAAGGTTACAAAAGGGTTTTAAGAGAGAACTGAAATTTGTTAAAAAGGGAAAAATATTTTCTTTTTCTTTCTTTTTTGCTTTTTAGGGCCTTACCCGTGGCACAGGGAGGTTCCCAGGCTAGGGGTCAAATCAGAGCTACAGCTACCGGCCTACACCAGAGCCACAGCAACGCAGGATCTGAGCCGCTGTGACCTACACCACAGCTCACGGCAACACCGGATCCTTAAGCCACTGAGTGAGGCCAGGGATCGAACCCTCAACCTCACGGTGGTTCCTAGTCGGATTCATTTCCGCAAAAAGGGAAAAATATTTTCAACGCACGTATTTAAAAATGAGAAAGTCTAGAAGGTAACACAAACTCTGATTTTCTTCCTTTCAATTTTCTGTATTTTCTAGTTTTTCTCTAATGAACATGTAATACTGATACGACAAAGAAAAAGAACGGGAAAAAAAATTTGCTATGAAACAAGAATATTCTAATACAGTCCGCTTTCCAGCACCCTGTTAATCTCTTTCAAATTCATTCTTCACTTTTTAATAATTTGAGATTTCTCAGAAAATGGGGAAAAAACACTGTTGAAATAACCATTTGCTAGTCTAATAGGAAAAGCAAAAAACCCTGCCTGCTAAGCAATGTCCAGAAAATCCAGCGAGGAAATGACCTTTGGAAATCTGCGCATATTCCCCACCAGGCCAAGTGGGGAATAAATCCTGGTTTTCCGGGCAACCGCATCACTCCAGCCGGCCCACCCAGCCCCCACTACCTCTTTTCCTTCGGCACCTACTTCACTTGTGTTTGGAGAACGCTTACCCTGCTCAACGTTAAACTTTCAGCACTGGGGTCCCTGGCTTTTCTGCAGGACTCACGGCCTGCTCTTCCTAAATCACCAGACTTCTGGGAAGCATCTATTAGATTTTGGTCCGAAATCTCAACAGCAACTGAAGAAACCCTCCCGGAACCTTTTGCTCAGTAACTGCCCTGCCTATTTTGGCAAGTAGCCTCCCGCATAATCCCACCTAGCTCAAACCTAGCTCAAAGCTTCCCATTTCCCCCTTCCTTCTTTCTACGAGGGCCAACCCAGGCCTTTAGAAGAAAAGCAAACCAGAGTCAAAGACCCAGAGTATAAGAGGCTGCACCTTTTTACGCTGACAGGATAGCGAAATTAACACTCGATCCCCTGAAACACCATTTGTGAACATTTGCCAAATCCTAGAGAGGTGTGCTGTCGGTGTTGCTTAAAACGATGAGGTTATTATTCCCGATTCTTTAGGCATCAGAAGTGACATAATCGAGAGGGCAAAGGTAGTTTTTGTAAAATAATAGTTAGAAATAAACTATCACTGTTTTAATAAGTAATTTTTGCATAGAGTCAGCCAACAAAACTTTACATGAAAACTTTATTTTCTAAACAGACACACACCTGATTTTATACTTACTAGGCCTCCTGAGGGAAGGTATGATGGCTCTCATTTTACAAATGAGGAAGCAGGGGCACAAAGCAATGAAATGACTTGCCTGAGACCACACAGCTAATAACTATTCAAAACCAGCATCTCAAACGGTGCTTTCCATTAAATGTTAAGGCCTGTTTGGGTTACACGTCTTTTCGATATGAGTATGGCTGTTTCCTACACTGTATTTCCATTGTTGATAACAACACTACAGTGATTTTGCTCATTAACAAGGCTCTGGCTATTTTCCTATCCTACTCTATAGAACCAGACTTTCTTCAGCTTCTGTTAGGTAGGTTATTTTTATCCCTTCCACTTGCTCACATAACATTTTTTTTTCTTTTTCTTTCTTTTTTAGGGCCACATCTGTGGCATATGGAAGTTCCCAGGCGAGGGGTCGAGTGGAAGCTGCAGCTGTTGGCCTAACATCACAGGGACAGCAATGCCAGATCTGAGCCACATCTGCAACCTGCACCATCTGGCAATGCTGGATCCTCAATCTACTGAGTGAGGCCAGGGAGGGATAGAACCTGCAGCCTCATGGATACTAGCCAGGTTCTTAACCCACTGAGCCACAACGGGAATTCCTGTTCTCATAACATCTTACATATCTTTTAGAACTATGTACAAAAAGAATTAACCTGAGCTATAATCCTGTTCAAAGTTTTAATTACAAAAATGTATGAATATTGAATAGAGAGCTAGGAGATGGGGCAAAGGAGGTTGAAAAGCCCTCCAGAGCTTTCTTCTACCTAAAGAAAGTCATTTCATCTGTCTGGTGCTCAGGAACAGCAAACCAAGTGGGGTGAAACTAAGTGGTCTTAGACATAAATTCATGAAACAAAACAATAATACCAAATAGAATGAACTTAAGTATTACGTATTTCAATAACATAAATTTAAAAAGGTGAACCCAGTCTCTCAAAATAAGAATTCTTTCCAAATGTGATCCACTATTTGATGGTAAAATCTGATTGAGCCTGGGATGGGAGGTCCATTGCCATGAGCTGTGGTGTATGCAGGTCGCAGATGCGGCTCATATCTGCTATCTGGTATTGCTGTGCCTCTGGCACAGGCAGGCAGCAATAACTCTGATTAGACCTCTAGCCTGGGAACCTCCATATGCCGCAGGTGTGGCACTAAAAAAGGCCAAAAAAAAAAAAAAGACTGGGGTATTGGTCAGTTTTTTTTCCTTTGTCTTTTTTGGGCCACACCTGTGGCATACAGAAGTTCCCAAGCTAGGGGTCGAATCTGAGCTGTAGCTGCTGGCCTACACCACAGCCACAGCCACACTAGATCCGAGCCTCATCTGCAACCTACACCACAGCTCACGGCAATGCTGGATCCTTAACCCACTGAGCGAGGCCAGGGATCGAACCTGAGTCCTCATGGATACTAGTCGGGTTCGTTAACCACAAAGCCACAATGGGAACTCCCGGTCAGTACTATCTTATTTTCCAGCTGAAACATGGGGGAAAAAATAAAAAATACCTCAACACGAAGGAACATGAATTGGGTTTTCTCTGGGCCCCTAGTCACTCATGCTGTACAGGCTTAAAGGAGCTTTCAGTCTCTCGGTGGTCATTCTGGTTTCCTGTATCTCCCCCGGCTCTAGTGTCTAACTAGTTTCATAAGGAGTGTCACTTAGTGACTAATCTGGGCAGTTAGTCACTTCCTCTCTGTGAGCCCAGAGGCCTAGGTACTTGCTGCTATTATGGAACCTAGCACAACAGACTTTCAAGTATTTGTTTCCTTATTATTCTTCAAACATAACAAGCCCAGCTTGTCTCCGTGCCTTTCTGCTTGCTCACTTACTGTCCCCTTAAGCCCAGCTAGATGAAGGCTTCTCTAGTCCTTGGATTAATCTCTTCTCTAAACTTCACTTCTTGAGTAACAACACAAAATAAACCAATTATATTTTCTATGCCCTCAAACAGAATATTTCATTTGATAACAAATATTCGCTGAGCACCTATTATATGCCAAGTACCATGTAAGGGTCTGGAAATACCAATTTCACTGCCATCATGGAGATTAGACTCTACTGGACTTTTCTGCATACCTAGTGTGTACCTAACCTACAGCAACTGGCACAGCAACCAGTGCTTAACAGACGGTAGCAATTACTATTTAAGTGCCCTAAGCATAGCTCTGCTATGGTTGTGATAGAAAACACCACGCACGGAGTTCCCATTGTGGTGCAGTGGTTAACGAACCCGACTAGGAACCATGAGGTTGCAGGTTCGATCCCCGGCCTTGCTCAGTGGGTTAAGGATCTGGCATTGCCGAGAGCTGTGGTATAGGTCGCAGACTTGGCTCAGATCCAGTGTTGCTGTGGCTCTGGCATAGGCCAGCAGTTACAGCTCCAATTAGATCCCTAGCCTGGTAACCTCCAAATGCTGAAGGAAGCAGCCCTAGGAAAAAAAAAAAAGAAAGAAAGAAAGAAAGAAAGAAAGAAAGAAAACACCACGCAAAGATTTTTAAAAAGTCATTCAATATCCTAACTTTTGTTTGTCCTAACTACTTAGCTGCCACACCTATGAATGACACTGGGGTAAATTAGGTTTCAATCTTCCCCCAAAGGGTGAAGGCTCTAGAGCTGAGGAAACTGAATTCCGCATTTCCAAATCACTGAGGACTAGAGGAATGCTACAATAATTTTTGTCGGAGTATCTCTGTGAGGTCAGTGGTAAGGGGAAGCATTTCCATATTTCAGTAGATGCTAAGACACACATTTTCATATTCTAACATTTCAGAAATAGAGACGTTTTCTAATTAATAACGTTAATTGAAAGTCTTCTAATTAGAAGTCCTTTCTAATGCTACATAAAATTATTCAGTGTCTTACAAAAGATGGTGTTTTAGATTCAATGAAATGTAATATAGTTCACCTGTTTGCCTTCCCTTAGCTTATGATTTGAAGAAAGGGGTTTCTTGGTATCATGGAACAAGGTCCACAACCTAGGATCTAGCCCTGCCCCTGCTGTGGGGCCATGTGCATGAAGAATGTGTATCTTCCCACCAGAAATGACTGCGCATTGCACTGTCACACCCCTGTGACTGGACAGCGTGATGTTTATACAGTGTGGGCACTTTCTAGTTTCTTGGGAAATATCAAACTGTAAACCTCTGTGGTGTGTCAGAGTGGACGAGTCAAGGTTCTGAGCTTCCAGCCCGACATTCCTTTGAAGGCCGGGCCTGCCGTGGGCACTGCAAGTTAGCTGCTTGGATTCACCCCACCCCACTCACTGCCCCCTTCAGCATCCTCAGGTCCACGAGAAAGATGATGCCCTAGAAGGTGATGCCTCTTCTTATCCTTCCTCAATTCCTTGCCTTTCCTGGATATCTTTTTTGCTTTTACAGAGACCTGGGATCCGCCCGGGCCAATATTCCTTCATTGTTGATGACACATCACATAAAAATAATTTAGGTAATGGCTTGTGGACAAAGAGACGTCCTAGCTTATTGAGAATACGACTCATGATCTCAGTAGGCAGGACTAAAGTAGGCAGGATAAAGCTTCGATTATCTCCCAACTCTTGATGGAACAGGGCTCTCCATTTTTCCCCTTTTGCCCCATACATTTACTCCTTCTCTCTTCTTTGCCTCCTACCTACCCGTCTATTTTCAAACAAGCAATGACACCCTGATTTTAAAAAGTAAACACACGAGGGAGTTCACGTTGTGGCTCAGTGGTTAACGAATCCGACTAGGAACCATGAGGTTGCAGGTTCGATCCCTGTCCTTGCTCAGTGGGCTAAGGATCTGGCGTTGCCATGAGCCGCGTTGGTGTGGCTCTGGTGTAGGCCAGCAGCAACAGCTCCGATTCGACCCCTAGCCTGGGAACCTCCATATGCTGCGGGAGCGGCCCTAGAAATGGTAAAAAGACAAAAAAAAATATATATATATATATATAATAAATGTAAAATAAATAAATAAATAAATAAAAATTAAAAGTAAACACATGAAAACTTTGTGCCCCCTTTAGCCAGTCAGATCGCTTTAAGTCCTTCTGTGAAAGGTCTTCAGAGAGTGGTCTCCATGCCCTCCCTTCCTAAGACCTCCTCCCCTAGACCCTTTGCAGTTAATTCTGTGTTATCACTCACTAGTCCAGTAAAGCTGTCCTTTCAGTCAACCGACAGCCTCCGCCACAATCCACAGCATCATCTTTGACTTCCTGCAGCATTTGAATGTGTTGGCCATTGTTGCTTCCTCGAAGCCCTCTGGTTTTCTTCTGCCCTCCTCCAGCGTTCCTGCCCTACTCCTGCCACCCCACGCTGTGGGCATCCCCTGGGCCCGGCTCTCAGACCCTGGCACTTTCCCCAGCCATTCTCGTCCTCGGAGAAGTCATCCACTCACAGTGTCAGCGATCACGTCTCCGAGGGAGAATCGCCACATGCAGGTCCAGCTCTGACTTCTTCCTCGGGCTCTGGTTTCTAAGACTTCAATCAGCTAGTTCTTTCCACACTGTGTTCCTCTTTGTCACCACAACGCTGCATCTTTGCTCACAGACTTTCTACAACCAGGAATGTTCTCCAGGCTTCTCTCTGCCTATCTCAACTCCACTCCTCCTTGAAATTTTAGCTCAGATTCAAACATCTGGAGTTCCCAGCCTGGCTCAGTGGTTAACGAACCTAGTTACTAGGATCCATGAGGATGTGGGTTCATCCCTGGCCTCACTCAGTGGGTTAATGATCCAGTGTTGCCATGAGTTGTGGTGTAGGTCGCAGACACGGCCCAGATCTGGTGTCGCTGTGACTGTGGCACAGGTCAGTAGCTGTAGCTCTGATTCGAACCCCAGCCTGGGAACTTCCATATGATGCAGGTACAACCCCAAAAAGCAAAACAAAACAAAACAAATTCAAACATCTTCCTGAAGTCTTTTCCATTAACTCAATTAAAAACTGAACTTTTCCTCTTCTGACTGTCCATAGCATTTATTATCTATACTATATACTTCTGTACTTTAATCATTCGTATTTTTACATTTTGTCTCTTCAACTGATCTGTAAACTCCTGAGGGCGGAGGGAGAGAGGTAGCCTTCCCTGGATGCCGCCAATGCTTGGTGTAGTGCTAAGTACAAACACTAGTTAATAAACACCTGTTGGGGAGTTCCCTGCTGGTCAGTGGTTAGGATTCGGTACTTTCACTACTGCAGCCTACGTTCAATCCCTGGTCTGGGAACTGAGATTCCACATCAAGCTACTGCACACCATGGCTGAAAAATCCAAAAAAAAACCTTGCTGAACTGCATTCAAAGGGGATATAGGAACCTATGTGCTCATGTAATAATAACTGATGATGAAGAGAGCAGCTTGTGTTTATTTAGCATTTACTATGTGCCAGGTTCTGTTGCATGACTCTAAGTATTTGCACATATATAAATCCTCATAATACTACCATGTAAGTATGTTATCTGATTTTACTGATGAGGAAACTACAGCATAGAGTGAATAAGTAATTTATACAAGGTTACACAGGTAGTAAGGTCAAGCTGAGGGAAGGTACCTGACAATTCCTCTTACTGCATTTATAAAATTATATTTGAATCATCTGTTTATATGCTGTTTTCTTTCTTCTTGTCTTTTGAGGGCTGCACCCACAGCATATGGAGGTTCCCAGGCTAGGGGTCAAGTCGGAGCTGTAGCTGCCTGCCTACACCACAGCTGCAGCAACATGGGATCAGAACCTCATCTCAGACCTACATCACAATCTCACGGCAAGGCCGGATGCCTGACCCACTGAGCAAGGCCAGGGATCGAACCTGCGTCAGATTCGTTTCCCCCGAGGCACGACAGGAAGTCCTATATGCTGTTTTCAGTTTGGAAACTGTGAGTTCTTAAAAGCAGGCACGAGTCTTACTCATCTTGTCCAGTGTCTCATTAGGGACACGGCTTGCATTTGGGGCAGGACAGCTCTTCATCGTGTAGGACGGTCTTACACACTGAAGACATTTAGCATCCCTGGTCCTCGCCTCCTAAACGCAAGCAGTTCCCTGCACCCTGCCACTGTGACAACCAAAAAATGCCTCCACCCATTTCCAAATGCTGGGGCTGACCTCACCAAGCCTCAGAAAGCCACAGCCTCCAGAGGCCTCTACTTCCCAAATCACGCCATCGAATCCCTGTAGCTATGACTTAAACTAGGGGATTCCCCATCCCAGCCTTTGCCACTGCCATTTGGACCAAGGATGAGTCCCTAATCAATGAACAGGCAATTCATATGATGAGGTCTAACTGAAACATTCAAGCCGAGTCAATCATGCTCACTCTCCTGCGAATGTGAAGTAAGAACCACCAGGCGGCTTAGACAGAGGCAGAAGCTGCAGGAATGCCCCATAAAGCGTTGGGACACCTCTGGTCATGTGTAATCTAGTGGAGGAGTAGAAACCACGAGTAAGGGGAAGGTATCAGTCTGTAGTCAGAGGAGACCGAAGCAGAGGCCAGAGAAAAGCAAAAACATCATGAAGAAAGATGGCCTGTGAGAAAGGAATCCAGAGAAAGGGAATAGCTGGTCCACAGGTTCCTGCTGTCAGTCCACAAGCACAGAACAGCCGCCTCCTTCCCCGTCAGGGTCTTCAGGTCCCCTCTGTCTAACCAGAACATGGCACAGAGTTTGGTACTCAGTACATTTGTTGCATAAAAACATGTGAATGACTCATGTTTGTTATGAGAGAATGAAATCAGAGGAAAAGCTACACAAAGGGCTCTGAAAACTGTGAAGCATGTAATGTGGTACCACTACTACTGCTGCAGAGCATGAAATGCCATGATTCAACCTGCTGGCCTTTTAACTGCTACTGCCCAGTTAATTCCTAGGAGCAGGCCCTGGGTCTCTGGAGTAGCGGAGACTCTTGGCATCTGTTATTCTCACGGCTTGTTAACAGCATATGAAACAAAGCAGGGCAAAAAACCAATGTCTTGGACTGACTGGCAGACAGTTTACTCCAGTAGTTTGAAAACAGACTGTAGCTAGAGAGATACCATATTGCAATGAAAAGAAATCTTGACTACCAGAGTCCTAAAAACTCTGAACTATCCGTATAACACTGGCAGAAGTACCCTCAAATCTGTGCAGGTTTCTATCTTGGGAGGAAAACAAAACAAGATTTGTTCCGCTGCAATTACCGTCCAAATTTTTAAGGAGCTGCTTTTACAGTTTGTCCTATGTATCCAGGGGTTCTACATCTGCAGATTCAGCCAAGTGCAGATGAAAAATATTTTTAAAATTCCAGGAGTTCCCGTCATGGCTCAACAGAAACACATCTGGCTAGCATCCATGAGGACACAGGTTCAATCCCTGGCCTTGCTCAGCGGTATAAGGATCCAGTGCTGCCATGAGCTATGGTGTATGTAGGTTGAAGACGTGGCTCAGATTTGGTGTGGCTATGGCATAGACTGGCAGCTGTAGCTCCAATTAGACCCCCAGACTGGGAACCTCCATGTGCCGTGGGTGTGACCCTAAAAAGCAAAATAAACTAAACTAAAACTAAACTTAAAAAATAAAATAAAATAAATACTCAGAAAGTTCCAAAAAGCAAAACTTGAATTTGCCACACTGCCAATTACACAGCATTTATATTGTATTTACAGCTATTTACACTGTATTAGGTATTATAAAGCAATCAAGATGATTTAAAGTATATGGGAGAGGAGTTCTCGTCGTGGTGCAGCGGAAGTGAATCCGACTAGGAACCATGAGGTTGCGGGTTCAATCCATGGCCTCACTCAGTGGGTTAAGGATCCAGCGTTGCTGTGACCTGTGGTGTAGGTCACAGACGCGGCTCAGATCTGGCGTTGCCGTGGCTGTGGTGTAGGCTGGCAGCTGTAGCTCCGATTGGACCCCTAGCCTGGGAACCTCCATATGCCACAGGTGCGGCCCCAAAAAGACCAAAGACGAAATAAATAAATAAATAAATAAATAAAGTATATGGGAGGATGTGTGTAGGTTACGTGCAAACGACTATGCCATTTTATATAAGGGACTTAAGCATCTGTGGATTTTGGTGTCTGTGAGGAGTTGGTCTTGGAACCAACCCCCTGCAGACATAGATAACAAAAGATGACTATCTATCCCACCATCATCCCTTCCCTCCTAAACTCCCTGTAGGATGTTTCGTGCCTTTGCTGCTCCTATTCCTCACCTCATGTACCAAATGCAAAGGTCTTTCCTCAGAGCATATCTACTCCCTCTGCTACATGGAATACAACTGCACCCACTCCATTCCAAGCACTCCCTCTGGGTCCCGTAACACAATACTTTTCTGCTAATACTAAGTTCATTTATTCGAAAAGAACCTATTCCTGCATTTCTGGCTTCAGCTGTGATGCTGTAGCAAAAGCACTGGTCTGGGCATCAAGAGACCCAGATTCTATTCCTGATCCTGGGAGTGACCAGTCCCCTTGGTGACACGGTTCCATTTCTCTGAGCGCTGTCTCTCCGTTTATACACTGAGTATGGTGGATTTAAGTATTTTTCATACTGCAACCCACATTTTACATTGTGGCTCAGTACATGTATGTATGTGTATATGCACACAGAAAAAAGTATTACTTTTACTCTATGAGATGTACTGGAAAGTTTCTATTCAGTTCTGTATTTGTTTTTCAGAAAATGCTAGCTGAAACCCACTTAATCAAAACACAATCATGGGTGGTTACCCACTATGTATAAAATACTAGACTTGCTGAAACGTTAGGTTCCTTCTAGTAATGGTATAAGCGGATTCTGTGTTATAGCCTTCCAACCTTGAACTGTTAGCCTTAACTCGCATCTCAACTTCGGTTTCCTAGTTCCCTCTGTAAGAGTTCTTCATTTAGATACTGTAACGTCACTTAAATTAACCTAGTTAACATGGAATTTGAAGCACCAGGTTCCCTTCCTATCATAATTATTTATGTTATTAGCAAGTATAAAACCCCAGGGATGATTTTGGCCTCGTAATAGCAGACTAACTTCCCTACTGAAAACTATTAGCAACTCTAGAGGAGGTATTTTTTAAAAATAACAATGTGAAGGCACTGGAAAGCCACCAAAAGCAGCCTGAAACTGGAGGGGATCCAACTTAAAACATGGGAAAAATACTAGGTAAGACCCCTATTTGTTTGATACCCTCCTCCCCCACCTCCCACCCCAAGGCAATCCTTAGTCTCTCAGCACTGGGGTGGGGGAGAGTAAAAACTGAGAGCCAGCAAATGGTAATTGCATTGGGTTGCAGAGTCAAAAGTTCAGGTCTAGGGCTCTGAAGCGCTAGACACTAAGGGAGAAATCCTGAAAAAGAGGAAGCTGCAGAGAAGACAGCCCAAAATCTGGGTAGAAATTCCCTTCCAATCCTTGGACGCTGCATGCAGGAGCTGAGACTCCAGGGAGCCCAGCAGAAAGCAATCGCAGCTGGAGGCCAAAGAGCCCAGCAGATGTTCACAACTGTCTGCAGCTGGGAAGACAAGAGTTTGAAATTTGATCCCTCTAGTTTAGGAGGGTCAATAAACATGTCCAGTTTTCCACTTGGAAACCTCAGCAGAGCCACACCTTAGGAGAAAGGCCCACTTCCCAGGACAAGGAGCAGCACCCTAAGGCCTAAGGGCAAAACTGTAAGAGACCTGCCCGAACAAAATCTAAGATTCGCAGGAGAATGAACTGATAAGGCAGGTGAGGGGAAGGAAAAATCCTGGCAGAACAACTTGGTTTCTAGCCTGGGAAATGGGCTAAGAGCAGGCACTGAACAGCGCTTTGTTTCTCAGAGGGAGCAGCTGAAAGGTGGTCGAGACTGGGAAAGAGGAACGGATGGGGCATCCCACCTGGGTAATTACACCTATAGACACAGGGTCCGAGGGCAGGTGTCCAGGGCAGGGGGGAGTCCCTCTAGATCTCAGGAGGGAAGGGTCCACGCAGTGACAGGGTAGGGGGAGGACTTGTAAGGGGAAAGGGAGGTGAGCAGAAAAAAAGACGGAAGAAATCATAACGTATGAGCACCTGCTATGTTCCAGACGTGATTATTTATACTATCTCACTATGAGACAGGTATGATCATCTTCATTGCACAAATAAGGAATCTGAAGCTCAGAGAAGTCACATAATTTGTCTAAAGTTACAATGTTATGGAGTTCCCGTCGTGGCGCAGTGGTTAACGAATCCGACTAGGAACCATGAGGTTGCGGGTTCGATCCCTGCCCTTGCTCAGTGGTTTAAGGATCCAGCATTGCCGTGAGCTGTGGTGTAGGTCGCAGACATGGCTCGGATCCCTCGTTGCTGTGGCTGTGGATAGGCCGGCAGCTACAGCTCCGATTAGACCCCTAGTCTGGGAACCTCCGCATGCCGTGGGAGTGGCCCTAGAAAAGGCAAAAAAGACAAAAAAAAAAAAAGTTCCAATGTTAGTAAATGCTGGAGCTGAGATGTGAATTCAAGGCAGAAGACCAGCTCCGAAGCGTGTTTCCTTTCTGTAATTACCTGCAGTGACTGTTATAACTTTCAGGAAGGGCAGTAGCAACCCTGCTGTAAAACAGCTAGCAAATAGGAAAGAGCAAAAAAGATCTCTGGGACAGACTAAGATTTTGTTACAGGGCAAGGAGGATACTGGAAGTATAAAAAGGGAGGTCAATATGAATATACTCTCAAAAGTTAAGTCCTCAGAGACAGAGAGAGAGTTGTAAAAATGGAAATGGTATGAGGTGGAACTAAGCTGGTTTCGGAGAGCTCATAGGGCACATTACAACACTCCCGAGAGAAGGGTTTGACTCCTATTAAATCCAACAGAATAAACACAGTTAGAAGGCTTAATACAATAAGGAACTAAAGATAGGAAACAAAGTTCATCTAAAGAACGGCTGTGGGGGAAGGGAAAAGGAATGACAGAAAAACTAACCTAACATGTACAAAGCACCATGAAGAATATCAATCACATTCTCTTTCCACAAGAATTTTCGTGTTCACCATTCACTTAAGATTCCTGAATTTCAAGGAATCAAAGAATCAGACTTTATTTTTTTATCTGGAAAGACTTTAGAAATCATCCAATCCCGGGGTTCCCATTGTGGTGCAGCAGAAACGAATCTGACTAGGAACCATGAGGTTGCAGGTTTGGTCCCTGGCCTTGCTCAGTGGGTTAAGGATCCGGCGTTGCCATGAGCTGTGGTGTAAGTTGCAGATGCGGCTCAGATCGGGCGTTGCTGTGGCTGTCGTGTAGGCCAGCAGCAACAGCTCTAATTAGACCTCTAGCCTGGGAACCTCCATATGCCGCAGGTGTGGCCCTAAAAAGACCAAAAAAAAAAAAAAATCATCCAATCCCTACCATTCTGGAGTGAAAATGCACCAAGGAAAAAATAGCTAGCTAAATAAATACTGCAGCCTCCCAATGAAAGCTGGGTTTGGTTTCATTTTTATCTTTATAAATAAATGCAGGTAGAGAGCCTGCTTTGTCCAAAACAGTGCCCTGGAAATTCAAGTTAGGTCTGTGTTGGAAGGCCAGTGGATCAACCACTGGCCATTCCACAACCACACCAGGGACTTATCTTTTCGGTAGCCCCCACCACAAATCTATCCAGTGGGCCTATTCTGAAGGAGACCTAGGTTTGAAAGCGCCCATTGGGGAGAGGGGTGTGAGAAGGATTTTCTAGATCTTTCACATTTTCTGACTAACCCTTATCCTCTTGTCATAACCTGGACTCCCCCAAAGTGGCCAGAACCAGAAAGTCTGCTTGACACGAGGATAATATATATAAAATAAATAAAGTTTAACAGGGAGTCCAGTATATACACAACAACAAAATAAACAGCCAGTTCATTTCCAAGACCTGAAGAAGAGAAGACAAACTGATAAGAAAGAAACTCTACATGATAAAAGACTCTTAATATCCCATTTTACAGATGCCTTAGTTAAGGCTCAGTGAGATGAAGTCATTTGAATAGCTAACATGTACAAAGCATCATGAAGAATATCAATCACATTCTCTTTCCACAAGAATTTTTGTGTTCACCATTCACTTAAGATTCCTGAATTTCAGGGAATGCACAGTTTATAAAACAAGACTTCTTTCCCTCTCATGTCTAAAGTGTAAGGCCTCAGAGAAAGAACATGCTAGGAAAAATAAATTTTCACTGGGAGCTGTGATAATGAATTTGCTGTTCCCATAAGACACACAAAAGATATTAAAGTTAAAATGGAAAGATATTTGGGACTGGAGACCCTGACAAAACCAGGAAAGGTAAAGGAAAGTTCCCATGAGAACAGTCTGATTCTGAAAGCCATGTCGCAAATTCACAGCACTATGCATGCTCTTGCTCTGAAAAGTGCCACCCAGAGGAATTCAATTTCCAAGGCTGCTCTCACTCAAGATACACCCAATAAAGAAGTTCAGGGGCCAGGGTCCTTAAGTATACAAATGCCGCTCGTACCAGGCAGAATCGCCCCTTTTATCTATTTCCAGGCCTCATCCTTCTAAGAAGGCTGGTTGAGTTCCTACCTTGGGCTCTCTTACTGTTTTGCACAAATTCTGAGCGTCTCAGGGTGCTGGGTGCTGTGCGGCGGAAGCAGCTATTCCTTTTCCAAATCTCTGGGCCATTTAAGTTTCTCTCTTCTTCTAAATGCCAGCTATTCTTCTCTAGTGAAGAGCCCCGAGGGATGTCACAGCGATGTCCTCCTTGGCCCCCCAGAGTCCACTGAACCTGCAGTCCCTCCGGGATGACCCCTCTGCTCCCAGGGGCCATCAGTCCTGGTCTGTCGATGCCATTACACGCCAAGGTCTTCATCCGGTGGAGAGAATCTGTTCCTCTGTAATTCTGAAATTTATATTCAGAGTGTGCAAACAGAGTCTCAGAGCCTCTATCTTCTGTATCAAAATGACTCTGATCCTCAGCTCGAGTCTTTCCTCTGAGATCAATTTTATCATTCCTGTCCCCATTCCAGTACTGGACAAACTCCTTACCTGCGCTGACACCACTGAAATCTGGGAGGGCCACAGACTGATCACCAGTATAATCCCCCAGAACATGATCTAAATTGTTGAGATCTTGATAATAAAAATTAGTTTCTTTACAATCCTCAAGATTATAATGAAAATTCCTGGGGTCTCTATGCCGGTTTTGAGGTTGACCAAAATTCCCCACAGAATCATCCAAACCCCTGTGGCCAGTCCACTGCCCAGTCTCTCTAGAGTCTTTAGGCCCATGATTCAGATTCTTGCCATTTACGTAGCCATTTGTCTCAAGTCCTCCAGCTTTCCACGTTACATCCGGGCTTCCTGTGAGCCAATCGTCCTTAGCCAGAGGACTCAGATTCCCACAATCTACATTTTCTGAATTCTTACAGCCATCAGAGTCTGGAGTCCCATCTCCGTGGTACCTATAGTCCTTTCTACTTTGCTTGGCTTCCTCATTGTCCATATAGCTTGGTTCACTCTGCTCGAGATCCCAGTATCCACAATGCCTTTTTCTGTAGGGCCGATTCCATCCTGTGGTCTGGTGTCGGGAATCCAAGTCATCTTCTCGGTCAAGTCCGTCCAGCACTGTGAGGTCCCCTTTCTGTAGGCTCCTGCAGTCTTCATACTCCCAGCTGGAGTCATGGGTTTCACACATATTCACTGTGCTTAAAGACACACGTTTCACTGCTCTCTTCCATGGACCTGGGCTAGACTAAAACGTGGTCAGGTACAGTGTAGCTTAAGGCTGTATCTGTCCTTCTTAAAATATCTCCCAAAGCAACTGAAATGTTCTCCCAGCTACTCCGGTTGGAGCACAGAGAGATGTGGAGGTATTTCAACCTTGGGATCCAATCAGTGAGCTGCTCTCTCTTACCCCACAGGGCCCAGAAGATAATTAGTAACTAGTGTTCATGTGATTGGAGTTGGCAGCTCTGTTTGGTGTTTCCCTCAAGCTGGTCAAACTGGCTTGGCTGCTTTATGCGCTGAAGATAGAAGCATTCTGCTGCTCTAAAGGTTTTTTTGTGGGAAAAGCAGAGTCAAAGAGAACCAGCCCCCTTTAAAAGCCTGAGGCAAGATTATGTATCAGTCTCACATGCCTCTTTAATTCTTAGGTAATTAATCAGAGGTATGAATAAATGCTTTCCTGTGCAGCTCAAACCGGACCTCCATAGCCCGTCCTCGGAGTTTCCTGCTCCTTGGACATCAGAAACTTCGGGACTCCCTTCCCTTCAGTTAGAGGCAGGACTCTTCCGCATTGGAGAGCTCTGCTTTTATGGGACTCAGGTTACCAGTTAGTATGTACTCAAATCACAGGCTGTTCAAGCTCCTGTCTGCAGACACACTGGACATCCTACTCAAGGAAAAGAAAGTAAGTGTTTTATTCTGATCTGGTCTATAAGTAATTTTATAGCGTAAAAACTCTTCCCAGAGGAATACAGCTACATGTGCTTTCACACTTTCCTTTATACTTGTCATGTCAGAGAAGCATCAAAACCACTCATGTGCTCAGTTTCCATTTAGGAGTGCCCAATGTGGCTCAGCGAAAACAAATCTGACTAGCATCCATGAGTTCGCAGGTTCGATCCCTGGTTTTGCTCAGTGGGTTAAGGATCTGGCGTTGCCTTGCACTGTGGTATAGGTCGCAGACGTGGCTCGGATCTGGCGTTGCTGTGGCTCTGGGGTAGGACAGCAGCTACGGCTCCAATTAGACCCCTAGCCTGGGAACCTCCATATGCCAAGGGAGCGGCCCTAGAAAAGGCAAAAAAAAAAAAGATTACTCTTTTAGCTATCTGGTCATTTTTCAAGTATCCTTGAACTTTTATCTAGTCCTTATTTGTGAAATATTTTATGCTCTCTTGGGACTCAACCGACCCATCTATAAAATGAGGCAGTTGGCCCCACTGACATCTCTGACTCCTTCAGTTTTGAAAACCCATGCTTTTATTTTCCTTACAACCTCTTTTTCCTCTCCTCAAATACCTAATGCGCTGTTACATACCTTTTGGATTCTCTACTAATAGTCGCTGCATGAACCTCTAGATTGTCAAATCTTCTGATGATTTTCATGAAATGTTTTTAGTTCCTTTGTTCTGCTGCAGCAGGAGCAACAGCCCTGGCAGCTGCCAGGCTGTCAAGCATGTGTTACGTGCTAGCATCAGGATGAGGGTTAGGAAGTCGATATAATTTTTTGTTTGTTTGTTTTTTCTAGGGCCGCACCCTCGGCATATGGAGGTTCCCAGGCTAGGGGTCTAATCGGAGCTGTAGCCACTGGCCTACGCCACAGCCACAGCCACAGCAACGCGGGATCCAAGCCGCATTTGCAGCCTATACCACAGCTCACGTCAATGCCAGATCCTTAACCCACTGAGCAAGGCCAAGGAACGAACCCACAACCTCATGGTTCCTAGTCGGATTTGTTAACCACTGAGCCACGATGGGAACTCCAGTTGATATAAATTTTCTTTGCTCTTCGCTAACCTGTAAGAAGGTATGGTATTATCTTTACCACAGACAGAGAATCTCTGATAGTTTGAAAAACCTACCTAAGATCATATAAACCAGGACAAGGCAGGGCCATGATTTGAACCCAGATCTGTTTGATTTCATGGCACGAGACTAAGAGAAGTATCTCAAAAATGTAGTAAAACCTTCATTTCCCTCAAACCAAGTAAACAAACATGCAAACTCTATCACGGTCTAATTCAGGGGTTGGGCCACTGCCAAGGCAAGTGTGCACACACCCCACCCCACAGACCACACTGCCTGCCGTTCCCTGTTTGTCTCCAGTCCTAGCCTCCTTCCATCCTGCCCCACAGCTGATCCTCACCACCCAACTGCAAGGATCTCCTACCCCAGCACAGCAACACAACAACTGTCCAAGTACCAACTGGCTCAATAACCTAAAACCTACTGCCTAAATCCAATAAAGATCGAGATTTGGGGAGTTCCTGTCATGACTCAGCAGACACAAAGCCAACTAATAGCCATGAGGATGCAGGTTTGATCCCTGGCCTTGCTCAGGGGGTTAATAGTCCAGTGTTGCCTTGCACTGCAGTGTAGGTCACAGATAGCCTCGGATCCCTGATGCCGTGGCTGTGGCTGGCTCCGATTTGACCCCTAGTCTGTGAACTTCCATAGGCTGCAGGTGTGGCACTAAAATAAATAAATACATAAATACACAAATAATAAAGTAAAAAGGAAACTGACGACAGCTTTCACCATGAGTTATACAGAGTGTGCAAAAGAGGGCACACAAGAAATTAGGACACTAGCTCTAGAAGGTCAATTTCTGTTAATAATCAGTTTGCAGCTATGCCTAACTTCTCTAGCTGTCAGTTTTCTTAAGCATAAAATGAGGAAGTTAATAGTTTCTCTGCCACTTTAAACCTAAACTTCTATGATCTACTTATTTCTGAGTTTAAAAAATAAAGATTTATCTCTCCCTGTTATTGAAAACAAAGTTCCCTTGAGCAACTTAAACCCTTTGATAGAGCTAGCAGGATCAGAAACATACCCAGTAAATCAACCAAAAGAAGAGATAAAAGAGGATAAATTATAGGTAAAAAGGATATTAGTTATAAAACGATCCAGGAGAAAAGGATACAGGAAAGTAAAAAGAAATGATTTTTGGATGAGTGGAGAGTGAACAGCTCCTTATAATACAGGGCTCCCCTCCCCACCCTCACCCTCCTCCTCTTTTTCAAAAGCCCTACTGCCTTTAGGGCTTTAAAGACACAGTTTGCATAAAGATGTAAAGGGGGAGTTCCCGTCGTGGCGCAGTGGTTAACGAATCTGACTAGGAACCATGAGGTTGCGGGTTTGGTCCCTGCCCTTGCTCAGTGGGTTAACGATCCGGCGTTGCCGTGAGCTGTGGTGTAGGTTGCAGACACGGCTTGGATCCCGCGTTGCTGTGGCTCTGGCGTAGGCCGGTGGCTGCAGCTCCGATTCGACCCCTAGCCTGGGAACCTCCATATGCTGCAGGAGCGGCCCAAGAAACAAGAAATAGCAACAACAAACACAACAACAAGACAAAAAAAAAGATGTAAAGGGCCTCAACTTTACCTCATTACCAAAACCTAAAACAAATCAAAAGTTGTAAATAGGTTGCTCTAGTCACGTGATAAAATCTGTCGGCAAAGAAATGTGGCCCAAGGGAAAGAGCATAACTCTTCCATTTTCCTCCATCCCAGTCCTACTGGTGAAACACAACCTTGTAGATAGTGACTCTCCCTTTCACTGATACAAACAGTCACATTCCAGAGGCTCTTTTCAAAAGCCCTGAGCTGCACTCTGTCATGATGTTTGTAATTTGTTACTAGAGGGTGGGCGATCAGCTACAATGACCGTAAGAGGGTAGAAATTCTCAGTACACAATGCCAGAAGTGAAGACGCAGCAGCAGGATGTAGGCGATGAGAGAAAAGAGAAAGGAGAGGAAAGGCAAAAGAAGAGAAGGGAGGACACAGTTAAAAACACGACTCGTTAAGAACAGGTCATTACAACTTTTATTAACATCTCTGCCCGTGTGTCAACTCCTCCTCACTTTCTAAGACTCTGCCCCAAAGGCACTCTCTGATTCCCGAAGTTCTTGCTATTTTCCAGAGCACCATGCAAATAATCCCTCTCATCTTACCTATGACTGTTTTATACTTATTTAATCTCCCTTTATTATGCAGCAAGTTCTCTGCGGGCAAGGGTCACATGCAATCTCCAACACAGCTCTGAACGTGGGGCACACAGGAGGTCCTCCCGTGTTTAATGACGTGGTCACATTTATTGGGCACATGCTGGATGCTAGGCAGAGGGCAGGGCAGCTTAAGAGGTTTAAAAGCACAGGCTGTGCTAGCCCTGGGTTTGAGTCCTGACTTTGCCACTTACCAGCTATATAATCTTGGGGAAGTTACTTGAACTCTGTAAGCTTGTTTCTGCAAATTTTTCACCATCAATCCTCCATCGTACCTGCATCTGCATCTGTATGCGCTGGCTTCCCTCTTGTTAAAACAAAGGCACTGTCTCTGCTCTGATAACAGGCCAAACTCTTGGTTGGTTCCCCGGATCCCACTCCCTTCTACCCCTCAAAGACTTTGTTCCAGAATGAGCCCCTCCCAGTCCTTCCTCTCCAATACACCCACTCTAACCATCTGTCTCCTGAGCTTAGGAACAGGTGGTAACAGTTTCCATCTTACAAACAACTCCTGGAGTTCCTGTTACGGAACAGAGGAAATGAATCGGACTAGTAACCATGAAGTTGTGGGTTCAATCCCTGGCCTCCATCAGTGGTTAAGAATCTGGCGTTACCGTAAGCTGTGGTGTAGGTGGAAGACATGGCTTGGATCCTGTGATGCTGTGGCTGTGGCTGGCAGCTGCAGCTCTGATGTGACCCCTAGCCTGGAAACTTCCATATGCCGCACCTGCAGCCCTAAAAAGCAAAAAAAAAAAAAAAAAAAGGAATTGACAAGTCCTGCCAGCACCTTCAGTTTGGTGCTGCCTCCAGCTACTACCTCATTTCTTCACTTTCTTTTTTTTTTTTTTTTGCTATTTCTTGGGCTGCTTCCGCGGCATATGGAGGTTCCCAGGCTAGGGGTCTAATCAGAGCTGTAGCCACCAGTCTACACCAGAGCCACAGCAACGCGGGATCCGAGCGGCGTCTGCAACCTACACCACAGCTCACGGCAACGCCGGATCGTTAACCCACTGAGCAAGGGCAGGGACCAAACCCGCAACCTCATGGTTCCTAGTCGGATTCGTTTACCACTGTACCACGACGGGAACTCCTCTTCGCTTTCCTTTACAGCATAACTCATGCTTTGAAAGCCTTCCAAGCAAGCCAGACACTCAATGTTTCTATTTCCTTACCTCTTCCTCTGGCTCTAATCCACTTTAATAAGGCTTTTATCCCTTTATTATCACTTTACTGAAACTGCTCTTGACAAGGTCACTCAATCCAAGAGTCATTTCTTTTTTTCCTTTCATATATATTTTTTTACTAATTTTATTTATTTTTTGCCTTTTTTACCTTTTTGCCTTTTCTAGGGCCACTTCCCGCAGCATATGGAGGTTCCCAGGCTAGGGGTCAAATCGGAGCTGTAGCCGCCGGCCTACACCAGAGCCACAGCAACTCGGGATCCGAGTCTCGTCTGCAACCTACACCACAGCTCACGGCAACGCCGGATCCTTAACCCACTGAGCGAGGACAGGGATTGAACCCACAACCTCATGGTTCCTAGTCGTATTTGTTAACCACTGCGCCACGACGGGAACTCCCCTTTCATATATTTTTTAAAAAGTATAGTTGATTTACAACATTGTGCCAATTTCTGCTGGTCAGCACAGTGACCCAGTCGTACATACATATACATTCCCTCTGTGCCATTATCTTCCATCATGGTCTGTCGCAAGAGACTGGCTATAATTCCCAAGGGTCATTTCTGAGACTTCATCTTACTTGGCCTCTCAGGAACTTCCTGGATTCAGTCACTTGGTCTTGAAGAACTCTTCTTTCCCTGGACCAGCTCCTTCTCCTTTGCTTGTTCATTTCTTTTGTCTTCCACATTCCTCAACATTGGCGGGCCCAGGGGGCCTCTCCTTTGTACCCAATCACCCAGCACACAGTAGGAATTCAAGGAATTCCTTGACCAGGAATGTGGTTTCCACTCTGTGTAGCTGCCTCTCGGTGTAGCCTAAGGGTTAGTTAATTAGGAGGCGCTGTAAGAAGATCCTATCATTGTGGTTAAAGTTATTCATGGGGTATCAATGCAGCTAGAGCCTCTGGCTGTGTTCGGGAAGAAGGTCTGGAAAAGGAGGAGAGAGACCCCTAAGATGGAAATGCGGGTTCCCCAGTAAAGGAAAAAACTAAGCCCTAATGAAAAGACAACTGACTGGGAGAGGGGAAGGCAGAAAGAGAGAGAAAAGAGCACTGTGAAAGGAAATAAAAACTGGAATACAGGAAAAGTAGGAGGGGCTGGGGGGAGAGTTGATATCCCCTTTTTTTTTTTTTTTTTTTTTTGGTCTTTCTGTCATTTCTAGGGTTCCCAGGCTAGGGGTCTAATTGGAGCTGTAGCCACCGGCCTACGCCACAGCCACAGCCACGAGGGATCCGAGCCGCATATGTAACCTACACCACAGCTCATGGCAACGCCGGATCCTTAACCCACTGAGCGAGGCCAGGGATTGAACCTGCAACCTCATGGTTTCTAGTCGGATTCATTAAGCAATGCGCCACGACAGGAACTCCAGAAGGATGTCAACATTATAAATGGGACAGGGCTGTGAGAAGCATTTGAGATGTTTTAGAATTTAAACCTTACGATGAACTTAAAGGTGAGTTAGGTGACGGTTCAAACAGAGAAAACGGCACTGTGAGCAGCATGGGGATGTTACCAGCATGAATGGGCAAACATCTTGGAAATTAAGTAACTTCATAATAAGCAGGCAGTCAACATCTGTGAGGAAGGATTAATTTGTCTTTTTCTTTTTATGGCCGCATATGCAACTTCCCAGGCTAGGGGCTGAATCGGAGCTACAGCTGAGGCCTACACCACAGCCATGGCAACACTATATCTGGGCTACATCTAAAACCTAGGCCACAGCCTGCAGCAATGCTGGATTCTTAACCCATTGAATAAGGCCAGAGATCAAACCTGCATCCTCACAGAGACAACATCGGGTCCTTAACCCACTAAGCCACAGCAGGAACTCCTAATACTTTAAAAATATGTATCAATACACACATACATGCTCCTAAATCCAGGTATATGTAATGTAGCAAATAGTTTTCAACAGATGAGAATGCTGTAAAATGTTACTGTTGACATACCTTATTTTGGAAGTAAGCTGGCAAGAGCTGTCAGCCAGGAGCCCTCCACCTTGAGTTCTTGTAGACCTGACCTTTCCAGGTGCTGCTCTTACCATCTGCTCTCACAGGTAAGGCGTCCCTCCTTAAGTTTTTTTTTTTTTTTTCCTGTTTGCCTTTTCTAGGGCCACTCTCTCGGTGTATGGAGGTTCCCAGGCTAGGGGTCCAATTGGAGCTGTAGCCACTGGCCTACACCAGAGCCACAGCAATGCAGGATCCGAACCGCGTCTGCGACCTACACCACAGCTCATGGCAACGCCGGATCCTTAACCCACTGAGCGAGGCCAGGGATCGAACCCGCAACCTCATGGTTCCTAGTTGGATTCGTTAACCACTGAGCCACAACGGGAACTCCAGTCCCTCTTAAGTTGAAACAGGCTGGCATTACAGTGTGGCACAGTGAGAAAGTACATAAAGTGGTGCCATGAAACACATCTGAATTAGCATCCCAGCTCTCCCACTTAACAACGGTGAGACTCTGGCCAAACCTTAGTTTTCTCAGCTGTCAGAGATGTGGACAATTTTGGGGGTTGGAAAAAGTGTATAAAAGCTCCAAGCACATTGTTTGACAAGTCCTAAGTTCTCAATTCATTATGATTGCTGTCACCATATTACTCTTCTGTTTTAAATGTTTATGTGATGTCAGGATTTATGTCTATGTGCTGTTAAATTTTATTTGCCCCAAATATGTATCTCCAGGCCTAACACCTCTAAACTCTGGGCCTGTATATCAAATTGTGCAGCTGACCTTTGCCGTGACCCACTTCCCCAACCATTAGCATCTCTTGACTCTTCACCATTAAGTAAGAAATTATTGGCAGCCCTGGAGTTCCCATCGTGGCACAGCGGAAATCTGACTAGGAACCATGAGGTTGCAAGTTCGATCCCTGGCCTTGCTCAGTGGGTTAAGGATCTGGCGTTGCCGTGAGCTGTGGTGTAGGTCGCAGATGCGGCTCGGATCCCGCGTTGCTGTGGCTCTGGCGTAGGCAGGCAGCTGTAGCTCCAATTGGACCCCTAGCCTGGGAACCTCCATATGCTGCGGGTGTGGCCCTAAAAGAACAAAAAAAAAAAGAAAAGAAAGAAATTACTGGCAACCCCAATCCTCATGGCTGTTTCATCTCAGGGTCATCCTTGACTCTGCTCATTCTCTTACGCCTCACCACCAGCAAGTCCTATTGGCTCCAACTCAAAATATACCTTATATGTAATGCTCAAAACAACTGAGCACTTCTCATCTCCACTCTACCATCCTGGTCCAAGCTACCACCGTCTCTTGCTTGGATCACTGCAGTAGCCTCCTAACTGGTCCCTCGGCCTCTTCCCTTGTGTTTCTTCTGTCTACTTTCTTTTTTTCTTTTTTTTTTTTGTCTTTTTTCCATTTCTTTGGGCGGCTCCCCCGACATATGGAGGTTCCCAGGCTAGGGGTCTAATCGGAGCCGTAGCCACCGGCCTATGCCAGAGCCACAGCAACACAGGATCCGAGCCGTGTCTGCGACCTACACCACAGCTCACGGCAACGCTGGATCGTTAACCCACTGAGCAAGGGCAGGGATCGAACCCGCAACCTCATGGTTCCTAGTCAGATTCGTTAACCACTGCGCCACAACGGGAACTCCTCTTCTGTCTACTTTCAAAACCACAGCCACAATAACTCCATAAAGCGCCAAGTCAGATCATATCACCACACTGCTCAGAATACTCTTGGATTCTTGTCTTACTCTGAATGATGAGCTACAAAGCCCATAACTTTGCTCAAGTTGAACTGGCCTCCTTGCTACTCCTTAAACACAAGGCACACTCTTTTGCTTGCTGTCCTATCTGCCTGAAACAATTCCCCTCACCCCCCACTCCCCCGCCAAATGGCTTGGCTTCAAATCATTCAGATCTTCACTCAAACGTCACTTTTCAGTGAGGTCTTTCCTGATTACACAGGTTCTTTTGCCGTCTAAGACATGCATATTTTTACCACAAGGGCCAGAGATTGCTGTTGTAACTCCAGAACACTGGCTAGAATATAGCAGGATCTCAGTAATATTTATCGAATAAATGACTGCCTCAGAATTTTCCATCTTTGAGGTCTTGCTACATCTGGTAAAGCGAATAGCAGGAGTCAGCACGCTCAGGTAGCCAGTGGCAGTAGGAATGCTGGTGGCTGAGGGTCCCAAGCTAGCAGGAGACGGGGTGAGACACTACAAAGCCTGGGTGAAATCTGAAAGCCATGCTTGAAGTTCGTGTTGCTATTCCAGTTTCGCCACCTCTCTGCCTGGAGCTGAGGGTGAGGAACTGCTGCCAAAGCCATACTACAAACTGCAAAGAGCCTAATCATACGAAGTTAACCATTCCTAGCTGCATTTCTTCACGTACATTAAGCCATCTATCCTAAAAGGAAAACCAGGGGTCCCCGGTGTGGCTGAGCGAGAGAAGAACCCCTGACTAGTATCCATGAGGATGCCAAGTTTGATCCCTGGGCCTCACTCAGTGGGTTGGGAATCTGGTGTTGCCCCAAGCTGTGGCATTGCCTCGTAGGTGGCTGGGATCTGGCATTGCTGTGGCTGTGGTAAAGGCTGGTAGCTGTGGCTCCAATTGGACCCATGGCCTGGGAACCTCCACATGTGCTGCAGGTGCAGCCATAAAAAGGAAAAGGAAAACCAGTTTCTGTCCTGAATCAACCTACTCTTCATGGCTTCCGACTATGGCTGCTGTTTTATACCATGATAAAAATCCATTACAAATACTGAGCTAATTTTTACTGAGCCAACACCCTGAACTAGATGTTACACAAGCCGAGGATACTGGCTTTTTTCTTATGTACTGACAAACGAGGAAGAAAGGTCATTATTTCTTCTACACAGACTTCTATTATCTTGGAAGACCACAAAAGATATTTTGGCTTTTTTCTTTTTTTTTGATTGCACCCATGGCTTACACAAGTTCCCAGGCCAGGGGCGGATCAAACTCACACCACAGCAGTATCCAGAGCCACAGCAGTGACAACGCTGGATCCTTAACTACCTTTGGGAGCCACCAGAAAACTCCCAAAATGTTTTAGCTTTTTAACTCTATTAACTTTTAGTACTCTGAGAAATAACTTATTCCTATACCTGAGGCATTCCAAGAAATGTTCAGAATAACGAATTGCTTCCTTGTGTAGAAAAACTATACTTTCAATTAAAAAAAATGTATCTGGAATATTATGTATCACTTTACTTTTTAATTTTATTTATTTTTTTACGACCGCACCTGCAGCATACGGAAGTTCCTAGGCTAGGGGTCGAATAAGAGCTACCGGCCTACACCACAGCTCACGGCAACACTGGATCCTTAACCCACTGAGTGAGGCCAGAGATCCAACCCGCATCCTTATGGATACTAGTCGGATGCCACAACAGAAACTCCTATTATGTATCACTTTATTATAAAGACGTTATGGTTCCATATCAGTCACTCTCCAACTGGTTAACCTAAAGGCACTCTTTAGTAGGCCTTAGATCTCACCCAATATCTTGCTGACACTGTTACTTTCCTAAAAAACATTTTCTGATTTGATGCAGGATAATCATTTAAAATTCAAGTTAAAAAGTACCCTAAGAGTCTCTGGTCAACCTTCCTCTTGGCATTACCTTAAGGGGAGAAGTTTAGGAGTAAGGTTCTTATTGCAGAAGAGGCTGACTCTCCACAGTTTACCATCCACCACACTGAGTGAGAATAATGGGGTCTTGGCCCACTCGGAAAATAAGCATGGCCATGATTCAAAGGCAGCAAGAGAGACAGACAATGTGATTAAATACATAGGTCAAACGTGGGTTTGACCCCTGGCCTTGCTCAGTGGGTTAAGGATCCAAAGTTATGGTGAGCTGTGGTGTAGGTCGCAGATGCAGCTCGGATCCCGCGTTGCTGTGGCTCTGGTGTAGACCAGCGGCTACAGCTCCGATTCCACCCCTAACCTGGGAACCTCCATATGCGGAGAGTGCAGCCCGCAAAAGACAAAAGACAAAAAGTGAATAAATAAATAGATACATAGGTCAATATCAGTACGATCACCAGAGTTTCAAAGACACACAAATATACTATGACTGCGTCCTTTTTATTAATCAAGGTAATAAGCCAGTGCCTGGCTCATAGCACTGCTCAAATATTTGCTGAGTAGAAAAATGAATGTACAACCCTGACTGTGTGTCACATTCAAGCACGAGAGCCTCTCCTAGAGGAAGAAAAGGACCATGCTATGCTCCAATGAGATTTCCTCAGAGCTTTAGGACGTGCTCCTAACTAGAGCTTCTAAGAGCAACACATACTGGGAAATCTGAAACTCTGTGCACTACCTTTGAATGTTTCTACTGTTTCAGAAGTCAACCTATTTATCAGATTTGATAAATCTGGGCTGCTCCTGCAGCACATGGAGGTTCCCAGGCTAGGGGTCTAATCAGAGTTGTAGCCGTCGGCCTATGCCATAGGCACAGCAACGCCAGATCCAAGCTGTGTCTGCAACGCACACCACAGCTCACGGCAACGCTGGATCGTTAGCCCACTGAGCAAGGCCAGGGATCGAACCCGTAACCTCACGGTTCCTCATCGGATTCGTTAACCACTGAGCCACTACTGGAACTCCGAAGGTACTGATGTGGGCTTTAACTCATCAATTAGCAACTCATTTGACCAGAAGTTCCTGGAGCGTAGACAGCAGCACATCTGTGCTGTTGTTGTTTTCTACATATCCTGCCCTTAACACCGTGCTTGGCAAGTGGCAAAAACAACCAACATTCGCTGAGTGAATGCGTGACTGTCCTGAACACCATCCTGAAGCCCCCGAAGAGATTTCATTCCCCAACTGCACTCATATAAATGTTCCCTAGTATTCTGCCCTGACGTTACATGATAATTCCAAATTCAAAACTCCTAAGTCTCAGAACCAAGCTCTGACTTATCTGCAAATACTAATGCGGGACTTTCTATTTCCAATAATTGAAGTCTAGGTTGTTTGGACCAATCCTCTCACAGAAAGAAAGCTTTTTTAAGTTGGAGGAACTGTTTTTAAAATCTTAAAACTATCAACACAATAATACGATGGCAGAGTACAGGCCAAAACCAAAAGGGAAACTAGAATCCAGAGAGGTAAATAACCACAGAAACTACACTGCCCCGGGGCATCTACCAGTCCCAGGAAACTTGGCTTTTGTTTCAGAGGCCCTCTGGGGAGAAGTCAAAACCTCAAAGTCCATGGCAAGGTAAGGAGTCTAAAAGGAAACCTTTTCTAAAATACGCTAAGATTACCAAGGACTCATGAGGGTGAATCATAACTAGACCAGCCCACCTGCAAAATTACAGCTGGGGTTCTAACACCGTCATGGTCCAAGGTACTTTAAGCCTTAAAATTAGTTTAAGGCGGAGATAGACTGACTGTTGTTTCCATATAGGAATTCCTTCCCAGCATTTCTCAGGAAATATATATGTTTTTCTGAATCCTAAGAAAAAGCAGCCAAGAAATCTGGAAAACAGGAGAAAAATACTATAATTCTCCCATGAGAATAAAGCTTGACAATAAACGTAGAGACATTACCGGTTTGAAAGAATGCATCAATGTCAAGTTGAAAGCAAGAGCAGAAAATACAGACACACAGAGTAAACATTAAGGTTGACTGGACAAGAGTACAGAAGAGAAGTGATCAGGATCTAATCAGCATTCTTGCAGTTGTTGCTACGTTACAAGTGTGTTTATAAAGCATGCGTTCATGGCCCAGTCTGCTACTAACAGTGAGTCACTCTTGAAAATAAAATAAATAATCAGCTTCCTTGCATAGTATATTTTATAAAAATCTTATAAGTCATGGTCCAAGAAATAGCAAATTTTAGAAGCAAAATTAAGTCCATAAATTGGCAATTCTAACACGATTCTGTATAGTGTTAAATCATCTTGCTCCCATTATTTTAACACCACCCAAAAAGGTTTGCTCTGTGTCTTTTTGTTGTTGTTGTTGTTTGCTTTTTAGGGCTGCACACTCGGCATATGGAGGTTGGCAGGCTAGGGGTCTAATCGGAGCTGTAGCTGCTGGCCTATGCCACAGGAACACCAGATGCAAGCTGCGTCTGCGACCTACACTACAGCTCATGGGCAACGCTGGTCCTTAACCCACTAAGTGAGGCCAGGGATCAAACCCGCCACCTGCAGCATGTGAAAGTTTCCAGACTAGGGGTCGAATCAGAACAGCAGCTGCTGGCCTACACTAGAGCCATAGCAACACTGGATCCAAGTCGTGTCTGTGACCTATACTGCAGCTCGCAGCAATGCTGGATCCTTTAACCTAATGATCGAGGCCAGGGATCAAACCTGCATCCTCATGGATACTAGTCAGGTTCTTAACCCACTGAGCCACCATGGGAACTCCAAAAATATTTTTTAAAAAATAATGTATCTGGAGTTCCCATAGTGGCGCAGTGGTTAACGAATCCGACTAGGAACCATGAGGTTTCGGGTTTGGTCCCTGCCCTTGCTCAGTGGGTTAACGATCCGGCGTTGCCGTGAGCTGTGGTGTAGGTTGCAGATGCGGCTCGGATCCCGAGTTGCTGTGGCTCTGGCGTAGGCCGGAGACTACAGCTCCGATTCGACCCCTAGCCTGGGAACCTCCATATGCCGCGGGAGCGGCCCAAGAAATAGCAAAAAGACCAAAAAAAAAAAAAAATGTATCTGGAGTTCCCGTTGTGGCTCAGCAGTAACAAACTCAACTCGGATCCACGAGGACACAGTTTCCATCCCTGGCCTCGCTCAGTGGGTTAACGATCCGGCGTTGCCGTGAGCTGTGGTGTAGGTGGCAGATGTGGCTCGAATTCCATGTTGCTGTGGCTGTGGCATAAGCCAGCAGGCAGCTCTGATTCAACCCCTTGCCTGAGAACTTCCATATGCCAAAGGTTCAGCCCTAAAAAGACAAAAAAAAAAAAAAAAAAGAGAGAGTAATCAGCTACACTTCAATAAAGTTAAAAAAAAAAAAAGAAAGAAAAGAGAAAATGAGCTTAGTTAAGCAACATGCATCTTAATGGCTTCACCTGAAAATGCTTTTGGATACACTTAATTCAACCAACATCAATGCAAAACGGAAACTTTTCTTGTCTGGAATATTAGTCACAAAGAAAAGATCAATGCCACCAGATATGGCAACTAATCCTTTCTGCATTTAAAATTTTGTTCTAAGAATCGTTTTTAAATACTAAATATTTATGGTATTATTTTATAGTTAATTTTTTGTTTTTTCTTTTTAGGAAAGTACCTGCATCATATGAAAGTTCCCAGACTAGGGGTCGAATTGGAGCTGCAGCTGCTGGCCTACACCACAGCCACAGCAACGTAGGATCCAAGCCTTGTCTCTGACCTACACCAAAGCTCATGGCAAAACTGGATCCTTAACCCACTGAGTGAGGCCAGGCATCAAACCCACATCTCATGGATAGTAGTCAAGTTCTTAACCCACTGAACCACATCAGGAACTCCCAAGAGTCTATTTTTATAAGACAGAATCATTTATAATTTTAGGAATCACCAGAAATTCCAATTTCTTGTTCCTGAATCGCAAAGATTACTATCTTTCAGGAATTTGGAAACACCAGCTGACCACAAACAACTGGCAGAAGGAAATGCAAATCCTCTCTGGAGTTAGATGCCTTCATCTCAGATCTTAATATTTCCCAAATACTATGGCTAGCACCCAGTGAAAGATAACCAGATACACAAGGAGTCTAGACCACACGAACGAGCACCGTGCAACATCAAAAACTGTCCCATGAAGACTTAAGATCTTAAAAAACTTAGTATCTTGAAACTATCATAGGCAGACTTCCCAACAACTATTCTTACCATATGTAAAGAAAATAAAAAAGAAGCAAGAGACCTGCAGGAAATAGGAAACTATAAAAGGTAACATGTCAGATTTGAAAAACAAAACAAAACAGAGCTTCTAGGAAATGAATCCTCATGATTTCATAATTCCAGAGTCTTAAGAAGGAGTGATATGAAGAATACTACAAAGGCTACATATACTTAAGTGTGGCCATCATGGAGATCTTTATACCAGCCCATACTTAATTCCACCGAATGTATTCCTTGTTGATCCAACTAGATTCACACTCATCTGAGAAAGGTGGAGTTGAATGATGGCGTTCCCACCGTGTCACAATGGGATGCAGGTTCAATCCCCAGTCTGGCACAGTGGGTTAAGGATCCTGCGTGGCCACAGGTGCGGTGGAAGTTGCAATTGCAGCTCAGATCTGATCAGTCCCTGGCCCGGGAGCTCCATGTGCCTCGGAGCGGCCAAAAAAAAGATGGAGTTGAATATAAACAATACAGTCAGGTATATCCTGCTCTAAAACCACAAAGCACAAACCAGAGCCCCCCAAATGACTAGAGTTCAAATAAATAAAGCCATACACTTTCTTCTTATACTTAAGGCTTACAATTAGAAGTGCTTCCTAATTATATTTTCTTCTAATTTTTCAAACTCCTACTAAATGCCTACCATGTGATAAACACAGCTAGGTATTTTCCCATTTTCTTATTAAAAAAAAAAAGAAGAAGAAGAAGAAAAAGGAGAAGGAAGAGGAGCAATAGCTACAATAAAGAACCTAATTTGGGGAGTTCCCTTCATGGCTCAGCGGTTAACAAACCCGACTAGTATCCACGAGGATGCGGGTTTGATCTGAACCCTGGCCTCTCTCAGTGGGTTAAGGATCCGGCATTGCCACAAGCTGTGGTGTAGGTTGAAGATGCAGCTTGGATCCTGAGTTGCTGTGGCTGTGGTGAGGCTGGCAGCTGTAGCTCAGATTTGAGCTCCAGCCTGGGAACATCCATGTGCCACGGCTGCGGTTCTTAAAAAAAAAAAAACAAAAAACCAACAACCTAATTTTGGATCTGGCCCAGCACTGGACTATTTTGCTATCACTAACTGTGTCTGACATGGGGACCAGCATCTCAGTACCGACAGGCCCCAGAGCCCCAGCATTCCAAGTTGAAAGTAATGATAGAGGCAGGAGATCTATGAAAGCTCTGGAAGGTAGGGCAGAAACTTCAATTTCATTCAGTTAAACTAAATTCAATTCATTAAGTATTTAATGAGTTTACTACCTGTAAAACATACCAGTAAATTTAATGAGTTTACTACCTGTAAAATGCACCGACAAACACACAGTATCGTGTTCTCATGAGGCTTAACATTTTCATTGAGAGGCATATAACAACTACATATAATATTAATCAGAATTAGGTACATGCTGTATCGAAAGTTTTTTAAATCTTATGCCTTAAATTTCAAGGTTGGAACTGGATTAGAGGGGTAAAGCCTGGTGCTCAAATTGATTCATTTCTACTTCTTTCAAGGGACTGCTTACAGGTTAAGGATCAGGTGTTGTCACAGCAGCGGCCTGGCCTGGGTTACTGCTGTGGTGCGGGTTTGATCTCTGGCCAGAGAACTTCCATATGCCATAGGCATGGCCCCCCAGAAAAGGGTGAGGACTGCATATATATATATCCCATGGCATATGGAGTTCCCAGGCTAGGGGTCGAATCAGAGCTGTAGCTGCCAGGCTACAACATAGCCATAGCCATACCAAATCCAAGCCTCATCTGTGACCTACATACACCATGGCTCATTGCAACACTGGATCCTTAAGCCACTGACTGAGGCCAGGGATCCAGCCCACATCCCCATGGATACTAGTCGGGTTTGTTACCACTGAGCCACGACGGGAACTCTGAGAGTTATCTTTTATTTGGAGGACATTCTTATGACTTCAAGCCTGAGAGGGAGCATCTCAAGTAACCCTATGAAAACTGGTCCCTGTTTATATTGTTGGATATAATTTTCAGGAAGATAGAAAAAGATGACCTCAAGGGGTACTTCCAGTAATTGCAGGGAATAAATAATTTCATTATATTAGTAATTGATACAAATAATTCGCCTATTGAAAATCAATCAAATCAATATTAACGCAGCCAACACGTGTTCAGTGAATTCGAATAAAGGAAAGTCTTACTAATTAAGACTACACCTACCTACAGTAAGTCTTCCATAGCATTAAACTTTTTTTTTTGTCTTTTTGTCTTTTCCAGGGCCGCACCCACGGCATGTGGAGGTTCCCAAGCTAGGCGTCGAATCGGAGCTACAGCTGCTGGCCTACACCACAGCCACAGCAACTCGAGATCCGAGCCGCGTCTGCTGGCAATGCCAGATCCTTAACCCACTGAGCGAGGCCAGGGACCGAACCCACAACCTCACGGTTACTAGTCAGGTTTCTTAACCACTGAGCCACAAGAACTCCACATTAAACTTTTTGAATTAAAAAAAAAAATAGTAAGAACACCAGATGAATTACTAAATTAGTCCCGAAAAAGGTCAGTTGAATTAAAAAACAAACTACCAATTTCATCCTTTAGTTCCAGCCCATTACTCCGTATAGCACAACATAAAAAGCGTAACATTTCTGTGGAATCCCACTAATTCTAAAAAGTATCATTATTGAGAAATTCCTGCTACCTGGAATTTGGGAGACTTTTGTTCTGCCACCTGTTTATCTAATACATGAATAATTTACAATTATATCTCAAAACTTGCAGTAATAGAGAATCCGTGGCTTGCAATGGCTTTGGGTATGCAGCACTGGGCCAAAGTTCCCTTAGGATTCCTTTCCAGGCACTCTGAAACCATCAAGGTATCTGGCATTCTAACTGTGGTGGCAGAATAAGAAACCAGGTCATGAAAAGCAAATCATTCCTAACTGTCCATCAAAGATAGTAACATATCCTTCAAAAACCTGGGTCAGCTGTTAATTGGACTTGTGGGTTTCTAGAAGAAAGTATACACTATCTCCTCATCACTTACCTCTAAGCTGCTGGAGCTCCAGATTCAAACTCTCAATGTTACTCTCACACAGCTTAAGATTTTCAAGGGTCTCTGCCCTTAGTGATTCCTCTTGCTTCTCCTCCAGCAGCAAGTTCAGCTCTTCCTGAGCCCTGAGGCACATATCCAAATCCTGCTCCATTTCCTGAATCTTCACCAAGACTAAGGGACACTGGGAAGTCTGGTCCAGAGTCTTTTCCATGTTCTCAGGGTGCTCCTTTTCTTTGGGCTCCCAGGCAGGTCGGTTACAAGTTAGGAGCTTGGTGGCTCCTGCAGTCGTTCTCTGCTGGGCTGAGGGAGGCAGGGGAGCTGGGCGAGAGGGTCGCATTGCCAAGGGGGGTTCCGGTCTCAGGTTCTGGTCCCCCAGCAAATGGGCAGGAGTGGGTGCTGGAGTACAGGGACGGGGTGGCGGTGGCCTTAGAGCCTTCCTCCTCTCGGGCAGCTCATGCTGGGTGACTAGCTTGGAGGAACCTCGGAAAATATCCTTCTCAGAGTTAAAATCCATAATTGAAAAGTGGCGCAAAATTTTATCTGGTTCTGTGCTGGGCCCTGACAAGCTCTTCTCAAACTCTATCAGCTGCTGCGTTAACTTAGAATCAAGGTCCGTGCTGCCGTCTCCTTGTGGAAGTGCTGCTGCTTCTGGGATGGGCACCTTGCCTTGTGGACTGGGCTTTAGTTCTGATCTCTCTGATGCAGAGCAAAGGCTGGAAGCATTTTCTCTGGGTGTGCGGTGCTTTTTCACACACCTTGCCATGCCCTGGGGCCAAGGGCTCACCTGGCTGGGTCGGGCTCCCCTGGAGGCTGGAAGGGAAGAGGCGCTGTGAAGAGGCGGCCCTGGCCTCTGAGGGGTTCTCGGCTGGTAGTGTGTTCTTCTGGGAGGTAGGCTGGAGTAGTCCCTCGTCCTTGCTTCTAGAGGAAGAGGGTCAGAATACTGGTCTGGGCTTGGGTAGCTCCCTCCTGCTGTAGAGTAATCCTGGCTTTTCTGCAACTGGGGATGATGGAAAGGGACTGGAGGTTGGGATGCAACACCATTGATGACCTCGGAAGGTTCTGGCGTGGACGCATCTCTGGCAAGAGGCTGTTCAGGCCCCATGCCTGGGCTTCTCGGCGGCCCTCCCATGGTGCCAGCATCCCAGTGAGAGTTTTTGTCTTCTTCATACTCAGAAGTCAGATGCTCCAAGGGGGACGTGGGTGTTTCAGAAATAACACAGTTGGACTTCTCCACATCATACTCGTGAGAGTCATGTTTTTCCTCCTCTGCTTCGAAGGAGTTCTCCGAAAGATCCAAAGACGTGTCAGGGATCTTGGTGAGGCTGCTGTCCCGTGGCAGATCCACGGACTCCTCCGCCCCGGTCTGAGGACATAACTTTACGAAACGGTACGGAAAGATGCCTGTCCTGCCCTTCAGTGACCCTTCTAGCCAGCCATCTTCCAGGGTCCCCAGGATTCGGATTTTATCGCCGACTTCAAAATCCAGCTCATTGGGCTCCAGGGCTTGGAATCTGTAGAGGGCGATTCCGTAGGTACCCGGCTGCTGGCTGTCCTCTTCCAGCTCTCTCTCCTCTTCTCCCACAGGGGTATCTGCTTCACCGTTAGAAAAGCGGTCATCGCAGTTTCCAGGACTTATCGACTCATCCACAGTCCTCAGGGGCCCCAGAAGCTCTACAAAGCCTTCTGGAAAAATGCCTCTTCGACCCTCTAGCTCCCCTTCAAACCAGCCGGGTTCGGGAACTCCAATGATGGTAATCACATCCCCTTCTCTGAAGTCCAGCTCCTCGTCCAGCTGGGCAGAAAGCCCCATCAGCGCCCGGGCTTGTCCCATTGAATATTCAGGAATCTGGAGAAGGGCGCTCTGGGAGTGCCACTGCCGACTCTGTGAGGAGAGGCAGAGCTCCCTGACACACGAGGATGGGAAGAAGCCCCGGGCACCCCAGCAGCTCCGGCCCTGCAGCCAGCCGCTAGTGGGAGGGCCATCGAGAATCACCAGGTCACCTAAAGAAAGAGAAGAGGAACAAAGATAATGACCTCGGTCATGACCCCAGCGGGATATTAGTATAACTAGCAGTGCAACTCATCCTACACATTCATTGCATTCAGGGAACTCTAAACCTAGAGTTTTAAGGGCATGGGCACTTTTTGACAATTTAGTGACAATATGGCAAACATTCCATTATGACAGTGGGTTTTAACATGCAGTCTGTGGAACCCTGGGGATGGGTCCCTGAGATCCTTTCAGAGGGTCTGTGAGGTCAAAACTGACATATTTGCTTCATACACTTCAGCCAAAACAATGTACTGTGGTAGATGTAACACAGATTCAAAGAAATGAATCTAGATTTTTTTAAATTACACCAAACATTAAGGACATTTGTCAAAATGTAAAGTAATAGAACTCTTCTCACTAAATTTTTTTTGGGTTAGGAAACTATTTTCCATAAAACATTATTTATATTATTAACATTAAATGAGCTTTTAAAAATTTTTTAGCCTTTTTTTTTAGGGCCACATTGTGGCATATGGAAGTTCCCAGGCAAGGGATCGAAACAGAGCTGTAGCTGCCGGCCTACACCAAAGCCATAGCCACAGCCACACCAGATCTGAGCCACGTCTTCGACCGACACCACAGCTCATGGCAACACTGGATCCCCAACCTACTGAGCAAGGTGAGGGATTGAACCTGCAACCTCATGGACACCAGTAAGATTCGTTTCCACTGAGCCACAATGGGAACTCCCTATTTTCCTTTAACTTCTGATCCAATAGCCACTGGTCAGAGCTTGGGGGCCTGAGAATTACAAGTGACTGTTTTCTCCACTAGTTCTAAGGTAATTCCATCAGGACCACAGAGGGAACTCAGTGGAGATGTGGCTACTGTTGAGACACAACAGGCCTTTTGGTGAGTAAGAACAAGAGTGTGCCGTAACTCCCACTCTACTGGCCCTGAAATGAGCTGGCTTTTTTTTTTTTTTTTTTAGCTGGCTTTCTTAAAGCTACAGAATTACAATATTTTCCTGTTTTGACAAATCCCCATGAAGCCCTTATAATAGGACTTGTTTTTCTATTTTCGGCAGGGTGACTATTTTGATAAACTTTATTACCTGGCAGACTGGCATTCTGTTGTTTGTTTCTATATAATAAAGGTTAAAAAAATTTTTTTTTTACAATCACAGTTTAGACCCCAAAAAGCAGTTTAGAGATAATTTTGTCGAACACTCTTATTATAGCCCTGTTACTGAGTTTTTTGCATTCCTTGGTCATCCTAGGTGATTCCTCAGTAATAGAGGCTACTTAGGTCATTTCTAGACTTCAGAAATCACAATATGAGGAACTCCCAGAACAGACTGACCAGATTCTGAGAACAGAAAAATAGGAAGTGTGGGGATTCTGAGGGTCGGCCTGGGCCTTCTGCTCACGCATGATTAGTCTCAGCTGCCGCAGCCCTTGTTTCTTCCTGTTAGCTTTTTCTCATTCAATAAGAAATGCATTAAGGGGGGTTCCCTGTCATGGCTCAGCGGTTCCAAACCCAACTAGCAACCATGAGGAGGCAGGTTCGATCCCTGGCCTTGCTCAGTGGGTTAAGGATCCAGTGTTGCCATGAGCTGTGGTGTAGGTTACAAATGCAGCTTGGATCCTGCGTTACTGTGGCTGTGGCGTAGGCTGGCAGCTGCAGCTCCGGTGTGACCCCTAGCCTGGGAACCTCCATGTGCCGAGGGTGTGGCCCTAAAATGACAAAACACAAAAGAAAAAAAAAAGAAATGCATTAAGATGAAGATTGACAAGAAAGAATGAAAGTCTTAAAATCTGAATATAAGTAGTGTGACTCTGCTCTTAGGTCCCTCACTGAATCCCAATGCCCAGGGACTCTGCTCTATGCAGACTGAACACACTCTTAACCTGGGTTTCCGCACGAGCCATATCAGAACCCTAACTAATCCTGACAGCTCATACACTTGCAAATTTATGATGCAAGTGATAATTACCACTTATCTTATCATTTAATTGATAATTATTTACCAATTTATGTAAAAATAAATTGATCCATTTAATTTTCACTAGTCTTCTTGGGGATGGGGAGGTAGCCTAGAAGCAAACGGTTATTGGCAAGGGATAAGCATTCTGTGTTGTGTAAGGCAACTATTCTTAATATTTCATCACGCCCACTAATTTTTTTCTCTCTTCTGTCTCTTTTCCTTGCCATACTCTCATTTTTGGATTCTTTTTTTTGCTTTTTTTCTCTCCCCCCTCCCTTATTTTTTAGGACAGCACCTACATTGATCCTTGGACACACTTGTTCTGAGTTTAAATAGAACAGGCCGAAACAAATGGAAAGCTTTGGGGGGAAAAGGAGACAGGGTGACACCTGCTGGAAGAACCGTGGCGATTCCCATGCCAGAGAGAATCTCCCAGGAAAAAGGTACACAGACAAAACGTCCCATAATCATCAGGAAACAAGTTCCCCCGAAACACATCTACGAATCCCAGGGACCCAGATGAATAACAATAAAAATAGCTAATCTTTACTGAGTGCTTACCCTGTGCCAGATGCTTTACATGTATAAGCTCCTTAACCCTCACAACCTTGAAGCGGGTATTATACTCATTTGTAGACAAGGAAACTGAGGCCAACAAGACCTTAATTAGTCCAAAGTCACAGCTATTGAGTTGTGAAGCTGTATTTAAGTCTAGGACATGAGAATTCTTATCCCCTCAACTATACTGCCTTCTTTAAATATGCATGTATTTTTAATAATATAATTTTACAGTTAAAATATATCATTTTTCTCCTATTGATTTCCTTTTTTTTTTTTTTGCCTTTTAGGGCTACATGCATAGCATATGGAAGTTCCCAGACGAGGGGTCTAATCAGAGCTATAGCTGCCAGCCTGTGCCACAGCCACACAAGATCCGAGCCGCATCTGCGACCTACGCCACAGCTCATGGCAACCCACTGAGTGAGGCCAGGGATCAAACCATCAACCTCATGGTTCCTAGTCGGATTCATTTTTGCTGCGCCACGACGGGATCTCCGATCTCCGTGGTTTTTAACAAAGGTAAGCAAATAGCAATTAAAGGCAGCATGGTAAAACAAAACAGACCTCAAACATTATCCCACATGCGCTTAAGGTTTCCAAACCTCCTCCTGACATATATTAAATAAAAGAAGAGGAGAAGCTTCACTGCTACACTCAAGGTCCAAAGGAAAGGTAAAGAAACAACAGAGCACTAGATTCAAAGTACTAGAGGTCAGAAATAACACATACTCATGAGTGGAGACACTGATCTAATGGAAAAAAGCTATTTTTGGTCTAAGGAGTAGAAGGGCCATTCTAAGCACTAGACTTGAAAACCGGGGGAAGCCCAGATTCAAGTCTTAGAAACCATGTGTAGTGTAAAACAATACTTTCATTCTTTAAGTGATTTTGTTTCTAACTAGTAAACTTAATATCTGCCATGTACAGAAAACAAGAGGAGTTAAAATAATTTCTGTGTCTCATGCTAAACTTCCCAGAAAAAGACAAATTGTGTAGATACACCTGACTCCCCATCCTCAAAGGCTATATGTGCAAATTGTAAGACATACAGAGCTAAAAGAGATGTGAAAGGCATAGAAGGAAAGGGAGCTGAATAGTAGGGTTTTTTGGCAGCAAAGTATCACAGAAGGGAATAAGATAAAACCACTAATAATGAGAAACTATTATTCGACTCCTTCAGTGCCATACTCGAGAGTAACAATATTAATAACATACCCCAAAATTATATAATTTTGATGACTGTTCTGAGCCATCACAAAATTGTACTGATCATAAAAAGCCTTGGTTTGTGGAACACTACTGGCTTCTGTGCTTATGCAGAATGTACGGACTTAAGTACACATGATGAAAGCGGTTTACAGTCACTCTTTAGATGTTCATATGTCTATTAGACTGTAAGAGGTGAGAAATACTTGGAATATCATCAAATATGGTTTATGACCATCGGTTTTAAACCACCTTCCTTTTAAAGTGGTTCTGACGAGAACTTTAAGAAATTACCCAATAGCTGAATATCCCTGAGGCTGTTTTGCATCTCTCTCTCGCTCTTTTTTTTTTTAGTTTTTATAATGTTTATTTCTTTTTTTATAATGATTTTTATTTTTTCCATTATACCTGGTTTACAGTGTTCTGTCAATTTTCTTTTCTTTCTTTTTTTTTTTTTTGTCTTTTTGCTATTTCTTGGGCCGCTCCCATGGCATATGGAGGTTCCCAGGCTAGGGGTCCAATTGGAGCCTACGCCAGAGCCACAGCAACATGGGATCCGAGCCGCGTCTGCAACCTACACCACAGCTCACGGCAACGCCGGATCCTTAACCCACTGAGCAAGGGCAGGGACCGAACCCGCAACCTCATGGTTCCTAGTCGGATTCGTTAACCACTGCACCACGACAGGAACTCCCTGTTCTGTCAATTTTCTACTGTACAGCAAGGTGATCCAGTTACACAGAGATGCATACATTCTTTTCTCTCACATTATCCTGCTCCATCATAAGCGACTAGATCTCTCTCTCTCTTAATTTGCATACCACAATCCCTGCTCTACTACTGTGCATTAATCGACAGTAACATTAGCAGAGTTGTATCCATTTTTATGTCGTTTAAGGTGTAGCTACCACCTGGGGCAGCAGAAAGAGAATACTGGACTTAAACAATAACAGATGATATAACTTCACATTCTGAAGCCAAAACTTCTTAACTGCTGGTAACATCCTCTGAATCTCGTTTTCATTAGTTTTTCTATGTAGTTAATACTCCCCACTTTGCAACCTCCCAGGTCTATGCTGAGAATGAAATGAGACTGTATTTGTGAGAGAACACTTTGGCAATTATAAAATATTACACAAATATAAGGCATGATTACTGTCAGCACTATCTTGGTATCATTGAAGACTCTCTAGTCTTACTTTAAACAGTCTATACCCAGATGATCAACTTACCTCGATGGAGGGGAAGGCTGTTCAGTTCTAGGGATGTAAATTCAGAGATGCAGACAAACAGTCTCTCTCCCTCTTTTAGACTGGGAATGGTGACAACTTCCACAAAACTGCTGGGGAACTGTCCTAAAAATAAAAGCAAACATTTCCAATACTGAGATTCCTTTTTTCTTGTCTGTGTACCAGAACAAAAAAACCTTTTTTTCTGAGCTCACGTACAGATCCTGAGCTGAAAACTCACTGAGTACTCATAGCTGAAGAATCTATTGTACAAAACATACAGTGCACAAAAATTAGATGCATGCAGAACACAAAGAGTGCAAATTCAATCCAATAAGCATTTATTGGGTGTCACTCTATCAATGGCCCAGTGCAGAGGGAAAATTAACTAAGATAGTCTTGGCCTCTGAAAAATCTTAAAATCCAATTCAGGAGTTCCCATTGTGGCTCAGTAGTAACTAAACTGACCAGTATCCACGGGGATGCAGGTTCAATCCCTGGCCTCGCTCAGCTCCTGGTGTTGCCATGAGCTGTGGTGTATGTCACAGATGCAACTTAGATCCTGAGTTGCTGTGGCTGTGGCACAGGCCAGCAGCTATAGCTCCAATTCAACCCTTCACTGGGGAATTTCCATATGCAGTGGGTGCAGAACTAAAAATAAAATAAAATCCAGCTCAGACATAAAATCTAATTCAGACATAAACAATAATTCAGGAGTTCCCGTCATGGCTCAGTGGTTAACGAATCCGACTAGGAACCATGAGGTTGAGGGTTCAATCCCTGGCCTTGCTCAGTGGGTTAAAGATCCGGCGTTGCTGTGAGCTGTGGTGTAGGTCACAGACTCAGCTCGGATCCCATGTGGCTATGGCGTAGGCCAGTGGCTACAGCTCCGATTCGACCCCTAGCCTGGGAACCTCCATATGCCTCAGGAGCGGCCCAAGAAAATGACAAAAAGACAAACAAAACAAAACAAAAACAAAAAAACAAAAAAAACCCCAATAATTCAGTCTCAATGTCACATCACAGGTACATAAACTGCTATGGCAATTCAGAGAAGGTAGAAAATGGTCAGGAAGAAAATGAAACATTTTATTAAAAAAAGACTATAGTTGAGTCTAAAGATGGGCAGGATTTTAACTGGCAAGAGTAGACAGACAGGCTTGTCGTTGGAAAGCATCCGAGAGTTCAGCTGATTCCGCCCTCTACATAGCTCTTGTGTCTGTCCACATAACTCCAGACTCACCACCTTGGTTCAAGCCATCAGCACCTCTCACCCGGGTTACTGTAATGAATTCCCATCCCGCCTCCCTGCCTTTGGCTTTGCCCCTTTCTATCATTCTTCAATCTGCAGCAGCAAGCTTGCTCAAATACAAATCTGACTGTGCTTAAAGCACTTTTACAGTATTCTGTTTTCCACGCTTACCAGGGCATGCTCTGTTTTCTAGCTGCTGCTCATCTCTTCACGCCATCTGCTGCCTCAACTCTCCGTACTTCATGTGAGACTGAACTTTTCTCATTCCTTCCATGTTCTTTCTTGTTTCAGGGCCTTGGAATGAGCAATTCTCTGTGCCGAACCACTCTGCCTTGCTCACTCCTACTCACCATTTTATCTCAGCTGAAATCTCATTTCCACTAGGATATAACCTATTGTCTCCCAGATGTGTCAACTACATGGCTAAGGACTGTATGACAATACTCCAGCCCCAACTTACAAAAATTTATGTAAGTTAACAATAGGATTTAACACAGATGCACAGTGTGGGAGGAAAACTTCCAGGCTTCCCTTGGCGAATTCATTAAACTGGTGCTAACATATTTTCAAGAATAGAACAAAGGGACTTCTGTCGTGGCTCAACAGTAAGGAGCCCAACTAATATACATGAGGATGTGGGTTCAATACCTGACCTCGCTCAATAGGTTAAGGATCCAGAGTTGCTGTGGCGTAGGCCGGTAGCTACAGCTCCCCTTTACCCCTAGCCTGGGAACGTCCATATGCCGTGGGTGCAGCCCTAAAAGACCAAAAAAAAAAAAAAAGGACGGAGGAAATTCCTCTGTGGCACATTGAGTGAAGGATGTGGTGTTGTCACAGCTGCGGTGCAGATTGCAACTGCAGCTTGGGTTTGATCCCTGGTCTGGGAACTTCCACATGCCACAAGCGTGGCCAAAAAAGAAAAGAAGAAAGGAAACCAGGTGCATGGAAAATGGGAGGTGACTGAATCTAGGGTAGAGGGCAGCTTTCATAAAATGAGGCCAACCATGGATCTAGGAGCATAGCTGGTACCTAACCAATAAGGAGAGATGGAATAATGATAACAGACGTTGTCTCACTGGCAGAAACTACAGTGAACACACATGGAAAACACAGAACGATCGGAAGTTTATTTATTGGGCTTCCCACTAAACCTCTGCTTTTAATATGGAAAGAAGGGAGGGCCTGTGGTCCATTTGTGTGTGAGGAATTATGAGCCTCTTACCTGTCACATCCTCTTTCTTTCCTAGAAGCCAAAATTCATCCACCACTGCCAACACCTCAATAATATCTCCCACAAAGAGCGGCAGTTCTTCTGAGACACTAGGGCAGAAGTCAAAGATGGCTCGAACCACTGAGCCGGCCTCCATCTTTCATAACCTGGAAAGAAAGGTCCAAAGAAGGAGGAAAACATTAAGTATTTAAGACATTGTAATATAGATCTGTATCTTGAGAATTATCATTTAGATATAAAGGTACTTATATCGAAGTCAAAGCCAAGCAAATAAGAAGTCTGTACTTTTGGAGTTCCCGTCATGGCTCAGTGGAAACGAATCTGACTAGTATCCATGAGGATGCAGGTTCTATCCCTGGCCTCGCTCAGTGGGTTAAGTAAGGATCCAGCATTGCCATGAGCTGTCGTCACAGATGCTGCTCGGATCTGGCATTGCTGTGGTGTAGGCTGGCGGCTATAGCCCCAATTTGACCCCTAGCTTGGGAACCTCCATATTCCATACATGCAGCCCTAAAAAATAAAATATCTTTTAAAAAAGTCTGTACTTTTAAAAAATCAAAGTACTGTCTCATTTCTTTAAAAACAATTATTTCCTCATACATTTTAACTTGATTCTTAAAATCATTCTGGAATTGAAAAAAAAAAAAGTGACCTATAGCTGTGAGTAATAGAAAAGATGCAACTTGGAATGTAAATTTTTCAATATGCCTGAGGAAGGCAATATGGAAATTAACATTCTTACCAAGCAAGAGAGTAGTTTTACTTATTTACTATTTTGCTTTTTTAGGGCCACACCCTTGGCAAATGAAGTTCCCAGGCTAGGTGTCCAATCAGAGCTACAGCTGCCGGCCTACACCACAGCAACACAGGATCTGAGCTGCTTCTGCAACCTACACCATACCTCACGGCAACGCTAGATCCTTAACCCACTGAGTGAGGCCAGGGATTGAACCTGCATCCTCATAGATACTATCAGATTTGCTTCTGCTGCACCACGACAGGAACTTCAAGAGATAATTTTAAAATATGGTGTTTAAAAGTAGGGATTTTAAATATGACATTTTATCTAGTCCATCTTTTTTGCTTATTTTTCCCTTTATATTTCCACATATTTTATTTCTTCAAGTTTTATTGAGATATAATCAACATAGAGCACGCATAAGTTTAAGGTATATAGCCTAATGATTTGACTTGCATACATCATGTCTTTTTTTTTTTTTTTGCCTTTTCTAGGGCCACACCTGCCGCATGTGGAGGTTCCCAGGATAGGGGTCCAATCCAAGGTGTGGCCACCGCCTATGCAGCAGCAATGAGGGATCTGAGCGGTGTCTGAGACCTACATCACAGCTCACGGCCACGCCAAGATCCTCAACTCACTGAGTGAGGCCAGGGATCGAACCCGAAACCTCATGGTTCCTAGTCGGATCCGTTAACCACTGAGCCACGATGGGAACTCTGACATCATGAAGTCATTTTCACAGTAAGTTTAGTGAATACTCACTAACTCATACTGATACAAAATTAAAGAAACAGAAAAAATACTTTTCCTTACGAAGATAACTCAAGAACTTTTCATATATAACATATAGCAGTGCTAATTATATTTATCACATTGTGTGTTATATCCCTAGTACTTATTTATCTTATAACTGGAAATTTATACCTTTGACTGCTTTCACCCAATTCCTCCTCCTCCCGCCCACACCTCTGGTAACCACAAACTTGATCTCTTTTTCTATGAGTCTATTTTTGAAGTATAATTAACCTACAACTCTGTGTTAGCTCCTGTTACACAACTTGGTGATTCAATATTTCTACACATTTCAAAGTGATTGCCATGCTAAGTCCAGTCACCATATATCACCATACAAAGATATCACAACGTTATTAACTATATTCCCCACACTGTACATCTCATACCTGTGACCCTGGATCTAGGAGCGTAGCTGGTACCTAACCAATAAGGAGAGATGGAATAATATAACAGATGTTTTCTCACTGGTAGAAACCACAGTGAATACATACGGAAAACACAGAGAGATCGGAAGTTTATTTATTGGGCTCACTTATTTTACAAACTGGAAGTCGGTACTTCTTAAACTTCCTCCTATTTCTTTTCTCCCCCTAACCCCTCCCCTCTGGCAACCACCTGTTTGTTTTTAGATTCCACATATAAGTGAAATCATAAAGTATTTGTCTTTCTCTGACTTGTTTAACATAATACACTCTAGGTTGATCCATGTTTAAAAAAATGGCAAGATTCCATTCTTTCTATGGCTGAGTAGTATTTCTTTGTGTGTGTGTGTATATATATATATATACACATTTCCTTCATCCATTCATCCATTGATGGGCTTCCACAGCTATTATAAATAATGCAGCAATGGAGTTCCCGTCGTGGCTCAGTGGTTAACGAATCCAACTAGGAACCATGAGGTTGTGGGTTCGATCCTTGCCCTTGCTCAGTGGGTTAAGGATCTGGTGTTGCCGTGAGGTGTGGTGTAGGTCGCAGACACAGCTCAGATCCCGAGTTGCTGTGGCTCTGGTGTAGGCCGGTGGCTACAGCTCCAATTCGACCCCTAGCCTGGGAACCTTCATATGCCATGGGAGCAGCTCAAGAAAAGGCAAAAAGACAAAAATAATAATAAATAAATAAAGCTACAATGAACACAGGAGCACATATAATTTTTTTTTATTTTTTTTTATTTTTAGGGCCATAAGTGCAGCATGTGGAAATTCTTAGGCTAGGGTTCAAATTGGAGCTACAGCTGCCAGCCTACTATGGCACACGCACAGCAACACCAGATCCTAAACCCATTGAGCAGGGCCAGGGATCAAACCCGCATCCTTATGGATACTAGTTGGGCTTGTTTCTGCTGAAACAGGAACTGCAACACATACCTCTTTGAAACAGCTTTCTTCAGATAAATACCCAGGAGTGGAATAACTGAATCATATGGTAGTCCTATTTTGAATTTTTTTGAAGAAACTTTTTACTGTTTTCCATACTGGCTGCACCAATTTAGATTCCCATGCTGCTGGTACATAAGGGCTCCCTTTCCTCCACATCCTCACCAACACTTGCTGTCTTTCATAGCTATTCTAACAGGTGTAACAGCTCATTGTATGTTTTTTGTTTTGTTTTGTTTCGTTTTGAGCTACACCCTCAACATGAGGAAGTTCCTGGGCCAAGGATTGGCCCTGAGCCATAGCCATGACAATGATAGATCCTTAACCCACTAAGGCACACATGAAACTCCCACTCTGCCCCCCCCCCCCCTTTTTCGGCTGCACCCGAGGCATATGGAAGTTCCAGGCCAGGGACCAAATCCAAGCCACACCCCTGACCTATGCCAGAGCTGCAGCAACACTGCATCATTAATCCACCGCACCAGGCCGGGGATCAAACAAGCAAGGCCACAGAGATAAGCCAGATTATTAACCCAATGCACCACAGGGGAAACTCTCTCTGTGCTCATTTTTAAATAGAGTTGTTTTTCTGATGTTGAGTTGTATGAGTTCTTTGTATATTTTGGATATTAACCCCTTATCAGATACATCATTTGCAAATATCTTCTCCCATTCAGTAGGTGGTCTTTTCATTTGTTGATAGTTTTCTTTGCTGTGCAAAATCCTTTTAGTTTGATATAGTCCTTCCTCATAACTAATATAAAGATGAGGGTACTGACTCTCAACAAAACAGAAAATTTAATTTGTTAAAAAAAAATCACAGTTTATAGCAGCAGGGCTAGGATATGAACTGAGGGCATTCTGGCCCTTACCTACTGTCTGCTAAAAAAAAAAAAAAAGGTAATTTGACCTGAGGCAGAGCTACAGGACCACATCTCAATGGCCCAGATTTAAGATGCACTTAAAAAAAAAATCAAAAAAATAAAAAAATAAAAAATCCAGTTTCCACGTGGCACAACGGGTTCAGTGGTATTGCTACAGCACCAAGACAGAGATTGGATCCTCTAGCCCGGCACAGTGGGTTAAAGGATCTGGTGTGGCAGCTGTGGGTAGGTTGCAACTGTGGCTCTGATCTGACCCCTGGCCTGGGAACACCACGTGCCACGGGGCCGCCAAAAAGGAAAAAAAAAAAAAATCCACAAAAAGAATAAGAAAGGGTCAGAGTTCCCGTCGTGGCTCAGCGGAAATGAATCTGACTAGTATACATGAGGTCACAGGTTTGATCCCTGGCATCGCTCGGTGGGTTAAGGATCTGGTGTTGCCGTGAGCTGTGGTGTAAGTCATAGACATGGCTCATATCTGGCATTGCTGTGGCTGTGGTGTAGGCAGGCAGCTACAGCTCCGATTTGACCCCTGTCCTTGGAACTTCCATATGCCACCCATGCAGCCCTAAAAAGACGGAAAAAAAAAAAATAAGAAAGGGTCATGAAGACGGCACCTCCAGACAAGATTTAGCATGCTCTACCAGATCAAGAATGTGTTTTCAGCTCAAAGACACCTACGGCCCAACCCTGCATACCATCCTTACACTGTTATGGTGCCTGTGCTAAGAGGATGCGTCTGTTACTTTGTGTCAAGGGAGGCCAAGGACATGTTTAAGAACAGAAAAGGAGGCAACAAGTAGAGTGGACTTGCCCCCACCCCAGCCGAGTAAAACCATCAGCGTTACCTACACTTCTAAGTCTTTACAAGGAGCAGTAGAAGATTGCCAGAGTGTCTAGATCCCAAGTCTATTTCTTTCTTTTTCTTTTTGGCTTTTCTAGGGCCACTCCTGTGGCACATGGAGGTTCCCAGGCTAGGGGTCTAATTGGAGCTGCATCCACCGGCCTATGCCAGAGCCACAGCAATGCAGGATCCGAGCCGTGTCTGCAAACACCACCACAGCTCACGGCAATGCTGGATCCTCAACCCACTGAGCAAGGGCAGGGATCGAACCTGCAACCTCATGGTTCCTAGTCGGATTCATTAACCACTGACCCACGACGGGAACTCCCCAAGTGTACTTCTTTTCTGCCTTTTTTGCCATTTTCTTGGGCCGCTCCCACAGCATATGGAGGTTCCCAGGCTAGGGGTCTAATCAGAGCTGTGGCTGCCAGCCTACGCCTCAGCTGCGGCAACTCGGGATCCGAGCCATGTCTGCAACTTACCCCACAGCTCACGGCAACACTGGATCCTTAACCCACTGAGCAAGGCCAGAGATCGAACCCGCAACCTCATGGTTCCTAGTCGGATTCGTTAACCACTGCGCCACAACGGGAACTCCATCCCCAAGTGTATTTCTTTATTTGCCTCATATATTCATTTGGTGTTGTAGAGATGAGGATTTTTTCATTTCACGTATAACTATAATCAACATTAAGAAGCATTAAGTAGGTTTAGGAGCATAGAAATTATCTCAAGTATCTTCTCTGACCACAATGCCATGAAATTAGAAATCAACCATGGGAAAAGGAAAGAGAAAAAACCTACTGCATGGAGACTAAACAACATGCTACTAAAAAACCAATGGGTCAATGAGGAAATCAAGAAGGAAATTAAAAACTACCTTGAAACAAATGATAATGGGATGCTGCGAAAGCAGTGCTCAGAGGGAAATTAGTAGCAATACAGGCCTTTCTCAAAAAAGAAGAAAGATCCCAAATTGACAACTTAACCCTCCACCTAAACGAATTGGAAAAAGAAGAACAAAAAAGTCCTAAAGTCAGCAGAAGCAAGGAAATTACAAAGATCAAAGAAGAAATCAATAAAATAGAGACTCAAAAAACAATAGAGAAAATTAATAAAACCAAGAGCTGGTTCTTTGAAAAGGTGAACAAAATTGACAAACCCCTGGCCAGACTCACGAAAAAGAGGAGAGAAAGAACCCAAAGAACCAAAATTAGAAATGAAAAAGGAGAAGTCACAACGGATACAGCAGAAATACAAAAAACCACAAGAGAATACTATGAACAACTCTACGGCAACAAGTTGGACAATCTGGAAGAAATGGACAATGTTCTAGAATCTTACAGCCTGCCACAACTGAATCAAGTAGAAACAGACCAACTGAACAGACCGATCACTAGAAATGAAATTGAAGAGGTCATAAAATCACTCCCTACAAAGAAAAGTCCAGGACCAGATGGCTTCACAGGTGAATTTTAGCAAACATAGAAAGAGGAACTGGTGCCCATCCTCCTTAAACTCTTTCAAAAGGTTGAAGAAGAAGGAATACTCCCAAAGACATTCTAGGATGCCACCATCACCCTCATTCCAAAACCAGACAGAGATACCACCAAAAAAGAAAACGATCGCCCAATATCATTGATGAATATAGATGCAAAAATTCTCAACAAAATCTTAGCCAACCGAATCCAACAACATACCAAAAAAATTATACGCCATGACCAGGTTGCGTTCATCCCAGGTTCACAAGGATGGTTCGACATACGCAAATCAATCAGCATCATACACCACATTAACCAAAAAAAAGTCAAAAATCATATGATCATCTCAATAGACGCAGAAAAAGCATTTGACAAAGTCCAACATCCATTCAGGATCAAGACCCTCGCCAAAGTGGGTATAGAGGGAACATTCCTGAATATAATCAAAGCCATTTAGGATAAACCCACAGCAAATATAATCCTCAATGGGGAAAAACTGAAAGCCTTCTCACTCCAATCTGGAACAAGACAGGGATGCCCACTCTCACCACTGCTCTTCAACATCGTTTTGGAAGTCCTAGCCACAGCAATTAGACAAACCAAAGAAATAAAAAGCATCCATATAGGAAGAGAAGAGATCAAACTGTCACTGTATGCAGATGACATGATACTATACATAGAAAGCCCTAAGGACTCAACCCCAAAACTACTTGAACTGATTCATAAATTCAGCAAAGTAGCAGGATACAAGATTAACATTCAGAAGTCAGTTGCATTTCTGTATACCAGCAATGAAATATTAGAAAAGGAATACAAAAATACGATACCTTTTAAAATTGCACCTCACAAAATCAAATACCTCGGAATACACCTGACCAAGGAGGGAAAGGACCTATATGCCGAGAACTATAAAACTTTCATCAAAGAAATCAAAGAAGATGGAAAGAAATGGAAAGATAGTCCATGTTCCTGGATTGGGAAAATCAATATTGTAAAAATGGCCATTCTACCCAAAGCAATCTGCAGATTCAATGCAATCCCTATCAAATTACCCAGGACATTTTTCACAGAACTCGAACAAACAATCCAAACATTTATATGGAACCACAAAAGACCCAGAATCGCCAAAGCAATCCTGAGGAACAAAAACCAAGCAGGAGGCATCACTCTCCCAGACTTCAAGAAATACTACAAAGCCACAGTCATCAAAACAGTGTGGGACTGGTCTCAAAACAGACAGACCGACCAATGGAACAGAATAGAGAATCCGGAAATAAACCCTGACACCTATGGTCAATTCATCTTTGACAAGGGAGGCAAGCATTGCTGGGAAACCTGGACAGCTGCATGCAAAGCAATGAAACTAGAACACACCCTCACACCATGCACACAAATAAACTCCAAATGGCTGAAAGACTTAAATATACGACAGGACACCATCAAACTCCTAGAAGAAAACATAGGCAAAACACTCTCTGACATCAACATCATGAATATTTTCTCCGGTCAGTCTCCCAAAGCAATCGAAATTAGAGCAAAAATAAACCCATGGGACCTCATCAAACTGAAAAGCTTTTGCACAGCAAAGGAAACCCAAAAGAAAACAAAAAGACACTTACAGAATGGGAGAAAACAGTTTCAAATGATGCAACCGACAAGGGCTTAATCTCTAGAATATATAAACAACTTATACAACCCAGCAGCAAAAAAGCCAATCAAGCAATGGAAAAATGGGCAAAAGACCTGAATAGACATTTCTCCAAAGAAGATAGACAGATGGCCAACAAACACATGAAAAAATGCTCAACATCGCTGATTATAAGAGAAATGCAAATCAAAACTACCATGAGATACCACCTCACACCAGTCAGAATGGCCATCATTCATAAATCCACAAAGAACAAGTGCTGGAGGGGCTGTGGAGAAAAGGGAACCCTCCTGCACTGTTGGTGGGAATGTCAACTGGTACAGCCACTATGGAGAACAGTTTGGAGATACCTTAGAAATCTAGACATAGAACTTCCATATGACCCCGCAATCCCACTCTTGGGCATCTATCCGGACAAAACTCGACTTAAAAGAGACACGTGCACCCGCATGTTCACTGCAGCACAATTCACAATAGCCAGGACATGGAAACAACCCAAATGTCCATCGACAGAGGATTGGATTCGGAAGAGGTGGTATATATACACAATGGAATACTACTCAGCCATAAAAAAGAATGACATAGTGCCATTTGCAGCAACATGGATGGAACTAGAGAATCTCCTAATGAGTGAAATGAGCCAGAAAGACAAAGACAAATCCCATATGATATCACTTATAACTGGAATCTAATATCCAGCACAAATGAACATCTCCTCAGAAAAGAAAATCATGGACTTGGAGAAGAGACTTGTGGCTGCCTGATGGGAGGGGGAGGGGGAGGGAGTGGGAGGGATCGGGAGCTTGGGCTTATCAGACACAACTTAGAATAGATTTACAAGGAGATCCTGCTGAATAGCATTGAGAACTTTGTCTAGATACTCATGTTGCAACAGAGGAAAGGCTGGGGGAAAAATGTAATTGTAATGTATACATGTAAGGATAACCTGACCCCCTTGCTGTACAGTGGGGAAATTAAAAAAAAAAAAAAAGAATTAACCTCAAAAAAAAAAAAAAAGAAGCATTAAGTAGGGAGTTCTCTTCGTGGCTCAGTGGTTAACAACCCAACTAGGATCCATGAGGATGTGGGTTCAATCCCTGGCCTCACTCAGTGGGTTAAGGATGTGGTACTGTCGTGAGCTGTGGTGTAGGCCAGCGGCTACAGCTCCGATTTGAGCCTTAGCCTAGGAACCTCCACATGCACAGGCGCGGCCCTAAAAAGCATAACAAAAATTTTTAAAAGCACTAAGTGCCTAATTACCAGAAAAGATGGTTATGGGTCTGTTAAATTTATAGTCTAAGAATGAGGGGATAAACATCTTAGGCACATAATAAATTGCCCAGTCTATTAATGTGAAGTACCTATTAGATTTTAATGACTCATGCAACACAATTAAATATTACATACTTAATTTGAACTGTTGAGTAAAAAGAGCTTATCTCTGCATCACTAAAATTTTTTCTATAATGACATGACTTGGGTATACAATGGAAAAGCGACTAGTAATACTCCCCACATCCTCTGCTCTCTCCCACCACATATTTTAAGTATTAAAAAATATAGAATTAAAATCATACCCTCGGAGGCAACAAAATGTGAATCAAAAGTACTAGGCTCGGAGTTCCTATTGTGGCTCAGCAGTTACGAACCGGACCAGTATCCATGAGGATGTGCGTTTGATCCCTGGCCTCGCTCAGTGAATCGGGGATCCCGAGCTGCTGTGGCTGTGGCACAGGCCGGCAGCGGCAGCTCCGATTTGACTCCTAGCCCAGGAACCTCCATATGCTGCAGATGTAGCCCTAAAAAAAGGAGGGGAGGGGGGCTCCTGGAGTTGGAGAGATCAAGATTCATATCACAGCCCCACTATTTACCACCTTTTCACCTTGGATATATTACTTAAACTCTCTGGGCTTCAGCTTCCTGTTCATAACAATCTTCAAGAGGATGATAGCAATAAAAATAATTACATTAACACCTAATATTTCTGAACCCTTACTACACACCCAGCATTGTACCATGACTTCCCTCTTTGCCCACAGCAACTCTGTTGTATATACTTGGTTCCCATTCTGCAGGTGAGGCTACAACCTCAGAGAGGCAATGGAATCTGTCCAGGGTCACCCATAAGTCAGACACGGAATGGGAACACAGATCTGCCTGTCCCCAAAGCCTTAACCCTTATGCTAATAGTGTGAAGGCACCTAGGACAGGGCTGATACAGTAGGTGCTCAATAAATGCTAGCAGTTATTAATAAACATCATTTCCATAATCAGCTGCAGGATCAAATCTGTGCCACTGATAGAGCATCACCAGAGAATGTGATATTTCAAGTATGCAAACACTATGGATTTTACCATTTCAACATGTCAGAACTTGGTTAGCTTTGACTATGTTTAAAAATAGACACATTATATACCGCCCTGCCTTCTTCAGTAGAAGAAAATGTACTGACGTGATTTCCTCTTTGGCTGATGGACTCAAGTTCACGATCAAGATCAGACCTTTCTGCATTCTGCTTTAATACATAATACGGGATTACGTAAATTTAGGTCCTTCTCTTTTAATGTCAGACTTCCCTCTGCTATCAGTTGGTCTCTTCTGTCAACTGTCCTACTTCTTTCTAGATTTTTGTTTATAATCTGCTGTGGAGGGGGGGGACCACACACAGATCACCACCAAAACTGTTAAAAGTTTCCAGAAAAGTAAAAAGTAAACAGGCTCCAGATGAGAGGCTAGCAAACTCTCCTGTGCTGGTTAAGTACATGCGGTAGGGCCAGAGTCCTTCGACAGTTATTTTTTATTGGCTTTGAGGCCCTGTTCTTATTTTCTGGCTGTTGTCCAGACAGCTGAAGTTGCCAGATGTCAGATTTTGGCATAAGGGTGATGTTATAAATATTTTCCCCCTAAAACAAACAGTATTTTGCATTAGCCATCTCTACGTTATTAAAACACCTCCTCAAGTTTGGGCCAAGGTAGATAGTATTTTCTCAAATTCCATCACACTATCAGACAGCAGATGGTATCTAAAATATCAGGGAGAGAATTCGAATAAGCCCCACAGAATGACTTAGCTCCCTGTTACACGGAAGGGTCATCTTTATGATCTCAAAGAGTTAAAGCTTCTCCCTGAGAACCTTCCTGCTCTACCAGAAAAATGACTCAGAAGCAGAGGAGGGTCTGGCTCAATAAATACTTTTACGGACTGACCTCCTACCCTATTGGAAGGAGTGCGTAATTGCTGAGAAATACACACCCTGGAAGGGTGCTGAAGTCAGAGCCTGGCTAAGCTACAGGGTTCGTGGGTGAGACCAGAGAGATCTTAACGGCCTCTGTTTTACATGGACTATCATGAAATCCATTCTCTGCCCTGTATATACTATAAAAAGCAGCAATTCGTGCCTTTGGCTGGGCCATTTTAGAAGCCAGGCCATATATTTTGAAACTTAATCATAACTAGCTTACATGTAAACTGTTCCACCGACTCCAGATGGAAGTAAAAAAGAACAGTGGAAATGAGAACACAGATGGGCTTGAGAGAAAGCAGAGGAAATAACTGCCTATGTAGCATGATGTTCAGGACATCGGAAAGTCCACTGTGAAAACGCTCCTTCTCTGGCTGGTGAACGCCTGCCTTTCCACGCTTGTAGTCACTGCATTTGACTTCATTCGTCAAACCCTCATAGATCAGAAACCTCTAGGAGGGAGGAGATTTTTGTCTGTTTTGTGCACTGGTTTAGAGTCACACTCAGTGAGTAAGTTTTGGTGAGGAAATGATTTCCCGAACTCTAGGAAAATATGTGGAACCATTCATATCAAGATCTCTACTTCTGGAGTTCCCGTCGTGGCGCAGTGGTTAACGAATCCGACTGGGAACCATGAGGTTGAGGGTTCGATCCCTGGCCTTGCTCAGTGGGTTGAGGATCTGGCGTTGCCGTGAGCTGTGGTGTAGGTCGCAGACGAGGCTCGGATTCTGCGTTGCTGTGGCTCTAGTGTAGGCCGGTGGCTGCAGCTCCGATTAGACCCCTAGCCTGGGAACCTCCATATGCCGTGGGAACGGCCCTAGAAAAGGCAAAAAAAAAAGACAAAAAAACAAACAAAACAAAAAAAAACCCTCTACTTCCACTTTTTCTAAAACTAAATCAACCATCTCTTCTCCACAGTTTTACCTTCCAGCTTGAGTAACAGTGTCATATAAATCTTTCAGATCAAACATTAAAATACTGCACTTCTTTATGCTCTACAGCCCAAAGATGATACACTGACAGTAACAGTTACCATTTCAGAATCTATCACATACCAGACACTGAGCTAGAAGCTTGTACCCTCACCACACAGCAGGGTAGAGACCAAGGCACTAGAGCCAGGGTACATGGGTTCAAATCCCAGCGCCACCACTGAGCAATATAACTCTGGAGAAAAGCTAAACCAGAACCAGACTTCACATCTGACTCCAATGCCCCTGTTCTTTTTACTAAAAACGTTGCTTCTCAATCTCACTGGTTATTTCTTTAAAATCTGTAGACTTTCATTTTCATTAAAATTTCAATTTCCTTTCAGTAAAATTTCCAACATTATGAAAATTTTCAAAGAGCCAAGGTGAAAGAATTTCATACCCGTCACGAGTCTACTATTAACATCTTACTGTATTCACTTTATCATATATCTTTCCATCCATTTATCGATCTGTTTTTTTATGTATTTCAAATATTTTTAAATTTTATTTTTGATGTATTTCAAAATAAAGCACATTTTTCCTAGCACTTCAACATGTATCTTTTTTTTTTTAAAGATTTTTATTTTTTCTACTATAGTTGACTTACACAGCATATATCTTAACTAGTTTATTAGTTGTTTACAGTTTGTTGGGGCTTTTTTATGTACCATTTTCCTCTCTTCTTGGCTAAAGATACAATTCTTTTCTCCCCACTTATTTGTCAGTGAACCTGGTTAATCTTTTAAACTATAATTTTTACATATGATACAATTGCTTAAGAATTTACAGTCTTCCTATTCTAATTCAGTCACATATTCAATTAATTTTTTTTTTTTTTTTTTTTTTTTTTAGGGCCACACCTGCAGAAGTTCCCAGGCTAGGGAGAGAATTGGAGCTGCAGCTGCTGGCCTATGCCACAGCCATAGCAACACAGGATCCAAGCTGCATCTGTGACCTAACACCACAGCTCAGGGAAACTGCGTGAGGCCAGGGACTGATACTAGTCACGGATACTAGTCAGATTTGTTTCTGCTGTGCCACAGTGGGAACTCCTTCAATGAATATTAATCAAGTCAAATGGAGTCAAATTCCCACAGGCTAAAAATTTGGGTCTACTGGATAGGCTAATTATTTGATGACCGTTTAACCCAATATTCTTTTTATTTTTTTTTGCTTTTTAAAAAAATTTTTTTTAGGGCCGCACCCACGGCATATGGAGGTTCCCAGGCTAGGGACTGAATCAGAGCTATAGCCGCCAGCCTACACCACAGCCACCCACAGCAAGGGGTATCCAAGCTGTGTCTACGACCTACACCACAGCTCACTGCAATGCCGGATCCTTAACACACTGAGCAAGGCCAGGGATCGAACCTGAAACCTCACGGTTCCTAGTCAGATTCGCTAACCACTGAGCAGCGACGGGAACTCCTACATAGAAAATTTAAAACAAGACCAGGAGTTCCTGTTGTGGCTCAGCAGAAATGAATCGTGACTAGTACCCATGAGGATGGAGGTTCGATCCCTGGCTTCGCTCAGTGGGTTAAGGATCCAGCATTGCCGTGAGCTGTGGTGTAGGTCGCAGACAACAGCTCTGATTAAACCCCTAGCCTGAGAACCTAGGAGCGTTTCACTGCTCCTCTACAATAAGCAACTCAACTCCCATCCCAAGGTACCCACCCCACAGGACAGAAGAAAGCCTGCAGATAACCTGACCACTATCTTAGAAGAAGATACTCAGGCTTATCTTTCAATGAAAGAACTGATCTTTAAATGTGCAAGGGTTTTTGTTTTTGTGCCTCAGGAATATTTTAACACTTCCTATGGACTAATGACCTTGGCAGCTACCTCTTAATCCAGTTTTACTCTCCAGACTACCAAGAAACATTCAAGATGCTGTGGGATAAGTTATAGCTCCTGCCCCCAAGAAGCTTAGCATAGTCCCTACCATTTTCCCAAAACATGTTCTGAGGACACTCATCATATTGCTCCAAATACAAGAGCTCCATGGTCATTATAAACCTGGCAAAGGCTATAAACCCTCTTGGTTTTTCCAAGGGGCATGAAAATTCTGCTACATTAAAGACTGAGACAATCCAGCCAAGAATTCCTTTTTAACCCAGGTTTCCAACACTTTTCATGTCAAACTTAAAGTGGTTTTAGCCATCTCTCACCCCACTTGCTCATAAATAGTCCTTGTGCAGTCATATCCAACCAAAATACTCCCTGCTCCCATAAAGCACTTTCCATCCAGAACTTGTTCCTTTGTCTGCGTGTCGTTTCTTTGATCCATGGGGGGTTCCACTGTCTCTCCACACCTTTAAACTCTTCCCCACGCTCCGCTGCCTCTAGATGATGCCCTCCCCTTTTGCTCAAGCCCACCTTCACCATCAGGTCTCAGCTCCCTTGCTCTTGTGTCACCTTGCAGATGTGTGAGACATTAGACTGGATGTGTTAAAGTTACAGTCATGAGAATGAACGTCTTAATGAAAACATACTCAAAAATAACATTTAAAAATTATGGCTCAGGGATAACGAACCTGACTAGGATCCATGAGGATGGGGGTTTGAGCCCTGGCTTCGCTCAGTGGGATAAGGATCTGGCGTTGCTGTAGTTGTGGCATAGGCCGGCAACTGCACCTGCGATTTGACCCCTAGCCTGGGAACTTCCATATGCTGTGGGTTCAGCCCTCAAAAGACAAAAAAAAAAAAAAAAGTCTATCACAGGCAACTTAAGTGTCCATCAACAGGGAGTTCCCATTGTGGCTCAGCAATTAATGAACCCAAACAGGAACCATGAGGATGTGGGTTCGATCCCTGGCCTCGCTCGGTAGGCTAAGGATCCGGCGTTGCTGTGAACTGTGGTGTAGGTCGGCGATAAGGCTTAGATCCTGCGTTGCTGTGGCTGTGGTGTAGGCCAGTGGCCACAGCTCCGATTTGACCCCTAGCCTGGGAACCTCCATATGCACAGGTGTGGCCCTAAAGAGACAAAAGACCAAAAAAAAAGTGTCCATCAACAGATGAAAAGGTAAACAAAATGTTTACATGGAACATACCATACAATGGAATATTATTTAGCCTCAAAAAGGCCATTCTGGGGCATAGAAGGACTGGAGCTCAACTTCTCTCCTAAAAACAACAAAATTCACAACTAAAAGCTGAGCAATCTCCACTCAAATGGACCAGAAACCTTAAAAAAGATACCCTACTCCAGAAGAAAAAGAGGAGGCCACATCAAGAGGTAGGAGGGGTGATTTCGCGATATAAACAACTCCATACTTCCCGGGTGGGAAGCTCCAAAGACTGAAAACCAACTGGTTCACAGAGACTCACCTACAGGAGTGAGAGTTCTGAGCCCCACATCAAACCCTCATGTGCGGGGATCCAGCACTGGGAGAAAGAGCCCCTGGAGCATCTGGCATTGAAGGCCAGTGGGGCTTGTGTGCAGGAGCTCCACGGGACTGGGGGAAAGGGAGACCCCATTCTTAAAAGGCACACACGGACTTTCACGTGCACTGGGTCCCAGGGCAGAGCAAGGTCCCCATAGGAATCTGGGTCAAACCTGACTGCAGTTCTTGGAGGACATCCTGGGAAAATAGGGGTGAATGTGGCTTGTTGTGAGGGAAGGACACTGAAGGCAAAGCTCTCGGGAATATTCAGCAGCCTGCCTTTCTCTGGAGGTGGCCATTTTGGGAAAATCTGGCCCCACCCGTCAGTCAGTGCTGAGAAGCCCCAGGGCAACAGCAATTCTGGTGGGATCACAGCCCCACCCCTCAGGAAACAGGCTGCCTAAAGACCCCTCAGGCACACAGCTGCCCCTAATCCCATCCAGAGACTTAGCCGCACGCAACAGAGGGATTAGAATCAGGCACCAGCATCTCCCAACAGGAAGCCTACAGCAAGCCCCCATACTGACTTTAGCTACAAGGGGGACATATATCAGAAGTAAGAGAGGCTACAACTCTATTATCTATAAAAAGGTCACCACACCAAAAACCTATAAAAATGAAAAGACAGAGAACTATAACTCAGACAAGAGAGAAAGGAAAAACCCCAGAAAATCAGCTAAGCGATGAGGAGATTCTTAGCCTCCAGGAAAAAGACTTTAGATTGTTGATGCTGAAGATGATGCAAGACATTGGAAATAAACTGGAGGCAAAGATGGATAACTTACAGGAAACACTGACCAAAGAGATACAAGATATAAATTTAAACAAGAAGTGATGCAAAATACAATAACGGAAATAAAAACTTCACTAGAAGCAGCGAACAGCAGAATACAGGAGGCAGAAGAACGAATAAGCGAGGTAGAGGACAGATTAGTAGGAATTATGGATGCAGAACAGAAAAGAGAAAAAAGATTGAAAACAAATGAAGAGAGCCTCAGAGAACTCTGGGACAACGTTAAACACACCAACATACATATTACAGGGGTGCCAGAAGGAGAAGAGAGAGAGAATGGGACAGAAAAAATATTCCAAGAGATACTAGCCGAAAATTTCCCTAACATGGGAAAGGAACCACTCACTCAAATCAAGGAAGCACGAGTACCATATAAAATAAACCCAAGGAGGAATACCCCGAGACACATATTAATCAAACTAACCAAAAAAAGAGAAAGAGAAAATCTTGAAAGCAGCTAGGGAAAAGAAACAAGTAACTTACAAGGGAACCCCAATAAGGTTATTGGCAGATTTTTCAGCAGCAACTCTGCAGGCCAGAAGGGAGTGGCATGATATATTTAACGTGATAAAAGGAAAAAACCTCCAGCCAAGATTACTCTACCAGCAAGGCTCTCATTCAGATTTGAAGGAGAAATCAAAACCTTCTCAGATAAGCAAAAGCTGAGAGAATTCAGCAACACTAAACCAGCCTTACAACAAATACTAAAGGAACTTCTCTAGGCAGGAAAGAAAAGATAGCAACAGGAAACAAAAATTCCACAAATGACAAGGCTCACCAGGAAAGGTATATACACAGTAAAGATACGAAATCATCCATGCACAATTAAACCACCAAAATCAGAAATCATGAGAAGAGATGGGTACAAATGCAGGACACTGGAGATGTACTTGCAATTAAGAGAACAATTTAAAACAATCTCATATACATATAGACTTACATCAAAACTTCAGAATAACTGCAAACCAAAAATCTACAATTAATACACAAACAAGGAATCTCTGGAGAAGAAATATATCTCATAGTAAATAAGTGCATAATCCACCATGAAGGGGGTCATTCGACATCATTCTTGGAATGCTGAAGTCTTCTTACATCTGATTCTGATTTCCTCTCCATCAAAGAATTTATGATAAATATAATAATGCAACTGTACAATTAAATAATACAGTTCTACAATTGTATTATTAATAACCATTTCTCTCCATGGTACAATGTAAGGTCTATAATGTCTTATTTATCACCTAGAATGGTGTAATGCCTATATTGAAGAATCAATAAGATGTAACAAATTGTGAGGACATATTTATATAGTTATACTGTTTTTTAACCAATTTATGCATTTTATATTTTACTTATTTTCAGAGGGTGTATTATTTTTGTTATTCTTACCAGTTATTCTTTTTATTATGCTATATAAAATATTTAATGGTATATAAGACTTTCTTCTTTATAAATTTTAGTTGCATAATATAACAATTTTAATATAATGCTAATTGTTAAAGAAAAATTGAAATGTAATAGATAATACTAAATAGTAAGGATGAAAGCCATACAAAATGGGATAAAGTATAGAATAAATTTCCTATTTGTCTCAGCATATTTTTCATTCCACTTCTCCAGAGGGAGTCACTTAATCTGTTTCTTAAGATCCATGATACAATAATCTGTGTGAATGCAATTGTGTTTAAATATATGTATTTTATTCTGTTTAAAAAAATAAAAATTTCAAAAATAAATAAATAAATAAAGAAGAGGCCAGGCCAAAAAAAGGCCATTCTGACACATACCACAACATGGATAAATCTTGAGCATATTAAGCTAAGTCACAAAAAGACAAATACTGTGTGATTTCACTTATATATCAAGAGTAATCAAACTCAGAGAAACAGAAAGTGGAAAGGTGGTTACCAGGGGATGAGGGGAAGGAAAATGGGTACGGAGTTTCAGCTTGTGAAGAATTCTGAAGACAGGTGGTGGTGATGGTTGCTTAACAAATGTAAATGTACTTAATGCCACAGGACTGTACACTTAAAAATGGTTACGATGGTAAATTCTATGTTTCATACATACCATAATGAAAAAGATTTTTTAAAACTTACGTTATAAAATGTGTGAGAACATGAAAGAAGGCTTGGGAAACTGAAATTTTTTTTTAATTTTATTTTTTTTGTCTTTTCTAGGGCCGCACCCTCGGCATATGGAGGTTCCCAGGCTAGGGGTCCAATTGGAGCTGTAGCCACCAGCCTATGCCACAGCCACAGCAATGCCAGATCCGAGCCGCGTCTGCAACCTACACCACAGCTCATGGCAATGCTGGATCCTTAACCCACTGAGCAAGACCGCAACCTCATGGCTCCTAGTTGGATTCATTTCCGTTGAGCCACGATGGGAACTCCAAACTTCACTATTTTTTAATAAGCAATCCTATCTACAAGTCTGGACATACTTTAGTAAAAAACAAAACAAAAAACTTCTGAGATAACAAGTTTTAAATGCATCCCCTGATAGCTGGATTCAATATCAAATCTGGGACAAATTGAGGACACTGAACAATAAGCCATGTCTGTCCTCCTTTCCGCCCGCCCTGCTCTGGGCTCCACCAGGTTGACCCACAAGAACTGCATCCAGGGACTCCCTTGCCTCTGGCTTTCAGCTGGCTTCAGTCAATGGGTGGCACCAGCAAGAAATCTGAAGGCACAGGAGCTGTGATATTGAGATATTTTATCCCATGGGTCATTCCCTGCTTGGCTGTGAGTCAACTATGCTGCTCCACTAAAGGCCACAGCGACCCTCAGAAGGACCCCTCAAAACAGCTCTCTTGGGTCAGGTAACCACTGGTTTCCTGCCCCTTGAGGCCTGGGCTGCTCATCTGCCATCTCTGGGGTGCAGTACAATTCTTTGTTACTCCCCTAAACTTGTCCATTGCATTCTAAGTGGGACCTCTTCAAATTATCCAGTTTGAAGGTGCTTTCTACATTCTGCTGGGCCCCTGAATGATACATGCCTAAAAGGATTTTCTGAATTCATGAGAACTATGCATGAAAAAAAATGGAGACAGGAGTTCCTGCTGTGGCTCAACAGCAATGAATCCGACTAGTATCCATGAGGATGCAGAATTGACCCCTGGCCTCGCTCAGTGGGTTAAGGATCCAGCGTTGCCATGAGCTGTGGTGTAGGTCACAGATGTGGCTTGGATCCTGAGTTGCTGTGGCTGTGGTGTAGGCTGGCAGCTGTAGCTCCAATTTGACCCCTAGCCTCGGAATTTCCATATGCAGCAGGAGCAGCCCTAAAAAGACAAAAAAAAAAAAAAAGACAGAAAATATAGGAAACTATATAAAGTTAGTTTCCTGGTCTATTTACTATTCTAAATCTAGGTGAGAGATAAGAGGAAGAGATACAAATTCAGAAGGCCTGAAAAATATTTAGCAAAATATTGATGCCTGAGTTCCTGTGCACCCACCCTCCAAAAAAACCCTCCACTTTTGGGAGTTCCCATCGTGGGTCAGTGGTTAACGAATCTGACTTGGAACCATGAGGTTGTGGGTTCCATCCCTGGCCTTGCTCATTGGGTTAAGGATCTGGCGTTGCCGTGAGCTGTGGTGTAGGTTGCAGATGCGGCTCGGATCTGGCGTTGCTGTAGCTGTGGCTGTGGTGTAGGCCGGCGGCTTCAGCTCCTATTCGACCCCTAGCCTGGGAACCTCCATATGCCGCAGGAAGCGGCCCAAGAAATGGCAAAAAGACAAAACAAAAAAAGCAAAACAAAACAAAACAAAACCCTCCACTTTTGACAGATTTGGCACAAAGGACCCAGACTCTAAATTCTTGTTTTGAAATTCTGAGCAATTTATTTGTCCTAGAAAACTAGGACACAATGCGTGAGAGTTTTGAAAATGTACTATATCTTTCCAACAAGCACTGATGACGCTTTGCACATTCTTCCTAATATTGACCCATTCACTAGTATAAGTCTAAATTCTGAACAAAATTTCTGAAGGGGTTTCCTTAACTAAGAGAGTTTCTCCTTTCTCGTTTGCTGCTACAAAGGGGGTGTGCTGGAGCGGCCCTGGCACATCTCTGCCAACCTGAGAAGAGCTGCAAGAGGGCCCTCTTTGTAGGGACTCTCCAGCACAGGTTCCTTCAAAGGACTATCCTTTCAGGAGCATCTGGAAATTCCCTTATGTCTTGAACCGGATCTCTCCATAAAACATTAGTTTGGGGGAATGGGAATCCATTTAAAGTTTCAAGTCCAAGCAATGAAAAGTGATATTTAACCTCAAAAGCAACTGCACAGTTCTCTTGGCAATACAGGACAAAAAAGAATAGGCTCTTTCCCCGGCGAGAAAGGATAAGAGGTGTCAGAAAATGAAGTCTAAATCTGTTTCAGGAAGGAAATGAGAGAAGCTAGGAAAACAGCATTTCCTCCTCTGGTTTATGTCGCTGGACTTCACTGTGGACAGAAGGTCAAATGTCACTGCCTTCTGTGACAGTTACTCAGAGAACCAGCCACAGATGAAGAGGAAAAGTCAACGCATCTTGATCGCGGCGGCCCCATGAGGCTGAACATCACAGCCTGGGCCAGCTGTCCCCCAACAACTATCTTCTTCCAACCCACCATGCTCTCCTGATGACAGCAGCACTGACTCGCAGCATGTACTTTGCTAAGCAGGTTATGGAATGCTGGACCGCAGGAAAAAAGAAGAAGCCTGTTCTGACTTAGGAGGGGTGATCAGAGAAATGAGGGTAGAAAAGGAAAGGAATCTGCTACCATAAACTGTCTTACAATTTATGTTACATTTTGCTTATTTCAAACATGTCCCAAGTTGGAAGGCAACGACCTCAGCAGGTGGAATAGAACATAGATGAGAGTTTCCAACAATTATGGAAAGGCTGTCCCTTCAGTCCTTTTCAGGATTTTAAACTAAACACCTCTCATCTAAAACATGTGAACATCTCTATAATTTCTCTGACAAAAGACAGAATTTAAATTAAGAAACCTTCAGGATTGACTCTTAAGGTATAGCTGTTTCAACAAACTTGATCCCACCCTGCCTCTCTCTCTTCCACATTAAGCTAATATTTTTCTCCCCTTTTGGTTATTTTTTAAAAATTGCTTATATATCGCTACCAATTTTGTCTGTTTCTTGACAAATTGCATTGGTGGAGGAAAGTCCTGAGATTAATATTTTAGGACTTACCAAATTTGGGAATTTAAGAAATATTTTTCAAATGGGTCAACCTAAGAGTTCCTTAAGTACTCACTCAGGTTCCCATTTCTTAAATTGTGCATGAATCTCAATTATGACAGTTAAGAATCACTGACTCACAGGTAAATACATGGGACATGTCTGAGCTAAGTAGCTTAGTGACACACAAAAATTAACAACTCCAAAACCTTGTATATATATATGTCAAGATAACACATCCAATAGCAGCTGTAAAAGTGCAGATTAAGTTGAAACCGTAAAGTGAAACTTAAGAGTAAAGCTGTAGCTATCAAGAAGCAAAACAAACATGTAATAACAGGCAGTTTTTAAGACCATTTCTAGGAGATGCCAAGAAAATTTATTAACACAAGCTATGAGGATAAATATGAGATCAGCAAGGCAGGTAAGCACTATGTTTATTTTCTTTATCTCTTTCAAGCACAAGCTAGTTTTTTTGTTTGTTTTGTTTTGTTTTTTTGGCTAAAGAGGTTTTAAAACACATAAGATGCTTCTCTACCCTTCAGGCTTTTTAAAGTATAAAACAGCCTTGATATTTTGGAAGAACGAATCAGAAAAGGAATTTAGAAAACTAAAAATTCTGAGGAAGAAAACGAGGGGGGAAAGAAGCTGCAGCTGGAGTTCAAAAGAGTTGAGACTGGGAGTTCCCGTTGTGGCTAAGCAGTAAGGAACCTGATTAGTATCCATGAGCATGAGGGTTTGATCAAGGCCTTGCTCAGTGGGTTAAGGATCCAGCATTCCTGTGAGCTGTCACGTAGGTCGCAGGCATGGCTTGAATCCCACGTTGCTGTGGCTGTGGTGTAGGCTGGCAGCTGCAGCTCTGATGTGAACCCTAGCCTGGGAACTTCCATATGCCACAGGTTCGGCCCTAAAAAAGACAAAAAAAAAAAAAGGGGGTGGGGGGACCATTCTCCGGATAGGTGATTTTACATCATTCTAGATAGTATCAACATCTAAAGACTATGGAAAACAGGGACTAGGAGCTTTAACCAAACAAGTAAAAATGAACACGTCTAGTTCTAGAAACCAGAGTCATTATACTTGAAAGGAAAATGTATATATGGAACCTTCCAGTAGTTTCTATCCAAGATGAGCCAGAGAGCTATCCTAAGACACAGCAAACTCAATGAATGGCTGACTCCTTAGATGGTGTCAAGGAGAATTTAATGTCCAATATCAGCATGTTGAAACCTCAACACTGGAAAAGTTCACCTGATATAAAAGACATCTCTTGGAGTTCCTGTCGTGGCTCAGTGGCTAACGAATCCGACTAGGAACCATGAGGTTGCAGGTTCGATCCCTGGTCTTGCTCAGTGGGTTAAGGATCCAGCGTTGCTGTGAGCTGTAGTGTGGGTCACAGACGCATCTCGGATCCCGCATTGCTGTGGCTCTGGCGTAGGCTGCTGGCTACAGCTCTGATTCTACCCATAGCCTGGGAACCTCCATATGCCGCGGGAGTGGCCCTAGAAAAGGCAAAAAGCCAAAAAAAAAAAAAAGACATCTCTAAACAGAAAAGGAGGGACAATGGTATGATTGTAAAAAAAATAATGTATCTATATGGAAACATGTGAATCTAGGAGGGAAACATTAAGAACTGTAGCGAGGATAAGAAAAAGGGAGAAAAAACAGGTGGGAGAATTTTATTATAGACTGTCATCACAGATGGAGAATAAAGATGATATTTTTAATAATAAGATTATAAAATCGACAGAGAAGCTAACCAGCAGTAGTGTATGGTAGTTGATATAAGCTGGAATGCTAATTCCCTAACAAACATCAAATGCATGTAAACCACAGGCCGACTGATTAGCTATGTCCTAGAGATTTCAGTCAGCCCTTTGCTGGGCTCTCTAGGAAGCCAGCATATCTGATCACTGTGATTCCTACCAAGAGGAATGAAGGGCATATGTCACAACTCTTTGCTCCAGTTTTGCATAGTTCTGTTTTGGCTTTTTTTCTTTAAACTGTGGATAGATGTTGAATTTTATCAGATGCTTTTTCTGATCATGCTCCCCCCACCCTTTTCTCTGTTCATGTGGCAAATTACACTGATTTTCAACTACTAAATCAATCTTGCATTTCTGGAATAAACATCTTGCTCACGATGTATTATTCTTTTTATATAGTGCAAACTTCAATTTGCTACTATTTTGTTGAAGATTTTACACCTATGTTTCCCAAAGGATATTAGCCTATAATTAATGATCTTTTCTTTAAGTATCCTTGTCAGATTTGTCTATAAAGGTTAGGTCAGCCACATAAAGAACAGGAAGTGTTCCTTTCTCCTCTATTTGCTGAAAAAATCTAAGATGGGCATTATTTCATCCTTAAATATTTCACAGAATTCATTAGTGAAACAATCTGTGCCTGGAGAACTTCAAGAAAAGGCTTTTCATTAAAAATTCAATAGCTTTATCAGATATGGAGCTATCCCAAATTTTCATTTCTTCTTGTGCTGGTTTTGGTAAATTGTATTTTTCCAAGAAATGTGTCCCTTTAAGCTGTCAAATTTGCTGGCATTAAGTTGTTCAAAATATTGCTTTATTAGGACTTCAATATCAATATGATCTACAATGATATTAGAAATTAGTGGTTTTTCCCCTTAGTCTGGCAAAGGGTATATCAATTTTGTTCATCTTTTCAAAGAACCAATTTTTGACTACCTTAAATGTCTCTATTGTTTGACTGTTTTCTATTTCAATGATTTATTCTTCTATTATCTTTACCTCTCTCCAACTTTAATTTGTTCTCATTCCCGTGAAAACTTAGATAACGGATTTTCAACCCTTCTTTTCTAATATAAATATCTAGTCATGAATTTCCCTTTAAACACTGCGTTAGCTATATCTCACAAATTCTGATACACTGCTTTCACTTTCATTCAACTAAAAATATTTTCTAATTTCCCATATGATTTCCTCTTTTAACTATAGGTTATTTAGAAGGGTGATATTTATTTTTCAAATATTTCAGATATTCAGAGATCTTTCTGTTATCAGTTACCAATTTACTTCTGCTGTGGTCAGAAAATATATTCTGTATTTTAAATTTACTGAGATGCTTTATGGCCTGGCATATGCTCTTAGTGAGTGCTCTATGTGCATCTGAAAAGAGTGTATATTCTGCAGTCGTTGAGAACAGTTTTCTGTACATGTCAGGTTAAAAGGATGATTTATGGTATTTTTCATCTCACATATATCCTTGCTGACTTTTTACCTTACTCTTTGAATACTGAGAAAAGAATGCTAAATCCCTAAGTTCTGTTCTTGGTTTAGGGATTGCAATATGCAATCCGTCTTCTAGTTTATTGGCCCCTTTCTTCTGCAGTGTCCCTCTTGCTCTCTTAAGTCCAGCCAGTTAATCTTTATTTCAACTATTATACTTTTCAATTCTAGAATTTTCATTTGGCTCTAACACTTCCCCTTCTCAGTTGATGGTCCCTATCTATTCATTATATCCATAACTTCTTTTAAATATGTGAACATATTTCATCAGTTGTTTTAAACTCCTTGAGTGCTAGCTAGTCCGACTCAGTCGGTAGAGCATGAAACTCTTAAATTATTATTATTATTATTATTATTATTTGGTCTTTTTAGGGCTGTACCGCAGCACATGGAGGTTCCCAGGCTAGGGGTCAAATCGGAGCTGTAGCTGCAGGTGTATGCCACAGCTGCAGCAACTCAGGATCCAAGCCACATCTACAACCTACACCACAGCTCATGGCAGCGCCAGATCCTTAACCCACTGAGGCCAGGGATGGAACCTGTGTCCTCATGGATGCCAGTCAGATTAATTTCCACTGAGCCACCACAGGAACTCTCTTAAATTCTTTCTATGCTAAATCCATCATCTAAGTCATCACACAGTAAGTTATATCTTTTACTCCTATATTATGTGTCACATTTTTGCTTATTGGTACATTTCCACTTCTTTGTATTCTAGTAACCATTATTGTATGCTACATATTATGTATGTTACAGATGGTCTGGACTATACTCTAATGAGCACTGAATTTTAGTTTGACAATCAGTTAAATTACTGTAAGATCTTCTTGACCTTGTTAGGCTTAGTTTTATGCCATGTTGGTCAAAGCTATTTTGGTTTTGTCCTTAACCTCTTTTCTTTTCAGCCACGCCAGCACCATGTGAAAGTTCGCGGGCCAGGGACTGAACCCTAGCCTGCAACAGCGACCCAGGCCACTGCAGTGACAATGCTGGTTCCATAAACCACTGAGCCAAAAGCGAACTCCTTCATATCATTTTTTTGTCTTTTTGTCTTTTTAGGGCCACACCCACAGCATATGGAGGTTCCCAGGCTAGGGGTCTAATCACAGCTACAGCTGCTGGCCTACACCACAGCCACAGCAATGCCAGATCTGAGCCATGTCTGTGACCCACACCACAGCTCAGGGCAATGCCGGATCCTTAACCCACTGAGCAAGGCCAGGGATTGAACCTGCAACCTCCTGGTTCCTAGTGGGATTCGTTTCCGCTTCGCCACGAGGGGAACTCCCTTTCATATCATTTTTAAAGAACAGGTTTATTGAGTTAAAAGTCACATACTATATAGGCCGCACCCGGGGCATATGGAGGATCCCAGGCTAGGGGTCGAATTGGAACTGTCGCTGCCGGTCTACACCACAGCCACAGCAACACAGGATCCAAGCCACATCTGCGATCTAGCAACACCAGATCCTTAACCCACTGAGCAAGGCCAGGGATCGAACCTGCGTCCTCATGGATGCTAGTCAGATTGGTTAACTGCTGAGCCACAATGGGAACTCCAATTCACACACTATATAATTCATCCATTTAAACTGTACAATTTGATGAGTTTTAGTATATTCCCAGAGCTGTGCAACCTGCACCACTATCAATTTTAGAACACTTTCATCATCTCAAAAATAAATCCGTATCTATTAGCAGTCATTTCCCATTTCCGCCCAAAAGTCTCCCCACCAACCCCACTCCAGCCCTACACAACCAGTAATCTAGTTCTGTCTCTATAGATTCGCCTGTTCTAGACATTTCATATAAACAGAATCATACAATATGTGGTCTTTTGCGACAGGTTTCTTTTTTTTTCTTTTTTTTTTTTTTTTTGGTCTTTTGAGGGCCACGCCCTTGGCACATGGAGGTTCTAGGCTAGGGGTTGAATTGGAGCTGTAGCCATAGGCCTATGCTGCAGCCACAGCAATGCCATATCCAAGCCGTGTCTGCGACCTACCCCACAGCTCACAGCAACGCTGGATCCTTAACCCACTGAGTGAGGCCAGGGATCCAATCTGCATTCTCATGGATCCTAGTCAGATTTGTTTCCGCTGAACCACAACGGGAACTCCTTTAGCAGGTTTCTTTCACTTGGCATATTTTCAAGGTTTTTATATAATTTTCAAATATAAATACCATCAGCTTAAATGTAATAATTAAGAGCGCATGTAATAATTAAGAGCACAGATTACAAAGCCAATCTGTTTGGATTTATCTGCCAGCTCCACCCCTTATTAGACTTATGTAATTGGAGGCAAATTACTTCTCTGTGCCTTAATTTTCTTACTTGTATAATGGGTTTAGAGAAAAGGTCCTGACTCATAGGAACACAGTGAAATTTAAATGAGTTAATATATGTAAAGTACTTAGAAGAATACCTTACACATAGTAAGCACTACACAAAGGTTAGCTGCATTATGAATTACTGCTGTTACCATCATCATTGGCACTAAAGAGAGATTATGGATATTCTCCAACTCTTTTTCACAGCTTTAAGATTTGTTTTGGTATTTGTTAAAAAAAAGAATTTTCCACACCCAAGGCATATGGTAGTTTCTAGGCCAGGGACCAAATCTGAGCCCCAGCTGCAACTTATGCCACAGCTGCTGGCAATGCTGGATCCTTAATCCACTGCCCCAAGCCAGGGATCAAACCCATGCCGCCGCAGAGATGATGCTGGATCCTTAATCCACTGGGCCAAAGTGAGAACTCCTGGTATTCAATAAATTTTAAAATGAGTGTCTCAGGGAGTTCCTGCTGTGGCACAGTGGGTTAAAGGATCTGGCATTGCCACAGCTTCAGCACCTTCCCTGGGCCAGGAACTTCCATATGCCACGGGTGCAGCCAGTTAAATTTTTAATACTTTAAAAGTATTTTTTTTAAATGAGTGTCTCAGGAGAAAGAAGTGGTGAATGACTGCTAATGAGCAGAATATTTTTAGGGTGATAAAAAATGTTCTGGAACTAGATAGTGGTGATGGGTGCACAGCTTTGTAATCTATTTTAAAAAAATACTCAACAGTAAGTATACTTTAAAAGGGTGAATTTCACGGTTTTTGAATTACGTATCATTTTAAAAATGGAGTGTCTACTTTCAGAAACTGCTAAACTTCAAGGGAGAAATAGGCATACATGAATATCCTACCTTGAAAAAAGCTAGAAATTTAAACAGCTTCCCTATTCTGCCCCTCTCCACCCTCTAGTTTTTCCTGTACTCTGCTTTTATTTATTTATTTATTTATTTATTTATTTATTTATTTTTGTCTTTTTTGCTATTTCTTGGGCCGCTCCCGCGGCATATGGAGGTTCCCAGGCTAGGGGTCGAATCGGAGCTGTAGCCACCAGCCTACGCCAGAGCCACAGCAACGCAGGATCCGAGCCGCGTCTGCAACCTACACCACAGCTCACGGCAACGCCGGATCCTTAACCCACTGAGCAAGGGCAGGGACCGAACCTGCAACCTCGTGGTTCCTGGTCGGATTCGTTAACCACTGCGCCACAACGGGAACTCCTGCTTTTAAAATGTGTTTGTGTTTTATTCCTACTACCAGCTGCAGATGGAGCATAGGTTATATAATGTTTATTTAGACTTTCACTAGGCATGGCTATATAAGAGTATATTTAAGGAGTTCTCTTGTGGCACAGTGGGTTCAGGATTGGGCACTGTCACTGCAGCAGCCTGGTTGGGTCTATGGCACAGGTTTGATCTTTGGCCTGGGAACTTCCGCATGCTGCAGGTGTGGCCAAAAAATAAATAAGAGTACATTTAAGAAATCATTGTTGCTACTAAATTGCATTAATAACTATATTCATAACAGTTAAGTGTTCAGACTAAAATAAGAGAGAATGAAGTTCCATGTTTGGCTCTTCCATCTGGGCAATTTATTTAAACCACTCCGAACCTTAGTTTCCGCATCTGTGAGCTAAAGATAACAACAGAAATGTAATTCATGATGTGTTATGAGGATTAAGTTTTACCATGTAGGTAAAACATTTAATACATTTCCTGGCAAAGGGCAAGCATTCACATATCTTGTAAATGTCAGCTATGAGGAGGGTGATGATGACAAGGAAGGGAGAGGAGAAGGAGAACCATCACCACCCCCCAGAGAGAGTGTAACATTAATAATACAGATGAGGCAGCAACTTCTGGGCTGGGCTAACTGCTCAAAACTGCTACTGTCATTTGGAGAGGAAAGGGGAATAATGTGACTCTTTGTGGTTACTGGTCATAAGAACATGGCAATTGACACCCCTCTGCCCTAAGCTCTAAATGAACTTGTATTGGGTTTGGCAGCCGTTTATATACAAGATCCTTGCCTGAGGGCCCCCAGAACACTTTGCCAAATGTCTTTCAGGGGCAGAATAGGACTCTGAAATTAATTTATGCACTCTTCCAAAAAAAAAAATCCTATATTTCTAAGAAAACCACTGACACTACTGTAGAGTCTCGTCATTTCTTCTTTGGGACTATGGCCACAGCTTCCTAAATGGTTACCTACCAGTCTCATTTCTCTCTATTTTCCACACTGTGACGAGGATTACCTCTTTAAAATACAAAATCTCATAATTCTCTACTGCTTGAAGTTCACCAGGGCTTCTGGTAGGAAGTATCTAGAATTCCTTCCCAGATCATACAAGGCTCCTCATGAGCTGGTCCCCAGCCACAGGTTCGGCCTCATTTCTGGACACTCCATCACACCTCGAGCCTCATCAAAACACTGGCAGTTCTCTTCAAGGCACTACAGCTTTGTAACGCCTATGACTACAACACAATACATTTACAGACTGATTTTCAAACATGTTATCTTGTATGTGTGCTGATGTTACCTGTGATCGGTGGTGAAACAGAAGTGCCTATTTTTCTTAACTCATCCCTACAGGGAAGAACAATCAATAACCAGGAAATCACCTCTGACACCTGTATTGTGAATAACACTACAGTACAGGTATTACTTTTAAAGTATTTGGAGCCACCAGAAAAGACTATTGACCAAGCCTGACTCTCATCTGTGGAATATAGGAATGAAGTTTGAACGGACTGGTAAAATTCATCATAGAGATTCCTCATAATTTACTGTTATCAATGCCTTTAATTAAGGCAAGCCTCCTAAGATAACCAATTAATCTCATAATAAAAGTATAAGTAAGGCTGTAATACATATAGTGAATGTCCTCATTCTACGTTAGATTTTTAGCTTCGGTTTATCAACTGTTTGGCTTTAAAAGCAGATGAAAATATTGAGGTTGAGATACTTTATTCTGACAATCATCAAGTTATTAAATAAAGCCAAACACAGCTTCTTCACATTTCAACAATATTTAAAAATTTTTTTCTGTCTTTTTAGGGCCACACCTGTGGCATATGGAAGTTCCCAGGCTAGGGGTTGAATCAGAGCTATAGCTGCCAGCCTACACCACAGCCACAGCAATGCCAGATCTATACCAACCCACACTGCAGCTTGTGACAATGCTGGATCCTTACCCACTGAGGGAGGCCAGGCTGGAGCGGGGCAGGGGGTGTGTGTCAAACCTGCATCCTCATGGATACTAGACAGGTTCTTAACCCACAGAGCCACAATAGGAACTCTTCATTTTTAACATTTTAATATTAGCTGATTACCCTGCAAAATTACCACAGCTGACCAGCAGCTCAAGACAGCAAGTCTAAAAGCAGAGTAAAACAGGAGTTCTCTGGTGGCTTAGCAGGTTAAGGATCTAGCATTGTCACAGCTGCGGCTTGAGTTTGAAGTCCCTGGAGGAATGTCCAGATGCCACGGGTGTGGCCAAAAATTAAAAAAAAGAAAAAAAGAAAAAAGAAAAAGAAATAAAAATTGGACTTCATGTCTACAGTGGTCCAGATATTATAATGAACAACATTTAGAAAGTGGCAGCAAAAAGCAGGTAGTGAAAAGTATGGGTTTTCAGAACACGCATATTAGTATTATGGTCCACGGCCCAGTAGCTGTTCAAGAATACAGGACCTGGAGTATTGGGTCCTGTATTGGCGCAGTGGAAACGAATCCGACTAGGAACCATGAGGTTGCGGGTTCGATCCCTGGGCTTGCTCAGTGGGTTAACAATCTTGCTGTGAGCTGTGGTATAGGTCGAAGATGAGGCTCGGATCCCAATTTGCTGTGGCTCTGGCGGAGGCCGGCAGCCACAGCTCTGATTTGACCCCTAGCCTGGGAACCTCCATATGCCGTGAGTACGACCCTAAAAAGCAAAAAAGCAAGCAAGAAAGCATACAGGACCCCAATGGGCAGTAACAAAGGTCTGGTTTTAATGTAAACTCATTCCCCTCTTACCTGACCCTCCAGGGATTCTGTTTCCTGATAAGCAGATCTAAACTGTGAGACAATAATATCCCAAGGAGGTTCTGGCACTGAGCCCCAGAAATCCTTAAAGCAACACTGTCTAAAAGAAGAAAACCAGACCCACGCACTTCTCCATTCTCTCCTCCGACTCTAGGGAACATGATGATGCCTTGCCAAAGAGAAGTTATAAAATTCCTTCTGAGGCAAAATGTTTTTAAATAGAGATAGCCTGCTGTTGATAATGTCGTTTCCTGTCACCTGGGACATTTTGGAAGATTCCTTGGAAATGGCCACTAGGCCAGACCATGCTATATGTGGGCCAGTGAATCCTTTCTATTTATGGAAACTGAATAACTTGGAACTAGAGTGACCAACAGATTAAAGTGTAGGAGTTCCCTGGTAGCCAAGTGGTTAAGGAGTCAAGCATTAACCACTGCTGTGGCTCAGTTTGATCCCTGGCCTGGGGAAACTTTCACATGCCTTGGGCACAGAACCCCAACCCCTTAAAAAAAAAAAGCACAAATTAACTCACAATAGGACAGTAAGATTGCATCACAAGCCATCTTAAAAAAATCCAGAATGTGGGAAACCACAGGACAAAATTCTTATATTTTTTCTTTTTAATCCTGCACCTGTGGCATATGGAAGTTACCAGGCTAGGGGTCAAATCGGAACTGTAGCTGCCGGCCTACACCACAGCCACAGGAATGCCAGATCCGAGCTGTGTCTGTGACATACACCACAGCTCATGGCAACACTGGATCCCTAACTTACTAAGCAAGACCAGGGATCAAGCCCACATCCTCGTGGATACCAGTCAGGTTCTTAACCTGCTAAGCCATGACAGGAACTCCTGTACTGTTCTTTAATTGTTATTGCAAATATTTTTTTTTTTTTTTTTTGGCCATGCCCACGGCATGTGGAAGTTCCTAGGCCAGAGACAGAATCTGAGCCGCAGCAGTGACAATGCTGAGACCTTAACTGCTAGGTCACCAGGAAACTCCCATATGGGTAGTCTGGATCAGATTCGAGAGCCAGCTAAAAGTGTCAAGCAGTAGAATAATAGTAAGTAAAATAACAGTAAAATAGTGTTTCAGGGCCATGATTCAGACAATGGTTTATACGAGATAGACTGGGTCTACAGCACTGGCCTTCAGGATAGCTTTATGGTGTATTTGTGGCAACTATTTTTTTTTTAAAGCACCCAATAGCATGCTAATTAATATGTTTGAGCCTTGCTTTATAATAAAGTGACCAGATATATACAGCATGACTGTTTCATCATGACACTCTTGAAGCAGATCCAGAAACAACAGAAATGCCAAAAGGTTTCTGCATGGCTGGGATGGGAGGAAAAGAATAAACTGGAAAAGGGGAGGACACAGGGCATGGGGTTGGGAGTTTAGCACAACTTGGCACATCCATTGCAACGTTTTCTGCTGATGGCGCAGGTCATTTATCCTGAGAGAATCAATCACCTCATGAAAACAATGTGTGCTGGGCCCAGAACCCATAGCTAGAAGGTCAGCACTGACTATTCTCTCTGGGGCCCTGCTCCCCCCATGTGCTTGTCAGCAACAGACACTCACACTCCACTTCCAGAAACCATAGACCCCACAGGAGCAGCTCAAACAGATGTAGAGAAATTAGCTGTAGGGCTGGGCTGATGGTTACGTTTACAGGGTCAAGGAGGAAGTGGGGGACGCCACCAGTTTACTGAACCCATGCATTAAAGAAGCCTAAGAGGCTCAGGTCACTGCTGTGGCATGGGTTCAACCGCTGCCCCAGGAACTTCCACGTATCTCTGCTGTGACACACACACACACACACACAAAAAAAAGGCTAACTTTCTTCTCTTATCCCTATTTTAAGGCTTCCCCTCTGTATCACAGAGATGCCTTCTTCCAGATTGATTTGTGGTTTCCACCTCTATAATCTCTATAGGGCACCCTATGCACCAGGGCAAGGCTCAAGGTGCTTGGACTTATCAGTGAACAAAGAAAGATCCCTGCCCGTGAAGAGCTTCCTCCTTGAGGGATGAGCAAGGCGGACAACAGCATTTTAGGAAGTGACAAAGTGTTGTGACAAGATGAAAAAGATAGAAGAGGGTGAAGGGATAAGGGGGGAGGAGGGGAGGAGCCACTGGATCTAGGATTTACCAGCTGATAGGAATGTCAACCTCAGAATTCTATCACTTCCTGCCACTTCTTCCCACACTCCTTCACCAGTCATCACACTAGCACAAAGTGATTAGGGAAACAAAGCGGGGCTGGGTTTATTTCAGAATCAAAAGAAAATAAATTACGACTCTTTGCTCTATACTTTTTATTTTCTGAAAGATGAATGCAAACGTGCTCTAAGGATGGACGGTGATAACTGGACTGAAGCAAAGTGACATCAAACAGACTTCTCCTCCTACTTCTCTCCCCTAAGCTAGTCTTCAGTCTGCTGGCATCTGGGCTATGGCTTCTCCAGATGCTGGGCTGTCTGTGCACTCAGTCAAAGCCTGTTTGAAAGGTCCAAGTAAGCAGCAAGCTATAACCCTGCCTTTATAAGCTAATCATATCTTTCTTATTGCCTTTTTTTTTTTAAACAGAGGATCCGATGAATAAGAGCTGATGGCTTAAGCCTGAAAAAGGCGGCAGGTGGGTGATACAAAATTATATAGCCCAATGTTAGGTGCATTCTCTTTCTCCACAAACATGTCCCCCAGCCCCCAAATAGATCACAGAGAGAGAGAGAGAGAAAGAAACAACATCTTAACAGGGCTTGGTGCTAAAGGCAGGATTAAAGATCTAACCTGCGCTATAGCAGTTACCTGAGCCACAGCAGTGACAATGCCAGGTCCTTAACCAGTAGGCCACCGGGGAACTCATTGCTTTTCTATAATTTTGCTTTTTTTTTTTTGTCGTTTTGCCATTTCTTGGGCCGCTCCCACGGCATATGGAGGTTCCCAGGCTAGGGGTCTAATCGGAGCTGTAGCTGCCAGCCTATGCCAGAGACACAGCAACACAGGATCCGAGCCGTGTCTGCAACCTACACCATAGCTCATGGCAATGCCGGATCGTTAACCCACTGAGCAAGGGCAGGGATCGAACCCACAACCTCATGGTTCCTAGTCGGATTCGTTAACCACTGCGCCACAACGGGAACTCCTAATTTTGCAAATTTTCTAAGATGACGAGGTATAACTTTTATAATCAGGAAAAAATAGCTAGTTTTAAAGTCAACTATGTACCACAGAGATGAGCCTGAGAATCTACTGCCCAGCACCCTGGCAGTTACAGTGCTGCAGAGCAATCTGCTGAACCATCTCAATATTTCATGAGATATATTTAGGTGAGTTTATACCCAGAGCGGAGACTGATCCTCAGAGTAAGGAAACTATAATTTTACATATCTTATATTTACAATCATGCTGATGACTATGGTTATGCTGAATATGGCACTCTCATTCTTCACACTAGCAATTTAAATTCTGCCTCAAGAGCAGGAGGGAAAAAGCTGATCTAACGGTGAAATAAGCTGATATTGGAATGGTGAGACGTTTATCATAAATTTATACATGGAGGGTTCAGAAATACTGAAGACTTTTATTAATCTTCTTATGCTTGAAGCTTAACCTTAGCATGGCCTTAGGATTTTGGTTCGCAGCCTCCTGATGCCATCTTACTTCTTTGGCAACAAATCCTGAAAAAGTGTTTGACAAGGCTTAATACCCATTGATGATCAAAATCCTCAGTAAACTAGGAGTATGTAGAGAACACCTTAATTTGACAAAAGTACATCTAAAACTTCAAACAAACATTACAGGAAATGGGAAAACTTCAGATTCATTCTAAGACTGAGAACAAGACAAAGGCGCCTACTAGCATAGCAACTGTTTTGACATAGTCCTGGAAGTTGCAGTCCTGGAAGGCTGTAAAGGAAAGATAAATAAGAAGTATAAGGATAGGAAAGAAGCAACCAAACTGTCACTGTTTTCAAAGGATATGATTAACTGTGGCAGAAAGGAAAGAACAGACATCAAGAGACTATCCGAATAAGACAACAAAATAAGGCTGTGAGATACAAGATCAGCTTACAGAAATCAGTATCATTTCTCTTAAACTATCCGTAGCCAACTAGAAAACAACAGTAACAGAAAGACATGATTTACAACAGTAGCTAAACTCTCAAGTATTTAGAAATTAATTTAACCAAGAATATCTTTCTAGACCTTAATGGAGAAAACGTTAAAGTTCTAAGAAAGGACTTAAAAATAGGCTGAATAAACCTTTAGGGGTAAAGGCTCATGATGTCTGCAACTAATAATTCAAATGGGTCAGGAAAAAATGTACAGAAATGTAGAGAGGGAGCAATAAAGCAAATACGGCAAAATGCTAACATTTGGTGACTTGAGGTGAGGAATACACAGGAACTCTTTGTATTCATCTTAGAACTCTTCTATTAGTTTTAAATTATTTCCAAATAAAACAAAAATTTTGAAAAAAATTAGCTGAACAGAGAGACATATTACATGTTCTTGAATGAAATGAGTTAATATCAAAAAGATGTCAAGCCTCTCCCAAACAATTGATAAAATCAACGTAATCCCAATAAAAATGTCACAAAAATATAATTTTTGAGGAACTTGATAAACTTTTTGTGTGTGTGTGCTGTTTTAGAGCCACACCTGTGGCATGTGGAAGTTTCCAGGCTAGGAGTTGACCCGGAGCTACAGCTGCTGGCCACAGCCACGGCCACACCAGATCCGAGCCGCGTGTGTGACCTACACCAAAGCTCACGGAAATGTCAGCTCCTTAACCCACTGAGTGAGGCCAGGGATTGATCCCATATCCTCATGGATCCTAGTCAGATTCATTTCTGCTGCGCCACAATGGGAACTCCTGGAACTTGATAAACTTATTCCAAGCTTTATGTGGAAAAATAATGGCCCAGGAGTAGCAAAGTAAACTTAATGAAAAACCCAAAGATGGGCTACTTGCTGTGCCAGTCATGAGGACATACTACAAAATCACTGTAATCAAAGCAGCAATACAAAAAATAGAGCAATTGACAGACTGATGGAATAGAGTGAAGTACAGAGATAGACCAACGTAGCCATAGAAACCATATAGGAGAAAAGGGTACCACAGTGCAACAAAGGAAAGCATGGATTTTTCTGGAGATGTTACTGGAAAAACTGGCTCATTAAATGGAGAATAATGGGGCTGGATCTCTAACACCATGTGCAGTGTGGGTTCTAGATGAATTAAAGAAATAGCTGTGACCTAGGGAATGGGAAAATTCTAAAAAAAATAAATTTAAAAAAAAGCATTAAATGTAGCCAAATAATTTCTTTGATTACACTCAGATTAAGAATTTTTCCTGATCAAGGGACTACAAAAACAAAGTTAACAGATGAGAAGATATCTGCAAAGTGATGATGAGTGAACATCAAAAAGCTGTCTTTCACAAGTCAGTGACAGCAACACAGATAGCAACTCGAGCGGAAAATGGGCAAAGATAGGAATAGCTACTTTACAGATGAAACTATGTATAAGAGATGCTCACAGGGGAGTTCCAGTCGTGGCTCAGGAGAAATGAATCTGACTAGCATCCATGAGGACGCAGGTTCAATCCCTGGCCTTGCTCAGTGGGTTAAAGATCTAGCATTGCCATGAGCTGTGGTGTAGGTCAAAGATGCAGCTCAGATCTGGCATGACTGTGGCTGTGGTGCAGGCCAGCAGGTGTAGGTCCAATTGGACTCCAGTCTGGGAACCTCCATATGTCTTGGGTGTGGCCCTTAAAAAAAAAAAAAAAGAGGTGCTCACAATTATTAGTAATCAAAGAAATAAAATACATGAAAATGACAAGATACCACATCAGGAAAGGTAGAGAGCTGGAGAAAGCTGAGTGTTGGTTGGGCCATGAGGATACAGGAACCCTGAAACACTTCCGGCAGGAGAGAGACTGGTGCCGCCACTGTGGGGAAGTCTCTGGCGCTTCTGACCAATTTCAGGATAGGCAAGCCTAGGACCCAGTGATTCCCTTTTAAGTATATATCCTACGGTATATTATATCACAGCTTTACAGGTGGACAGGTATGAATAGGCTCTCTCTCTCTTTTTTTTTTTTTGGCTGTGCCTGCAGCATGCAGAAATCCTGGGGCCAGGGACTGAACCTGTGCCACAGCAGTGACCTGAGCCACAGCAGTGACTATGCCAGATCCTTAACCCACTGAGCCACCAGGGAACTCCAAAGATGCTCATTGCAGCAGTATCTGTGGTGATAAGAAGTAGGAACAACCTGAGTATCTATCACACAGAGAAGAGAGAAGTAAAAGTGTGGTTCACACACTCAGCACAGAATATTATGCAGCATCCAGAAGCAAAGAACTAGATGAACGCATAGAAACACAGGTGGATCTTAACAGTACTCAGGAGACACCATGGCACAGTGGGTTAAAGATCCGGCTTGCTGCAGCTGCAGCTTAGGTCGCAGCTGTGGCTTGAATTCAATCCCTGGCCAGGAACGTCCATATACCACAAGTGCCCCCCCCCCCAAAAAAAAAGTACTCAGAAAAAAAAAAGAGGCAAAATGAAATATAGGTTTATAAATTAAAATACATATAGGAGTTCCCTATAGGACTCATGGCGCAGTGGTTAACGAATCCAACTAAGAACCATGAGGTTGCGGGTTCAATCCCTGACCTCGCTCAGTGGGTTAAGGATTCAGCATTGCCGTGAGCTGTGGTGTAGGTTGCAGACGCAGCTTGAATCCCGTGTTGCTGTGGCTGTGGTGTAGGCCGGTGGCTATGGCTCCGATTCGACCCCTAGCGTGGGAACCTCCGTATGCCGAGAGAGCAGCCCTAGAAAAGGCAAAAAGACAAAAAAAAATTTTTTTTAATTGAAAAAAATAAAATATATATAAAGTAAATATCCCCACTTTGCAAGATCCCATACAGACAAAAAGAAACACGCTGCCTGTGTTAGAATGAGCACCCATGCAGCATGAGGTAAATGGGAGGGGAATGAGGGAATTAAAAACAAATCTTTTAGACTTCTTGCATGTTAAAAAAGAAGAATTCAAACGACCTATGATAAAAATAAAATTAGAATTGTTTCCTCCCCCTAAGCTTCAACTTTCCTAACAACAAAAGCAACGCTGGTTGCCAGCTCTGTTGATGAGTAACAGCTTTTCATCCGTTTTCAGGCAGGAAGGGAAAAATTCAGGGATCAGCAGAGGACTAAAGGGATCAGTGGAGAATAGTCACGAAACAGTGTTTTTGTTCTCATGACCTGACAACCTGACTGAAAAGACCTGATTACCTCTTGTCACGAGTGATGCAGCTAAAGGCAGACTGGTGACATCAAGTTTTCAGGTCCTCTGAAACGCCTTACTTTCAGAACCTCTTTGTATGCAATCCTCTGGCCTCCTCCCACTGATCCCACACTACTGAGAATCTAAAAAATTCTCGAGCTGGAGGGCACCTGGTTACTCTACAAATGAGGAGACAAAAGCCAAAGGAGGACTGTGGTTTAGGGTCATGCAGCTGGTATGAAAGGGAAGCTCTTGTCCCCCTTTTGTCTCTCTGGCCCAGCAGCCAGCGTGACCCCGTTAAAAACTAAGTCATCAGAACTAAGCTTCTCTGTTCAAAAACCCTCTACTGGCTTCCCCCTCACTAGGAGTAAAGGCCAAAACCCTTGCTCCCGGCCTACAATGCTGTGCCCTCCCCACACCCACCGCCTCTCAGCTGCACGTTCCCACCCCCCAGCCCCCCCACCCCCGCCCACGTGGGGACCGCTGAGCCCCCATGACCTCGCCAGCCCTCACACTTGCCAGAAGCGCTCCTGCCCACGGGCTTGGAACTTGCTCATCCCTCCGTCTCCTCCGGCTCACTCCCTCACTCCCCGCAAGTCTTAGATCAAAAGGGATCTTAGTGGAGGCCTTTGGGTGCCCCCCCCTTCTCTGTTCCCACCTACGCCTCTGTAAAATTCTCCGCAGCATTTGCAATCACATGACCATGATCCATTCACGTATTTATGTCCTGTCTGCCTCCACCCCACTGAAATACCTATTACATGAGGGCAGGGCTTTGGCTGCTGTGTTCACAGCTGTAAGCCCAGCACCAAGAACCGAGCCTGGCGTCTACGGGTGCTCCATGAATATTTGCTGAGCTTTGATTTGCTTCATTGCTCCTTCCTCACAGAGCTCTTCTATGATCTGATTTTATGGCTGCTACTTTAGATCTTTCTGCCCTTCCAGGCGAGAGACTGATACAGTCCACTCCTGCCCGCACGACTACGTTATCCAACCTTGAAAATTAGTTTATTCACATGTTTTCCTACGTGAGGCATAATAAAAAATTAATCTTACATTCATGTTTAAAACTTTTCATAATATTCTGCGAATTTTCAGGATGCTTCAGCTGAAGATCAGGCACAATTGAAAATTTCAGAGCAAATCATTTTGTAATAATGTTATGATATAGGTAATACCTTAACTGACTTTAGAAACAACAGAATAAGAAACCTAGAAAATAATTCAAGACTTATACCTGCCAGCAGGCATTTGTATTCTTGTTTAATTGCTTTTATCATTTAAAAAAAGGTCTCAAGGGAGTTCCCACTGTGGTACAATGGGTTAAGGATCTGGTGTTGCCACAGCTGTGGCACAAGTTGCAGCTGTTGCTCAGATCTAATCCCTGGCCTGGGAACTTCCACAAGCTGAAGGTGCAGCCATTTAAAAAAAAAAAAAAGTCTCCAAATTTTAAAAATATCTATGATTTGAAAAAAATCACTTAAGTGTCTGAAATTTGAGAAATCACTTTTCGCTTATTTAAGCCCAACCCTGATCGACTGACTGGGAGGTTTGAGAAGAATTTGAAGATTCACTATGCGTCCTGCAGAAAGGCTTTCCTTCTGAGACAGAGATAAATGAGTTTACTGGCTCTGGAAGCTTCCTAGATAGCAGTCTCCAAGTTTAGTGAGGATAAAAATCTAAACACATTCCGCTTAACCTTCTTCAGGGTTTCCACATTGCAATTTATAGCCTCAGAGTCTTGCACTATGTTCACAAAATGAATACCCACCCTTAGTTTTTAAGAGATCCTAAATGGTGATTCAAGAATTATGATTTATCATGTACTTTAAGATGAGAAAAAGTAGTGTAAATTTAACCAGTGCTTGAAAGAGGCTCTGAATTGCGATGTGGATGAAAGACAAAAGTGAAAAGGTCTCCAGCAGGTAAGAGGGGCACTAGGAAGGAAGGAGCCAGAAAAGAAGAAACCAGAGGCTTATAAAAGCTCTACTTTGGGACTGCAAGACAAAATATCTTTTTATGTATTTGGACCAGTTGTCTATGCAGATTATTATCATATCTCAGTGGAAAATACACACAATATGAACACTGTATAAAAGACATCTTATCACATTTTTGAGGCAGAATGTTCTCGGCTTATTGCAAAAGTTAGCTATGCACTGCACAGACCCCATTCCCAGGCTAGATTTTAGCTATTCTCCGTCATACACAAAGTACTCTGTTCCAGTCTCTGAATTTAGTGAATTTAACACTGAAGTAATCTGAAAAACCTCTTTTCAGTTATGTTAGCTCAACACAGATAAAGGGAGGGTTAACAGTAACAGCGAATTTGAAGATTCACCATGCATGATGCAGAATTTTTTTAAAAAACTTATTTTCTCAAAACTTTGCATTATTGTCACAACGAGTGACGAGTGTTTCAAATTAACATGTAAAATCAGAGAACTTTCGAGGTGGAAGGAAGACTTAGAGACCCTTTAATTCAGGAATTTAGAGAGAAACAGGTGCTGAGAGATTAAACTAAACTAACTTGCTCATCACCTGGAATCTATTCAGTGCTGTGAGAGCAATAAATGCAGCACCAACTCTGAAAAACTACACCTGTATGCTGGCAGGTACTTCACTCTCCCATATACAACTATGGATTCATCAGTCCTGTAATTTCAGCTATACAAACGGTGGAGCTAAACTACACTCAAACACTAAATATTAGTGCTACCACTGGCTTGCCACACACCACAGCATCATTGATTATGAAAAGAAAGTGTTTCAACACAAGATGCTCATATTACTATAAAGGAATTACTGCAAAGTAATTTACACCTGAAGACTAATTACTAATATTACAGAATAATGTTGAGTGCCCTTTATTATATAAAGGAGACAGACAATAAGGGATAATGAGATTAAAAGTGGGGTTTTTTCCCCCTTATTTAAAATTTAACTCTATACTCCAAGCATTCTCCATAGCGCCTAATTTCCAGCAGACTTGGTTTGTTTGCACCCCAATATTCCTTTATTCGACAGCATCGACAGCCTTTTCAAGGTTAAATGCTTTGAGAAATTGATGCCTGGTGAACATCAGTACCTGCGGAAGGAATGTAAGGGTACAAAACTCCACCATCACCAAACTTGCATCTCTAGCCAAACAGGTCTTACTCTTGCTTCGGAAACCATCCCCCCTTGCCTGCTAGACACAGAATCACGCACTCCCATTCCGACTGAATGTGACTCTGTGCACGCCAAAAGAATTTCTTCATCTGTAAAATACGGGGGCTGGACTAATGCTGGATTTTTGTTGTGTGTGTGCTTTTTTTTTTTTTTTTTTTTTCAGCTCTCAAATTCCGCCTCATTGCCGGAGTGGCAGGGCGGTGCAGTGAAAAGAGCCCTGTGCCTGCTTGACACCATTTACAAAGCCCACGTCTGCATCCCTCGAACCGCCGGCCACCCGGCCTCTCCAACTCCCTGGCGCCTCCCAGGGCCCGACTGACCTGGAGCGAAGGACTCCGACGAGGGCCCGGCGTCCCACCGCCCCTCCGGGGCTCCGGGCTGGGCAGCGGCCGCAGCGGGGCAGGGGCGGCGCAGGCCGGGTCGCGCGGGGCGTCCTTCAGGGCGCGGGTCCCCTCTGTCCGCTGCCCGGGACAGCGACCCGGCTCGGCCCCTGACTTGCTCTCCGCCGCCCGGCGGTTCCTCCGCGCGGCAGGCAGCTGCAGCCGCCCGTCCCGGGCCCGCTGTCACCTCCGCCCCTGAAAGCGGCGGGCGGGTCAATCCGGCGTGACTCAGCGCGGCGGCTCCGCCTCCAGCCTCCCGCCTCCCGCTCAGGCTTCCGCCTCGCGCGGCCCGCGCGGCCGAGCAGCGCCACGCTTCGTCCCCGCGAACCCACCCCAGTGGAGCGCGCCCCGCGCTCGCGCCCCCTGACGGCCCGCATGACCACGCCCTCCTCATGACGTCAGGGGGCGGTGCCCCGGGATCTCTTCTCCGGGAAACTGAGGCACCTGGTCGCGTGGCGCTGCCCCTGCTGGTGGCGCTCCGCGGCTCGCAGTTCGCAGGGTGTTAAGTTCTACATGCAGCTCCCGCCAATCGAAAGTTCCTTTCCTCCCTTTCTGATCCCACACCCGCCACACTCCCCGTCCAACCTAGAAATGGGTCAAAGTCTCTTTTAGAGAAGGTCCATTCCATTCCTGTCTGGTGCGGTCCTCTATGCTGCCCGGAGGCAGTTTACTTTATCTTGTCACAAATAATTGGCGTTCACTTCGGTCTGTTCATTTTTTTTTCCTGAGGGAAGTGTCTGAGGACATTCTCTGCTCTTAGTTTAAGAGCAGAGAATAACAGAATGCAAGAACTGAGAGCATGAATTTAACTTTTTCCTGAATCCAGGTAGGAGTCTTTTTGTGTATTAATGGCCGCAAAGTCACCCTGCTTGGTCTGTTGCTTGAATTTCTGTGCCTGGTTTCTGGGATCTACCAGGGAGATGCCGAAGAATGCACAAGTCTATCACTGTGAATGCAAAACAGGTAAACTTCCACAGACGGTCCCCACTTAAAATTGTTGGACCTAAGATTTTTCCACTTTACCGTAGGCATTCAGTAGAAACTGCACTTGGAATCTTGAATGTTGATCTTTTCCGGGGGTGGTGATAGGCTCTACAATACTCACTCCTAACGCTGGGCAGCGACAGTGAGGCAGCTCTCAGTCAACCAGGGATCAGGAGGGTAAACCGCCAATATGGTTGCAACCGTTCTGTATGCATACAACCATTGCTTTTTCACTTTCAGTACGGTATTCGATAAATTACATGAGGAGTTCCCGTTGTAGCTCAGAGGGTTAAGAACCCGACATAGTGTCCATGAGGTTGTGAGTTTGATCCCTAGCCTCGCTCAGTGGGTTAAGGATCTGGCGTTGCTGCAGGCTGTGTAGCCTAGTCTTAGGTCGCAGATGCAGCCTGGATCCTGCTTTGTGGCTGTCGTATAGGCCTGCAGCTGCAGCTCAGAGTCGACCTCTAGCCTGGGAACATCCATATGCTGCAGGTGCGGACATAAAAAGAAAAAAAAAGAAGCATGCATTTCATTTTATTTTCCCCCCTGGGGCCGCTCCGGAGGCATATGGAGGTTCCCAGGCTAGGGGTCTAATCGGAGCTATAGCTGCCGGCCTACGCCAGAGCCACAGCAATGCGGGATCTGAGCCACGTTTGCAACCTATACCACAGCTCGCGGCAACACCGGATCCTTAACCCACTGAGCAAGGGCAGGGATCGAACCCCCAACCTTATGGTTCCTAGTTGGATTCGTTAACCACTGAGCCACGACGGGAACGCCCCTACATTTCATGAAAACTTAGGATGTTTTAATGTATACCCAACCCAACCAAGTCCTGTTTCTTCTACCTAAAAATGTCAGTTTCAGATTGATCTGATTACTGAATCTGAATCTTTGGAGGTGTGTTCTTCAGCGAGTACACAAAAGTTTAAGAACCACTGCCACACTAAAAAGACCAAAAAAAAAAAAAAAAAAAGAAGAGAAGAACCACTGCCCTAGAGGATTGTGAAGATTCTAAATCATCAAGAGCAAAAATAATAGCCTTTCACTCATCAAAAAAGTTTTACAATGGGAGTTCCCATTGTGGCGCAGCAGAAACAAATCCAACTAGGAACTATGAGTTTGTGAGTTCGATCTCTGGCCTTGCTCAGTGGGTTTAAGGATCCGGTGTTGTTGTGGCTATGGTGTAGGCTGGAAGCTGTAGCTCTGGTTTGACCCCTAGCCTGGGAACCTCCATATGCCGAGGGTGCGGCCCTAAAAAGCAAAAAAAAAGAAAAAAAATTAAATAAATAAAATAAAGAAATAAAAATAAGATTTACAATGCACAATTTAGGACAACCAATAAGCTACCTGTCCTTATGGAGCTCACATTCTAGAGTGAGGTGCCAGACAATAAATAAATAACCAAATATTAAGTCAAGTAATTATAGGGTGTGGTGAATGCAGTGAAAGAAATAAACCAGACGAGGTGATAAATTAGATTGTAGAGCAGGAAACCCTAATGCCCTAGGCATCCACTGTATATAGTGATGCAAGGGAGATGGTACGTCTCTCCTGGGCAAGGGGAACAGTACAAGTTATACACGGTCCTTGAGAGAATTGAGAATCACTGTGTTCTGTGGTTTAGATGAGGATCTGGTCTGATAAGGGCCAAAGTAAGAAGTGGAAACCTTCTTTGAATAAGGTGGTTGGTGGTCAGGAAATCGCTGAGGATGTGACATTTACTTGAGACTAAACGGACGAGAAAGAATCAGTTGTGTCAAGAGCTGAGGAAGTGCCTTTCTGGCGGAAGAAACGGAAGGTGGAAAGCCCTCAACTGGAAAACCTGATCAGTTTCAAAACAGAAGAGAAATCTGTGTGAGAAAGAGAGCAAATATTATGAGATGAAATTATAAAATGAACAAGGGTGATGATCCTCCTGGGCTGATGGGCCATGATAAGGAGTGTGAATTTCATTTTAAATCAATGTGATGATATATTACAAAATATCCTTAACTGAAGTGACAGAAATGAAAAGGGTCAAAGAGATGAAAGTGTGTGGAACCTCTCTCTGTTCGCAATACCGATAGTATCTGCATGTGTAGTATTAAAATTAAAAAGTTCGATTTTTCCCCCTCCGGACAACCGTCAAAAATCAAAACACAGTTCAATTCCTGTGCCTTTTTTTTTCCCCCCCTAAGGCCACACCTGCAGCATACAGAGGTTACAGGGTCTAATTGGAGCTGCAGCCGCAAGCCCACACCACAACCACACAAGATCCAAGCTGCCTCTGTGATCTACGCCTCACCTTGCGGCAACATTGGGTCCTTAACCCACTGAGCGAGGCTAGGGATTGAATCCACATCCTCATGGGCCCTATGTTGGGTTCTTAACCCACTGAACCACAACAGGAACCCCTCCTGTGCATTTTGATTAATCTCAATGATCAAACTATTTGGGTGGGTCATCCTTTGATCCCATGTCTGAACCTAAATCCAACCAACCTGTCAGGACATATTTAAATACCCATCATTGTCATGATGGACTACATCTCTAAGAGTTTCCATGGCTGCAAATCAAAGTCACCTTCCCATGGCTTCCCTCTGGAACAACTTAGTGGTAGAATATAGAAGGCTTCAGGTTTAACCTTCTAAGGTGTCAGAGAAAGAAGAGATAGCACTTGGAAACTCTATTAACTATTCATCAAGATAAGGCCAGAATGCACCAGTACAGAAAGGAGAAGACTCCAATGGGATGGAGGAAGGAAGGATGGGGGAAGTCTGGTGCTTTCTTGGGGAAGGAGGAGTCCAGGATGATTTTGGAGGGAGGATATCTGCCTAGTGGGCTTGTGTTCAGGCAAGGCCAGCTCCCAGAAGAAGACAACAGAGGCCATTTGGTTCCATTTAGGAATAGACCCCAGTTGGCAAAAATAAACCCATTTTGTTCTTCCTAGAAGAGGAAGGATTCAGTTAGGAAGCCTTGAATTGGACAAAAGGACTGTATCGTGTTTACCTTAAGCGTTGTTCATATGTCTTGGTATAGTGTTTCCTAGGGGCTGCTTCTCTTCCTTTCTGCTTGCAGAAGCTTAAGATTGGCTTAATGAGGAGCAGGAAATTCTTTCCTAATTAGAATCAAAAATCAAAGGAGGTCCCAGGTGGTCTAGAGGTTAGAATTCAGCACGTTCACCACTGCAGCCCAGGTTCCATCCCTGGTCTGAAAACAGAGATCCCACATCAAGCCACTGCATGCAATGAAAGGAAGAAGAAGAAGAAGAAAGAAGAAAGAAGAAGGAAGAAAGAAGAAGAAGAAGAAACAATCAAACTGGCAAACAAACAACTCTACCTTAAAATTCCGATATGCAGTCGAGGTAATATTTTGGGAAAAAACTTATTCTCTCATGTATCAATCAAAATATATTTAAGTGATGCTATCAGATATCTTCCTATTTCCACAAGGAAATAAGAAAGAAAGAAAATATTTGGGAATCTGGAAGGAGAAAGGGGAAGGAAATAGAGGGGAAGGTGAAATACTGGACAAGTTTACAGTAAATGCTTATTATGCTTATTGAGACCTGGCTTAATGTTAAGAACTTACCATATAGTGTATTCTTTTCTTTTCTTAATCAAAAAATACTTACTACCCTCAAAAACAGAATCAGAGTTCCTCCATTTGCATAGAACCAATTATTCTAAAAAAACAATTTATAAATCATCTCTATTTTCTTTTCCAGGTTGCCCATGTTACTGAAGAAAATAATCAAGCTCATGTTTCCTTCTCCAAAAGTATTGGTTGTTTTTTCTTAGCCCGTATTGGTTGTTTTTCTCATGCCAGCAACACAGCAAGTTATTGTTATCTTTAGCTTATAAATGAGGAACTGAGGCTCCATGGGGTTAAGCAGCTGGCCTAATGCTTTCCACACTTCCCATACTTTAGTCATTCCTTTGCCATAATCTTGCACTCTCAGAAAATCATCACAGTAATTCCTGACTAAAAGGCATGACATATTTCTAATTAAAAATTTTTTTTTTCATTTTTTATTACTCAAATGAATTTATCACATCTGTAGTTGTATAATGATCATAACAATCTGATTTCACAGGATTTCCATCCCACAGCCCAGGCACATCCCCCCACCCCCCAAACTGTCTCCTCCGGAGACCATAAGTTTTTCAATGTCTGTGAGTCAGCATCTGTTCTGCAAAGAAGTTCCATCTGTCCTTTTTTCAGATTCCACATGTCAGTGAAAGCATTTGATGTTGGTGTCTCAGTGTATAAAAAACATTTTTATTTAAAATTTCCTCACTTTGCTTTTTTAAGGAAAATTTTGTGCCACTCCCATCAACACAAAACCAGCATATAGACTGCAATTCATATGATGTAATCTTTAAAATAAATACAATGAAACAAAATGATTATTACATTTGAATTCTGAGCCAGGGGTCTACTCTCCATTTGCTAAAAAATGAAACTAAAGGGTGTTAGAAAGTTAGGACCAGATAGAAACTTTCTCCTTGATGTATTCAGACAGATATTAAGAGAATAATTTTGTCAGTAAGTGATTTATTTATTGCTCAGAGCATCAAGCAAACTTGACCCCTGCATCACTTGAATTGTCTTGAAGAATATCTTGAGTACGACTTGCAATCTTTACTCATATTTTGGGAAATAACCTGATTTGCCCAAGATAACAGAGCCTGTAAAGGACAAAGCTAGGATTCAAACCTCCACCTGCCAGAATCAAAGTCTCTCTGTTACGCAATGTGGACACACTTGGGTAGTTTCAGAATGTTGCACTGAATTGGCCATGTTTTTCTTGCCTTGGCAATATTTCATCCTGGTGCATCCATGAGGCTTCGTGATGTCATGACCTTCAGTGAAAATGTAAATCCTTCCTGAAATTGTGCCGAGAACTATATATCATACTCCAGAGGAAGCCTGATTCTTTGTCCTTTGACAGGGCTGATCTCAACTGCTTCACATGTGATAGTAAAAAGTATCTACTTCCCCGCCTCTCCTAGAAGCTGAGTTCTTTGAAGGCAGAAACTGGTGGATTTCTCTTTCTATCCCATTGCCAGCAAAGTGTCTGGCACATAGCTGTGTCTAATCAATGTCTATTGAATGATGGAGTTTATCTGAGCTGAGTCATAGGAAAATTAAAAGGTGCTTGACTTTTAAGAAAATTGTAATGTTCTTTGGTTGTTTTTGTCCATAACCGTCTGTTTTTCTTTATTTGGTAACAGTGTTTGGTTTTTTTAAAAAACGGGAACCAGCTCTCCTAGAGTAGGCTCCCAAACCCATCCTCTGCCTTCTGGAAGTAGGCACGTGACCCTGGACTGACCAATCAGAGTCACCATGAATCTTAGGGACAGGCACATCTCCCAGTTTGTGCGATTGAGAGTCGGGCCCAAGAATCAATAGTTTGTTGCTAGGCTGGTAGAATAGAAGCTTGAAGCTGCTCTTGGTCATCCAGTCCCACACGGGGAGCATCTGTGTGAGAAGGGAAGTCACCACTGAAGACAATGAAATCAAGAAGTGGGGAAAGACTCCAGCCCACATAACTGGGGCACCTGGATCCAGCCATATCTGAAAAATTCCTCTTATAAATGTTTAGTTATTTCAGCCACTAAAGGTCCCATTTTTATTTATTTTTTGTCTTTTTTGCCATTTCTTGGGCTGCTCCTGCGGCATATGGAGGTTCCCAGGCTAGGGGTCGAATCAGAGCTGTAGCCGCCGGCCTATGCCAGAGCCACAACAACGTGGGTTCTGAGCCATGTCTGCAACCTACACCACAGCTCACGGCAACGCCGGATCCTTAACCCACTGAGCGAGGCCAGGGATCGAACCTGCAACCTCATGGTTACTAGTCTGATTCGTTAACCACTGCGTGCCACGACAGGAACTCCTAAAGGTCCCATCTTTAAACCAACTGGTTCAGAGGCGCCAGTCTGAGATGAAACATTTACCATTTTCTAGCAAAATGAGAAAAATAATTTCATTGATAACACTTTTTACTCTGAGATTTTATCTTTCTAATTTTGGGCATTAAAGTGCTTATGAATTGACGGTGATGGTAGATAGCAATTGCATGTTTCTAATCGTCCTTAATAGAAAATTAGAAAGTTTGTCTTGGAGTTCCCGTCGTGGCACGCAGTGGTTAACGAATCTGACTAGGAACCATGAGGTTGCGGGTTCGATCCCTGGCCTTGCTCAGTGGGTTAAGTATCCGGCGTTGACGTGAGCTGTGGTGTAGGTTGCAGACATGGCTCAGAACCCACGTTGCTGTGGCTCTGGCATAGGCCGGCGGCTACAGCTCCGATTCGACCCCTAGCCTGGGAACCTCCATATGCTGCAGGAAGTGGCCCTAGAAAAGGCAAAAAACAAAACAAAACAAAACAAAAACAAAAACAAAAAAAAAGAAAGTTCATCTAGAATAGAAAATTAGCAAGACTCTTTATCTATCCCTCTGGCTTAGTCTGCTCCAGCTGCTTTAACAAATTAAACAGCACACACTTCTTTCTCACAGTTCTGGAGGATAGGAAGGCTGAGATCAGGATGCCAGCATGGCGGGGTCTGGTGAGGACCTGCTTCGTGGCTTGGAGATGGCCCTCTTGTTGCAGCCTCATGTGGCAGAGAGAGAGAGAGATAGCCAGCTCTCTTCCTTTTCTTATAAGGATACCAATCCCATCATGGGGGCTCCCCACTCATGACCTAATTACCTTCCAAAGGTTCCTCTTTAAATACCATCATGTTAGGGCTTCGATGTATAGGGAGACACAAACATTTGCTCCATAGCAATCTCCATAAAAGAAAAAAAAAATTTAGGAGTTCCTGCTGTTCCAATCTGGCATTGCTGCAGCTGTGGTATAGGTCGCAGCTCCAGCTCAAATTCAATCCCCGGCATGGGAACATCCATACACCTAGAATGAGGCCGAAAAGAAAAAAAATTTTTTCTTAAATCTGTGAATTCGGGAGTTCCCGTCATGGTGCAGTGGTTAATGAATCCGATTAGGAACCATGAGCTTGCAGGTTTGATCCCTGGCCTTGCTCAGTGGGTTAAGGATCTGGTGTTGCTGTGAGCTGTGGTGTAGCTTGCAGATGTGGCTTGGATCCCATGTTGCTGTGGCCCTGGCGTAGGCCGGCGGCTACTTCTACAATTCAACCCCTAGCCTGGGAACCTCCATATGCCACAGGAGCAGCCCTAGAAAAGCCAAAAAAAAAAAAAAATCTGCGAATTCAAGTCTGCTATAAACTACAGCCTGTGTAAAATACTGTATTTGGATGTACAAAAAATGATAATAAAATTGCAATCTTCTTAGTTCCCAGTTTATTTGTGCTTCATCTGATTCCAGAAAGGATTTAAGGACATTCACTCTACTCCTTTGATCTAATGCCCAGGAGGGACTCTTCATTCCAAAGCCCTCACAAGAGACGATCTGAAAGGAAGTCAAAGCAGCCTCCCCTCCCTTCTGCGGGGTATATGTGGACCTAATCAACGGTTTTATCTGCCTGCTCCTGGGGCCATGCAATAGGGAAGCAGGGGGTCAGCAGAACAAGCACCCAGCCCCCAGGCTTCTCCTCAGCTGCTGGTCACCTATCCCCTAATGGCTCCAGGTCCTTTGCTTCTGGGTGAGGCCACATCCCACATGTAGCGGGGCCTCGATGAGAGGAGGGCCGGGGTGCAGGGGAGGTGCGGGAGGTGGTGAGAATGAAGGCAGGAGAAGGAGAGACCCGTGAGGGGAAGAGGAGTGGGGAGGACCAGGAGAAAGTGAGAGGGAAAGAAGCCTTTATACATAGTGGAATTTAACTTTTGGGAGGAGGGAGAGAACTGGTGTTTACTTGGGCATTTGCCCAGGGGGAATGTTGACTCGTGGTTTAATAGCCAGAATGGAGTTAGTGTTCGAGTTGAAGTAACTAAGCAGGAGGTGGGCAGCACGGACTGTCTATGCAGGGTGTGTGTTCAGGCCAAGTGTATCAGACGAGTCAAGGTACCACATATGTTGAAGAGGATGCTCCAGACACATGAACTTTGACTTCTCCCGTTCTAATGGTAAATCTGCCCCAAGCCAGGTTATCCCACTTTCTCAATCCTTGTTTTTGAGATGGTTGGTCTTGTTGGGGGCGTTTTCTGTGGCCATGGAAAAAGTGAATCTTGTTGACTAGACTCAATGTGGTTTGGATGCTCTGCTGTGTCTTGGACCTATGCTGGGTTAGGCTCCTGGCATGTTAGAGCACAGATCAGGAAGCTAAACACACACACACACACACACACACACACACACACACACACACACACACACACACACACACACACACACACACACACACACACACACACAGGGACCCAGGAGATGCAGCTGCTAGAACCAGCCAGGCTCTCTCTTGCCACAGGGTCCTTGGACTTGCTAGTCCTTCTGCCTATAACTTTTATTCCTATTCTTGAAAGCCTTCCTTTTTCTTAACCTTTATATTTCAGCCCAAATATCACCTCTTCAGAGAAGACTTCCCTAACCATCCTATCTCAAATAGATCCTCCCAGCATTTGCTCCCTCAGCACCACTCCTCAGCTACTAATTCCTGTTATGTATTTATTTATGAACCCGTTTTATTCTTTGTCTCTCCCTCCAAACCCTCCAAATCCAAATAGGTAGGAACTGCGTCTTTCTGGCTTACCACTCTTTCCCAACTCTTAACACAGGTAACATGGGGTCTGATTCATAAGAGGACACAACTATTTGTCAGAGGAATGAATCAATAAATGAACTATTCTAAATTTATATCCTGGGTCTCGATACCACTGAATTGGGATTTTACTGTTTTAGGGTCAAATGTCAAACTGTGGGAAATTATGTTTGGTTATCTAAGAGGCCCCCCCCACCCTTCCTTTCCAGTGTCCTGAAGGTGGATAGAAGAGCTTGGGATGTTCCATACTGTTTATTGATCTTGGTTCTTTGGGAAGGGCAGAAGAGCCCTCCTTTAAAAACGATTCTGTCACTAGACGTGCTTTCCATCTTCTCTTGCGTTAGTATTTGTGCCGATGGTACATGTCCACAATCCAGTAACAAGCAATTTGGTGCAAAGAATGGGAACTACTTGAAGCAAGAAACTACAATTTTCCAAAGGCTAAAGTCCCTGCTGTGAGAGACATGTGCTCTTTAGAGAGAGAAAAATGGGTAAAGTTGACTATACCAAGCCTCTTGTTTAAAAAGACTTGTAGGGGTTTCCTGCTATGGTGCAACGGAAATGAATCCGACCAGTACCCACGAGGATATGGGTTCAATCCTTGGCCTCACTCAGTGGGTCAGGGATCCTGCATTGCCTTTAGCTGTGGTGTAGGTCACAGATGTGGCTCAGATCTCGAGTTGCTGTGGCTGTGGCATAGGCCAGCAGCTGCAGCTCCAACTGGACTCCTAGCCTGGGAACTTCCAACTGCCATGGGTGCAGCCCTAAAAAGAAAAAAATTTGTATGGTTTCATTTTGTCCTGTTCTTTGCTTCACATCCATCCATTCCCATGAGGTAAGACCATGGCAGCCATACCACTCAGTAGGGTGATCATAATTGGTTTTTGAGGTTACATTGGTTTATATCCTAATTTACAAAATTATAAACAATTCAAGATATTTCTATATTCATTTTCTACTATGTGCAACAAATGTAGAGGCTTCCAACAGCATGTCTGTATTACCCCTCAGTTTCTGCTGGTCAGGAGTCAAACATGGTCTAGCTGGATCCTATGCTCCCACTGCACGAGGCTGCACCCAGGTGTTGGCCTGAGCTCATTCAGATCATGGGCACAATCCATTTCCTTGTGGTGTGTGCTCATGTCCCCATTTTCTTTTTCTTCTTCTTCTTCTTTTTTTTTTTTTTTTTGGTCTTTTTCAGGGCTGCACCTGTGGCATACAGAGGTTTTCAGGCTAGGGGTCCAATCGGGGCTACAGCTGCTGGCCTACACCAGATCCACAGCAACACAGGATCTGAGCCACATCTGTGACCTACACCATAGCTCACGGCAACACCGGATCCTTGACCCACTGAGCAAGGCCAGGGATTGAACCTATGTCCTCATGGATTCTAGTCAGGTTCGTTAACCGCTGAGCCACGACAGGAACTCCCCCATTTTCTTGCTAGCTGTTGGCTGGCACCACTCTCAACTCCTAGGAGCTGCCTCTCTTCATAGGCAGTTCACAAGCTAGCTGCCTGCTTTCTTGCTCCCAGGCCTGGGACAGAAATTCTCTGCTTGTAAAGAACTGGTCTGATTAGGTCTGGTCCACACAAGATAATCTCCTGTTTGATTAACTCAGAACCGGCTGGTTTGGAACCTTGATTACATCTGCAAAATCCTCTTGCCATATAATGGGACATAAGTAGGGAAATGATACCTTATCCTAATCATAGGACCCACCCATCTGCAAGGGAAGGTGTTATACAAGGACAGGGGAGATGGGGAGTCACATCAGAAAGCTGCCTACTGGAGTTCCCATCATGGCACAGTGGTTAATGAATCTGACTAGGAACCATGAGGTTGGGGGTTCGACCCCTGACCTCGCTCATCAAGTTAAGGATCTGGTGTTGCCATGAGCTGATGTACAGACGAGACATCGCTGTGGCTCTGGCATAGGTCAGCAGCTACAGCCCCGATTAGACCCCTAGCCTGGGAACCTCCATATGCCTCTGTTGTGGCCCTAAAAAGACAAAAGACAAAAATAAATAAATAAATAAATAAATAAATAAAATCCTGAATATAAAATAGAAAGGCTGTTGGCCAGGAAAATGCTGGACTCAAAATCAGAAGATGTTCCTTCTTGTTCTCTGCATCCTGCCCTTTCTCTCCCCCATTAGCTCTGATCGCCCACCTTTTTTCCATTGCTGCAGAGACCATGGTGGCAGCGGAAAGTGACAAGTGGCACCCGGAGATGTGGAATAGCCAGGTTTATTCAGCACCAGTGCGGGCTCAGAGGAGTCGCCTCCAGAGTCTGAGCAGCAGATCTTTGTTCTGGTGTTCAGGTAGCTTTTAAATGATACAGACTTCCAGGTCTTGTCTTGTTTTTCCTGCACCAGCAGCCCCACCCTCCTCCTTCCCAGAACAGACAAGAGTTCCTGCCTAAGAAGCTGAGCAGCAAGATTACAAAAGCGAAGCTGACAAGCAATGCTTGGAGCTAGGTTTGCAGGGCTGCTAGCAAAGACATAAGGCTCATAGTTGCCTCAAGATTACAAGAAGGGTGGTATGCGGCGAGCAAAGCTCTGTCGGGCACAGCTGCCTCCTCAGCCAGGGGGGTTGTTTCTCTAGTTAAAACTCTTACTTCACATAAGCTGTGAGAAATTTTCGTAACAGTCATGGCCTGACCCAGAATATTTTCCATATAATGTTCTATCTGTACCAGCACCTCCAGCTTGAGTAAATCTTCCCCAGGATAGTTTTTAAGGTCTGGTTGAAAACCTGCATCTCCTTTAGTGCTTACAAATCCTGAGGCTGGCAGGGCGGGAGGGTCTGAAATGAGAAGGCTGCAAATCCTGAAGACGGCAGGGAATCCTTGGGGGCTGACCAGAGGTCCCATGAAGATGAGGGAACAGGAGTTAGTCTGAGGGGACTGGAGCTCAGGAGTGCCTGGTGGTCCCTGTCCAAGCTGCCCTGGTTGGGGTCACCTTCTTACCTGGCTCCTGGCAACCTCCTCACTGGCTCAGCCTGGCCGAAGCTCCAGCCAGCTCCTCAGGCTGCAGCCAGAGGGAAGGTTCTGTCTGATGCTGATGCTCCCCTCAGTGGAACCCTTTAACTGCTTCTTGTTCTTCTCAGGATAAAGTCCAAACTCTGTCATATGGTTCAAAGGTCCTGCACAGGCTATCCCTCCCCACTGGACTGGCCTCTTTCGCCACCTCCCTCAGCTCGCACCTCACTTGCACCCTCTGTGCTGAATTTCTTGCAGCTCCCTGAAGGCCACCTTCTCCAGAGCCTGCAGGCCTCAGTACTACAGCCCCTTCAGACTGATTCGTGTTCCCTCGTCCATATGGGACCTTACTGCATCTCACTGAAGTCTTCGCAAGCTCTGAGATGCCCTTTCTGAGCTTCCTATGATTATGGTAGGGCCCTTTCCACAGGCTCCCCTCCCCCACTCCAGAGTTCACTGAATCACAGCAATTATCACAAGGCAGTTTAATGACCTATTTGTCTTCCCAACTAGGTCACGGCAGCTCTGTGATCGCAAGCTGCATCTTATTCCTCTTTGTATTCTCTGCATTTATTGAGAGCAAGGACTCAATAAATGTCCGCTGTGTGAATGAATGAATGAATGAATGAATGAAAGTACATGGTTGGGCCAGGGACAGCACTGTGACCATACTTTGCAAACATAGGCTCTGTTAAGTGATTGTGTCCCAGAGAACCTGAAAACAGAGTAAGTGATATTTAGACAACCTGAAAAAACTGAGTGTGTATGGCAACCTTAGGCACAAAGTCTTGCTGGGTTGAAATGAACCCTCTCAAGCAGCTCCTTCTTTAAAACAATCAGAAGGGAATCAAAGACTATGGTATTAAATTGGGAAAAAAACAAACAAACATGTAGTGAAAGGATTCATCAATCTAGGAGAGAATTTCCTTTTTAAATGGGAAAAGATACATTTTCTTCTGTTTCCCTTTTGATCACAGATTGAGAGATTGCTTAAGTAACAAAAATAAACCCTGTGTTAATCCTAATCTTGAATGGCCTCCTGCAGAGGGAGCACCTCTTGTTTGCTGGTGGGTGTGGGAATGATTTTTTTTTTGCCTTTTCTAGGGCCACTCCCAAGGCATATGGAGGTTCCCAGGCTAGGGGTCTAATCAGAGCTGTAGCCACCGGCCTACACCAGAGCCACAGCCTACACCACAGCTCATGGCATCGCCGGATCCCTTAACCCACAGAGCAAGGCCAGGAACCAAACCCGCAACCTCAAGGTTCCTAGTTGGATTCCTTAACCACTGCGCCACAACGGGAACTCCAGGGAATTATTTTTTTTTTAAGTGCTTTTTATTTTTTCCATTACAGTTGGTTTACAGTGTTCTGTCGGAATGATTGTTGAGAGCAGCCAAATCACTCAGTGTTAAGAATGGTCTGGGAGCTCCCATTGTGGCTCAGTGGTTAATGAACCCAACTGGTATTCATGAGGACTTGGGCTGGATTCCTGGCCTTGCTCAGTGGGTCAAGGATCCAGCGTTGCCGTGAGCTGTGGTGTAGGTCGCAGACGCCACTCCGATCCTTCGGTGCTGTGGCTGTGGTGTAAGCCGGCAGCTGTAGCTCGATTCGACCCCTAGCCTGGGAACTTCCATATGCTGTGGGTGTGGCCCTAAAAAGACAAAAGACAAAAGACAAAAAAAAAAAGAATGGTCTGGGTTTGTCAGAGGCTGGGGAGCATTAGCAGGAGGTTTACAGAGTGGAGGGAGGTGGAGCAAATGGGGGCGCCTGGAGCCTGTCCTGTTTCACTGAGGCTGAACCCTGAAATGGGTGATGATGGGTAAAAGAATCCCCACAAAATCCTGGGAACAGGGTACTCGGAACCCCGAAATGCCCAGTGGGGGTGTATAAACTTATGCGCTGTGTGTCGGGTGATGAAAGACTCACATCCCTTCAAAATCTTCAGGGACACTTACATTACTCAATAACACTTTTCAGACAAATGGGTTTGTTCTGGGGACTCAGTGGGGGTGGGGAGTGCGTGTGTCCCCGGCACAGGGTCAGGACAGTCATTCCACAGGGGCCTCCATATTACCTACAGGAACTTAGACACCCAGAAACTGTTTGGAAGATGCATGTTGTTTAAAATGCCCATATATGGGAGTTCCTGTCATGGCTCAGCGGTTAAAACCTGACTAGCATCCATGAGGATGTGGGTTTGATCCCTGGCCTTGCTCAGTGGGTTAAGGATCTGGCATTGCCATGAGCTGTGGTGTAGGTTGCAGATGTGGCTTGGATCTGGTGTTGCTGTGGCTGTGGTGTTGCTGTAGGCTGGCAGCTAGAGCTCTGATTAGACCCCTAGCCTGGGAACCTCCATATGCCACAGGTGTGGCCCTAAAAAGACAAAAAAAAAAAAAGGAAAAAAAGAAAATGCAGCAGTATGACTAGGTGTTTGGGTGTGAAATTCTTTTCTTTTCTTTTCTTTTTTGTCTTTTTGCCTTTTCTAGGGCCGCTCCTGCGGTACAGGGAGATTCCCAGGCTAGGAGTCGAATTGGAGCTGTAGTCCGGCCTACACCAGAGCCACAGCAACGCGGGATCCGAGCCATGTCTGTGACCTACACCACAGCTCATGGCAATGCTGGATCCTTAACCCACTGAGCAAGGGCAGGGACCGAACCCGCCACCTCATGGTTCCTAGTTGGATTCGTTAACCACTGAGCCACGACAGGAACTCCGTGAAATTCTTTTCTTTCTTTCTTTTTTTTTTTTTTGTCTTTTTGCTATTTCTTTGGGCCGCTCCCACGGCATATGGAGGTTCCCAGGCTAGGGGTCCAATCGGAGCTGTAGCCACCAGCCTACTCCAGAGCCACAGCAGCGAAGGATCCGAGCCGCATCTGCAACCTACACCACAGCTCACGGCAACGCTGGATCGTTAACCCACTGAGCAAGGGAAGGGACCGAACCCGCAACCTCATGGTTCCTAGTCGGATTCGTTAACCACTGCGCCACGACGGGAACTCCGAAATTCTTTTCTTAATAAGAAACTATTTGGCTCTTGCTGAAATGGTCCACTAGGATTTCAGAACTGGTCACCTGGTCTTGCTATGGGAATATCAATATTGAGTCATCTCAGCCTTTCAGCCATTCACCCAGAAACCTTCATTGGGTACCTACTATGTTGCAGGCTCTGTGTTAGACTCTAGAGATAGAGTGACGAACCAGCTGGAACCAGTCTCTGGAGACAGCGGGGACTGACATGCTGGACCTAAGCCATATCCCCAGAATCAGATACTCTTCCCGGACCCCACTGCGTGTATGCACCACTGCAGCCGAGGGTTTAGCCCTGGAACAGATGGAGACCATTCTGAGCTGTTCTGAATATGTTTATATTTAAATATGTTTTCGATAATAAAATAAATGCTTCATCTGATGGAAGAGCAGAACAAAGCCTATCTAAAGTGTTGTCCTGGGCACTGTGGCTTTCAGGCAGGAGCTCTCTGGGTCTGCTTCTTCTTCATTTCTTTTTTCCTAGCTGCTCGGGGCTGTACTTTCTTTGGTAAGACCCTGACTCTCTGCCCTGAGTTGGGAACTCTTTTCTTAGGGGCTGCTGGAGGGGTGCTTCTCTTGAGTTGGAAGTTAACCTGCAGGGGAAAAAAAAAAAAAAAGAAGCAGCAGCTAGGAGAGCAGAAGAGCTAGTTTTCCATTTCCTAGAATTGAAAGTGGGGGAAGACCAGTTTGGACCAGTTTTAACATGGTTTCAGGTTCTGAGGACAAAGGACTGGGGAGACTATGACAGGAACTGCCCAGGACAGCATTGGCAGTGCCACGTAGGCTTGGCTAATAGTCCCCCCAATGTGGCACATAATCATGGTGGATACATAGGGTGTATCTAGAGGAACTTAATAAACCTTTATTGCATATGCAATAGAAAAAAATTATATCTACACCTCGAACCATGATTTTACTGATATTATTGCTCAGGGCATGACCTAAAATTGACGGTGTCATAATAATCCCCTTTGGGTTGACTGTGTGAATCAGGTGCTGTGCTCAGGCAGGCCAAAGAATGCCTCAGACCTTCAGAACTACACTTGTCATAACTGTTTGGAAATGCCAAGAGTAGTGATGACACACATCGTTAGTATGGATTCTTAAAATCCGAATGTCCCTGTGCACTAATGCACTGTTTCCAGCGACATCCCGGAACGCCCCTGCTGGCTGTGGCCTACAGAGGTAAAGATGCTTCTGACAGACAAATGTGGGATCTGCTGCAGGAGCACAGAACCGTCCCAGGAAGGGAAAGGCAAGGGCGTGGCCGTGTTCTAACCACACTCCCTGGAGGCATTCTTTGCTTTCAGGCCCTTGGAACTGTTTGAGCTGCAGAAGCCAGCCGGGAGTTGGAAAACATGTGACAGCCAGACCTCTTCATGGGGTTCTTTCTTGCCCCTTCCACAAAAAATACACTACAGGCAGCTTTCCCACTAATTCCCCCAAAGCGGGGGAAATCAAAGCCAATAGCACTGTATCGGTACTGTGTCCTATACAGAAATAGAAAGATCTAGGAAAGCAAAAAAAAAAAAAAAGTGAGATAAAAGAGAGAGCAAGAGACAACAAAGTGAGGAGAGGACAGAGGAAATGAAAGGGGTGGGACATGGGGAGGCGGTGGGAAGCCAAGGGGAAAAAACTGGACTCTCGGCGAAACTTTAAAGGGTTTTAATCATAGCATGAAAATCCCCTGGTAAACAATCTTTTTTTCTTTTCTCTTCCCTCAACCAGACTGATCTCTGCTTCAGCATGGGAAGTGTCTCAACCGGGATCAACAAGTGGATTCTCAGTTGTGACTGTATCTGAGAACTGTATCCAAAAGACAGATTTTTTTCCCCCTTCTGAGTTATATTTGATATAATGAAGGGTTATATTAATTTCTTTCTTTTCTTTTCTTTTTTTTGTGTTTTTGCCTTTTCTAGGGCTGCTTCCTGCGGCATATGGAGGTTCCCAGGCTAGGGGTCTAATCGGAGCTGTAGCCGCCGGCCTACACCAGAGCCACAGCAACTCGGGATCCGAGCCACGTCTGTGACCTACACCACAGCTCACGGTAACGCCGGATCCTTAACCCACTGAGCGAGGCCAGGAGTTGAACCCGCAACCTCATGGTTCCTAGTCGGATTCGTTAACCACTGCACCACGATGGGAACTCTGGGTTATATTAATTCCTTTAAAGGCTCTATGATCAAGGAGGTGAGGTCTTTTGAAACAGAATTTGTTGCTCCAGAGGATTTGCCTGTTGTTTGAATTTGCAACTGAACAGACTCACATGTAATGCCAGACTTCTGCAAGCAGCTCCCTAACAGTCATTTGATTTTAGGGTAGATGAGGAGCAGGGGGATAACAGAAAAAGTGGGGGGAAAGAGGATGCCATGGCTGGGAAAGTGGGACCAGGTAACAGGCTGCCAGGGAAGGGCTACCATTTGCTTCCTGCATCTATCAGCAGAAGTCATTTATAAGCTGCAAGAGATGGGAGTGGGGGGATTGGGAGAGGAAAAGGGGAACTGTCTAGAAATTTCAGAGGAATTTTCAGAGGATTTAAAGAACACGTTGTCCTAAATCTTGGTTAAAATAAGGGGTTACGAACACATGTTGTGAGCTTAGCCTGAGGCCCTGTAACACACTGGCTAAGAAGACAGCCCTGGAAACCCCACAGAACCTGGAGCTGTGGCTCTCACTTAGGGTGTGGTATTGGACAAATTACTTACCTTCTCTAAGCTTCAGTTTCCTCAGGCACAAATGGGAATGTATATTGTACCTTACAGGGTTGTTATGAAGGTTAAATGAGATAATTCTGGAAAGTTCTCATATAGCGTCTGACACAGAGTAGCTGGCTGTCCAATAAATAGTACCTACAGTTGCATTTGAACAGGCAAGACACTTTTGACTGCATTAACTGGGAAAGGGGACAGAGGGTCTGCTAGGCTCTCAGGCTGTTTAGAGAAGGAACGGGAGGGAGAGAGGAGGCCCTAGGAAAGAGCTGACATATGAGAGCTCATATGAGCATAGATGCTCATGAGACAGGACTGCCTCATTATCTTTTCCTCGCTTGAGAAACCTGAGAATTAGTGTCCATGATTTCCAAGCCTCTTGGGCTCTGAGATCCCAAAGTAATACAACCAAAGCTATAAAGGTCCAGGCTGTAGATCAGAAAAGTTATTTGCTTCTCATCTTATCTATAAAAGAAAGCCTTGCAGAGTGGAATACTGGAGAGCAGCTGACTTTTTGCTGAGGTGAGTGAAAGTAAGGCTGCCTGGGAACAGGGGCTCCAGGAGGGGGCAGAGCGCCATCTGGTGGGCGTCCTTGCTGATGGCGCAGAAGAATGCAAGCCTGTATGGAAGCCTGTATGCCTGGACAAGGTCTCTCTCTGGAATACATAAACTAATATTTTTTGAGCACTTTCTATGTGTGAGTCACTTTACTAAAGACTTCATATGCACTTTCTCATTTCAACTTCTTGTGAAGGAGGCACTATTATTACTAATTTACAGAGGAAGAAACTGAGGATGAGAGCAATTATGTAACTTGTCCAAGTCTGTGGACAAATGAACTGGATTGAGAATGTTTTCATCACTATGCTATGTTAAACAGAAGGAAAAGGAAAATCCAAAAGGAAATGGGGAAGGATATAATAGGATGTAACAGGAGGATGACCAAAGAAAAATTAGCACATGAAAAATGAATTATTTTTTTAGATGGTGAAAGAGGGAAGCTCGGCAAACATCAGAACTATACAATCAAGTATTTGTAACTCTGCATAAGTGATCTTTACAGGGCTCTGTAAAGGCCAGCCTAACTCACCAGTTTGGGTTCCCCAGGACCCACGGTCACACTCACTGTCTCTGGGTCAAACCCAGGTGCTGTGGCAGTGACAGTGTAGGTACCTGGAAGCAGCAGCCGGAAGTAATCGCCTTGGGCACCTAAAAGTTACAAGGATATGATTCAGCCTGCTGATAAGAAATCTGTCCCCAGGGCAACTTTGATATAAAAAATGATCTGAGGATTTCTAGCTGACCACAAGCTTGATTTTTCTTTCTTTTCTTAAAGTCTTTTTAGGGCCCTCACCCACTGCATATGGAGGTTCCCAACCTAGGGGTAGAAGCTGGTGGCCTACGCCACAGCCACAGCAACGCCAGATCTGAGCTGAGTCTGCAACCTATACCACAGCTCACAGCAAGGCTGGATCCCTAACCCACTGAGCAAGGTCAGGAATCAAACCTGCAACCTCACGGTTCCTAGGTGGTTTCCTTTCCGTTGCACCATGACGGGAACTCCAAGCTTGATTTTTCTTAATAGCGTGATAAAACTGGTTAAGATCTAAAACAATCATAGGCTAGGCTGTTATAACAATGTAAGAGCATGGGCCTCAGCTCCTGGGTGGTAGACATTTCACTGCGCTCCCACTGAAAGTACTGTGTTTAATTTTAGACCCTGTATTTTAAAACAAACTCATGTCTAGTAAAGGATCACTAGGAAAAGGGTTGAAAGATTTACAAGTGTTTCACTTGGTAAAGAGACTACAGAAGACCTCTGTTCCAATGTTCAAAAAGTCACTATGAAAAAATAAGGTCTACCTAAAGAAATAAGAGTGAGGACAGATGCAAAAGCTATTGTGACAAAATATGAACTACCAAAAAAGAAATGGAATGCCTTACGAGATTGTGAGCAGAGACTGAATGGGGGGGCCTGGGAAAGCTACACACTTGTGCAGTACACAACCTTCACCGACGGACATGGTGGCCAATGAGCTGTCAGTGGTGTTTTATGTGTGTCATGCTGAGTGGGAAGGCTGGACGAAATGACCACTAAAGGTCTCATTTTGAGAATCCTATTTCTAATATTTTGTCCCTCATCATCAAAAGGGGAAAACAAAATTCAAAAGAAAGCCTGATTTTCATAGCAGGGATGTAGCTTTTTGGTTGACTTCACATTTTTTGGAATCAATTGTGACTGTGCCTCTCAAATTTCTTTTAAACACACAGCAATGAAGAATTGAAATAAAAAATGCAGTTAAGAATGAGACAGATAATAAATAATGAGGAAGTCTCTTCTCTGCCCCCATTAAATGTCTGTAATTTACTTTAAAATACTTTAGCAAAAGCAGCGTGTTATCATGCATATGTGGGATACTTTAAGTGATACCCCAGGGGCTGTCATTTTCTTTAATTAGGCGCTCACACCCAGGAGTGGTTAGCAGAAACACTCTGTGTTACAAACAGAAAGGCCCAATTCCACATGCGGCTCTTACAAGGGCTTATGCTCTCTTTATCTCTAAGCAACAGAGATGCTTTGCTAAGTAGCATATTGAATGTTAGCAATGAATTTTTCCATTAGTGAAATAAATCATCTGTCAAGTTATCACAAGTAGGCTCTTACTGGTGACATTGGTGATGTTCAATATTTGGTGATTGGCTAGAATGTTTCAAAGACATCCGCCTCGGAGTTCCTGTTGTGGCCCAATGGAAATGAATCTGACGAGTATGTGGGTTTGATCCCTGGGCTTGCTCAGTGGGTTAAGGATCCAGTGTTGCTGTGAGCTGTGGGATAGGTCGCGGACATTGCTTGGATCTAGTGTTATTGTGGCTGTGGCGTAGGCTGGCGGCTCTAGCTCCAATTCGACCCCCAGCCTGAGGACTTCCATATGCCGAGAGTGGAGCCCTGAAAAACAAACAAACAAAAGAAGACAAAAGAAAAAAAAAAGACATGTCCCTCTTTTGCATGAATGGGGTATAAGAATCCAGTAAGCTCTGAAACTCTTAGGAATGCCCAAGGTTGTTTCCCTAAACAGTCCTGGCTCCAGCCACTGGGCTAGAGGATTCCAATGTCTGGTGCTTGACAATGAGGCTACAGAATTCTGCCTCTAGAACTTTGTTGCCTTTGCCTTGAAGGAACCTCGTGTAAGCGTAGCTGGGAACACCTTCGAGACTGTGGACTTTAAGCTATTGCCTTCAAGTTGAGATTTCATTCAGTTGAAACTGACTGGCTGAGCTGTAAGAGGCTTGCTTGGTAAAGCCCGTTTGATGAAAAGTGGCTGAGCCACGCTGGCATCGAGGTTGAGGGAGGCAGGCACATCTCACCTGCCCCTATCCACTGGCGGCTACTGCAACACATTAAAAATCAAACAAACGACCCTAAACTCTTAAGAAGTGTGCCTGATCAAATTGGACTGGGGCCGTTTGCAATATCATTGTGCCATGAGATATTCTGTACCGTTCTAGAAGGTTCCAAGTTGGCCGCAAGAAGATCTGCTCCTACTGTCAGTCTGGCCTTGTAGCAAGCCTACTTTTGGGATGCATAGGACTAACTCTGTCCTGAATGGAAGTGTAACGAAATGCTTGGCTCAGTTTTACAGACTTCTACTTTTCTACCCATTTCACACAGTATGTGAGCTATTAATAACCTCCAACGCTGAGAACGACCCTAACAAAGCTGTATAAGCAGTGACTCCTGAATGCTGAGAGGCACTACATTTACATCTTCCTGGCCCCTGCCTCTTCATTCACTGTACTCATTTCTTTCTTTCTTTCTTTCTTTTTTTTTTTTTTTTTTTTTTTTTTTGTCTTTTGATCTTTGTAGGGCCGCACCCATAGCATAGGGAAGTTCCCAGGCTAGGGGTCTAATTGGAGCTGTTGCCACTGGCCTACGCCGCAGCCACAGCAACGCAGGATCCGAGCTGCATCTGCAACCTACACCACAGCCCACAGCAATGCCGGATCCTTAACCACTGAGCGAGGCCAGGGATCGAACCCGCATCCTCATGGTTCCTAGTCGGATTCGTTAACCACTGAGCCAGGACGGGAACTCCTCACTGTCCCCATTTCTATTACCTTTTCTTCCTCCAATCCCCCGCCCTCAGTGGCCTTGACCGCCATGCGAGTCTCACTGGCTTACAAACTGGCCTCCCGCTTATGCTGCAGGAGATGAGGGAGTGAAAGCTTACTTCTTACCCCACTAGAATGGGGCCACCTACCTGAAGTGACATCGTGGTTTATTCCACTGACAGAAATGACTGCGTCTGCAAGATTATTATAATTCTCATCCAGCACCATTCCCTTGATGCCCTGGTGTACCTGGAGGAAAGTTCAGAGTGTGCATTATGCCCAAAAACCTTTGTGCAACGTTTGAGGGCCCTCACAGCCCCTTCCCATGTGTTTTTGCATTTGATCTTCACAAAGATTGTGCTACTTGGCTTTTGACTGATCTCTCTGCTCACAGCTCCGTCCCCAGTCATCTCAATAGATTACAGTCAGAGTGGTAAGAGAGTGACCCTGTTAAAATCTAAGTCAAATCATGTTGCGTGTCTACTTTCTGTCTCATTGAATTTGACTTCCCTTCTTACTTCGTATAAGTCAAATTATATAGTAATGTGTCTCTTGTGGCTTATTGCGCTTAGAATAATGTCCTCAGGGTTCATCCCCGTTGCAGCCTGGGTCAGAGTTTCCTTCCTTTCTGAGGCTGGGTGTGCCCTGCATATCTAGACCACGTTATGGTTATCCCCTCATCCATCAGTGGCCATGGGTTGCTTTCACCTTTTGGCTGCTGGCAACAATGCTGCTATAAACATGGGTGTCCACATATCTCTTTGAGAACCTGCTTTCAGTTCTTCCGTATATATACCCGGAAGCGATACTACTGGATCATATGGCAACTCCATTTTTAATTTTGGGGGAACCACCACACTGTTTTTCATAGTGGCTACACTGTTCTACATTCCCACCAACAATCCACCAGGGTTCCAATTTCTCCGCATCCTTGTCAACCCTTGCTATTTTCTGTCACTGTTTTTAACTTTTTTTATAGTGGCCATCATCCTAATGAGTAAGAGGTGGCATTTCACAGTGGCTTTGATTTGCATCTCCCTAGTGTTTTTTTGTTTTTTATTTTTTTCTTTTTAGGGCCACACTCACGGCATATGGGAGTTCCCAGGCTCATAGTCAAATCAGAGCTGTAGTTGCTGGCCTACGCCACAGCCACAGCCACTCAGGATTTGAGCCACATCTGTGACCTACACCGCAGCTCACAGCAATGCCAGATCCTTAATCCACTGAGCGAAGCCAGGGATTCAATCTGCGTCCTCATGGAAACTAGTCAGGATCATTACCGCTGAGCCAGAATGGCAAGTCCCTCCCTGGTGATTTTGAGCATCTTTTCATGTGCTTCTTGTTGGCCTTGAATTTGCTATTGTGACCTCATCAAGGAGCCCTTTTCCTCCTAGATATCTGTATGGTTTCCTCCCTCACCTCCTTTAAGTCTGTTTAAATGTCACTTTCTCTTGAAGGTCTTCTTCATAGCATTTTACTTAGAACATGCTACAAAATTTTATTGTGTTGTATATTGTCTGCCTCTCCTCCCTAGACTATAAGCTGCATATATGCAGAGATACTTGTTTGCTTACTCTTAATCCCCAGCATATAGTACAGTCTCTGATAGATGTCAGCAATGATGAATGAATTAATTTCCTTGGTAGAGAAGCTCAGAGCTATTGTGTTGAGTCAGAGCAAAAGACAGATCTGCATCACACAACAAACCTTGCTCCCCATCAGAAAACACTTCTCTTTCTATAACCATGGAAATTAAAGAACGGGATTTACCTGTTCTAAGAACTGGATCAGGGCTTCCCGATTGCCCAGCCACTCGCGCTGTAATTCCTCTTGTGGTGGGAACTTGTCACAACTCAGTTCCAGCGTGATCTCAAAACAGTTGGTATGGAGATAATTAAAGTCTTGCATTCCTAGGGGGAAGGGGGTGGTGGCGAGTTTGTACAGCCAGGTTCCCGCCCAACACCCCATCTCAACTCTATTTAATGACAATTTCTCCATACACCCCCCCCACCACACCCATCACCATCTGTTCCACCTCGGTTTTTTCTTTTTGCTTTGTAGGGCCTCACCCTCGGCATATGGAAATTCCCAGGCTAGGGGTAGAATCAGAGCTACAGCTACTGGCCTATGCTAGAGCCACAGCAACTCGGTATCCGAGCCATGTCTGCGACCCACTGAGTGAGGCCAGGGATCAAACCTGCATCCTCATGGATACTGGTCAGATCTGTTTCCGCTGTGCCACAATGGGAAATCCTGTTTTACCTCTTGATCACCCTTTATTTTTCTCCTCCATAAAAGCTTTCCCTAATTTCTCAACTCACATGAAGTGCTATCTTTCCAGTTTCCTCTCTTCAAAAATGCCCATTTTGTCATATACATCCTCTGCTTTTTCCATTTCAAAGGACTTAAATTCACTTCTTGTCCCTCTTAGCATCTCAAAGCCTGTTTATTAGTCATGCTTTGATCTTAGACATGCATTGCTTTCCAGGGTATAGATTTTCTCTTTGGACTATGAGTTCTTCAGACCCGGGAGGTTAGAAAAGAGATGGAATCTTGTTTTCACATTTTCCTCCTACCTGACAACACAGCACCTACCTGAAAATACTTATCCTAGAAAAACAGACTCCTGCAAAAGCAGAAGGCAGTAAGAGCTTTCCTCCATCAAATGCTTATCTCTTCTACTATATTATTCAATGGAATCGATCATTTTTAATACATTTCTGATTATTAGAATGGTATTTATATCACAAGTTTATTTGGGTTAAAAATTATTTATTTAATCAAATTTCACCTGATCTCTAAGCTGATGGGTGCAAACAGCTGTGATAGAAAGAACAAAAAATAAAATAAAATAAAATAAAAAAAAGAAAGAACAGAGAGGAGTTCCCGTTGTGGTGCAGTGGTTAACGAATCCAACTAGGAACCATGAGGTTGCGAGTTCCATCCCTGCCCTCCCTCAGTGGGTTAAGGGTCTGGCATTGCCGAGAGCTTCGGTGTAGGTTGAAGATGCGGCTCAGATCCCGTGTTGCTGTTGCTCTGGCAGATGCGGCTCAGATCCCGTGTTGCTGTTGCTCTGGCGTTGGCCAGTGGCTATAGCTCCGATTAGACCCCTAGCCTAGGAACGTCCATATGCCTCAGGAGCAGCCCTAGAAAAGGCAAAAAAAAAAAGAAAGAAAGAACAGAGAAAGTTGGAGAAAAACTATAGCCTGTTTCATTGGTTCTCTTCCTGCATCAGAATCACCTAGAAGACTGCGCCTTCCCAACAAATACAGGTTGCTGGGCCTTAGCTCCAGAGTTCCTGATTGAGCAGGTATGGGGTGGGCCACCATATGTGCATTTCTTTTTCTTTCTTTCTTTTTTTTTTTTGTCTTTTTCTAGGGCTGCACCCGCGGCATATGGAGGTTCCCAGGCTAGGGGTCGAATCGGAGCTGCAGCTGCTGGCCTACACCACAGCCACAGCAACTCAAGATCTGAGCCATGTCTGTGACCTACACCACAGCTCACAGCAACGCCGGATCCTTAACGCACTGAGGGAGGTCAGGGATCGAACCCGCCACCTCATGGTTCCTAGTCCAATTTGTTAACCACTGCGCCACGACGGGAACTCCCATATGTGCATTTCTAACAAGTTCCCAGGTGATACTGAAGATGCTGGTCTAGAGACCACACTATCACTTTGACATAAATTTCATGATCTTGGAATTGCATCCGTGTAATTTCGGGTAACGATTCTCAACAGGAGATATGGGGCAGGCTTTCCCAGGGGATGGGAAGGGATAGGGAGGAATGAGTATAATTTGGAGAAGTATATTTTCTATTTTAAACTCAGTGGGGGAGTACTGCTTCCCTAATGCAAAGTCAAGAAAGTAAAGTGCAACAAAATCTTGCCTTGGGTTCAAGTGAGTTTTCAGCTACAAGAAGTCTTCCACTTTCCCCAATACATGGTGACTCCCTTGTTGCCTGCTCCCCGGCCCCCAAAGGACCAGCCATCAGCTCAGCCCTCATCAGGGAGCTTTCCACTGCCTGGGCTCTGAGAGGTCAGATGTGAGAAGGTGGGGAAAGATACGATTCCTAAGAGAACCTGGCTTCCCGCTTCAGCTCCTCACTGTCCTTAGGTTTCCTGTCTAGGGAAGGTTCATGAACAGAGGTTCTATCTTGACCCACAGTGATGGGAAAAGCCAAGGGAGCAGAGATAAAGCCCTCTTGCTGAAGTTCTGCTATGTTATCAATAGCTGATATCTGTGGGAAACTCCTGATCATGGGAGATGGGCAGGCAGGGTACAGAGAGCACAAAGCAAGCCAGCATCTTTCCTCATCTTCCCTATGTGAAGCATACTTCATGCTACTATGGAAAAAACTTACCAGAGTTTCTAAATGATCTTTGTGCATTATTTTATTTAATACTTACATCAAAATTACAATGCAGGAGTTTCTGTAGTGGTGCAGCAGAAACAAATCCAACTAGGAACCATGAGGTTGAGGGTTTGATCCCTGGCCTCACTCAATGGGTTAAGGATCTGGCATTGCTTCGAGCTGTGGTATAGGTCGCAGGTGTGGCTCGGATCTGGTGTTTCTGTGGCTCTGGCATAGGCCCACAGCAACAGCTCTGATTAGAGCCCTAGCCTGGGAACCTCCATATGCCGCAGGCGTGGCCCTAAAAAGACAAAAGACAAAAAAAAAATTACAATGCAAGTAGTATAATTCTTAAAGTAGAGATGAGGAAACTGAAGCACAGAGAGGCTAAGTAATTAACCTGAAGTCAAATAACCAGTGAATGGGCAAGCCAGGTTTTCAGCCCAATGTACCCTTAGAGCCTATACTCTTAACCTCTTGACTACATGATTCCTCTCTTATGCCCTAATCCACTATGCAAACCACCAGTTTTAAAGGACCACAAGATGTCCTGACCTCCATTTTAAAGAATCACAAGATAGGAGTTCCCACTGTGGCTCAGTGAATTAAGAACCCAACTAGTATCCATGAGGATGTGGGTTCGCTCCCTGGCCTCACTCAGTGGGTTAAGGATCTGGTGCTGCCGTGAGCTTCGGTGTAGGTTGCAGATACAGCTTGGATCTGGCATTGCTGTGGCTGTGGTGTAGGCCGGCAGCTGTAGCTCTGATTCAACCCCTAGTCTGGGAACTGGCTGCCCCAGGTGCAGCCCTAAAAAAAAAAAAAAGGAATCACAAGATGACGTTAGAGAGTTCCCATTGTGGCTCAGTGGTAACGAACCTGATTAGTATCCATGAAGACAAGGGTTCGATCCCTGGCCTTGCTCAGTGGGTTAAGGATCTAGCATTGCTGTGAGCTGTGGTGTAGCTCCCAGATATGGCTCAGATCCTGCATGGCTGTGGTGTAGGCCAGCAGCTGCAGCTCCTATTTGACCCCTGGCCTGGGTACTTCCATATGCCTTGGGTGCGGCCCTAAAAACAAAAGCAGAAAAAAACCATCCAAAAAAACCCCCAAGATGATGTTAAATGCCAACTGAAGACTTCCTCATTTTTCAGATCTCTACCCGAATGCAAATAGCGTTCCGTTTCCCTGAAGGAAAATGATAACTTAAAGGGAAAGATGAGGGAGTTACCATTGCGGCTCAGCAGAAACAAATTTGACTAGTATCTATGAGGACACAGGTTCGATCCCTGGCCTCGCTCAATGTGTTGGGGACCCGGTGCTGCCTGAACTGTGGTGTATGTTACAGATGCAGCTCAGATCCCGCCTTGCTGTGGCTGTGTAACCCCTAGCCTGGGAATCTCCATATGCCAAGGGTGCGGTCCTAAATAGACAAACAAATAAATGAGGAGAGAAACGAGCCCCAGTCTGCTTCAGGCAGTACCACTTTTTTGCCCAGCACTCCTCTTACCCTTGCTGAGAGAGTACCAGGAAGCCCCGTTGGTGATGCCATCTGGGAAGTAATCCCCACAGTTCCAACCTTGGTGCATCCATCCATGTGCATAGGAGTAGACCTTGGCCAGCTGTAGGTCAAGCAGGCAGAAAATGACCTTGAGTGACCCCAACTCATACAGCAATGCTCAGTACTCAGAAGTAGGGTGTGGCCAAGAATCCCACTAGGTATAGACAACTAATTATTTTCTTGAGTTAAAATACCAGCAGGAATAAAGACATTTTATGTGTGTGTGTGTGTGTGTGTGTGTGTGTGTGTAGAGGACCAGAGTTAGGAGATTTGTGTTCTGCTTTCTCCACTATTTGGGGACCAAATTTCTTCAAGTGCAAAGTAAGGGGTGGGGTTGCTCCCTTCCTTTTCCAGTTGCGTTTTGTAAGAGAAATCAAAAAGCAAGCAAATAACTATTTTCTTCACCACAAAGAGAATTATGTATTGGGGGGTGAGAAGTATGTGTTGGAGGGAGGGGAATATATTCAAAATATCTGTAAGTGGAGTTCCCATCGTGGCGCAGTGGTTAACGAATCTGACTAGGAACGATGAGGTTGCGGGTTCGGTCCCTGCCCTTGCTCAGTGGGTTAACGATCCGGTGTTGCCGTGAGCTGTGGTGTAGGTTGCAGACATGGCTCGGATCCTGCGTTGCTGTGGCTCTGGCGTAGGCTGGTGGCTACAGCTCCGATTGGACCCCTAGCCTGGGAACCTCCATATGCCACGGGAGCGGCCCAAGAAATAGCAAAAAGACAAAAAAAAAATCTGTAAGTCTCTTTCATTACTATTTTATAACAGTGGAAAAAGTGAAATTATTGGAGAAGAAAATAATATCCTTGCTATTCAAAGCAACAACTGGTGTTCTTCTCTATATAATTCATTAACTATTGAATTAATGATGTTATATTCTATTAATTATACATTATTAATAACACCAACTATAAAATAATCTGTTAATTGTATTCTATTGCTATTTTGAACTATTATGCAAGCCATTTTTGTGCACATGGTCTATTTTTCATTAATATAGCCTTATTACCAGAAAATTATAAATTAGATCCCTCCACCTCCCAAATTCACATTTAGCGCACTGACTTACCGCCAGCAAGCACTATTATGCTTTTGGCATATTTCTCGCTTGTCATTAAAGTATTTTTTTATATTGTGGTAACTGTGCTATAAAGCTTTTCTATTTACTAACTTTTTCATGAATTTATGGCTTATCACTCAAAGCAAAATGTAATATACTAGACCGTAAGCTCCTAACGAGCAGGAGGTGTTTTCAATCACTTTCTGTTGCCTCATTCCTGCTAGGGTCCTGTGTCACTGATTTGACCTATGTTGTTCTCCTGAGCCCCGATTTCTTCTGGCTAGACAGGAAGCCATGATGCATACCTTCTGGAAAAGCTTGTCATCAGGCGTGGGGGTAGTGGTAGGGTGGCGGAAACCTCGGACCCGGTGCTCAAGGGACTTGTCATATGGGTAATTGGCCACTACTGCCCCTCCATGGAGATTGGCTGAAAGGACAAAGTTGAAGGAGCGGATCCACTGGATCACAGCCTGGGTCTCAGGTTCCACCTGAGGAGAGATGAGAGCCTGGTGGTAAAGCTGCAACTGGAAGTGCCGAAGGGCTGTTCACATGAGCTTGTCAGGGAGTGGCCTGAAAGAGGACATGCCTGATGGGAAGTGGCCTGAGAACAGGACATGTCAGATAGGAAGTGGCCTGAGAGGATGGCATACCTGACAGGAAGTGGCCTGGGAAGACGACAGCAGGTCTGAATAAAGCAGAGTCTTACCAGATATGAGAAGGGCAGATGGGGAAATTTTGATCTTTTGCCTAATAGTTTTAAAAATTAAAAGTGAATGCAACCCTTTTTCAAAAGGAAATCTCATGTGGAACCCCAATATTCAAAATAGCTAAAAAGAGGTCATCCAGGGCAGTGAAACTATTATGCATGATACAAAATGGTGGATACATGTCCTGATGTATTTGCCCAAACCCACAATGTACCAAAGAAAGAGTGAACCCTAATTAGGTAACTATGGACATTTGGGTGATAATAATGAGTTAATATAGGTTCATCAGGAGTTCCCACTGTGATGCAGTGGTTAACGAATCTGACTAGGAACCATGAGGTTTCAGGTTCGATCCCTGGCCTCACTCAGTGGGTTGGGGATCTGGCATTGCTGTGAGCTGTGGTGTAGGTCGCAGATTCAGCTCAGATCCCGCGTTGCTGTGGCTGTGGTGTAGGCTGGCGGTTACAGCTCTGATTAGATCCCTAGCCTGGGAACCTCCATATGCCACAGGTGCGGCCCTAGAAAAGACAAAAAGACCAAAAAAAAAAAGGAAAAAAATATATAGGTTCATCATTGTAATAAATGATGTACCACTCTGGTTGGAGATGCTGATAATGCTAATGTATGGTAATGCTCTATACTTTCCACTCAATTTTACTGTGAAACTAAAACTGCTCAAAAATAAAGCCTATTTTGTTATTATTTTATTTTTTAGGGCCACACCCGCAGCATATGGAAGTTCCCAGGCTAGGTGTCAACTGGGAGCTGTAGCTGCCAGCCTGCACCACAGCCACAGAAACGCCAGATCCAAGCTACGTCTGTGACTTATACCACAGCTCATGGCAATGCCAGATCTTTAACCCACTGAGCGAAGCCAGGGATCAAACCCATGTCTCATGGATACTGGTCAGATTCATTACCACTGAGCCACAATGGGAACTCCTAAAGCATATTTTAAAAAAGAGTGGAAACAAAGAGCAGTTTGAATTAGGGTAGCATGGTTGGAGAACTCAGAGACCCAGATGGGCCTCTCTCTGGCAACAACGAAAGGGTTCCCCAATATACTCACGGCTCCAGTGGTTTCTGGAGCACCTCTATAGAAATGTAGGGCTCTAGTAAATATATCTGAAACGTTCTGGTTTACAGCAATGGTTTTCAACCTCCTCCTTCCCCCAACACATCTGCTGTGATGCTGACACACAGCACACTTTTCTGTGCTCACATCCAAATGTCACAAATTAGAAGTAAATGTAAAATGGACCAGCCTTGGCTAAACAGTGAGATTTTACTCTTTCTCTTCCAGATTATATTGCTAGTGAGTGACAGGAGACTCTAAGGAAAGCCTTGAATTTACTGGAATTGCAGTATAAGTAAATAATGTACAGTCTTCATTGTTCTTCCTCCCCTCAGGATGGATGTGCTTAGGCCATGTGGTGTTAATGTGTTAGTGGCTCCTCCTGCATTAAAGGTCAGCTGTGAAGGCCCTTATCGCTTCCATCCCAAGGGAGACCAAATGAATAATGTTGAGTCTTACCCAGTAACAGTGGATATAATCCCAAAGGCACCAGTCCTGCTCAGTGACCAGGGCTCTGATGCTTTGAAGCAATACTTTCTCCATGTCCTAATTCTCTACGCATCAAGACAAGGCCAGTTTCTCTCCTTTAAGACTGTCTCATCAGGAGCAAGAGACTTCTCGTTGTCCTTTTTTTTTTTTTTGTCTTTTGAAGGCCACACCCACAGCACATGGGGGTTCCCAGGCTAGGGGTTGAATCAGAGCTACAGTTGCCAGCCTACGCCACAGCCACAGCAACTCCAGATCCAAGCCGCGTCTGTGACCTACATCATAGCTCACAGCAACGCTATAGCCTTAACCCACTGAGCGAGGCCAAGGATTGAACCCACTTCCTCTGCCCAGTCTCTAAATTGAGATATTCACAAATAGAATGTTTAAAACTAGCCCATACAGTGTAAGAAACAGGGTGACGGTGATGCTCCAGGGATGGCAGTACTTATTCCAGGGAGCAGGCCCACCATTAGGATGAAACCATTCAATTCTCATGGGGTGGCATTACAGGCCTCCTAGGGAGAGAGGCCTGGGAGCACCAAATGGGATCCTTTGGTTGAGAAAGTAAGGGAAATGAGAGTACGGTGAAGTAGCCAAGGGTCCCACAGAAAGGAAAGAGGAAAAACTATAAGGTTGAGATGGCTTGAATCACTTTCTATAGTTAATTTTTGATACGCATATAGTTCACCACATGTAGAGAGATTTCGCTATGGAATGTTAAGAGGACACTTTTGACAGTTTAGTGCGTGTATAGAATGCTGGAAAAGGAGTCAGAAGACCTGGGTTCTGTTTTATTTTTTCTAATTTGTTATTATTTTTTGGCTCCACCTGCAGTTGTTTGGAAGTTCCTGGGCCAAGGAGCAAACCCGTGCCACAGCAGCAACCGGAGCCACCGCAGTGACAATATCAGGTCCTTAACCTGCTGTGCCACAAGGGAACTCCCAGAAGACCTGGGTTTTAATGCTGAGTCCCTCAATTACTCACTGTGTGAGTTTAAATGATTTCATCCAGGAGTTCCCCTTGTGGTGCAATGAGATCGGCAGGGTCTTGGGACATGGGTTCGATCCTTGGTCTGGCAGAAGGGTTAGGGATCTGGCATTGCTGCAGCTGCAGCTTGGATAGCAACTGTGGCTCGGACCTGATTTCTCACCTGGAAGTTCCATATGCCATGGTGCAGCCAAAAAAAAAAAAATCATTTCATCTATAGGTAATATCTGTAAAATGGGGATGGATAACACTGCTTGATGCACTTACCACACAGTGTTATGATGATCAGCTGAAACCCTAGCTGAGAAAGAACTCTAAAACTGTAAAGTTCTGTGCAATGGTATGATACCACTTTCTCCTCCTTCACCACTCTCAACACTAACATCAAGTAGTCTGCATTCAGTGAAGGGCTCTATGCAGGGGAGGGAATAAATACAAAGAAGCTTATGATACGGTTATCACAGCTCTGGACAGATTAGCACAGAATTAAGTTGATGCTTGAGTTCCCTGGTGGCCAGGTGGGCCTAGTGGTTAGGACTCAGTGCTTTCACTGTTGGTGCCCGGGAACTGGTCTGGGAACTGAGATCCCACATTAAGTCGCTGCACACTGCAGCCAAAAACAAACATACACCAAAAAAAAGTGAATCTGAATTCTTGCTTATTTAGTTAATGTGAAGTTTGCGAGAAGAAAATCCAGATACTGATTTACCTGCTTCTGCAGGCAAACTTCACCTCCTACCTGACTTTTCCAGTTGTCTGGAAGGGGCAAGTGGTGGTTGGGACCTCCGTTCTTCTCATTGTAGTAGATGTAGGTATTGAGATCGGGGAAGTTGCGGTTCAGGTCCACTCCATTTGCATTGTTTCTGCCAATCAGGTACCCAGAGATATTCCGGCCCTAGTGGGAAAAGGGAGAGATGAAAGATGAAGGGTTTTTTGTGTGTTTGTTTTGTCTTTTGGGGGCCGCACTCGCAGCATATGGAGGTTCCCAGGCTAGGGGTTGAATCTGAGCTGTAGCTGCCAGCCTACACCACAGCCACAGCAACGCAGGATCCAAGCCACATCTGCGACCTACACCACAGCTCACGGCAATGGCAATGCTGGATCCTTAACCCAATGAGTGAGGCCAGGGATCGAACCCATGTCCTCATGGATGCTAGTCGGTTTCGTTAACCACTGAGCCACGGCGATAACTCTGAAAGATGAAAGTTTCATACTGATTCCTCTATCTAAAGAACACTGTATAGTTCTATTTCTGCATTAGTTTGATCTATCAAATGATATCACATTTTCTTCAACTCATCCTAAGTCCCAGGGGCATGGTTTCCCTGTAGACCATGTGCTGAAGGTAGAGATCTCAGGAGAAGGTCTAACAAAAGGAGGACGTTGCAGAATAATGGGAAACCCTACTTTTTTTTGTCTTTTTGCTATTTCTTGGGCCGCTTCCACAGCATATGGAGGTCCCCAGGCTAGGGGTCTAATCGGAGCTGTAGCCGCCGGCCTACGCCAGAGCCACAGCAATGCGGGATCTGAGCCACGACGGCAACCTACACCACAGCTCTTGGCAACGCTGGATCCTTAACCCACTGAGCAAGGCCAGGGACCGAACCTGCAACCTCATGGTTCCTACTTGGATTCGTTAACCACTGCGCCACTATGGGAACTCCTGGAAATCCTACTTAAAAAAAAATTTATTTAATCAGAATGGTAAGGAATATGCAGCAAGAAAGTACACTTTTTCAGTTATATAGATATATTTCAGATTATTGTCCATTATAGGTTATTACAAGGTATTGAATATAGTTCCCTGTGCTCTACAGTAAATCCTTGTTGTTTGATCTATTTTACGTATCATAGTTTGTATCTGTTTATCTCAAATTCTTGATTTATCCCTCCCCTCTCCCTTTCCCCTTTGGTAATCATAAATTTGTTTTCTATCTGTAAGTCTGCTTCTGTTTTGCATATAGATTCACTTATATTTTTTTCTTTTTCTTTTTAAAATGGCCACACCTGTCGCATATGGAAGTTCCCAAGTTCCCAGGCTTGGAGTCGAACTGCAGCTACAGCTGCCGGCCTAAACCACAGCCACAGTCACATGGGATCCAAGCTGCTTTTGTGACTTACACCACAGCTCAGGGCAACGCTGGATGCTTAACCCAGTGAACAAGGCCATGGATCGAACCCACAGCCTCATGGCTACTGGTCAGGTTCTTAACCCACTGAGCTGTGATAGGTACTCCTCTAACTTACTTCACTTAGTCTGATATTCTCAAAGTCCATCCATGTTGCTGCAAATGGCAATATTCCATTCTTTTTTATGACTGAGTAATATTCCAGCCATAAGCAGACAATTATTTATTTTCTTAAACCAACTGTCTATTGATGGGCACTTTGGTTCTTTACATGTTTTGGCTACTATGAATAGCACTGCTATGAGCATTGGGTATATGTATCTTTTCAAGTAAATTTTCATCTTTTCTAGATAGATGCCTAGGAATGGGATTGCTGGATCATATGGTAGCTCTATTTTCAGTTTCTTAAGGAACCTCTGTACTGTCTTCCACAGTGGCTGTACCAAATTACATTTCCACCAACAGTGTAGAAGGGAGGGAACCCCTATTTTTTAAAAACAGCTTAATTGAGATATAGCTTACATACCATAACATTCCCTCATTATATGTGTACAATTCAATGCATTTTAGCATGCTTACAGATTGTACAACCATTCCCACAATTTGAGAATATTTCTATCGTCCTGAAAAGAAACCTCACGCCTATTTGCAGTCACTCTAATTTTTACTCCAGCCCTAGGTAATCACTTTCTGTCTCTATGGATTTGCCTTTCTGGACATTTTGATAAGTGGGATATATATAGTGTGTTAGGCTTTTTTCACTGGGCAGAATGTTTTTGAGGTTCCCCCATGTTGTAGGATGTATCAGTACTTCAATCCCTTTTATTTCCAAATAATTCCACTACATGGATTTAACACATTTTGTTTATCCACTCACCAGTTAATAGACTGTATAAGTTTCCTAGGGCTGCTGTAACAAATTACCACAAGGCTAGAGTCTGAAATCAAGAGGTTAGCAGGGGCATGCTCTCTGAATGCTTTAGAGAAAGATCCTTTGACTCTTCCAGTTTCTGGTGGCTGTTGGCAATCCTTGGTGTTCCTCGGCTTCTAGAAGCATCACTGCAATCTATACTTCCGTCTTTACATGGCCTTCTCCCCCCTGTGTTGTGTCTCTGAAACAAATGGCTTTCTTCTTATAAGGACACCAGTCACAGCTGTCTTACTCTCCCTAATCCACTATGACTTCATTTAAACATCATTGCATAGGCAAAGACCCTGTTTCTAAATAAGATCACATTCACAGGTTCCAGGTAGACATGTACTGGAGGGGCCCAGAGGGATACTATGAAACTCTTTATACGGTTTGCTTCTACTTTTTGGCTATTGTGAATAATGCTGTCATGAACATTTGTGTACAAGTGTTTGTGTGAACACATGTTTTCATTTCTAGTTATCTAATAGTAGGGATTGCTGGATCATAAGGTAAGCTCATACTTAACTTTTTCAGAACCTGCTAAACTGTTTTCTAAGGCAGAAACCACCCCTGTGCCCCCCTCTTTATTTGTTTGTCCCTTAAGATCCATGAGCAATAACAACTTCCTGGATCCCTTAATCTCTCTCTGCTCACATTTCACATTTCATCATGTATTCATGCATTCATTCATCCATTTAATCAGTCCACATCTATTTCAGTCCTTCAAAGCCTTCTGGCAGATGCTAAGGAAAGAGATGGGACATTATGCTAGCTTTCTAGGAATTCATGGTATATGTGGGGAGATAGATATATACAAAAATACTTAAAATACATGACATAGTGGAATAGAGATGAGGTCACGAGCCCTTGCACAACTGAAATTCAATTTGATATTCTGTTTGGTCTTAGAGCAAGGAAACAGTGTCCACTGAAGCCCTGTGGACTGGGAGCGGGGAGCCTAAACTGGTGGCCGGTCCTGGAAGCAGAGGAACAGTGGGTCCTAGAATGATGATGATGTACCACTACCACTCTCATATTTTTCTAAGAACTCTTTATTATTCTCGGGTTTCTCTATTTTTCATGGCATTGTGTCATATTTTATTCTTAGATCTCCTTAAGAACATTTTTTGACACTCTCTTAAGTTTCCTATATCAATTTTGTTCCAGTGGAAAACATTTATATGACTTTTTCCATTTGGAGTTTGATTTTTCACTCCAATGAGGTAATGATTTTCCTTATGCTCACAGGGGTCTCCTCTGCTTGCTCATGTATAACCATGGGACTCATAACAGTCCATATTAACAGTTATGATAATTTACCTGTCAGCTGGAGTTCCCGTCATGGTGCAGCGGGAACCAAGCATCAAACTAGGAACCATGAGGTTGAGGGTTCGATCCCTGGCCTCGCTCAGTGGGTTAAGGATCCAGAGTTGCCATGAGTTGTGGTATAGGTCACAGATGTGGCTCGGATCTGGTGTTGCTGTGTGTAGGCCAGCGGCTACAGCTCCGATTTGACCCCTAGCCTGGGAACCTCCATATGCCATGGGTGTGGCCCTAAAAAGACAAAAAGACAACAACAAAAAAATTTACCTGTCAGTCAACTTACTACTCACACTGGGTCATTAGTCAGGCTGGTAGGTAAGGACTTCCCTTAACAGAAAGATCCCATGAACAGGGTTAGCTTATTAGTTTCCTATTACAGGGCAATTATAAATGACCATAACCTTAGTGGCTTAAACTTGCACTATCTAGATCTTACAGTTTTGGAGGTCAGAAAACAGAAAGGGGTCTCACAAAACTAAAATCAAGGTATCAGCAGGGCTGTGTTCCTTCTGAAGTCTTAGAGGAATCTGTTTCCTGACTTTTCCAGCTTCTAGCCAGACATGTTCCCTGACTCATGCATGGTCCCTTCTTTCATCCTCAAAGCCAGCAGCATAACGTCTTCAAATCTCTCTTTGACGATGATTTTCTGTCTCCCTCTTCCACATTTCAAGGACCCCTGTGATTGGTTACACTGGACCCACCCAAATAATCCAGGATATTTTAAGGTCCATTGATGAACAACCTTAATTCTGTCTGTAACCTTTGCCACGTAACCTAACATATTCACAGGTTCCACGAATTAGGACTTGATCATCTTTGGGAGATGGAGCAATATTATTCTGCCTTACCTACAGGTAGCTTCACATTTTGGTGGCCAGGCAGGTCTTCCCTAGGTAGCCATATGGACAGGTTTCCTCTGGGTATGGCAGGTATCTCTGGGAGTTTGAGAACCTGATGGGTCCTCTCTTGGGTTCAGGTTCAAGATCTGCTCCCCTTGAACTCGTACATAGCAGGTGAGCAGAGGTGACTGGCTCCCCAGAGATGGCTCTAGGATGCAGTGGGCTGGCAGGGTATTCCCCACTTCCCCCTCCCCGACCTCATCCCCAAAAGGATGTGGGCAGGTCTGAGGTGCTTCTCCAGTCTCCCCATGGCAATTCAGGGAAGGACCACTAGGACAGCAGCCAGGCTGGGTTCTCCCCCGCACCCCTTTCGAATTGGCCTGCTCTTTTGGAAACTCAAGTCTTGAGGCACATTAATGTCCACCTCTCTGATTTCCAGTGTGTGTGTGGGGTAATGGGGACTATGTTTTCTTTTTTCATTTGTTGAGTCACGTCCGCAGGAGACTGTAAGACTGAAAGGGTCAGATTTGCATTTGGTTCAATATCTTGGCTCCATTTCCCACTCTGCTTCTCCTCACCCCCCAGCCCTATCCTCAAGCAGGTTTAAAATGGGATGGGCTATTAGAGGAGAGATGCTGTGGGGTTCTAACTTGTATGGGACGGAGCCCCACTAGTATAGGTCAGATTCATGAAATCAGAGCATGGAGGGTGGTTGCCAGAGGCTGGGAGGAGGGGAAATGAGAAGTTACTAGCAAAGGGGCATCAAGTGTTTTTTTTTTTTTTAAACCTTTATTATTTATATATATATATATATATATATATATATATATTTATTTATTTATTGCCTTTTCTAGGGCCACTCCCGTGGCATATGGAGGTTCCCAGGCTAGGGGTCTAATCGGAGCTGTAGCTGCCGGCCTACACCATGGCCATGGCAACGTGGGATCTGAGCTGTGTCTGTGACCTATACCACAGCTCATGGCAATGCCAGATCCTTAACCCACTGAGCAAGGCCAGGGATCGAACCGGCAACCTCATGGTTCCTAGTCGGATTCGTTAAACACTGCGCCACGACGGGAACTCCAGCATCAAGTTTTGATTGAACAGGATAGATAAATTCTGCAGATCAGCTGTACAAAGTTGTACTTACAGTCAACAATACTGTACTGGGCACTTAAAAACTTTGTTAAGAGGGTAGCTCTCATTTTGGGTGCTCTTACCACAATAAAACAAAATTTTAAAAAGTAAAAGTACTACATTATAAGTCAACTGTGCTTCAGTTTTTAAAAAAGTGGTGGTTTAGTCTTAAACACAAAAAGACTTTCTAGACTACTCTCAAACATATTTTTATGTTTGTTTGTTTTTGCTTTTTTAGGGCCATACCCAAGGCATAGGGAGGTTCCGGAGCTAAGGGTCAAATCGGAGCTACAGGTGCTGGCCTACGCCAGAGCCACAGCCACGCCAGATCCGAGCTGTGTCTGCGACCTACTCCCCAGCTCATGGCAATGCTGGATCCTTAGCACACTGAGTAAGGCCAGGGATCGAACCCACAACCTCATGGTTCCTAGTCAGATTCATTTCTGCTGCACCCACAACAGGAACTCCTCAAACATATTTTTAAGTGGGAAAGAAACCTCTTTAATTTATACCCCCCTCCAAAAAAACCCTCCAAACAAACCAGGTTTAAACACAGTTTTAAAGGAATACATCCATGTTTACTGCAGATGCCTGGCTTCATTCCTGAGAATTCTAATTCAGTAGACTGTCGTGGGGGATGGGGGGACCTACACCTGATACACAGCCACAAAAGAATTGCTGATTTAACGTCAGGCACACTGATACTTTGAATTTTTGTTAGGAAATAAAGTGAAAGCCCATAAACATTTTTTCTTATCTGCCCCCTCCAAAATGTGACTCTAAAATAATTAAAAAGCTGATAAAGGAAAAAAACCACTACAGAAATATAATAAAGAATCTAGAACTAACCCACCTCCTTGCAATTCTGAGAAAAGCTCCTTCTTTCTCTTTTCCCCCCAAACACAAATGGAAGTATAGTGTGTGAGGAAGCAGAATATTTAGGGTTTGAAGCTAAAAGTTTGGGGAAGAAGGGCTATTTTGCAACATCCCTTCACACCTGTTTAGTATTTCCCAGTTGACCACGTGTGGTCCCTGCTATTGCCCCATCGACACTCACAATGACATGGAGAGGTAAACTGGAAAGCCGCCTTGGAGGGAAGCAGAGCGCAGAGAGAACCCGTATCCATTGCTTAGGGCACTACAGGGCTGAAGCCAAGACTTCATACTTTCTCAGGTTTTTGCTCTATCACATCGTGGCCTTGTCCCCTGGCTTTTCCTTGCTGCCTAAGAGGGCTCTGCTCTCCGCAGGGCCTACCCCTCCCCTGGGCTCCGTACCTGGGCAGCGGCCACCTCGTAGCCATCAGGGTTCATGGACGGCAGGATGTGAATGCGCGTGCTCTCCACCAGCTGGATGATCCGCTGGTTCCCGTTTCGGAACTCCTCACACAGGAACTCCGACAGCTGCAGCAGCAGCTCGCGGCCCAGCACCTCATTGCCGTGCATGTTCCCCACATACTTGACTTCTGGTTCCACTGCCAGCGGGAGAAACAGACATAGGGAGATTTTTTAAAAAGTTGGGGGAAGTTTGCAAGCGCCAGTGATTCCTAACAATGCAAAGGGTTGTTCTTTTTGTCAGTAATGAATAAAAGAAAGCCTCATGCTATTGTTAGGTCTTTTCTGATAATCCATGTGCCTCCTTTGAACAAACTGCAACTACAAATGCTATCAAAATTCATGCCAGGGATAAAAATGTCTACTATTTATTGAACCCCTTCTGTGTACTAGGCATTTATGTTCTTGCGAATCTTCAAGGAAACCTGTGAAGCAGGCATTATTAGCCTTAGGATGAGGGTCCTGAGAAGGAGTTCAGTAACTTATCAGAGGTCATCCAGCTGATTAATAACAGGGAGTACCTGTCGTGGCTCAGTGGTTAATGAATCCGACTAGGAATCATGAGGTTGCGGGTTCAATCCTTGGCCTTGCTCAGTGGGTTGAGGATCTGGCATTGCCGTGAGCTGTGGTGTGGGTCACAGAGGCGGCTCAGATCCTGCATGGCTGTGCCTCTGGTGTAGGCTGGCAGCTACAGCTCTAATTGGGCCCCTAGCCTGGGAACCTCCATATGCCGCAGGAGCAGCCCTAGAAAAGGCAAAAAGACAAAAAGACAAAAAAAAAAAGGGGGGGGGAATCAAAGCCAAGGTGGCACGGAGGTAGCTTGATGCCTCTCAGAGACAAATCTTTTCAGGATAAGGATGGTATTTTCCCAAGATCTGCTGGCCTAAAGTTCTCTAGGTTATAGCACCACAGTTCTTAATCATACCAGTTGAAAATTTAATTTTCCTCATTCTCAGGAAACTAAAATCTCCCCTCATATCTGAGAATGCTGTGTCTTGAGACACAGAGTAGGAAGGAGTCTACATGTGTTGCATTCCTAAGTCTTTTCTTTGGCTGTGTTAACTGTTCGGTTGAAGTAAGAAGTGAGGTCATGAGCACAACCAGGAGTGCTCCGGGTGGGAAAATCAACCGGCCCCAGATGGAGCTCAAGAAGCTGTTCAAGCAACGGTGGGTGTTGAGCCGGAAGCAGTGACTGAAGCACCGTGTGGTCAGAGTCGTGATAGTGGAAGGGCTGATCACACGGCACCACCTCAGGAAGCGGGCGTCCAGGGCACATGTCAACATTCCTCCATCTGGGAAGAAGTGCAGAAAACTCCTCCAGCAGATCTGGCTTGCCCAGAAAGAGAAAGCAGCAATGGAAGTGGAAGCCCTCTATGAACTAGCTAGCACTAGAAATTCAGAGCCAAAATTGAAAACGAAGACAAAAGCCCCCCAGGATGTAGACATGGAGGACCTCACAAATCAGAGCTGAATTGCACACCCCTCGCGCCAAAAGATTCTCAGCTGGAGACAGGAGAAGACTCCATGGTCGTTTCAAAGGACTTTGGAGAAGGCGTTGCTCCTTTTCACTCTCCCCAGGGTCCTCTTCCCGGATGGCCTAGTGACCTGACGTGAAGGGGTGTACTGAGAGGAAGAGGGTGGAAAAGAAAGATTGGAGAGGGAGGGGGGGTCCTGGTCAGTCTGCTCTATTCGTAATAAAGCCCTAGAGTTCTCACTGAAAAAACAAACAAAAGAAGTGAGGTCATGAAAAGAGCCTCGAGAATCACTTAAAGAAAATCATTCCTGGAGTTCCCACTGTGGCACGCTGGGATTGTTGGCGTCTTGGGAGCATTGGGAGGCAGCTTCGATCCCCAGCCTGCACAGCGGATTAAGGATCTGGTGTTGCCGCAGCTACAGCTTAGATCCAACTGTGGCTCAGATCAGATCCCGGGCCTGGAAACTCCATGTGCTGGAGGAAGGTCGGGCGGGGGGGGGGAAGGAAAATCATTCTTGTCTCCTTTGAAAAGGAAGGAGAAAAGCTCTTTCCAAGTGAGTTACCTTCCACCCAACACTCTCCTGCCTCCATAACTTTTCTGAGTCTCTACCTCTTCATCACCGCATGTCTAAGTCCCCCTCACTGTCCTCCTAGGCTCAGTTCAAATGCTCCTTACTCCACCAAGCCATCCGAGTTTTCCTTGCTGGGAGAGAACTCGCTGTTGAATGTCCCTGTGATGACACTTAAACCTCCGACTGTGAGTTTTGCCTAATTTGGTACATGTCCTATTTCCTTTCCTTTGGACCTGGACTTTGAAATGTATGCCATTTTTAATTTTCTTTAGGATACAATCCATTGTTATTTATCTTGGTAAAGCTATAGCAGTCTTTCCCAAAGGCATGTCTATAACCCATAAGGATTGTATGGTAGATTTTCCATCATGTGCATCCTTTAATTTTTGCATATTTCTTTCCTCTTACTATGTCTTGCTTACTTTTCTTGTTAGGTTATCTCTTCTTTTAGAAAGGATGGTGACAGATGGAAGGTAGCATTCTTCAACATCCTTGCTCAGCAAAATAAAATTTGGAAAATATATTTTAGTCCCCTCGAATCTCTCTTATTCACTAAAAATTGTATATATATGTAAGTGTGTCTGTTTAACGTCTGTGAAATCCAAAAGTCTGGGAATCACGGTGCTATAGATCACCTAGCAAAGTGCTTTGCTCTTAGCAGGTGCTCTATGTAAAATGCGTTTGTCTCTACTTTCCATAAATCCAGAATATAGCCACATCTCCTAACAACCACTGCCGTCATTCTGGTTCAAGCCCTCGCATTCAAGTGCCTGGATTATTACAATAAATCTCCTACTTGAACTCCTTGCATCTGCCCAGCCATTCAAATATATTCTCCTGAGTCAGCAGTTGGCAAACTTTTCCTGTAAAGAACCAGACAGTAAATCCTTTGGGCTTCATAGACTATTGCACCTTTTTTTTTTTTTTTTGTCGTTTTGCCTTTTCTAGGGCTGCACCCACAGCATATGGAGGTTCCCAGGCTAGGGGTCCAATCTGAGCTATAGCCGCCAACCTACACCACAGCCACAGCAACTCGGGATCCAAGCTGCGTCTGCGATCTACACCACAGCTCACGGCAACGCTGGATCCTTAACCCCACTGAGCAAGGCCAGGGATCGAACCTGCAACCTCATGGTTCCTAGTCGGATTCGTTAACCACTGAACTCCTGGACTATTGTGTCTTTGTTGAAGGCACTCAGTGCTTCCCGTGAAAACAGACATAGATGATACAAAAACAAATGGGTATGACTGTGTTTCTGGGAAACTTTATTTACTAAGACAGGTAGCTGGTCCTCAAGGTTCTAGTTTGCTGACCCTTGTTCTGAGAGATCTTTTAAAAATTTGAGTAAGATCATGCACTCTTCTGCTTAAAACCCTCCAGTGGCTTCTCACTTCACTCAGAGCAGAAACCAAAACTTCTGCAAAGGCCTGTCAGGCCCCATGGGAACGCCTCCTACCTTAGACTCCCGACAGCTCTGCTGACCTGGCTTTTCCACGGTTCACTCTGCCGAAGCCACAGGGGCCTCCTTGATCCTCACACACGCCAAGCACAGTCCTGCTCCTCCTCTGTCTGCAGTGTTTTCCTTCCCAATATCAATATGGCACCTCCATCACGTGCTCAAAAAACACCTCAAACGTTTCCTAAAAAGCAACAACCCCATCCCCCCACTCAACCCACAATCCTCCGCGACTCCCCCTTTCTCTTTCCTGGTTTCTTTTTCTCAGTGGCACTTATTTTCTTTTTTTTCTTTTTTTTTTTTAATTTTCGTCAGATGCTCTTTTATTTTTTAATTTTTTTATTTATTTTATTTTTTGTCTTTTTGCCATTTCTTGGACCGCTCCTGCGGCATATGGAGGTTCCCAGGCTAGGGGTCTAATCAGAGCTGTAGCTGCCAGCCTACGCCAGAGCCACAGCAACGCAGGATCCGAGCCGCGTCTGCGACCTACACCACAGCTCACGGCAACGCCGGATCGTTAACCCACTGAGCAAGGGTAGGGATCGAACCCGGAACCTCATGGTTCCTAGTCGGATTCGTTAACCACTGCACCACAGCGGGAACTCCTCAGTGGCACTTATTTTCATCTGATATAACACATATTTTACTTAGTTGCCTATTTATCGCCAGCCTTACGCTGCTAGAATGAAGCCCTGAAGGCAGGGTCTCTGTGGTCTATTCAGAGTCTATCAAAGCGCTGGAGTAAATAATCAGGAATATCTGTGGGATAATTAAGGAATGAATGAAAGGAATGAATGGATGGACAGCTAAAGTACAGAGAAAAGAGGGATTAGGGAGTCAGAAGAGCAGGAAAAAGCTTCAGGAAAAGCCTTCGATGCTAGAAAGCAGAGGAGCCACCAAGGAAGGGGCATGGAGTGAGGGGCTAAGCCTCAAGGTTCATTAGCACCCACAAGCTGCCACAATGAACACACAACCCGAGCAAAAGCAGTGCTTGCTCTGCAAGCACAGCTTCAAAGCAAAGCCCTGCCCTCACCTCGCCTTCCCTGAGCCAGTCTCCCACCCCTGCACTGCACCTGCCCTCCCCACTGGCCACGTAATATTCTGAAACTGTCATGGACAGAATCCACTGGGTGTGAAGTTGTCATTGAAGATTTTTAAGCAAGGGAGAGAGGGGATTAAATCCATATTTGGGCGTCTGGCATCTGGGTCTTAAACGAAAGGTTTGGAGAGTGGTGGCAGTTAAGAGTTAGGGGAACAGTCCGAAGCCTCGAGCAAGAATTTAGCCAGGTGGTAATGGGATTTGGGCTGGAGGGAAGGGTGTGGAAGTGGAGAGGAAAAGAGAGATTTGAGGGTGACAGTTTGAAGGAGGAACTGACATACCTGAATGTCACAACTGCTGTAAATGAAGCCGTAAGGAATGAGAAACAAATGTCCATCAATAAACAAACAGTGGGACATAACCATGCAACCATGGACTATTATGCAGCACGTAACAATAACGTAGATCTACATTTAGAGACACAGATACTATTCATCAAAGACTATGAGATGAGAAAAGCAAGTATAATATGATTCCATTTTTATATAAAACTATGTATGTGTGTGTTTGAGGGAGGTGGCTTAAACATGCATAGAAGAAAGTCTAGAAGAATATGCATCAATATGTCAACAACGGTCAGCTGTGAGTGGCGGGATTATGGTGAGGTTTTTTTTTTTCTTATCTAACTGCTATTTTTATCTAAACATGGATTCCTTGTATAATAGAGACAATCTAGCAAAAAAGAATGAAATGAATATCCCAGACCTCAAACTCTCTCCAGGACCCCATACCCTTACCATACTGTCATTCCCCAAAGGGATACCCTTAAACTCTTGTACGTTTCCTGGCAGAACTAGAAGGGCTGGTCCTCCTGAGGCATTAGCTAGGGGCGGGCAGAAGAGGAGCCAAAAGGGAGAAAGAAGGGTAACGGGAGGGAAAGCACGGGGGATGGGATGGAAGCAGGGAGCGAGACTCACCTTTTACCAATAAGGTCTTGAGCAAACAGAACCCAAGGAGGAGGAACAGACTGGAGCCTGCCTTGGGCTTGGAGCCCCCCAGAGGCAGGGGCCTTTTGAGGGCTAAGCTAGGAAATATGTGGCCCAGGCTGAGGAGGTGGTGATACACAATGGGGGAAGGAGTCCACAGACTCCCCGGACACTACCCCAGTTACCGGATTGGGAAGGGAAGGGTCCTACCCCCCACAAACTTGAAGACCTGCTCAAGGCTTACAGGGCTCGTGGTTTCCAGGGTAGTCACTGAATTCCAGCACGTAGAGGTGTCTCCCCTTCACGCTGCGCCCGATGCTGTAAACCCGAGTGATATAGGGGCATTCGTTGTGCACCTTGTACAGCATTCGCACGAGGTCATCATAGCGGTGGTGGCGAAAGGTCACCGGGGCAACCAACTTGAAGAGAAGGAGGTGGAGGAAGATTGCGACCAGGTCTGACATCTTGCTGGGCTTTTTCAGAGAGTCACTAAAACGGACCCCACTTCTTCCACTAACCAGTCAGAATCCGAGGGCCAAGCTCGTCCTAGTTTCCCCTCCAGTAAACACCCGTGTAATGGGACCCAGGAAAGAAAGTTCAAAACGGTCTCTCCTGAGCCAGAAATTATTTGTGTGGCTCTGGAATAGCTGCTCACCTCCCCTCCCCCATCGCTCTGCCTCTCCTAATCCCCGAAAACCCTTTGAAAGGTTTTTGCACTTACCCAGATTGGGCAGTTTCACTGATTCTGGTTTACTGATTAACTGGATTGTAAACAGACTTCAATAAATAGTTGCTTATAACCCTTTGATTCCCAGAGAATTTTGAGAAACTTGGCCTGTCCTTGTGCCCTATTTTAAAGCACAGAGAGGAGTATTAAAATAGAGTACTTTGTTCTTTTGATTCACCCTGCATCCTATCTTTCTGAAGCATGGCTCTGTCTTGGCCCTTTTCTCCTCAAACATCTTTCAACTGATACCACTGAGAAAATGAAAAGATGAGCCACAGGTTGGAAGAAAACAATTGCCACTCATATATCTGACAATATATCCAGAATAAATCAAGAACTCTTACAACCCAATTTAAAAGTGGGCACAAGCTCCCAAAGCAACAGAAATAAAAGCAAAAAGAAACCAGTGGGACCTAATCAAACCAACAAACTTTTGCACAGCAAAGGAAACCAAAAAGAAAACAAAAAGATAATTTATGGAATGGGAGAAAATAGTTTCAAATGATGCAACTGACAAGGGCTTAATCTCTAAAATACACAAACTACTCATACAACTCAACAACAAAAAAGCCAACAAGCCAATTGAAAAATGGGCAAAAGATCTGAATAGACATTTCTCCAAGGAAGATATACAGATGGCCAACAGGCACATGAAAATATGCTCAATGTTACTGATTATTAGAGAAACGCAAATCAAAACTACCATGAGACACCATCTCACACCAGTCAGGAGGGCCATCATTAATAAGTCCACAAATAACAAATGCTGGAGGGGCTGTGGAGAAAAGTGATGGGAATGTAAGCTGGTACAACCTCTATGGGGAATGGGAATGTAAACTGGTGGGAATGTAAGCTGGTACAACCACTGTGAGGAACAGTAGGGAGGTACCTTAGAAAACTATACATAGAACTACCATATGAGCCAGAAATCCCACTCTTGGGTATATATCTGGACAAAAGTTTCATAAAAAAGACACATGCACCTGTATGTTCATTGCAGCACTATTCACAATAGCCAAGACATGGAAATAACCTAAATGTCCGTCGACAGACAATTGGATTACGAAGATGTGGTATATATACATAATGGAATACTAATCAGCCATCAAAAAGAACAAAATAATGCCATTTGCAGCAACAGGAGGGAACTAGAGACTCTCATACTGAGTGAAGTAAGTCAGAAAGAGAAAGACAAATACCATATGATATCACATATCTGGAATCTAATATATGCCACAAATGAACCTTTCCACAGAAAAGAAAACCATGGACTTGGAGAATAGACTTGTGGTTGCTAATGGGGAGAGGCTGGGGGAGAAAGAGGGGGAGGGAGTCAGATGGATGGGGAGCTTGGGGTCAATAGATGCAGACTATTGCCTTTGGAATGGATTAGCAATGAGATCCTGCTGTGTAGCACTGGGAACTATGTCTAGTCACTTATGATGGAGCCTGATAATGTGCGAAAATAGAATGTGTACATGTATGTGTAACGGGGTCACCATGCTGTACAGTAGAAAATTGACAGAACACTGTAAACCAGCTATAATGGAAAAAAGTAAAAATCATTATACAATAAAAAAATGTGGGCCAAAGATCTGAATAGATATTTTACTGAAGTAGATTCATGAATTACTAATAAACACATGAAAGATGTTCAACGTTATTGGTCACTGAGGAAATGCAATTTAAAACCACAATGAGATACCACTTCATAGCCACTAGAATGGCTATATTCAAAAAGACACAATAACAAGTGTTGTTGAGAATAGGGAGAAACTAGAACCCTAACCAACATATCATCGATGGGAACATAAATAGTGCAGCCACTTTAGAAAACAGTTTTGCAGTTTCTTAAAAGTCTGAACATATATTTACTACACAACCCAGCTATTTCACTCCGAGATATCTACCCATGAGAAACGAAAATACATGTCCACACAAAAACTAGTTATGTGAATGTTCATAGCAGTATTATTCACAATGAATGAAGAGTGGACACAATCTAAACATCCATTACCTGGTGGATGAACAAAATATGGCGTATTCATAGGATGGAATATCATTTCACAATGAAAAGTACTGATATTGTACAAGATGGGTGAACATTAAAAATATTACACTCAGTGAAAGACAAAAGGTCACAGATCATAGGATTCAGTTCACATGAGATGTTTAGAGAAAAACATAATAGAGACAGAAAAGTAAATTAGAGGTTAGATTGGGGTGATTGTACAACTCTGTACATATACTAAGATTCACCAAATTATAAATGGGAAGCAGATGAATTTTATGTTATACAAATTATATCTCAATAAAGTTTTTTGTTTTTTTGTTTTTTTTTTTTCATTTTTGGCCGCCCTGCGGCACATGGAACTTCCAGGCCAGCATCAGATCCGAGCCATAGCCATGACCTAAGCCAAAGCTGTGGCAATGCCAAATCCTTAACTCACTGTGCTGGGCTGAGGATCAAATCTGTGTCCCAGTGTTCCCAAGACACAGCCGATCCCACTGTACCACAGCGGGAGCTCCAATAAAGCTGCTTTTAAAAAAAGAAATAAAAATAATTAGGTACACCCCTCTCCCCCAGGTTAACTATAAATTTATCATAAAACACAAAAATCCCATACCTAGGATTTCCTGTCGTGGCTCAGTGGTTATTGAATCTGACTAGGAACCATGAGGTTGCAGGTTCGATCCCTGACCTCGCTCAGTGGGTTAGGGATCTGGCATTGCTGGGAGCTGTTGTATAGAATGTAGATGCGGCCCAGATCCTGTATTGCTGTTGCTATGGTGTAGGCTGGCGGCTACAGCTCTGATTAGACCCCTAGACTGGGATCCTCCATATGCCTTGGGTGTGGCCCAAGAAAAGGCAAAACGACAAAAAAAAAAAAAAATCCCATACCTACCCAAGAGAACAAAGATTTGTACTTAAGAATATTCATAGCAGCATTATCCATAAGGACCAAAAAATGGAAACTACCCAAATGTCCATCAATTGGTAGATAAATAAAACATGTGGTCTACCTCTACAATTGAACAGGATTCAGCAAAAGGAAGGAATACAATATGCTACAACATGGATGGACTTCAAAACACTATACCAAGTGAAAGGAGCAAACATAGGAAACCCACTTATTGCATGATTCCAATTTTAAGAGATGTCCTACGAAAGTAAACCTACAGAGACAGAGGGCAAAGAAGTGACTGTCTAGGGCGGGGAATAGGAGTTGGGAATGGAATTCACTGTAAATGGGCAGGAGGGCTCTCAGTGGAGTGATCTGAATATTGTAAAACTGGGTGACGGTGATGGTTGTACAACTTGGTAAATTTACTAGAAATCACTGAACTGCACACTGAAAATGGGTGACTTTGAGGGCATGCAAATTACACTTTAAAAAAGTTATTTTTTATAAAACAGTTTCAGTGGATTTCCATGCACTGGAGTATCAAATCAACATGCTTCTGCCTGGTTTCCAAGTCCCTCCTACCAGGTCCAATTGTGACTTCTCTCCTGGGCAGCCCCTGCTACCATCTTTGGAGTGTGCCCTCATTGCCTGCCTTCCTGTTTGCTGCTCCTGCTGTTTCCCCAGGTAGCTTAACCCGGCTCTAAACCCTAGGTCTTCCTCATGTCCCCTTAAAACTGCTGTTACCATCACTCTTTGTATCTCCAGTCTTCTGATTTGCCTCTTGTGCATTAGCCACCATGCTGGGTGTTAGGCTAGAGCGAGGCCCTGCTGGTGTACCATTCCTGCCATCCAGAACATTCAACAGCCTCTAGCACAGAGCCTCCATGGAGCACAGGTGCACATCTGTGGAATGAGTGAACAAACAGACTTACCATTGACTTTTCCTCTTGCAACTGTTGCTCTGCCTTCAGCAAACTTTCCCAAAGAAATCCTATGATTTTATAACCTGTCAGCAAAGACAGCTATCAACTCTTGGATATATTGGGTGAACAAAGTATAGCCAGGTCAGTGTGGTCCAAGGATGGTCCAGAGAGTTGGCCCCAAATACATACCAAACTGGCAGTACCACAGAATGAAAAACTCTAGGATTTTATACCCACTACTAAAATCCCATAATTTCCTGGTGAGATTCTGACACCCCGGTGGGGAGGGCAGGCGTCAAGAGAGAAGGCCCATTTCAAGGGCGTCACTAATGCGGTTACACACAAAGCCCTTGACCTAGGACTGATGACGTAAAATTTATATTTTAAGGTAGGATTGAAAAAATTAAAATTTAAAAATTAAAATAAAAATTTCTGTGTTTGTTTGGACCTCTTCCCTGCCTCCCTCATGTGCAGTGTACACCTGCATTACACATTAACCAGAGCTCCTCAAAGATGGCCTGCTCTACTGTAAAGATCAATATTTTTTTCTTTCTTCTGATGCTAGCAATGTAACTTCTTAAAAGAATAGTGTTCTTTCCAAGCTCTGCAGAAGGGCATGGTGACTTGCTGCTGGCCTTGTATGGGTCTACCCAAATCATGTATCCTTGGTGAACTTTATGTAAAATATCGGCATGTCATTTGGATGTATGATCCTTTATCTGGAAAATGTATATGACCACACCTTTGACTTCTAACAGGTGAAACAATTTTCAGAGCTTTCTGAGAATCTGCTCCCCAGGTTATAATCCTCAGTCTAGCACAGATAAAATTCTTTTTTTTTCCTTGAGAGTTAATTGAATTTTGGTCAACAGGACAATATCTACTGTCACTACTGAAGGCTTGGTTTAGTGGCCCCTTGATCACCCCCAAGTTATTTCTCTGCAGAAGAATTCCCATTTCTCTGGCGAGTGTACCTGTAGTTCTTATGGTGACCTCACTCATGCTGAAGAGATGACACCCATTCTCTAGAAGGGGGATGTACCCTCCCTGCCTGTATGAGCGCTGGGCTATTGTAAACCGGAAATCCTCTGTATATCAGAGCTGAGATTAATACTCCTCTTGAATTTCACATGGGAGTACCCGAGCATATGCCCTGAAGCCAGAGGGCGTATAATGCCTCTCAAAGCAATCAGAAATGGAAGGTACTTTAGTGCCAGGGGGACAGGATATTTAATTTAATTAATTAATTAACCTTTTTTAGGGCCATACCTGTGCCATATGGAGGTTCCCAGGCCAGGGGTTGAATCGGAGCTATAGCTGCCGGCCTACACCACAGCCACAGCAACGCAGGATCCAAGCTGTGTCTGCAACCTACACCACAATTCATGGCAACACTGGATCTTTAACCCACTGAGTGAGGCCAGGGATCGAACCTGCGTCCTCATGGATGCTAGTTAGATTCGTCAACCGCTGAGCCACGATGGGAACGCCTTTATTTTTTTATTTTTATTTTTTGATGGGATAGGATATTTAAAAAAAATTTTCTGGCGTCGAGATATAATTGACATATAACTTGTGTACATTTCAGGTATACAAAGTGATAATTTGATACATGAATACATTGCAAAATGACAATCACATTAGGGTTCATTAACACCTCCATCATCTCATGTAACTGTGTATGTGTGTGTGTGATGAGAGCATTCAAGACCACAGTTTGCGGTGAGTAAATGCAAACTATTACATTTAGAATGGATAAGCAATGAGGTCCTGCTGGGTAGCACAGGGAACTATATCCAATCACTTGTGATAGAACATGATGGAAGATAATATGAGAAAAAGAATATATATATATGTACGACTGGATCACTTTGAGATACAGCAGAAACTTACAGAACATTGTAAATCAACTATACTTTAATTCAAAAAAGTTAAGGAGTTCCCGTTGTGGCGCAGTGGTTAGCGGGTCCGAGTGGGAACCATGAGATTGCGGGTTCGATCCCTGGCCTTGCTCAGTGGGTTAAGGATCCGGTGTTGCTGTGCACTGTGGTGTAGGTCACAGACGCGGCTCGGATCCTGCGTTGCTGAGGCTCTGGCGTAGGCCGTGGCTATGGCTCCAACTGGACCCCTAGCCTGGGAATCTCCATATGCCACGGGAGCGGCCCTAGAAAAGGCAAAAAGACAAAAAAAAAAAAAAGTTAAAGATCTACTCTCTTAGCAACTTTCAAGTATATAACACACTACTGTTAACTATAGATACCATCTGTACATAAGATCCCCAGAACCTGTTCACCTTATAGTTGGGAGCTTGTACATCTCATTCCCCCCCAGCCTGGGCCCCAGCCAATGACCATTTTACTCTGCTTCCAGAGTATGGCTTTTGTAGATTCCACATATAAGTGAGATTATATAGTATTGGCCTTTTTATGTCTGGCTTATTTCACTTAGCATATGCAGAGGGAAACAATTTTTTTTGTCTTTTTGCCTTTTCTAGTAGGAAACCCTACTCTTTTTTTTTGTTATTTCTTGGGCCGCTCCCATGGCATATGAAGATTCCCAGGCTAGGGGTCTAATTAGAGCTGTAGCCGTCGGCCTACGCCAGAGACACAGTAACTCGGGATCCGAGCCGCATCTGCAACCTACACCACAGCTCACGGCAACGCCGGATCCTTAACCCACTGAGCAAGGCCAGGGATCGAACCCGCAACCTCATGGTTCCTAGTCGCATTCATTAACCACTGAGCCACAATGGGAATTCCAGAGGGATAAAATTTTAAATGCAAGTTTGACTCCCTCTTAAGCATATGACCTTAAGTAATTAACTTCTACAATCTCAGCTTCTTTCTGTAGAAGATGGAGAAAAAACAGCTACTTCCTCATGAGTTGTGCAGATCAAACAAGATAATGTAGGTAAGGCCTTTTGCACAGTGTCTGGCACACAGTAAGTGCTTAATAAATACTAGCAGTATTAATAGTAGCAGCAGCAGCATTAAGCATCTATCTGTTTGTGCTAGAGACCAGGCCAGGTGATCGGGATACAATTCATTCACTCAACAACAATGAGTAAAGGCCTTACTTGTATTATTATTATTTATGATATAGAATAAAACCAACAATTTTCCATGACCATGTGGTGCTCACAAGCACTGTATTCAGGGAAGAGCGATGGATGTAATGAACCACACTGGCCATTGAGCAAGCTGTCACCTAACCTAGTTCTGGAGGATCCACTTGTCTGACATCCTCCCAGGGTCTGGACTCAAATCTTGGGAAGTCAGACCTGCACATCAGACCTGGAGGATATGTGGGCGCTGAATCAGAGAGTCCTGCTTCCTCCTGTGGTAGGGGTAACCACGGCGCCCATAGGTGTTTGCCTCCTAATCCCTGGAGCCCATGAATATGTTGTGTTACTCAGCAAGAGAGAATGAAGTTTGCAAATGGAATTAAGGTTGCTGATCAGTTGATTGTGAGATGGAGAGATTGTCCGGGTGGGCCCAGTGTGATCACAAGTGTCCTTACAAGTGAAAGAGGAAGGCAGGAGGGTCAGAGTCAGAGAGATGAGATGTGAGAAAGGCTCAGTGGGCCATCGATGGCTTTGAAGGTGGAGAAAGAGGCCAGGAGCCAAGGAGTGCAAGTAGCCTCTAAAACAGCAAAAGCCTAGGAAACACATTCTTCCCTAGAGCTTCCAGAAAAGGATGCAGCCTTGCCGATCCTGGCTTTTAGTCCAATGAGACGCATTTCAGATGTCTGCCCTCCAAAACTGTAAGATAACAAACGGGTTAAGCCACAACCTTGGTGGTACTTTTTGCCCCCAGTAGGAAGTGAATACACCCCTTGGGCAGGTGCTCTTGGCCAGACCACTTGTCTGACATCCTCCCAGGGTCTGGACTCAAATCTTGGGAAGTCAGACCTGCACATCCTTGTTTAGGCATATGAACCAAACTTCCCAACCCACAGCTTCAGTTATCTTAGTTTTAAATTTTCTTTTTAGGAGTTCCCTTTGGCTCAGTGGTAATGAATCCGATTAGGATCCATGAGGACATGGGTTCGATCCCTGGCCTTGCTCAGTGGGTTAAGGATCCTGCGGTGCTGTGTCTGTAGTGTAGGCTGGCAGCTGCAGCTCTGATTGGACCCCTAGGCTGGGAACTTCCATATGCTGAAGGTGCAGCCCTAAAAAAGCAAAAAAAAATTTTTTTTTAAATCTTTCTATCTTCCAGCAATGGCTCTGAGCTTCTGCAGAATAGTCTCAATGTAATTTAAGCCTGCTTAAGAAATTATTAGCTGACTAGACTTATAAATGAGCCCAAGAATCCAGCTCAATTCAAGTCAGCAGTGACTCTGAGAGCAATTTGGGATTTAAGGGTTAGGCCAGTGCAGGGCAAAAGGAACCTGGCCGAGCGTGGAGAGTAAGGAAATTGAGGACAGATCTTCCAGTTCTTTGTCTGGAATGTTCTTCTCTCAGCTCATCTTCTACTTCTAACATTACCCAGTGCTCAACTACACATGGAGACCTTCGCCCAGTATCTCATCTAAAGAGGCCTCTCCTGGTTATGCTCAGTCTTATCTCCTATTTATTTCAATCAGAGTATTTGACTTGGTAATTATCTCATTCATTCATTTACTTGTTTATTGTCTACTGGCTGCCTCTCCCAATAGAAGAGAAACTCAATGAAGGCCAAGCGTAACTTATCTCACTGTTCACCACTAAATCCTAGTACAATGTGCTGGGTAAATTTTAAAATGAAGGAGGTAACATATGAACTGAGATCTGAGCGAGTAGATGGTAACCAGATAAAACCGGGGGAGGAGTGTGTGTTTAGGGAGAAGTTTGAGAGGGAAGCGCTCATTGATTCCTCTGTGTCACCCTGACGCTGCTGGAGTCTGCTAGGGGCTGTTCTTAAATTCCTTCTCTTTCCCTGCACTTAATCCCAAATGATCTCATCCACACGTCTCACTATAAACTGATGACTCAAATTTATGTCTCTTGCTTCTATTTCTCTGAACCCCAAAACTGTATTTCCAGTGGCCTACCCCACACCTCTGTGAGGATTTCTAACAGGCACTTGTGCCTAAGGTCACCATCCCCCTCCAGTCCCTGGAGCCAGAACAGAGCCTTCCAGATACACACTGTGTCCACAAATGGCACCAAATGACAACAGGTCAACTGGATGAGGAGAAACTGACTCTGTCCCCTTCACTCCCTGTTCACCTTGCCCTGCTTAATAGCTCTTCAAAGCACTCACTACCATCTAACATATTGTATATTTAATTGTCTGTTTATTGTCTTCTCTCCCTATGAAGATACAGGTGCCTTGTGTGCAGAGAACTGATCTCTTATTTTCGATGTCTCTCCAGCAACTAGACAGGGGCCTGGCATGTATGAAGTTCCCACTAAATACTCGTGGCATGAATGGCTGAACAAGTAACTGATATAACCCACATAAAACCCATCTGACCTTCACCTCAATTTTTCTTGAGAGACCATTATATCCCACTTACATATATGAGGACTCCTAAAATTAAATGATTTTCCCAGCTCATGCAACTTACAGTTGGAAAGTCTAGAGATTAAATTAGCCTCCTGACTCCAAAGCCCGGTGCTTTCTAGCACACTGAAATGCCTCCCTCACATGGGCCTGGTTACATTGTGGAAACTGCCACCAATCTAGCTTCCTGTTCTTAAGGGTACCTGAAAAATCATTCTTTTAAAAAACAACTTTATATGCTTATGTAAAAATGAAATATTTTTGCTATAAAAACACAGAAAAGTACAAGGAGAAAGATGAGATACTGCTCCCATAACCCCATCAGCTTGGAATAACCACTGTTATCAATCAGTGACTATCTTATTGTGATGGCTCTTAAAATCTGTTCCTTCCCTTTTCAGTTTCCCCAGATTGGCAAATATTACCATGATTGATCCAATTTCTTAGGCCAAAACCGAGGACTCATTCACAATCTCTCTCTTTATCTCACTCCCCATATCAACAGTTATACAGACTGCTTTTAAAATATGTCTGGGAGTTCCTGTCGTGGCTCAGTGGTTAATGAATCCGACGAGGAACGATGAGGTTACGGGTTTGATCCCTGGCCTTGCTCAGTGGGTTAAGGATCCGGCGTTGCCGTGAGCTGTGGTGTAGGTTGCAGACGAGGCTTGGACCCCACATTGCTGTGGCTCTGGCGTAGGCCGGCGGCTACAGCTCTGATTAGACCCCTAGTCAGGGAACCTCCATGTGCCGCAGGAATGGCTCAAGAAATGGCAAAAAGACAAAAAAAAAAAAAAAGTCTGGAAACTGACGGTTTCTCTCACCTGATCACTGTCATCTTAGTCCAGCAGGTGACCATCTGTTTCTTGCTTGGATAGTGACATAGCCTCATCATACATATCTTGTTTGGATAATGACAATAGTCTCCTTGAATATTCTCTCTGTTTCTGTTTGTTTGTTTGTTTGTTTGTTTGTTTTTCCCTATCGCTTTTATTCCCTCTCAGTAGTCAGAGTGTTTTAAAAACATAAATCAAATTACTTTCTTTTTTTTTTTCTTTTTATGGCCACACCTGCAACACATGGATGTTCCCAGGCTAGGGGTTAAACTGGAGCTACAGCTGAGTCCTACAGCATAGCCACAGCAACACCGCATCTGTGACCTACTCTGCAACTTGCGGCAACACTGGATCCTTAACCCACTGAGTGAAGCCAGGGGTCAAACCTGCATCCTCATGGACACTGTCCTAACCCAGTGAGCCAAAACAGGAACTCTTCAAATTACTTTCTGACTCAAAATATGTCAGTGATTTCCTGTACTTAAAAATTCTTACAATGGTGGCTCAGCGGTTAACAAATCTGACGAGCATTCATGACGAAGGTTCGATCCCTGGCTTCACCTTAAGCTGTGGTATAGGTCACAGATGAGGCTTGGACCCTGAATTGCTGTGGCTATGGTGTAGTCTGGCAGCTGTAATTCTGATTCAACCCCTAGCCTGGGAGCGTCCACATTGCCACCGGTGCTTCCCTAAAAAGCAAAAAACAAACCACAAAACATTCTTACAATGGTATAAAGGCCCAGTAATCAACAGTCACAAAATCTTTTTTATTTCTTGAACTTATCAATCCTATTTCTACCCCAAGACCTTTATTCTTGCTATTTTCCCCTGCCTTGAATGCTCTACCTCCAGCCCCAGCAAAGCAGGATCTGAGCCGCGTCTGCAACCTACACCACAGCTCATGGCAACACCGGATCCTTAACCCACTGAGCAAGGCCAGGGATGGAACCTGTGTCTTCATGGATGCTAGTCAGGTTCGATAACTGCTGAGCCATGATGGGAACTCCAACCTCTTATCGTTCTTTATTCCTTTATTTGATTATTCTTCATAATACTTATCATTATCTAAGGACAAACTCTATAATTATTTGTTTAAGTTTTGGTCTGTATTCACAACTAAAATGTAAGTTGCATAAAGGCAAGGATTACTGTCTTTTTTTTTCACTACTTTGTACTCAATGCTTAAAATAATGTTTAACATATACTAGATGCTCACTAAATGTTTTTTTTTTTTTTGCCTTTTCTTGAGCCGCTCCCATGGCATATGGAGGTTCCCAGGCTAGGGGTCTAATTGGAGCTATGGCTGCCAGCCTACACCAGAGCTACAGCAACTTGGGATCCGAGCCACGTCTGCGACCTACACCACAGCTCATGCCAACGTCAGATCCTTAACCCACTGAGCAAGGCCAGGGATTAAACCCGCAACTTCATGGTTCCTAGTCGGATTTGTTAACCACTGTGCCACGACGGGAACTCCTCACTAAATGTTAAAGAATGAATTTTCAGAGAGAGGAACAGATTTTACAAAAAAGAGATCATAGTTTTTATGCTTTTAAAAATAAAAATTACTATATTGAACATATACTTAACAGAAGAAAAAGAAATAAAGCTGAAGGCCAGGGATTGAACCCACATCTTCTTGGATACCAGTCAGATTCTTACCGCTAAACAACAGGAACTCCTGAACTAAGTTTTGTTTACTTGTTAAAACCCTGTCACAAAATCAAAAGTGTCAGTGTCTCTTATAAAAAGCCATGTACTCCTGGCATTCCAAGGCTATACTGAGCTCACTGTAATGCTTTTTTCTTTTCTTTTTCTTCCTAAACTCTTCCTTTTGCAACATCCCTGCTATTTTGCTTTCCTGAAGGGTTTTCTCTGTATTCTCTGATTTTCCTGGGTATCCCCTGTCCCCAACACCTATATCCTTCAGGATTAGATGGAAAATGCCAAATGATTGGAGCTTTACTTCTTTCTTACATAAATGGAGTTTTGAAGAAAGTGGCTCAAGACCAGCCACTTACTGGCCCAGGCTCCTTCTAGTCTGCTGTTCTACTTGTCTCAGCACACACTTACCTTACTGTCCAGGCAGATGTTCCAGCCTCATGACCACGCTCCCATTCCAGCCATCAGGAAGGTTAGCATTCTTCCTTTCAAAGCTAACTTCCCATCCTCACACCATGCTGAATAAATGGCGTGTGCTAGATACATAGTCAGCAATAACAAGAAACAAAGTACTGATCCATGCTGAGACATGGATGAACCTTGAAAACATGCTCAAGGAGGGAAACCTTAGTCACCAAAAAAACACATATTGTATAATTCCATTTATATGAGGTATATGCATTATGTCTCAATAAAGCTGCTTAGAAAATAAAAACAAAAGCAAACTTCCCAGTTTTATGCATGGCTCCCACTTACATCTCATAGGCTAGAAGGCAGTCACATGGTCAGGCCCACACGCAAGGGAAGCTGACAAATACAGTCTTTATCCCAGCCAGCCAGCCAGCCAGGTACTCACCTAAAATGTAGAGGTTCTGGTACAGCACAGGGAACTATATTCAATACCTTATAATAACCTATAATGGAAAAGAATCTGAAAAAGCATATATACATCTATTTGAATCACTTTGCTGTACACCTGAAACTAACACAGCATTGTAAATCGATTATATTTTTGGTGCACCGGAGACATACAGAAGCTCCAGGGCCAGGGATCCAACTCATGCCACAGATCAAGTCACGACAGTGACAATGTGAGGTCTTTAACCCACCAAAGGTTAAATTCTATCAATCATACTTCAATTTTTAAAAAATCAGGTTTTCTTATATCAAGAGCGAGGACAGCTATTTCAGAACATTGACCATCTCTGACCCATCCTTAGTCAGACCTTTGATCTTGTTCAACTACTCACACAGGATCACTGAAAACACTTCTCAGGAACATGGCATTTAATTTTAGGTAAATTGGCCTCTTTCCCAGAGTCTGTACAGGGATGTGTTGGCTCTGCATTCTCATATACTTTAGGTCGAGATTCTCTTGTCTGGAGGCCATTCTTCGTAGTTTTGTAACTTTTTCTTTGTTAATCAAAGGTGACATTTCCTTTTTATCTTTTGCCCTTTTATTGTGCTTTCAGGTGGTTTCAAGAGGGATTCGAAATGCCCCTTTCCCATTCCCTTTACCTGGAATTTGCCAGAAGAAATATTCTCGAATACACTTGCCTCTAATAGCAGCCCTTCTGGGATTTCCTCTGCTTTTTGGATGGAGCCTGACCTCTGGGTCTGGATGTCCACGGTCCTCTATAAATGGGCTGTGAGCCACTTCCTCCAAAACCCCGCCCCCAACACACACATTGTCTGCTCCAGTCTTGTCTCACTTGTCAGTAACAGTTTTGTATAAACTGTAGAGTGCTGTACCTTCTCAGTTGTATTTATTATTTTCCGTATTGCCTTTCCCCTTTGTGGGTTCCTGGGGGCCCTTGGGTGAAGCTCATTAAATCTAGATGCCGCCTGCTTCGCCCAGAGCAGGTCTTCTTTGGAAACAGCACCCTCTGTTGCCCAAGTCGAAAACAGCCTAAATTCTCCCTCTCCTCTCCCGCATTTACTCACCCTGGAGGCTTTCTCAGTTCTTTTCCCTGCGGATCCTTACTGTGGCTTCTTGCTTCTCAGCACACCGCCGCTGTCTGGTTCTGAGCTCCATCGCCCCTGACTGGACCGGCCCTGCTGCCTGGAGCACACCCCTCGCTCCACACTCCTATCGCAGCAGCCCCCACGCTCTACCTTCAACGCAACCGCGGCGTCTCAGGTTCGCCCTTCCCTCCCAGCCTTCAGACCCTTTATTGGTTTTCCATTCCCTCCGTTAATTGCAAACTCCTGTCCCAGGCAGCCAGGGCTTCCAGGACCTGCCATCATTGTCTTTCCGGCGTTAGATCACCTCACTTCCCCAATACCTTTCCTTCCTTCTGCGGTGCCAAAAAAAAAAAAAAAAAAAAAAAGTGCAGTCTTTCAAAAGCCTCTGCATGTTTCTCCTCTAATTTTTAAAGGTACGGTCAAATATGCCAACATCAATAAGTTTTTAAACAACTCTCCCAACTGAAAGCTAGCTGACTCCTATTTGTGTTTCAAAACAAAGTGGAGGCATCATTTTCTATAAAACTTTCCTATCATTTAACTTCCAGCCTGATTTCAATTGTCTCTGTGTTCCCTTAGAAAACTGTGCATACTGCTCTACAGGCATGTTGTCGTTTTTGGTATATTTGTTTTTCTTCCATGATTAACACATAAGACCAGTGAAAATATCTTGTTTCTGGATGTCTAGTCCTTAGCCAATGCTGGTTATGTAACAGGTATAAATAAATATTGAAAGCAATGACAAAAAGTGAACTATCTTCTCTGCATTTACGTGTTCTTGACCTTGCCTCAGGGTAGGAAATGACTAACTGGAACTCCAGAAACCCAGGCTCTTCCACATGCCCCCATGGACCCTGCTTCCAAGAGGCCAGTCGTTGGGTCAGTGACATGTTGATTCAGATTGCCCTCTAGTCCATGGAAAGCATGTATGGCATGGACTCTGAATCCCTTCTGTGTACCCCTATTGCCTAATTTGTCAGTAGCCTGTGCCTGTGTCACCCTCTTTCCTGGGAATACAGAGGTTCTTTCTGAGTTTGAAAAAAACGAATGCAATGTGTGTTTACTGAAGTGACATCATTTTAGGTGTGAGGGTATCAGGGTATTCGGCAAAAGGTTAACCAGAAAAGGGGAGCCTCCTTCCAAGTGATCTGGTCATCTGGGATGAAGGGACTAAATAGACGTCGGATTCTGGGCAGGCTCTTAACTGATTGCACATTTTCATGTCTCTGAAACTGAAATGTCCTTTTTTTTTTTCCTTTTTGCTTTTTGCTTTTTAGGGCTGCACTCACAGCATATGGAGGTTCCCAGTCTAGGGGTCAAATCGGAGCTACAGCTGCCAGCCTACACCACCACCACAGCAACGCCGAGCCGCATCTGCAACCTACACCTCAGCTCACGGCAAGGCTGAATCCTTGACCCACGGAGCCAGACCAGGGATCAAACCCGCAAGCTCGTGGTTTCTAGCAGGCTTTGTTTCCGCTGCGCCACAACAGGTGCTCCTGAAATGTATCTTAAAGCAGGCAGCATCTTAGATTCGGAGAAATATATTACAATAAGAAGCATAAGAGAAAACCAACATTATTTATATCCGAGAAATACGACAAACACTGACTTAATAGGAACTAAGCCTGGAATACCACATATTAAAGTAGGAAACAGTGGGGGAAAGCCATGAATGACTTATAGAGCTGAAAACTTGAATTTGCATTGACTGTGGTAGAATTTTCAATGACCTGACAGTAAAAGCCACCTTTTATGAGCCCCTCTTAATTGCCAGGGAAAATACATACCCCATCATCAATACTCAGCCTCCTAACCTGGAAGGCAGTTGTTGTTAATTCCATCTTTTAGATGAAGATCAGAGAAAGTCTGGACCTGCCCAAGGTCACACAGCTAGAAAATGTCAGGTATGATCAGAGGTTATTGATTCCATTTATTTTGTTGCTTTTTAGGGCTGCACCTGTGGCATATAGAAGTCCCCGGGCTAGGGGTCGATTCGGAGCTGTAGCTGCCAGCCTACACCACAGCCACAACAAAGGGGGAGCCAAGCTGAGTGTGCAACCTACGCCACAGCTCACAGCAAGCCGGATCCTCAACCCACTGAGCGAGGCCAGGGATCGAACCCGTGCCTCATGGATACTAGTCAGGTTCGTTACTGCCGAGCCACGATGGGAATTCCCAGATGGGATCAGATTGTAAAACCTATTGGCTTTATTTAATTCTGTACTCTTTCGGAAGCAAGCACTGACCCTAAAGACAAAGCTAATTGTTATCGAAGACCAAAACTGTTTTCAGTTTGAGCAACTAGGTCATCACTGAAGAAACCTATTCTTTCTGCCTTGGAAACTAATGGAGTCAGTAAACAGGAGAGTCTTGAGTAAGCTTCCTGGGCCCCGAGAATGGAAATTCATGGGGGTTATTTCATCCCAAGTGACCATAAACATAGAGTTGAGTTCCGCTTCACTGAAAATTAAGAGCCAGAACAGACTAGTCACTGTACTGTAACGTTTTGTACTGATTACGTAAAGGCCTTGATAAAGACTTAAACTTTGCTATCACTAAGGCCAAAGGTATTTTGCCCTAAATCTTCCTGGCTGGGATTTTAAATTGGTAGAGATACCTCCTATTTAAGACAGGACCTATGCATGAACTTGAATTCATTTCTCCTGCCTCTTCCTCCAATAACATTAGCCTCAGCTGAGCCTCGGTTTGCCAAGCTCCCTTGAAAACTCAAGATTGCCTTGCTGACGCCCCATAAGCGGTCCAGTCCCCTCTAGTTCTGGCTGTGCCTGATGCTAGGATGTCCCCCTTTCCCTTAAGAGCCTGTTTCAAGGTCCATCCTGCTGATGTCCTCGCTCACCTTGACCTGGGACATGGCCTGGAACCTGAGTTTTGACTGTTGCCTGCCCTGAGGCAGGGTTTAGAAGATACCTGAGATGTAAAGTACTTACTAGTCATCATGCTTCTATTTTTTCAGGATGATGTGTGCTAAGTATTGATGCTGTTGTACTCTGATGCCTGTCTATATATTCCTTTTTTTCCCCCCCAAAAGTGCAGCTTTATTGAGATATAATTTACATACTCTAACATTTACCAACTTAAGTATACAGTTCCGTAGTTTTTAGAAAATAGAGAACGGTGCAGTTGTCATTGCAATCTAATTTCAGAATGTTTTCGTCATCCTCCCAGAAAACCCCATATCCATTTGCAGTCATTTTCCAGTCTTAAGCAACCATTACTCTATTTTCTGCCTCTATGGATTTACCTGTTCTGGACATTTCATATAACTGGAGTCACATAGTATGTAGTCTTTTGTGTCTGGCTGCTTTCGAGGTTCTTTTGTGTTGTAACGGGTACCAGTCTTCATTCCCTTTTTATGGCCAGAAAATATTCCACTGTATGGACATAACACCTTTTGTTTATGCATTCATCAGTTGATGGACACTTGGGTTGTGCCCACTTCTTAATTATTAGGAATAATGCTGTGAACATTCTTGCATAAGTTTTGGTGTGGACCTAGGTGAAGGCGCTGGGTTGTATAGTCAGCACATATTTAAACGTTTAAGAACCGGCAAGACTATTTTCCAAAGTGGCTCCACCATGTTACATTCACACCGGAAAGGTATGAGGATTCTAACTTCACCACTTTTTTTTTTTTTTTTTTTGCAGTAACCATGGCATGCAGAAGTTCCCAGGCCAGGGATCCAACCCACACCATAACCGTGACAATGCTGAATCCTTAACCTCTAGGCCACCAGGGAACTCACCGACTTCACCGTTCTTGAAAGCACCTGTTACTGTGTTTTTATTTTACCTTACTGGTAGTTGTGAAGTGATGTGGCCCTGTGGTTCTGCTTTGCATCTCTCTGGTGACTAATGATACTGAATCTTTTCATGTGTTTATTGGCCATTTGCATATCTTCTTTGGAGAAACGCTCATTCAAATCCTTTGTCCATTTTTTAAATTGAGTAGTCTCTTTATGCTAGGTTATATGAAACTCTTTCTCACCTGACTTTCTTCATATAGGAGGTGCCCACCATGCCCACAGCCCAAAGCTAGGTGTTGTTCTCTTGGGCAGAACCCCTTTAAGATCTGGCTCTGCCATAGGCTGACATCTCATCTCTAGGAAACACCCACACATCCTTTGATCGTTGGACTTCTGGGAGTATAGGTCATTCCACAATAGCTATTCCAAAGCAGCTCTTGTCTCTCAAAGACTTGTCCGGGGATACCGCAGACCTCAGTACATTGTGCTACCCACATCCTAGGAACACTTGTCAAACCCAAAGCCCGTCTTGTTCAGTTTGCCATGAGGAGGAAGCATCCTCCTTCCATTCCGCTTGGTGAGACGAGGGAAACACCCAACATTCTGACTCCTCGCTCCACTCCTAAGAAACTGTTTCTCAACTTCAATCTTAGGATAATTTATAGGAGAATGAGGAGCTAAGGGTTGTAGAAGCTACCTTTGGAGCAACTATTTTTAGCAAACTATCTGTGCGGCAACTCCTGACGTGTGCTCTAGCACCTTGCCTTGGGAGATGGTCATCTTTGGTACCTACTGCTTGGGTGCCCCAGCTGAGGTGAAGACACAGGGTTCCATTTTAACGCACTATTACACATCTGTAGAGAATGTTTTTGCCTTAACGCAGCATCAGCTCAATCAGTCTCCATAACCACTCTGAGACTGGGTATTGTGATCTCCACTTGATGAAGGAAGAAATCAAGTTTGGGAACTATTAAAGGGCTTGCCCAAAGTGATATCTCTTCAGCTTCACCTCAGCAGAGTCCATGTGGACAGTAGGTCGGCAATCCAAATGGCTCCCAGCCGGTGGGGATAATTAAATGATTGAGCTGACCCCATGCAGCTTAGTCTCTGAAGGGACATGCAAAGGAAAAGAATAGTGTAGCCACCAAAAGTAATTAAAAGAGAATGCCACTGTTTATTTCTCTCTTCCGAAGAACTTTAAGCCACAGCCATACCTCGATTCTCTTCTCTTTTTTTTTTTTATAATTTTTTTTTATTTTCCCACTGTACAGCAAGGGGGTCAGGTTATCCTTACATGTATACATTACAATTACATTTTTCCCCCACCCTTTCTTCTGTTGCAACATGAGTATCTAGACAAAGTTCTCAATGCTATTCAGCAGGATCTCCTTGTCAATCTATTCTAAGTTGTGTCTGATAAGCCCACGCTCCCGATCCCTCCCACTCCCTCCCTCTCCCATCAGGCAGCCACAAGTCTCTTCTCCAAGTCCATGATTTTCTTTTCTGAGGAGATGTTCATTTGTGCTGGATATTAGATTCCAGTTATAAGTGATATCCTATGGGATTTGTCTTTGTCTTTCTGGCTCATTTCACTCATTAGGAGATTCTCTAGCTCCATCCATGTTGCTGCAAATGGCATTATGTCATTCTTTTTTATGGCTGAGTAGTATTCCATTGTGTATATATACCACCTCTTCCGAATCCAATCCTCTGTCGATGGACATTTGGGTTGTTTCCATGTCTTGGCTATTGTGAATAGTGCTGCAATGAACATGCGGGTGCACGTGTCTCTTTTAAGTCGAGTTTTGTCCGGATAGATGCCCAAGAGTGGGATTGCGGGGTCATATGGAAGTTCTATGTATAGATTTCTAAGGTATCTCCAAACTGTTCTCCATAGTGGCTGTACCAGTTGACATTCCCACCAACAGTGCAGGAGGGTTCCCTTTTCTCCACAGCCCCTCCAGCACTTGTTCTTTGTGGATTTATGAATGATGGCCATTCTGACTGGTGTGAGGTGGTATCTCATGGTAGTTTTGATTTGCATTTCTCTTATAATCAGCGATGTTGAGCATTTTTTCATGTGTTTGTTGGCCATCTGTATATCTTCTTTGGAGAACAGTCTATTCAGGTCTTTTGCCCATTTTTCCATTGCTTGATTGGCTTTTTTGCTGCTGGGTTGTATAAGTTGTTTATATATTCTAGAGATTAAGCCCTTGTCGGTTGCATCATTTGAAACTATTTTCTCCCATTCTGTAAGTTGTCTTTTTGTTTTCTTTTGGGTTTCCTTTGCTGTGCAAAAGCTTTTCAGTTTGATGAGGTCCCATGGGTTTATTTTTGCTCTAGTTTCTATTGCTTTGGGAGACTGACTGGAGAAAATATTCATGATGTTGATGTCCGAGAGTGTTTTGCCTATGTTTTCTTCTAGGAGTTTGACGGTGTCCTGTCGTATATTTAAGTCTTTCAGCCATTTGGAGTTTATTTTTGTGCATGGTGTGAGGGTGTGTTCTAGTTTCATTGCTTTGCATGCAGCTGTCCAGGTTTCCCAGCAATGCTTGCTGAATAGACTTTCTTTTTCCCATTTGATGTTCTTGCCTCCCTTGTCAAAGATGAATTGCCCATAGGTGTCAGGGTTTATTTCCGGGTTCTCTCTTCTGTTCCATTGGTCTGTCTGTCTGTTTTGAGACCAGTCCCACACTGTTTTGATGACTGTGGCTTTGTAGTATTTCTTGAAGTCTGGGAGAGTGATGCCTCCTGCTTGGTTTTTGTTTCTCAGGATTGCTTTGGCGATTCTGGGTCTTTTGTGGTTCCATATAAATGTTTGGATTGTTTGTTCGAGTTCTGTGAAAAATGTCCTGGGTAATTTGATAGGGATTGCATTGAATCTGCAGATTGCTTTGGGTAGAATGGCCATTTTTACAATATTGATTTTCCCAATCCAGGAGCATGGAATATCTTTCCATTTCTTTCCATCTTCTTTGATTTCTTTGATGAAAGTTTTATAGTTCTCGGCATATAGGTCCTTTCCCTCCTTGGTCAGGTGTATTCCGAGGTATTTGATTTTGTGAGGTGCAATTTTAAAAGGTATCGTATTTGTGTATTCCTTTTCTAATATTTCATTGCTGGTATACAGAAATGCAACTGACTTCTGAATGTTAATCTTGTATCCTGCTACTTTGCTGAATTTATGAATCAGTTCAAGGAGTTTTGGGGTTGAGTCCTTAGGGTTTTCTATGTATAGTATCATGTCATCTGCATACAGTGACCGTTTGATCTCTTCTCTTCCTATATGGATGCCTTTTATTTCTTTGGTTTGTCTAATTGCTGTGGCTAGGACTTCCAAAACTATGTTGAAGAGCAGTGGTGAGAGTGGGCATCCCTGTCTTATTCCAGATTGGAGTGAGAAGGCTTTCAGTTTTTCCCCATTGAGGATTATATTTGCTGTGGGTTTATCCTAAATGGTTTTGATTATATTCAGGAATGTTCCCTCTATACCCACTTGGGCGAGGGTCTTGATCCTGAATGGATGTTGGACTTTGTCAAATGCTTTTTCTGCGTCTATTGAGATGATCATATGATTTTTGACTTTTTTTTGGTTAATGTGGTGTATGATGCTGATTGATTTGCGTATGTCGAACCATCCTTGTGAACCTGGGATGAACCCAACCTGGTCATGGTGTGTAATTTTTTTGGTATGTTGTTGGATTTGGTTGGCTAAGATTTTGTTGAGAATTTTTGCATCTATATTCATCAATGATATTGGGCGATCGTTTTCTTTTTTGGTGGTATCTCTGTCTGGTTTGGAATGAGGGTGATGGTGGCATCCTAGAATGTCTTTGGGAGTATTCCTTCTTCTTCAACCTTTTGAAAGAGTTTAAGGAGGATGGGCACCAGTTCCTCTTTCTATGTTTGATAAAATTCACCTGTGAAGCCATCTGGTCCTGGACTTTTCTTTGTAGGGAGTGATTTTATGACCTCTTCAATTTCATTTCTAGTGATCGGTCTGTTCAGTTGGTCTGTTTCTACTTGATTCAGTTGTGGCAGGCTGTAAGATTCTAGAACATTGTCCATTTCTTCCAGATTGTCCAACTTGTTGCCGTAGAGTTGTTCATAGTATTCTCTTGTGGTTTTTTGTATTTCTGCTGTATCCGTTGTGACTTCTCCTTTTTCATTTCTAATTTTGGTTCTTTGGGTTCTTTCTCTCCTCTTTTTCGTGAGTCTGGCCAGGGGTTTTGTCAATTTTGTTCACCTTTTCAAAGAACCAGCTCTTGGTTTTATTAATTTTCTCTATTGTTTTTTGAGTCTCTATTTTATTGATTTCTTCTTTGATCTTTATAATTTCCCTGCTTCTGCTGACTTTAGGACTTTTTTGTTCTTCTTTTTCCAATTCATTTAGGTGGAGGGTTAAGTTGTCAATTTGGGATCTTTCTTCTTTTTTGAGAAAGGCCTGTATTGCTATAAATTTCCCTCTGAGCACTGCTTTCGCAGCATCCCATAGATTTTGAGCGGTTGTGTCTTCATTATCATTTGTTTCAAGGTAGTTCTTAATTTCCTTCTTGATTTCCTCATTGACCCATTGGTTTTTTAGTAGCATGTTGTTTAGGTCTCCATGTAGTAGGTTTTTTCTCTTTCCTTTTCCCATGGTTGATTTCTAATTTCATGGCATTGTGGTCAGAGAAGACACTTGAGATAATTTCTATGCTCCTAAATTTATTGAGATTAGCTTTGTGTCCCAATATGTGGTCGATTCTTGAGAATGTTCCATGAGCATTTGAGAAGAATGTGTATTCTGCTTTTTTTGGATGTAGTGTCCTGAAGATATCAATGAAGTCTAACTTTTCTATTGTTTCCTGTAGGATCTCTGTTGCTTGATTGGTTTTCTGTCTAGAGGATCTGTCCATTGATGTGAGGGGGCTATTAAGGTCTCCTATGATGATTGTATTCTCATCAATATCTCCCTTTCTGTCTGTTAATATTTGTTGTATGTATCTGGGTGCTCCTGTATTTGGGGCATATATGTTGACGATAGTAACATCCTCTCCTTGGATGGATCCCTTAATCATTAAGTAGTGTCTTTCTTTATGTGTTTTGTTTTAAAGTCTATTTTGTCTGATATGAGCGTTGCGACTCCTGCTTTTCTGTCATGTCTATTGGCGTGAAATATTTTCCCCACCCTTTCACTTTCAATCTATATGTATCTTTTGTCCTAAGATGAGTGTCTCGTAGGCAGCATATTGAAGGTTTTTGCCTTTTTATCCACTCAGCCAGTCTGTGTCTTTTGATTGGGGCATTCAGTCCATTGACATTTAAGGTGATAATTGATAGATGATTATTTATTGCCATTTGAACCTCGTGTTCCAGTTGATTCTATGGTTCTCCATTCTTCCTTTTTTTTTTTTTTTTTTTTGGTTGGATGGTCTCCTGTTATTATCTGCTTGAGTGTATTTTTTTTTCATTTTTTGTGAATGCGATGTTTGGTTTTGGCTTGTGGTTGCCCTGTTTTTTAAGTATGCTAACCCCTTCCCATAATTGTGTGTTTTAGCCTGATGGTCCTGTAAGTCCAAACACTTCATTACTGTATTAAAATTAAGAAGAGAAACATACAAACAAACAAAAAGGGTTATTTACTTCCTAACATCCCTTACCCACATTTTATGGTTTTGATGACTCTTTTTTATTTTTTTCTTTTTAATTTTATTTTGTTTGAAGCATGTTCATGATTAAATCTGTATGCTGGCTTATTTGAGTGACTTCTCTCTGATTGCAGTTTCCTCAGTCCTAGTTCTTCCTCTTCTTCTTCTTCTTCTTTTTTTCTTTTCTTTTTTCTTCCCTTTCCTTCCTTTCTTTTTGGTTTAGAGAAGCCCTTTCAATATTTCCTTTAACCTGGGTTTTGTGTTGCTGTATCTTTAAGTTTTTGTTTGTTGGAAAAATTTTATTTCCCCTTCTATTTTAAATGATATTCTTGCTGGATAGAGTATTCTAGGTTGCATATTTTTTCCTTTTAGCACTTTAAATATCTCTTGCCATTCCCTCCTGGCCTGCAGTGTTTCTGTAGAGAAATCAGCTGATATTCTTATGGGGGTTCCCTTGTAGGTAACATTCTGTTTTTCTCTTGCTGCCTTTAGGATCCTCTCTTTATCACTAACTTTTGCCATTTTTATTATGATGTGTCTTGCTGTGGGTCTGTTTGGGTTCAGTTTGTTTGGGGCCCTCTGTGCTTCTTGTATCTTGAACCCAGTATCCTTTAGATTTGGGAAGTTTCCAGCGATAATTTCTTCAAATCTATTTTCCATCCCCTTATCTTTTTCTACTCCTTCTGGAATTCCTATTATGCGTAGATTGGCCCGCTCTATATTATCCCATAGGTCTCTTATATTGCTTTCCAGTTTTTTGATTCGGTTTTCTGTCTGTTGACCAGATTGAGTGATTTCCATTATTCTATCTTCCATATCACTGATTCGTTCTTCTGCATTATTCATTCTGGTTTTTACTGCCCTTAGTTCCGTTTGCATCTCTGCAAATGAATGTTCTAGTTTTTCTTGGCTCCTCCTTATATTTTCTAGTTCCTTTCTGAGGGTATCTGCATTACTGTTCATATCTTCTCTTAATTCCTTCAGTCTTTTCACTATTTCTCTTTTGAACTCCAGGTCTGTCAGACTGCAGAGATCTGTTTCATTGTTGACTGTTTTAGGTGAGTTCTCCTGTTGGTCTGACTGGGGGTGGTTTCTCAGCTTCTTCATCTTGCTTGTTGTTTTCATTCTCCTGAGGGAGTTGTACTCTCTGTGATCGGGCAGTGTTTGCCTTGTCACTGCCGTGGAATATTTCCTGCGGGCTGGTGTTGTTGGTCAATCTTTTTTGAGGCAGTGTGGCTTTTCTGGAGTGTTGATGGGGCTAACAGTGTTTCTTTGAAGCAAAGGAGGGCTTCCTGAGGGCAGACAGGACTGGAGGTCCACACCACGAAGGTAGCAGATTTTCACTTGGTCATGCAGAGCCTGCTCTGGTAGTTTTAGGCTGTGGGGTTCTTGCAGGGGGTTGGCGGTGTTGGGCAGCTGTTCCTCAGGAGTGCAGCACCCCCTGGGGGCTGGAGCAGCTATCTGGGTCACTGAGAACCTAAGAGGCTCTTCCCTAGGGCAGCCCAACTCAGAAGGACGGCCTGAGAGTGTAGGCGGATCTTTTCACAGTCTTGCCGAGCTTGTTGCAGCTTTTCTGGGCTGCAGGGGCTCTTCCAGGTGGCTGGTGGTTCTGAGCAGCTATTCTGCGGGAGTGGGGCACCCCCTGGGGGCTTGGGCGGGTAGCAGGGCCGCTGGAAACCCAAGAGGCTCCTCCCCAGGGCAGCCCGACTCAGAAAGACCGTCTGAGATCTTTTCCCGGCTCGGCCGAGCTTGTTGCAGCTTTTCTGGGCTGCAGGGGGTCCTGCCTGGAGCTGGCAGTCCTATGCAGCTGATCCACTAGGGCACCCCCTGGGGGCTTGGGCGGGTAGCAGGGCCGTTGGAAACCCAAGAGGCTCCTCCCCGGGGCAGCCCGACTCAGAAAAACCGTCCGAGAATTAGGCAGATCTATTCACGGCCTGGCTAGGCTTGTTCTAGCTTTTCTGGGCTGCAGGCCTTTTCTCGGGGGCTGGTGGTGTTTGGTGCTGCTCTCCGGAAGTATAGCCCCTCCAAAGGGCAATCAGGCCTGTGCAGGGACAGCCCCTGTGGTGGTAGGCTTCAGGCAATTGTTGAGGCCAGCCCTCCTGGATGGCAGGCAGCCCCAGGTTAGGTGAGAGCGTAGGGGGGGGTGGGGGTGGGGGGAGGGGATGCACTGGGAAGCACAGCTTTCTGCTAGCTAGCGGGCCTGTAAGCTTGCTGTGGCGTGGGGGGTATTCTATGGGGACCCACCCCTTCTCTCCCCTCCCCAGCACGGGGCGCAGACCAGGCTCTTCTCCCAGGTTCCCTCTGATGCGGCTTTCCACTTCCCCGCCCCTAGAGTATTGTTCCCTTCCTCTGCCACAGCTTTGTTTCTAGTCTCCCAGGCAGTCTCTGCCCCATGCCAAATGGTTTCTAGACCTCCCAAGCAGTTTCTGCTCCGCCCCGCCCCACCAGCCCGTTCTCAGGGTCTAACCTCTGGAGCCGAGATCTCAGTGCCCAGCCCCCACCCAGGCATCCCCGGCCCTTTCCCGGGGACTAACCTCTGGAGCCGAGGTCTCGGTGCCCAGCCCCAACCCAGGCGTCCCCCGGCCCTTTCCCGGGGACTAACCTCTGGAGCCGAGGCCTCAGTGCCCAGCCCCCACCCAGGTGTCCCCCATTCCTTTCTCGGGGACTAACCTTCGGAGGCGAGGTCTCGGTGCCCAGCCCCCACCCAGGCGTCCCCCGGTCCTTTCCCGGGGACTAACCTCTGGAGCCGAGGCCTTCGGTGCCCAGCCCCCACCCAGGTGTCTCCCGGTCCTTTCCCGGGGACTAACCTTCGGAGGCGAGGTCTCGGTGCCCAGCCCCCACCCAGGCGTCCCCCTGCCCTTTCTCCCAGACTAATCTTCCGAGGCGAGGATTCGGTGCCCAGCCCCCACCCAGGCGTCTCAATTTTTGGTGACTGTGCCCGTAGTTCAGATGGTCCGTTCGGTTCTTGATCGGCTTTTCGTACTCCAACTTTGCCACACTCTTCTCTGCATCTGGAGATTCCTCCAGTTCGTTTGATCTTTCCCCCGTGTAGGTGACTTTCCAGGGTGCGGGATCCCTTTCTCCTCCGCAGTTCCCTTTCGGGAGCGCCCGTCCCGCTCGGATTCACCTTCTCTCACTCTCCTCTTTTCTCCCGTTCTGCCCAGTAACGTCACAAACTTCTTGCCGTTATTGGAGTTTAGGTTCCTCTGCCAGCGGTTGGTTGCTGTTCTGTGCGAGTCATTTATTCTGTAGATGTGCTTTTTTTGTTGGGTTTGTGGGAGAGGGCGAGCGTGTCCCCCTACTCCTCCGCCATCTTGTCCTCTCCAGCTCTTCTCTTTCCTTCTCAATTCCCTCGCTCTCAGCAGTGTCCCTAGAATTTCTCACTTCTCTGCTCCCTGCCTCCCCAGAGTCCCCAAATCAAACTGAAGTCTCGGCACCATCGTCACCCTCTTCCCTTATCTTCTCCTCTTTGCGTTTCTATCTTGGCGTTTAACCTCACCTTCCAAACGAACGTTTCCTCTTCTCTCTGGTTGCTCTTCATTCTGCTAATTCTGCATCCCAAGCCAGGGAACCTGGTGGGCAGATTCAAAACTTCTCAGAATGCATGGGAGGAGGAGAATCCGGGTGACAAAAGGCAAAATTCCCATTAGCTAGAAAGGAGTGTGAGGGTGGGAGAAGGCAGAGACAATCACACGTTAGCAAATCACATGAACATTTGGATCCAAAACTTTACAGCTGCCAGATCCCGACCTGTCTGACTCAAACACCTCAGCTCTACTATCTTGTGTGGTAAAGTAAATGGCATAAGACTTACCATTTTCCCTATTTTCAGGTGGACCCTTCAGTGGCATTCAGCACATTCACATTGTGGTAAAGTATCACCGTCACCCACCCACCTGGAATTTTCTCATCATCCCCGACAAAGCCTCCATATCCATCAAATACTAATTCCCCACTTTTTCCTCGCCCCCTCCCCCACCAAGCACCATTTTACGTTCTGTCTCTATGGGTCTGACTGTTCCAGGTACTTCATACAAGTGGAATCAGACAGTATTGGTCCTTTTGTGACTGGCTTCTTTATTTCACTGGGCATAGTGTCTTCAGGGATTATCCATGTTGTAGCGTGTGTTAAACTATGTGTCCTCCCTTTGAATAATATTCTATTGTATGTACATATCAAGTTTTGTTTGTCCATTCATCCGTTGATGGACATTTCCGTTGTTTCTAGTCTGTGGCTATTGTGAAGAATGCTGCTAAGAATACGGGTGTACAGATATCTGCTGGAGTCCCTGCTTTGAGTTCTTCTGGGCATATGCCCAGAAACTCAGATCTGCCTTTTTGTTTGTTTTTTGTTTTTAATTTTTACAGCCACACCTGTGGCATATGGAAGTTCCCAGGCTAGGGGTTGAATCAAAGCAGCAGCTGCTGGCCTATGCTGCAGCCATGGCAACACCAGATCCAAGCTGCCTCTGGGACCTACACCGAAGCTTGCACCAACACCGGATTCTTAGCCCACTGAGCAAGGCCAGGGATCCAACCCAAATCCTCATGTCAGGTTCTTAACCCGCTGAGCCACAACAGGAACGCCTCGGCTCTGCTTTTAAAGCTTCTTTGCCTCCCAGGGCCCCAGAGGCTGGTCTGCGTGCTGGCATTTGAGCCATGCTTCTGTAGCAGCTGCTGCTCACAGCACTCCACTGGGCCACTGCTGGGCAGTTGTAGCCATTCTCTTCTGAGTCATTGGTCTTCTGAGTCAATAGTCAGTCTTTTTTTGCAACCTGCCCTCTTGCTCTCCGACCCCCAAGCCCCAGCCCTCACCATTTTCTGAAGATTCAGCTACGCATGTCTGAATCCTAGCTATGGACATGGTTTGACTTCTTTGTGTAAGTCACTGGCTGCAAATAGGTAGGGTGGGACACGGAAAGACTTGGGATGGGGCTTATCACTTAAGCTGTTGACTCTAGTCTAACGACAGAGGGCCCAGAGCTCAAGGAAAGGGAGTTTCTGGGGGGAGGGGCTGCCCGGTGGCATCTAGAGTTTCCCAGGCCAGGGAGTCACAGTTGTGACCTATGCCACAGCTGCAGTACCGCCGGATATTTATTTAAGCCACTGTGCCGGGCCAGGGATCAAACCTGTGAAACAGAGCTCCAGAGATGGCGCCGATCCCGTTGCATCACAGCAGGAGCACCACAAAGGGGGTCTTAAGACTTGAAATAAAGTCAAATACACAAAGAAGATCTATTGTGGGAAAAAAGGATTTATTTTGTCACGTGGCAGAAATCATGCATTTTCGAGTGAAAAGAGGAAAAACATTGCACATGGGCGATTATATTAATTTCTCTATTTTGAAAAACTAGAGCAAATCAGCACATCTCCAAAGTCACAGAAAGAGTGAAGGCTGCATTATTTGCTGATTGCCTGATAAAGGCCTTCGGCTAGACCACAGTTTCTAAAGTACTCTCTAGGGTATAAGTATACTGCTTGACCCTTGGAACTTTCAGGACCCTGTTCCTTTGTGTCAAGAGATTTGTAGACTTAAACAAATGTCCGTCAGAGTTTAATGATTAGTGTTTCTGCCCCAGGCAATACCTAAAATGCAGAGAGAGACCATTTGGGTAGGAGGAGTGAGAGGAAAAAGCAATTACTTTGATTTCAATTGGTAAAAGAAGTTCTTCCTTTATCTAGGGATGAGGCACAGCTTGAAGGGTGGTGGCAAGTTGAGAAGCCCAACCGAAATGGGCTTGGTCTCTAGGTCCTTTGGCTCCTTCAGGGGCTTCAGGACAAAGTGTTGCAGAATGGTGGTGAAGAACAGGAAGAGCTCCATGCGAGCCAGGCTCTCTCCAGCACAGGCCCGTTTCCCTGGAACGAGGAGACAGTTCCGTTAGCCTGCTCCAAATTCAAATGCCGTAGCTCATATTCAAATGCAATACACTCCTAAACGCTGCTGAAAATACGGATCAGAGAAGACACTGCTCGGAAACCACTGGCGGACAATGAGTTGCTGGTTTTTCTAGAGGGATATTTGTCAATACATCTCAAGCACCTCTGAGGAAATTTTCACTCTTTAATTCCGTACTTCTCCTTCTGGGGATTTGTCTGCAAGAAGTAGCAATTCCCCTAGGAGGGTGTCACTTGCATTGCTATTTACGGCCCTGACGAGTTAGATGAAAACTAGACATCTGTCTATGTTGGACTGATTAAATAAATGAAACCTAAATATGATTGACGAAAATTATTTATTACCACAGGCTGTCTTTTATCACAACACACTAAGTAAGTAAAAGCAGGGTATCACACCAGATTTTATTAAAAAAAAAAAAAATATATATATATATATGTTATGTCTACCTACCCAATCATTTGGAGTATTTACAGCATAATATTAACAGTGATTCTCTCTGTAGGATAAAGTTGCAAATAACTTTTCTTTCTCTTTTTTTTGCTTTTCTGCATTTTCCATCTTTTCTATTGAACACTTGCTATCCTTGTAATTAGACACAAAACATATTAATTGCTACTTCTGAAAATACGAATCAGATGATTGGCTAGGTTGACAAAGAAAAAGAATGTGTACTGACCAATCCCAAATTGCCTTTCTGCCTTTATGGGAAATAGCAACTGGGAGCCAAGCAGTCTTGCAAAGATGTAAGGGTAGGTGGGGCTCTGGATTTCAGAGGCGGAAAAAGAAGGTTTCGTGGCCAACGGTCCCTTTGAGGGCTCTGGCTCTAAGAACCAGGAGATTAATCAGGGTTAATAATTTTAAAAGACGAAAGAAACCGGTACATTTTGTTTTGGAAAAGTCAATATCCCAAAGGATCAACAAGCAAGAGTTTGCAAAATCAGGTCCCCTCATCATCTGATAATGTGTGACATCTGAACTGAGCCAATTTGCTTTGGTTTCTGTAAAAACTGGCATTACTCTCAATTACCAAAAAACAAAACGGTCCCTGGAAGACTTACCTGACCCTACTGGTGTACAAACTTAAAGGGCTCCATACCGATTTGAGTGTTACAGCAGATTGATTTGACTGACTTTGCTACCATCAGTGGATTACGCAGTTACGCCATGCATTCGGTGAAGCTAAAAGCTGTCCAAAATGTGCGCATGCATGGTCTGGATGGGGCCTGACCGTATTTACCAATGGAGAAAGGCACGAAGTATTCCGTTTTCCTGAAGCTGCCATCTTTATCCAAAAAGTGGCCTGGGTCAAACTTCTCTGGATGGGGAAACTCCTTGCAATCGTGTAAGACTGAAGACAGGAGCGGCAATACAGTCGTGCCCTGGAACCGAGAAATGGAGAATGGAGTGGCATGTTTCACGCTTATCTTCCGTTCATAAAAAGTCTAACACTCTTAACTGTAGTAGATTAAATAGGACCAAGCACTCGCAGGCTTGCCTGGTGATGACTGTATTGTGTGATGGCTCTTTTACACACACCATTATATGTTATCCTTTATCAGGTAGTAAGACGGTTCTCCGTGGGAAGAGAAATGGTCGGTGTGCAATAATCAACTGGTAAAAAACGAAGGTTTGCAACCCATGTTGTCTCTCCAAGTGCTTTGCTGGAACTGCTGCCTCAAATTGGAAGAGCTCACTTTTCACAGTTTTTTTCTTTGTGAATTCAGGTGTGAATGGAAGAAAATGAGATACCGAGCCTTGTAAGCTACAAAATCTGTTGGCTCAAACTCCACTTCCTTCACTTGTAAGATGGAGTGGGGCTTTCCTCAAGCCTACAATAGACTTTCTTCTTTCCCCTGCTAGATTTTGTGAGGTTTAGGTGACCATATGATAAGGATAACTACCATTTATATTGGACACTTCCCATTTACCCGATACTATGTTTAGTTGTTTATACATATCATTTAATTCTCACTTCAGTGATAATCCGTAGGCTCTATTTTGGGGGGTGGGGGGACTCACATTGTATAAATGTGGAAACTAAGATTCAGAGAGAAAAAATAGCTTTTTTTTTTTTTTGCTGCACCCGCAGAGGGATCAAACCCATGCCACAGCTGTGACAATGCTGGATACTACTGAGCCACCAGGGAACTCCTAGAAATAACTTATGTGAGGTTATAATTTTAGCCAGTGGCATGATTAGAAGTTGACCCAAGTTTTATCTGATCATAAAGCACCCTGTGTAAGTGAAAGCTTCCTCTCTCCATTTTTACTTCATTTTGTATTTCCTGAAACATTATTTCACAACTATCGATGTAGTTAATACATGCCCTTGGTATAAAATACAAAAAAAAAAAAATCTACAAAAGTACAAAGTCCAAATAAATCTGTTTCTTTTTCCTAAACTCGAGTCCCCTGGTTTCACTCTTAATGTAATCACTGCTACCAGTTTATGATGTACCGTTTGGAGATTGCATATAGACTTTTTTTTTAAAGCTACGCACATAATTCCCACCTTTCCCACACAAACCGGAGCATTCTGCTGTGTTCGATAGCTTACTTAGTGTTCCACTTTTCTTTTTTTTTTTTTTGTCTTTTTGTCTTTTTGTCTTTTTTGTTGTTGTTGTTGCTATTTCTTGGGCCGCTCCCGCGGCATATGGAGGTTCCCAGGCTAGGGGTCGAATCGGAGCTGTAGCCACCGGCCTACACCAGAGCCACAGCAACGCGGGATCCGAGCCGCGTCTGCAACCTACACCACAGCTCACGGCAACGCCGGATCGTTAACCCACTGAGCAAGGGCAGGGACCGAACCCGCAACCTCATGGTTCCTAGTCGGATTCGTTAACCACTGCGCCACGACGGGAACTCCTCATTTTTTTTAATTTAATTTAATTTAATTTAATTTTTTTGTCTTTTTGCCTTTTCTTGAGCCGCTCCCGTGGCATATGGAGATTCCCAGGCTAGGGGTCCAATCGGAGCTGTAGCCACCGGCCTACGCCACAGCCACAGCAACGCGGGATCCGAGCCGCGTCTGCGACCTACACCACAGCTCACGGCAACGCCGGATCCTTAACCCACTGAGCAAGGGCAGGGATCGAACCTGCAGCCTCATGGTTCCTAGTCAGATACATAACCACTGCACCACGGCAGGACCTCCAGTGTTCCACTTTTTAAATAAAGGAATTTTTAAATCCTTTCAAGATGGATATTCAGCACAAATATTGCTGCAATGAATATTATGTTGGGGAAAATATACACAAAGGATAAATTCCTAGTAGTGAAACTGCTTTTCAAATTGTTATGCATGTTTTGAATTTTCACAGAAATTGCAACAATGTCTTTCATGGAACTTACACCAGTTTTACTACTAGCAAAAACATATGCTTTTTTTTTATATCTTGCCAACATATAAGTAAAACATGTTACTCCATA